>NC_092715.1:67995604-69207067 GCF_047496885.1 Scyliorhinus torazame
ATTTTAACCGCCTGTACTCTGCCCGCCAATGACAGGGGCACCATGTCCCACCTCTTAAAGTCCTCCTCCATCTGCTCTACCAGCCGCGTCAAGTTAAGTTTATGCAAGGTTCCCCAGTTCCTGGCCACCTGGATCCCTAGATATCAAAAATCCCTTGCTACTCTCCTCAGCGGCAGATCATCTATCCCCCTTCCCTGTTCCCCGGGGTGCATCACAAAATGTTCACTCTTTCCCATATTCAATTTATATCCCGAGAACTCTCCAAACTCCCTGAGTATCTGCATTATCTCTGGCATCCCCTCCACTGGGTCCGCCACATATAGCAGCAAATCATCCGCATATAATGACACCCGATGTTCCTCTCCTCCTCTGAGCAACCCCTTCCACTTCTTAGAGCCCCTCAGCGCTATGGCCAATGGCTTGATTGCCAGCGTGAACAGTAACGGGGACAGGGGGCACCCCTGTCTTGTGCCCCTATGTAATCGGAAATAGTCGGATCGGTGCCTGTTTGTAACCATGCTTGTCACCGGGGCCCCGTACAGGAGCTGAACCCATCTGATGAACCCCTCTCCAAATCCAAATCTCTTCAGTACCTCCCACAGGTAGTCCCACTCCACTCTCTGCATCCATCGCCACCACTATCTCCGCCTCCCCCTCCGGTGGGGGCATCATCATCACCCCCAGCAACCTTCGTATATTGGCATTCAATTGCCTCCCTTTAACAAACCCTGTCTGGTCGTCATTTACCACCCCTGGGAGACAGTCCTCTATCCTTGTCGCCATCACTTTGGCTAGTAACTTGGCATCTACATTTAGGAGGGAGATGGGCCTGTATGACCCGCACTGCAGCGGGTCTTTGTCTCGTTTCAGGATCAACGATATCGTCGCCTCCGACATTGTCAGGGGTAGTGACCACCTTTCCTTAGCCTCATTGAAGGTTCTTGTCAGGAGTGGGGCCAGTAGGTCCACATATTTCCTGTAAAATTCCACCGGGAACCCATCTGGTCCCGGGGCCTTTCCTGCCTGCATGTTCCCAATTCCTTTAATCACCTCCTCCATCTCAATCTGCGCTCCCAAACCTGCCACCTCCTGCTCCTCAACCCTCGGGAACTCCAGCTGGTCCAGGAAGTGTATCATTCCCTCTTTCCCCTCCGGGGGTTGGGACTTATACAGCCTCTCATAAAATGACTTAAACACCCCGTTCACCCTCCCCGTCCCTAACTCCTCCGATCTCTCTCGCCGCCCCCCTCTTCCTAAGTCGTTGGGCCAGCAATCGGCTCGCCTTTTCCCCATATTCGTATTGTATTCCCTGTGCCATTCTCCACTGCGTCTCCGCCTTACCCGTGGTCAGCAGGTCAAACTCCGTCTGTAGTCTCCGTCTTTCCCTGTATAGCCCTTCATCCGGGGCCTCCGCATATTGCCTATCCACCCTCAGAATCTCCCCAATCAGTCTCTCCCTTTCTTTACCCTCTTGTTTCCCCCGTGGGCCCTTATGGAAATCAGCTCCCCCCTAACCACCGCCTTCAGCGCCTCCCATACTACTCCCACCTGGACCGCTCCATCTTCATTGACCTCGAGGTATCTTTCAATACATCCCCTCACCCTTCCACATACTCCCTCGTCCGCCAACAGTCCCATGTCTAATCTCCAAAGTGGGCGCTGCTCCTTCTCCTCTCCTAGATCCAGATCCACCAATGTGGGTCGTGATCTGAAACGGCTATAGCCGAATATTCCGTTCCTACCACTTTCGAGATCAGCGCCCTTCCTAGGACAAAAAAAGTCTATCCGGGAGTATACTTTATGGACGTGGGAGAAGAAGGAAAACTCTTTACTCCTCGGTCTAGCAAATCTCTAGGGATCTACTCCTCCCATCTGCTCCATAAACCCCTTAAGCACCTTGGGTGCTGCCGGCCTCCTCCCGGTCCTAGATCTGGACCGGTCCAGCCCTGGGTCCAGCACTGTGTTGAAGTTTCCCCCTCTCCCTCGCCCCCCCTCCCCCCCCCTCCCCCTCCCCCCCCCCCCCCCCCCCCCCATTACCAAATTTCCCATCTCTAGGTCCGGGATGAGCCCCAACATACGCTTCATAAAACCCGCGTCATCCCAGTTTGGGGCATATACGTTCACCAGCACCACCGCCTCACCTTGCAATCTGCCACTCACCATCACGTACCTGCCCCCACTGTCCACCACTATGGTCTTAGCCTCAAACGATACCCGTTTCCCCACCAGTATTGCCACCCCTCTATTTTTCGTATCTAAGCCTGAGTGGAATACCTGTCCCACCCATCCTTTCCTTAATCTGACCTGATCCGCCAATTTCAGGTGCGTCTCCTGAAGCATAACCACATCCGCCTTCAGTCTCTTTAGGTGCGCAAATACCCTTGCCCTCTTAATCGGCCCATTCAGCCCTCTCACGTTCCACGTGATCAGCCAGGTTGGGGGGGCACTTTACACCCCCCCCCCCCATCGTCGACTAGCCATCCCCTTTTTTAAACCTGCTCCTCACCCGGGTCCCACGCACCCGTTTGTCCCCCAGACGGCGCCCTCCCGTCCCGACCATCCCATCCCGTATCAGCTCCCCCTTACCCTCAGCAGCAGCAACCCAGTTAGTCCCCCCCCCCCCGTCCCCCTGCTAAATTCCCTTCTAGCTTGATTGCTCCCCCCATATTGCTTCCGGGAGTCAGCAAACTCTGGCTGACCTCGGCTACCCCCGTTTACCCTTGGCCTCCCTGCGTGTGAGGCCCCCTTCCTTCCTGCTCCCACTTTTCCCACCGCAATTTCCATAGCGCGGGAAAAAACCCTGCGCTTCCCTCTCGGCCCCTCCCCTAGTGGCGCAGCTCCCTCTCCCCTTCCCTACCGGCGCCCACATTTCTTCGTGCCCCCTCAGAGGGGGGGGGGGGGGAATTCTCCCGTCTAACATTTTTACAGATAAACCCTCCTCCTCTCCCCCCTTTGCATTTCTTTGCCACCACCTCGCTACTTCTTTCCAAACATCAATTCCTCAAATCTCGTCCAACTTCTCTTCTTGAATAAATGTCCACGCCTCCTCTGCCGTCTCAAAGTAGTGGTGTTTGCCCTGGTGTGCAATCCACAGTCTTGCCAGCTGCAGCATTCCAAATTTTACTTTCTTCCTGTGGAGCACCGCCTTGGCCCGATTGAAACTTGCCATCCTGCTCGCCACCTCCGCACTCCAATCTTGATACACGCGGATCACCGCGTTCTCCCACCTGCTACTCCGTGTCTTCTTAGCCCATCTCAGGACCATCTCCCTGTCCTTGTAGCGGTGGAACCTCACCACTATTGCTCGCGGTATTTCCCCTGCCTTTGGTCTTCTCACGAGGACCCCGTATGCTCCCTCCACTTCCAGGGGGCCCTTCGGGGCCTCAGCTCCCATTAAAGTTGGAGCATCGTACTCACAGACGCCCCAACATCAGCTCCCTCTGTCCCTTCGGGAAGACCCAAAATCCTTAGATTCTTCCTCCTCGAGCTATTTTCCAGGGCTTCCAGCCTTTCTATGCACCTCTTATGTAGTGCCTCGTGCGTCTCCGTCTTCACCACCAAGCCCTGTATCTCGTCTTCATTCTTGGCTGCCTTTGCCTTCACTCCACGGAGCTCCATCGCCTGGGTCTTTTGCATCTCCTTCAATCCCTCAATCGCCAGCGACATCGGCGCCAGCACCTCCTTCTTGAGCTCCTCCACACATCGCCGGAGGAACTCCTGCTGTTCCGGGCCCCATACCATCTGGGCTACCTCAGCCGCCATCTTGCTTCTCCCTTCTCTTCTCTGCCACTGCTCCAGACGATCCTCCGCAATCTGGCCACTACTATCGCTTCTTTCCATCCACACCCGGGGGGACTCCTTCCCTTGTCTCCTCACACTGGGTTTGGCCGTAAAAAATTTCCGTTGGGGCTTAAGAGCCCAAAAGTCTGTTGAAACGGGAGGTGCCGAAACGTGCGGCTTAGCTGGTCTTCGCCGCAACCGGAAGTCCTGCCCATATATATCTGATATCCTCCCTATCTCATCAAAAGACAGCACCTTATCCATAAGAGAAGGCGCCGGCAACCGAGGAAATGGAGAGTTTCTCTCACACAAAGTTCTGTACATGGGCAGCACGGCAGCACAAGTGATTAGCACTGTGGCTTCACAGCGCCAGGGTCCCAGGTTCGATTCCCTGCTGGGTCACTGTCTGTGCGGAGTCTGCACGTTCTCCCTGTGTCTGCGTGGGTTTCCTCCGGGTGCTCCGGTTTCCTCCCACAGTCCAAAGACGTGCAGGTTAGGTGGATTGGCCATGTTAAATTGCCCTTACTGACCAAAAAACGTTAGGAGGGGTTATTGGATTACGCAGATAGGGTGGAAGTGAGGGCTTAAGTGGGTCGGTGCAGACTCGATGGGCCGAATGGCCTCCTTCTGCACTGTATGTTCTATGCGCAAAGTTCCGTACATGCAAATACCTAAAAACATTCCCTCCCAGCAGTTGGAACTTATCCATCAACTCCTCCTGCCCAGCCACCTACCCTCCATGAACAAATCCCTAAACCTCTTGGTCCCCCCCACCCCCCCCCAAATCTCCCCAGATCTTAAATGACAAGTCCATCCCAGCCACAGGCTCTAGATGGCCACTTCCAACTAGGCACAGAGAACAAGGATTTTCAGCCTGCGAGAGGCACCTGTTAGCAGTTTTCTGGGCGGTACAGTACTTCTCGTACATAACCGGACTCAACCCAGTAACCATTTTGACTGAGCACACCCCAACACAGCTTTTATTGGACGGTAGACTAAAGGACGGCACAGTAAGCCACATTCGAGCAGCATGGACCCTATTCCTACGGGGACGCGACATCACTGTAAAACGGACAAAAACGCACATGTTTCTGGCCGATAATTTGCATTATGCAGGAACCCCACAGGAGTGCGCGATCATAGCCCCAATGCACAGCACAGGCCCCTTTGTTCCCAAGTTGGTACCAAGAAAGACAGGTACCGAACCCCAGCCCACAGACAAAGCACTGAGAATTTACGTAGATGGCTCCTCCACAGTCCTTGAGGGAAAAAGGATAACAGGTTGTGGTATTTATGGAGAGGACGCGCTTTAGAAGAGGTAGCTTTAAAGTTGCCTGGACACTTAGGTTCGCAGGCAGCCGAGATAGCAGCCATTGCTTACATTGTCCAGCACCCCGATTCATTCCCGACCCCTGCAGACATATATTCAGACAGTTTGTACGTCTGCAACAGCCTAACGGAATTCCTACCTCTGTGGGAATCGAGAGGATTTATTTCTGCCGACGGAAAATCTCTCCCCTCAGCCCCACTGCTCAAACATATCCTTCAGACAGCGAAAGGCAGGAAATATGACATTGTCAAAGTAAGAAGTCACCATCGTTCCTCCCCACCCGGTAATGTGAAAGCAGACACCCTAGCGAAGACATGGCCACTTTTGGCTACCTCCCCCCCGAGAGTGCCCCAGTACACGCAGTTCAGGTCTCACCAAGACCAACATCCAAGACATAGCCCAGGCACAGAAAGAAGACGAAGCGTTAAAAGACATTTTAAAAGGGAACTTCCCAGCTCCCTATGAAAAGTTTAGGAATTCTTTAACGGTCCGTGAGGGAATAGTTTTAAAAGATAGAATTTATGTCGTCCCCACCCAGGACAGGAATGAGATCATTTGTAAGTTCCATGACGGACATGGACACCAAGAGATTGATTCCACCCTTGCCCACCTCAGACCCCTCTGCTGGTGGCCTGATTTGAAAACCGACGTTTCCCATTACGTCGAAAACTCTTTAATTTGTGCTCAAAACAACCCCGATAGATATGCGGAAAAAGCCCAGCTACAACACACCCGCCCTGTAAATGGCCTGTGGACAAACCTTCAATTGGATTATATTGGTCCCCACCCCCACCCCCCTGCAGAAATGGATACAAGTATGTGTTAGTGGTGATAGGCACATTTACGAAATGGGTCAAAGCATTTCCCTTGAGAACAAACACAGCCAAGTCCACGGCGAAGATCTTAACAGAGCAAAATTTTACGAGATGGGGGACTCCCCCTATAGTATCGAGTCGGACCAAGGTTTCCACTTTACGGGAAGGGTCATGGAAAATGCGATGACGATATTTGATATCAGGCAAAAGTTCCACATTGCCTATCACCCGCAGTCCAGCGGCATTGTGGAACGCATGAATCGGACACTAAAGCACAACACAATATGGGACACACTGCTCCCCATTCGCACTGATTTATTAGGAACACCGTGTCGAGCTCAACAGGATATACCTCCCATACCCTCATGACCGGATGATCCATGAAGGGTACCGAATACTTATTCGGACTTGATTTGGCCAGCCCTGCAGTCACCACCCTGACCCATGAGAAAGCAGTCCAGCACATGGTAGAGAATATTAAAGCAGCACAGCTCGCTGCAGCTGTTCGACTAGGCGCTAAACAAAAGCAGAGTAAGGCCTGCTTTGATAAAACAGTACACCCGACAGAGTATACAGTCGGGCAGCAAGTAATGATCACCTTATACAACCCTAGCTCATTCCTCTCCCCTAAATTTGCAGGACCCTATTCAATCTCGTACAAAGTAAGCCCCTCAGTTTTTTAAATCATGTATCCAAACGGAAAATCAGGATGGTTCCATGTAAATCAGCTTAAGGTTTATGGAACGCAGTGCAGCCACTCACACCACCTCTCATTGGCAATGGCAGACAATGAGGACCCGCCCATTGACAACCCGATTTCCCCCTCCCCCAGCAGCACGTCCACAGACACGACCTTGACCACGCCCCCAGAATCAAATTTCATCCTGACGCTTGAGTCGGCTGATAGCGACAGCACTACTGAAGCCCCGGAGAGACCCAAACAAAGATCCCACGCATGAACCAGACCACAGGCCCAGAGACCCCGATACACTCAGCCTCTTTGAAACAATTTATTTTCCCACATTCGGAACCTGACCCAACGGCCCCCTTGCAACCTCCCTACGGAACATGAAGCACTGGCACCGTGACAATTCCTGTCGCCTGACAAGGAATGATGAAATGGACCCCACATCAGCACACAGCGAGTTTGGCACCTGGGAGATGGTGATAACTCGGAGTCTGACTCCCACCATGGTAACCCCTTCGCGAATCTTTTTGAAGAGCAATGAAACATGCTCAAAGTTAAATGAAGTGGGCCTTTGAGGCAAAGGAACACGGCCGAAGATCTGAAGTTGTGCCTGTCATTTGGTGTTTGAGTAAATACTCAGGAATTCTGGAGAACAGAATCTCGGGAGATGAAATTGAAAGACGTTGTTGATGTTATCAGAGTCTGGTGGCTCAAGAGAAACCCTGATGATTCAGGAAGACATCCAAAAGCTGGTGCTACAGGTTTTTGGGGCAGAAGGCACAAGACCTGCTTGGTGCGGTCAGAGCTAAAATTGTGCTCAAATTGGTAATTGGTGCATGGCTTGCACTGGGCAGTAGTGGAAAGTCCATTAGCAGATTTCTCAACTAACAAGTAGAAGAAAGGAGCAAATTAGACTGCTCTATTTCAGAAGTGAATTTGTGTGGAGAAGGGAGTGTATTAAGGTGTGTATTGAAATTCTCATATGTGGTTGCAAATTCGAAGATCACAAGTATATCATCTATGCATCTAAAATATGTTTGGGTGAATTAGGTAGGGCTCATTTCACCAAGAACGCATTTCTTGTGGAAACTGATGAAAATGTTAGACCTAGAACAAACAGGTTGGCATGGATTGAAACATTAACTCAATTTTTCTTTCCACAGATGCTGCCAGACCTGGAGTTTTCCCAGCATTTTTTTGTTTTTAAGATTTTAAGCATCCAGTATTTTGCTTTCATATTATGGTAGATAAGACCTTGCTATCAATCAGTAGTTCACATATGGTCTTTGCAAAAAGTAATGTCTCACCTTGTAAGTGGAAAACTCAGTAAGAACCACTCAACCAGTTGCCCAATTCATGCTGCACAGAACTTGTGAATATACAGTGTAGTAGGGCATAGTTTGTGTTGCTGACAGTTTTAATACATGAACAGAATGAAGCACGAAGATGTACTCTGCCATCTACGCCGCAAGGCAGCTTGCTATTCTTGCACAAATATTTTTGTTGTTTGCTTCGGAGCAAAGCCATGTGATTATGCTTAATGGCAGGTCTAATACATACAAAGTTTGAATCATTATGATGTGCATTTTGTCATCAAAATTACACTTATTTAGAATGATTATTCTTGTCCCTTTGTCATTCTTGTAAATAGGTATATCTGGGTTGTCCCTATGGCTTTGCAACATAACATTTGTGTTGCATATGAAAATACACACAAGTCATTAAGCATTCCATAATTTGCATGCACTAGGATTTCTAGGCACACTTTCAAGGACTCGAGTGAGTGTCTTAAGTAGATGCTGATTTGTGGCATTTTAGTTGAGAAGAGTTCAAATTTGGCAAAAATCTCTTCCCTTTTGATGTGGGATGTAGGAACAAAGTTGAAGCCACGTGCCAGGACAAACTTCTTGTTTTTGGAGTACATGATTAGACAAATTCATTACATTTTTGCTTAAATGAGTTTACAATGTGGGCATGGCTTCATGCAGGTTTTACTTTTGATGCGGAACAACACAAATGGATCAAATTTTAAAAATGAAAGCAAGCTGCATACCTCAGACCAAGTGCCGTGCAGGGCATGCCCCTGCAACAAATATGCTCCATCTCATCCTGCACGCTTGCTCTAATATTCACCTCAACATGGCCAATGCACTTGCAAATTAACTGGCACTACTTTGGATCTAATACTCAAGAAATTCAACCAAAAAGCCTTCTGACCTTAAAAGTGCATGGCCCATTTCAAAATTACCTTATAAAGTCAAAGTATCTCAAAAATGAAGCAAGCCATTTCACTCTGCAACTAAGTGGTATTTTCCACTAACGGGATGCTGCTGTCAGTCCAAAAAGGCATTGTGAATGGATGTCAGTGCCAAGTGCATTGGTCAGTACACCCCAATGAATGGCTGATCAAATAGCACATTCCCAAGTTCATAATATGCAGAGAACATACTGCATTTAACCAACTCCATGCTTGTGAAACAGCTGTTTGATTAATGCAGTGTTCCAATAGCTAGATAACCTACTTAAGATAAGTCACACTCATACCAAGGCTCTGCAGCCACCCATCTGCTAACAAAAGGAATATGTTCAAGAAGCCTTGCACCTTTCTTGAAATACCCAGGAGCTTGTAGAGGCTATGGTTAGCTGTTGCCTTCTCAATCAGTCAACTTATCAACCCTTTCACCTGTAGTATTAAGTGAGATTGTTTGAAATTACATTTTTTCTTTGATCCTGATGAGTGAAATATAAAAAGCTTTAGTAACGTGTCTCTTTTCAGCAATACTTGGAAACATATTAGGGAGGGACGAAATCTTTAAAAGTCTAGCTTGATCAATATCAGAGACAAATACATTCTATATAAAATGGTGGAATAACATTTTTAAAACTTTTTTTTTACAAAAATGTATTTAATGAACATACATTGTAAAAGAACTTACTAGAATTATGCAATACTGGTAGTTGTTTTCAATGTGCTTTCATTAGCAAAAAAACTCCTCAGTATTTTTACAATTTAAATACATCACAGTACAGTCACAATTTTGTTATAGTTTCAAGCATATGAAGTGCCTCAGGGTTGAGTCTAAATACATCATGTCCCATTAGGTAGTGTACAACACCAGAGCCAACCAGAAGTCAATATATGTATTATATATAATTTACTGTTCAAGAGCAGTAGAGGGAAGTAACAATGAGAAAATAGGTACTCATCCACTAGGGGTTTTCTTTGTAGCAGAGAGAACATCTGCTGTCAACAGTATGCAGTTTTGTTTATATTTTATAACGAGCAGGGCTAAGTTGGACCTTTCATCAAATGCCTGACTTATTCTAAGGTGATGTTGTCCAGTTAGCATTTTTGATTGATAATTGGTCATGTGATCTCAATTACGTAGTGTTTGCATGTATATTTCAAAACCGTTAGGAAAGTGAGAAACAACCAATTTTTCAAATTCTCGAGAACTTATACTTCCTGGTTAAAGAGTAATACTCAAACTGTAAATGAGGATTAGTGTATGAGACGCATTTTCTGTTTTAGTCAAATGAATTTTCAGTAATGTTGACATGGCAAATTGAAGGCTAGTCAGTGACTATTCAATGGATCACCATGTTGAGCATTCTAGGTAGCAACATTGCAGAAAACTCTTACCAACTGTGGCTGGAAGATTTGCGTGAACAATCCACATCTACCACAACTTCAAATATCTGGAAAAGTTGGCGCAAGAATTTGAGTGTGATGTTTTAAGATTTTATTTTAAAGAAAGACAGTGAACCTTCTCAGCAGAAATGGATGATCTAGAAAGGGACTACGCAGAAATGTTCAGCCCATCCTCAGCACAAGTAGGATGTTAAAAGACAATGTAACCTGGAGGTAGATAATTAATTTTAACTACAAAAGTGTTACTTTGAAATGGAGTAGACAGCCTAACGGGGGATTATTTCATATGTCAGATTGACATCTCATTTCACGTGTGCAAACCTTGATACCCATGGATAGATAGAATGATTTGCATGTAGATTAGTTAAAAATGTAGCGTTGTTTAAGAAATCACGTATAATGGAAGTAAAAATGTGAAATCACCCAATTTCATAGATTATCATAGAATTTACAGTGCAGAAGGAGGCCATTCGGCCCATCGAGTCTGCACCGGCTCTTGGAAAGAGCACCCTACCCAAGGTCAACACCTCCATTCTATCCCCATAACCCAGTAACCTCACCCAACACTAAGGGCAATTTTGGACACTAAGGGCAATTTATCATGGCCAATCCATCTAACATGCACATCTTTGGACTGTGGGAGGAAACCGGAGCACCTGGAGGAAACCCACGCACACACGGGGAGGATGTGCAGACTCCTCAGACAGTGACCCAAGCCAAAATCGAACCTGGGACCCTGGAGCTGTGAAGCAATTGTGCTATCCACAATGCTACCGTGCTTTCTGGATGAAAGAACATAAAAACATTCATCAATGTCAAATGGTGAGAGGACATACACAAGAAAGCAATTTTCCAACACCAGGAAGCAATTTTCCAACATGTCTCACATAGATGCAAGTTAATGCAGGGTCAGAAGTTCTTGAAAAAGGATAGCTGGCAATTTATGTTAAAATCTACTGTGAGTCCTCCTAATGCATTTTGGTGAAATTCTCACTCATTTCCATACACTGGAACAAATTGGTGTAAATATGGGAGACGGAGGCATCCAGAACCAGGGGCCACAGTCTAAGGACACAGGGTAGACCATTTAGGACAGAGATGAGAAATTTCTTCACCCAGAGAGAGTGGTCGTCCTGTGGAAGTTGTTACCACAGAAAGTAGTTGAGGCTAAAACATTGTATGGTTTCAAGAAGCAGTTAGATATAGCGCAATGGGGATCAAATTGTATGGGGGTGGGGGGGCAAGGCAGGATTAGGCTACGGAGTTGGATGATTAGCCATGATCATAATGAATGGCGGAGCAGGCTCGAAGGGCCAAATGGCCTCTTCCTACTCTCAGTTTCTATGTAATCCTAAGGAAAGCATCAAACATGCACCACATTCCTGCAAGAATGAACATTTGAAACCAAACACAAGGCACTGTTTTGAAAAGTTGTTCTATTTACCATGCAAATCATTGATGCCGTAAAGATGAAAAAGATAGTCAATCCAAGGACTTTTAAAATACCAAGACCAGCAGACGTAATTTGCAAAGTTCTGTTGTGCCTAATCTTTGATGACAATAATTATAGCTTGGTTAGAGAGGTGGTGTAAATTCTGGAAATGCGTGCAAACTACACTTGAACATGGGCTGGAACCAAATTAATGCACAGGGGTTCACAGAATCAGCACTAAAAGGTCAAGGAGATACCCATTAAAAACTAGGTGCAAGTCACACACAGGTTTTCCTTGATCTTTTGTGCCATGCACAATGGTCAGGAAATTCCAGGTCAATTATTGGCAAAGATTCAATGCAGTTTTCAAACATGCAGCCTCTAGGACCAGTAGATTACTTCAGGTAGCTGATAAACACATTAAAACGGTTGGTTAAAATTCAGTTTTCTTCAAGCTACAGTGGAATTAGCAGCAAGAGGCAGGGAATGTTTTATGTTCACATTATCACATATTCTGGCAGCAATTTCTAAATGAGTAGTTTTCCCTTATTTGAAAAAATGCTTTAATCTCTATTTTTGGCAATGGCTAAGACCTGAATACAGTCTGTACCGAGTATATTTGAAGTTAGGGGTAGATTGGATGAAATGTCAATGTACTTAATGTCTTGGGCATGTAACTGTAATTTCTCCTGAGAAGACACTGCAAAGAGCAATGTACATTGCACAAAGTTAACTAAATTTTCAAAAGCAAACGGTAAAACCGGTTTTATTCTGGCTAGATTAGCCGCACTATACAACCAAAAGAAAAAAGGCCTGCCGCCAGGAGTTTTCTTTTGATCACGAGACTGCCATATTCTTCTTAGTAACTCTTTCACCGAAGACACTGGTTTTACTGCAAGCTTTGAAACCAAGTCAAACTTCAAAAATACACACAAATAACATAAAGACAAAGAAAGCATCATAAGACCATCGGAATATGTAGGAATAGCAAACATTCGCAAGGTCCTTTTATTTTGTAGTTTCTTCCCATGTTATGTCCCACAGGCTACTCAGTCCTATGTACCACTGTACAATTTCTGGTCACGACCATTGGATACTGGTATTTTTGCTTTGGGAGTAACCCTTGTGCATTCAATTTCAGATATACTGGCTGAACAAGAACATTCCAGCAATCCTGAAAATTGACCATGAAGCAACACCAAACTGTCCCATTATTTTAAAAGAGAAAAATCCAAAGCATCTTTCCAGTGTACAAGTGCCCCTCTTTACAGTGAATCCCTTTTGATTTGCAAGATCCTACAGCGATCAAGCTGCTTTCTTCATACAGTTGCCAGGGAGCTCCTGGAGATTAACTTTTGACCTGCAGAAACCAGATTTAAGCACATCGTTAGGATCAGTTATCTTCACATGCTGTAGGTTCAACAAAGACTCGACGGTAGAAGAGGCAGTTTAGCTTACATATAGTTACTTTAACCAATAAATATAAAATAGCCCTTACTTTCCAATTTCCTCGTTTAAAAAGGTATAAATTTCTTGCTGAACTATGGATTTGATCTCTCAAGCAACTGTCATTATGTTTGTCTCCTCAGCGAGTGGAATATTTAACAGCACTCAAAAGATGAACTTCCAGCATGGACTTCGATTGGAACGAAGGACAAGAGCCCTCTCAAGGAGATATGTAGAGGCTGAGATACGCCAAGTCAGCATTGACCAGGGATCAAAAGTGGGGTCTTCCAGGTCTGCATGGTTCAACCATTATAACTACATAAACTGAAGTGAGGTAGTAGCAGGCAGAGTTATTCAGGACTGCCATGCTTCTGAAATTTATGGCAAACTTCCATGATTTGGTTGACTGCATGCTTTGGTGAGGTTGGGATATGTCAAGCTGACTGTCCACTAAGCAGATGATGAGGGCACAGCACAGTAAATGTCCTCAGCACCCCATTGGAGGACAGAAAACAACTTCCAGATTCATTCCTTGTTGCAGTTCAGTGACCCTTTTTGGCTTCTGCTTGGATAAATGTCCCCTTCCATGGTGATAAAATGCCTGCTGACACTCGCCATTGAATCACATGCATTAAGGACACATTGGACAAGGTTCCAGAAGATCATCGCCCATGACACTGGATTCCAAGGCATGTAACCATTGTGTGCGTGTGGGCAGTTCTATAATTCAACTGCGACTTCCGAGAGCTAGGTCGCATATTCGGTAGCTCCCGCTTGGAACGGACTTTTGGGCTCTTTTACAGGCCCCCCACGGCATTTGTTTGACATTTACCGGTGTGGGAAGAAGACTGCAACATTCCACTGACAGTGTCCCCCAGGAATGGTATATCTTTTGGTTACCAGACCCGGCAGAAACAGTAAAAGATTTGGCTGTAACTGCAGGGGAGAGAGGGGCCTCGTCCAGCATGCAGGCGGGGGAAGGGCAAGCTTAAAGCTGCAAGCTGACTTGAGGGCCTCTATTAAAAGGTGAATTCTAGCAGCAGAGGGAACAACTGTGAAAAGATCTACCAAGGCCATTGAAGAAGCGGGGACGAGGCTTCCGGTGGCGGCCATGGAGGAGTAGGTCGCGCATTCGGCAGCTCCCGTCTGGAACGGACTCTCAGACCTTTTTCAGGAGTTTCCATAGACTTTTTGGGGCAGATTGGTGAAGCGAACACTGCCAAAAGGATTCCCTCTCGAGACTTCCGGTTGCGGCTATGCGGAGCTAAGTCGCACATTCGGCGGCTCCCGCAAAAACGGACTTTTGGGCTCTTTTCAGGGCCCCCAAGGGCACTTTTTCAACGTTTCCCGGTGTGGCAAGGAGTTAATAATAGCTCCCCGGCAGTATATGGCTTTAACTAGGAGCGGGGCGACAAAAAAGGTGGTGGTGGACCAGAAGAAAGGAGGGAAGAAGGACAAAATGGCGGCGGGCGGAGACCAGGCAGCGTGGAGGCAGTGGGGGGAGGAGCAACAGGAGGGTATCCAGCGCTGCCACAGAGAGATTAAAATGGACCTGCTGGAGCCGATGAAGGCTTCTATTGATAAGCTGCTGGAGACACAGAGGGCCCAGGGGGTGGCGATCCGAAAGGCTCGACAAAAATCTCTGACAATGAGGACGAGATATTAGGCCTGGCGGTAAAGGTGGAGGCGCACGAGGCGCTCCACAAGAAATGGCAGGAGCGGTTCGAGGAGATGGAGAATCGGTCAAGGCGGAAGAATCTGCGGATTCTGGCCCTCTCAGAGGGGCTGGAGGGGCCAAACGTGGAGGCCTATGTGGTCACCATGTTGAACTCGCTGATGGGAGTGGGGTCCTTCCAGGGGCCCCTGGAGCTAGAAGAGGCCCATAGAGTGTTGGCGAGGAGGCCCAAGGCTAACGAGCCTCCGCGGGCGGTGCTGGTGCGGTTCCATCGGTTTGTCGATCGGGAGTGTGTGCTCAGGTGGGCCAAGAAGGAGAGGAGCAGCAGGTGGGAGAACGCGGAGGTTCGGATATATCAGGACTGGAGTGCGGAGGTGGCGAAGAGGAGGGCCGGGTACAATCGAGCGAAGGCGGTGCTGCACAGGAAGGGGGTGAAGTTTGGCATGTTGCAGCCGGCGCGACTGTGGGTTACCTACAAGGACCCGCACCATTATTTTGAGTCTCCGGAGGAGGCGTGGGCCTTTGTTCAGGCCGAGAAGCTGGACACAGACTGAGGGTCGGGATGGGCGATTGAGGACTGCGGTGGATATGTTATGCCTATTTTTGGTTCGGGGGCCTTTGCATTGTTTGGGGTTTCTTTTTCTCTGTGTTTTTCTCTTTCGGGTTGGGGAGGGTGGATGGGGCGGGTTGGGCACTGTTTTGGTTGGTGGCGGGGCCTGGTAGGTGGAGAGCGTGGGCTTTTTTCCCGCGCCGAAGACTGGGGGCGGCGGGGAAGTGAGGATTGTTTCCCACGCTTAGAACGGAGGGGGGAGGGGGAGAGCCTGTGGATGGGGAGCGGGAGAGGAGAGTGTGCCACACAATGGGAGGAGTCGAAGGGGAGGCTGAAGTGGCCGGGGTCAGCAGGAGTCAGCTGACTTGCGGAAGTGCAATGGGGGGAGTAAACCAGCTAGGATGGGTGTGGGTGGGGGGGGGGGAGGGGGAGGGAATCGAGTTGCTGCTGCTAAGGTTAAGGAGGAGCTGGAGCGAGGGGGGGGGGTCGAGACGGGGGTATGCCACTGTGGGGAACGGGCCGGGAGTGGGGTGCGCGCGTGTGGCTGGCCGAGGAGGGGGGGTCATGGCTAGTCGGCGGGGGAGGGGGGCGGGTAGCCCCCGATCTGGCTGATAACCTGGAATGTAAGGGGACTGAATGGGCCGGTTAAGCGGGCCAGCATTGTTCGCGCACCTGAAGGGGCTCAAGGCGGATGTGGTTATGCTCCAGGAGACACACCTGAAGGTGGCAGACCAGGTAAGACTGAGGAAAGGGTGGGTAGGTCAGGTGTTTCACTCGGGGCTAGATGCCAAAAATCGAGGGGTGGCGATCTTGGTGGGAAAGAAGGTGTTATTCGAGGCGTCGAGCATTGTGGCAGATAATGGCGGTAGGTACATAATGGTAAGTGGCAAGTTGCAGGGAGAGAGGGTGGTACTGGTCAATGTGTATGCTCCGAACTGGGACGATGCGGGTTTTATGCGGCGTATGTTGGGTCGGATCCCAGACTTGGAAGTGGGGGGCCTGATAATGGGGGGAGACTTTAACACGGTGTTGGATCTGGCACTGGATCGCTCCAGGTCCAGGACGGGTAGGAAGCCGGCGGTGGCTAGAGTGTTGAGGGGATTTATGGAGCAAATGGGAGGGGTGGACCCTTGGAGATTTGCAAGGCTGGGGGCTAGAGAATTTTCATTCTTCTCACATGTCCATAAGGATTATTCTCGAATCGACTTTTTCGTTTTGACTAGGGCGCTGATAGCGAGAGTAGAGGATACGGAGTATTCGGCAATAGCCATTTCGGACCACGCCCCGTATTGGGTGGACTTGGAGATGGGGGAGGAGAGGGACCAGCGCCCGCTGTGGCGCTTGGAGGTGGGGCTGTTGGCGGACGAGGAGGTGAGCGAGCGGGTCCGAGGAAGTATAGAGAGGTACTTGGAGACCAACGACAACGGGGAGGTCTGAGTGGAGGTGGTATGGGAGGCACTGAAGGCGGTGGTGAGGGGAGAGCTGATCTCCATCAGGGCCCACAAGGAGCGGAGGGAGCGGGAGAGGCTGGTGGGGGAGATGGTGAGGGTAGACAGGAGGTATGCGGAAGAGCCTGAGGAAGGATTGTTGAGGAAGAGGCGCAACCTCCAGGCAGAATTCGACCTGGCGACCACCAGGAAGGCGGAGGTGCAGTGGAGGAAGGCCCAGGGGGCGGTCTACGAGTATGGGGAAAAGGCAAGTCGGATGCTGGTGCATCAGCTTCGGAAGCGGGACGCAGCTAGGGAGATCGGGGGAGTTAAGGACAGGGGAGGGAGCGTGGTGTGGAGTGGGGTTGGCATCAATGGGGTCTTCAGGGACTTCTACGAGGAATTGTACCGATCCTAGCCCCCACGGGAGGAGGGAGGGATGGGCCGTTTCCTGGACCAATTGAGGTTTCCAAAGGTGGAAGAGGGACTGATGGCGGGACTGGGGCCCCGATTGGGCTGGAGGAGCTGATCAAAGGGATAGGAAGCATGCAGGATCCCCTGCAATGTGGGTCTTACAGACCGATTTCCTTGCTAAATGTAGATGCCAAGGTGCTGGCGAAGGTCTTAGCCACGAGGATTGAGGATTGTGTGCCGCAGATCATCCATGAAGACCAGACGGGGTTTGTGAAGGGGAGACAGTTGAACGCGAATGTACGGAGGCTTTTGAACGTTATCGTGAAGCCGGTGAGGGAGGGGGAGGCGGAGATAGTGGTGGCGATGGACGCTGAGAAAGCCTTCGATAGGGTAGAGTGGGGGTACCTGTGGGAGGTGCTGAAGAGGTTCGGGTTTGGGGAGGGGTTTGTCAGGTGGGTTAGGCTATTGTACGAGGTCCCGATGGCGAGTGTGGCCACAAATAGGAGGAGGTCAGAGTACTTTCGGTTGCAACGAGGGACGAGACAGGGGTGTCCCCTGTCCCTCGCACTGGCGATTGAACCCCTGGCTATGGCACTGAGAGAGTCGAGGAACTGGAGGGGGTTGGTGTGGGGTGGGGAGGAGCATAGGATGTTGCTTTATGCGGACGACCTGCTGCTGTATGTGGGAGGAATGCCAGAGGTAATGAGGATCCTTAGGGAATTCGGGGACTTTTCGGGGTACAAGCTCAATATGGGGAAGAGCGAGCTGTTCGTAGTTCAGCTGGGGGACCAGGAGAGGGGGATTGGCGAGCTCCCACTAAAAAGGGCGGAGAGGAGCTTCAGATATTTGGGGGTCCAGGTGGCCAGGAGCTGGGGGGCCCTGCATAGGTTTAACTTTACAAGGCTGGTGGAGTGAATGGAGGAGGACTTCAAGAGGTGGGACGCGTTGCCACTGTCCTTGGCGGGTAGGATGCTGTCAATCAAAATGACAGTGCTCCCAAGGTTTTTGTTCCTGTTCCAGTGTCTCCCCGTGTTTATCCCGAAGGCTTTTTTCAGGCGGGTTAAGAGGAGTATAATGGGGTTTGTGTGGGCGCGAGGGACTCCAAGTGTGAGAAGGGTGTTCCTGGAGCGGAGTAGAGAAAAGGGGGGGGGCTGGCGCTGCCCAACCTCTGTGGGTACTACTGGGCCGCCAATGCGACGATGGTGCGCAAGTGGGTGATGGAGGGGGTTGCATGGAAGAGGCCGGAGACGGCGTCCTGTGTGGGCACGAATCTGGGGGCGCTGGCAACGGCGCAGCTGCCGCTCCCTCCAAGGAGGTATACCATGAGCCCGGTGGTGGTGGCGGCCCTCAAAATGTGGGGGCAGTGGAGGCGGCATGGGGGGGGGGGTGGGGATGTTGGGGCCTCGCCCCAGGAAGAACAGGTGGAGGGTTTTCGGGGTGGCACAGGGCAGGGATACGAAAGTTGGGGGATTTATTTGTGGATGGGAAGTTCGCAAGCTTGGGTGAGCTGGAGGAGAAGTACGGGCTCCCCCCCGGGGAACACCTTCAGGTACGGGCGTTTGCCAGACGGCAGGTGGTGGAATTCCCACAGCTACTGCCACCCACAGTACAGGACAGGGTGCTCTCGGGGGGGGGGGGGGGGAAGAGAGAGTGGGGAAGATCTCGGAAACTTACCAGGTGATGCAGGAGGAGGAGGAGGCCTCGGTGGTGGAGTTGAAAGGTAAGTGGGAGGAGGAGTTGGGAGAGGAGATCGAAGAGGGGACGTGGGCAGATGCCCTAGGGAGGGTGAATTCTTCCTCTTCGTGTGCGAGGCTCAGCCTCATACAGTTTAAGGTGCTGCACAGGGCACACATGACCGGGACAAGGGTGAGCCGGTTCTTTGGGGGTGAGGACAGGTGTGTTAGGTGCTTAGGGAGCCCAGCAAATCACACCCATATGTTCTGGGCGTGCCCAGCGCTGGAGGAATTTTGGAAGGGCGTAGCGAGGACGGTATCGAGGGTGGTAGGATCCAGGGTCAGACCGGGCTGGGGGCTCGCAATATTTGGGGTGGCAGAGGAGCCGGGAGTGCAGGAGGCGAAAGAGGCCGGAATTCTGGCCTTTACGTCCCTGGTAGCCCGGCGAAGGATTCTCCTTCAGTGGAAAGATGCGAGGCCCCCAAGCGTGGAATCCTGGATCAGCGATATGGCAGGGCTCATTAAATTGGAGAGGGTGAAATCCGCCTTGAGTGTCGGTACAAGGGTTCTTTAGGCGGTGGCAACCGTTTCTGGCAGAACGATAGACATTGGTCAATGGCAGCAGCAGCTCCAGGGGGGGTGGGGATTATTTTATTTTTGTTTATGTTATGTACACTGGAGGGTCTGAGGGTGTATACACCTGTTGTGTTAAGTCGGGGTGTTAATGTTAATTTATTATTTATGTATAGGGGGCGGGGGGGGGGGGGGGGGGGGGGGGTTTGGCCGGTTGCTTTTTTAGATTGTGTTTTGTACTTCACCCTGTTGGGTTCTTTTTTCTTTCTCATTTTGTTATTGATATTTTATGAAAACCTTTAATAAAAATTATTTTTTAAAAAAAAAAATATATATATATATATATAATTCAACTGCATTATCGTTTTTTAAAAATGCAACAAGAAAAACACAGGTTTAGCATAGCATCCCAGCACAATGGGTTGAATAGTCTTTCTAGGTGCCAAGTCATTAACAATTGTGTGGTAAATGTATACATTACATTTGATTTTCAAAACTAACTACTAGCAAAAAATTAAATGAAAACCCACTTTACCTGTTGTGGATCATGTGGCTCTTTACCAGATGTCCAGCTGCGAGTGCTGCCATGAGGGACAGCTCCCCTGCCATTACTGTGCCGCAAACAATCTCTGCCAGCAGACGTGCATTTTCACCAGGAAATGTTCTACTGGCACCCTGAACACCAAGCATCTATGAGAAGAAAATAAGTCTGGGTATTTCTTTTAAACAGAATTTTCCATTAGGTTACCACACTGACTGGCGGCACAGTGGCGTAGTGGTTAGCACTGCTGCCTCACGGCGCTGAGGACCCGGTTCGATCCCGGCACCAGGTCACTGTCCGTGTGGAGGTTGCACATTCTCCCCATGTCTGCGTGGGTCTCAATCGCAAAACCCAAAGATGTGCAGGGTAGGTGGATTGACCATGCTAAATTACCTTTAATTGAAAAGAAAAGAACTAGGCACTTTAAAATTTTAAAAAGGTTACCACAACTGAACAACAGCTCATCTGCACATATTGCAGTTAACACGCAAATTTCCAAATAATTTGAAGTTGCGTCAGGGCCAGAATACTCCCAATCGTCTAGTTCAATTGGCATACAGGAGCTTCATTAATAAGATATGAATTCACAGCCCCCATGATTATGACTGTGCACATAATTCAAATAGATGGTGCTATCTTTTGCCTTTTGTTAATGGTGTGTGGGTGTCATTGGCAAGGCCAGCCTTTATTGCCCATCCCTAATTGTCCTTAAGCGAGTGGATTGCTAGGCCATTTCAAAGGTTAGCTATGAATCAACATCATTGCTGTGGATTTTGCGACACATGTAGGCCAGACAGAGTCAGGATGGCAGATGAAAGACATTAGTGAACAATGTGGGATCAATCAATGATAATTTCATGGTCACCATTACTGAGACAAGCCTTGTATTCCAGATGTATTCATCAAATGTAAATTCCACCAGCTGCCATGATGGAATTTGAATGCTTTGGGAACTAAATGATGTTTCAATCTACTTTTACTAAAGGGAAATCTATTAAGAATTTTTTTTTTGAGGATGTAACTAGTAAGGTAGGTAATGGGGAATTAATTGATATAGTATCTGGATTTTCCAAAAGGCATTTGTTAAAATACCACATGGGATTTATCCTAGGATTCTCTGGGAAGCTAGGGAGGAGATTGCTGAGCCTTTGGCTTTGATCTTTAAGTCATCTTTGTCAACAGGAATAGTGCCAGAAGACTGGAGGATAGCAAATGTTGTCCCCTTATTCAAGAAGGGGAGTAGAGACAACCCCGGTAACTATAGACCAGTGAGCCTTACTTCTGTTGTGGGCAAAATCTTGGAAAGGTTTATAAGAGATAGGGTGTATAATCATCTGGAAAGGAATAATTTGATTAGACATAGTCAACACGGTTTCGTGAAGGGTAGGTTGTGCCTCACAAACCTTATTGAGTTCTTTGAGAAGGTGACCAAACAGGTGGATGAGGGTAAAGCAGTTGATGTGGTGTATCTGGATTTCAGTAAAGCGTTTGATAAGGTTCCCCACGGAAGGCTACTGCAGAAAATACGGAAGCATGGGATTCAGGGAGATTTAGCAGTTTGGATCAGAAATTGGCTAGCTGGAAGAAGACAAAGGGTGGTGGTTGATGGGAAGTGTTCAGACTGGAGTCCAGTTACTAGTGGTGTACCACAAGGATCTGTTTTGGGGCCACTGCTGTTTGTTATTTTTATAAATGACCTGGAGGATGGCGTAGAAGGATGGGTGAGTAAATTTGCAGATGACACTAAAGTCGATGGAGTTGTGGCCAGTGCGGAAGGATGTTACAAGTTACAGAGGGACATAGATAAGCTGCAACGCTGGGCTGAGAGGTGGCAAATGGAGTTTAATGCAGAAAAGTGTGAGGTGATTCATTCTGGAAGGAATAACAGGAAGACAGAGTACTGGGCTAATGGTAAGATTATTGGCAGTGTGGATGAGCAGAGAGATCTCGGTGTCCATGTACATAGATCCCTGAAAGTTGCCACTCAGGTTGAGAGGGTTGTTAAGAAGGCGTACGGTGTGTTAGCTTTTATTGGTAGAGGGATTGAGTTTTGGAGCCATGAGGTCATGTTGCAGCTGTACAAAACTCTGGTGCGGCCACATTTGGAGTATTGCGTGCAATTCTGGTCGCCGCATTATAGGAAGGATGTGGAAGCATTGGAAAGGGTGCAGAGGAGATTTACCAGAATGTTGCCTGGTATGGAGGGACGATCTTATGAGGAAAGGCTGAGGGACTTGAGGCTGTTTTCGTTAGAGAGAAGAAGGTTAAGAGGTGACTTAATTGAGGCATACAAGATGATCATAGGATTGGATAGGGTGGACAGTGAGCCTTTTTCCTCGGATGGTGATGTCTAGCACGAGGGGACATAGCTTTAAATTGAAGGGAGACAGATATAAGACAGATGTCAGAGGTAGGTTCTTTACTCAGAGAGTAGTAAGGGTGTGGAATGCCCTGCCTGCAACAGTAGTGGACTTGCCAACACTAAGGGTATTCAAATGGTCATTGGATAGACATATGGACGATAAGGGAATAGTGTAGATCGGCTTTAGAGTGGTTTCACAGGTCGGCGCAACATCGAGGGCCGAAGGGACTGTACTGCGCTGTAATATTCTAAATACAAGACATATTTTCCTCGAAATACATAGAAGATTAATTAGGCAAAATAAGGGCTCATGATGTTGGGATAACATATTAGTGTGGATAGGGGATTGGTTAATGGATAGAAAACAGAGAATGGGCACAGACAAGGTTTTTTCAAGTTGGCAGGCTGTGACTAGAGAAGTGCCACAAGTATCAATGCTGAGACCTCAGATATTTTACAGTCTATATTAATGACTTAGAAGAGAAAGAGAGTAACACATCTAGGTTTGCTGATGATACCAGGCCAGGTGGAAAGGGACGCTATGGGGAGGACACAAAGGATTCAAAGAGATACAGACAGTTTAGGTGAGAATAAAGCAAGATGACAGGTGGAGTATAATATTGGGAAGTGTGAAGTTATTCACTTTGGTTGCGGAATTGAATAAAAGCAGATTTAAAAGGTTAGAAACTTTTAAATGTTAATGTTGAAGCTATTTGGGATCTGCTCATGCAAGGAACGTAGAAGGTCAGCAAGCCATTTGGGAGGTAAACAGCATGCTGGCTTTTATTGCAGGGGGATTGGACGACAAGAATAAAGAATCATAGAATCATCATTGAATTTACATTCGGCCCATCGGGTTTGCACCGGCCCTTAGAAACAGCTCCCTACTAAGCCCACGCCTCCACCCTATCCCTGTAACCTCACCTAACCTTTTGGGGCATTAAGGGCAATTTAGAATGGCCAATCCACCTAACCTGCACATCTTTGGACTGTGGGAGGAAACCGGAGCACCCGGAGGAAACCCACGCAGACACTGGGAGAACGTGCAGACTCCACACAGTCAGTGTCTCAAGCCAGGAATCAAACTTGGGACCCTGGCGCTGTGAAGCAACAGTGCTAACCACTGTGCAACCGTAGTCTTTCTACAACTGTACAGGGTTTTTCGGGAGACCACATCTGGAATACTGTGCACAGTTTTGGTCTCCATAATTGAAGGATATACTTGCAGTGGAGGCAGCACAGCAAAGGTTCACCAAATTAATCCCAGAGATGAGGGAGCTATTCTCTGGAGTCTAGAAGAATGAGAAGCTCATTGAAACCTACAATATTTTGAAGGGACTTGAAATGATGAACACAAATTAGAACCATAGAAACGTGACAGCACATTGGGAGGCCATTTGTTCCATCTTTCCATGCTAGCCCGAGGACACCCAGGTGCCCTTTCTAATCCCACCTTCCTGCACCCAACCTATAGCCCTGTAGCTTACAGCACTTAGTACTTTAGGGGGAAAAAAAAGAGTTTAGGGTCTCTGCCTCCACCACCAACACGGGCAGCAAATTCCAGCCACCCACTACCCTCTGCATTAAAAGTTCTTCCTCATGTCTATACCTTAGGGGCTGGTTTGGCACAATGGGCTAAACAGCTGGCTTGTAATGCAGAACAATTCCAGCAGCGCGGGTTCAATTCCCGTACCGGCCTTCCCGAACAGGTGCTGGAATGTGGTGACTAGGGGCTTTTCACAGTAACTTCATTGAAGCCGATTTGCGACAGTAAGCGATTATTATTATTATTCTGCATCTTGATTCTATGTCCCCGGTTCTCGAATTCTCTGCCAAGGGAAACAATTTTATCCTGTCCACTCTATCACTTCCCCTCATAATGTGTATACCCCAATCAGTCACCCCTCAGCCTTCTTTGTTCCAAGGGAAATAATCCCAACCTATCCCATCTCTCCTTGTAGTTACATATTTTCCTAGCCCTGGCAACATTCTTATACACCTCCTCTGCACTCTCTCCAGAGCAATTTGATTCCTCTGGTAATTGTTTCTGCTGGTTAGGGAATCTAAATCAAAGGTTGTGAATCTTTGGAATTCTCTGTGGGCTGTGGATCTCCAATGTTGAATACATTTACGGCTGCAATAGGCAGATGTTTGGTATCTCGGGAAATTAAGGGATGTGGGGTGTAGGTTGGAAAATGGAATAAAAGCCAAGATCTGCCATGATCATTCTTAACTGTGATGTGGACGTGTGATCTACTCCGGCTCCCATTTCTTGTGTTGCTGTTTCCCCCCCACTTTAGAGAAACATGGACATTTGCAAAGGCTCAAGGGACATATGGCCAATACAAGATTCAGGCAGGCTCAGAGCCTAAATGTATATTTGTAAGCAGAGAACCAGACAGTATCGAAACCCCCAGCCGATTTGCATTCTAATGACTCATTTCCCTAAGACAAAGGACTGGTACTCAGGTATCCGATACAGATTCGGACAATGGCCACTGTTCCTCTGGCCTAAGCCGGGTGCCTGAAGTTAAGTACAGGTTGTCATAGTGTTAGGTGTAATTTAGCTCGTAGTGTTTATGTTGCATGTATAAGTTAATCTTGTGTGTGAATAAAGTATTATTGAACTTGAACTAACTGGCTGTTGGGTCTTTGATTGATATCGGGCTGAACCTTGTGGTGGTATCATTTGATACTTGGCGACTCTGAAAGCAATATAATATCAATATCTAGACAAAAGGGCAACCTTATTGACTGCCATATTTATAGCGAGTATATATATATATATATATATATATATATATATAGCAACATTATTGGCGACCTCTGACGGGACTCGACCCAGAAGTGATTTTGACACTGAGAGAACCCACAAAACGTTTGAATTAGAAACCCAATTGGAAAAGTGAAAGAAACCACAAGTGTAAGACCAGTATCGATCAAATCTCCAAGATTCGGAAGTGTGTAGTAATTTGCATGCGTACTAACAGGGATATAAGGTAAACTCGTTAGATTTTGTTGAGTAAAACTTTCGGGAGTTGTGTGAACCGGAAAATAGCTTAAGCCGTACCCACTGTCTGCATCACCGCTTTATTCCCCCCTGTCCCAAATTCACGGTAGATACAGAGATTACGGTAGGAAAAGATATAATCGTAGAAATGGCAACGAAGGCAATGGAATGCCTTATGTACCCACAGGAACCAGAGGTCACAGCGACCAATAGAGCAGAGCAGTGTCCCATATGGGAAGAGGAAATTAGGAAGTACCTAAAGGGGAAAGGATGGCCCCTATGGTCTGAGTTTTGTGCAAATGAAGGAGACAGGTCATGGTAGTATAGGACAAACTTGGTGTGATAACCTGACCAAGAACCATAAAAAGAGTTTAGGTAAAGTTCGTAAGCCGATGGCAATCGTGGCCCATTTGGCACAATTGCGAGGCACAGAGGAGGTCGTGAGGACGCTCCACCGACAGCTTGTAGAGAAAGAGAAGAGTAGTGAGGGAAATGTTAGTGAATGCGAAAAAGTAAATGAGCAACTCCGAGAGCAGCTAGCAGTGAAGGACAAGGAGATGGCTGATGTTAAACGGGCACAACAATCTGGTCTAGCTCACCCAAGCAGCTTTCAGACACAATATGATAAGGCCTACCAAGACACGCAACTCGCAGTTTTGGTAAGGGAAGAAACGGAACACCAAGCAGAGCAATTAAAGAAGCAATGCAAGGACTTAAAGGCAGCCCTACGAGCACTCCACAGTTCCACAACGGAACAAAGGCAGAGTTCGGTAGACCACGCCAAATGCAGGCAGCAAATTTCACGGTTACAGTCACTGCTCTCTGTGCAAAATGGTTTCAGAGACACCTTTGGACCAAATTAAGACCAGGACGATGGCCCCAATTGGCAGGAATGAAACTGCCTATCGATACGTAAACAGAACAGAGATTCAGAATAGAGCCCCCCAGACCCCAAAAAGGAAAGCACCCGCACCACCGACTACACAGGCAGCACCCAACCCTATGAATCCAGTCACCACGCAGCGCAGAGTACCGACAGAAGACCAACCCGATTTTGTGTACACCACCCCACTAACCATCACCCAGTTAAGGGATGCCCGTGATAAAATAGAAACCTTTCAACCCACATCAGACCCACACCATTTCTTCGAACGAGTTAGACAACAGACAGTCATGTACGGTCTGGACGAACAGGAGCAAGTGAAACTCTTAGTAATGAGCCTTGGCCCATCCGTTAGTTCAGCCCTTCCCGACCCACAAAATGTAGGAGGAGGTAGCCTCCAGGATATGAAGACAGCTATCCTAGATGCAATTGGCTATAACCGATGTAGGCAGGAGAAAGGAGAGCATCCAACAGCATTTGCTGGATGCCTCTGGATACACTTCACAGCAGTATTTGGAGATTTAGCGCACGCCCATTTAACTGCAGACAATACGGCCAAATGGACCCGTATTTTAGTCTCCCACGCCCAGATGCAGGACAAAAAGCATGTGCAAATTATGACCCCTCAGACGCCACACACAATGAAGTGTGGGTTCTGAAGAGACTCTCTAGAGCATGGGAACAATCCCTACATAAAAAGGCAGAGCAGGAGAAGGTAGAAGCAAACATGAATCCAGTAAGGACACATCAAGACCCCGCATGGGTAAATGAAGGTAGAAATGACACACAGCACCATAAAGCACAGGGATGCTACAATTGTGGACAGAAGAGACAATACGCCCGAGAATGCAATGCCCCCCCGAACCAGCAACGGAATCAGCATGCAAATGCCCCACATAGGAACAATGCCAGGCCTATCCACCGCGTCAGCGCACGTTCAGATAATTTGGCCATAAATGACACCGATTGACGGTGTTCGGACTCCCCAACTTGGGTCTGCGACACACATTGGGACAAGTCCGGAAAACCGGTAGTCACAGGCACAGTCCGGGGACACCCCGTTTGGGACACAGGAGGGTCCCGGACCACGTTAAACTACTCCATGATGTACCAGCGAGATATATGGCCCACTACAGACACTATCACTCTTAGTGGATTTAAACATCAGAACCAAGCACTCAGTCGTTTTAGTAGATTTACCCCAGACAGCAGAGCACATCTTGGGGATAGATTTCATGAGCTCACACCACCTTTTTTTTGACCCTGTGAATAAGTGTGTGTGGAAAATGACTAGAGCAGCACGAGCCCCCGCCACGCTCACAGTAGGAGACTACGAACACAGGATTAGCTCAGTGGGAGATTACTGGTTTGATCCACAAACCATTACCACAGACAAAACAATTAGAGAAGTCTTAAAGAAACACAAAGCATCTTTTGCCCAGCACAAGCACGATTGCTGTAAAATTCCAGGAATGGTCACCATTACAGGTCCCGATCCGAAGCCCTAGAAACAACATGGTTTTCCACAGCAAGCCGAGGGAGAAATAGCTACGGTAATTCAAAGTTTATTGGATCAAGGTGTAATTCGGCCCGTAGCCTCAACAAACAATGCCCCAATTTGGTCCATAAGTAAACCAGATGGTTCATGGAGACTGACCATAGACTATAGAGAACTCAAAAAGTAACTCCATTAGCAGCCCCCACCGTTGCCACGAGTCCCGAGACAATGTTAAAGCAGGGAGTTAAGTCAAAATATTTTACGGTTCTGGACATTAGCAATGGGCTTTTGGTCCATTCCGTTGGATACAAATTGCCAGTATAAATTCGCGTTCACCTTCCAGGGACAGCAATACATAGGACATGCCTTCCACAAGGTTTCCACAACGCCCCCTCCATTTTTCAGACAATTGGCGAATGGATTATCGAAATTTTCCCGACCCGAATGCCTCATTCAGTATGTGGACGAATTGCTCCTACAGATTGACACCAAGGAAGAGCACATTTCGCTTCTTTCCGATCTATTAGGTCTCCTAAAAGAAATTGGATGTAAATCAACCCCCAAAAAGCCCAAATTCTCCAAGAAAAGGTCATTTATTTAGGAACAGTTATAACGCATGGTAAACGTGAGATAGAGCAAAAACAATTGATTCAATTGTTAAATTGCCCTTGTCCCATAATGTTACAGCACTCCGGTCATTTTTAGGACTGGTTGGTTATTGCAGGAACCATATAGATGGTTTCGCCACAAAGGCAGCCTCACTTTTTGAGCTCCTTAAGAAACAGGCCCCATGGAAATGGCTTCCACAGCACACGGATGCCATTGATGCACTAAAACACGCCCAAGGTACACCTCCCGCTTTGCAGGCACTAGACCCACACCCCCCAAACGCAATAGAGGTAGCGACCACCGACCGATCCCTTTCGGCCGTACTTCTCCAGGAAAAGCACGATTGTTTAATACCTGTAGCCTATGCCTCACGAATTTTAGATCCGGTAGAGCAAGGATTTTCAGCCTGCGAAAGGCACTTGCTCAGTTTTTTGGGCTGTTCAGTACTTCGCTTACATAACATAACTCAACCCCGTAACCATTTTGACTGAGCACACCTCAGCATAGCTACTGTAAGACGGTAGGCTGAAGGACGGTACAGTTAGCCAAATTAGAGCAGCGCGCTGGACCCGACCCCGACAAGGACGCAACATCACAGTGAAAAGGACAAAGACACACATGTTTTTGGCAGATAATTTACAGTTTGCAGGAGCCCCACAGGAGTGTGAAATCATTGCAGCCAGGCACAACACAGGACCCTTTGTTCCTGAATCATTACCGACAAAAGCAGGCATCAGACCACAGAGAACCCAGCCCACAGATAATTCTCTAAAAATCTATGTAGATGGTTCCTCCACCATTGGTAATGGGAAAAAGATTACAGGATGTGGCATATATGTAGAAGACGTGCAGGGACGCGCATTAGAGGAGATATCATTAAAGTTACCAGGACATTTAGGTTCGCAGGCAGCCGAGTTAGCAGCCATCGCATACATTGTGCAGCATCCAAATTCGTTCCCAACCCCCAGAGATATATTCGAACAGTCTATATGTCTGCAACAGTTTGACGGAATTCCTGCCCCTGTGGGAATCTAGAGGATTTATATCTGCCGACGGTAAACCCCTACCCTCAGCGCCATTATTCTCGAAGGAGCTAAAGATCGCAAATATGGCATCATAGAGGTTAGAAGCCATCATTGTTCCGCCCCACCCGGTAACATAAAAGCAGACGCCCTAGCAAAAGCTGGATCACGACATGGTCACTTTTGGCAACCCCCCGAGAGTGCCCCAGTTAACGCAGTCCAGATCTCACAGACCAATATTCAAGATTTAGCACAGGCGCAAAAAGCAGACAACATCCTTAAGGAAATTAAAAAAGGTGATTATCCAGCACCCTACGACAAATTCAACGACACGATTCAGGACAGAATTATATTAAAGAATGGTATTTATGTGGTCCCCACCCAGGACAGGAACAGATTATTTGCCAATGTCATGACGGACACGGACATCAAGAGATAGAAACCACCCTTGCCCACCTAAGACCTCTTTGCTGGTGGCCCGATTTAAAAACAGATGCCACCCTTTACATTGAAAACTGTTTAATGTGCGCTCAGAACAACCCAGACAGATACACAAAGAAAGGTCAGCTAAGACACACCCACCCTGTTAATGGCCCATGGACGAACTTACAACTAGATTACATTGGTCCCCTTCCCCCCTGCAGAAATGGTTTTAAATATGTGTTAGTAGTGATCGATACCTTCACAAAATGGGTGGAAGCATTTCCTTCCAGGACAAACACGGCTAAAGTGACAGCAAAAATTCTAACTCACCAAATACTTACAAGATGGGGACTCCCCCGTAGTACTGAATCGGACCAAGGTTCGCATTTTACAGGAAGAGTGATGAAAAATGTTCTCACAATTTTCAGCCTTAAAAAAAGTTTCATATTGCCTATCACCCACATTCCAGCGGCATTGTGGAACGCATGAGCCGAACCCTAAAAACGATTAGGAAAATGGCACAACAGCACAACACGACATGGGACACAGTTCTCCCATTTGCACTGATGTTTATTAGAAACACGGTGTTAGAGTTCAACAGGCTACATCCCCCACACCCACAAGGCCGGACGACCCATGAAGGGAACCGAGCATTTATTTGGACTTGATTTGGCCAGCCCCACAGTCACCGCCCTTACCCACGAAAATGCGGTCCAACAAGTAATGGAAAATATTAAAGCTGCACAGCTCGCTACAGCTGCTCGACTAGGCGCTAGGAAAAAGCAGAGTAAGGCCTGCTTTGATACAACAGTACACCCGGTAGAATATACAGTCGGACAGCAGGTGATGGTCTCCCTGTAGAATCAGAGTTCATTCCTCTCTCCCAAATTTGCAATTTCGGATAAAGTAACCCCCTCAGTATATAAAATTACGTATCCAAACGGAAAAGCAGGATGGTTTCATATAAACCAACTTAAGGGGTGGGATTCTCCACTCCCACGCCGAAGTGGCCGCGCCGTCGTGAACGCCGTCGAGAGTCACGACGGCGCAAAACGACCCCGATCCCGACAGATTCAGGCCCTGACAATGGGCTAGGATCGGGGCCGCGTCATCTACACGCGCCAGGCCTTGTCGCCCGCGTAAAGGCGGCACCGCATAGATGACACGGCCGGAGCTGCATAACTGGCGTCATCCGCGCATTGGCCGGCGCCAACCTGCGCATGCGTGGTTGCCGTCCTCTCTAGGTCCGCCCCGCAAGAAGATGGCGGACGGATCTTGTGGGGCCGCGGAATGAAGGAGGTACTCCTTTGGAGAGGATGGCCCGACGATCGGTGGGCACCGATCACGGGCCATGCCACATTTAAGGTAGGCCCTGGTGCAGGATCCCCCCTCCCGCAGGCCGCCCCCCCAGCGTTCACGATGACAGCGACCAGGTGTAGACGGCGCCGGGGGGAACCCGCCGTTTTGGCCTGGCCGCTCGGCCCATCCGGGCCTGAGAATAGCGGGGGTGCCGGAGAATCGGCATTTTGGGCGTCTCCGACGATTCTCCGGCCTGCGGAACTCGACCGGGCCGTCCCCGCCGCTTGGGATAATCGCGGGAGGGCGTCGGACCTGTGTCCCGGGAAATTTTGGCGGCCCAGGCGATTCTCCCAACCGGCACGGGAGTGGAGAATCTCGCCCAAGGTTTATGGAACTCAGTGCAGCTACTCACACCACATTTCACTGACAACCCGCCCACTGGCAACCTTATCGAACTCTCCCCCAGCCAGGACAGTATTTCCACAGACACGACTTTGACTCCACCCCCAGGGACGAGTTTCCACCTCGGACTGGATTCGGCCGATAGAGAGAGCAACAGCACAACGGACTTACTTGAGATCCCCGACCAATGGCAAAACAGACCAGGCCCCAGTCACTACAGCCCCAGTAACACCAACCAAGATATGTTTGGCCCCTCAGATACCATTTATTTGCCTCAACCAGAACCAGACCCACTGCCCGACGATACAACTTCCCCCTTTGCCAAGAAACAATGGCATCCTGATAACTCTTGTCGGTTGACAAGAAATTATGAAATGGATCCCATGACGGCCCACGCGGCCATGGCACAGAAACGCCAGACACGAGTTTGGCAACCAGGAGGTGGTGATGACTCAGAGTCTGACTCCCACCATGGTAACCCATTTACGACCCTTTTCGGAATGGAATCCTGAGGTGTCCAGATGATGAGAGAAAGGAACCGATTGAGATTTACAGTGTCCTATTTTCTGATGGAGCCTGCCCACTTTTCTTTCTTTAATTTGTTATTTTTAAATGTTGAATGTTTGTCTTTTGTATGACTATTTGTGTCGACCTCTCACTAAATTTTTGATACAGTTTCTTCTTTCGGTCTCATGCTAAATTTCTTGATGCACTCATAACTACTCTTTTGCCGCCAAAATGGTTGTTAAAGGAACAAGTTTTTCGGAAGTCTATAGATATTCAAATTCTTTCCGTTCTTGTAAGGTCACCCAGGCAATGGAGTAACGGCACTAATCCCATGCCCTGCCTGAGGACCTCCTATGTATTTGGTCAGCCAAGCTCGGGTATTGGAGCAATGGCACTGATCACCGCCCTACCCGAGGATTCCACCCATTCTTGCCCTGCCGATACGCACCCCATGTCCCACTGATTTGAAAAGTTATTTTCAAAACACTTTTAGCGTTCTTATAGGTGTGGTTTAAAGAATGCACTCTGCCAGTTTTTTTTTTGCTTTCAGACGACCTTTCGGTCGCTACCCCCCCACAACTGCTATTTACATATTCAACACACTTGGTTGAAACAAAATGAAAACTACCCCAACACTGGACGGAGAAACTGTCCGCCCACTTAACGCATCGACCACTGGCTGCGAGATTGCTCGCACTGTGACAGAATTTTTTTTCTCCCTCAAATGTCTCGTCTCCAAAATGGTTGGTTTAAAAAAAAAAGAGGGAGTCACACATGGTGACAATTCTAATGGGAAATTGATATTAAAGAGAAACGGACAAACGAGATATTAAACAAAGGTAATAATAGATATTATGCTAGCACCCCCAGGAATATACGAGGATACAAAGAACAAAAGGCAAGATGAAGACAGAACTGATGACCTCCATCATGATCATCGTTGGATCACTACAGTTGCGCGCCTCGACGGCCCCTGTAACCCACACCACATTGGCCCCAACACAAACATACCACACAATACCCCTAGCCCGGACACCACACCTCACATGGAAATAAACATTGATACCCCCACATGGTGCGATATCATAAAATGGTATTCCCTCTCATACATGGTAGAAGCCCTATTAGTTATTGCAATACTATGCAGTGTCGTTCAGACACTTCGACTTCAGAAATGGCAAAGGAGAGCCTCCTGCTCCCCAATATATACACTCAGAGCCCCTTTTCTCGGACTTAACAGACCCCGCACTGTTTTTGAACCCTTTTTCTGACTTAATAAATTCTGCGGTTTTCAATAAAAGTTGCATTTGCTGTAAATGTTACAAGTTTAAGTAGAAATGTGATGCTGCTATTGTTTAAATTTTTGTACTGTAATATAAGTTCTTTTGGTTATTAGCTAGCAGCATAAATGTAGTTTAGGTAAAGACAGTTAGAGGTTCCCCTTTGTGTAAAGAAGTTAAATGAATGGTTCAATGTTATAGTGCCCCTTAGAATTTTTATAGATGTGTGATGTATTAAAAAAAAAACTTGGGTAAATGTTCCAATCCATAGGACAGAGTAGTATAGAACCTGTCCTTGATTAAGGGTACCCGGCACACCAAAGAACAGATGAAGATTCAGTATCGTGTTTAGGATCAAGAGGACGGACTGTAGCCATCTGGGATGACCATTTACAAAGAAACATGGGCTTTTGCAAAGACTCAAGGGAAATATGGCCAATACAAGATTCAGGCAGGCTCAGAGCCTAAATGTATATTTGTAAGCAGAGGACCAGAAAGTATCAAAACACCCAGCTGATTTGCATTCTAATGACCCATTTCCCGAAGACAAAAGGACTGGTACTCAGGTATTCGATACAATTCCAGACACATCGGCACCGCTCCCTTTACTCAGGAAGCATAAACAGCCAAGGTCAATGACCGCTTAGGACACGCCCAGCCATCAAGACACCCGCCCCTTTATTGGCTCAGATCGAAGGCAGTGATCGACGTCTGCCGAATTATTGGGTCCAAACCCAAGGACCGCCCAAAAGAGCACAAAACCTCCCAAGGATAAAGAGAAACACTGCCATGTGTTCAATCTCTTTTGGACCTGGCGCTCCGGCAATGTCCATCTCCAACTGCAGCACCACGACCAGAAGTAAGTCCAAGTTCAACGTTCGCTACCAGACGGATGAGCCTAGCTGAACCGCAGTTACTTCTCCAGATCCAGATTCGAACAAAGGCCACTGTTCCTCTGGCCTAAGCCGGGTGCCTGAAGTTAAGTACAGGTTGTCATAGTGTTAGGTGTAATTTAGCTCGTTATGTTTATGTTGCATGTATAAGTTAATCTTGTGTGTAAATAAAGTATTATTGAACTTGAACTAACTAACGGGTTGTTGAGTCTTTGATCGATATCCGGTTGAACCTTGTGGTGGTATCATTTGATACCCGGCGACCCTGAAAGCAATATAATATCGATATCTAGACAAAAGGGCAACCTTATTGACAGCCATATTTATAGCGAGTAAATATAGCAACACCCCCAAATGCCTTGGCGTAGTTAGCAATGACAATCCTAATCTTTAGTAAGAAACTGAACATTAAGAACAAAATATGTGCAAGAGTCCTCACCTGCAGGCAGGTTTGTTGTGGTGGCAAGTTGGTCCCTCCTCCAACAGTACCAACCTCTATGGATGGCATGGTGCAGCTGATGTACAAATCTTCATTACACATGCCAGTTGATTCCATTAACGTAATACAATTTGAGCTACTAACATTCTGGGCTGCGTCCTAAATTAGAAAAACATAGCATCAACTCCTGTTGTACAGTACCTAGGCACCTGCAAATTACAACAATCTTGGTAGATTGAATGTTTTTTTTTAATGATTAGACAAAATTGTGAGATACCGACCCAGATTAGGTTTTTCACCAACACTTTAAATATGCATACAGGTGGTTTGTAAAGCTTAACTACCAAGAGGTTACATTCAGTGTGGCAACATGCTAGTTCACTGTGCAAATCATGGAAGAAGTTTTAAGGAGTCAAAGTCAGTGAATAGGAGACATTCGTAGCCTATTTACATTTCAGAACTGCATCAGTAACTGGTTATTTGTAGGATTCCACCAAAGTCAAACTGATCATTTGAGTTTCTGTTCTTTTTCTTTATTCATTCTTTCATGGGATGTGGGCATCACTGACAAGGCCAGCATTTGTTGCCCATTCCTAACTGCCCTTGAGCCGAGTGGCTTGCTAGGCCATTTCAGAGGCAATTAAGAGTCAACCACGTTTCTGTGGGCCAGGCCGGATAAAGATGGCAGATTTCCTTCCTTAAAAGGACATTAATGATACATGGGTTTGGTGGTTATTCCATGGTTGCAATTACTGAGACCATCTTTATACTCCAATGTATTAATTGAATTTTAATTCCACCAGCTGCCATGGTATGGTATGAACACATGTCCCCAGAGCACTAGCTTGGACCTCTGGATTACTAACCGAGTGACAATATCACTAGTAGCGCAATGGTTACATGGTCTTGGAAAGGTGGACCTCAGGCTCTTGAGGCAGCATCTGTACTCTATACTATTAAGTAGCTTTATGGTAAACCACATGGTTTCCCAAGACACTGTTGCCCTAAATTTATTAATCAAAGTCTATTCAACAGAGACATCAACTACAGTCGAATTTCTGATTTACTAGTTTTCCACATCAAGATCTGAACACTTACTCCTTAGATAGCTACTATACAAGTATATATTCCGGTAAGGTCTTTGTGAAGAAATGTTAATTTTAATTATTGGAAAATTGCTACGTTCTGTTAGTCCCACCAATGCAAACTTATAAGCAGTAAAATAAAAGTTTCAAAGGATCCCTGCACCTACCTGCCCACATGCAATATAAACAGCGGTAACAATATTTGCAGCATGTGCATTGTAACCACCAAGACATCCAGCCATAGCTGAGCCCACCAGGTTTTTGCTGATATTCACTTCTACAAGAGACTCCGTAGAGGTTTTTAATACCTAAAGAACATAAAATGTAAAGATGCAAAGAGGGTAAGTTGTAGAGCAAGGTAGGCGAGACTTACAATAGCAATACATGCCATTTTAAGAAACTTAATTGAATGCTCAATCAGCTCTACAATTGAAGTGTGCCCCGCCACGTCTGGCTGTTCATAAAAACAAAATCTTCCATTAGAGTGCTCTATTCTAGTATGACGAGTCTTGCCTTGTTAACAAAATCCCAGGCTTAAAGGTTAACGGTCATCAGAAATATCACGTACAAGAAAAGAACCATCAGGAACATGGCAAGCTTTTCCTCTGCCTCCCACCGTGTTATGGGACTCCAATACCATCCTTGCTTTGCAAGTTAAGTACATTAATTACAGACCATTATTGGAAAACCCTAGATGAAAGCTTAAATACTATCCATTCATCCATAACTCTTTCTGAAGAAAGATGAAATAATCCAAAACTGTGTGGAAATACCTCACGCACAACTTTGGCTGGAATGACTGCTTCACAGACTATAGATTTCCCCCTTCCCTCAATCCAATTAATTGCAGCAGGTTTCTTGTCTGTGCAATAGTTGCCACTAACTGCTAGAACACGCATAGATGGGAATTCTTCCTGCAACCTGGTGAGAGCCATCTCTGTGCCCTAAAAAAAAAGAGGGAAAAAGACGATGTTAAAATCTGGACCACTGCAAAAGGATTTCTCTCTAGTCATCCATCCATCTCACAGAAAAAGGCTCAGTTTGCACAGCATTTCCAGTTCCTGCTTTCCACAATATAGTGCTTATCTGCATGAATACACACGCTTCATCAGACTGAAGCTTACTAACATATTTAACAGCAAAGTTCACAGAATTCCTTCAGGTTGAAATCAAGTAATATTCAGGTGCTGCAGATTAAAATGGTAGCCTTGGATTGGATGTGTTTATCGTCAGGTGTACCGAGGTACAGCGAAAAGTATTCGTAGCCTGTTTCATTGTTTTTCACTTTCTCTCTCTACCTTCTCCATCAAAGGTAGGGTGTGGAGCCTTTTAGGATCATATTCTGTTCTCAGCTGACACAGAACTCATTGACAAAAATAGTAGTTAAATGGCATGCATGCCTTCAGTGCATTGTGTAAAAACTGTTTATTAACGAGGTGTAAATGTTAATGAAGAGACTATTGTGCTATCTGAAACAGGCATGGGCATAAACATGATCTTAAAGGCAACATGGTTAAGTTATAAAATTACTGTGTGTATGACACTTTCAGAATAAGTATTATGGAATTGATAGGCAAAACACAAGACCACCTCTATAGAGAAACTCTTTTTCTCTCTGGGAAAACACAAAGAGTCCGTAGAAATGTTGAGGTCTCTTGGTTCCGGCTTCTAATGTTGACATTTCCAAGTCGTCGTATCGGTAGGACAGCACCTTTGGGGTCCTTTTTATTGATAAGAGTGTTTGGTAGGAGCTAGCATATGATCCTCAACGGGGGAAGGGTGTGGACCATGTTGAAATTTTGGGTACCAGTCCTGCACTCATTGGTTAGCAAGGTTTAAACAAGTATCAGAACCTTGAAATATAGTATATTAATGAGTGCTCGAAGATGAGGGGCATTCCTTTGTAACACCTTGGACAGAAAGTATGATATTGCTAATGAGATCAACACATTCCATGCCAACTATCCATTCGTCTTCTGGGATTAGTGAACCTCTCTCATCTGTCATGGGTTGTAAAGTTTTCTTGTCTATTTAGCTAATGCATCATAAAGTTGTTTGTAAAACAGGTTGAGAAATCCCTCATCTGAAATCCGAAAAACTCCAAAATCTGCACTTTTTTTTCAAGCGCTGACATGATGTCAAAAGTCCCTAGGTGATGTGCAGTTCCCAACACGCCATAAATGCACATTATATTCTGAAATTCGATACACTCAGCCCCAAGCATTTCAGATATGGGCTGCTCAATTTGTTCAGAACTAGAGCATCACTGTAAAAACACGGGCGGCACGGTAGCACAGTGGTTAGCAATGTTGCTTCACACTGCCAGGGTCCCGGGTTCGATTCCCGGCTTGGGTCACTGTCTGTGCGGAGTCTGCACGTTCTCCCATTGTCTGCATCGGTTTCCTCTCAAGTCCTGAAAGACGTGCCTGTTAGGTGAAATGGACTTTCTGAATTCTCCCTCAGTGTACCCGAACAGGCGCCATAGTGTGGCAACTAGGGAATTCACAGTAACTTCACTGCAGTGTTAATGCAAGCCTACTTGTGACCCTAATAAAGATTATTATTAAAAGACATATCACAAGATTACCAACATTAAAGGCAACAATTTACACTGCATGAAAAGAATGTTGATTGGCTGGAAAATGGATTCTAGGAGAATGCAGAAGCAAAAGGCTGTTCCCAAGCTTGTGTTTAGTTTGAAAAAAAGAGTAAAGGACAGGGTCCTTTGTGAATACACGTAACTTGTAGCTTGTGTAAGTGAGCCATGCTGTAAGTCCAACAGAATTACAAAGTGTTTTTTAAAAATAGTATAACAATGAGGATTATTTAGTCAGTGTTGTCCAATCACGAATCACATCTAATATTGGGCGCTATATTTGGAGTTTTGCAAACATGGGCTGGTTGGGTAGTCAGTGTTTTGCCCGTTTGAACAGCCAAAGTTATGTGTTGTTTGTACAAACTATTAGTCACTGAGACGTACAGCCTACATACATGGCATCACATCTGCATTGAAATTCTTATACCACATTTGTGTGATAGGCAGAATGTCTTTTTGGTTTGATCATGTGAAGACAAGGTATGTAGCAAAACAACTATGGCACAATGCCCAGACACAATTGGACACTTAAGAATTGGACATTATAAATTAAAACCACAGACAGGCCTGATGGGAAGTCAAACAGCCAAACTCGAGTACACTGGACAGAGACAGACAGCGATCACATTCATCGGCACAGGTAGTGTTAAGACTCTTGGGCATATTCTAATTGGGATAACTTGGGGGGGATAACGGTTTTATTGTGTTTGAAAATAAACTTCAGTTGAATTGTTAACTTGTGCCTGTCCTTTGTTCATCTTGCAAATAAGGGTACCTGGTAAAACACTTGAATAATAAACTGGTCAAAGTGTCTGAATTTTACAGACAGCACAACCAATCAGCACCCTTCTTATGCAGTATAAACTGTTGTTCTGTTTACTGTTGGTAATCTTGTTATCATTGAAGAGACAAGGAACAATAGAGGAGAACCAGAGAGGTGGTGAGGAGGCAGGGGAATGATAGCCGGAAGGAGGGCACGAGAAACTATAACAAACTTGGCATCTACAGGAACAAAGAGCAAGGAAAACCCAGGCGGTGACCCCCCCCCCCCCCCCCCCCCACACACACACACCACAAAGAGATGCCTACTTATGTGTTGTAAATAATATTGCCAATTGTACAGAGTTGCTGCTGTTGAGTTGGTGCATAATACCTTACCAGTTATTTTATTTTATATTTCTTTATTATTTTTTTGTGGTATGTTTGTGTGTGCCCTTCTCTTCTATATATCTTATTCTGTGTACATAACGGTAAATATACTTTGTTCAAAAACCCAATAAAAACATTTAGATAAAAAATAAAAATGTTCACGTCTGTACTCTATTTTGGTTTCAGTATCACTTTCATAAGAACATAACAACATAAGAACTAGGAACAGGAGTAGGCCATCTGGCCCCTCGAGCCTGCTCCGGCATTTAATGAGATCATGGCTGATCTTTGTGGACTCAGCTCCACTCTCCGGCCCGTACACCATATCCCCGAATCCCTTTATTCTTTAGAAAGGCATCTATCTTTTTCTTAAAAACATTTAAAGAAGGAGCCTCAACTGCTTCACTGGGCAAGGAATTCCAGAGATTCACAACCCTTTGGGTGAAGAAGTTCCACCTACACTCCGTCCTTAATCTACCTCCCCTTATTTTGAGGCTATGCCCCCTAGTTCTGCTTTCCCCGACCAGTGGAAACAACCTGCCCGCATCTATCCTATCTATTCCCTTCATAATCTTATATGTCTCAATAAGATCCCCCCTCATCCTTCTAAACTCCAAGGAGTACAGTCCCAGTCTACTCAACCTCTCGTCATAATCTAATCCCCTCAACTCTGGGATCAACCATTCAATACTGTAATAGACTGCACTTCAGAGAAATATTTGCACAATTGTTCTTGAAAATGCTGCAAACGTTCAAGAATTTAACTAACAAGTAGCTGCCTGTCAACTGCGGTGCTGACTCATGTTTAAACTGCAGGTTGTTATTTTAGTCAGACATTTTTATTGGCAAAGACAAAATATTGTGAATGCTGGAAATCTGAAATAGAATAGAAAATGTTGAGATACTCAGACCTGGCAACATCTGTGGAGAGAGAGAGATAAAAGTTAAGGCTTCAAGTTTGTGATCTTGTCAGAAGTGGAAAGTATTATAATTTTTAAACAACTGCGGAGGGAAGGAAGGGGAAAGAGGAGGAGGAAGAATGAACAAAAGGGAAGGTCTGTGATAAATTGTAAAGCAGGAGAGATTACATGACATAGCAAAAGGGGGCAGTAACAGAATGAGAAACAGGTGAGTCCAGATGGACTGGAAAGGGTGACAGCAGAACCATTACTAGGACCTGCTCCTGGAGATGATAATGATCTGAAAGTGCTAGTTTGGAAAGCTGTAAAGTGCTTAATCGAAACAAGAGATGCTGTTCATCAAGCTTCATTGGAAAGTGTAGGCGGAGAGACAGCGAGTCATAGTGGGAGTGGGACAGAGAATCAAAATGCAAGCTGCTCAAAGCTCAGGATCACAGTAGCATTTTCCATTTTGGCATATCAGACCTTCCCTTTGTTTTCTAACCACCCCTTTGACCTGCCTGCCTTTGTGGTTGCCTTAAATCTGTTTCCAGTTTTGACAAAAGGTCATAAATCTGAACATCAACACTGCTCCTCTCTCCACAGATGCTGCATGACCTGTTGAGTCGTTCCAGTATATTTTGTTTATATATTTAAAAATTGTACTTACCTTTGAGATCATGTTCATGCCCATGGCATCTCCAGTCTTGGATTGAAAACGGATATAAAGGTTGCGTCCAGCAAGTCCAATCTGCAGCTTTTCAAGCCGGGCAAACCTAAGTATTAGAATTGAAAACATAATGTAGACATTAAAAAAACTTGGGATTTGACGCAAGACATATAGTTGATTTGTGCAGGTCAGAAGTTGAGCCACCTGATATCATACAAATACTGTCTGGTTTCACAGAGCAATCCAATGATTTATGGGGCTACGGTTTTGGGCTGGAATGGGTAGCGGGCTCGAGATCAAGAATCCTCCACGTCTCCTCCAATCCGCCAAGCTGAGCCGAGGGGAATTCTGACAATTATACAAGTTCAGCCAAAATGAATAAGTGCACTGAAAAAAGGTCTAGTTGGGATTGTGAGGAATGCTACATATTGGTTGAAGCAGAAGTCTCTCAAAGGGTTAACAGCAGCAGGCCAAGTTGAAAACAGACAGTGCTTCTCACTCAGGCTTTGAGATAACAGCACCAGTCTGTAGTGTAATCGGATACCTTTCCTTTGAGTCAGTGAACACCAGCAAAGTTACGTTTTGAATTAATTAAAGGAAACCAGTGGGTTTCTCCACCTCTTTGATAAAAGTTATTATTTTCGAAAGCAATTGATGGAGATTAATAGAAACTTAAAGAAGATCATGGACACCATTTTAAAAAGTGTCAATCTGGAGATGATAGTTGATTTTGCTAATACTTATGTGTATGTAAAAGAAAAAAAAAAACTTGTTAAAAGAAAAATTGTTAAGATAAAGAAATAATTAAGTTGTAAATGTTATACAAGTTTGTGTTAAGCAAATTGTAAATTTAGTTCTGAGTTGAGATCAGAGCTAAGCTTGCAAGTTGCAGTAATTCAATTTGAATTTTCAAACATTTTTAAGTTTAAAAAAAAAAAGAGCAAATAGAGAAAAGAAGGACACAGATCTTGAATGCGTTGAATAGCACATTTCAAAGGCCCATAAATCTTTCTGTTATCTTAGACCTAAAACCTAGGAAGACTGAAGAGACAGAGGAATTTCTGGAGCGTTTTAATGAAATCTACCGGGGGCAGTCAGGCGATTTGCTGTATCAAAATGGTCAGAATTCCCCTCAATACTGTGCTATGTTAATGCATTGCCTTCTGTGGTTACTGCTGTGAAATGTAATAACATGAATTGGACAGAGAACGACCCTTCCCAGATGGCAAGGGCAGTCAGATTTTACTGGAAGGAGGGTGTAGGCCAAGAAGGAGGCTCAGTTACAAAGGTTAAGACTGAGTATGTAATGAAAAAGGATGATCTGCGACCCCAACAAGCGGCAGAAATGGTAGTTTACCAGCAGGAGCCCCAATATAGTGACTTTGGGTGGGTGGATCAGCGAAGAGGAGGATGAGACAACAGTGCTATATTTCTATCACCCCCCCAGTGGTGGACGTTCGATGTTGAACAGTCACTGCATCACGTTACCCTGGCCTATGACAGAACTGGACGAAACAGGGAGTTGGAGGACAAATACCGGCCATTACTTGAGACCGAATGGCCAGTCAAGGTTACGGCCACAGTCACGGGAAAAGAAGGTACAGCCGATTTTGTTACAATATCACCACATTTATGGCCACAGTCAGCTTTGGTAAGCCCTCATATTACACGTCAGGTCCATGACCAGTACCATGCCAGGGATATGGGGCGAATGGTCAGCATCTTACCGCAGCTCGTCAGAATAGGTATGAGATATACCTTTTGAACAATCCACGTCTGACATTTAAATACTGTACCACTATCAATCCAGCCTGTTTTCCTAGCGGTCCCCCTGTCCATGAGGACGCGCCAGGTCAAGAATGTTTAGCCTTGATTCAGGAAACTACCACAATAAGGGGTGATTTGAGTGACATTTCGTCAGAACAACCTGACATGATTATGTGTGGTCAAATATCGCACCGGGGTTTAGTTAATGACCTACTGCAGGCCCTCCTTATGCCAGCGCAGATTTCCGTTATTAAATGCGCTGCCCACACGAATGGTACAACCCCAGTTGACGTTGGTAATGAACGAGCAGATCGTGCAGCGCGAACAGCCGCGCAAATTCAGCAAGTGATGGTGCCTAAGATGTTAAGTCAGACTAAACGATCTCCTATAAATATGTCTGCTTCTGACAAGTCAATGCCAACCATCCAAGACGTCATAAGGTTACAGGAGGACGCTCCTGAGAGTGATAAACAAATGTGGAAACGGTTAGGTTGTACATATGATTCTGTTTCCTCTTTATGGACCACGTCTGCACATCAGACTTGTATGTCTGATGTGCTGGCTTTATGGGTCATTGAATGTGTACACTTTGCAACTCATTGTGGGGCTCGAGGGACTAGTGATTTGTTGCTGGACACTTGGTGGCACCCTAAAATGCAGGGGTTGGCCCAAAGTATCAGTAATCGGTGTTTGATTTGTCAGCAAGATAACACCGGAAAAGGTATCCCTTGTGGGAAGGGGCAAACCCCGTTGCCCAGTGGTCCCTTTGAGACGCTCCAAATGGATTACATTGAGTTGGAAAGGTGTCAATGTTACAAATATGTTTTGGTCATTGTGGATGTGTTCAGCAGATGGGTCGAGGCGTATCCGACTATCGATAATAAAGCTGCTACTGTGGTTAAAGTCTTGATGAGGGAAATCATTCCCCGGTACGGTATACCAGCTCAGTTAAGTTCTGAATATGGGCCTCATTTTATTGGACAAATTAACAAGGAGTTTTGCTCCCAGTTGGGCATACGCCAGCAGTTACACTGTGCTTACAGACCGCAGGCGGCCGGGTTGGTTGAGAGACACAATCAGACCCTCAAAACTAAATTGGCTAAATTAAGAGCAGACACGGGACTGACATGGCTTAAGTTGCTCCCTGTTGCCCTCTTCCAGCTGCGGGTTACACCTGTGGGACCGGCCCGGCTCTCTCCCGCCGAGATTCTTTATGGCAGGCCTCTTAGAACTCCCTGGAGCCTGCAGGTTCCCAGACTGGTTCAGTTTCATCAGATGACCGAAGAAATGACCGCCTATGTTCTAGCCCTCACGCAAGTGCTCAAGGAACTCCATGGCCAGGTCCGCGCGGCTCACCAGCCATTGCCCCCAGTACCTAGCTCACTTTCAGTCCAGCCCGGTAGTTACGTCATGGTCAAAAATTGGACTAGGAAGGGGTCGGAGTCGCGATGGGACGGGCCCTTCCAAGTTCTCCTTACCACCCCCACAGCAGTTAAAGTGGAGGGGCGAAGTGCTTGGGTCCACCTACATCACTGTAAATTGAGTCCATCTCCACTACTGTAAAAGGTCGGATACTAACCTGCCTCCCTTCTCCAGTGCTATTTTACAGGTGTGGAGCATGATGGAGTGGCTACGCATCGTCTGTCTGATATTTGGTCTCACTTCGCTTGGCGTGTTATTGGCGATGGACATGGAAAAGGGGAATATTATGTATCTGTGTAGCCCCAACCAATCTACAAGGATACATCGCCTATGCAAAGGTGATGTTCTTCGCTGCCCCCATATACGAGGACATGGTATCGACTCATGGAAGGTCATCAAAGTTAAGGAGAATGCAGGAGTCATGAAGCAGTTGCACCGGTCCCGGCGATGGGAAGGGAACATTATATGGACATTGCCTTGTTTTTGGAATACATGTAAATTTGATTTTGGATGTGTTAAGAGTGGTGCAATAAAGGTAATATCAGGCTGTCAGAAGAGCGTAGGAAGAGGCTATGAGGAAGTGAAAGGGACTAGAGAGAGGACAGGGCGTATGAGAAGGGAAGTACAGCTAGAACGTAGGTTACCGGGAGATACACTTACGTTAATTAAAGGCCAAACTGAGGAAAACCCGGGTAGTATGAATCTCTTCTACCAGATTTACCACCGCTTGTATGGCCAGGGACGGGTTGTCTGCTACCCAAACCCCGCAGCGGTGTCTAGGTTATTTTCTGTTTCACTGCTTTGGGGCACTCCCCAAACGGTGGTTCATTGTCAGCATTCCGAACCACTGCCCGATCAGGTCACTCTTCCTTACGATCCGGGTTCAGCACCACCGGCTATTTGCCTTCTCCTTCCTCGGTATAATTCCCATTCACAGTACGATAGGCTGCGACGGTGGAGGGCGCACATACCTAGCCACTTCACTCCCAATAGGGATTCCCGGTCGTACGAGAATTGCTTCAGCAGTGAAGGATATGGCTGTTTGCTGGTAGAGGTGGACACAAATATAACACGTCTGTTTCCCACCTGTACGGACAGGAGGTGCCATATCACCCAGGCGTCTGGCCAATGCGTCTGTTACAACACCACTTGCGTTCCATTGAACGCCGGCCTCCAGCTCCTCTGTGGCTGGGCGAATGTCTCTCATATCACTGTTGGGACTAGGGCTTTCCGCATTGCTGGGCGGCCCGAATGGCATTTCAAAGTTGGATAAACTGGGAGGTGTGGGGGGTTCCTTGGCTGTCAGTGATCGGAATTATTTTATTTGCGGCCTTACCATTTTGGGAAATGAAACCTTGGGAGCCCTCGGGGCAATAACCAAGGAGTTGTCTCAGCTACGGTTGTTTGCAATGCAGAACCGGTATGCTCTTGACTATCTTCTGGCCCGTGAGGGTGGGGTATGCGCCATAGTACAGGGCAAGTGTATCATGGGAGTTCAGGACTTGACCGCTAACATCACTAAATTTATGGATCGCATACGGGATCACTTGGACGGGATGCAGGATCCTGGCTCTTGGGGTAACTGGGGATTTGGAGGATGGAAGGACTGGTTGATAAATATGGCCATGTATCTAGTGGTAGCTATCGGCTGCATCTTTGTGGGCCTGGCCATCCTTAAATGTGTGATGGGTAGAATGCGGGGTGCACTGGATCAGATCACCGCCCCAATCACCAAAAAAAAAATTTAACTGTTAAAATCCATGAGGGTGACTTCCGGGTGCGGCGATGACCAGCTGAGTCGCACGTTTCGGCAGCTCCCTGTGAAACGGACTTTTGGGCTCTTGATAGGAGCCCCAACGGCAATTTTGACGGCTAAAAACACTGTGCGGTAAACCAGAAGGGAATCCCCCCTGGATACGGATGGAAAAAGGAGGAGAGACTGGCCAGATTGCAGTGGATCCTTTAGAACAGCGGCAAGGAAGGCAAGCAAAAACCAAGATGGCGTCGGAAGGTGGCAGTTTAACATGGGGCCCTGAACAACAAGAGTTCTTGAAATGCTGTGTGGAAGAGATCAAAAAGGAAATGAAGAAAGAGCTGTTGGCCCCGATACTACAGGCGATCGAAGGGCTAAAGGAGGAACAAAAGACCCAGGAGCGGGAGCTTCGGGTCGTGAAGGCAAAGGCAGCCGAGAATGAGGACGATATACAGGGCCTGGTGGTGAAGACGGAGACGCAGGAGGCACATCAGAAACGATGTGTGGAAAGGTTGGAGGCACTGGAAAACAACGCAAGGAGGAACAACCTGAGGATTCTTGGTCTTCCTGAAGGTGTGGAGGGAGCGGACGTCGGGGCATATGTGAGCACGATGCTGCACTCGTTAATGGGAGCGGAGGCCCCGGCGGGTCCGTTGGAGGTGGAGGGAGCATACCGAGTGATGGCGCGAGGACCGAGAGCAGGAGAAATTCCCAGAGCCATAGTGGTGAGATTCCTCCGATTTAAGGATAGAGAAATGGTCCTTAGATGGGCGAAGAAAACTCGGAGCAGTAAATGGGAGAACGCGGTGATCCACGTTTATCAAGACTGGAGTGCGGAGGTGGCGAGAAGGAGGGCGAGCTTTAATCGGGCCAAGGCGGTGCTTCATAAAAAGATAAAATTTGGAATGCTGCAACCGGCAAGACTGTGGGTCACATATCGAGGGAGGCACCACTACTTTGAGACGGCGGATGAAGCGTGGACTTTTATTGTGGAAGAAAAACTGGAATGAGCGGGTTATTAAAAAGAACGTTCGAACAAAGTGATGGGGCGAATGTGGGGGGCAAAGAGGGGTTTTATGTACTAATCCTGCGATGTGGTAACTTTTCTCTCTCCCACAAGTGGTGATGGGGGGAGGAGGGGAGGTGGAGGAGATGGGGCGTTGGCCATTGGGGGCGGGGCCAAGGGAGAAGCGCGGGCTTGGTTCCCGCGCTATGATAATCATGGCGGGAATAGAGAAGCAGGAAGGAGGGGGCGTCGCACGGTGCGAGCCGAGGTCACGGGGGGAAGCCGAGGTCAGCCAGAGTTTGCTGACTTCTGGGAGCAACATGGGGGGAGTAATTACGCTAGCGGGGGATCTAGCAGGGGGGGGGGGGGGGGGGGGGAGGGGGGAATTACTGGGTTGCTGCTGCTGGGGAGAGGGGGGAGCTGGTATGGGAGAGGATGGGTGGGGGGGCACCGCCTGGGGGAGATACAGCTGCGTGGGAACCGGGTGAGGAGCTGGAAAAAGGTGATGGCTAATCGACAAGGGGGGGGGGGGGTAGGAAGCCCCCCAACTCGGCTGATCACGTGGAACGTGAGAGGGCTGAACGGGCCGATAAAGAGGGCACGGGTACTCGCACACCTTAAGAAACTTAAGGCAGATGTGGTTATGTTACAGGAAACGCACCTGAAACTGATAGACCAGGTTAGGCTACGCAAAGGATGGGTGGGGCAGGTGTTCCATTCGGGGCTAGATGCGAAAAACAGGGGGGTGGCTATATTAGTGGGGAAGCGGGTAATGTTCGAGGCAAAGACTATAGTGGCGGATAACGGGGGCAGATACGTGATGGTGAGTGAAAAACTACAGGGGGAGACGGTGGTTTTGGTAAACGTATATGCCCCAAACTGGGATGATGCCAATTTTATGAGGCGGATGCTAGGACGCATTCCGGACCTAGAGATGGGAAAGCTGATAATGGGGGGAGATTTTAATACGGTGTTGGAACCAGGGCTGGATAGGTCGAAGTCCAGGACTGGAAGGAGGCCGGCAGCAGCCAAGGTACTTAAAGATTTTATGGAGCAGATGGGAGGTGTAGACCCGTGGAGATTTAGCAGACCTAGGAGTAAGGAGTTCTCGTTTTTCTCCTATGTCCATAAAGTCTACTCGCGAATAGACTTTTTTGTGCTGGGTAGGGCATTGATCCCGAAGGTGAGGGGAACGGAGTATACGGCTATAGCCATTTCGGATCACGCTCCACACTGGGTGGACTTGGAGATAGGGGAGGAAACAGGAGGGCGCCCACCCTGGAGAATGGACATGGGACTAATGGCAGATGAGGGGGTGTGTCTAAGGGTGAGGGGGTGCATTGAAAAGTACTTGGAACTCAATGATAATGGGGAGGTCCAGGTGGGAGTGGTCTGGGAGGCGTTGAAGGCGGTGGTTAGAGGGGAGCTGATATCAATAAGGGCACATAAAGGGAAGCAGGAGAGTAAGGAACGGGAGCGGTTGCTGCAAGAACTTTTGAGGGTGGACAGACAATATGCGGAAGCACCGGAGGAGGGACTGTACAGGGAAAGGCAAAGGCTACATGTAGAATTTGACTTGCTGACGACAGGCACTGCAGAGGCACAATGGAGGAAGGCACAGGGTGTACAGTACGAATATGGGGAGAAGGCGAGCAGGTTGCTGGCACACCAATTGAGGAAAAGGGGAGCAGCGAGGGAAATAGGGGGAGTGAGGGATGAGGAAGGAGAGATGGAGCGGGGAGAGTGAATGGAGTGTTCGAGACATTTTATAAAAAATGATATGAAGCTCAACCCCCGGATGGGAGGGAGAGAATGATGGGCTTCTTGGATCGGCTGGAATTTCCCAAGGTGGAAGAGCAGGAAAGGGTGGGACTGGGAGCACAGATCGAGGTAGAAGAAGTGGTGAAAGGAATTAGGAGCATGCAGGCGGGAAAGGCCCCGGGACCGGATGGATTCCCAGTCGGATTCTATAGAAAATATGTGGACTTGCTCGCCCCGGTACTGACGAGGACCTTTAATGAGGCAAAGGAAAGGGGACAACTGCCCCCGACTATGTCTGAAGCAACGATATCGCTTCTCTTAAAGAAGGAAAAGGACCCGCTACAATGCGGGTCCTATAGACCTATTTCCCTCCTAAATGTAGATGCCAAGGTCCTGGCCAAGGTAATGGCAATGAGAATAGAGGAATGTGTCCCGGGGGTGGTCCACGAGGACCAAACTGGGTTTGTGAAGGGGAGACAGCTGAACACGAATATACGGAGGTTGTTAGGGGTAATGATGATGGCCCCACCAGAGGGAGAAACGGAGATAGTAGTGGCGATGGATGCCGAGAAAGCATTTGATAGAGTGGAGTGGGATTATTTGTGGGAGGTGTTGAGGAGATTTGGTTTTGGAGAGGGGTATGTTAGATGGGTGCAGCTGTTGTATAGGGCCCCAGTGGCGAGCGTGGTCACGAATGGACGGGGATCTGCATATTTTCGGCTCCATAGAGGGACAAGGCAGGGATGCCCTCTGTCCCCATTATTGTTTGCACTGGCGATTGAGCCCCTGGCGATAGCGTTGAGGGGTTCCAAGAAGTGGAGGGGAGTACTTAGGGGAGGAGAAGAGCACCGGGTATCTTTGTATGCGGACGATTTGCTACTATACGTGGCGGACCCGGCGGAGGGGATGCCAGAAATAATGCGGATACTTGGGGAGTTTGGGGATTTTTCAGGGTATAAATTGAACATGGGGAAAAGTGAGTTGTTTGTGGTGCATCCAGGGGAGCAGAGTAGAGAAATAGAGGACCTACCGTTGAGGAAGGTAACAAGGGACTTTCGTTACCTGGGGATCCAGATAGCTAAGAATTGGGGCACATTGCATAGGTTAAATTTAACCCGGTTGGTGGAACAGATGGAGGAGGATTTCAAGAGATGGGATATGGTATCCCTGTCAATGGCAGGGAGGGTGCAGGCGGTTAAGATGGTGGTCCTCCCGAGATTCCTCTTTGTGTTTCAGTGCCTCCCGGTGGTGATCACGAAGGCTTTTTTTAAAAGGATTGAAAAGAGCATCATGGGTTTTGTGTGGGCCGGGAAGACCCCGAGAGTGAGGAAGGGATTCTTACAGCGTAGCAGGGATAGGGGGGGGCTGGCACTACCGAGCCCAAGTGAGTATTATTGGGCTGCTAATATTTCAATGGTGAGTAAGTGGATGGGAGAGGAGGAGGGAGCGGCGTGGAAGAGATTAGAGAGGGCGTCCTGTAGGGGGACTAGCCTACAGGCTATGGTGACAGCCCCATTGCCGTTCTCACCGAGGAACTACACCACAAGCCCGGTGGTGGTGGCTACACTGAAGATTTGGGGACAGTGGAGACGGCATAGGGGAAAGACTGGAGCCTTGGGGGGGTCCCCGATAAGAAACAACCATAGGTTTGCCCCGGGGGGAATGGATGGGGGATATGGAATGTGGCAAAGAGCAGGAATAACGCAACTGAAAGATCTGTTTGTGGATGGGAAGTTCGCGAGTCTGGGAGCGCTGACCGAGAAATATGGGTTGCCCCAAGGGAATGCATTCAGGTATATGCAACTGAGGGCTTTTGCGAGGCAACAGGTGAGGGAATTCCCGCAGCTCCCGACACAAGAGGTGCAGGACAGAGTGATCTCAAAGACATGGGTGGGGGATGGTAACGTGTCAGATATATATAGGGAAATGAGGGACGAAGGAGAGACTATGGTAGATGAACTAAAAGGGAAATGGGAAGAAGAGCTGGGGGAGGAGATCGAGGAGGGGCTGTGGGCAGATGCCCTAAGCAGGGTAAACTCGTCGTCCTCGTGTGCCAGGCTAAGCCTGATTCAGTTTAAGGTATTACACAGGGCACATATGACTGGAGCACGGCTCAGTAAATTTTTTGGGGTGGAGGATAGGTGTGCGAGGTGCTCGAGAAGCCCAGCGAATCATACCCATATGTTTTGGTCATGCCCGGCACTACAGGGGTTTTGGATGGGGGTGACAAAGGTGCTTTCAAAAGTAGTAGGAGTCCGGGTCGAACCAAGCTGGGGGTTGGCTATATTTGGGGTTGCACAAGAGCCGGGAGTGCAGGAGGCGAGAGAGGCCGATGTTTTGGCCTTTGCGTCCCTAGTAGCCCGGCGCAGGATATTGCTAATGTGGAAAGAAGCCAAGCCCCCGGGGGTGGAGACCTGGATAAATGACATGGCGGGGTTTATAAAGCTAGAGCGGATTAAGTTCGTCCTAAGGGGGTCGGCTCAAGGGTTCACCAGGCGGTGGCAACCGTTCGTCGAATACCTTGCAGAAAGATAGACGGAATGGGAAAAAGAAGGCAGCAGCAGCAGCCCAGGATCGGGGGGGGGGGGGGGGGGGGGGGAGGAACCAGAAGGACTCTCAGGGTTGTTAATATATACTGTATAGTGTGTATAGGTCGTTGCTACAGATAATTATATATTGGACTGTTAAATTATATTTTTGGAGAGTGTTACTTGTGACAAGGCAGTTGCCAATTAGGGCTAGTTTTCATTTTTGTTATTTATTATTTATTCATTTTTTTTTTTTGTTTATAAAATAGGTCATTGTTATTTGTGTTGTTATAATATTGTGTAAAGGATGCACAATGTACTGTGTTGGTTGACCAAAAATTTTCAATAAAATATTTAATAAAAAATAAAAAAAATCCATGAGGGTGAGGCAGATGAAGGGGGGCCAAGACAGGAATTGGAAATGCAGCGACGGATCTTTTAGATGAGGAACCGTAGCTATGGATTGGATAGTTCGGTTATCATGGAATGATAAAAGGAGGGAATGACGAATGTGATATAAAATAGTTACTTTAGAGATACTAGTTAATGTAATGTAGAAATAAGCCACTTTGATTCTGGCAGTTAGGGACAAAGGGATTTGAGACCGCATGGAAAAAGCAGGAAGAGGTGTGTCTATGAGAGTGATGCTGCATTGATAGGGGCCAGAGAAAGGGATTGGAAGTGAGCCAATCAGAATAGATCAAACAGGTCAGGAGGGATATAGGCTGACCTATGGGCGTCGAGTATGTGAAACTTGATACCATTTGAATTGATTTGCAGAGATCCCTTTGTTTCTTTGTTCATTCGCTTTCTGGAGTATAGGAGACTGGATGTCTCTTATGTTTCTATGAAATGAATCAAGCTTGCAAGCTAAATAAATAACTTATTTTTACGTGCAAATCCATCTCAACTTTTATTGAGGCCAGACTGACAGAGAAAGAAATTTGGGAATCGACATGGCAGCCAAATGGCAACACTGACAATTACCAAGAGTCTCACTAATTTGGAAGGGTACACAAAAGCTCACCTGCTAGTGCTATCAAACATCTCTTTTATAATCTGAAAACCATCAGGGCTGTCCAGCCAAGCTTTCACTTCTGCAGCCTCACACGCTGTCGGCAGCCTTACAACTGGCCCTCTAGTCATTCCATCTGCCAGTACACGGCTCTGTGCTCCACCACCAAGCTTAAATAAAATGTGATAAAGTATTTTAAACAGATTGCATTAAAATTCTGATGCAAGAAAGTATTCAGTTACAAAGCACTTGTGCAATAATACTGGCAATTTGTTTTTCCAACTTACACATATTGCCCTGCAACCTCGGTTAGTACTGGCCACAAGACAGCCTTCAGTAGTTGCCATAGGCACTTGGAACTCCTTCCCGTTCAGACAAAGTGGTCCAGCAACACCCACAGGAATGGGCATGTAGCCAATGATATTCTCACAGCAAGTGCCCATGACCTAAAGATTCATGTTAGATGAAATAGACAAACACAAATTAAGAATTAAATTTGCAAACCCAACAGCAACTATAAATCCTAGATTTAAACAACTTCTGCTAAAGCTCTGCAGGTTATGGATGAGTTGTTAACTGGATTCTCCTGGTTTGATCTCCAGTCAGAAGTTCAGTGGCAGTATAAATGTCCTCAGAGCCCTTGATTAAAAATAAATTAACCAAAGATTTCCATTCCAGAATACAGTACCGTATACACATTTGGATGTCAAGTAAAAGGTCACGATGAAACTTCACTGGTTTGTTAGAAGTCTCGAGCACTCACCATCTACCCTTGCAGGTGAAACATGGCACTTGAATGAAGATGAAAGGAATGGGAAAAGCTTCTCCTGTGTATTTAACTGTACTACAGAAAAAAAAAGTCAAGCATTGAGTGGTGGTGGGCGCATGAGGGAGGTGCAGGTGTAAAGGAAAAAAGGCAGGTGGGGGAGAATAAAATTCTTTCCTTAAATGTTGCTGAAGAGACATGTTGCTGAAACCGTTTGTCTTTTCACTCAATCAGGATGAAAGCAAGGATGACAAATTGTACTACAGAGAAAAGGATGCGGATTGAGTTCACTCTGGTGTTCCATGGAGAACTAGGCTCCCCAAGCACCCGGATAATTCAAAAAAGGTTCAAGGATTGAACGTATTCATTTTGATTGCAGAGAGCGGATCCCTTACAAGGTGCGCAAGTGTTGAGAGACCTATTTACAGGAATGTTGAGGCCAATTTTAATAATGTGAGGAGCTATATGAATCCCAACATATATATTGACCGTTTGGTAGGCTTGCGGTAGAACACAATAGAGAACACTTCTAAAAATATATATTTTTATTATAGATTTTTCATTTACACTGCACTGAGGACCCTGGTTTGATCATGGCCCTGGGTCACTGTCTGTGTGGAGTTTGCACATTCTCCCCGTGCCTACGTCGTCTCACCCCACAACCCAAAGATGTGCAGGGTAGGTGAATTGCCCATGCTAAATTGCTCTTCATTGGGAAAAAAAATGAATTGGATACTCTAAATTTAAAAAAGATTTTCCATTTACAATAAATTTTATAACAAAGCCAACATCACACAACCGCGGATGTAACAGAACAATGTAACAAAAACACCAACCATATGCACCCAATAATAATATCTTGTATTATTACAAGTAGGCTTACATTAACACTGTAATGAAGTTACTGTGAAAAACCCCTAGTCGCCACATTCCGGCACCTGTTCGGATACACAGAGGGAGAATTCAGAATGTCCAAATTACCTAATAGCATATCTTTGAGGACTTGTGGGAGGAAACCAGAGCACCCGGAGGAAACCCACGCAGACACGGGGAGAACGTGCAGACTCCGCACAGACAGTGACCCAAGCCGGGAATCGAGCCTGGGACCCTGGCACTGTGAAGCAACAGTGCTAACCACTATGCTACCATGCTGCCCACCCCACAAAAGAACGGAAAAATACCACCCCCCCTCAGCAAAGGTGACTAATTCCCTAATGTAAGCAATGAATAGCTGCCATCTCAGGTAGAACCCCTCAACCGATCCCCTGACTGTGTATTTGACTTTCTCCAGGTACAAGAATTCCATTAGGTCACCCAACCATACCAAGGCACTGGGTGGAGCAGACCTCCACCCCAGCAGAACTCTCCATCGGGCAATCAGCGAGGCAAAGGCAAGGACACCTGCCTTCACCCCTGGCGGGTCCGACACCCGAAAATGGTCCCAATAGGACAAGGCTCCAGATCAATATTCAGAATTGCCTCATGGTGCTAAAGGAGACCCAAACGCTTACCAGTTTGGGACATGACCGGAACATATGTGGTTCGTAAGCCCTCCGGCGCGCCGTTCACACCTGTCCTCTACCCTCTACCCCCCGAAAGATGCTGCTCATCTTAGCCATGGTAGGGTGACCCCTATGCAATACCTTCAGCTGGATTAGGCTGAGCCGCTTCACCCTATGAAGAGCTTCACTCCACACTTCTGCATCGAAAATAGGTCACAAATCTCCCTCCCACTTCAATTTCCCTCATCCACCAGAACAGATTCCTCCAACAGGATCTGCCGCCTATCGATGCCAGTCGTGCTGGGAAACCTGCTATTAATGGATTTCTCAACTAGTACATTGAGGAAAGGAAATGAGTTAGACAGCTGTAGGAATGAATTTGAGCCTGGGTTGAAGCATATTAAAGATGTAGAAGGAAATATTTCAACGCAGCTGCACTTAAAGATTCCGAACATATCACCCGCATATCAGACACATGCACAGGGTTAGGGTTCATTTAATCAAAAATATGTTTCTTACAGAAACCAACAAAAAGAACGTTAACGAGCACTGAACCTAGAGGGAATTGAAATTAATCAATTGAGCTCCAAACGTGGCGCAGTTACATACGCTGTGGAGGCATACGTTCGGACACAGGGACCCATTTTCTGCTCACAAAAAGGAATAAGTTCAAGCCTTATGCATTTGTTGAATAACCCAGGAGATTGAGGAGCTGACAGTTCCCCGTTGCTTTTTCCATGGCAACACCCTGGCCAGAGTCACAAGAACTAGGAGTAGGCAATTCAGCCCCTTGAGCCTGCACCTCCATTAAAAATGATCATGGCTTGCACCCCCCCCTCCCGTCTGCTTGGACAATATTGGCCCATTGGTATTCAAAATCTTACCCTCCCCTATCTCGGCCAAGGACAGGACCCTGTCCAAGAGCGAGGGCAACAGTGCCAGGGAAAAGGAAGAAAGTTCTTTATGCGGTGAACGGTGTCCTGAACGGTGAATCCAAGCCGAACAGCACCAACCTACGGCTTCTGCTTTTGCAGCCAAAAGCGACATGGAGCCCAGTTTAAAATACTGTCTAAACTGATCCAAATCGTCAAAGCGGCTGTCATCATCAGGCTCCAAGGGAATGTTGCAGGAGAAAACTGGAGTGAAGCAGTAAACAGGGCCCTCAGACTCAACCCTGTGCACGCACCCTCCCCCTTCCGCCCCGGTATAGAACCTGGATTCCTGAGCCACCCCTACACCTCATCAATATTTGCTGCCAAATAGTAACAGAACAGATTAGGTAGTGCCAACTCCTCCAACTGCTTATCCCTCTGCAGAAATGTCCTATGAACGTAATGGCTAGCGGCTCAATCCAAAGGCAAACAAAAGCGAGGACAATGACACTCCTGTCTTGTACCTCTATTCAGTTGAAAATAACCTGAGCTCAGGGCATTAGTTGTCACATTCGCAGTGGGGGCCCTGTACAAAGGCCCATGATATAAATTTTGGCCTAAAGCCAAACCTTCAAGGATTTCAAAGAAGCACCCCCACTCAACCCTGTCAAATGCTTTCTGCGAGTCAATCAAAATAATCACCTCTGGCCCAGGCCCCAAAGAGGCCGACAACTTAACTAAACTCCTCAGAAATCACCCCAGGAAGGCAGGGCTCCAAACGAGTTGCCAACACTGTAGCCAACGTAGCGACAGCGTTTAACAACGAAATAGGCCGATACGACCCACATTCCATGGGATTCTTACCTTCTTCAGGATCAAGGAAATCAATGCCTGCACCAACGTGGGTAGCAACACCCCCGGGACACTGATTCGATAAACAAATCCAGGAGTGGGACCAACTGACCAGCAAACTGCGTGTAAAATTCAATAGTGAATCCATCTGGACCCAGTGCTTTACCGGTTTATATTAACCTAATACAGTTCATGACCTCCTTTGGCCCTCTCAACACCTACCAACTCCCTCCTTCTCTCCTGCTCCACCTCCGCGGGAAGGTCAACTCATCCTAAAACTGCATCATTGATGATCTCTCCTCTGGGGGCTCTGACTTATACAGTTCTAGTTAGATGGCCTCATTAACCTTCCCTGGGGCAGAAACCAATCCATAGCCTGAGTCCCTGATCTACACTATCTCCTGGGAGGCAGCCTGCCACCTCAAGTGCACAAACACCAAGGACCCTTTTCCTGGGCCGTTTAACCCAATTTCATTCCAAGTTATCAGCTGGACAGGCCCGGCTCAGACCACCCCCTTCCCCACCCCCCCAAAAAAACTCACGATCAGTCATATCCACCCTGGGAGGCAATCCAGCAGTCCTTCAGCCTGCACCAGCTCTGGGCCCACCAAGATGGCCACCAAACCCCACAAAGCCAGCACAAAGACAAATAAACAGTCACCGTCAGCAGTCTACCCCTGCCCCCCCCCCCCCCCAGTCCAACTCCAATTACCAAACAAATGCTAAAGAACAAAAGCCCCCTTTCCCAATCCAAAACAAACTGAAAACAGAAACCCTGAGCTCATTTCCTTTAAAAGGAAAAAAAAACACCCCAACAGTAACAAGCTGTGGATACCCCTCCTTCTCCACTCCCATTAACTAGCTTTACAGCTAACAGGGTGACCTGGCACAGGGTAAAATCAAAGACTAAACAGAATACCAGCAATCAGCCTCCCACCAACACAAAACTTTAATACAAAACATTAGAGGAAAATCCCAACCCCCATCCCACAAAAAAACCCCAACAGTGCAATATTAAAAACACCAACTTCACCCAGAAAAAGCACCCAACAACAGAGCCCTATAACAACGCCATGTCCTCTCCCACAGTACAAAAATCCCACAAGCACAGATACGAATGAACCCAACAGTGAACAAGTATCTAACTTAAGTCCACGAGCACTTTCAGCCCCAGTCCATGTTTCTTGACAAAACCTTTCGCAATTACTACTGGTGCAGAGTAGTAATCTCCTTGAAAGTCACCCAAAGACGAACTGGATAGACCACACCAAATCTCATATTATTCTTGTACAACGCGGCCTTGACCTTATTGAATGCCGCACGCGTTCTCGCCAGCTCTGCCCCAACGACCTGCTAAATCCCAATAGCATGGCCCTCACATCTATACTCATGGTAATCTTTCACCGACTTCACGACCCATTCCTGGTCTTGGTACCGGTGAAATCTGACGATCGCCCGTGGTGGCTCTCCAGATCTGGGCTTCTGCCTCAGCGACCGATGGGCCTGGTCCAATTCAGGAGGGGCCGGCAAAACCCCTCCCCCTTTCAAAACATCTTGGAAATATAGTCCATGGAGTTTGAGCCCTCCAGTAGCCCAACGAGATTTGCCGCCTGGAGCGGTTCTTCAGGTCATGTACCTTGGCCGTCAATGCTTTATGCTCTTCAGCCAGCAAAGTCATCTCTGCCTCCAGGGAGACAATCTGGTCACTATGATCTGAGAGCACCACCTACACCTTCTATCATCACACGTTACTCCTCTATCCACCGGTCCACCTTCTCCAAGGCCACCCGAATACGGGTCAAAGTCATTGCCTTCTCCAGGTCCTCAGGGATCGCCTGCCGCGGTTCTTAAATTCGTCCGACAAAAAGCTAGCTAATGTCTCGACCATGGAGAGGCCAACGACACAGCAAAAGCCTCCACCCTGTCCCCAACCCCCCATCCAAGGCTCGACGGGCTTCGGAATCCGACGACGATCTCTTGCCCAACTTCTGCCTTGTATCGTTCTTCCGGTTGCAGCGATGCGGAGCTAAGCCGCACATTTTGGCAGCTCCCGTGATAATGGACTTTCGGGTTCTCCAGAGGAGCCCCAACGGAACTTTTGTGATTTGATCCCGTGTGGGAAGGTGCAGTAAGGTCCCCCCTTACGGTATATGGCCGAGATTAGCGGTGGAGCGGTGAGAAAAGAGGCTCTGGAGCAGCGGCAAAAACTAGGGGGAAAAAGCAAGATGGCGGAGATCGAGCAGCATGGGGGCCGGACCAGCAGGAGTTCCTTAAGTGCTGTGTGGAGGAGCTTAAAAAGGAGGTGCTGGCGCCAATGCTGTTGGCGATCGAGGGGCTGAAGGAGACTCAGAAGGCCCAGGCGGTGGAGCTTCGTGAGGTGAGAGACAAAACGAATGATAACAAGGACGAGATCCTGGGCCTGGCGGTAAAAATGGAGGCGCATGAGGCGGTGCACAGGAGGTGGGCCGAGAGAATCGAGGTCCTGGAGAACAGGTCGAGGAGGAAGAACCACCGGATTCTGGGTCTCCCCGAAGGAGTGGAGGGAGCTGATGCCGGGGCGTATGTGAGCACGATGCTCCATTCACTGATGGGAACGGAGGCCTCTCCGACCCCCCTGGAGCTGGAAGGGGCTCACCGGGTCCTGGCGAGGAGACCCAAGGCTGATGAGCCGCCAAGGGCGATAGTGGCAAGGTTCCATCGCTTCGCGGACAAAGAAAGTGTGCTGAGATGGGCCAAGAAGATGCGGAGCAGTAGATGGGAGAATGCGGTGATCCGAGTTTACCAGGATTGGAGCGCGGAGGTGGCAAGGAGGAGAGCTGGCTTCAACCAGGCCAAGGCGGTGCTGCATAAAAAAAAAAAGAGTTAGGTTCGGCATGCTGCAGCCTGCGCGACTGTAGGTCACTTATCAGGACCGACACCATTATTTTGAAACACCAGAAGAGGCTTGGACCTTTATTCAGACGGAAAAACTGGACTCGAACTGAGGGGATGTAGTTGTGGGGGGAGATGTTGGTTGTATATGGGGTTGTAAATATGGGTAAAGAATACTTCCTGGGTGAGATGATGGACAGGGATGTGGGTAGAGTTCTGGTTAAAATTCCTTTTTTCTTTTCTGTAGACAAGGTGATGATGATGAGGAATGTGGGCGTCGATGCTGGAGGGAGGTGAGACTCGGGGATGAGGGAACTGGGATAATGGCCGCAACAGGAGCTGCGCCACAGGGGGCGGGGCTGGTTCAGGAAAGCGTGGGCTTTTTCCCGCACCAAAAAAAAAAGGGGGGGAGGGAAATGGAGGAAGGGAAGGAGGAGGAGAGACTCCCACACGGGGAGATCAACGGGAAGGCGGGGTAAGCCGGGGTCAACAGAAGTCAGCTGACTCACGGAAGTAATATGGGGGGAGCAAAAGAGCTAGATGCGGATCTAGCGGGAAGGGGGGGACATTAGGGTTGCTGCTGCACTGTCCGAGGGGGAACTGAAAATGGAAGAGGTGGTCGGGGCGGGGGTGTCCCCGCCTGGGGGACTGGAGGGTGCGGGAGGCGCGAGCACGGGACTGGCCTAAGATAGGAGATGGCTAGTCGGCGGGGGGGTGGCCCCCCAATCCGACTGATCACGTGGAATGTGAGAGGCCTAAATGGGCCGGTTAAGAGGGCCCGAATGTTCGCGCACCTAAAGGGACTGAAGGCAGACACTTCTGAAGATGGCAGATCAGGTCAGGTTAAGAAAGGGATGGGTAGGACAGATGTTTCATTCGGGGCTGGATGCGAAGAATAGAGGGGTGGCAATACTGGTGGGGAAGCGTGTCGTTTGAGGCCAAGAACATAGTAGCGGACAAGGGAGGTCGATACGTGATGGTGAGTGGTAGGTTGCAGGGGACGGAGGTGGTACTGGTGAATGTATATGCCCCGAACTGGGACGATGCTGGATTCATGAAACGGATGTTGGGGCGTATTCCAGACCTGGAGGTAGGGAGCTTGATAAAGGGTGGGTATTTTAACACGGTGCTGGACCCAGCATTAGATCGCTCCAGATCTAGGACGGGGAAGAGGCCGGCTGCGGCCAAGGTGCTTAGGGGGTTTATGGACCAGATGGGGGGAGTAGATCTGTGGAGATTTGCCAGGCCTTTGGCCAGAGAATTTTCTTTTTTCTCCCACGTTCATAAGGCCTACTCCCGGATAGATTTTTTTGTTCTGGGTAGGGCATTGATCCCGAAAGTGGAGGGAACGGAGTATTCGGCCATAGCCATTTCAGACCATGCCCCGCATTGGGTGGAGCTAGAGCTGGGGGAGGAGAGGGACCAACGCCCGTTGTGGAGGTTGGATGTGGGACTGCTGGCAGACGAGGAAGTGTGCGGGAGTGTATTGAAAGGTATCTGGAGGCCAACGACAACGGGAAGGTACAGGTGGTAGTATGGGAGGCGCTGAAGGCGGTGGTCAGTGGAGAGTTAATCTCCATCAGGGCTCATAGGCTGAAGAGAGAGAGCAGGGAAAGGGAGAGGTTAGTGGGGGAGATTTTAAGGGTGGACAGGAGCTATGCAGAGGCTCCTGATGAGGGACTACTCAGGGAGAGACGAAGTCTCCAGACGGAGTTCGACCTGTTGATCACAGGGAAGGCAGAGGCACAGTGGAGGAAGGCACAGGGGGCGATATATGAATATGGGGAGAAGGCGAGTCGGATGCTGGCACATCAGCTCCGTAAGAGGATGGCAGCGAGGGAAATAGGTGGAGTCAAAGATGGCAGGGGAACTACGGTGCGAAGTGCGGGGAAAGTGAATGAGGCTTTTAAGGCCTTTTACGAGAATCTATATAGGTCCCAGCCCCCAGGGGGGAAAAGAGGGGATGCGGCAATTCTTGGACCAATTGAGGTTCCCAAGGGTGGAGGAGCAGGAGGTGGCTGGTTTGGGGGCGCCAATTGGGGTGGAGGAGCTGGTTAAAGGACTGGGGAGCATACAGGCAGGGAAGGCCCCGGGGCCGGATGGGTTCCCGGTGGAGTTTTATAGGAAGTATGTTAGCCCCGTTGCTGGTAAGGACCTTCAATGAAGCACGGGAGGGGGGGACCCTGCCCCCGACAACGTCGGAGGCGACGATCTCTTTGATCTTGAAGCGGGATAAGGACCCACTGCAATGTGGGTCGTATAGACCCATCTCGCTCCTTAACGTAGATGCTAAGTTGCTGGCAAAAATGTTGGCTACGAGGATTGAGGACTGTGTCCCGGGGGTGATTCACGAGGACCAGACGGGATTCGTAAAGGGTAGGCAGTTAAATACTAATGTGCGAAGGCTCCTAAATGTGATAATGATGCCATCGGTGGAGGGAGAAGCGGAGATAGTGGCAGCTATGGACGCGGAGAAGGCCTTTGACCGAGTAGAGTGGGAGTATCTCTGGGAAATGTTGAGGAGGTTTGGGTTCGGGGGAGGGTGTATTAGTTGGGTTAAGCTCCTGTATAAAGCCCCGGTGGCGAGTGTGGTCACGAACCGGCGGAGGTCGGAGTATTTCCGGCTGTATCGAGGGACGAGGCAGGGGTGCCCCCTGTCCCCTCTGCTGTTTGCATTAGCAATTGAACCTTTGGCCATGGCGTTAAGCAAGTCGGGGAAATGGAAGGGGGTGGTTCGAGGGGGAGAGGAACATCGAGTGTTGCTGTACGCAGACGACCTGTTGCTGTATGTGGCGGATCCAGTGGAGGGGATGGTTGAGGTAATGCAGATCCTAAGGGAGTTTGGAGACTTTTCGGGCTATAAGCTCAATGTGGGAAAGAGTGAGCTCTTTGTGATACATCCGGGGGACCAAGGAAGAGGGATAGACGACCTACCGTTGAGGAGGGCAGAAAGGAGCTTTCAATGCTTGGGGATTCAGGTGGCTAGGAGCTGGGGGGCACTGCACAAACTTAATTTGACGCGGCTGGTGGAACAGATGGAGGAGGATTTTAAAAGGTGGGACATATTGCCGCTCTCGCTGGCGGGCAGGGTACAGTCGATTAAAATGGTGGTCCTCCCGAGGTTTCTTTTTGTATTCCAATGCCTCCCAATTGTGATTACTAAGGCCTTCTTTAAGAGGGTAAGCAGGAGCATTATGGGATTTGTGTGGGCGAGCAAGACCCCGAGGGTAAGGAGGGGGTTCCTGGAGCGTAGCAGAGATAGAGGAGGGTTGGAGTTGCCGAACTTGGGTGGTTACTATTGGGCAGCCAATGTGGCGATGATCCGTAAGTGGGTGATGGAGGGAGAGGGGGCGGCGCGGAAGAGGCTGGAGATGGGGTCCTGCAAAGGAACGAGCCTGGGGGCGCTGGTGACGGCACCGCTGCCGCTCTCTCCGACAAGGTACACCACGAGCCCGGTGGTGGCGGCAACGCTAAAGATCTGGGGGCAGTGGAGACGGCACAGGGGTGCAACGGGAGCCTCAGTGTGGTCCCCGATCGAAGACAACCATCGGTTTGTCCCAGGAAGGATGGACGGGGGGTTTCAGAGCTGGCATTGGGCAGGGATTAGAAGAATGGGGGACCTGTTCATTGACGGGACGTTTGCGAGCTTAAGGGCGCTGGAGGAGAAGTTTGGGCTACCCCCGGGAAACGCTTTCAGGTACATGCAAGTGAGGGCGTTTGTGAGGCGACAGGTGAGAGAATTCCCGCTGCTCCCGGCACAGGGGATTCAAGATAGGGTGATTTCGGGCCTATGGGTCGGAGAGGGCAAGGTGTCGGCGATATACCAGGAGATGAAAGAAGATGGGAAGGCTTTGGTAGAGGAGCTGAAGGTTAAATGGGAAGAGGAGATTGAGGAGGGGCTATGGGCTGATGCCCGAAGTAGGGTTAATTCCTCTTCCTCGTGTGCCAGGCTTAGCCTGATACAATTTAAGGTTGTTCACAGAGCGCATATGACGGGGGCGAGGCCGAGTAGGTTCTTTGGGGTGGAGGACAGATGTGGGAGGTGCTCAAGAAGTCCGGCGAACCATGTCCGTATGTTTTGGTCATGCACGGCACTGGAGGGGAGTTGCGGGAACAGTATCTCAGGTGGTGAAGAGATTGAGGAGGGGCTATGGGCTGATGCCCGAAGTAGGGTTAATTCCTCTTCCTCGTGTGCCAGGCTTAGCCTGATACAATTTAAGGTTGTTCACAGAGCGCATATGACGGGGGCGAGGCCGAGTAGGTTCTTTGGGGTGGAGGACAGATGTGGGAGGTGCTCAAGAAGTCCGGCGAACCATGTCCGTATGTTTTGGTCATGCACGGCACTGGAGGGGAGTTGCGGGAACAGTATCTCAGGTGGTGAAAGTCCGGGTCAAGCCAAGCTGGGGGCTAGCACTATTTGGAGTAGTGGACGAGCCGGGAGTGCAGGAGGCGAAAGAGGCCGGCATTCTGGCCTTTGCGTCCCTAGTAACCCGGCGAAGGATCTCGTTAATGTGGAAAGAGGCGAAGCGCCCCCCAGCGTGGAGGCCTGGATAAATGATATGGCCGGGTTTATCAAGTTGGAGAGGATAAAGTTTGCCTTGAGAGGGTCTGCGCAGGGGTTCTACAGGCGGTGGCAACCGTTCCTAGACCATCTCGCGGAGCGTTAGATGAAGGTCGGACAGCAGCAACCGGGGGGGAGGGAGAGGAGAGGGAGAAGGTTTTTTTTCTGGGGGGCATCTGAGCAAGAAAACACATGAACGATCCGGAAACTGACATGTACGGGAAGAATCCAATGTACAAAGTTCTGTATCTTACTGACTTGCCTGTTCATGTCTTGCCACACAAGCTTTCTTTCTTTTCTTTGTTACGGGGGGGGGGGGGTTGTTTGGATAGTGGAAAATATTGCTGAAAAATTCTTCATAAAAACATATTTTAAAAAAAACTTCTGCCTTGTATTGTACTTGCTGGCCATTACCTTTGTGAGGGGACCCTATCCCATCAAACAAAACAAATTCCCCCCGCCCCCAAACATCGCGCATAAGCTGCCCAAAAAGAGCCAAAACCAAAGTGCCCTAGCGGGAGCCACTGCATGTGCGAGTGCTCACCACAGAGCTGCCACCGGAAGTCAGCTTGTTACATCTTCGAAGAACTCCAGCAAATTAGTCAAACACTATTTACCCTTCATACAACCATGTTGGCTCTGATGGGTTGCATTTTGACTTTCCAAATGCCTTGTGTCATGTGAGAGTACCTTTAAGAAATGTGTGCTTAAGAAATGTACCTTTAAGAAATGGGTGTTTATCAGTGATGTCAGAGTGTGGGTGGAGCTGGGCTCTGTCGGCTTTTTACTTTCGTTTTAGGCTGTTTGCTGCAGGGTGTGTTTTAGTTTCGTTTTCAGTGTTGGAGCTGAAGCCAGACCAAGCAGGTGTACTGCTGTTCGCTCTGCCATCAAAAGACTATCTCTTGATCATTTGGTGAATTCAGAATTATAAATGTTCTCAGTAGTGAATGTAAACCTAATGTGCTTCTGTTAAAAGGTGTTTCTTTTGTCTTTTGGATGCTGTTTGGGAAGTTATTAAGCATTACTTAGTGTTGTATTCTTTGGGGGTTATATTTGAATTAATGGTTGCTAAGATGTTCACTGTATGTTTTAAAAAGGTTAACTTGAGTTCATAGAATAAACATTGTTTTGCTTTAAAAAATACTTTCCATTTCTGCTGTACCACACCTGTAGAGTGGGCCATGTGCTCCCCATACCACAATCTATTAAAAGTTGTGGGTCAGGATACACTTTGGAGTTCTCTAAACCTTGGCCCATAACACCTGTTACTGCTTTCTTAATAATGGATTCCAACAGTTTCCCAACAACAGACACTAAACTAATTGGTCTATAATTTCTTACTTACTTTCTGCCTTTTCCCCTTTTGAACAGGGGTGTTTTTCATTGAAACATTCCAGAATCCAGGGAATTCTTAAATATTAAATCCAACGCCTACATTATCTCTACTACCACGTCCTTTAATACCCTGTGATGTAGACAATTAGATCCTGGAGATTTGTATGCCTTTAATCCCAAAAACTTGCTCAGTGATGACAATAATTTTAAGATCCTCCTTTTCAACAATCTCTGCACCACCTGTTACTATTGGGATTATTCTAGTGTCCTCCACCATGAAAACGGAGGCAAAATATTGATTTAGTATCTCTGCCATTTGTGTTTCCCATTGTTAACTCCCTGGTCTCATCCTCTAAGGGACCAAAGTTGATTTTAGCTACTCTCTTTCTTTTTACACATCTATACATGGGGGCTGGTTTAGCTCACTTGGTTTGTAATGCAGAGCAAAGCCTGCAGCGCGGGTTCAATTCCTGTAGCTGCTGAGGTTATTCATGAAGGCCCTCCCTCGCCTTCTAAACCTTACCCCTCCCTTCACCCAGAGGTGTGGTGATTCTCAGTTACATCACCACTTGTCAGCTCTCCACCTCAAAAGGGGAAAGCAGCTTATGGTCATCTGGGACTATGGTGACTTTACCTATATATTTATAGAACCTTTCTATCAGTTTTTATATTTTTTGCTAGATTGCGTTCATAACTTACCTTCGCTCCCTTTTAAAAGTTTCCCAATCCTCCAGTCTGTCACTGACCATTGCAATATGGTATGCCTTAATTTTTGCCTTGCTTAGCGACAGATGCATTTCACCCCCTTACAATCTTTCCTCTCTGTTGACTAGCCAATCAGCACCCGTTTCTCCATTAGTATAAATTGTTGCGATTGTTTGAAATTTGATGTTCTTGCATTGATCCCGTGTGCACGATGAAAGGTTTCTGCAACTTGTTGCTTTTCAGCAACATTCAAAATAATTTACATTCATGTAACTTTACACTTAAGTACTAGAAAAAAATAAGTACAGCAGTATACCTGGAAGATGTTGTAGAGTAGCATGATATAAATTTGATCCCCTAATCTATGGATTTAAGATCCTGGAGGAGGGATGATTCTTTATGGAGATGTGAAGAGTTCCATTGGTGTGGAAAGTCTCTACTCTCTTCCTATCTCAGGCTCCTCAGGTTACATGGTTGAGTCATTAAGGACCAAAATAAAGTAAACTAAAGTAGCACACAGCAACATATCAAGTTAGTGTAAATCTTCAAAGAAAAGTTGGGAAAATCAATTTCCTACTAAAAAGTAAAATTAGCATCACTAAAAATAACCAAAGGTTAAAACTACAACCTTGAGAAAGGTTTTCCTTTTAAACACATGCTTAGCCTATTAACCCTTACCTCATTTGGAGTCAAACTAATAATGGCTCACCTCCCATTTCTTAACAAAACACACTTCCACATTTCAATGTGTTTGCAACCTGCCCCACTCTTCCAGGTCGTAATTGTCTAATACGGAGAGCTCTGACTTACCAACGAGTAATCGTAGTCCCTATAGGGAAGAAGCTGTAGTGCAGTGGGTTTTGGGAGTTTTGGAGCCAGAAGCTGTCTACGTATGAACACACCACGCTCGGGGCTTTCCATCATATTCTCCAGTTTGTAAACTGGAATATGTTTGGCATTCACCAAACAAATTACCTCAGCATCAGTAAGGCATTTTGCTCCTCTCTAGAGAGAGAAAAAAACCATTAAATCACTGGTATCTTACACCTAATTCAATCACAAGGGTTCTACAATAAATGTTTTTTCATAATTCTATAGAAATTAGATACAATCCAGGAAGTAAAACTGCCAGTTTACAATGCAGTATACAAGAGTTCATTAAAGATTATTTCAAAGTTAGGGGGTTTCTGCAACGCGGCAGGGGGTGAGAGATGACATGGTCAAGGGCGAAGAAAGGGGCCATCTGGGATGGGCTAGGTACAGAGTGGAATTAAAGGGGCAGGAGTTAATTGGGGAAGATGACGGACGGTAGAGGGGATTGGAGGCGCAAGCCTCCGGTAAGGTTGATAATGTGGAACGTCCAGGGACTGAATGGGCCGGTTAAAAGGTCGCGGGTGTTGGCACACCTCAGGAGCTTGAAAGCGGGGGTTGTCTTTTTGCAGGAGACACACCTCCGTGTGAAGGACCAGGTTAGGTTAAGGAAGGGGTGGGTCGGGCAGGTTTTTCACTCGGGATTTGATTTGAAATCAAGGGGTGTGACGATTTTAATGAGCAAACTAATGGGATTCATGAGTGCGAAGGAGGTGAGGGATCCAGGTGGGAGATATGGGATTGTGAGTGGGGTATTGGAAGGGGCACCGGTAGTGTTGGTAAATGTGCATGCCCCAAATTGGGATGATGTGGGTTTTATGAGCAATCCCAGATTTGGCCACATACCAATTGATCATGGGAGGAGATTTTAACTGTGTCCTGGAGCCGAGTGTGGATAGATCGAGCCCCAGGTCGATGGGTAGCGTACGAATGGCAAGGGAGCTGGAGGTTTATGGAGAGGATGGGTATGGTGGATCCATGGTGCTTTCAGAACCCAGGGGGAAGGGAGTATTCCTTCTTTTCACACGTCTATAAGGTGTATTCGAGGATTGATTACTTTGTAGTGAGTCGGGAGATTTTGGTTGGGGTGGAGGGGGCAGAGTGTGCAGGGATAGTTATCTCGGACCATGCTCCCCACTGGCTGGATATTCGGTTCAGTACGGGATGAGAGCAGAGGCCGGGGTGGAGGTTTGACTCGGGGTTGTTGGCGGATGGAGGTTTTTGTGATAAGGTGCGGTTGGCGACTAGGGATTATGTGGAGTGCAATCAGAATGGGGAGATGTCGGCGGGCATTTTTTGGGAAGCACTGAAGGCAGTGGTCCGGGAAGAAATGATCTCATTTACAGTTCGCGAATAAGGAAAGGAGGGCGGAACATGACCGTCTAGGGAGCGAGATAGTGGAGGTGGCCTGGGAACATTCGAGGGTGCCCACCGTGGCAGGATTGGCGAGGAGAAAAAAGTTGCAGGGGCAATTTGATAGGCTGACAATGGGGAGGGTGGTAGGAAAACTGCGTGGGGCAAGAGGGGTGCAGTACGAGTATGGGGAGAAGGCGAGCCGCTTGCTGGCGCACCAGCTGCGGAGGCAGTTTGCGTCCAGGGAAATATTGAAGATCCGGACTGGGGCTGGGGATGTGGTGTCAGAGCCAGGGAAGATAAATGAGGCATTTAGAGAGTATTACCAGGGACTTTATGAGGCAGACCCAGGAGGAGAGGAGGGGGACATGGGGTGGTTTCTGGACGAGCTGGAATTTCCCCAGGTGGAGGAAGCAAAAAGGCAGGCGTTGGAGGAGCCCCTGGGGCTGAGGAAGGTGCTGGATAGTATCAGGGGTATGAAGTCGGGGAAGGCCCCTGGGCTGGATGGATACCCGGCAGAATTTATAAAGAATTTGCGGCGGACCTGGCACCACATCTGTTGGGGGCGTTTAATGAAGCGCTGGAGAAGGGGGAGTTGCCGGAGACGATGAAGCAGGCAGTAATCACACTAATCCCCAAAAAAGGGAAGGATCCGGTGGAATGTGGGTCGTACAGACCCATATCACTATTGAAGACGGATGTGAAAGTATTGGCCAAGTTGGTGGCGGGGAGGATGGAGGATTGTGTCCCGGGGGTGGTTGCAGAAGATCAAACAGGCTTCGTGAAGGGCAGGCTGCTCGCGAGTAATAGAAGACGACTGTTGAAGGTGGTGATGAATCCGTCGAGAGCTCTGGTACCGGAGGTGATGGTGTCGATGGACGTGGAGAAAGCATTCGATTGGGTGAAGTGGCGGTACTTGTTCGAAGTTTTGGGAAGGTTTGGGTTTGGGCCGAGATTTGTGGCATGGGTGCGGTTGCTGTATGTGGCACCAAGAGCGAGGGTGAGGACGAATGATATGAGCTCATGAAGCTTTGAGTTATACAGGGGTACGATGCAGGGGTGCCCGCTGTCGCCGCTGCTGTTTGCGCTGGCCATAGAGCCATTGGCGATAGCTCTCGGGGGTTGGCAGAGTGGCAGGGGATAATGAGGGGACAGAGGGAGCATCGGGTGTCGCTCTGACCTCTTGCTATATGTTTCGGATCCGTTGGAGAGTATGGGATGCATTATGGGCCTGTTGGGGAGGTTTGGAGGGTTCTCGGGATACAAACTGAATGTAAGGAAAAGCGAGGTATTCCCGGTGAATGAGCTGACACTGCGGGCTAATTTAGGGGGGATGCCATTTACGAGGGATAGGTTTAGATACTTGGGGATTCAGGTAGCGAGGGAATGGACGGGGCTCCATAAGTGGAACGTAACAAAGCTGGTGGAGGATCTTAAGAGGTGGGATACACTGCACTTAACGTTGGCGGGGAGGGTCCAAGTGGTGAAAATGAATATTCTGCCACGGTTCTTGTTTACCTTTCAGGCCCTCCCGATCTTTATACCAAAGGCCTTTTTTCGGAAAATGGACACAATCATCTCTGACTTTGTATGGGCAGGGAAGGTGCCGAGGGTGGGGAGGACCCTGCTAGAGGCAGCAGCGGGGGTTGGCGTTGCCAAGCTTGCTTCATTATTATTGGGCGGCGAATGTGGACAAGGTGCGGCGGTGGTGGGAATGAGAAGGGGTAGAGTGGGTTAGGATAGAGGAATCTTGTAAGGGGTCTAGTTTGAGGGCTATGGTTACGGCAGCATTGCCAATGACTCCGAGTAGGTATTCAGGGAGCCCAGTGATGCAGTCCACGGTGAAGATATGGAATCAGCTGAGGAGGCATTTTCGGGTGGAAGGGATGTCGGTGCGAACGCCGCTGTGCGTGAATCATGGGTTTGAGCCAAGGGGGGGGGCAGTCTGGATGAGCTAAGGGAGAGGGTAGAGCTGCCGAGGGGTAGTGAGTCCAGGTATCTACAGGTTAGGGATTTTGCACGAAAGGTCTGGAAGGGGTTCCCTAGATTGCCGGGATACACCCTGCTGGAGCGACTGCTGCTTCTGGATGTGGAAGGGGAGAGAAGAATTGGGAATATATATAAGTGGCTGGGGGAGCAGGGAGGCGAGTGGGTGGTGAAAATCCAAGGAGAAATGGGAAGCGGAATTGTGAATGGAGATCAATTGGGGAGCATGGAGTGAGGCACTGCGAAGGGTAAACGGGATCTCCTCTTGTGCAAGGATGAGCCTGATATAGTTTAAGGTGGTGCACAGGGTGCATATGACTCGGGCGAGAATGCGTGGGTTCTTTCAGGGGGTAGCAGATGAGTGCGAGAGGTGTGGGCGGGGGCCAGCGAATCATGCGCACATGTTTTGGGGTTGTGAAAAATTGGGACGATTCTGGGCAGGGGTGTTCGCGGTCTTAGCCAGGATAGTGGAGGAGGGAGTGGACCTGGACCCTTTGGTGGTGATATTTGGGGTTTCAGAGAAGCCGGAGCTCGTGGAGAGGAGGAAGGCCGATGTCATGGCCTTTGCCTCTCTGATTGTATGTCAACGTATTTTGCTGGAGTGGCAGTCGGCATCACCACAGGGGGTAGCAGCATGGTTGGGTGACCTGTATGACTTCCTACAGTTAGAGAAGATAAAGTATGAGATATGGGGCTCAGCAGGGGAGTTTGAGAAAAGGTGGGGGATGTTTGTGACCGTGTTTGAGGAGCTGTTTGTCGCAGGGGGATGGAGGGTGAAAAAGGAGAAAAATCTGTACAAACTGTATTGTTGATTGTTGGGAAGAATGTTTCCCGGGGTGTTTATTTGCTGTAACCTACTTTGATTCAAGTTTGAATAAAATGCGTTTTAAAAAAATGATTACTTCAAAGTTAATAATAATCTTTATTGTCACAAGTAGGCTTACATTAACACTGCAATGAAGTTACTGTGAAAAGCCCCGAGTCGCCACATTCCGGCACCTGTTCGGGTACACAGAGGGAGAATTCAGAATGCCCAATTCACCTAACAGCACGTCTTTCGGGAGGGAGGAAACCGGAGCACCCGGAGGAAACCCACGGAGACGTAGGGAGAATATGCAGACTCCACACAGACAGTGACCCAAGCCGGGAATCAAACCTGGGACCCTGGCAATTTGAAGCAACAATGCTACCCACTGTGCTACCGTGCTGCACTAGTTTGATTAATTCAGATTATAGTCACGTATTTTAATTAACATTAAAAGCCACTGGAAATTTAATTAACTGTATAATCTGCTTAGCTGTTGACAAACATTACCAAGTAACTAAACATTCAAGTTTATCTCAAATGAACAATTCCCAAACAATCATCATTCTAGCAGGACAGACAATAAACTTCAGAGAATTGCAATGTTCAACACGACTACTGAAGACATACAGGATAAAAATTGATGTACTCAACACTCAGCATCTAATATCTACAATAAGTCACTGAATCTATTGTAATGGAATTTAATAGAGGCCTAATCATTTTCAGCATTTAACAAAACTGATGGTCACTGAATAAGATTCAAATATAGGAGCACAATCAAATGGAAAAGTTTCTAAGTGTCATTTGTGGTGGGTTTTACTGGGTGTTTCTCACCGGCTCGATCGGCGAGCTCTCCAGCACTATCTAACGACACTTAAGTCACCTTTTTGGGCCCTAGAGAGTTTCTCACCGCTTTAGCTCACACTTAATTATTTATATCACCGGGAGCTGAATTTGCTTGCCAGAGCAGTTCCTCAAGAGATCGGATCGCCATTTTGAAAGGGTGCCCGATCTCCAAGTGAGCTGGATTGCGCCCCCCACCCCCACGCAATGTCACCTCCCACACACATTGGCATTAGTACCCCAGACCACCCAAACTGAGGACACCCCGCTATGGGGACCCTGAGGGGCTTCCCATACCCCATTACAAGAACCTCCCAGAGGTCCTGGTATGGCAGTGCCAAGGTGCCCATGTTCCAGGGAGAGGGTCAGGGGGCCACCCTGCCCTTGGCCATCCAGGGGCCCCTGATAGCCTGAGAGATCCCCTGGGTTGTGTTCCGCCTGGTTGTGTGGACCAGTACTGAACGACACCTGGCTGGGGTCTCAAGATCCTGGGTGGGCATGCCCAAGTAGGTTTAAACACTACCTAGAAACGCGTGGCCTAGTCACATCCATTGTGCGTGTGATCCTGATTCTGATGCCTTGCGAGATCTGGATAGATCTCGCGGCATATTGACTGCCAGGAATACATTCCAGAACACATTCAAATTCCTTCAAGAGACCAATTAGGTGGCTCAGTGGTTAGCACTGCTGCCTCACATGCCAGGGACACAGGCTCAATTCCAGCCTTGGGTCACTGTCTGTGTGGAGTTTGCACTTTCTCCCAGTGTCTGTGTGGGATTTCTCTGGGTGCTCAGGTTTCCTCCCACAGTCCAAAGATGTGCAGGTTACGTGGAATGGCTATGCTAAATTGCCCCTTGGTGTACAGGGATGTGAGAGAATGGGTCCAGTTAGGATGCTCTTTCAGAGTGTCGGTGCAGATTCGTTGGGCCGAATTGCCTCCGCCTGCATTGGAGGAATTCTAATACAAAGTAGTTGAGACCATGACTAAATTAAAAATACCAGGTTAAAGTCCAACAGGTTTGTTTCGATGTCACTAGCTTTCGGAGCGCTGCTCCTTCCTCAGGTGAATGAAGAGGTCTTTTCCAGAAACACATATATAGACAAATTCAAAGATGCCAAACAATGCTTGGAATGCGAGCATTAGCAGGTGATTAAATCTTTACAGATCCAGAGATGGGGTAACCCCAGGTTAAAGAGGTGTGAATTGTATCAAGCCAGGACAGTTGGTAGGATTTCGCAGGCCAGATGGTGGGGGATGAATGTAATGTGACATGAATCCCAGGTCCCGGTTGAGGCCGCACTCATGTGTGCGGAACTTGGCTATAAGTTTCTGCTCGGCGATTCTGCGTTGTCGCGGGTCCTGAAGGCCGCCTTGGAGAACGCTTACCCGGAGATCAGAGGCTGAATGCCCTTGACTGCTGAAGTGTTCCCCGACTGGAAGGGAACATTCCTGCCTGGTGATTGTTGCGCGATGTCCGTTCATTCGTTGTCGCAGCGTCTGCATGGTCTCGCCAATGCACCACGCTTCGGGACATCCTTTCCTGCAGCGTATGAGGTAGACAACGTTGGCCGAGTCGCACGAGTATGTACCGCGTACCTACTGATGACATTTTTTTCCTTTGGACCCACGGCGAAGAATCACTGAAACGACTACACGATGACATTAATAAGTTCCATCCAACCATCAGACTCACCATGGACTACTCTCCAAAATCAGTTGCATTCTTGGACACACTCATCTCCATCAAGGACGGTCACCTCAGCACTTCGCTTTACCGCAAACCCACGGATAACCTCATGATGCTCCACTTTTCCAGCTTCCACCCTAAACACATTAAAGAAGCCATCCCCTATGGCCAAGCGCTCCGTATACACAGGATCTGCTCAGACGAGGAGGAGCGTAACAGACATCTACAGACGTTGAAAGATGCCCTCGTACGAACGGGATATGTCACTCGACTCATCGATCGACAGTTCCAACGCGCCACAGCGAAAAACCGGACCGACCTCCTCAGAAGACAAACATGGGACACAACCGACAGAATACCCTTCGTCGTCCAGTACTTCCCCGGAGCGGAGAAACTACGTCATCTTCTACACAGCCTTCAACACGTCATTGATGATGATGAACATCTTGGCAAGGTCATCCCCACACCCCCACTACTTGCCTTCAAACAACCGCGCAACCTCAAACGAACCATTGTTTGCAGCAAACTACCCAGTCTTCAGAACAGTGACCACGACACCACACAACCCTGTCATGGCAATCTCTGCAAGACGTGCCAGATCATCGACATGGATACCACTATTACACGTGAGAACACCACCCACCAGGTACGCGGTACATACTCGTGCGACTCGGCCAACGTTGTCTACCTCATACGCTGCAGGAAAGGATGTCCCGAAGCGTGGTACATTGGCGAGACCATGCAGACGCTGCGACAACGAATGAACGGACATCGCGCAACAATCACCAGGCAGGAATGTTCCCTTCCAGTCGGGGAACACTTCAGCAGTCAAGGGCATTCAGCCTCTGATCTCCGGGTAAGCGTTCTCCAAGGCGGCCTTCAGGACCCGCGACAACGCAGAATCGCCGAGCAGAAACTTATAGCCAAGTTCCGCACACATGAGTGCGGCCTCAACCGGGACCTGGGATTCATGTCGCATTACATTCATCCCCCACCATCTGGCCTGCGAAATCCTACCAACTGTCCTGGCTTGATACAATTCACACCTCTTTAACCTGGGGTTACCCCATCTCTGGATCTGTAAAGATTTAATCACCTGCTAATGCTCGCATTCCTAGCATTGTTGGGCATCTTTGAATTTGTCTATATATGTGTTTCTGGAACAGACCTCTTCATTCACCTGAGGAAGGAGCAGCGCTCCGAAAGCTAGTGACATCGAAACAAACCTGTTGGACTTTAACCTGGTGTTGTAAGACTTCGTACTGTGCTCACCCCAGTCCAACGCCGGCATCTCCACATCATAAATTAAAAATATTTTACCTCTGGGCTTTTGAATATGAACAAGCATTCTTCAATTGACCTTGGCTCTAATGGAAACTCAGTATCCAGCTCTTCAGGTGTTCCTGAAGATGAAGAGCTAGGCGGAGTGAAGTCTCCCAACATAAAATTTGCTTTCGACATACATTTGGTTGAATTGGGGATAAAGCACGCAATGGGCTTAATTACTTCATCTACAAGAAAAATAACTTACGATTAGTTTATGTGGAAGCACAGGCTTCACAATAGAAATAAATTGTGTCTCATTGCCAATAACATGTAAACAAGATTAATATGCGCAGTGCCTGATGGATAGAAGAAATATGTTAACAATTACATTTATGGAAAGGCTTTAATAGCTTCAATTATGGTTGGTCCCAAAACGGAGGGAATATTGAGAGGACAGTTTGTTTTCCGGCAACTTGCATGGGAGAAAATGTAGCAGTGTGGGATTTTAAAGAAAAAGCTCCTGTGTGGGTGGGGAAAGAACGAGAAGGGAGCAAGGTAGCCAAAAAACATCAACCTTTACTCTCACTTGAGCTTGCAACAAAATCCAACTTAAATTACTGCATAGGAAAAATACAAATTAAACTTCATTAGTTGTTGCCAGTCTTTCCTTATTTTGTACTTCCTTATCAAAGTCAGTATCAGTACTGCAGAATGGGACATTTTCTTATGTTTTGCACTATCCTTGGTCACCAGGATTTTAGCCAACAGTTGAAATGTGTGTGTTACATCGACATGTGCAAGAAAAAGTATTTATAGGTTTTGCCCTACCAATTGGGGGCATGGTCTGGGAGAATAATTAGTACTGTGGTGGAATAAAGTATTGTTGGTTCAAATTGGTCAGGGTTCAGGTTAGAAGAAACATATTTAATAATAATAATATCGCTTATTGTCACAAGTCAATGAAGTTACTGTGAAAAGCCCCTAGTCGCCGTATTCCGGCGCCTGTTCAGGGAGGCCGGTACGGGAATTGAACCCGCGCTGCTGGCATTGTTCTGTATTACACGTCAGCTGTTTAGCCCACTGTGCTAAACCAGCCCCTATTTGAACTGATTCAAGCATATGTATAAATTCTCTAGTGCATTGGTTCAGAAGGCTATTTAAACCCAGTCACAACATATTTGAGTTTGCCTCCGGTAATATATCAAACTGTATGGTAATGTAGTGATTATATGACTGGACTAAGAATCCAGGAGAACAGGGGCGGGATTCTCTAATCCCGCGGCAGTGTATCCACGCCGTTGTAAACGCGTCGCGTTTTACGACGGCATGAACGGGCCGACGTGACGACTAATTCTGGCCCGCAAAAGTGGCCAGCACGGCACCGGAGCGATTCACGCCGCTCCAGCTGCTGATCCCTGCTCGAACTGGGCGCCAATGCGCAGTGACAAGGAAGAAACGAGGCCCCCAGCCAGACAGGCCGGCCCGCCGATCGGTGGGCCCCGATCGTGGGCCAAGTCATAGCGGAGGAACCCCCCCTACCCACCCATAGGCCGCATTCCCGCCGGCTGAGAGCAGGTGTGGACGGCGTCGGCGGGACTCATTGATTTCACGACGGCCGCTTGGCCCATCTCGGGCCAAGATTCGGCAGGCCTGCCGCGTGGAGCAGCCCCCGACCGGCGCCACGCCAACACCAGTTCTCCGCTCAGCGGAGAATCGCGTGCCGACGTGGAGCAATTTGCGCCAGTCGCGGGGATTCTCTGGCCTGGCCACGGACTGAGAGAATTCCGCCCCAGATGTTCAAAGCTCAGAGTGATAGTTTGAGAATTTAAATTGTTAAAAATATGAAACAAATTGTAACAACCCAACTGGCTCATTAAATTACTTTCAGAAAGTAAATCTGCCATCCCCAAACAGTCCAGTTTATGTGTGTCCCAGTCCCTCAACATAGAGCTCTAGTTAAAGTTCCATTACAGTGCACAAAATTCTGTAACAACATCTGTAACTCACCTGTATTTTCTTCACTGGTTAATTCCTCATCTGCTGGACAAGACTGGAATCTAGTAGCTCCAGTATTATTCATGCAATTACCAGTATTCTTTTTCTGCACCACCAGTGAGAAAGGGGATTGAGTTTCTGCTTTCTCAAAGAAGATGTATTTGATAGCGAGGAAGAGTGCCAAGCCAAGTGTAATTACTTGTTCAATATCCATGCTGACCATCCTGTAGAATGAAATAAAACACAAAATGTATTAACTAGCTGTGATAAGTTTTGTTAGGCACAAACTTTATCTTGTTCGGTACCCTGGCTAGAATAAATTTACAACACTGCGTCTTGCACACACGGCAGGCAATACAAAAGCTTTAAAAAGTCACAAGGATAATCACTATCTTAAAATATCCTAGTTATACAGAAATACGTAAAAGACTATCTATTGTTACGACACTCTGGGCAAGTGCACTGTAAATTCCAGTCCATTGTCCCCGAGTCACAACACAAGTGGATTAACCAATAATTCTTATACAAATGCCCAATTATTGGTTGTCCAATAATTAGAGCCACCAGGTATGTAAAAGTAAACACAATTAGTTTATTTATAACAGCTATGATGAATTTCACTTCAAAATATTGCTTTCAATTTATGGTTTGTCTTCAGGCCTCTGTAGTTCCAGGAACACAGCACCCACAGGCTACTGGAGAGAGACAGCCCTTCCAACATGCTATCTGGAGAGAATTAGCTGGGTCAGTTCACAGTGCTGCCAGAATCAAAACTGAATCCTCCTTGGGTCTCTGAACCATCCCACTGGGATAACATCCATCACCCCTTACCAGGGAGAGCACAGTCTTTTAGGCCAATTCATTAGCCACCAGCCAGAGTCCCAGCCCACATCACTCACTCACTGATGCCAGCAAGTCTGCAACTCCAGTTTAAACCAGCAGAGGTTCCTGGATTCTTCTGCGGGAATTAAAGATATAGGCTGCCTGCCTTAAAGACATGCCCATGGATTGAAAGTTTTAAAAAAGGGAGATAAGGGAATAAACCGGGATCCTTACACTATTCCCTCTAGTAGACATAAAGGTGATTTGATAGAGATATACAAAGATTAAGCATCTTCATTCCTGTGCCTTGAGGTTATTTCAACTAGACAGACAGAGATCTTGTGTAAAAGCAATTCAAGGGTTCGACTAGGTTAGATGTTATGCATTTCTTTCTCTCGCCCTTCCCCCTGCATGTTAAACGACCTACAGATACAACTTTTGATTCATTTGGTGAGGGTAGACATTTCATATGCATCAGTTCTAGGTGGAAAACCACGTCTTGTAAAAGGCAAGTAAAATATGCTATATGTTATATCAGGCTATAGTTGTCTACCACTTAAGTGATCTGGGCGTGGGTGCCTAATCATGCTTCAGGTGCCACAGTTAAGATGCTACTGGCTCAATGAACCAGCTGGCCTTCACCGGCTGTTAATTTCCACATTTCCAAGTTTGGAGCTTCTATGGTTTTAGAATGAAAATTATTCCCAGCGTACTATTTCATTACAAATACTTAATCCCAGAGGTCGAAATACCCCATTTTACACTTTTACAAGGCATTTGCATCAATGTATTCTGATTCTAATGTTTTAAACATTCAAATATACCGTTACTCTTCTGATGGATATCTTAGGATTTACAATAAAGGAATCACGGGTCCACATATTGAAGAATGTTATGATGTTAGATCGCCAAATGCAAGTGATTAGAAAGTTTGTGAGTTCCTCAGTCTATTTTCAGAACAGGGCAGACTTGGAAGTCATTTATTGTGGTGCTTCTTCCCCATAGCTCAACAAAAGAACTAATTTCCAGTTCTTCCCCATCACAATAACAACTGGATTGCTTAGGCGTTAGTAAGATGGGCGGATTAGATTTTGAAGCACAGCACGCTGAACAGAAGCACCCAGACAACTGTACTTGTACAACTTGGTAGTGGTTTCTCCTAAGGATGGCCGATATACTGGACAACTTAAATTACCTTGTCCAAGTAACTTCCGCATTTGCTTGATGTAGCTATTTATGGATGCAACGACGTCAGAATATTTTAAACTGACAATTGGCTGACGTTAATTTCAGTTACCTGGAAAGATAAAATTGCCAGAGTGGTACTCCTGGATCAATTCGTTTTGGCATACTCTCATCAAGTCCTGTTCCAGATTTAGGCATCTGTAAGGTGTTATCCTGTGAAGATGGTTCTGCTATCCAGCGACTATGAGCATGAACTAGAACTAATCCTAGAGACTGAATACAGACAAAACAAAAATTCATAATTTATTTATCCAGCCACAAGTAATTACAGTTCAATCTTTCATTTGATGATCAGCAAAACTACAAAATTCAATAGATTAATTTAGCAGTACAACACTTAAAATATCTAAACACCTAGATATTGGTTGAGCCACTTACTTGGAAAGTTTTGGCTTGTATGCATAATTTTGCAATATTGACAGAAACTGAATTTGTTGCAAAAAAAGTTAGTTATGCAGAATTGGGAGTGAAATCTATTACCACATTTTATCCAGAAAATGCCTTTGAATACTGACCATGATGACTTTTACTCTCTGTGTTACAGGATTTGGTTTGTTATCTTCCTCTTCCTCTAAGACACGAGCAAAATGGCCAAGCTGCCAAATTGGACGACCCTCACGGCTTTCTCGGGAAAGCTATGGGGGAAAATGTGATGTTTAAGCTGCTAAAGAGTTTCAAAGATTTGTTTGAAGAAGAAAAAAATCAAATTATGCAATAAATGCATGTTGACAGGCATCAAAATCCTGTTAATGTTATTGGAAAATGTCTAACTTCATGCTTACCTCTAATACCAAGGAGACACAAGCTGGGAAGAAGGTCATGAAGACAAAATAGTTTGCTAAAACAGACATACAGCCAAAGCAGCACATGATCTCTAACTGTCGCACCCCTGAAGGAAGAAACAAAAATGTTAATGAGTGTTTTGTTTCCTGCTTTTTAAGTAAATATTCTCACCTTCCACTTAAACAGGCTGCTGCTCTAATATCACTGTTAAATGATTTTCAACAATGCCTTCCTAACTCCACAAGCTGTTTCCTTCTGAATCGTGCTGAGAACAGTAACACACTCATCATAAAAGTAGTTTCAAATCCACATTCTACCAGAAAAAAATGGAACAGCTTAAAGATTAAAATTCACCTTTCCACAAAACCCCGTTTAAACTAACTTTTCAGCAACTTCCTATGAAACTAACAATAGACACACTCATGCACGCAAGGAGGAAAATTTCATGTGACCTACCAGACATAGTACCAACACCTATCACAAGACATTCCACAAGGGCATCAAGAGTAAAAGTGGGACCCAGAATGGCCATTCCACGTGCAATGTTTTCCCTTACTTCATCCTGTAAATCAAAATATGTACATTTAGAATCTGCTTCTAAAGAACTACTGCAGGCCTGACTGAACAAAAGATAAAACTAACAGGCGCGCTTCAACCAAAAAATATCTAAGTGGCATTTTAGGCGAGTTTGGCGGGGTGATTTTCAGCAGCTTTTTCGGGCACATCCCAACCACTTTTCAACTACACAAAGTCATTTACTTTCAGCCTTGAGGAATTTCTCCCCAAACAAGTTTTTCCATCACTGGGGAGCTGAACTCACTGGTTCCTTGGAGATCGGGCGACATTTTGAAAGGGTGCCCGACCAAGTGAGCTTGAAGGCCCTCCCCCACCCAACTGCACACATTGACATTACCCCCCGCCACCCTAAGTGAGGACACCCTGCCGCTGAGGGCCCTCTCCCTTTTCAGGTCTCCCCACAGCACCTCCCCTTTATTAGGCCCCTTCATACCTGCCCTTCACCCCCCCAACCTTCCTCCCATCACCTTTCATGGGCATGGTCCCTCAGAACCTTGGCAGTGCCGCCTTGGTACCGAGGCACTCTGGCAATGCCACGGTACCAGGGCACCCTGGCAATGCCATGGCACCAGAGGGAGAGCCACAGGACCACCCTGCCCCCGACTACCTAAGCGTCTCAAAAGGCCTGGGAGCCCCCCCCAGCAGCCGTTACGCCTGTGGTCCACATTAGTGAGGACTAGGACTAAACAGCGCCCGGTCGAGGCTTCGCTGGCGAGGCTGTTAGTTCCTGGGCCCCGGGAGAATATAGCACATTGATATGTGCTGATCTGGACCTCGATTAGAGATCCGGATTTATCTTGTGCATCTCAAGTATCGAGAATCTCACGAGAGGCCCCTTGTGAGATTCATCGGCTTCGTCATGCCACTAGGTTGGGCGCAAGAAGGCCGTTAAACCGCACCCAATGTGTTAAAGTTTGCATTTACAGAGTAAGTCATAAAAAAATTATTTTACAGCAGAACATTTAAAGACAGGACTGAGTGAAGAAATGTCTTCTCATCTCAATCCGAAACGATCAGCCCTTTATCCTGAAACTGTGCCCAGTGTTTTGGTTGCTTCCAGCGGCTGGGATATTTCAGCTTCTACCCTGTCAAGCTCCTTCAGAATTGTGTGTTTCATTGAGATCACCTCTCATCCTTCTAAACTCAAGAATAAGGGCTCAATTTATTCAGCCTCGCATCCTATGACAACCTTCTTATACAAAGAGCCAATCGAGACAACCTTTACTGCACTTCCTTAAATATGGGGATCAAGATTGGACACTACTCTAGGTGTGGTCTCAAAGCCCAGTGCAAGGCTTTTTCACTCCTACACTTCAATCCCCTTCCTCCAATCCTCTTGCAATAAAAGGTCAAATGCGATTTTCTTCCATTTTGCTAACTGGGACTTTGGTTAACGTTCCTTGTAAAAGAACATCCACATCTCTCTAAACATCACATTTAGAAGTTTCATGTCCTTTTGAAATTATCCTGCTTTTTTTTTTACTACCAAAATGACTAATCCCCACTTCCTCACATTATACTCCATCTACCATCTTGTTGCCTATTCATGTAACCAGTCATTATTGCTTTGCAGCCTCCGTGTCCTCCCACAGCTTACATTCCCACTAACTTTGTACCATCAACAAATTTAGATGCATTACTCTTGGTCTTATAGGAGTGCGATATTTGTTAATTTCAAATCCACTGCCACCATTCTAGAATCAATGGCATTTTGGAAAATTATAATCAGCCCATCCTCTCTCTGCAGCTACAACGTTTAGAACTCGAGGATGTACACTAAGGGTCCCGGAGATTCCGACTTTAGTCCCTCAAATTTCTCCAATACTTTTTCCTCTGCTGTTAACATTTCTCACTCTTACTGGTCTCTAGGTTATCCTCTATTTCTGGTATATAATTTGTGTCTTTGTTCAAAGTCTCTGCCCACTTCCTAATTCCCATAAATATTTCTTCTTTCTTTGCCTCCAAGGAACGTTTACTTTAGCTACTCACTTCCTCTTGATACACAAAATTTGGTTTTCATATTCCTGGCAAATTTACTCTTAAAATCAAATCTTTAAGAGGCCCGTTGCTGTTGGTGACGCTGCCTTTACCATTCTGCCCATCTTTTTCAATCATCTGTACCCTGGAATATTTTCCAACCTTGGTCACCTTGTAACCATGTCTCTGTAATGGTGATCAGCCCAAAATCATTCATCTCTCTGCCACTATAAATAGATGGTACTGCGTACTCCACTATTCAGATTATAATCTAGAAAAAGTATTTCTCTTCAGTTTACATATATAAACTGAAATATAGAATACTATTTTAAGTTGCTACTATACCAAACAACTTTCCGTTAAGTAATTTGGAACTACACACGAACGCAGGGATCGATTCAAAATGAAACACATCATTAAAGACGCTAGGAGAGAAAGGGATTCACAGAGCATGGTGTGTAGATTGCATTGATTCCCCAGAGGGTAAGCAGCACCGCAGGCCACTAACTGATATCAATGAAGAATGCGATGGAATGAAGAATGTTCAGTGGGCTCCACAGAGAGCAGCCCACTGCATGGTGTCAGGCAAACAAATTGCTCCCATTTTGTTTATTTGTAACCAGTCCTCAGTCTGGATTTACCAAAATTGTTTAAATCCAGTTTTTGATTCAATACCATCTGCAAATAATCCATGACAGGCAAATGTAGTACAGTACCTGGCAGTTTGAGCTCAGTGCAAATTTGGCCAGAGCACTGGCTTTGGACAGATCAATCAGCAACAAGAAGAAAGGCAAGGCTTCACTGTGAAGAAATAAGAATTTAGTGTTAATCTTGGTGCAAACATTCCTGAGAAATTAATAAAATTCTTAAGTATCTCAAGCTCATGACTTTCTGACTCTGAGAGGGTGGAATGCTACCATTAAGCAGAGTGTCGGCCAGTTTGGCATATGTCAGTTACACCAAGGGTATGCTCCACTGGAGATGCCCTCTTTTAGAGGTGGTGTTAAACTGAAGTTTGATCTACCCTCTCAACAAGCAAGTTCTCATCATTGCACTTTTCAAAGAAAAGCTGGACAGCTCTCCTGGTGTGCAGGTAGCATTATCCCTCAACTATCACCAAGGAGAGTTTAATTGATCATTTATTTCATTGCCATTATGGGAATTTAATATGCACAAGTTAGTTGCCAAATTTCCTACATTGCAACAGCACTTAATTAGCTGTGAAGCACTCTGGGACCTCCCAAGGTGGTGAATGACACTATTTAAATGGAAATTCTTTATTTCTTTGTCTGCTTGTCCGCAATTTTAATTACTGGTCACTTAAAATGTCAAAACATAGTGTACATTCTATTAAATATAAAACAATCTGGTCCATTGTTGACTTAGTACAAATTTGCACTATGAAAGTAGTAATGTGAATGCACTATCACATCTAAAATGTTCTGCAAAGCAAAATGTAGAGTTGAGGATTGTTTTACTCACTTTAAGCCAGTTAGTTCTTTATCCAGAAAATGAATCACAACCGTACTAAAAACAAAGCTGGAGAAAATGGTGAAGAGACCAGCAATCCCTAAAAAGAACAGATTAAGTTAAAATTCAATTGCATAAACACTACAAATAGGCATGCATAGGCAAATTCAAATGTTAGTTCAGATTTAAGGGAGTGCACTCAGTCACTGGTCACACATTTTGTTTTTAAAAAAGATGTTTCGAACATACCTAGCATATACTTGGAACCAAGTTGTCGAAGATTCTGGAACTGGAAGTATATGTACAAGATTGCCAAGCAGCGTGTGATGGTCAGGATGATGATATCACTGCTCAATATCTCCTGTAAAACAAAATCACAACAGTGAAATTTGGTCAACACCGTAAACCACTGACAGTTACAGGAAAAGCTGTGCCTCAAAATTGTACCTCCGTAAAAACATATTTAAAATTTTCCCCAGATGTATGTCAGACTGGCCAATGCAAAAATATGCAAAAGATTCTCAGCTTGCTGAAAAGTGATTTTAAAAAATAAAAATAGTGCACTAGTAAAAATTAACCACATTTTTGAGATTCAGGCCATTCAGGAACAAAATTCAAATACAAGAACTGTTAACAACTTAAACATATAAACAAATAACATTCAATAACTTTCAACATGGAAACAAGTTCAGAGCTTCAGCTGCTTCTTGGGTTGGAGCTTGGGTGAAATAGAAGTTAATCGTCCAGAAATCAAACCTGAGGCCCACAAGGATCTCAACACCTCTGTTCAGTCTACATGATCAAGTTTCTGGTCATGTGTCACTGTAATTCTCCCACCTTGCTTGCAGACAGTGCTCCCTGTCCTCAGGCCTTCTGCAGTGTATAAAGCTCAGTGCAAGTGAAGGACACAGCTCAATTTTTTATTATGGCACTTCAGCTTTCTGGATACAATATACAGTTCAATAGTTTTAGATTGTAATCTCTGCCCTTGTAGTGTCCTTTTTCTCTGTAGGTTCTGGATTTACTCTCAATTTTCCCTCATTTTTGTTTATGGCAGCTGTTCATCATTCTGCCATTCAGAACTTCACTGAACACATCTTCTTCATTTGTCCCATTTGGCCTTGCACCTCACACTCGTCATTTACCCTCCCCATGTCCCACCCCATCACAGATCATCCCTTTTCACCACCTTCCTCTTCCCTTTCACTTGCTTAAAACATGCCTAACTTTTCCCTGTTTTGATGTTAAGTTAGCAATCTAAAACACAACTCTGCTTTTCTCTCCATGGATGCTGCCAGACTTGTTCAGTATTTCCAGCATTTTCTGCTTTGATTTATAAATATTGTCAACATCAACATCCAAAACATTGCCAAGCATATTTGTGACAATAAAGATTATGTAAAAAAAAAAGCTCTGCCCTACCTCAGCATAGCTGTCGTTAAAACCTGCATCCATACTTCTGTGACGTCAACGCTCAACTATTACAGTTCTCATTTTAAATTAATAGAGCTTATGAGTACATCACCCCACTTCTTTCTATGCGTCATTAAGGATGGTGCCTTGAATTCACTCTGATCGTCCCAGTATCTTTTTCTTTAGTTCACCACCCATTTTTGTGAAGCAGAGACATTTTTCTATGGTAAAGACACTATAAAATGGAAGTTGTTGTATTCATTCTTCAGTGGAGAGGCAAAGTACCACTTCAAAGTCAATGCAAGTGGGCAAGATTTAGAGATGTGGGTTTTTGCTTTTGCATTGGTTATTGGATTTCAAAAAGTATCAAGCCCCCAGTTGAGGCAGGAGGAAGAAATAAAACCTAGGCGAATAATAGTTGAACAGTCATCCAGACTCGAAACATTAGCTCTGATCTCTCTCCACAGATGCTGAGAGCATTTCCTGCTAAAAGCCGTTTATACTTGGGTCACAATTTCTATGCAAGGTTTTAGGTTAACAAAGAACATGATTATAAAGTACGTGGAGCAACTAAAACCATTCAGAGGGCATTTAAGAGTCAACCACCTGGAGGCCTAAAGGACATTAGTGAACCAGATGGTTTCAATGACAATCGACAATGGTTTCATGGTCATCATTAGACTTTTAATTCCAGAGTTCTTTTTTAAAAACAGCAAATTCCACCATCTGCTGTGGCGGGATTTGAACCCGGATCTTGCTCGGAATTACTAGTCCAGCAACAATACCTCTGCGCCACTGCCTCCCTATACAAGTCCCAGGCTTTGTTCTTAAATCTAAAATACAACAGAAATCTAGATGACACATCAATCTGTTTGCAATGGATTTATGAGTATACCAAGTGGACTCAAATTATTGACATTAAACTTATTCCAAAGAGAATGGTTATTTTTGAAATATTAGAATGGCAACACCCAAAATTTTATCCACTACTCTTTTTAATAATAATCTTTATTGTCACAAGTAGGCTTATATTTCAATGACGTTACTGTGAAAAGCCCCTAGTCGCCACATTCCAGCACCTGTTGGGGTACACTGAGGGAGAATTCAGAATGTCCAAATTACCTAACAGCCCGTCTTTCGGGACTAGTGGGAGGAAACTGGAGCGCCCGGAAGAAACCCGCACAGGCACGAAGGGGACGTGCAGACTCCACAAGCGGGATAGTGACCCAAGCGGGAATCGAACCTGGGACCCTGGAGCGGTGAAGCAACAGTGCTAACCACTGTGCTACCATACTCAACAGTAATTTTAGGAAAGAAAATATGGGTTATATAGTTTTTAGGATGCATTTTGCTTGAATATGTTTAAATATCCAGTAACTGTACATGACTCCCATTACATAATCTTGAAGCACTCACTTCCTGCAAAAATAATCTTCTAATACTTTCTTTGGCCGTTACTGGTTTTCAATTGCATGTAGGAAGCATTCTCTGCAAAACAAACCTGCTCTGAAAAAAACAATTAAAGTCTGTAACAATATTTCAGAGGCTCAGGAAAGAAATATTTGTGGTAGTGTCCTTACCTCTTCAATCTTTGGACATTCAAAATTCCATCCACAAATCTGATTATTGCCAGTAAACATATTCATGGACATCATACAGATGGTGATTGTAACTGTTCCTACAATCACCTCCCAAGGATGAGAAGCAACAAAAAGTCCATGCATGCGGAACAATCTGGACAGCATTTTTCCGTTTCAAATTTAACCCTGTTTGGAACGGTAGAAGAAAAAAAAAATCAATGAACATTAAGAGTCAAAAATATTACTCACTATTGCTACCAAATGAAGTGATCTTTGGAAGGGACCACAGCAGAAAAAGTAAAGTTTGCTCAACTGTCAATATAGTGAAGACGTATAATTTTATAGAAAGCATTAAATTCCTATTTTCTCCATATGTCAAAAGCTACCTGGATCTCTCATACAATCTTGCTCTAAATTGACCACCAGGAAACTTGGACCAGTTGGTTTGCAGAAAAAGAATATACTTCTTTAAAACAGATGCAATGAAGGTTTATTAGTTGTTCCCTAGGATGACTTACAAGGAGGAGATAGAGTAGAATGGGCATTTTGAAAAAGTACATGTGATCTCATGGAAACAAATAAAATGAAGACTTGGCAGAGTAGATGCTGAGAGCCTGTTTCCCCTGGTCTTAGAGTCTAGAACGAGAGGGCATTGTCTTAGAATAAAGGGGTTAGAATCATATAATTCCTGTACTGCAGAAGGAGGCCATTTGGCCCATTGAGGCTGCACCGATCCTCCGAAAGAGCACTCTATCCAGGTCCACTCCCACCACGGCAGCATTGTGGATAGCACAATTGCTTCACAGCTACAGGGTCCCAGGTTCGATTCCGGCTTGGGTCACTGTCTGTGCGGAGTCTGCACATCCGCCCCGTGTGTGCGTGGTTTTCTCCGGGTGCTCCAGTTTTCTCCCACAGTCCAAAGATGTGCAGGTTAGGTGGATTGGCCATGATAAATTGCCCTTAGTGTCCAAAATTGCCCTTAGTGTTGGGTGGGGTTACTGGGTTATGGGGATCGGGTGGAGGTGCTGGCCTTGGGTAGGGTGCTCGTTCCAAGAATGGCTTCCTTCTGCACTGTAAATTCTATGTTAATCTATGTTAACCTGCCCTATCCCCAAAGCCCGTAACCTAACCTGCACATCTTTGGACTTGGGTTGGCCACTTAAGACTGAGATGAGAAATTTCTTGACTCAAGAGGGTTGTGAATTAATTCTCTACATCAGAGGGTTGCTGATGCTCAGTCAATGACTGCACTCAAGACTGAAATCAATAGATTTTTGGGCACTAAGAGAATCAAGGAGTATGGAGAAAGGGCAGGAAAAGTTGAGATGATGGTATGGACAGTGAGTTTACTGGGCGGTACGTTCTTAAAAAAAATATTCTTATTTACCCATGAATGATTGACTGGTTCTGAGATTGTGTCTCATCCATTTGAAAAACCACCCACGTCGGCGCTACGACCAAGAAAGCACAACAGCGTCTATACCTTCTCAGGCAGCTAAGGAAATTGGACATGCCCACATTGACTCTTACAAATTTTTTAGATGCACTATAGAAAGCATCCTATCTGGCTGCATCACAGCCTGGTATGGCACCTGCTCGGTTCAAGACCATAAGAAACTATAAATTGCATAAATAAGAAACACCAGCCATTGGTGGAAGATAAAAAGGCTGATCCTAAACACTTACTTGGATAGTATATTAAACATTCAAAATTTGGCTGTTTATGCCTTTGATTATCAATTTTGTGGCTGGCAACAGTACATGCTGGGTATTTGCAAAGTCGCCATAGTCCCAGATGACCACAGGCTGCTTTATCGTTTTGAGGGGGAGAGTTGATTGGTGGTGATTTAACCCGAGGATCACACCTCAAGCGAAGGGCAAAGTTGAGAAGACGAGGCCTTCATGAATATATGTAGCACCCGCATAATTAAATCTTCAAAAGATGGTTTTGAATTCTGAATACAAACCAAAGAAAGCAAGCTGTGATAACCATTTGTATGTAACCCATGTGCTTTCTGAGCCAGTCACTCAATGCAAAAAAATATGCAACTTCATAGTTTTATTTTAGCTTCTCTGTTTCTTTAACAAAAAGCACACAGGGAAAAGCCACGCAGAAATTACAACTTTGAGGGAACAGATTGCCTGTCAATATTAAATGTGCCTTTTTCCAAGTGAAACTTGCAGAATAAAGTCTAGTCTTATCACAGCACAACGAAAAGCACACATCCACTTAGAGGGAAAGGAATCATACTAATTAATACATGTTAGACAATTGCCCACCCACTCTGCAGATCCTGAAAATTGCAGGCACAGATGTATTTGCAACACTCAATAGTCTTGGGTAAAATCAATTGCAACACCAGTCTTTTTTTTTAAGATTACAGGTATATCCAGAAATCCAAAAACAGGAACAGTCAAAAAACAATATTAACCAATCCATAATACAGTAACAGTGCATATAACACTATAGCAATATAATAGCAGGAACCCCCCCCCCATATATACATCAGCCCCCACCCCCCAAAGGAATTTTTAGCCTAAATAAAATATCCACACACCCAATAACCAATAGTTGCTATACCCTGCCACCGACCCCCCACTGACATTCTTATACGTCTTGAAAAAGTCACTGAACAGCTTCCACCTCACGAAGAACCCCTCATCCATTCCTCTAATGGTGAACTTAATTCTCTCCAAATGAAGAAACTCAGTAAGGTCTCGCACCCGATACTTGGATAAAACAGTGGACTGCCAGTTTAGCAAGATTCTCCTCCGGGCCAACAGGGAAGCAAAAGTCACAACATCGGCCTCTTTTCCCACCAAGACACCAGCATCTTCAGACTCCCCAAAAATAGCTATCCATGGAGAAGGAGTGACCATTATTCCCATCACCCGAGACAAAACATCCGTGACTCCCTCCTAGAACCCCACCAATTTTGGACAGGACCAGAACATGTGGGCATGAATCGCAGAAGCCCTAGCACATCATGCACACTGATTAACCACTTCTGGGAAGAATCGGCTCAGCCTTGCTGGTGTCATATGAGCTCAGTGTACAACTTTAAGCTGAATAAGATCAAGTCTGGCACATGACAAGGATACACTAATCCTATGCAGAGCTTCTTCCCAAATCCAACCTTGCAACCCACCTCTCAATTCTTCCTCCCATTTTTGTCACATTTCCATCCTCCTCCCTCCTGGTCAGCTCAGCGTACATTTTGGAGATCTTGCCATCCCTAATATCAACCCAAGGGCTGCAACATTGGGAACGAACCCACCTCCTTACTCAAAAAGGCCCTTATTTGGAGGTATCCAAACCCATTACCGCTGCGCAATTAATAAGCTTCTGTCAACTCAGTAAGGTGCGCACATTTCCCACCCAGAAACAGGTCCTCGAAGCATTTGATCCCCAAACGATCCCACTCCTTAAACCGGACATCCAATCTTGCTGGGACAAATCTATGGTTACCACAGATCGGGGCCTTTCTCTACATGCCCTCCAAGCCAAAATATGGACGGCACGGATTCCACAAAACTACCAATGGATTCGATGAGTACCTGTTCGGTGAGAACATTAGAGGAACTGAAATGAAATGAAAACCGCTTATTGTCACAAGTAGGCTTCAAATGAAGTTACTGTGAAAAGCCCCTACAGCGCCCTTAAGGAGGTCTCTCCACACAAGGCCTCCTCTACCCTGCACCACACTGACGTTTGGTCTAAGGCCCATTTCTGGGCCATGACAATATTGGCAGCCCAGAGTAACTCTAAGTTAGGGAGAGCCAAGACACCATTCCGTCTATCCCTCTCGAGATAAACTCTCTTAATACGGAGAATCCTCCCCATCCACACAAAACTCAGAAAAATAAAGATTTAGGCAAAAACATTGGAAGATTCAGAAATACAAAAAGAAACCTCGGCAGTAGACGGCACGGTTGCGCAGTGGTGAGCACTACTGCCTCATGGCACCGAGTTCCCGGGTTCGATCTTGGCCCCGGGTCACTGTCCTTGTGGAGTTGGCACATTCTTCCAGTGGCTGCGCGGGTCTCACTCACACAACCCAAAAGATGTGCAGGGTAGATGGATTGGCCATGCTAAATTGTCCCTTAATAGGGAAAAAAGAATTGGGTACTTTAAACTTTTTTAAAAAAAGAACATCGGCCAGATCACCAGTTTTAATTTCTGGATTTGTCAGGGGGGGGCACGGTAACACAGTGGTTAGCACAGTTGCTTCACAGCTCCAGGGTCCCTGGTTCGATTCCCGACTTGGGTCACTGTTTGTGCAGAGTTTGCACTTTCTCTCTCCCCGTCTCTGCATGGGTTTCCTCTGGGTGCTCCGGTTTCGTCCCCACAGTCCAAAGATGTGCAGGTTAGGTGGATTGGTCATGCTAAATTGCCCATGTCCAAAAACGTTAGGTGGGGTTACTGGGATAGGGTGCAGGTTTGGGCTTGGGTGGGGTGCTCTTTCCAAAGGCCGGTGCAGACTCGATGGGTCGAATGGCCTCCTTCTGCACTGTAAATTCTATGCTTCTCCTGGACAACCTGTCCCATCTTTGAAACTCCTCTTTCATCCCCTTCATTCAACTTGCCAGATTTAACTTTTGAAGCTATACCCAGTCCTGTGTCACATGGATCCCTAGATAATGAAAGCTCTTTCTTGCCAAGTGGAACGGGAGCGCACTCAAATACCCCTTCTGCCTTCTGGAGCCAATCAGGAACATCGCTCTCGTCATACTGAGCTTGTATCCGGAGAAGGAGCCGAACTCACTCAGAACCCCCAAAATCTTGTCAAATGATTCCGTCCAGAATCTTGTCAAGTGGGACGAGAAATGTACAACAGGAGGTCATCCGCATACAAAAAGAGAGCCAGTGCTCTACTCCTCTCACTCAATACCCTTTCATTCCCAGGACGCTCGAAGCCCCAAACCCAATCGCAAGGGCAAAGAGCAGAGGAGAGAGTGGATTTCCCCACCTCATCCCGTCTTGCATGGTGAAGTACTCTGAATTAATCCCATTAGTGGAGATGCTTGATTTCCACAACCTCCATCTCACTTCCACCTGCGGGCATCATGATTACGTGTAATAGCTTTCGTATGTTAGTCACTAATAATCTGTCCTTTACGAACCCGGCTTTGTCCTCTCCAACCACGTCTGGCACATACCCCTCATTGGGCGGCACAGTGGTTAGCACATTTGCTTCACAGTGCCAGGGACTCGGGTTTGATCGCTTCATTGTACATCCGCACCATTAACGGACCCAGCAACACGCCAAAGTGTTAGTAAAATTTGGCTGGAGATCAGTTTGGACCCGGGGCCTTCCCTGACTGCATCAAACTCACATAACCCAACACCTCCCATAGACCCATTGGGTCTCCCACCCCCTCGCCTGATCCACCCTCAAACTCCAATCCATCCAAAAATTGCCATCTCAGTTCATCCCCTGGCGGAAGTTCCGATTGGTATAGTCTCTGATAGAAAGACTCAAAATGTTATTGATCCCTACTGAGTATGTTACCATCTCGCCCCCTTCGACCCTCAGCCTACCTATTTCCCTAGCCGACGTCCGTTTCCTCAGTTGGTGGGCGAGCGTTCTGCCAGCCTCCTCTCCGTATTCATACACAAACCTCCAGCTCTGCGCAGTTGTATCACCGCCTTATCTGAGGTGACCAGATTAAACTCCATCGGGAGCCTCTGGGATTCCTTCAATGGTGCCTCATCACGTGATTCCAGGTAACTACGATCGACTGCCCAGATCGCCTCCACCAATCCTGTTTGCTCCTCTCGCTCCACCCTCAGTCTGCGCACCCGGATCGAGATGAGCTCTCCCTTAACCACAACCTTCAGTGCCTCCCACAGCATCCTGGCAGAGACCACCCTCATGTCATTCTGATCCACAGAGTTACGGACGGCCCTTCCAACCTCACATATTTCCTTATCTGCAAGGAGGCCAACATCCAGTCTCCAAGGAGATGGCTTTTCTGCCCTCAAGTCTTCCCAGCGCAGAGCGCATTCAGACATCACCATTGCCGAGTACTCTGTCCCCACAATTCATGAAATCATCTAAAAACAAAAAGGTCTATCCGGGAATAACAATTGTGAAAATAAAGAAAACTCCGTTGTCTTAGGTTTCCTAAAACACCATGACGGATCCATGTCACAATCTGTGTGTATCCAGATCAGGAACTAAACCTGCCTCATAAAATCCACATCATCCCAGTTTGGAGCGTATACATTGCGGGGAACCCTCCAACCACCCACTCACCAGCACAATCTTCCACTTGGATCAGCAATGAGCTTCATCATTGAAAAAGCCACCCTCGACTGGTGGTGGACTGAGAACTTTTGAACTTTGCTGCAACGTTCATGTTTTTCTCCCTTTTTGTTTCTCTTCTTGAAAAAAAAGTTTCTCGTTTGTGTGGAAGCTGTTTGTAATGCCTTCTGTATGGGTTTGGGACTAGTGGCAGAGCTGGGAGAGTTAGGTATTCATTTGCACTGTTGGGGGATGGAGGTGTGCTTGTTCAGATTTTGGCATTTTTTCTGTCAGGCAATTGTGTAATGTTGCAGAATATTTGTATGGGGGGGGGGAATAGGTGGGAGACTATCCAGCGCCAGGGGGCCACCAAGCTAGCTGGGCGGGCTAGCTCACGGAAGCGCAGTGGGGGGTGTGCATATGCTCAGCTTATCAAAGGGGTTGCACGGAGCATGGGCTGGAGGCGGGCCCAAAAAAGGGATGGCTGAGCGGCAGCGGGGGGGGGGGGGCAATGAGCCCCCCAACTAGGCTGATCACCTGGAATGTTTGAGGGTTAAATGGGCCAATCAAGAAGGCACGTGTGTTTGCGCATCTTAGGGGACTGAAGGCGGACGTGGTAATGCTGCAGGAGACGCACCTTAGAGTAACTGACCAGATTAGATTGAGGAAAGGCTGGATCAGTCAGGTCTTTCATTCGGGACTGGATTCAAAGACTAGAGGGTCGCGATCCTGATCAATAAGCGGGTGGTGTTTGAGGCGGGTAGAATAGTTTCGGATGTGGGAGGTCGATACATTATGGACAGTGGGAAACTGGAGGGGGTGCAGATGGTATGTGTATGCGCCAAATTGGGATGATGTGGAGTTTATAAAGAGGATGCGGGGGAAGATACCGGACCTGGACTCACACACGTTGGTCATGGGAGGGGACCTCAACACAGTTATTGACCCTGGCTTGGACCGGTCAAGTTCGAAAACAGGCAGGGTGCCAGCAATGGCAAAGGAACTAAAAGGTTCACGGAGCAGATGTGGCGGGGGGGGGGGGGGGGGGGTGGATCCATGGAGATTTGGGCAGCCGAGGGTGAAGGAGTTCTCCTTCTACTCACACGTGCATAAAGTGTACTCCCGGATAGATTTCTTCATTTTGAGCAGGGCCATACTGGCAGGGGTGGTGGATACGGGGTACTCGGCGATCACAATCTCAGACCATGCTCCGCACTGGGTTGACCTGCAGGTTAGCAAAGACAGTAACCAGCGCCTGCACTGGAGGTTAGACGTGGGACTTTTGGCTGACGAAGGGGTGTGCGAACGGCTGAGGAAATGTATTCAGAACTACCTGCAGGTCAACGACACGGGGGAAATTTCAGTAGCGATGGTCTGGGAAGCACTAAAGGCGGTGGTCAGAGGGGAGCTGATCTCGATACGGGCCCATAGGGAAAAGGGCAGAGAAGGACCGACTGGTTAAGGAGATACTACAGATCGATAGGATCGATGTAGAGACCCCAGAGGCAGGGCTTTTAAGGGGACGGCAGAGGCTACAGGCGGAGTTCGGCTTGTTAACCACAGGGAGGGCGGTGGAGCAGCTGGTAAAGGCGAGGGGGGCGATCTACGAGTATGGAGAGAAGGCCAGCAGAATGTTTGCAGAGCAGCTTAGAAAGAGAGAGGCAGCCAGGGAGATAGGGAAAGTAAATGACGGAGATGGGAACCTGGTTGGAGATTCAGCAGGGGTGAATAAGGCGTTTAGGGATTTCTGCAGTAGGCTGTATAGGTCGGAACCCCTGACGGGGCTGGAGGAGATGAGGCACTTCTTGGGGGGGGGGGGGGGGGGGGGGGGGGCTGAATTTCCCAAAGGTGGACAAGGAGCTGGTAGAAGGGCTGGGGACCCCGATCGGGTTAGAAGAGATAGTGGAGGGTCTGAAGGCCATGCAGGTGGGTAAAGCTCCGGGGCCGGACGGGTACCCAGTAGAGTTTTACAAAACGTTCTCTGGGATATTGGGGCCAGCGTTGATGAGAATGTTCAATGAGGCAAGGGAAAGAGGGGTGCTGCCCGGACGATATCACAGTCCACGATTTCGCTGATTCTAAAGCGGGACAAGAACCCGGAGCTGTGTGGGTTCTACAGGCCGATATCCCTGTTGAATGTGGACGCCAAACTGCTGGCCAAAATTTTGTCCTCCAGGATTGAGGATTGTGTTCCGGACGTTATTGGGGCGGACCAGACGGGGTTTGTTAAGGGTAGGCAGTTGGTGGCCAACGTAAGAAGGTTTTTAATGTGATCATGATTCCCGCGGAAGGTAGGGAGGTGGAGGTAGCGATCGCAATGGATGCAGAAAAGGCTTTTGATCGGGTAGAATGGGATCATCTGTGGGAGGTACTGGGACGGTTCGGATTTGGACGGGGCTTTATTGACTGGGTCAGGTTGCTGTATCAGGCTCCTGTGGCAAGTGTACGGATGAATAGGACAACATCGGACTATTTTAGACTGCACCGAGGGACAAGACACGGATGCCCCCTCTGCCCACTGTTTTCACCTGCTTCTGTATCGGACCCATTAGAGGGGATGGAAGAAATCATGAGGATTCTAGGGGAATGTGGCCGGTTTTCGGGGTACAAGCTAAATATGGGGAAAAGTGAGATGTATGCGGTCCAGGTGAGGGGACAGGAGAGGCGATTGGGGGAGCTGCCGTTTAGATTAGTAGGGGGAAGCTTTAGGTACCTAGGCATTCAAGTGGCGCGGGAATGGGACCAGCTGCAAAATTAAATCTGGCCTGGCTAGTAGACCAAATGAAGGACGATTTTCGGAGATGGGATGCGCTCCTGTTGTCATTAGCTGGAGAGTGCAGATGGTGAAGATGACGGTCCTCCCGAGATTCCTGTTCGTGTTTCAATGTCTCCCCATCTTTATTCCGCGGTCCTTTTTTAAACGGATCAACAAAGTGATCTCTGGCTTTGTTTGGGCGGGCATGGGAGCGTATGGAGGCGGCTTCATGCAAGGGCACGAGCTAGTTGGTAACTGCGCCTCTACCGTTCCCACCGGCACAGTACTCCACCAGCCCCATGGTCGTGGCGGCCCTGAGAGTCAGGGGGCAATGGAGAGACATGTGGGAGCAGAGGGAGCATCGGTCTGGTCCCCAATTTGTAATAATCACTGGTTTGCCCCGGGATGTATGGATGGGAGGTTCCGGATATGGCGGAGAGCAGCGATTGAGAGGACGGAGGATATGTTTATAAAGGGGAGTTTCAGAGTAAGAGGGCACTGGAGGAGAAGTTTGGGTTGGCGAGGAGAAATGAATTTAGGTCTAAGCAGGTGCGGGACTTCCTACGTAAACAGGTGTCAACCTTCCCGTTCCTACCGCTAAGGGGGATTCAGGACAGGGTAGTATCCAGAGGGTGGGTAGAAAGGAGCGTCTCGGACATTTACAAGGAACTTATGGGGTCAGAGGAGACGCAGGCCGAGGAGCTGGAGGTGAGATAGAGAATGGCCTATGGGCAGATGCGTTGAGTAGTCAACGTGTCTGCAACATGTACCAGGCTCAGACTGATACAATTTAAGGTCGTTCACCGGGCTCACATGACAGTGGCCCGGATGAGCAGATTCTTTGGGGTGGCAGACAGGTGTGCAAAATGTGCGGGAGGACCAGCGAATCATGCCCACATGTTCTGGGCATGTCTGAAGCTTAGGGGATTTTGGCAGGGGTTTGCAGATGTCATGTCCACGGTGTTAAAAACAAGAGTGGCGCTGAGTCCAGAGGTGGCGATTTTCGGGGTGTTGGAAGACCCGGGAATCCAGGAGGAGAAAGAGGCAGACGTTCTGGCCTTTGCTTCCCTGGTAGCCCGGAGACCGATACTATTAACTTGGAGAGACTCAAAGCCCCCAAAGTCGGAGACCTGGCTATCGGACATGGCTAGCTTTCTCTGTTTGGAGAAAATTAAGTTCGCCTTGAGAGGGTCACTGTTAGGGCTCGCCCGGAGGTGGCAACCGTTCGTCGACTTCTTCGCAGAAAATTAATCGTCAGCAGAAGGGGGGGGGGGGGGGTGTTAGTTTAGCTTAGAGTAGGGGGTTAATAAAGGTGGGACCTGTAAGGGAGGGAGACAGCTTTTGCACTATGTTTATAGTTTCATGTACATTGTTTATTGTGTTGATGTTATAATTCCAAAAAATACGTCAATAAAATGTTTATTAAAAAAAAAGAAAAAGCCACCCTCTTACTTATTAACACAGCCACCCCTCTCACCTTCATGTCAAGTTCTGAGTGGTAGACCTAGCCAACTCACCCCCTTCGCAGTCTTATCTGGTCTTCCACCTTTAAGTGAGTCTCCTGGAGAAACATCAAGGTGCCCCCAGTTTCTTCAAATATTCAAAAGGTTACCCTCCTTACTCCACCTCGTCCCCCACATCCCTTCTGTTTACTGGTTCTCACATCAGTATGGTAGCCCCCGCATGAAGCCTGCGACTACCCTGAACCTGCCATATCATCCAAATCCGATGAAAAATGACCACTATCCCACCCTCTACATCTCCCCCAACACACCTCAATAAAAAGAAAACAGGAAGGAGAATGATAGAAAGGGCATAACAAAGGTATAGAAATCCACAGCAACCAAACTATCAACATTATCACAGAACTGCCACATTTCAACATATTTATAGATTCCCAATCCCCTGGTCTCGAAGAAACTGGTCTGCCTCCTCTGGGATGTCTAAAAAGTACTACTGGTTACGAAAGGTGATCCACAAACAGGCCGGATACTGTATTCCAAATCTCACACCTTCCTTATGCAGGACAGCCTTGACTTTGTTGAATCCGGCTCACTGTTTAGCCAGTTCCATACCCCAAATCAGGTTATATTCCGATTACACCCCTCCCACAAGCTCATCTTCGCCTGCCGAGCCCATCTCAGAATTTTTCCCTTGTCCGGGAAATGGTGCAGTCGCACCACCATCAGTCTTGGTTGCTCGCCCGCCTTTGGCTTTCTTCTTAGTGCTCTGTGTGCTCGAGCAATCTCGAGAGGTTGGCCGAAAATGTTCTCACCTACCAGCTTTTCCCTTTATCAGATTCTGTAGCACCGGTGCAACGTAGTCCCTGAAGATTGCAAGCCCTCCAACCCCTGTGGCAGACCCACTATTCAGATATTTTGCCGATGATCGCGATTCTCCAAACTATCAGCCACCAAAGAAACCTCTGCTTCCACCGAGGCCAGCCTGTCCTCGTGTTTGGCGACGGACTCTTCCATTTTCTGTATTGACGCACCCTGAGCCTCCAGATGCTGCTCAATACTTTCCACTGCCGCCTTAAAATCGAATCAATGGCCCTCACCAGATCATAAGAGGTTTCCAACCTCTGTTTTTGGAATTGAGCTGTTAAAAAATCCACCAGCTGAGATGTGGACCATTGGGCTGGAAGTGCCGACTCCGGGCCCATCGCCAACGTGCCTTCCACCATGCTCTCCGGTGCCTCGCAGTCTGCTTGCCGCTGCTTTTTTTTTAACCATTACTCTTGGTCATGTGCATGCCGGACCCTCACTCAAAAGATTGCCGATGCCGTTAGATACAAGAATTGGGACGTTGTTCAAAGGTTTGATTGGGGTCTTCGGGGCGAAATAAAGTTTCCCCGCGTGGGAGTCACCAGATACACGACCGTCTAACGCATGGCCACTATCGAAAGTCCACAACCCCAGTCTTGAGGGGCCGAGGTTTCCAAAATAAAAATATTAAGACAAATTATTAATTGTATGGCAAGTTGAATCAGGTTATGAAATACATACGTTTATGTTAAAAACTTTATCGTGAATCTGCAGTTGGCAAGCTGAGGGGAAAAGTGCAATTATTTTGCTGTTGAACAAATTGAGCAGAAGCGGTGAACCCTACAGGGTTTATTGTTTTAACCCTCTAGTTTCTTTTTTTTTAATTAAGGGGCAATTTAGTGTTGTCAATCGAACTACCCTGCACATCTTTGGATTTTGGTGGTCAAACCCACGTAGACGCGTGGAGAATGTGAAAACACCACACAGACAGTGACCCAGGACCGAAATCGAACCCGGGTCCTCAGCGCCCTGAACCTAGTTTCTTGTTCATTGTTTCCCAACCACTTTTGATTTCCCAATCTCCTCCACTTTAACCCATTACATGAAGGATGTTGAAATATGGAAAAAGTGCACCACTGATTCATCACATTATTATCACTATCTGATAATTTGTGTTCATTGGTCAGACAGATAGGTAGAAATTTCAGATTATCACTAAACAATTAAATAAAGACAGATTTCTTTAAATATACAAGATGTGGATGCAAAGTGAATCTCTCGGCCAAAACTGGTGCTAAACTAGAATCCATACATACTTTTAAAAAAGGAAACCCATGGGGAAAGGTATCAGATTTCATGGGTGAAGTGCCCTTCTATGGATAAACAGTAGCCGTCGCAACTTGAAATTTGTCAAAGAAGCAATGTATTCGCTATAAATTTAACATTTTAAAAAATAAATGTGATTTTATTAGCAGGGGTTTCATCAGCCAAGAATTCAAACTAGTTATAGCAAGTCAGTCAGCATAGAGGAATGAGAAACTATTAAATTTAAGACTGTCAAGTGCCAAACTACATTTTTCTCCCAGCTTTCACTTTCTTTACTGGTAATGTTGCCAAGTTTTATTGGGAGGGAAACAGCCGCACCTTTTTACACTAAACAGTGGAAATTCCAAGCTTCCTTTCCAATATTCCTCAAAAGACACCTTTGATATCCCTCTGACAAATATTTAGAGAAAGGAATGTGAATGCAGATGAATATAATCCAAACTTTTCGGCAATAAAGAGACAGGGTCAGATAAAGAAAGCAGAAATGGAACACGAGCAGGTTTACTTGATATTCTGCTAGAATCAACAACATCAATCAACAACTAGAATAAACAACAACACCTCCTCCACGATAGTCCTCAATACCGGGGGCCCGCAAGGCTGCGTACTTAGCCCCTTACTATACTCGCTATACACATATGGCTGTGTGGCAAAATTTGGTTCGAACTCCATCTACAAACTTGATGATGACACGACCGTAGTAAAGCGGATCTCAAACAATGATGACTCAGAATACAGGAGGGAGATAGAGAACCTAGTGGAGTGGTGTAACGACAACAATCTCTCCCTCAATGTCAGCAAAACTAAAGAACCGGTCATTGACTTCAGGAAGCAAAGTATCGTACAAACCCCTGTCTACATCAATGGGGTCGAGGTGGAGATGGTTAACAGCTTCAAATTCCTAGATGTGCACGTCACCAACAATCTGTCCTGGTCCACCCACATCGACCCTACGACCAAGAAAGCGCAACAGCATTTATACTTTCTCAGGAAACTAAGGAAATTCGGCAGATCCACATTGAATCTTACCACCTTCTACAGATGCACCATAGAAAGCATCTTATCTGGCTGTATCATAGCCTGGTATGGCAACTGCTCGGCCGAAGACCGTAAGAAACTACAGAGTCATGAACACCGTGAGTCCGTCACACAAACCTGCCTACCATCCATTGACTCTGTCTACACCTCCCGCTGCCTTGGGAAAGCGGGCAGCATAATGAAAGACCCCCTCCCACCCGGCTTATTCACCCTTCCAACTTCTTCCATCGGGCAGGAAATACAAAAATCTGAGAACACACGCTAACAGATTCAAAAACAGCTTCTTCGTCGCTGTTACCAGACTCCTAAATGACCCTCTTATAATGGACTGATCTGATCTCTTTACACATCTTCTCTACTGAGTAGTATTACACTCTTGTATGCTTCAACCGATGTGTGTTTATGTATTTACATTGTGTATTTCACGTTTGCCCTATGCATTTTTTTTTCATGTATGGAATGAACTGTAGGCGCAACAATATTTTCACTGTACCTCGATAAACATTATAATAAACAAATCCAATCAAATCCTAGTGCCTAGTATATTGGGGTGACATGAAAGGGCAGAACTGAACTGAAGTGAATTATGACAACAAAAAATGTTTTGTTAATCACTGGCTAGCATTAATGTAGAGCATGAGAATGTATGAAATCATGCAAGTTATTTCAGTTCCCAATGGGCAGGATTTTCCATACGACTTTATGGAACAATTAAGCTTATTTAACAGATCAAACCATTACTCTATGCATGGTAATATCCCAATTATGATGCACATATAAGCAGGGAGCAACAGTTCTAGCAACGTGTAGGGCATGTGTACAGGGTGTAGCAAAGAAGGCATGTAATCAAGTACAGAATACTGTTGAAAGAGGTGCGAGGAAGCCAAGAAACAAGAACTATTCAGTAAAATCTGATGTATCCTTATGAATATAGAATCGTAGAATCCTTACGATGTCCATTGAGTCTGCACCGACCCTCTGAAAGAGCACCCTACATCGGTCCACTTCCCCAACCACCATGCCCTATCCCCGCAGCCTAACCTGAATATTCCTGGACACTAAGGGGCAATTTACCCTGCCAATCCACCTAACCCGAATATCCGTCGACTGTGGGAAGAAACCGGAGGAAACCCATGCAGACACAGAGAGATTGTGCAAACTCCACTCCACACAGACAAGGCTGGAATTGAACCTAGGTCCCTGGCAATGTGAGGTAGCAGTGTTAACAACTGTGCCGCCCCATATACCTGTGAACTAATTTTGAATGACAGGTTTTCTAAAACGGAATCCTACATACGCACACATAGAAGCAAAGAAAGGTTATAGCACAAAAGAGGCCATTCAGCCCATTTTGTCCATGCCAGCCAGAGGACACCCAGGTACCCTTTCTAATCCCATCTTCCAGCACCCGGTCCAGAGCCCTGTAGCTGAGAACACTCAAGGTGCAGATCCAGATACCTTTTATAAACTTTAGAGTCTCTGCCTCCACCACCAACTTGAGCAGCGAATTCTAGACTCCCACTACCCTCTGCGTAAAAATATATTTCCTCATGTCCCCTCTTCACCTTCTGCCACTTAACTTGAATCTATGTCCCCTGGTCCTAGAATTCTCCATCAAGGGAAACAATTTTATCCTGTCCACCCCATCTCTTCCCCTCATAATTTTGTACACCTCAATTAAGTCATCCCTCGGCTTTCTTTATTCCAAGGAATATCCATTCTCTCCTCGCCACATCTTTCTGACCCTGGCAACATTTTTGTAAACCTTCTCTGCACTCTCTCCCAAACAATAATGTCTTTCCAGTAATGTGGCGACCAGAACTGCATACAATGGGGGGGATTCTCCGAAATGTTCGCGCCGTCGTGAAACACGATGGCGTTTCACGACGGCTCGAAACAGGCACGAGGACAACCGATTCTGTCCCCGACAGGGGGCCAGCACAGCGCTGGAGCGGTTCACGCTGCTCCAGCCTCCCTTCCCGGCGCCAAGCCAACCCGCGCATGCGCAGTTGGGCGGCACCAACCTGCGCATGCGTGGGGGACTTCTTCAGCGCGCCGGCCCCGACTCAACATGGCGTCATGGTTCAGGGACCGGCTGCACAACAAAGCAGGCCCGGGAGGGGGGGGGGAAGAGGCTGGGCCGCCGATCGCGGGCCAGACCCCATTGGAGCCCCCCCCCCCGCCGAAGGAGCGCTTTCCCCCACCCTTTCGCGCACAGTTCCTGCCGGCAGTGACCAGGGGTGAACGGTGCCGGCTGGACTCTGCCGTATCTGCGCGGCCCATTTGGGCCCGATTCCAGCGGCCTGCAGCAAACGCGCCGGCACAAATGGCGCCGATTCTCCGCATGTCGGAGAATCGCGCACCGGAGAATTGTGCCCAATATTCCAGCTGTGACCTTACTAGTGTTTTATACAATCCAAACATTAGATCCTTATCTCTGTCAATGAAGGGGCTGTTTAGCACTGGGCTATATCGCTGGCTTTGAAAGCAGACCAAGGCAGGCCAGCAGCACGGTTCAATTCCCATACCAGCCTCCCCGAACAGGCGCCGGAATGTGGCGCCTAGGGGCTTTTCACAGTAACTTCATTTGAAGCCTACTTGTGACAATAAGCGATTTTCATTTTCATTCAATATGCTTTAACAACCTTGCCTACTTGAATTGCTGCCTTAGGGACCTGTGTAGCTGTACGCCAAGATCTCTCACTTCATCTACCCCTCTTAGAATATTCCCATTTATTGTGTACTCCCTATAACTTTGTGACCTCCCGAAATGTATGACCTCACACTTCTCTGCATTAAATTCCATCAGTCACATTATCGCCCACTCCACCAATCCATCTATATCATTTTGAAGATTATAGTTATCCTCTACAGTGTCGGCCAATCTTTGTGTCATCTGCAAAGTTCCCAATCATTAATATAGAACACAAATATATATATAGTGCCATTTTGTCCAAAACTTCAAATATTTGCTTTTCTTCAGCTATAAACCAAGTCAATGGGATTTTTTTTTTTAAAGGCAGGTAAAAATATAAAAACAGAAACCGATCGAGAAAGCAAATATGGATCATCTATAGACATCCAAGCTTTGGTGGCAGACTCACACTTAAAATTTAGAGAATGTAGGCTGCCTTTTGAATGACACATCAACTACGTCAAATCTCCGCGGGTGTTAAAAATAACAGAACATTGGCCGCAGTTCGGGGCGGGGGTTTGCAAATATACATCTGCACACTGTAACTGGGTTGGAAAAGGATGAGGTGCAGTCAGCAACACCAGCTTTCAAAGCACGTTCTAAAAAAAAAACAAATCAGAAGGAGGAGGATGGAGAGAGTAAGCTGGCTTCGAATTCCACAACAGAACTAATAGGCATATTATTAAAATAAACAGGACGGGCACAAATAGACAGGACAAGCAGCTAATGGTGATCAGCATCGTTAACAACAGCGTCCACATGAGACTAATACAAAAAAAAAACAGGTCAAAGGGATATGGGGAACAGGTGGGGAGGTGGATTTGAGACCAGAAAGAGATCAGCCATGACCTGATTGAATGGCAGAGCAGGCTGCTCCTCATTCCTATATTCCCGGCCGATGGCGATGTTGCAGGGAAGAGCGAGAGGGTCCAGCCACACGGCTGCTGTGGGTCACCTTCAGCGGGGATGGGAGCCCGGGTTCTACCTGTCGTGCGTGAGTGTCTACAGCCCTGGACCACGGACGGCCCTGCCGATGATGATGAACATCCCCAACCGTCCATTGAGGACCCCGTTAAAAATAGCCCCCCCCCCCCCCCCCCATATCCTCCCGCCCGCGAAAACAAAGTGGCGGCAGTTACATCACAGTCAGCGGCTCAGCGGCCTTCCACCCGCCCCAGGGCCTTACCGGCAGCAACGACGACACCTTTACCACGTAACCGTCCAGAAATAAACACCCGACGTTTAAAAAATAAATAAATAAACTCACCCCGGGATTTAAAACAAAGCCCCGAAAACGGCTGATAAGCGATCACGTTTTTTTTTTTATAAGCCGGATGGGTTTCCTCCACCGCCCAGGCGCCGCCAATCCGTCTCTGTCTCTCCCGGCTGTCCCCTCAGCCTCAACCGCAGCGTCGATCCGTTTCTCTGGGCTATCTCCTCATCCGCAGCACTGCGCAGCCGCAGAACACCACCGCTCCCACAGCCGAAGATGGCGGCCCCCATCGCCCGATCCGCTTCGCCCTCTGATTGGCCGACCTGTTGATTCCCCGCTCCTCCGGATTGGCGGTTCCGGTCATCTTCCGGAATCTTGCGAGGGCAGGCGAACCAATCAGGGCCGGGGGCTTCGGGCCGCGCACGTACCGATTGGCCTGACCGGCACTGACGCCAGGAACTTGCGGCGGGCCTTGATGAATACATTAGCATAAGCAGCAGCAGCATCTGTCAGGCTGCGGGAGGGCTGAGCGCTTTGCTCCCTCTGCAGCATTCACCAATGCGATACATAATACAGCGCGGATGAGAAATCTGAAATAAAAACAGAAACTGCTGGAAACATTTAGCAGGTCTGGCAGCATCTGTGGAAAGAAACAAAGTTAATGTTTGGAGTCAGATAAAGAGTCAATCTGGTGGAAAAGGTCACACTGTCTCGAAACATTGGGCGCGATCTTCCCAAAAGGGAACAAAGTTCCCGAGGGAGCGCATTTAGCCGCATGTTTCCCGGCACTCAGTGTCGACGAACACATGGCTATTCAACACAAATCACTTTGAATAAGGGGCCTAAACGCGGAATGTGGGGCTGAGGCTGCACAGAGGTTTGTTTTTTTTACAATTGGGAGCTCCGCTTGCCGGATCTCCCCGTTGTAACGAGAGATCGGGACATCGTTTTTAAATGGCGTACCAATCTCCGAGGCCCACAAAAAAAATCCCCAACCTCCCCCCAGCCCGAACGCAACATGGAAGGGCCCCCTGGCACACACTCCCCAACACTCATACTGGCAACCCCGGCCCAATCATGAAAAAAATGCCAGCCTGGCAGTACCAAACTGGAAATGCCACCTTGGCAGTGCCAGGCTGAAGCCTGGTTCAATGAAGAGTGCAGGAGGACATGCCTGGAGCAACACCAGGCATACCTAAAAATAACATGCCAACCTGATGAAGCTACAACATTGGAATACTTGGATGTCAAAAGGTGGAAGCAGCATAAGCGCTCTCACAAGCAACAGATCAGATGTAAGTCCTGCCACATCCAATTGTCAATGGCTGTGTACAATTAAACAACTGACTGGAAGATGTGGGGCCACAAAATATCCCCAACCTCAATAATAGAGGAGCCCATTACATCAGCGCAAAAGCCACAGCTGGAGCATTTTCAGCCATCTTCAGCCAGAAATGCTGAGTGGATGATCCATTTCTGCCTCATTCTGAGGTCCCCAGCATCACAGATGTTAGTCTTCAGTCCACATTCGATTCACTCCACATGATACCAAGAAACAGCTGAAGGCACTGTATGCTACACAGGTGGTGCGCCCTGACAATATTCCGGTAATAGTACAAGGAAGATGGTTGTGGTTGTTGGAGGTCAATCATCTCAGTTCCAAGATAGCACTGCAGGAGTTCCTCAAGGTAGTGTCTGAGGCCAACAGTATTCAGCTATTTCATCAATGACCTTCCCTCCCTCAGAAGTGGGCATGTTCACAGATGGTTATACAACATGCAGCAACATTCCCAACTCTTCAGATACTAAAGCAGTCTGTGTACTCATAGAGGTTTACAGCACAGAAAGAGACCCTTCAGCCCATCATGTCTGTGCCAGCCATCAAGCACCTATCTATCCTAATCCCATTTTCCAGCACTTGGTTGTATGCTATGTATCTAAGCTTGTATGCTATTGTGTTTCAAGCATTCATCGAAATACTTCTTAAATGCTGTGAGGGTTCCCACCTCTAGCACCCTTTCAAGCAGTGAGTTCCAGATTCCTCAAATACCCTCTAAACCTCCTGCCTTAAATCTGTGCCCCCTGATTATTGACCCCTCAACTAAGGGAAAAGGTTTCCTCCCATCTACCATAGCTACATCCTTCATAATTTTCCGCACCTCAATCTTCTCAACCCCTTCAGCCTTCTCTGCTCTAAGGAGAACAATCCCAGCATAACCAGCCTCTCTTCATAGCTGAAACACCCCAGCCCAGGCAACATCCTGGTGAATATCCTCTACACTCTTTCCAGTGCAATCACATCCTTCCTATAGTGTACCGACTAGAATTGCACAATCCCCTAGCTGTGGCCTAACGAGCATTTTATACAGCTCCATAATAACCTAACTGCTCTTAATCTATGCCTCGGCTAATAAAGGCAAGTCTCCCATATGCCTTTTTAACCACATTATCTACCTGTCCTGCTGCCTTCAGGGACCTATGGAAATGCACCCCAAGGTGCCTCTGGTCGTCTGTATTTACCAGCAGCCAACCATTCATTGTATAGTCCCTTGCCTTGTTAGTCCTCCCAAAATGCATCACCTCACACTTTTCAGGGTTAAATTCATTTGCCATTGTTCTGCCCATCTGACCGCTTGTTTATAACACCCTGTAATCTAAGACTTTCCTCCTCGCTATTTACCACATCCTAATTTTTGTGGCATCTGTGAACTTACTGGCCATACCCCCAATATTCCCATCTAGATCATTAATATACACTATAAACAGCAAAAGACCCAGCACCGATCCCTGCAGTACATCATTAGACACAGGCTTCCAGTCACAAAAACAACCCTTTGCCTCTTGCCACTTTTGGATCCAATTTGCCAAATTGCTCTGGATCTCATGGGCTCTTAACTATTTGATCAGTCTCCCATGCGGGACCTTGTCAGAAGTCCATGTAGACTACAACAACTGCACTGCCCTCAGGGAGTGGTGTAGTGGGATTGTCACTGGTAAAGGTAAATTCGCCACAGTCCCAGATGACCATAGGTTGCTTTCCCCTTCGAGGAAGAGAGCTGATTGGGCAAGTAGAACGGGATTGATGTGGTTGATGTACGATCAATTGCACAAATCTAAAGTTGGGTACAACTGTGGCTTTATTACAGTCAGATGCGTGGCCTCCTGCTGCAGCTGGCGAAATGGCAGGGCACTGGAGGTCATGCATATTTATACAGTTCTCCGTGGGTGGAGCCAGCCAGCAGGAGCTACCGGCGAACCTGTAGTGCAGGTCCTACCTAACAGCTCCTATTACAGTGGTTCACCACATTCACCCCATGTTAAAAACGAGTCCGGCGGGGTTGACGTGAAACTATATACAATTAGTGCAATTATGTACAGTGGTAGGGAAAGAAAAGTTGATGTTGACGGTCCGGAGTCCGTCAAAGGTTCAGCCGGTCCGGTGCTTTGGTGCTTCATTGGGAGCGGCGTAACGGTGGCGGCAAAGTCGGTGCGCCGATGGCGGTGGTGGCGCTGCTGATGCTGGCCAGTCATCGGGGAACTCCGGGAGCGTGCAGAAGTCCTCTTCGTCCTCTTGTGCGGAAAAGGGGAGGGGGGGGTGGTCTGGTGGGGTCAATATTGGCGGCGCGGTGGGAGGTGGGGGCGCATTGGTGGGTAGGGTGTGTTGGGGTGGAACCTGACGGTGCCAGGTCCCTGAGTGAGACAGTATCTTGGCGGCCGTCGGGGAACTCAACGTAGGCATATTGAGGCTTGGCATGGAGTTGAATATAAAATGCTTTAATTGATTTGATTTATTGTCACATGTACCGAAGTATAGTGAAAAGTATTTTTCTGCGGCCGAGGAACGTGCACAGTACATAGTAGACACAAGAATAATCAATAGAGAACATTGACAAATGTCCACCAAGGAGTCCGCCTTGTGGAGTCGGACGTGCCCATGGGGAAGGACCGGTCCTGGAGCAGCGTGCCAAGTCGGGAGCGACACCCCGGATGTGGACTTCCTGGGGAAGGTAAAAACACGTTCATGGGGTGTGTTATTAGTGGCGGTGCACAATAGTGACCGGATGGAGTGTAGAGAGTCAGGGAGGACCTCCTGCCAGCGAGAGGTTGGGAGGTTCCTGGATCGTAGGGCCATCTGGACGGCCCTCCAAACCATCCCATTCTCCCGTTCTACTTGCCCATTTCCCTGGGGGTTGTAGCTGGTCGTCCTGCTGGAGGCTATATCCCTGCTGAGCAGGAACTGACGCAGCTCATCACTCATGAATGAGGATCCCCTGTCACTGTGGATGTAGGCGGGGAAACCGATCAGAGCGAAGATGGTGCTGAGGGCCTTGATGACAGTGGCAGACGTCATATCGGGGCATGGGATGGCGAAGGGGAATCTGGAGTACTCATCGACCACACTGAGAATGTACGTGTTACGGTCAGTGGAGAGAAGGGACCCTTTGAAATCCACGCTGAGGCGTTCAAAGGGGCGGGAAGCCTTCACCAGGCACGCACGGTCCAGCCGGTAGAAGTGCGGCTTGTACGCCGCACAGACCTGGCAGTCCCTGGTGACTGTCCTTACTTCCTCAACGGAGTAGGGCAGATTGCGAGCTTTGACCAGATGGTACAATCGTGTGACCCCCGGGTGACAAAGGCTGTCATGTAGGGCCCGGAGTTGGTCCACTTGTGCGCTGGCACATGTACCTCGGGAGAGGGAGTCTGGGGGCTCATTGAGTTTACCGGGGCAATACAAGATCTCGTAATTATAGGTGGAGAGCTCGATTCTCCACCGCAAGATTTTCTCATTTTTGATCTTGCCCCGCTGTGTGTTATCGAACATGAAGGCTACCGACTGTTGGACCGTAAGGAGAGTGAATCTCTTACTGGCCAGGTAATGCCTCCAATGTCGCACAGCTTCAACGATAGCTTGGGCCTCCTTCTCGACGGATGAGTGTTGAATTTCCGAGGCATGAAGGGTGCGGGAAAAGAAAGCCACGGGTCTGCCTGCCTGGTTTAGAGTGGAAGGACATAGAGGCGGATGTTACTAAATTCTACACCCTGGACCGTGAGGGTGACTGTACAAAAACCTCTGATGGGGACGGAGTGAGATCCGGAGGCTAGGGAGATCCTTTGCTTGGCAGGGTGGACCGCAAGGGAGCAGCGCCTTACCGTATCTGGGTGAACGAAGCTTTTGGTGCTCCCGGAGTCCAGCAGGCACGAGGTCGCGTGGCCGTTGATTTTAACCGTCGTCGACGTGGTGGCCAGGTTGTGCGGGCGACATTGGTCCAGCGTCATCGAAGCGAGCTGCGGGTAGCTATCGGATGCTTCGGGTGGCAAGCGTGTGCGGTTCCGATGTCGGGATGTCCGGAGACTCTGTGGGGGACAAGGTGGCGGCGCCCATTGGTCGCACATGGACCTGGGAGGAGAAGATGGCGGTTCCCATTGTGCATCTGGCGTGGGGGAGGGGGCGATAGCGGGCGCGATTGCAGCGACTGCGTGGGCCTGGCACACCGCTGCAAAGTGGCCCTTTTTACTGCAGGCTTTACAAACGGCAGTGTGGGCCGTGCAGTGTTGGCAGGGGTGCTTCTGCTGGCCGCAGAAGTAGCAGCGGGAACCCCCGGGGTGCGCGGGTCGGCGTGCGGCGCAGCCGTATTGGAAATGCAGGGCCCCGGCTGAGGAGGTCATCGGCGGGGTCCAGGGGGGGTAGGAAGGTGTAGAAGGGTGGGCAGCGCGGCGGGAAGGGTACAATTGTACGTTACGGGATGCGACCATCATGGAGAGCGCCAAGGTTTTCGTCTCCGCCAGTTCGAGCGTGGCCCCTTCCAGTAATCGTTCTCGGATGCGGTCCGACGCAATCCCCGTCACAAAGGCATCGCGCATGAGGAGATTCGCGTGTTCGGCGGCCGTGATGGCCTGACAGTCACAGTCCCGGACGAGTGGAATTAGGGCCCGCCTGAAGTCTTCGATGTACTCACCAGGTAGTTGCGAGCGGGTGGCGAGTACATGCCTGGCGAAGAGCGTGTTCGCCTTCTGCGCGTAGTGTTCCTTAAGGAGCTCCATTGCTTCTGTGTAATTCGTGGTGTCTTGGATCAACGGGAACACGCTGGAGCTCAGTCTGGAGTACAGGACGTTTATCTTCTGAGCCTCCGTTGGCTCGGGGTCTGCAGCCTTGATGTAGGCCTCAAAACATGCCAGCCAGTGCGTAAAGTATTTTCTGGCGTCGGGCGAGTGCGGATCCAGCTGCAGGCGATCGGGCTTAATTCTGATATCGATTCTGTGGAACATCTGACTGTAATAAATTGATGCACGATCAATTGCACAAAGACTAAAGTTGGGTACAACTGTGGCTTTATTACAGTCAGATGTGTGGCCTCCTGCTGCAGCTGGCGAAATGGCAGGGCACTGGAGGTCATGCATATTTATACAGTTTATCCAGCCGGCAGGAGCTACCGGCGAACCTGTAGTGCAGGTCCTACCTTACATCTCCTATTACAGTAGTTCACCACAGTGGTTTAACCTAAAGTTCACCACAGCTCAGGTGAGGGGCAAGGTTGAGAAGACGAGGCCTTCATGAATAACCTCAGCCGGTACCGGAACCTGCGCTGCTGGCCTTGGTCTGCATCACCAACCAGCTGTTTAGCCTACTGAGCTAAACCAGCCCCGACTCGTCACTGGACTAGTAATCCAGAGACCCAGGGTAAAGCTCTGGAGTCCCGGGTTCGAATCCCACCACAGCAGAAGGTGAAATTTGAATTCAATAAAAACCTGGAATTGTAAGTCTTACAAAGTCATACAGCACAGAAAAGACCCCTTGGCTCATCGTGTCTGCGCTGGTCAAAAACAACCACCTAACTTTTCTAATCCCTTTATCCAGCACCTGGCCCAAAGCCTTAGGATTGCAAGTGCACATCTAAGTACTTCTTAAAAGTTTTTTAAAAATAAATATTTTTATTCTCCTTTTTCACATTTTCTCCCGCATTTACACCCATCAACAATAAACAATAATCAACAACAGATATGTCAATCCCCATAACAGTAACAAAGCTCCCATCCTCCCACCAACCCCCAAACATCAGCCCGCATGGTTACATAAACAAATGACAAAAAGGAATCAGGGATTACCCATAGTCCCCCTTAATCTACACAGCTCCCCACCCCCACCCCAACTAATGTTCGATGTTATCCAGTTCTTGAAAGTGCATAATAAATAGTGCCCATGACTTGTAAAACCCCTCCGAGCTTCCCCTCAGTTCGAACTTAACCTTCTCAAGGGTCAAGTATTCCAACAGGTCCCCCCGCCACGCCAGGGCACAGGGTGGAGAGGCTGCTCTCCATCCCAACAGGATCTGCCTTCGGGCGATCAACGAGACGAAGGCTATGATATCTGCCTCCGCACCCGTTTCCAACCCTGGCTGGTCCGACACCCCGAATATGGCCTCCCGGGGACCCGGGTCCAGTTTCACGTGCACCACCTTGGAAATTACCCTAAACACCTCCTTCCAGTACTCCCCTAGGTTTGGACAGGACCAAAACATATGAACGTGATTAGTGGGGCCCCCCCTCCGCAATGCTCCCACACATTCTCTACTCCTTCAAAAAATCGGCTCATCCTCGCCCTCGTGAGGTGCGTTCTATACACCACCTTCAGCTATATCAGCCCCAACCTCGCACATGAGGTGGAGGCATTCACTCTCCGGAGCACCTCACACCAGACCCCCTCCTCTATAACCTCTCCCAGCTCTTCTTCCCACTTTGCTTTGATCCCTTCCAGTGGTGCCTTATCCTCTTCCAAAATAGCTCCGTACACCGCTGACACTGCCCCCTTCTCCAGTCCCCTTGTCGTCAGCACCTCCTCCAGCAATGTGGAGGCCGGTTCCTCTGGGAAGCTCTGTATCTCCTTACTGGCAAAATCCCGAACCTGCATGTACCTAAACACTTCTCCCTGCTCCAGCCCAGACTTCGCTTCCAGCTCCCTCAATCCTGCAAACCGACCCCGAAGAAACAAATCTTTTAGCGTCTTAATCCCCCTCTCTTCCCATTTCCGAAAACTTCCATCCCGGGCTCAAATCTATGGTTCCCCCGAATCGGCATTTCCCTTGACACTGCCCCCAACCCGAAGTGTTGATGAAACTGCCTCCAGATTTTCAATGAAGCTATTATTACCGGACTCCCTGAGTATTTCCCTGGAGCTATCGGGAACGGCGCTGTTGCTAGTGCTTTTAGCCCCTACCCCCTGCACAAACTCTCCTCCATTCTGACCCACTGGGAATCAACCCCTCTGACCCAGCTCCACACTTTCTCCACATTTGCCACCCTGTAGTAGTACAACAGGTTCAGGAGACCCAAACCCCCTGCCTTCCCCCCTGTAGCGGCACCTTTCTCACTCTGGCCACCTTCCCTCCCCATATGAACAAGGTAATCCTTCCCTCAATCTCCCTGAAAAAAGACTTTGGCAGGAAAATCGGTAGGCATTGAAAACTAAACAGGAATCGCGGCAACACATTCATTTTAGCCGCCTTTACCTGACCCGCCAGTGACAGAGGAAGACCATCCCACCCTGCCAGATCGGCTTTCACTCTCCCCACCAAACTAGTGATGTTGTACCTGCGAAGCCTCCCCCACTCCCGGGCAACCTGCACCCCCAGATACCTAAAGTGAGTCCCTGCCCTACGGAATGGCAGCCCCCCCACCCCTGCCCCCAACCCCGGCCGAGACACCACAAAATACTCACTTTTGTCCAGGTTCAGCTTGTACCCAGAGAAAGACCCAAATACCCGCAGTAGCTCCAATATTCCTCCTATCGACGCATTTGGTTCCGACACATACAGCAGCAAGTCATCGGCATATAAGGACACCCTATGCACTATCCCCCCGCCCACACTATTTCTTTCCATGCTCCCGAACTTCTCAATGCGATGGCCAACGGCTCAATCGCAAGTACAAACAGCAGGGGGGACATAGGACATCCCTGTCTCAACCCACGGTGGAGAGAAAGGTATCTCGAACTGATATTATTTGTGCGGACACTCGCCTTCGGCTCCTTATATAATAGCTTTAACCAGTTCACAAATCTTGGTCCAATCCCAAACCGCTCCAGCACTGCCATCAGGTACCCCCATTCTACCCGATCAAACACCTTCTGGTGCCATAACGACGTTCAAAACCTCCTCATGTTCGAAAACAGCTGCCTCACTTTCACGAACCCCGTCTGATCCTCCCCTATCACCTTCGAGAGGCACTCCTCCAGCCTACCCGCCAGTACCTTCACCAACACTTTTGCGTCCACATTCAGAAGTGATATGGGCTGATACAACCCACACTCCGTCGGATCCTTGGGCGGGATTCTCCGACCCCTCGCCGGGTCGGAGAATCGCCGGGGGCTGGCGTGAATTCCGCCCCCGCCGGTTGCCGAATTCTCCGGCACCGGATATTCGGCGGGGGGCGGGAATCACGCCGGTTGGCGGCCCCCCCCCCCCGGCGATTCTCCGGTCTGCGATGGGCTGAAGTCCTGCCGCTGTCAACCCACGCCAGCCGGCGTGGATTGAACCACCTTTGGGACGGCGGGGGACGGCGGGGGACGGCGGCGCGGGCGGGCTCCGGGGTCCTGGGGAGGGGCGCGGGGCAATCTGGCCCCGGGGGGTGCCCCCACGGTGGCCTGGTCCGCGATCGGGGCCCACCGATCCACGGGCGGGCCTGTGCCGTGGGGGCACTCTTTTCCTTCCGCCTTTGCCATGGTCTTCACTATGGCGGAGGCGGAAGAGACCCCCTCCACTGTGCATGCGCGGGGATGCCGTGAGCGGCCGCTGACGCTCCCGCGCATGCGCCGCATGGCAAAGTCAGTTTCGCGCCAGCTGGCGGGGCACCAAAGGCCTTTCCCGCCAGCTGGCGGGGCGGAAATCAGTCCGGCGTGGGCCTAGCCCCTCAAGGTGAGGGCTCGGCCCCTCAAGATGCGGAGAATTCCGCACCTTTGGGGTGGCGTGATGCCGGACTGATTCGTGCCGTTTTTGGCACCGGTCGGCGGACATCGCGCCGATACCGGAGAATCCCTTATCTTTTTTTAGCAACAGTGAAATCGATGCCTGCCCCAAGGTTTGCGGCAACACCTCCTTCCCTATTGCCTCCTCAAACATCCCCACCATCAGGGGTGCCAGCCTATCCTTGAATTTTTTATAATATTCCACCGGAAACCCATCCGGCCCTGCCACCTTCCCCGACTGCATCCTCCCAATCACACCCTTTATCTCCTGCTCCACGATTGCTCCTTCTAATGTAGCCCTGTCCCCCTCCCCTAGCCTCGGGTACTCCAACCCATCTAGAAATTCCTGCATCTCACGGTCTCCCCCGGGTGGCTCTGACTTGTACAACCTCTCATAAAACTCCTCAAAAATCTTTTTTTTTAATTTAAAATTTTTTTTTAAAATTTAAAACAAATTTGTAACATTTTCAGAGAGATCACAGGGCCTATGCTAAGGGCCTTAACATAGTGAAAACAAACAGTGGGAAAGAATAAACATGTTAACAAAACATTTCCCCTATCAACTCTGTTTGCCATGCCCCACATGTTCAACTAAACTAACGTGGCTCTAACCCCCCCCCCCCCCCTCGGGTGCTGCTGCTATTGGTTTCCTGCGCTGCTCCTTGAGAGTCTGCAGCGACTCTCTCCCTCAGGGGATCCCTCAACACCCACCCCCCCCTTGCCCCTTAGGTCTTCTCTGCTCCCCTTCCCGTCTGCCCCCCGCCCCCCCCCCCCGACCTCTCCCACCCCCCTGAGTCCTGACCTGCCAGGCCAGCCCCGCACCTGGCCCTAGCCCGCCCCTCCTCCTACTCTCCCTGGTGCCCCCTGACCTACACTAGCTATGCTGACCCCTGCCCTTGGCGCCTGTCTGTCTCCTACCCGAGCACTCGGGCCCTCCCCTCACACACCAAGGACCCATTAACCTGATCGTATCTCCCCGTGCCCTTCCATGTCCCCTGACCAGCCCCTAGCCCACCCCCCTCTCCGAGGCCCTGATCTCCCGCCAAAAGTTACCAAGCGCGGGACACCCTTTGCAGGGCCCTACAGCACTGAAAAAACTAAGTGCCCTTTAGTTCAAGTCCAGCTTCTTTTCTTGATAAAAGTCCAAACCTGTTCCGGTGTCTCAAAATAGTAGTGGAGTTCCTCAAACGTAACCCAAAGCTTCGCAGGATACAGCATTCCAAACCTCACCTCCTTTTTGTAGACCTTTTTGTACAGCATTCCAAACCTCACCTGCCTTTACCTTGATGAATCCTGCACGCCTCTTGGCCAGCTCCGTTCCCAAGTCCTGGTAGATGCGCATCGCACAATTCTCCCATCTGCTGCTCCTCTCCGCCTTGGCCCATCGCAGCACACGATCCCTGTCAGCAAGCCGGTGAAAGCGGACCACCAAGGCCCTCGGTCGGTCACCCGTCCTGGGCTTCCTTGCGGGGGCTTTATGCGCCCCATCCAACTCCAGGGGTCGGGGGAAGGCCTCATCAGCGCCTCGAGCATACCTTTCACGTATGCACCCACATCCGACCCCTCGCAGCCCTCGGGGAGGCCAATGATCCTCACATTCTGCCTCCTGGCTCTGTTCCCCAGCTCTTCAAGCTGCTCCTGCATCCTCCTCTGGCGGGCGTTCAGCTCTTCCACCTCGTGCTCCAGCTCCGCCACCGTGTCCGCCTGGCTGGAGAGCTTCCCCTCGACCTCCCTGAGCGCCTTCTCCTGGACCAGCTGCGCCTCGACCATTCAGTCCATTACCGCCCTCATCAGGTACAACGTGTCCCTCTTCAATTCGGCAAAGCAGTTCTTAAAAAACTCCATCTGCTGCTCCCTTGGCCAGTGAGCCTCCGCTCCCTGGTCCCTGCCGTCCACCATGTTTCGCTTCCCGGCCTGGAGTCCCTGCTGCTCCCGCTTTGAGCCCTGCCGCTCCACTCGACCACTTCTGGTCCAGCTGCCCATACCCCGGGGGGGGGGGGGGAAGCCTCTTCCCTATCGTCTCCTGTAGCCACCTAAAATGGCTGATTCCCGAGTAAAATGGTCAAACCCCGATCTAAAATGGCGAACAAAAGAGGCTCATGGGAAAATCAGCCAACAGGACTCAAACGGACAGCTGTAGGCAAAGCACTGTATTCGGCTCTGGGGAAGTCGGCCCCGATTGATACCTGGGGAACAATTGCTACATCAGCAACATAAAGCCGATCCAGACTTTTCGGCGCCAGCAGTGGCTGAGACAAAGAAAGGTGGACGACCACCCCCCGATCAAGAAATCGCCCCATTATTGGAGCATATCGAACCCAGTGATTGGGACCAAATCCAATCACTTGGAACCAGGGTCAAGGTCCGCCCTGAGAGGCGGGAAGCCCCTGGGAACTATAAAAATAAGGGGCCAAGTTCAGATCGACCCTTCTTCTCCTACTCGCAACCTTCGAGACCCTTCAACGAAGAAACAAGTAAGTGTTACTCCAGCGATCGCTACCAGATAGGTGCTCCTGACTATCGACTCGTACCAGCCTTTTTGAATCCCGCAGGCCAGACCCAATTCGATAGACCATTCGTTTCCCTGACCTGGTGGGCCATCACCAAAGTTAAGTAATGGCCTTTAGTGGTCGGTAATAGTCTAGAAGTAGGATTATTGTATAAGTATTTATTGCTGTATATGATAAATGATCGTTGATTTAACTTTTACTAAGTGGTGTGCTGCATTATTAATCATTACTTGAGCTTGAACCACGTGGCGGTATCAGAAAGATACCTGGCGACCCGTGAGCAAAGGTGACAGAATTAGAGCTAATAAAACTAAGGCTCATAAGAGCAACATTTTGGCGACTCCGCCGGGACCCGATCTAGAAGTGGAAAACCACTCCGGGAGAACCCAATAAATTCTGAATTAGAATCCAATTGGAAACAAAAACCCACAAGTGTTCAAGCGGTTCTAATTAATAATTCATAATTCGGAAGTGTGTGTATGCATGCGAAACTAACAGGGCTTTTAGGCAAAACTGATAGATTTTTGTTGCGTCAAAACTGTCGGAAGTCTGTATTTTCGGAAATTAGCGCAAGCTGTACCCGCATCTACGACACCACCTTAGCCCCCTGTTCCAAATTTAACCGAAGCAAGCGGATAGGAGAGATGGCCATGCAGGCAATGCAACGCCTCATGAACCCCGAGGAATTTGCGGTTGCAGCAACCAGCAGCAGTAGAGTGGGACAGTGCCCCACTTGGGAAGAGGAAATTCGGAAATACCTCAAGGGCAAAGGATGGCCCTTGTGGAATGATTTCTGTAATAATGACGACTCAGGTCCCGGAAGTATAGGGCATACTTGGTGGGAGAACATGAGTGAGATCCATAAAAAGAACTTAACAAAAGCTCGCAAGCCGATGGCAATTGTGTCCTGTCTGGTACAATTGCGAGGCACAGAGGAGGTCGTCAGGACGCTCCGCAAAGAAGAAGAGGGCATAGATCGTATGAGTAAAGTCGATGTATGCGAGGTGGAGAAAGAGAATCTGGAATTAAGGCAGAAATTAGCAGCAAAGGACGAAGAGGTGGCTGACGCCAAACGGGGTCACCAGTCTTGTCTGGTGCATTTGAGTAGTTTCCAGTCCAAGTACGAAAAGGCTTATCAGGACACGCAGCGTGCAGTCCTGGTAAAGAAAGAAACAGTGAAGCAGGTGGAGACGCTACAGAAACAATGTAGTGATCTCAAGGCAGCCTTGAGAGCGCTCCACGCTGCAACCACGGAACAAAGACAGAGCACCATAGACCATGCAAAGTGCTGGAAGCAAATTGCAGACCTGCAGTCACTGCTTTCTGTCCAGAAGGGATTTCAAGAAACCTTTGGGGAAAAGTTAGACCAGGAAGACGGCCCTAATTGGGAAGAATTACAGGAAACAGCGCAGAGATATGTACAGGGAACATGTGCGCAGGGAAAGCCCCAAAGGAGAAAAGCACCCCCACCCCCCACATAGCAGGTAGTTCAGGCTCCAATGAACCCTGTAACAACCCACCGCACAGCCACATCAGACGAGGCGGAATTCCTATATTCCACCCCCCTAACAGTGACCCAATTACGGGACGCGTGTGCAAAAAATCACACCGTTCCTCCCCGCTTCAGACCCACAACATTTCTTTGCCACCATCAAACATCAGGCGACCATGTACGGCCTGGATGAGAGAGAGCATGTAAAGCTCATGGTTCTAAGTTTGGATCCATCGGTAGCAGCAGCCCTTCCCGACCCACAGAACGTAGGAGGAGGCACCCTTGCAGAAATGCATACCGCGATCCTGGATGCAATCGGGTATAACCGGGGTGACCCCGTAGATGGCCGAAATAAGTGTAGGCAGAAGAAGTCTGAGCACCCCACAGCATTTGCAGGACGCCTGTGGATTCACTTCGAAGCCGTTTTTGGAGGCGTAGACCGTGCCCATTTGTCCCCAGACAATATGGCCAAATGGACCCGCACCCTTATCTCCCATGCCACAGAGGCAGGACAAAATGCCTGTAGTAGTTATGATCCCTCGGAGGAGGCTCATAACGAGAAGTGGGTGGTTAAAAGATTGTCCCGCGTTTGGGAGCAGTCTGTTTACAATAGACCCGCCGCTAAAACCACCGAGGAAAAGCAAGCCGCCGCAGACATGCAGGCAGTTAAAGCCACACCTCACAACCCCGCCTGGGTAAATGAGGGGAAGAACAGCCCCCCAACAAAATCACAAGAATGTTACAACTGCGGACAGTTGGGACATTTTGCAAAAGAGTGCAATGGCCCTAAAAAGCCACCGAGAGCCCAGCAAACAGGCGCTCTGAGTAAGAAAAAGGCAGAGCCCATCCATAGCGTTAGCGCCCGTTCGGATCAGACGGACTTGACCGGAATGGATTGACGGTGTACAGGCTCCCCCAGTTGGCTCTGCAATACCCTTTGAGATAGGTCAGGACGACCCGTAGTCGCAGCGAAAATTCGGGGACAGCCCATCGAGTTTCTTTGGGACACAGGTGGGTCCCGCACCACCATAAATTCCTCCACCCTTTTTCAGGACACGTGGCCCACTACAGCCACTATCACCCTCAGCGGCTTTACAGGCCACTCACAGCAGGGACACATCACAGCCCCTGTACCCATTCAAATAGGAAACATAACCACAAAACACCCCGTAGTTTTAGTAGACCTGCCCCACACAGCAGAACACATTCTGGGAATTGACTTTATGAACTCCCACCACCTATCCTTCGATCCAGTCAACCAGTGTGTCTGGAAGATGGCGAAATCCGCTAGAGCCCCCGCAACGCTCAACATAGGGGACTATATGAACAAATTTAGCGCAGTAGGTGAGTTTTGGTTCAACCCCACCACACTCAGCACGGACCGGCAGGTTAGGGCAGTCCTGCAAAAGAACAGGGCAGCATTCGCGACCCACAAGCACGACTGTGGACGGATGACTGGCTCCGTACAACTAACAGGACCGTACCCTAGACCCCCAAAACAGTACGGATTCCCCCTAGAAGCAGAGGGAGAAATCCTAAAAGTTAGAGAGAGCTTATTAGAGCAGGGCGTACTAAGACCGGTAGCCTCTACTAATCATGCCCCGATTTGGCCAGTGAGAAAGCCCGACGGATCATGGCGCTTGACCATTGATTATCGGGAACTCAATAAAGTCACCCCCGCAGCAGCCCCCACCGTAGCAGCCCCCATGCTCAAACAGGGACTCAATTCCCGATATTTCACGGTTTTGGACGTCAGTAATGGATTCTGGTCCATTCCATTGGCAAAGGCGTGCCAGTATAAATTTGCCTTCACTTTTAAAGCGCAGCAGTACACGTGGACATGCCTGCCACAAGGCTTCCACAACTCCCCCTCCATTTTCCACCGACAGCTGGCAAATGGACTAGCAAAAGTTTCTCGCCCCGAATGTCTGGTACAGTATGTAGATGATCTACTACTGCAGACAGACACAAAGGAAGAGCACATTGAGCTTCTGTCCGAACTCCTGGAATTGTTACATTCCATTGGCTGTAAAGTAAACCCCAAAAAGGCTCAGATTTTGGAAGAAAAAGTGGTATATTTGGGTACAATTATCACACACGGCAAACGCGAGTTCGAGCATAAAAGAATTGACTCGATCGCTAAATTGCCCCTTCCCCAGAACGTTTCAGCCCTCCGGTCGTTTTTAGGACTGGTTGGCTACTGCCGAAACCACATCGACGGTTTCGCCAGCAAGGCAGCGCCCCTCTCAGACCTCCTAAAGAAAGGAGCCCCCTGGGAGTGGCTTCCACAGCATACAGATGCTGTGGAATCATTAAAACAGGTGCTCATAGCCGCCCCCGCACTACAAGTTCCAGACCCGCTTTTCCCTTACGCAATAGAGGTAGCGACCACATACCGCACCCTTTCAGCCGTGCTCCTGCAGGAACGGCACGACCAGTTAAGACCCGTGGCTTATGCCTCCCGAATTTTAGATGCTGTGGAGCAGGGGTTTTCAGCCTCTGAGAGGCACCTGCTCGCAGTTTTCTGGGCAGTCCAGTACTTTTCCTATATTACCGGACTGAACCCCATCACCATTCTGACCGAGCCCACCCCCACCCAACTTTTACTGGACGGACGACTTAAGGACGGTACCGTCAGCCAAATACGCGCAGCTAGGTGGACCCTTCTCTTGCAAGGACGGGACATCACAGTCAAACGGACAAAGACCCACACATACTTAGCGGACAATTTACAGTACCCCGGAGCCCCCCATGAATGTGAAATCATCTCTCCACACCACAACACAGGCCCCTTTATAGCAAAAACACCCCCCAGAAAAATAGGTACTCCATCTCAGAGCCCCCTCACCCGGACACGTCTGACCCCATTAAGATTTATGTGGATGGATCTTCTACAGTCTTAGATGGGCAACGCATAACAGGTTGCGGGATTTATGTTGAGGACGCACAGGGACGCGCCCTCGAGGAGATAGCATTAAAACTCCCCGGACACTTAGGCGCGCAGGCAGCACAGCTTGGAGCCATCGCCTACATAGTAGACCACCCAGATTCCTTCCCCAGCCCAGCAGACATATACTCAGACAGCCTATATGACTGCAACAGCCTTACAGAATTTCTGCCCCTGTGGAAACAAGAGTATTTGTTTCCGCGGATGGGAAACCCCTCCCCTCAGCCCCATTACTCCGACATATTTTACAAAAAGCCCAGAACAGGACTTTTGGGATCATAAAAGTCCGCAGCCACCATCGTTCCTCCCCCCCTGGAAATGTAAAAGCCGACGCACTTACTAAGGCAGGATCCAGGCATGGGTATTTTTGGAAACCCCCCGAAAGCGCGCCAGTGAGTGCAGTTCAGGTCATGCAGACTAGGATCGAGGATCTAGTAGAGGCTCAGAAGCAGGATAGCGCTCTCACTGAGATTGTGAAAGGGAAGTTTCCAGCCTCCTACGAGAGGTTCAGAAATACACTAACCACACATGACGGTGTGGTGTTAAAGGACACCCTTTATGTAGTTCCTGAGCAGGATAGGAACCAATTAATCTGTTTATTCCATGATGGTCATGGACACCAGGGAATCGATCCCACCACAGCCCACCTCAAACAGCTTTGTTGGTGGCCAAATCTCAAGGAACATGTAAGCCATTACATTGAGAATTGCCTTATCTGTGCGCAGAACAACCCCGATAGATATGCCAAAAAGGCCCACCTCAGCCACACCCGACCCGTTAACGGCCCCTGGACTAACCTCCAGATTGATTTTATAGGTCCATTGCCCCCTTTCAGGAATGGCTATAAATATGTTCTGGTGGTCATAGACACTTTTACAAAGTGGGTGGAAGCATTTCCAGCCCGCACCAACACCGCGAAAACCACAGCCAAGATCCTAACCCACCACATCTTTACAAGATGGAGAGTCCCCCGCAGTATTGAATTGGACCAAGGTTCGCACTTTACGGGACGGGTCATGCAGAACGTCCTCACGATATTTGGCACTACCCAAAAATTCCACATTGCGTACCACCCACAGTCGAGTGTATAGTGGAGCGCATGAATCGGATCCTAAAAACCACCCTCCGAAAAATGGTCCAGCAGAACAACACCACTTGGGACTCAGTCCTCCCTTTTGCGCTGATGTTTTGCGTCACATTGTTTCCACCTCCACAGGTTACACCCCACACACTCTTAACCGGACGCCCCATGAAAGGGACAGAATACTTGTTAAGTTTAGACCTGACCAGCCCTGAAGTTACGGCCCTCACCCACGAGAAAGCCGTGGAGCAATTAGTTGCTAATGTAAAAACGGCTCAGTTAGCAGCCGCAGTTAAATTGGGCACCAAAAAAACACAGAGCAAGGCCTGTTTTGATAAGGCAGTGCATGCAACGGAGTATGATATAGGACAGCAAGTGATGTTGTCTGTATATAACCCCAGCACATTCCTGTCTCCAAAATACTCGGGTCCATACTCCATTACGGATAAAGTAAGCCCATCGGTATACAAAATAAAATACCCAAATGGTAAGACTGCGTGGTTTCATATAAACCAGTTAAAGACTTATGGAACACAGTCAAACCACGCCCACCACGTCATGCTTGACACAGCAGACCACACCCCGCCCACAGCCAACGTAACCAGACCAATCCCCACCACGTCCAGCCCAGACACAGACTCGCCCTCGACTCCACCCCCAAAATTTACACTCCGCCCCGGAACGCCCACAGACTGCAGCAGCAGAGACAGCGACTGTGACTCGGACGATAGCCACAGCACGCCCCCCTACTATCCCCATACAACCGGACCCACACCCAGCGACTCCGATTTCGACTCCAGTGACCCCTTCATGATCACTTTTCTAAACAAATCCCACCACCGACCCCCGAACCACACGGACGACCCCGACTTTGTCCCCACACAACTCGACACAACTTATTGGCACCGCGACAATTCCTACAGACTCGTCCGGAATGACGAAAGCAACTCCAACTCACACCAAGCAGCCCTTTCAGCCTTAATTCACTCCAGAGTTTGGCACCCGGGAGAAGGGGACGACCTCGAGTCCGACTCCCAAACCGCCAACCCCTTTGCGACCCTGTTCGCAACAGAGAACGGAGGTATCCACATGATGTTTAAAGGAAACGCTTGGGAGAAGTGTTGTCCTTCCTGATGGAACCTGCAGGGTGTTTTATGTTGTTCGTATGTTTGTTTAATGTTGTTTGTCCGACAGGAGAATGTTTCTCACTGTCACACACCCATTCACCTGAAACATCTGAGCTCTTGCCCTCAGAGACCCACCGCGGCCAGACGCTTGTTCAGCGGTACCAACTTATCTGCAGATACCTGGTCAGCAGACCAGACGCTTGTTCAGCGGAACTAGCTTGTCTGCAGACACTTCGCCTGATACCGGTTCGGGTACCAGACGCCCGATCATAACTGCTCTTCTGATTCAAGGATAGAATCACTATAGCAGCCCCACCACGATGACTACATTTTTGCCCGTTCTTGTCGGTTGCTCAGCCAGTGGAGAAACGGCGTGAGACCCGCCCTGCCTGGGGATCCCCCCGTTGGTCAAACACGCTCGGGTAGGGGAGATACGGCATTGGTAGCCGTCCTACCCGGGGACTCCATCCAAATCTTACCCGTAGCAGCCCATACGCACCTCATTTGACATTTTTCATTTCAAAAAGTTTTATTTGTTTAGGCGACCTTTAGGTTGCTGCCATATGCTATTTACATCCTGGAACATTTGGATGGTAAATCAGCACTGGTCCGTCATTGGGAAGTGTGCCGTGTCCTAAAATTTGTTTTTGGGGAAACAAAATGAGGGAGTCACACATAGTGATAATTATAAGGGAATAATTGGCCCCAAAGGACAGACACACTACCACACCGGATATTAAACCAAGGTAGTTACAGATACTACGCTTGTTTTTACAGAACTCCAGAGGCTCCAGGACCGGAGAAAACAAAAGAACACAAGGATCCTGGGATTATATTCATTGGAGTTTAGGAGGTTGAGGGGAGATCTAATAGAAACTTACAAGATAATGAATGGCTTAGATAGGGTGGATGTAGGGAAGTTGTTTCCATTAACAGGGGAGACTAGGACCCGGGGGCACAGCCTTAGAATAAAAGGGAGTCACTTTAGAACAGAGATGAGGAGAAATTTCTTCAGCCAGAGAGTGGTGGGTCTGTGGAATTCATTGCCACAGAGGGCGGTGGAGGCCGGGACGTTGAGTGCTTTTAAGACAGAAGTTGATAAATTCTTGATTTCTCAAGGAATTAAGGGCTATGGAGAGAGAGCGGGTAAATGGAGTTGAAATCACCCATGATTGAATGGTGGAGTGGACTCGATGGGCCGAATGGCCTTACTTCCACTCCTATGTCTTATGGTCTTAACACAAGAAGGAAAAGGAAAGAGGACAGCCAGGACAGCCATGAGGACTTCTTTCATCGTGCTCAACACTCTTTTTGTGGACATTTGGTTGCGTGGGAACGCAACTTCAAACCTCCCTGCCGTTAATGTTTCACTGCCCCGCAGTACCCAAAGCCCAGTCACCAGCGACACTGCATCTTCCTGGTGTGCCAGGTTCATAACCTGGTACTCCCTGTCCTACGTGATTGAAGCACTGTTAGCGCTGGCGATACTCTGCTGTGTAGTGCAGACTATGTGCCTCCGCAAATGGAGAAGGAGAGCATACCGCGCTCGAACCCCGGTATATCGGATCCGATCCCCTATATTCGGTTATGACCAGACCCCCGATCCCCGTGACCTATAACAAAATAATAAAGAGCATGCACTTGCGTTATTACTGTAAATAAAAAGATGTACAAAACTTTTCATCAACAAAAAAAAAAGTATGATCCTGAGCTTGACTGCCAAGCCAGGAAAGAGTATATTAAATGTTGTGATTGTTGTTGTATGTTTTAGGAAGATAGGGTAATGCAATGTTTAGTGAGTATAGTGTATTTAGGTAAAATTAGAGGTTCCAAGTTTGTTATTTTGTAAATGCATGTCCCTGCCTGACATAGCGCCCTTAGAATTGTTTAGGTAAAAACATTTTGTGCATAGCTAGGGTCAGAGCAGTGGCCATGTAGGAGGTGTCCCCCCCCCCCAGTCAGGGAATGGAAAGAACAAAATTTATGTGATCCTTCACGCTTCGCGTTAGGATCACAAGGAGGGAAAGTAGCCACCTAAAATGGCTGATTCCCGAGTAAAATGGTCAAACCCCGATTTAAAATGGCGAACGAAAGAGGCTGATGGGAAAATCAGCCAACAGGACTCAAACGGACAGCTGCAGGCAAAACAGTGTATTCGGCTCTGGGGAAGTCGGCCCAGACCGATACCTGCAACCATTAACAGCACATCAACCCAGCCATCTGCATAGTAAGCAGCCATCCCCTGGAACAATTGCTACACATTAGCAACATAAAGCCGATCCAGACTTTTTGGCGCCAGCAGTGGCTGAGACAAAGAAAGGTGAACGACCACCCCCCGATCAAGAAATCGCCCCATTATTGGAACATATTGAACCCAGTGATTGGGACCAAGTCCAATCACTTGGAACCAGGGTCAAGGTCCGCCCCGAGAGGCGGAAAGCCCCTGGGAACTATAAAAATAAGGGGCCAAGTTCAGATCGACCCTTCTTCTCCTACTCGCAACCTTCGAGACCGTTCGACGAAGAAACAAGTAAGTGTTACTCCAGCGATCGCTACCAGAGAGGTGTTCCAGACTATCGACTCGTACCAGCCTTTTTGAATCCCGCAGGCCAGACCCAATTCGATAGACCATTCGTTTCCCTGACCTGGTGGGCCATCACCAAAGTTAAGTATTGGCCTTTAGTGGTAGGTAATAGTCTAGAAGTAGGATTATTGTATAAGTATTTATTGCTGTATATAATAAATGATCGTTGATTTAACTTTTACTAAGTGGTGTGCTGCATTATTAATCATTACTTGAGCTTGAACCACGTGGCGGTATCAGAAAGATACCTGGCGACTCGTGAGCAAAGGTGACAGAATTAGAGCTAATAAAACTAAGGCTAATAAGAGCAACACTCCTCAACCTAACCAGGTCGCCAGGTCCTGCAAAAGTCCCTCAAAAACCTTGTTAATCAGCACTGGAGCCACCACCAACTTCCCTGCCCTATCCCTCACCTTAAGAATTTCCATTGCTGCTGCCTCCCTCCAAGCTGACCTGCTAACATGTTCATAAACTAACATGCTTATCTCCATGTTCATAAACTGCACCCCTTGCTCGTCTCAGTTGGCGCACCGCCTTCCTGGAGGACAGTCGGTCGAAGCTCGCCCGTAGTTCCTTCCTCTTTTCCAGCTTCGCTGGTTCACCATCTTCTGCATACCTCCTATCTACCTCCAACATCTCATCTATTACCCTCTGCCGCTCCAACCTCTCCTCTTTGTCCACCCTGGCCTTAAAAAAAATTACCTCACCCCTCACCACCGCCTTTACGGCTTACGCCTTTACGAAGACGACTGCCTTCGACACCTCACCCGCACAATTGAAACCTACATATTCCTTAATTACCTTTTCAATTTTCTCACAGAACACTTGGCTCCCCAAAAGCCCCACATCCAGTTTCCACTCCGGTCTCTGTGCTACCCCCTTCTCCAGCACCATATCCACCCCACGTGGAGCGTGATCTGACACTGCAATTGCAGAGTATTCTGATCCCTTGACGCCAGCCAGCAAAGCCTTTCCCACTGCAAAAAAGTTGATCTGCGAGTATACCTTATGGACCGCTGAGAAAAACGAGTACTCCTGTTCCCTTGGGTGCAGGAACCTCCAAGGGTCCACCCCTCTCATTTCCACCTTTAGCCCAGCCAGCGCCTTCGCCCCCCCCCTGATGGGACCAGCGAGCGTGGCCGTGATCTGTCCAACCTTGGCTCCTACACCAAGTTCCAGTCCCCCCCCACAATCAGCTCATGCGTGTCCAAGTCGGGAATGGCCCCAAACACCTTCCTCGCGAATCCCACATCGTCCCAATTGGGACCGTATACACTTAACAGTGCCACTAATCTCCCCTCCAGTACCCCTGCCACAATCACATATCTACCCCCCTGATCTGCCACCACCTTCTCCATCTGGAAGAGTACCCTTTTGCTGACCAACACCTCGAGCCCTTCCATCAAATCCGGAATGAAACACTTGGCTAACCCAGCCCTTTTTAAGTCTCACCTGGTCTTTCACCCTCAAGTGAGTCTCCTGCAGCATTGCTACATCGGCTTTCAAATTTTTAAGATGCGCAAGCATCCTTGACCTCTTGACTGGACCTCCTAGCCCTCTCACGCTCCACGTGACTATCCTTACTGGGGGCCTCTCACCCCCCCCCCCCACCTTTCTTATCCACCATCACCATACCACCGGGTCCTGCCCCATAAGCCTGACCCGCCCCAGTCCATTGTTAACATCGAACCCCTTCCCCCCCTCCCAAGAACCCCCCCTACAAAAACATCACCCAACATCCATCCCTTCCCCCCTCTCGCTCGCCTCATAGGCCCATTGAAGCCTGCTATCCAGGCTCCAACGTTCGCAGCCCTCTTCTCACCTCACCCCCGTTCACTAGCTGACTTTAGTTAGCTAGCGCGGGTGGCTCCCCCCGCCAAGACATCTCGCCCCCTTCCACCCAGTCCCAGAGAAAGAAACACCAAAACAAACCCAACAATCCAACACCTACAATTCACTAACATAACATTTAACCGTCGCAACACAGAACGCCAATCAACACACCATTAACTTGAACTCTGTAACAATGCAAAGAGAAGTAAATTGCAATACAAATCAGTAAAAAGAAAGTTGTAACATTTGTACATTTTCCAGCCGCTCAAACACAGTCCACAGTCTCTCTTCCAGTTCCACTCTTTACGTCTGTCCCAAGCCTTCTGCCCTCACGAACGCCTCAGCCGCCTCCGCTGTCTCAAAATGAAAGTCTTTGGTGTTATATGTTACTCTCAACTTCGCCGGGTACACCATACCAAATCGTACCCCCTTGTACAAAGCCACCTTCACTCGCCCAAACATCACTCGTCTTTTTGCTAACACCACCGTCAAGTCCTGGTAGATCCGACCTGCAGTACCATCCCACAGCACCTCACGCTTCTGCTTCGCCTAGCTTAATACCTTTCCTTCATGCAAAACTTATGGAAGCAGATAATTACTGCCCTTGGCGGCTCGTTCACTTTGGGCTTCGGCCTTAATGACCGATGAGCTCGGTCTAGCTCGTACAGGATGGGGCTCTCACCCTCCCCCATCAGCTCCGCCAACTTCTTAGCGAAGTATTGCGTTGGCCTTGGGCCCTCTGTCCCTTCGGGCAAGCCCACAATTCTCAAATTGTGCTGTCTTGAGCGGTTTTCCAAGTCTTCCAGCTTTGCTCGGAGTCCTCTGTTAACCTCCACCACCCTCCGCAGCTCGTCCCCCATCGAGGTGACCTGGTCGCTGTGTTGTGACACGGCCTCCTCCACCTCCTTCATCTTCTCGCCCTGCTCTCTCACCTCGGCCAGTGCCTTTGCCACCTCCACCCTCATCAGGCCGATTGCCTCCTCCACCAATGACTTCAACGCGACCGTTGTCTCCGTCCTCAAGGCCTCCATGTGCCTCGCAAACTGTTTTTCCAGCTCCACCGCCAACACCTCGGTCATCTTCTCCACCGTAAGTAGTGCGGCCCCGCCTTGCAGTTCGGCTTCCGCCATCCTGTCAACACTTTTGCTCGTCTTCTCCTTCAGCGGCGAACCCGCGTTTCCTCCTTTCTTCGACGCTGCTCTTCGCATCCTTTAGTGGCTTTTTGTTTTTTATTTTCTTTCTTTTCTCCTCTCTCCCCCTTCACCCTCCTGACCTTCATCAATCTGACTTATTCTTTTTTTGAAAAAAAAGGGGGAGAAAAAAACTTTTACCAAACTTCCTTAAACCTTCTTTCTTTCTCCTCTGCATTCACCCAGAGCTCCCCTGGGACCAGGCTTCAGCCTTCTTTCTTCCTCCTAGGTGGGAGCCATCCGACGTGGAGCACCCTCCCTACATAGTGCCCTGGCCTCGGGCCTGTCGCCTCGACCTCCTCGTAGCTCTGCCCCACTGCTCTGACCTCGAAGCCACGCTGGGCCAGCGCCTCAGCCCCCACCGCCCGACACCCGCGCGGGGTTCTTCGCCGGTTTTTAAACCGGCCCCGCTGGCTGCTCTTGACGGCCCCAAAGGCCGACAATAGTCGGGGGTGCGTGAAGACTCGGGAATTTCCCCGAAATCGCCGCGAATCGCGGCCACCGGCGGGAGCTCTTGTTGCTGCTGCCACCCTGCTCGCCCATGCCACCGGAAGTCCCATACTTCTTAAAAGTTATGAGGGTCTCTGCCTCTGTAGCCATCTGGGATGGCCATGTCCCGATTACAAAATGGACACCCGCGAATGCAGGGAAAACTGGACAATGCTAAGAAACAAGCAGGTGCAAGCTCTGTCTGTTGATTAGAACCTTAAACGCTCAGACAGGACAGAAACTACCCAACGATCTACATACTAATGAGCCATCTCCGGGGACAAAAGGGAAACATTTAGATACACAATGTTAGGACAGACTCCCACCGGTGCCATAAGAAGCAAAGACAAAGCAGACTGACAGTCACCAGGACACGCCCAGCGATCAGGGAACCACCCCTCTATTCGAGGAAAATCGATACAACTGATTGAGAAAGACCCAATTAGTTGAGGCCAAGTTCAAAGCCCGCCCAAAAGAGCGCAAAGCCCTTTGCAGTATAAGAGGTATCACCCAAGGCAGAATCTTCCTCCTTTGGCTTTGGCTCTCGCCGAAGAGAGAGACCTGACTAGCAGCTGCATCAGACCAAGTAAGTCCCAAGTCAACGCACGCTACGAGATAGACGCTCCTAGTTGCTACCCTGTAAACAGCTCAACCCAGCAGCCTTAGAACCGAGCAACGGCCATTGTTCCTCTGTGACTCTGGATCAGTCCCAGCCTCGAACACTCTCAACTGCTACAACGACTGTATTTATCAACGGGCATGAGAAGTCCTGCCTAATCGACTCTGGGAGCACGGAGAGCTTCATACACCCTGACACGGTAAGGCGCTGTTCTCTCCTTGTCCACCCCGTGAATCCAAAACTCTCCCTGGCCTCCGGTTCCCACTCAGTAGAGATAAAGGGGTTTTGTGTAGCAAACCTCACAGTCCAGGGAAGGGAGTTCAAAAATTACCGGCTCTTTGTCCTTCCCCACCTCTGCGCGGCCACACTCCTGGGTTTAGACATCCAGTGTAATCTCCAAAGTCTAACTTTCAAATTCGAACCCTATACCCCCCTCACTGTCTGCGGCCTCGCGACCCTTAAGGTCGACCCGCCTTCCCTGTTTGCAAACCTCACCCTGGATTGCAAACCCGTCGCCACCAGGAGCAGATGGTACAGTGCTCAGGACCGGATCTTTATTAGGTCAGAGGTCCAAAGGCTACTGAGGGAAGGAGTCATTGAAGCTAGCAACAGTCCCTGAGAGCTCAAGTAGTGGTGGTAAAGACCGGGGGGAAGGATAGGATGGTCATTGACTACAGTCAGACCATCAACAGGTTTACGCAGCTGGGTGCGTACCCCCTCCCCCGCATATCCAACCTGGTAAACAGGATCGCGCATTATAAGGTCTTCTCCACGGTGGATCTTAAGTCCGCCTACCACCAGCTCCCCATCCGCACTAGTGACCGCAAATACACTCCCTTCGAGGCAGATGGGCGGCTCAATCACTTCTTAAGGGTTCCTTTCGGTGTCACCAACGGGGTCTCGGTCTCCCAGCGCGAGATGGACCGAATGGTTGACCGGTACAGTTTACGGGCAACATTCCCATATCTCGATAATGTCACCATCTGCGGCCACGACCAGCAGGACCACGACACCAACCTCCGGAAATTCCTCCAGACCGCAAAGATCCTTAACCTTACATACAACAAGGATAAATACGTGTTTAGCACCGACCGCCTAGCCATCCTCGGCGACATAGTGCGAAATGGAGTTATAGGCCCCGACCCTGAACGCATGCGCCCCCTTATGGAGTTCCCCCTCCCTCACTGCCCAAGGCCCTGAAGCGCTCAATAGGGTTTTTCAGTTACTACGCCCAGTGGGTCCCCAACTATGCGGACAAGGCCCGTCCCCTGAACCAATCCACAGCTTTTCCCCTGTCGATAGAGGCCCTCCAGGCCTTCAGCCGCATCAAAGCAGACATTGCAAAGGCCATGATGCACGCCATTGACGAGTCCCTCCCTTTCCAGGTCGAGAGCGACGCATCTGACGTCGCCCTGGCGGCCACCCTCAACCAAGCGGGCAGGCCTGTGGCCTTCTTCTCACGTACCCTCTATGCTTCTGAAATCCGCCACTCCTCAGTCGAAAAGAAGGCCCAGGCCATAGTAGAAGATGTGCGAAATTGGAGGCATTACCTGGCCGACAGGAGATTCACTCTCCTCACTGACCAACGGTCGGTTGCTTTCATGTTCGATAATGCACAGCGGGGCAAGATAAAAAACGATAAGATCTTGCGGTGGAGGATTGAACTCTCCACCTACAACTACGAGATCTTGTATCGTCACGGGAAGCTAAACGAGCCTCCTGACGCCCTGTCCCGTGGCACATCTGCCACCGCACAAGCGGACCGCCTCCGAGCCCTCAACGAGGACCTCTGCCAGCCGGGGGTCACTCGCTTTTTCCATTTCGTTAAGACCCGCAACCTGCCCTACTCCATCGAGGAGGTCAGGACAGCCACCAGGGACTGCCAAATCTGCGTGGAGTGCAAACCGCACTTCTATCGGCCAGAGAGAGCGCACCTGATAAAGGCTTCCTGTCCCTGTGAACGCCTCAGCATGGACTTCAAAGGCCCCCTCCCCTCCACCGACCGCAACACGTACTTCCTGAACGTGATTGACGAGTACTCCCGGTTCCCATTCGCCATCCCCTGCCCTAACATGACCGTCATCAAGGCCCTCCATAGCATCTTTGCACTGTTTGGGTTCCCCGCCTACATACATAGTGATAGGGGGTCCTCTTTTATGTGCGATGAACTGCGTCAATTCCTGCTCAGCAAGGGCATCGCCTTGAGCAGGACGACAAGTTACAACCCCCGGGGTAACGGACAGGTAGAGAGGGAGAACGGAACGGTCTGGAAGACCGTCCTACTGGCCCTACGGTCCAGGAATCTCCCAGTCTCCCACTGGCAGGAAGTCCTCCCGGATGCCCTCCACTCCATCTGGTCACTGCTTTGTACCACAACCAACCAGACACCTCACGAACGTCTCCTTGTCTTCTCCAGGAAGTCTTCCTCAGGGACCTCGCTCCCGACCTGGCTGGCAGCTCCCAGACCCATCCTGCAAAAGCTCCGCCGATCACAGAGGACGACCAGGGCCCCCGATCAACTGATTGCTTCATTTTAAATTGTAAATTTATATCATAAATTGTAAATAGTTATTAGAATTGTAAATAGTTACAAAACACTGTACAGAGGTATTACAGTACCTCCATAACTAATTCTACCACGTTGCCATGTTTGTAGTATCAGGCCACCACCCCAGCCGGACTATTTTTTAACAGGGGGTGAATGTGGTAGTAGAGGTATCACGGTACCTGGTAATGCTGGAACACCATTGGTAGAAACTGTATGCTTCCTATTGGTCAAGATGTATGGTAGCTCCTCGCTGCTAGGCGGGGTATAAGAGCCCGTGCCACCCCAGCAGCCTTCATTCTGTAACTGAGCTGCTGGGGGAAACATCTAGCTTATTAAAGCCTTCAGTTGGACTACAACCGCGCTTTAGTGATCATTGATCGTGCATCAGGGCCTTAATAAAGTGGGTAGCCCAGGTGACCCCCCGGGTGACAGAGGTGATCGTGGATAGCCCAAAGTCGGTCATCTTGCGCGCTGGCGCATGTGCCGCGAGACAGGGCAGCTGGGCGCTCAGTGAGCTTCCCAGGACGATACTTGATATCGTAATTGTAGGTGGAGAGTTCGATCCTCCATCTCAAGATTTTGTCATTTTTAATTTTGCCCCGTTGTGCGTTGTCAAACATAAAGGCAACCGACCACGGCTTCCACTATGGCTTGTGCTTCCTTCTCGACCGAGGAGTTGCGGATCTTGGAAGCATGGAGGGTTCTAGAGAAGAATGCTACTGGCCTGCCCGCCTGGTTGAGTGTGGCGGCCAGTGTGATGTCTCACGCATCGCTCTCTACCTGAAAGGGGATGGACTCATCCACCACGTGCATTGCGGTCTTAGTGATATCGGCCTTGGTGCTGCTGAAGGCCGCGCGGGCCTCAGCCGTCAGGGGAAATGTAGTGGTTTTAATCAGTGGGCGGGCTTTGTCCACAAAGTTGGGGACCCACTGGGCAGAGTAGGAGAACAGCCCCAGGCATCGTTTGCGGGCCTTGAGGCTGTGGGGAGGGAGAAGTTCCGTGAGGGGGCGCATAAGGTTGGGGTTGGGCCCTAGGACTCCATTCTCCATGACGTAGTCGAGGATGGCTAGTCGGGTAGTGGGAAAACGCACTTCTCTTTGTTATATGTGAGGTTGAAGGATTGGGTGGCCTGGAGGAACCTCTGAAGGTTGGCGTGATGGTCCTGCTGATCATGGCCGCAGATGGTAACATTGTCCAAGTACGGGTATGTAACCCCCAACCCGTACTGGTCCACCATTCGGTCCATCGTTCTCTGAAAGACCGAGACCCAGTTAGTGACGCCGAAAGGGACCTTGAAGAAGTGGAAGAGTCAGCCGGCTGCTTCAAAGGGAGTGTAGTGGCGCTCTTCCGGTGGATCGGGAGCTGGTGGTAGGCCGACTTCAGATCGACCGTTGAGAACACACGGTACTGCGCGATCTGGTTGCGTACGGGAGGGGGTACGCATCCAGTTGCGTGAACCGGTTAATGGTCTGCCTGTCGTCCACAACCATCTGATTCTTTTCCCCGGTCCGGACGACCACCACTTGCGCTCTCCAGGGGCTGTTGCTGGTCTCAATGTTCCCTTCCCTCAACAGTCGCTGGACCTCCGACTTGATAAAAATCATGTCTTGGGAACTGTACCGCCTGCTCCTAGTGGCGACGGGCTTACAGTCGGGAGTGAGGTTCGCAAAGAGCGAAGGGGGGGGGAACCTTAAGGGTCGCGAGGCTGCATACCGTGAGGGGGGGTAAGGGTCCGCCGAACTGTAGGGTCAGGCTTTGGTGACTGCATTGGAAGTCTAATCCAAGCAGTAGGGGGGCGCAGAGGTGAGGGAGGACGTACAGCTTAAAACGAGCGTACTCGGCGCCCTGCATCGCGAGGTTTGTGATACAGTACCCCCGCATCTGAACCGAATGGGATCCGGAAACAAGGATGATTGTTTGGGATGTGGGGTAGATGTGAAGGGAGCAGCGCCCGTGTCAGGGTGAACGAAGCTTTCCGTGCACCCGGAGTCGAAAAGACAGGGGGTCTCGTGCCCGTTGACCCAGACGACCATCATAGAACTTTTCAGGTGCTTTGGCTGCGACTGGTCGAGGGTGACTGTGCCAAGCTGCAGGTAGCCTGCGTGGTCGGCGGTATCGGGGTCACAAAATGGCGGCCCCATGAGTTGCACTTGTCAGGCGGGTCGAAGATGGCGACCAAGATGGCCGCCCCCATTGGTCGCACGTGTCGGTCAGTGCCGGAGCCAGCGGCCAAGATGGCGGCCCCCACAAGACGCACGTGTCGGTCAGTGTTGGAGCCGGCAGCCAAGATGGCGGCCCCCACGTGTCGCACGAGGCTGATGACGCGTCTGAAGGGGGCGTTTCCGGCAGGCACGCAGCAACATTGCGGAGTCTGCGGGCCTGTGAGTCCATGGGTCGGGCTTGGTGAGCTTTCGACTTCTGGGCATTAGGTCGGCCCAGACAGACTCTGGCGAAGTGTCCTTTTTTTGCCACAGTTGCTACACGTCGCTGCGTGGGCTGAGCAACGCTCCCGTGGGTGTTGACCCAGGCCGCAGAAGTAGCACTGCGGTTCCCCGGTCTGGACGGGCAGCTGCGCGGCACAGGCCTGTGACGTAGTCTGATCCGGTGGGGGCCGCGACGATGGTGTCCATGCGGGGTTCGCCGGGTCCGCGGGGAATTCACTGAGGCTCTGGTAGGCCACCTCTAACGAGGTGGCTAGTTTTACCGTGTCCTGCAGGTCAGTGGTCCCATTTTCCAGCAGGCGCTGCCTGATGTAGTTAGATCGGACCCCAGCCACGGTGGTGTCCCGGATCTGTTAGCTTCATGTGCTCCTCTGCCGTCACATCCCGATAGTTGCAGTTCCTTGCGAGTAGGGTCAGGTTTTCCAGGTACTCGTCCAGAGATTCCCCAGCGCGTTGATGACGAGTAGTGAGGAGGTGTCGCGCAAACACCTCATTTACGGGCTTCACGAAATGCGCCTTGAGGGTCGCGACTGCCGCGTCGTACGTGGCAGCTTTCTCTATCATTATAGAGATTCGATGGCTCACCTGAGCGTGGAGGAGTTGCAGCTTGAGGGTTTCATAAGAACATAAGAACTAGGAGCAGGAGTAGGCTATCTGGCCCCTCGAGCCTGCTCCGCCATTCAATGAGATCATGGCTGATCTTTTGTGGACTCAGCTCCACTTTCCGGCCCGAATACCATAACCCTTAATCCCTTTATTCTTCAAAAAACTATCTATCTTTATCTTAAAAACATTTAATGAAGGAGCCTCTACTGCTTCACTGGGCAAAGAATTCCATAGATTCACAACCCTTTGGGTGAAGAAGTTCCTCCTAAACTCAGTCCTAAATCTACTTCCCCTTATTTTGAGGCTATGCCCCCTAGTTCTGTTTTCACCTGCTAGTGGAAACAACCTGCCCGCATCTATCCTATCTATTCCCTTCATAATTTTATATGTTTCTGTTTCTGTAAGATCCCCCCTCATCCTTCTAAATTCCAACGAGTACAGTCCCAGTCTACTCAACCTCTCTTCGTAATCCAACCCCTTCAGCTCTGGGATTAACCTAGTGAATCTGCTCTGCACACCCTCCAGTGCCAGTATGTCCTTTCTCAGGTAAGACCAAAACTGAACACAATACTCCAGGTGTGGCCTCACTAACACCTTATACAATTGCAGCATAACCTCCCTAGTCTTAAACTCCATCCCTCTAGCAATGAAGGACAAAATTCCATTCGCCTTTTTAATCACCTGTTGCACCTGTAAACCAACTTTTTGCGACTCATGCACTAGCACACCCAGGTCTCTGCACAGCGGCATGTTTTAATATTTTATCATTTAAATAATAATCCCTTTTGCTGTTATTCCTACCAAAATGGATGACCTCACATTTGTCAACATTGTATTCCATCTGCCAGACCCTAGCCCATTCACTTAGCCTATCCAAATCCCTCTGCAGACTTCCAGTATCCTCTGCACTTTTTGCTTTACCACTTATCTTAATGTCGTCTGCAAACTTGGACACATTGCCCTTGGTCCCCAACTCCAAATCATCTATGTAAATTGTGAACAATTGTGGGCCCAACACTGATCCCTGAGGGACACCACTAGCTACTGATTGCCAACCAGAGAAACACCCATTAATTCCCACTCTTTGCTTTCTAATTAACCAATCCTCTATCCATGCTGCTACTTTACCCTTCATGCCATGCATCTTTATCTGATGCAGCAACCTTTTGTGTGGCACCTTGTCAAAGGCTTTCTGGAAATCCAGATATACCATATCCATTGGCTCCCCGTTATCTACCGCACTGGTAATGTCCTCAAAAAATTCCACTCAATTAGTTAGGCACGACCTGCCCTTCATGAACCCATGCTGCATCTGCCCAATGGGACAATTTCCATCCAGATGCCTCGCTATTTCTTCCTTGGTGATAGATTTTAGCATCTTCCCTACTACTGGCCTATAATTACCCGTTGTAGCGCACAAAGACTCCGTGAGACGAATAGAGTGAAGTCGATGAGGCTTTATTAAGCGTGTCTGTTCCCCCGCAGCTCGATAGTAGAATGGCCTGCGGGGGAGGACTCCGGCTTCTTATACTCCGCCTTCAGGCCGGAGCTAGAGGTCAGCGGCCATCCAGGACCCGGGATCTGTCAGCCAATGACATTAGGGCTTCCAGTCCCACATGACCCCTAATACATACTACCACATTCACCCCTTGTCAAAAATGAACCCGGCGGGGTGATGCTTCGCATGGTGGTAAGGGTTTACAGGGCTGGTCCTGGGAGGAAAACATTCATATGGCAATACAGTATGTCCAATTTTGTCCTGTTTCAACTATTTACAGAAGGTATCGGGAGAAAAGCAAAATGTTCTTGTGAAAAGTCCATATATTGATTTAGATCGACACCACGAGTCGGTCGGGCGGTCTGGTCGTCCGTGTCGATCGCCTCGGCCCCGGTGGTGGTGGTGGTGCTTGTACCGGTGTTGTCGTCTCCGGGAGCCTTACGGTTTCAGCTTGGGCTTTATTCTTGGTCGGGCCTGAGGGGAGGGGAACCGATCCTCCTGGGAAGGGGACGGTCGCGGGGTGCGGTGGTGGCAGGAAGGGGGGGGGGGTTGGGTGAATGGTGTCGGGGGGGTGTGTGTGTTGCCGGCGGGCACCAGATCCCGCAGGGAGACCGTGTCCTGTCGGCCGTCGGGGTACTCCACGTAAGCGTACTGCGGGTTCGCGTGGAGGAGGTGAACCCTTTCGACCAACGGGTCTGCCTTGTGTGCCCGCACATGCTTTCGGAGCAAGATGGGTCCTGGGGCCACCAGCCAGGTCGGCAGCGACGTTCCAGAGGAGGACCTCCTAGGGAAGACAAGGAGACGCTCATGAGGCGTTTGATTAGTGCTCGTACATAATAGCGACCGGATGGAGTGGAGAGCGTCCGGGAGGACCTCCTGCCACCGTGAAACTGGGAGGTCCCTGGACCGTAGGACCAGTAGGACGGTCTTCCAGACCGTGCTGTTCTCCCTCTCTACTTGCCCGCTCCCCCGGGGGTTGTAGCTGGTCGTCTTGCTTGAGGCTATGCCCTTGCTGAGCAGGAACTGGCGCAGCTCGTCACTCATGAAAGAGGACCCCCTGTCGCTGTGGACGTATGCGGGACAACCGAACAGTGTGAAGATGGTGTTCAGGGCTTTAATGACTGTGGCCGCGGTCATGTCAGAGCAGGGAATGGCGAATGGGAAGCGGGAGTATTCGTCCACCACATTAAGGAAGTATGTGTTGCGGTCGGTGGAGGGGAGGGGCCCTTTGAAATCCAGACTAAGGCGTTCAAAGGGGCGGGAAGCCTTAATCAGGTGCGCAGAATCCGGCCTGAAAAAATGCGGTTTGCATTCCGCGCAGATGTGGCAGTCCCTTGTGACTGTACGGACCTCCTCTAAAGAGTATGGGAGATTGCGGGACTTGATAAAGTGGAAAAACCGAGTGACCCCCGGGTGGCAGAGGTCATCGTGGAGGGTTTGGAGGCGGTTAATTTGTGCGTTGGCACATGTGCCGTGGGATAGGGCATCGGACGGCTCGTTCAGCTTTCCGGGACGATACAAGATCTCGTAGTTGACGGTGGAGAGCTCGATCCTCCACCTGAAGATCTTGTCGTTTTTGATTTTGCCCCGCAGTGCATTATCGAACATGAAGGCTACCGACTGTTGGTCGGTGAGGAGAGTGAATCTCCTGCCGGCCAGGTAATGCCTCCAATGTCGCACAGCTTCCACTATGGCTTGGGCTTCCTTTTCCACTGAGGAGTGGCGGATTTCTGAAGCGTGGAGGGTTCGAGAGAAAAAGACCACGGGTCTGCCCGCTTGGTTAAGGGTGGCCGCTAGAGCTACGTCGGAGGCGTCGCTCTCGACCTGGAAGGGGAGGGACTCGTCGATGGCGCGCATCGTGGCCTTTGCGATATCCGCTTTGATGCGGCTGAAGGCCTGGCAAGCCTCTGTCGACAGAGGGAAGGTCGTGGTCTGTATTAGGGGGCGGGCCTTGTCTGCGTAGTGGGGGACCCACTGGGCGTAGTATGAAAAAAACCCCAGGCAGCGTTTCAGGGCTTTTGAGCAGTGCGGGAGGGGAAATTCCATGAGGGCGCGCATACGTTCGGGGTCGGGGCCTATTATCCCATTGCGCACTACGTAGCCCAGAATGGCTAGCCGGTTGGTGCTAAAAACGCACTTGTCCTCGTTGTACGTGAGGTTCAAGGCTTTGGCGGTCTGGAGGAATTTTTGGAGGTTGGCGTCGTGGTCCTGCTGGTCGTGGCCGCAGATGGTTACATTGTCGAGATACGGGAACGTGGCCCGCAACCCATGTTGATCAACCATTCGGTCCATCTCCCGTTGGAAGACCGAGACCCCGTTTGTGACGCCAAATGGGACCCTTAGGAAATGGTATAATCGCCCGTCTGCCTCGAAGGCTGTGTACTTGCGGTCACTTGGGTGGATGGGGAGCTGATGGTAGGTGGACTTGAGGTCCACGGTGGAGAAGACTTTATATTGGGCAATCCGATTGACCATGTCGGATATGCGGGGGAGAGGGTACGCGTCTAGTTGTGTGTACCTGTTGATGGTCTGGCTATAGTCTATGACCATCCTTTGTTTCTCCCCTGTCTTCACTACTACCACCTGTGCTCTCCAGGGACTATTGCTGGCCTGGATTATGCCTTCCTTTAGTAGCCATTGGACTTCGGACCGAATGAAGGTCCGGTCCTGGGCGCTGTACCGTCTGCTCCTAGTGGCGACGGGTTTGCAATCCGGGGTGAGTTTCGCAAACAAGGACGGGGGTTGCACCTTGAGGGTTGCGAGGCCGCAGATAGTGAGTGGGGGTATTGGGCCGCCGAATTTGAACGTAAGGCTCTGTAGATTGCACTGGAAATCTAATCCCAGTAATGTGGGGGCGCAGAGTTGGGGAAGGACGTGTAGTTTGTAGTTTTTGAACTCCCTCCCCTGCACCGTTAGGGTAACTATGCAGAAACCTTGGATCTGTACGGAGTGGGATCCTGCAGCTAGGGAAATCTTTTGTGCGCTGGGATAGGTGGTCAAGGAACAGCGTCTTACCATGTTGGGGTGGATAAAGCTCTCCGTGCTCCCGGAGTCGACTAGGCATGGTGTCTCGTGCCCGTTTATTAGCACCGTTGTCGTCGTCGTCTGGAGTGTGCGGGGCCGAGCTTGATCGAGCGTAATTGAAGCGAGACGTGGTTGTAGTAGTGGAGCGTCTTCCTCGAACCCTGTGGAGCCGTCGACACTGGGGTCCGTTGTTGCCGTCCAAGATGGCGTCGGGGATGAACAAAATGGCTGCCCCCATACATCGCACATGGCTGGGGGGTCGCAAGATGGTGGCGGGGGTGGACAAAATGGCCGCCCCCACGCGTCGTACAGGTCTGGGGTGGTCCAAGATGGCGGCGCCCTTCCTCCCCTCGTGGTGGCCTGCACCCAAAATGGCGGCGTCTGCGGGTCGCACATGGGGCGCTGGGGGGGTTGGGGAGCGTTAGGACCGCGCGGGGCTACCTCATCTCTGTGGACAGCGGTGGTCGGGACCAAAATTGGAAGCGCCGGCGGGTCATACGTGGGGACGGGGGGGGGGGGGGGGGGGGTTGGGGAGCGTAAGCGGCGTGCAGGGCTCCCTGTTCTCCCGGGACCGCGGTGGTCGGGACCCAGAGCGGCTGCGCCTGCGGATCGTACATGGGGCGCCGGGGGGGTTGGGGAGCGTAAACGGCTTGCAGGGCTCCCTGTTCTCCCGGGACAGCGGCGACCTCGCGGGACCGGCACACAACCGCGAAATGGCCCTTTTTCCCGCAGCTCTTGCAGATTGCTGCGCGGGCCGGGCAGCGCTGCCGGGGGTGTTTCGCCTGGCCGCAGAAATAGCAGTGGGCGCCCCCGGTGGGACTTGGCGTTTGGACTGCGCAAGCCTGTGGGGTGTCCGGGGGGGGGGGGGGTTTGTCGCGACGGGTGCGTACGGAGCCCAATGGGCTGCCGCACGGTCGGGGCCGTAGGCGCGGGTATTAAGCGCGGCCACGTCTAGGGAGGCTGCTAGGGCCCGTGCCTCTGAGAGTCCTAGCGACTCTCTTTCTAGAAGTCTTTGGCGGATTTGGGAGGAATTCATACCTGCCACAAAAGCATCGTGCATTAACATGTCCGTGTGTTCATTTGCGTTCACCGAAGGGCAGCTGCAGGCTCGTCCCAAAATCAGCAGCGCGGCGTAGAATTCGTCCATCGATTCTCCGGGACCTTGCCGTCTCGTCGCGAGCTGGTAGCGAGCGTAGATTTGGTTAACTGGGCGGGCATAGAGACTTTTCAGTGCTGCGAATGCCGTCTGGAAATCCTCCGCGTCTTCGATGTGGGAGAAAATCTCCGTGCTTAACCTCGAGTGCAGGACCTGTAGTTTTTGGTCTTCTGTGACCCGGCTGGTGGCCGTTCTGAGGTAGACCTCGAAACAAGTCTGCCAGTGCTTGAAGGCTGCTGCCGCGTTCACTGCGTGGGGGCTGATCTTCAGGCATTCCGGGATGATCCTGAGCTCCATAGTCCTTTTTAGGCAAGCTTAATAAATTGTAGCGCACAAAGACTCCGTGAGACGAATAGAGTGAAGTCGATGAGGCTTTATTAAGCGTGTCTGTTCCCCCGCAGCTCGATAGTAGAATGGCCTGCGGGGGAGGACTCCGGCTTCTTATACTCCGCCTTCAGGGCGGAGCTAGAGGTCAACGGCCAACCAGGACCCGGGATCTGTCAGCCAATGACATTAGGGCTTCCAGTCCCACATGACCCCTAATCCATACTACCACACCCGTTTTCTGCCTACCTCCTTTTTTAAACAGTGGTGTCACGTTTGCTAATTTCCAATCCGCCGGGACACCCCAGAGTCTAAGTGAATTTTGGTAAATTATCACTAGTGCATTTTCAATTTCCCTAGCCATCTCTTTTAGCACTCTGGGATGCATTCCATCAGGGCCAGGAGACTTGTCTACCTTTAGCCCCATTAGCTTGCCCATCACTACCTCCTTAATGATAACAATCCTCTCAAGGTCCTCACCTGTCATAGCATCATTTCTATCAGTCACTGGCATGTTATTTGTAGCTTCCACTGTGAAGATTGACCCAAAAAACCTGCTCAGTTCCTCAGCCATTTCCTCATCTCCCATTATTAAATCTCCCTTCTCATCCTCTAAAGGACCAATATTTACCTTAGCCACTCTTTTTTGTTTTATATATTTGTAGAAACTTTTACTATCTGTTTTTATATTCTGAGCAAGTTTTCTCTCATAATCTTTCTTACTCTTCTTTATAGCTTTTTTAGTAGCTTTCTGTTGCCCCCTAAAGATTTCCCAGTCCTCTAGTCTCCCACTAATCTTTGCCACTTTGTATGCTTTTTCCTTCAATTTGATACTCTCTCTTATTTCCTTAGATATCCACGGTCGATTTTCCCTCTTTCTACCGTGCTTCCTTTTTGTTGGTATAAATCTTTGCTGAGCACTGTGAAAAATTGCTTGGAAGGTTCTCCACTGTTCCTCAACTGTTTCACCATAAAGTCTTTGCTCACAGTCTACCTTAGCTAGTTCTTCGCACATCTCATTGTAATCTCCTTTGTTTGAGCACAAAATACTAGTGTTTGATTTTACCTTCTCACCCTCCATCTGTATTTTAAATTCCACCATATTATGATCGCTCCTTCCGAGAGGATCCCTAAATATGAGATCATGAATCAATCCTGTCTCATTACACAGGACCAGATCTAGGACCGCTTGTTCCCTCGTAGATTCCATTACATACTGTTCTAGGAAACTATCGAGGATACATTCTATAAACTCCTCCTCAAGGCTGCCTTGACCGACCTGGTTAAACCAATCGATATGTAGATTAAAATCCCCCATGATAACTGCCGTACCATTTCTACATGCATCTGTTATTTCTTTGTTTATTGCCTGCCCCACCATAATGTTACTATTTGGTGGCCTATGGATTACTCCTATCAGTGACTTTTTCGCCTTACTATTCCTGATTTCCCCCCAAATGGATTCAACCTTATCCTCCATAGCACCGATGTCATCCCTTACTATTGCCCGGATGTCATCCTTAAATAACAGAGCTACACCACCTCCCTTACCATCCACTCTGTCCTTCCGAATAGTTTGATACCCTTGGATATTTAACTCCCAGTTATGACCATCCTTTAACCATGTTTCAGTAATGGCCACTAAATCATAGTCATTCACGATGATTTGCGCCATCAACTCATTTACCTTATTCCGAATACTACGAGCATTCAGGTAAAGTACACTTATGTTGGCTTTTTTTTACCTGTTTTGAATCTTAACACCTCGATCAGTAACCTTTCCTAAGTTATATTTCTTCTTAATTTTTCTCCTAATTTTCCTTGTCGTTGAACCTATATCTTCATGTAACAACCTGCCGCGTCGCTTACCATTAATGTTTTTACTTCCCGTTTTATTCCTTTTAGTATTACTGGTCCTATTCACTGAGCTCCCCTCAGTCACTGTACCTTGTACTGTCGCCCTTTTTGATTTTTGACTATGGCTTCTCTGCCTTACACTTTCCCCCTTACTGCCTTTTGTTTCTGTCCCTGTTTTACTATCTTCCAACTTCCTGCATTGGTTCCCATCGGTTTCAGAGGGAGGCGTTGCGGAGGAGTCGAGGTAGGCCTCGAAACAGTGAAGCCAGTGTGAGAAGATCTCCTTGGCCTCTGTTGCTCACGCGTCGAGTTCGAGTTTATCTGGCTTTAGAGCGGCTTCCATGGTGCTGTCGCTGGATAATAAATTGTTATACCGTCAATTCACTGCGAGACTGTGAAAACGAGTGAATATAAGGCTTTATTATCCAGGAACTCGCCTGCCAGTGTCTGCTGTACAAATGAGTGCCACCCACAGGTGGCCGGTCTATATATCGCAGGTCATAGGTCACAGCACTATATAGACAGTTCCTACTTAGGTGAATACATTCACCACAAAACCCAAAAGGACGATGGAGGAATGAGAAATTTGGAAAATATTCTAGTTTTAAAAGGAAGATTCTGTTATGGTTGCTAAAAATGATGATATCAAAGATGAAAGTAATGTAAAGAAATCTGTATGTTTTCATTGTTATAAGCTGGTACATGTAAAAGTGAATTGTTGAAAGTTTCAAGCAAAATCATTTACAGTAATAGGACACACAATTTGTGTTCTGCCAGGGTCATTCAGTTCCTGACCTCATTACATGCAGCCTTGTTTCAAACATGGACAAAAGAGCTGAACTCCAGATGTTAGGTGAAAGTGACTGCCCATGATAGCAAGGCATCATTTGACCATGAGTGACATCAGCCCTAGCAAAGCTGGAGTCATTGAGAATCAAGTGAAAATCTAGCTACTAATTGGAAGATGACTGTGGTTGTCGGAGGTCAGTTATCTCAGCTCCAGGGCATAATTGCAGGAGTTCCCCAGTGTAGTGTTAAAGAGGACAATTTGGGCATCCTTAGATGAGAGCATAAACTGCAGCCATTTTAAAACCTACATTTCCACCATTTTGGTGGAATTGAATTCTTCAATTTCAGACTATGGAATTGTCATGTGAACAGATATAACAAGGACACAGTGTGTCTCTGAGAAGCCAGTTTTCAATCAGATAAACTGCATGTTACAATTCAAGGTCTATCTTACAATGTGTAACAAGGTACTCTTGTGATGGCTCTACTAAAGCTGCTGATAGCAAAAGGGCTACACCCAGATATCGGACCACCGATATCATTAATTGCAAGACAACATACGTGCCTTTGTAATGATTGGATGGTTTAATTAAGCATGCGGATCTTTAATGCGATTGGTTAAGTATTCTCATATACTATGCATGATGTAACCTTAATCGATAATCATGATTGGATATAGATAACTAGTAACAAATGATTGGTATATGCTAATGGCTTGTAATCGAATCTTAAAGTATAACTGTCTGTACCATTCTTGAATTGGGGCGTTTTGCTGTCCTAATTAGAATGCCGAAAGCTCTCGTTATAGTCTGTAAATAAAGACTAGATTTTAACTCCAAGTGTCTTCATCTGGTCTCTCATGAGAGTGAAGGTGAAGTACACTACAGTCAAATGGCTGTGGAGTTTTTCCTTCAACAAGTGTTCTAGGCTCAACCATCTGCAGCTGCTTCATCAAAGACCTTCCTTCCAGCATAAGGTCAGAAGTGGGGATGTTCACTGACGATTTCACAATGTTCAGCACCATTCGTAACTCAGATACTGAAGCGGTCCATGCCCATATTATGCAGCAAGACCCAGACAATATCCAGGCCTGAGCTGACAAATGACAAGTGGTATTCGCGCCACACAAATGCCAGGCAATTACCATCTCGAACAAAAGCAAATCTAGCCATAGCCGCTTGACATTCAACGGCATTAACATTGCTGAATTCCCCGCTATTCTTAATATTTTGTGAGATACTGGATCAGTTCATTGATGGTTGCTAATGATGCCATTTCTCTTACAGATAGTCCAGTGAATGCTAGGGGGCATTCATGGGAACCTGTTTCCTTAGATAAAATTCTGCTATTAAATGACTTAATGCACAATAGTTATAGTAGGAATTGTTCCTCGCTTACCTATTGAAAGGGCAGATTTTTTTATTGGGAAATAATTTGGCAGATGATGACATTTTCAATAGTTTCAAGAGAGCTGGTTGCAGTGAAAGAACATTGAAACATAGAACCTGGATTGTTCCCAGATTGTGTAGTAATAAGGTATCAAGCTCATAAAGCAAGACAGGAGGAAGAAAATTCAACTGAAAGGGAAGATGATTCAGGTGTTGGATTAGCCAATATTTTTTATTTATTCACTCTTTCGCGGATTATTCTTTTGCCACCGGTATTTATTGCCCATCTCTAACTGACCCTGAGATGCTGGTGATGAGCTGCCTTCTTGAACCCTGCAGACCATGTGGTGTAGTACATCCACAATGCTGTTAGGAAAGCATTTCCTGGATTTTGACCCAGTGACAGTGAAGAAACAGCAATCTAGTTCCAAATGAGAATGGTATGAAGCTTATAGGGAAACTTACAAGTGGTGATGTTCCATGCATTTGCTGCACTTGTCCTTCTAGATGGTAGAAGTCATGGGTTTGGAAGGTGCTGTTGAAGGAGTCTTGGTGAGCTGCTGCTGTGCATTTTGTAGTCAGTACACATGGCTGCCAATGTGCATTGATGGTGGAGTGAATTTTTAAGGTGCTGAATGGGGTGCCAATCAAGTGGACTGTTTTGTCCTGGATGGTGTCAAGCTTCTTGAGTGTTGTTGCACTCATCCAGGAAAGTGGAGAGTATTCCATTACACTCCTGACTTTTGTATTGTGGATGGTGGACAAGCTTTTGGAGGACAAGGGGTGAGTTGACTCCCTGCAGAATTCACAGCCTCTGACCTTCTCTTATAGTCACAGTATTTATATGGCTAGTCCAGTTCAGTCTGTGACCAGCAATAACTCCCAAGATGTGGATAATGGGGAATTCAGTGATGGTAATGCCACTGAACATCAATGGCAGATGATTAGATTTTCTCTTTTTGGAGATGGTAATTGCCTGGCACTTGTGTGCACAAATGTTACTTGCCACTATCAGTCCAAGCCTGAATATCGTTCAGGTCTTGCTGCATAATATGGGCATGGACTGCTTCAGTATCTGAGTCACAAATGGTGCTGAACATTGTAAAATCATCAGTGAACATCCCCACTTTTGACCTTATGATGGAAGGTCTTTTTTGAAGCAGCTAAAGATGGTTGGGCTTAGCAAACTACCTTGAGAAGTTCCTGCAGCGATGTCCCAAACTAAAATGATTGACCTCCAGCTACCGCATTCACCTTCCTCTGGGCTAGCTATTACTCCAACCAGAGAAGATTTCACATAATCAACATTATAAGTATTTTCTATCCACCATGGTAGTGACTCACCAAAAAATGTAACTAGATTAGTGGATGATAGTTCTCTTTGATCAACTTGTTTAAGTTATGTCTCCAATGATAGATTCCAGTAATTAATGTTAAACTGACAGGATTATTATCTGGTTTCGTTTACCCTCCTTTGTGATTTTCCAATCCAAAAGCGCAATTCATGTATCAAAAAAGCTTTAGAAAATTGTTATGATAATGAGAAATCTGGCATTCGTGTTTGTCCTGATGAGTGCAAGACAAAAAGCTTTGGCAACATGTGTCTCTTTTTGGAACTATTGATTCTGTAATTTCTATTCTTGCATGTTTTAATATGCTAGTATGGAAACCGTAATATTAGAAATAGGCCAGAGAATTGTCAATTCTAAGTCCAATTAATTTCTCCAATCCAGTTTTGCCCAGAAGTTCCATCATTTGACGTATTGTAGGTTCCCTTGCAAAACTGGTATTTGCCCTTTTCCACTATTGTGAATAAGGTTTGAATAAAGCTATAATATTTTGACAAGACTTAATTGCACTTTTTATTGATATTTGCAGTTGAGATTTGAAGGAGCTTTTCAACTGGGGGGAACATTGATGGTTGACATGAAATACAGAATGCTGTTGGCTGCACACAGCTGAAAATGTTTTTCATGACAGATAATGTCACTGGTAAAACACTTGCAGAAATGTTTAGCAAAAGAGACAAAAGCTGTAAAATTGAGATTTAACCAATAAACTGACATTCTTTAAAGCTATACTTTGCTTTGATGCCTAGTCAGAACTCTGGAGAATCTTATATAGTCGTTGCAAAGTTATGCAATGCTTAAGTCAGGTGGCTTGTTCAGCAAGCTAGACGGTACAATTGGGCAGGACGTTGACCACTCATTGGGTGATCGTATGTATGATTTCTTGTGACATATTTGTGACTAATGGGGCATATTATTAATCAATGTATTGTAATGGGGTATTATTCAAACCTGGTAAAGCTACTAGTGTCTAATTTGAGCTTTGAGTGTTGTTTCATTATTCCTCGTAATGTCTCATGTCTGAACAGTAATCTGCCAGGGGTTCAAGGTTTGGGCGTGATTATCTGGCCTTGTTATGCTCGCGCTCAAGTGACACAAGGCCGGTAATAGCAGGAGAGGCCAAAAACGAGAACCATGCCAGGCGCCAAATAGTTTGCGACGCTACCGGCCTGATTCTGTAGGCGAAATCGGGATCAAGCCGCAGCGTGGTGATAAACCAATTATCACCACTTAAGCCCTATTTCCATACAATTAACAGGAGCCACCCCATATCCAACGGCCTCCGTCATTCAGCGGCCTCCCCAGCAAGTGGTGCCAATTAGTACTCCTTTTGAAAAACGTGAACCTGGCGGAAGGGCTTCTACGGGGAGCCGAGGAGGTGAGTAGCCATCTTTGCTCACAGGCAAAGAGCCCGGGGTTGCTGGGCGTGCCACCCAAGTGCTAAATGGGGGGCCCTCGCTGGGGGTGGGGGATCCTCCGCAAAGGTGGGACGCCATAGGATTTGGATTTGTTTATTGTCACGTGTACCGAGGTAAGTGTTTTTCTGCTTGCAGCCCGAACAGATCATTTAGTACATGTCCACGGCCAGAGGGGGGGTGGGTGCCACAAGGACAGGGGATTTGCCTGGAGAGATGGGCCAAGTGTTCGAAGGTCGGCCCGCACTGCGGAAGGAAGTGACAGAGGCATCAAAATGGATGTGCCCCAAGGGTTTTTAAGGAGTAATACAAGTTTCCACTCTCCGGAAGGTGCCACTCTACACCCCCCCCCACCCCAGTTCCCTCAGTGATTCTCAACATGCTTTGCCCCTCCTAACTCTGCTACTATGTCTAGGTGTTTTCCTCAGGATGCACATCTGAGGTGGAGGCAGCCAGCTGCTTACCATGTCCCGTGGCCTTCGATGCCCCTGGCCGACGTCCTCTGGGGGCTCTGGGATCAGAGGGCCCTGGCGCACTTGTCGAAGCACATGCACAGCCATGCCACCCTGTACCGTGTGCTAACTTCGAGACGTGGCCTCATCAGAGGGGTGGAACTCGGGGGAGCTGGTGGCCTGGTTCCGGGTTGGCACCCAGCGCCCCCTCCTCCCTGTTGGTAACCCATAGGGCCCTAGGGTTCACCTTGGGATGAAGGGGCAGCTAGTTCAAGCCCTGGCTGCCCCTTCATCATCTGGCTCTGCCAGCTTCCGTGGTCTACACCATTGTGTCGACGCCCTCTGCGATGCACCTGTGATTGGGCTATGCTCTGCAGCGCCTCGGCAATGCCCACCTGCCGACTGGAACAAGCTCCGCAGTGTCTCAGCCATGCCCATCTGAGAGCGGAACATGTCCACAGACCTCATCAACGTTAGGCCTGGTACTGGTAGACATCCCCCGTGAGTTGGACACTCTTCTGACCCTCACCGACTGCTCGACACCTTCACTAATAGTACTGATGTTGTGCACCAGGCTTTCCACTGCGGTTGCCACCCTTGCAGTTGTTGGCTTCAGTGCCACGCATTGCTGGCGACATCTGCGCTCGTAGCCTCTGGGACTCCTCAAAGTGGCTATGGATCTGCTGGAGTGATGCTGACATCTCCCTCTGAATGTCCCGGCTGCTCCCTATCGTCTCATCAGCTCCGGGTAACTCTGTGACAACATCAGGCTGGGACACAGCTGAGTTCTGGGATCCAGCAGCCCGCCGATTGCTGTCTCGCCTGGGGGTTCCTGCCTCTACCTGATATGCCATCGGCAGCAGTGTGGTGCTCACCAGATTGTGCCTCCGAAGCCTGTCCACTAACAATTCCCACCAAGGTGTGTGTATCTGTACTGGTGGAGGATGGGGATGGCAGCTGTGCCGCGACTATAATGGTTGCATCTCGGAGCTCCCATGGGAGGCAGGAGAGGGTGCTGTCGCCTGGAGGATCTGCGGGAAAATGGACATGTGGTCATTGGGAGGAATGGGTCAGTCAGTAAGGCAATAACGACTCACGTTTGACAGGTCCCCCGGGTGGAGTCTGGTGCTTCCTCACCTCTGCAGTGTCCGCCCAGCCTTCGCATGGGTGACTGCCCTGTCCTCGGCCACCCCAGTCACCTCCAGGACATGCCCCTTGAAGGAGGTGAGGATTATTAAGTCCGGCACCCCCTTTCCTGAGAAGGGGCAACTTTCCACAGTGGTAGGATGGAGGTCTGAAGGGAGGTTTACCGAGGGTGGAGGGAGGGTTGGGGGGGGGATGGATGGGGACATTGGTGTCTACTCACTCGTGCTGGCCCAGTGTAGGTCGTAGACCTTTTTTCGGCACTGGAGATCAGACCTCCTGGTCACCTCGTCCCAGGCAGCACTGGCTACCCTATGGTTCACCCTCCGGACCCTTTCTGGGATCCCTCCTGGCATCCACCACATCTAGGAGTCTTCTCAAGTTAGCGTCCCCGAATTTTGGTGCCGGTCTCCTTGGTGCCATTATTGTGAGCTGGCTGGGGTTGGTTGAGCAAGTGCAGCTTAAGTGCTGCTCGACCTTGTTAGCGGGGGAGGAGGGGGGGGGGGGGGGGTCGTGAGTGCAGTGCCTGCGAATCAGCTGGCGAGTCTTCATTTGCCTGCAAGGGTTCGTTAAGTGGATCGTTGAATTGCGTTGCCAGCCTCGGTGGGCTGAGCACCGGGACGCTCACGGCAATTCCCCGCTCGCCACCAGACTTAGAATTGTTTCTGGAGAATCGCACCCTTTGTTTTACAGCTTAAGGTATTCATTTAGTAAGTGTGCCATTTTCTTATCCCCTGCATGGCACAGACGCATCCTCGAACATTATAGAAGAGCAAATTGGACCACATCAGATGCACTTGTGTAACACAAACATTGTCATAATTGTCCCGGTAATGTATTGCACAATAAACAATCTAACATCCTTTTTCTTATCAAATAGCATACATATTGATGTTGCATCATAAACATACATAATATTTCGCAAGCCAATAAAACCCTTGAAAAAAGTTTACAAAAAACCCAGAAAGTCACATTCACAAAAATATTTCTCATTGGAGAACCTGGAGTTTAAGGGGCATTAGCTGCTTCATATTCAGCAACCTATTAATATCCCTCCCCTCTCCTCATCTGGTTAACACCAAAACGACTGCTTGCACCATTCTGCACACAACTCAGGAACTTGGCAAGTGCGCTTGCGCTTGGGATGCCGCGCGATGCATTTTACATAGGACGCATGCGCATGTCCTGTTGAGTGAGTTGCGGGTCCGCAGCCTGATCGGCAGACACGCATGCGTAGATGTTGACACCTGACTGGCGCATGCTCTCAGAGACGCCGCTTTCAGCGCGAGGATGGAGCTGGAAGCGATGTCGGACTGTGAGAGTGAGGAGACCATCGTGGAGAGTTCCGTCTCAGGACAGTGAGGGCGAGGAGGAAGAGCTTCACGTGGAGAGGTATCCAAGCGAAAGTTGGAGCCAGAGATCTCTTCGTGTCACAAGATAGCCCGAGAACTCAGTCCCCTCCTCTCCCCCCTCACTTTCTCCCCTCTCCCCCCACCCTCACTTCTCTCCCCCCCCCCACCCTCACTTCTCCCCCCCCCCACCCTCACTTCCTCCCCCCCACCCCTCACTTCTCCCCCCCCCCACCCTCACTTCTCCCCCGCACCCTCACTTCTCCCCCCCCCACCCTCACTTCTCCCCCCCACCCTCACTTCTCCCCCCCCCCACCCTCACTTCTCCCCCCCACCCTCACTTCTCCCCCCCACCCTCACTTCTCCCCCCCACCCTCACTTCTCCCCCCCCACCCTCACCTTCTCCCCCCCACCCCTCACTTCTCCCCCCCCACCCCTCACTTCTCCCCCCCCACCCTCACTTCTCCCCCCCACCCTCACTTCTCCCCCCCACCCTCACTTCTCCCCCCCCCCCTCACTTCTCCCCCCCCCACCCTCACTTCTCCTCCCCCCCCACCCTCACTTCTCCCCCCCCCACCCTCACTTCTCCCCCCCCACCCTCACTTCTCCCCCCCCACCCTCACTTCTCCCCCCCCACCCTCACTCTCCCCCCCCACCCTCACTTCTCCCCCCCCACCCTCACTTCTCCCCCCCCACCCTCACTTCTCCCCCCCCACCCTCACTTCTCCCCCCCCACCCTCACTTCTCCCCCCCCACCCTCACTTCTCCCCCCCCACCCTCACTTCTCCCCCCCCACCCTCACTTCTCCCCCCCCACCCTCACTTCTCCCCCCCCCACCCTCACTTCTCCCCCCCCCACCCTCACTTCTCCCCCCCCCCACCCTCACTTCTCCCCCCCCCACCCTCACTTCTCCCCCCCCCACCCTCACTTCTCCCCCCCCCACCCTCACTTCTCCCCCCCCACCCTCACTTCTCCCCCCCCACCCTCACTTCTCCCCCCCCACCCTCACTTCTCCCCCCCCCACCCTCACTTCTCCCCCCCCACCCTCACTTCTCCCCCCCACCCTCACTTCTCCCCCCCCACCCTCACTTCTCCCCCCCACCCTCACTTCTCCCCCCCCACCCTCACTTCTCCCCCCCCACCCTCACTTCTCCCCCCCCACCCTCACTTCTCCCCCCCCCCCTCACTTCTCCCCCCCCACCCTCACTTCTCCCCCCCCCACCCTCACTTCTCCCCCCCCCACCCCCCCACCCTCACTTCTCCCCCCCCCACCCTCACTTCTCCCCCCCACCCTCACTTCTCCCCCCCCACCCTCACTTCTCCCCCCCCACCCTCACTTCTCCCCCCCCACCCTCACTTCTCCCCCCCCACCCTCACTTCTCCCCCCCCACCCTCACTTCTCCCCCCCCACCCTCACTTCTCCCCCCCCCACCCTCACTTCTCCCCCCCCCACCCTCACTTCTCCCCCCCCCACCCTCACTTCTCCCCCCCCCCACCCTCACTTCTCCCCCCCCACCCTCACTTCTCCCCCCCCCACCCTCACTTCTCCCCCCCCCCACCCTCACTTCTCCCCCCCACCCTCACTTCTCCCCCCCACCCTCACTTCTCCCCCCCCCCACCCTCACTTCTCCCCCCCCCCACTCTCACTTCCCCCCCCCCCCCACTCTCACTTCCCCCCCCCACTCTCACTTTCCCCCCCCCACTCTCACTTTCCCCCCCCCCACTCTCACTTTCCCCCCCCACTCTCACTTTCCCCCCCCACTCTCACTTTCCCCCCCACTCTCACTTTCCCCCCCCACTCTCACTTTCCCCCCCCACTCTCACTTTCCCCCCCCACTCTCACTTTCCCCCCCCACTCTCACTTTCCCCCCCCCACTCTCACTTTCCCCCCCACTCTCACTTCCCCCCCCACTCTCACTTTCCCCCCCCACTCTCACTTTCCCCCCCCACTCTCACTTTCCCCCCCCACTCTCACTTTCCCCCCCCACTCTCACTTTCCCCCCCCACTCTCACTTCCCCCCCCCCCCACCCTCACTTTGCTCTCCACCGATTCTCTCTGCCCACCCTTCCTCCACGTATATTATAAACCACATCTTAATTGACAGTGAAATCAACACATTTTTGAATGATACCAGTATTGCTTACTTGAGTACATAAATGCGTGCCTCCATCCAAGCTGTGATTTTGGTGAACATCGTCCATAGCAATGGGCCTGAATTCAGCAGTGTCATTTGTCTGTCGTACATATCCATGGCTGTTGTAACTTGTCAAATTACACTTTTCAATATTGCTGTTATAAATAGATTTCTATGCTTTCATGTAGGATGCTGTTTATTCACAAAAATGCTTTTCAGCTGTACCATACAATGAGTGATTTTACTTCGGGCACAGAAGCCGTGTTTGGAGGTAATTTTTTGGGTTTTATATGTCTAACTTTATCAAGAGGTACATATGCTCATATTTTCCCCACTATCTTTTTGTTCCTTTTGTCCATTTATTCACACCCATGTGACGATATTGACATTTCTTTAAAGATAAAATTCACTGGGTGTCAGCAAATCGTATGGTACCTCACCCATGAGTACATCCTTTGTGTGAGCTTAAACAGTGATATTGAGCTGACTAACGCCCTATTAAAGGCATCATAGCTCATTCCAAATCTTTCTCAATGTTTACACAGGCATAAATATCAGGAGGAGTCTCAACTTCACGATTAGAATTGGAATAGGGAATCGGAAGAGATCGTTTAGAATAAGAATCTATAAATACTAAATATAATGAGGATAAGAAACTTAAAATACGAAATGTGACAAGGGAATTTGGACACTTTTTGAATAGCAAAGGTTAAGAGGATATATGCCAACTGTTTAAAATTAAGGCTTGACTAAGGGAAAGAGAAAAGTTATTTCCACTGGTCGTAACTCGGGTAACAGAAGGAATGCACTTAAGATGATAAAAAATGAGGGGGGAACTTAGGAGAACTGTTTTAATAATGCAATCGGTTATTAAGACATAAAATAGATGAAAATGTTTAATAGCCCTCTTAATGAGAAATGGATATATATTTGAAAAAATACAAATTAAGTCTGGAGACACAAATATGGGACTAAATTGTCTGAAAGCTGATACACCGGCATGATCAAAAAATAGCTGCCTTTTTCATTTGATTCTAAATTGGGTGGCACAGTAGCACAGTGGTCAGCACTGTTGCTTCACAGCGTCTTGGCCAAACCCAACCTTGCCCCTCACCTGAGGTGTGGTGACCTCGGGTTAAATTGATACAGTCAGCCAGGAGCTGGGGGGGCCCTACATAAACTGAATCTGACGAGGTTGGTGGAGCAAATGGAGGAGGATTTTAAAAGATGGGACATGTTACCGCTCTCGCTGGCGGGTAGAGTGCAATCGGTCAAAATGGTGGTCCTTCCGAGGTTTTTGTTTGTGTTTCAGTGCCTTCCCATCGTGATCACTAAGGCCTTTTTTAAGAGAGTAGGCAGGAGTATTATGGGGTTTGTTTGGGCGAATAAGACCCCGAGGGTAAGGAGAGAGTTCCTGGAACGCAGTAGGGACCGAGGAGGGTTGGCGCTGCCAAACCTGGGGAGCTACTACTGGGCAGCAAATGTGTCGATGATCCGCAAGTGGGTTATGGAGGGAGAGGGGGCGGCATGGAAGAGGCTGGAGATGGCAAAGGAACGAGTCTGGGAGCGTTGGTGACGGCACCGCTGCTGCTCTCGCCGACAAAGTATACCACGAGCCCGGTGGTGGCGGCAACGCTAAGGATCTGGGGCCAGTGGAGACTGCACAGGGATGCAATGGGAGCATCGGTGTGGTCCCCGATCAGGGGTAACCATCGGTTTATCCCGGGGAAGATGGACGGAGGGTTCCAGAGCTGGCATCGGGTGGGGATCAGAAGAATGGGGGACCTGTTCATTGACGGAACGTTTGCGAGCCTAGGGGCACTGGAGGAGAAGTTTGAGTTACCCCTGGAAATGCCTTTAGATATATGCAGGTGAGGGCTTTTGTAAGGCGACAGGTGAGGGAATTCCCGTTGCTCCCGGCACAAGGAATTCAAGACCGGGTGATCTCGGGCGCATGGGTTGGGGAGGGTAAGGTGTCGGAAATAGACCAGGAGATGAAAGAAGAAGGGGAAGCGCTGGTAGAAGAGTTGAAGGGTAAATGGGAGGAGGAGTTGGGGGAGGAGATCGAGGTAGGTCTGTGGGTGGATGCCCTAGGTAGGGTTAATTCCTCCTCCTCGTGTGCCAGGCTCAGCCTGATACAATTTAAGGTGGTTCACAGAGCTCACCTGACGGGGGCGAGGTTGAGCAGGTTCTTTGGGGTAGAGGACAGATGTGGAAGGTGCTCAGAGAGCCCGGCGAACCATGTCCATATGTTTTGGTCATGCCCGGCACTGGGGTTCTGGAGAGGAGTGGCGGGAGCAATATCTCAGGTGGTGAAAGTCCGGGTCAAGCCAAGCTGGGGGCTAGCAATATTTGGAATAGTGGACGAACCGGGAGTGCAGGAGGCGAAAGAGGCCGGCATTCTGGCCCTTGCGTCCCTAGTAGCCCGGCGAAGGATCTTGCTAATATGGAAGGAGGCGAAGCCCCCCAGCGTGGAGGCCTGGATAAACGATATGGCTGGGTTCATAAAGTTGGAGAGGATTAAGTTCACCTTGAGAGGGTCTGCGCAGGGGTTCTACAGGCGGTGGCAACCGTTCCTAGACTATCTCGCGGAGCGTTAGAGGAAGGTCGGTCAGCAGCAGCAGCAACCTGGGGGGGGGGGGGGGGGGGGGGGGGAGCTGCCTGGGGGGTGGATGAGCAAGAGATAACATGAAGAGTCGGGGAAACTGGCACGTACGGGAGAGAGCCAGTGTACAAAGCTATGTAAATATACTATTTTGCCATGTATATATCTTGCTCCGCGCGATTTCTCGTTTTTTTTTGTTACGGGGGGAAGGGGGGTTATTGTTTGTAAGGGAGAAAAATTGTGTTAAAAACTTTAATAAATAAAAAAAAAATTGATACAGTCAGCTCTCCCCCCTCAAAGGGGAAAGCAATCCATGGTTATCTGGAGCTATGGAAGCTTTACCGTACCGGATTATAATGCTGAGGCTAATGCACTGGGAACATAAGTTCAAATCTCACCATGATAACTGGTGAAATCTAAATTTGATTAATAAATTTGGAGATGGAAGGTGTTCTTAGTAATGCTGACAAAACTATCATCACATTTGTAAAAACATATCTCGTTCACTATTGCCCTTTAGGAAAGATATCAGGCCACTTGTGACTCCAGACTCACAGCAAAATGAGTCTTAACTGCCCTCTGAAATGGTCTAGAAAGTCACTCGGTTGTACTGAACCATTACAGAAGAGTTAAAAAGGAATAAAACTGGATGGGCCAGTATTGACTTAGGCACCGAAAATGACAACAGCCCACCAACCCTGTTGACCGTGCAAAGATCTCCTTAGGAACGTTTGGAGGCTTGTGCCAAAATTGGAGAGCTGTCCCAAAGAATGGTCAAGCAACAGCCTGACATAGTCATACGAACAAGGATCAGGAGTAGGCCATTCAGCCCTCCCACCTGCTCCACCAATTAACAAGATCGTGGCTGATACGACGGTAACCACAAATCTGCATCCCGCCTACCTCCGATATCCTAGGAGCAGGATTAGGCGTTTACAGGAATTCCAAACACTTAAAACCCTATAAGTGAACAAATTCCATCTCATCTCTGTTTTAAATGGGCGATTCCTTATTTTTAAACAGTAACTCCTTGTTCTAAATTCTCCACATTCACCTTGCCAAGACCCCTCGGGAGCTTGTACGTTTCAGTCAAGTTGCCGCTTATTCTTCTATTCCGAGTAAATGCTTTGAGTCCAATGTGACTATTCTCCCGAAGTTTCCCAGAAGAGTCATATTGGAGTTGAACTGGTAGCTATTTCTCTTTCCACAGATGCTGCCAGATCTGCTGAGCTTTTCCAGCACCTCACCTGGTCTTATTTCAGATCTCTAGCACCCACAGTATTTTGCTTTTATTTTACCATTTCTTAAAACTCGACTTGGTTCTCCTATCACAGACTCGCTTTCTTCTCCGATTGCTGGGAATCATTCCCATGGGATGTCGTTTTAGCCAGCTTAAAAATGGGAAATGAATTGGAATGCTAAACAAGGGGGTGATAGATTATCAGGGGTAGCAGGATGCAGATTTGAGTTTATAATCTGATCAGCCATGATCTTATTTAATGGTGGAGCAGGCTCGAGGGGCTGAATGGTTTACTGCTCATTGTTTGTGTCTTCAGCAGGACCGCAAAGTCCCTACCTAGCTGGGTTATTCAGTTAGCTTCAGCCTTCGTTGCACTCTCCACGTTAACATTAAAGTCCCTGTCTCCTTTCTCTTTCTACCAAAATCTATTCAATGAACAATTCTATTTACATTTTCCTGCATGAGGTTAATGCATAGAATAAATAATTTGAAGAACGATGACCAATCAAAAGTGAATAATCTTTTTTTCTTATTTTAGGAAATTCTTCACCTGTGATACAGATGATTCCTAAAAGTAAATGTTTTCGATTGCATGTGGAAAATCGTCAACAGCAAGTGAAAACTCTGGTACGGATTACATTATCAAAGTTAGAAATTGTCTTGAAATAGAGGACGAGTGTCAGATTTCTGAGCCCTGAAATTGCTCTGGAAATAGTGGCTGATCCTGAGGAACCTGGACCGGACCCTAGTTGTGCTGGATCCGCTGTCCTTTTTTTTTTTTTGATTAAAATAACAAGTTCCACTGGAAATCTGAACAAAGTTACAGTTTCCCCATCTAAACCTTAATTGAATTGAGGGTAGGAATGCATCACTTGTCAGAATTCCTGCCAGTTTCCCTCTTCCTCTCGATTGCCTCCAACCTGGGATGGTTTGTGTATGGCAGCCAATGCATTTATACTGGGACTGTTCATGGTGACCACCTGTGCACTTTGAACAACATTTCTTAACTCAGAACAAATGTCCCCTGTGCTCATAATTGCAAAGCTACAAATGGCAGGAGTCATTTGATTTCTTATCATTCACACTTCATTCTAATATGTCCATCCATGTTTGGACAGCATCATTTTCTGCAAGTGTAGGAAGCCAGCTGAGTGCTGATAAATACTTAAATTCCTGCGTGTTGTTGGAAGGAAGCTTTAATTTTCTGAGGCCAATACTGTGGCAGTGTACAAATTAGGAGCAGCAAGATTCCATTTGGTCCTTTGACCCTGCTCTGCCATTCAGTAGAATCTTGGTTGACCTGACTGTTACCTCAACTCCACATTCTGCCTACTGCCGATAACCTTTGGCTTTTTTGTTAGTCAAGAATCCATCTACCTCTGCTTTAAAAATATTAAATGATCCTACCTCCACCATTCTCCGGGGAAGAGAATTCCAAAAACTCATGTCCCTCTGAGACAAAACAAAATTACTCCGCATCTCCATCTTAAATGGGAGACCCTATTTTTAAATTGTGTCTCTAGTTCTATTCCTTCCCACATGGGGAAACTCATCCTTTCAGCATCCACCCTGCCAAGTTCCCTCAGGATATTTTTCAATAAGATAACTCGTCATTTTTAGCTCCAATGGATACAGGCCCAGCCTATCCAACTTTTCCTCATAAGATAAATGAGAGAGGGCAGCACGGTGGCGCAGTGGTTAGCACTGCTGCCTAACGGCGCCGAGGTCCCAGGTTCGATACCGGCTCTGGGTCACTGTCCGTGTGGAGGTTTGCACATTCTCCCGTGTTTGTGTGGGTTTCAGCCCACGACCTAAAGGTGTGCAGGGTAGGTGGATTGGCCACGCGAAATTGCCCCTTGGAAAAAATGAATTGGACACTAAATTTTTAAAAAGTAAATAAGCTAATGAGAGAACACCTCCAACCAAGGTGTCAGTTGAGTAAACCTTCTCTGAACTGTTTTTAATGCATTTATATCCTTTCTTAAATAACCAGACAAAAACAGTATTCCAGATCTGATCTCACCAATGATCAGTACAACTGCAGCAAAACATCCCCATTTTTATGTTCCATTCCCCTTGGAATAAATGACCACATTCCATTTGATTTCCTAATCACTTACTGGGCCAACATACTAACTTCATATGATTCAGGACATCCAGGTCCCTCTGTAGCTCGGGGCCAAGAAATGCCAATCCCTTGCCATTTAAATAATCTGCTGCTTTTCTATTCTTCCTGCCAAAGTGGACAAGTTCACATTTTCCCACATTATATCTATTTGTCAAATTTTGGCCCACTCACTTACCCTATCTTTGTCCCTTTGCAGACTCCTTGGCCGGAATTATCACAATATCCAGGCTTGGGGTGACAAGTGACATGTAACATTTGCGCCAGGCAGTGACCTGGACTTAGGAGCCTGGAGATTGCTGCAAATCTCAGAATTCTTGCAACCTAGCCAGCTTCGTTCACTGTGAAAATATAATGATGAGCGTTACTGTAGAGGGCACTGCCTTTACACATTTATGTGTTGAGGACTGAGGAATGCCACATAGATTCTGTGTTGCTCCTTGGAATGAGCAGCTTGCAAGAAAAACGTGGAGTACGGCTGTGACCTTTAGGGGCACTGAAAGGGAATGGCCTCGCCTCAGATTTCATGTGGCGTCAGATTCTCCTGCATGCTGTAGCATGTATGATCCAGCCATCTATTGACAAAAGTAGACATGTGTTGAGCTGCCTGTCTCATCTCCAAATAGGAGAGATGTTTTTGGTAGACCTTGATTACGTCAGTTGGCCTCCATGGGATGGGACTGACCTCAGTCTCTGGGTCATGGGCACATCTGGATCATGCGCCTCAAGCCGCGGCTCTTTAAGCAGTACAAGATGGTGCCTGGCCTTCCTTCTCCTCACCACTGCCATCAAGAAGGCAGCATTGATCGCAGCCTGCATTCTGCAATCTTCTTTGCTATGGACAGATGCATTCATCACTTTGGTCTGTCTCCTCCAACAATTACAGACCTCCCACTCCAATCCAGAAAGCTACTGTTATACCCTTGTGCTGCGCTTGTGGTACCTTATTTTCCCAGGCCACCCTTGAAACTGAGATCCTCCCACACAGATCATAGATGTTATAAGAAGTCACCCTAATAACTAGTGGAAGAGCACAACCCTAAAGTAATTTTGACGTTCACTAAAGGCACTTATCCGGTTCCTAATTTGGATTTGAGATTATCCCTGCCATGAACTTTTCCCGAGAACGGATGCTTTGTTCCCTGTGATTCATGTTAAATGGGCAGTGCAGTTTGCATGGTTTGATAGAGCTTCTTGCATATATCCAGCAGGTGTGCTTCCTTAATGGCTGGCTGCCACATTTCCTTCTCCGATGCCACAGGCGCTCAATGAGACCACCTCTATTGTGACCCCAATTCCTAATGTAGTCTCATGTAAAAGCATACCAGCTTCAAACCGTCCCCTGTTATCGTGCACGTGCCTCCAATCATCCTGGATTCCTGTGAGGTAGACCTTCCTTTGGTCACTCCAGCCTACCCCAGTAACCCTGGATCCCATAATGATTGTTGTGGACATTCCTGTCCTCCCCCTGAACCCATCACTGTGTTTGTCCCCATGCCTCATGTGGACCTCATCCCTCACCCATCTTGCCCAACCAGAGATGCCCTTCCTCCCACCCCACCTCCAAATGAGTTTGGAGTACACCCTTTATTACATTTTCCCCATATACAGGCAAGGCCTGTCTGATCAATGGGATCATGCAGAATATGGTGTGCAAGGCTTGGTCAGTACCACACACACAGTGATCCTGGGGATGGTTGGCTCAGTATAGTCATGAGTTGAATTTTTAATGAGTATTCATGCTAATGCACTCAAATGAAGCTCCCGACATGGATCAGTGGGAAAGTTGAGTCACCATTACACCTCCATGAAAGGACCATTCTTGACTTTTTCACATTGGTGGAAATCCGACTTTTGGCCTCAAAATTTTTAGTGCCTGCCTGCCATGGCTCATGCCGCTGGCAGGACTGGAAAACTCTATGCCTTCTGGTATATCCAGATCTGGTATACCATGTTCTCTGGTTGGTGCTAGAACATACTGCTCTAAGAAACTGGCCCGAAAACACTATGATCTCATCATCCAAGCTACCTTTGCCAATCTTTCACCCATTCTATATGTAGATTAAAATCACCCATGATTCTATCCATATCTTTTTCACAAGCTCCAATGGTATCTTTCTGCACACCCATCTTCCAGTGTGGTTATTGTTTTGGCAGGGGGGGGGGGGGCTGAAAATCATCCCACAAGTGACTTTGTACCTTTAGTATTTTTCATCTCTAACTAAACTGATTCTATGGGTGAGTTTTCCTCCCATTGGACTGGGAGTGGGCATCAACAGTAGCATTCTAGTTGCAATTATTTTTTTCACGATGTATCGTTCACTCCATGCCACTTTAATGATGCAAGCATGGGAAACATGTTGGGTCACTGGCATGTGGCCTCTGATTTGCCCATCCTGCCGTCACCTCACCGCTTCTTCACTCTGCGCATCTTTTTCAAAAAGTGCAGATGCACACAGTCTTCTCAATGTTGGCGGCCCAGGATTGCTCCACTGAAGGCTTGACCTTGAAACCCAAGAAGATGGCAGCCCCCAAGTTCAGTGACACTTCACTGGCGAGCCTACAGGATGCAGTCAAGGCCTGTCACCATGTCCCCTATCGCTATCCTGGCCGCAGGAATTCCAGCAATGTGATCAATCCAGTTTGGGAGACGGTGGCAGCATTGGCTAGTGCCAATGTGCTACAGAAGAGGTCAGCCACCCAGTTCAGGGGGAGGATGAATGATTTTGTGTGTGGCAAAGTCGATCATCTCATCACTCAATTTGCACTCTGGGCCCATCACACATTCGCTGGCATCTCTCATACTGCCAGTTCAAGGGACATCACCACTCACTCTTTCACTCACACCTTCACATCTCTATTTGACCTAATTTCCATTGGAAGTTGTGTCCTCATCATGTCCATGGCTCCACACACCACCCACACATGTCGTGCGTTCCTACCATTTGCCCTGGCATGTGTCTTGCTCACAATCTCTTTGTCTGTCTTTATGCAGGATGAGCTTGCGCACAATTGCAGGGAAAAGTCCCAGAATAGGGGGTGGAGTGCTGGAAATCAAGATCCTCTCTGTTTGAAAATAAAGAGAGCTGAATGGAGAGAACATTGTACATGCCTGTGTCTACAGTGAGGTGAGTGGCAAAGTCCTAAATGAGGAACATGCACCAGCTCATCCCTCAGACAATGATACTGTGAGTGTTTTGTTTTATTTGTCATGCAATGATTATTTCTCCTTTCTTTCAGAGGCACTTCTGAAAATCTTCTGAGGGCATCCACAAGCCAGGTCCTCGCCTCCAGCCCCAACACCACCTCCGATGAGGAGCCACTGGACAGCACAGCGGAAGACCTGTTGGAGCATTCACTCCCAAGCTCCACTACCATAGAAACATATACCTCAGTGGGGCCTAGTTCTAGAACATGCTCAAAGTCACAATGTGGTGAGCACAGCACATAATCTGGTCCACAGCAGGCAGAGGATGGGGTTATCTGAGGTTGCCAACACTCTGAGGACAGCTGACGGTCACGATTCTGCTGTGTCTGAGTCAGATGACGAGCCTCTGAACTGGATCTTAAATCAGTTGGTGGATCTGCATGTGACAAATCATGGGAGCACCAGGAAGCAATGTCAGCTGTATTCTTCAGATTGCAACAATGGAGGAGTCTGTCCGGCTTCAATCTGAGGTGATACTGCTGACATCTCAAAAAACCGATGTCAACACTGGTATGATGGCAGCTGTCATGGAGTGCCCCGATCTCACTCCAACTGCCCCTTCTGAAGGAGTCAGCCAGGGACCCTCAGCATCAATAGGCAGGATGACCAGCAGCTGGACACCAGTGGGTCATCCACCCAGGTGCCTCTGGGACTCTCCGGCTCAGGCAAATCCCCTCATCCTGTGACCCTTTTCACCTCCGAGGAGGGTGCACCTGCCCCACAGCAGAACATACCAAAGCAGGACCCGGTCCCTCGAGGGTGCCCACTAAAATCACAGTCAACAGGGCTTGGCAGTCAGTAAGCTGCCTTTACCTCGACTGTGAATGTTGGGATGTAGCAGTAGGGTTCGGGAAGTTTAAAAGATTTAGGAGAACAGCTTTGGCATGGGTGTTCATAATATCTATATAATGTACACAAATGTAAATAGAATTGCATCCATTTCACATCTCCTGTGTACGCCTCCTTTCTGTGATGAGCTGTGTTGCTGTCGATCTGGGGGAAGGGGAAGAGTGGAGGAGAAGAGTAAGGAAAGGGAGAAGGTGGGGTGGAGAAAGAGAGGGGCAAGGGGGAAGAGGGAGTGGGAAACTAGGTGGAGACAGGATTGTGCTGCATGGGTTACAGATTATAAAGAAAAACGTAAAAGTATCTCATCAAAACAGGGTTTGCATTTTCTAAAGTTAGCTCACTTTTATGATAAAAGCAAAATACTGTGGTTTCTGGAGATCTGAAATACAAGCAAAATGCTGGAAAAACGCAACAAGTCGGGCAGCATCAGTTTTATGATGTTTGAAGCTATTGAAATTCTGAAATATAGAAAATGAACTCTGATCATTTTTGGTGTCTGAATGCTTAAGTGATGTTGCTAATCGCAAATGTTTGAGCAAATAGTTTGGGCAACTGATGATATTAATGTCAGTTATGTTACATGTAATGTTAAATTAAAGTTCAATGATTGTTTTTGAGTGCAATTGATGTTAAATGATAGTTAATTAATTTCTATTGAGCACAATTGATATCAAAGAATGCAAATGAACACTTCAATGTTTCTTCTTGGCTGAGGTGTTCTCCTATCTCGTCTGCATTCTTGAAATGTGATGGTCTAGTGTACAAGAAATATGTGCAAAGATGGAGAAGGATCATATACTGTGCAACTCAATGTGCTCTTTATCGTTGGCAGAGTTTTCATGATGTGAGCCCCTCCTCTGAGCTTGTGTGTGCTGCCATCAGCCAACCGTGTTTTCAGGTTTGTGTGTACATCTACTAAGTTCACCAATAAGTGGGACCACCTTGCCACTTCAAGGCGATGAAGCTCAGCCAAATTATTAACCTGAATCTTAAGCGCCCATCCTTGAACATGTCACATTTGAGAGGGAGCCTGAGACTTCTGTGAACTGTCCAGCTCCAATTTTCTAACAGGCTTCTGGGGTTTGTCCATTTGCCTAATTGCTCTGGAGTTTGTTATTACTGGTGAATTTCCATACTGCAAACAAGGGACGCAATTCTCCCAGCCCCGCGCCGGGCTGGAGAATCGCTGCAACCGTGCCACGGTGTGCGATTCTCCGAGGAGCGGAGAATTTGCGCTGGCGTGTTTGGCGCGGCGCCGGTCGCGGACCCCTGTACGAGGCCGGACCGCCGATTCACCGGCCCGGATGGGCCGCGCGGAAAAAGCAGAGTCCCGCCGGCGCCGTCCACACCTGGTCGCTGCCGGCGGGAACTCTGCGCGAATGGTCGGGGGACGGCCTGGGGGGGCGGGGGGAGGGAGGTGGGCTCCAACCCTGGAGGGGGCCTCCGATGGGGTCTGGCCCATGATCGGGGCTCACCGATCGACGGGCCAGCCTCTCCTCTCTCCTCTCTCTCCCTCCCCCCCCCCCCCGGCCTACTTTGTTGGTCCGGCCCCGGAACCCCTGTGCCATGTTGTGTCCGGGCCGCCGCGTTCTGTAATGCCACAGCGCATGGGCGGGTTGGCCCCCAGTGCGCACCAGGAAGTGAGGCTGGAGCGGCGTGCTGGCCCCCTGTGGGGACCAGAATCGCTAGTGCCCGCGTCCGTTTCGCGCCGTTGTGAAATGCGACGGCGTTCACGATGGCGCGGACACTCTGTCCCGCGATCGGAGAATTGTGCCCAAGGAGTTTATGCAAGGAGATCAATTAGAGTCACTTTACGAGATTAGTCTCGCGTGAATGGGCATCGTTGCTTCACTTTACTGATTCTCTTGTGTTGTCATTAAAAGACTCCTAGCATATCTTAGCTGTGCCTCTCTCCTTCAGTTCAGTTGAATGCCGATGTAATCAGCCTCTCCCCACACCCCAATTATATGTAGCTGCCCTCCAATCCACCCACAGAGCCCTCATCAGCAGAGCTTTGCCTTGTTTTAATTTTGTACTGCACCATTGCTGCACGAAGATGGTTGGTGCAGAACTCACTGCCAGACCAGCTTGGACCCTGCTTGTGTGAGTATGGAAATCCCCCTCCGTGACCTTGATGTTCAAGTATCCATCCCTCACAGACCTTTCAATCATCCCCTTGTATTACTTGATCCCATCGTGTTTGAGGTGCATATCCGTTAGTTAACGCCTGAACAGTTTGAAGTGGATGTGCCTTTGCCCTGTTTGAACCTCACCCATCCCCATCTTGAGGCCGCTTAAACAGTAACCCAATTCCCACCCCCTCACACCCTCGGATAGCTGCACACCCTGAGATACCCCCTTTTCCCCAGATGAAGGCAGCAGATGCCTCCCCTGACTGAGCTGTGGCCCATTATGATTCCAGAAATTCCATGGGCCAAAACATGATATATTATGACCATGCTCTGTGCACAACATGTTGGGCATGTCTGAGTTAGCCTGACGTGTCCTTCTCCTCCATGGACTGGGTCAAGGACAATCTTTGCTAGCTCAACAACTTCTTTATTCTATGCTCCTCCCATTCTGGCTCCATGTGGCTTATGCCAATCAGTGAAATTTTCTCTGATGATTCCTATGTGGCTGAATGTAATGTTTTGCACTCATAGCCCCCAGTGGAGCCCTAGCCCTGCAGCCCATTAAAAGCCACCCCTGCCTAATGAACCCCTTCCGGAGTGAGAGTTCTCGTATTGAGCGAGTAGTGGTCCACCCGGTAGGGGTTTGCTAGCGGGACCTTAAATACCGTGACCAGACCTGGACTGAGTTCCCAATGGTCCTGGGCTGAGACGATTGTGTTGTACGCTGTGGCTTTTCTGTTCAAGAATAAACCTTTGTTATGCCTACCCTGGCCTCTCCTAGAGTTATTAAATTGGTGACGAGGCGCAAGAATAGCATTCTGAACAGCCGAAAGTAAAGAAAACTACTCCGGTAAGGGGGCAAAAATGTAAATGCGTTTCTTTGGCAAACTTGAGCCATGATGCAAACGTAAAATATTGGGCCTAATATGCTGAGTGCAAGCATTATTTCTTTTGCGCCAATAGCATTGAAGGTTGAGAAGCAGACTGTAATCTTCCTGACTATGGGGCTCTGCTGTTTAGCATCATAAAAAGCCTAACTTAACCAATGGTCCCAGATTCCAAAACGTTTGTTGAGCTCGTAGATCTTGTACGAAATCACTATGACCTGAAGCCTTCAATCATCCTCCAATGTTACTGTTTTAATTCAACTGGGCTTGTAGGATTATTTAAGATTATTATTAAATACCCAGACATCTTCCAAGAGGGCCTCTGTAAAATAAAAGTAACAAGGGCCAGGATCTATATTGACCCCGATGCCATGCTGAAATGACCAGCCCTATTATTACTCGAGAAGGCGGAGACTAAGCTTGGGCCTGAATAAAATATTTTTAAAAGCTGGGATGAAGAAAGGACGACCGGATCCATGGAGACAAGGTTGGCAGAATTCCTGTTTGATAATAGCACCACACCCCATACCACGACAGGAGTTGGCCCGGCAGAACTGCTGATGGGACGACAACTTCGCACCAGGCTGAGCCTGCTATTTCCCATTTAGCGGAGAAGGTAAAGACTAAACAGAGAGTCAAAAGAGAAGTTATGACGCCAGGAGCCTGAGAGAGCATTTAAGACAGGGGTGCTGTACAAGTGCAAAACCTCAGCAAAGGGTCCCTGGAGTCGCATTAGAGAAAATGCAACCTGTCTCCTACAATGTTACGGTCCAACATAAAATTCCTTAAAAACACCTGGACCATCTTAGGAGTAGTGTTGCCTTTTCTCCTGGCTCTGCTCTAACTACGGCAATCAGTGGGTTTGCCATCCTTTCTTTTGGTACCTATATTCTAATGCTCAGAGTCGCCAAAGATAGCCAGAAACGGCTATCAATCGAAGAGCCAAACACCAGTTAGTTCAAGGTCAAGGGTATTTTATTTGCACATAATTAGTCATGCAACATAAACACAACTAGTTAACTACACCTATCGACTAAGACAACCTTTACTTAACTTCAGGCACCCGGCTTAGGCCAGAGGAACAGTGGCCGTTGTTCGATTCTGGATCTATGGAGTCTGGAGAAGTAATTGTTGCTCAGCCAGGCTCATCCGTCTGGTAGCGAGCATTGAACTTGGACTTGCTTCTGGTGGTGCTGCACTTGGAAATAGTCGTAGCCGGGGCGCCAGGTCCAAAAGAGGACGAATACATGGCGGATTCTCTTATGTTTGGGGGTTTTCGCGCTCTTTTGGGCGGTCTTTCTGTTTGGACCCCACTAATTGGGTGATCCCTGATCACTCTGTTCAATTTCTAACCAATAAATGGGCGGGGGTCTGGATGGCTGGGCGTGTCCCAAGCGGTCACTAACCCATTGTTTAAGCTTCCCTAGAACAGGAAGTGGCGCTGAAATGTCTGGGACTGTACCGGTCGCTCGAGTACCAGTCCTTTGTCTTGGTGAAGATGGGCCATCAAATGCTAATAGGCCCATCAAAATGCTAATTGGTCGGAGTTTCGATACTTTTCAACTGGCTCCGCTCTAACTACGGCAATCAGTGGGTTTGCCCTCCTTTTGGTATCTATATTCTAATGCTCAGAGTCGCCAGGTATCAAATGATACCACCACAAGGTTCAACTGGCTATCGATCAAAGAGCCAAACAGCAGTTAGCTAGTTCAAGGTCAAGGGTACTTTATTTGCACACAATTAGTCATGCAACATAAACACTACTAGTTAACTACACCTATCGACTAAGACAACCTGTACTTAACTTCAGGCACCTGGCTTATATACATTTCAGGCTCTGAGCCTACCTGAATCTTGCTTTGTCCATTTTACCTGCCAGGCTTTGCGAGTTTCTCTGTTCCTGGTTGTAAGTGGCCATCCCAGATGGCTACACTCCGTCCTCTTGATCCTCAACGTGAAGCGTTGAAGGATCACACTACTGGGTCTTCTCCTGTTCTCTGACATGCCGGGTACCCTCAATCAAGTACAGGTTCTATCCTACTCTGTCCAATGGGTCAAAACATTTACCTAAATTTCCCTAATACAACACATCTCTAAAAATTCCTAAGGGGGCATTTAACATTCAAACCTATATTCCATTCTCCTTACACAAAAAGGGGGACCTCTAACTGTCTCTAACTAGACTACACTCATGCTGCTATTTAACAATCAAAGATCTTATCTTACAATACAAAAAATATAACCACTAGCAGCATCACATTCCTACTTATCAAATGTCTACGTACAAAGAAGTAACTTTATTAAAGAAACAACAACCGCGGAATTTATTAAAGAGGAAGGTTCAGAAAGAGTGTGGGGTTTGCTGGAGTCCAAGGAAAAGGGCTCTAAGGGTGTATACTGGAGGGCGGGAGGCTCTCCGTCTCCATTTCTGCAGTCTGATTGTCTGGATGACACTGCGCAATATAGCTAGCACCAGTAAGGCTTCTACTGTGTATGACAGGGAGTACCATTTAATGAGATTCTCACACCATGTGGGGATATCAGTGGCTGGGTCTATGTATGGTGTGTCCGGGCTGGGGATGTTGTGTTGGGTAGTCGTGTTTGGGGCCTGTGTTGTGAGGGAGGTAGAGGTGGGTAACGCGCGCAACTGTACTTTTCCAGCGACGATCATGATGCAGATCATCAGGTTCGTCTTCATTTTGTTCAGGCTTTTCTCCGTCTTTAAGTATCTTTGTATCTTCCTAGAGGTACAAGCATAATATCTGTTATTATCTTGTTGCTTAACATCTCGTGTGTCTGTCTGTTGCTCCTTAACGCCAATTTCCCTTTAGAATCGTCACCATATGTGACTCCCTCATTTTTTTTTAAAACCACCATTTGCGGAGACTAGACAAATTCTGTCACAGTGCGAGCACTCTCGCAGCCTGTGATGGGCTGAGTGGGTGGACAATTTCTCCGTCTCTGCAAACTCGTTTTTCCAACCAAATGATTCTGACATGTAAATAGTAGGTGGGGGGGGATAGCAACCGAAGGGTCGCCGGAAAGGGGCAAAAGTTGTGGCAAAGTGCATTCTTTAAACCACAGGTATGAAAAAGAACAGCAAAAGAGTTTCGAAAACAATTCTCCGAATGGGGTGGCGCAGCAGGGCAAGAATGGGTGGAATCCCCGGGTTGGGCGGTTGACCAGTGCCGTTGCTCCACTACCTGAGTTTGGCTGACCAAATGTATAGGGGGTCCTCAGGCAGGGTGGGGATAAGTGCCATTACTCCACTGCCTGAGTGACCTTCCAAGAGCGGTAAGAATTTGGTAATATATGGGCTCAACAAACTTGTTTCCTTCACTGCCATGTGGCGTCAGAAGAGTAAGTATGACTATCAAGAAATTATCCGTGAGGCTGACACACAAAATCGTACAAGAGAGAACGTACAACATTTAAAACAAGCTAAAGAAGAAAAGTGGGCAGGTTCCATCAGAGTATAGGACACCGTAAATCTCAATCGGTTCCTGACTCTCATCAAGGTTCCATACCAAAAAGGATCTCAAAGGGGTTACCATGGTGGGAGTCAGATTCGGAGTCATCACCATCTCCCGGGTGCCAAACTCGTGCCTGGAGTTTCAGTGCTAACGCGGCGTGTGCCGATGTGGGGTCCATTTAGTCATTTTGTGTCAGATGACAGGAATTATCGCGGTGCCAATGTTTCGAATTCTGTAGGGCGGTCGGAGCAAGGGGAGTGTCGCTATCGCCGGGTGATGGGTTAGATTCCGGGGTGGGTAAATAAATCGTCTCAACGGGGCTGAACATATCATGGTCGGTGTCTCTGGGACTAGTGACTGGGGCCTGGTCTGTGTGTCCATTGTTCGGGTCTCGTCGGACGTCAGTTGTGCTGTCGCTATCGCTGTCGCTTGCAGCCGAATCAAGCGTTAGGGTGACATTTGATCCTGGGGGCGGGGTCAAGGGTGTGTCCTTGGACGTGCTGTTGCTGCTGGGGGAGGGGGAAATTGGGTTGTCAGTGAGCGGGTCTTGGTTGTTTGCCATTGCCAATGAGAGGTGGTGCGAGTGGCTGCACTGCGTTGCATAAACCTTAAGCTGATTTACATGGAACCATCCTGATTTTCCGTTCGGATATGTGATTTTACAAACTGAGGGGCTTACTTTGTCCGAGATTGACTAGGGTCCTGCAAATTTAGGGGAGAGGAATGAGCTGGGGTTGTATAAGGAGATTATGACTTGCTGTCCGACTGTATACTCTGTCGGGTGTACTGTCTTACCAAAGCAGGTCTTACTCTGCTTTTGTTTAGCGCCTAATCGAACAGCTGCAGCGAGCTGTGCTGCTTTAATATTTTCTAACATGTGCTGGACGGCTTTCTCATGGGTCAGGGCGGTGACTGCGGGTTTGGCCAAATCAAGTCCAAATAAATACTCGGTACCCTTCATGGGTCGTCCGGTCATGAGGGTATGCGGGGTATATCCCCCATACTCGGCACCGTGTTTCAAATAAGCATCAGTGCGAATGGGAGCACTGTGTCCCATGTCGTGTTGTGCTGCTGCACCATTTTTCTAAGTGTGGCCTTCAGTGCCCGATTCATGCGTTCCACAATGCCGCTGGACTGCGGGTGATAGGCAATGTGAAACTTTTGCTTTATACCAAAAATGGTCATGACATTTTCATGACCCTGCCTGTAAAGTGCGAACCTTGGTCCGACTCAATACTACGGGGGAGTCCCCATCTGGTGAAAATTTGCTCGGTTAGGATCTTTCCCGTTGCCTTGGCTGTATTTGTTTTCGAGGGGAAAGCTACGACCCATTTTGTAAATGTGTCGATTACGACCAACACATATTTGTATCCATTTCTGCAGGGGGGGGGCAGGGGACCAATATAGTCTAACTGTAAGTTTGTCCACGGGCCATTTACAGGGCGGGTGCGTCGTAGCTGGGCTTTCTTCGCATATCTATCCGGGTTGTTCTGTGCACAAATCAAGCAATTTTTAAAGTAATGGGATACGTCGGTTTTTAACTCAGGCCACCAGCAGAGAGGTCTGAGGTGGGCAAGGGTGGATTCTATCCCTTGGTGTCCATGACCGTCATGGCATTTACAAATGATCTCATTCCTGTCCTGGGTGGGGACTACATAAATGTCATCTTTTAAAACGATTCCCTCATGGATCGTTAAAGAATTCCTAAACTTTTCGTAGGGAGCTGGGAAGTTTCCTTTCAAAATTTCCTTCAGTGTCTCATCTTCCTTCTGTGCCTGGGCTAAGTCTTGAATGTTGTTCTGTGAGACCTGAACTGCGTGTACTGGGGCACTCTCGGGAGTTTGCCAAAAGTGGCCATGTCGTGAGCCTGCCTTCGCTAGGGTGTCAGCTTTTACGTTACCGGGTGGGAGGAATGATGGTGACTTCTTACTTTATTTATCCCATATTTTCTGCCTTTCGCTGTCTGGAGGATGTAATGGCGCTGAGGGTAGAGGTTTTCCGTCGACGGAAATAAATCCTCTAGATTCCCACAGGGGTAGGAATTCTGTTAGGCTGTTGCAGACATACAAACTGTCTGTATATATGTCTGCTGGGGTCGGGAACGAATCGGGTGCTGGACAATAAGGGCAGCACGGTAGCATTGTGGATAGCACAATTGCTTCACAGCTCCAGGGTCCCAGGTTAGATTCCGGCTTGGGTCACTGTCTGTGCGGAGTCTGCACATCCTCCCTGTGTGTGCATGGGTTTCCTCCGGGTGCTCCGGTTTCCTCCCACAGTTCAAAGATGTGCAGGTTAGGTGGATTGGCTATGCTAAATTGCCCTTAGTATCCAAAATTGCCCATAGTGTTGGGTGGGGTTGTTGGGTTATGGGGATAGGGTGGAGGTGTGGACCTTGGGTAGGTTGCTCTTTCCAAGAGCCGGTGCAGACTCGATGGGCCGAATGGCCCCCTTCTGCACTGTAAATTCTATGAAATGTAAGCAATGGCTGCTAACTCGGCTGCCTGAGAACCTAAGTAGCCAGGCAACTTTAAAGCTTTCTCTTCTAAAGCGCGTCCCTTCGCATCCTCTACAAATAATCCCATCTGCGGAGCAGCCATCTACATAAATTCTCAAAGCTTTGTCTATGGGCTGGGTCGTCTGTGGTCGGATGCCTGTCTTTTTTGGTACCGACTCGGGAACAAAGGGGCCTGTGCTGTGCTTGGGGGCTATGATCTCGCACTCGTGGGGTTCCTGCATAGTGCAAATTGTCGGCCAGAAACGTGTGCGTTTTTGTCCGTTTTACAGTAATGTTGCGTCCTTGTCGGAGTATGGTCCATCGTGCTGCTCGAATTTGGCTTACTGTGCCATCTTTTAGTTTGCCGTCCAATAAAAGCTGTGTCGGGGTGTGCTCGGTCAAAATGGTTACAGGGTTGAGTCCGGTTATGTATGAGAAGTACTGTACCGCCCAGAAAACTGCTAGTAGGTGCCTTTCGCAGGCTGAACACCGCTGCTCTATTGGATCTAAAACTCCTACTACGATTGTGCCTTTCCTCTAGGAGTACGGCCGAAAGGGTTCGGTCGGTGGTCACTACCTCTATCGCATATGGGGAGTGTGGATCTGGGGCCTGCAAAGCGGTGGCTGTGCTCGGGGCACGTTTCAACGCATCCATGGCACCCGTGTGCTGTGGAAGCCATTTCCATGGGGCCTGTTTCTTTAGGAGCTTGGAAAGTGGGGCTGGTTTTGTGGCAAAACTGTCTGTGTGGTTTCTACAATATCTAACCAGTCCAAAAAATGACTGGAGTGCTGTAACGTTTTGGGGCAAGGGCAATTTTACAATTTAGTCTATGCCTTTGTGTTCTATTTCACGCTTCCCATGCGTGATGACCATACCTAAATATGTGACTTTGTCCTGGAGGATTTGGGCTTTCTTGGGGTTAAATTTGCATCCAATTGTTGTGGGTAGTCCTAATAATTCCGAAAGAAGCGAGATGTGCTCTTCCTTGGTGTCAGTCTGTAGGAGCAAGTCGCCCACATACTGAACAAGGAATTCAGGGCGGGAAAATTTTGATAAGCCGTTCGCCAATTGTCTGTGGAAAATGGAGAAGGAGTTGTGGAAGCCTTGTGGAAGGCACGTCCACGTGTACTGCTGTCCCTGGAAAGTGAAAGCAAATTTATACTGACTTGCTTTGTCCAGTGGTATGGACCAAAAGCCATTGCTAATGTCCAATACCGTGAAAAAGTTCGACTGGAGTCCCTGTTTTAACATGGTCTCGGGACTCGTAGTGGGGTTTGCTAGGGGAGTCACTTTGTTCAATTCCCTATAATCGATGGTCAGTCGCCATGAACCATCTGGTTTTCTTACTGGCCAAATCGGGGCATTGTTTATCGATGCTACGGGTCGAATCACTCCTTGGTTCAATAAACTTTGGATTACTTTGGCTATCTCTCCCTCGGCTTGCTGGGGAAAGCCGTGTTGTTTCGAGGGCTTAGGATCGGGACCTGTAATGTTAACCACTCCTGGGATTTTGCTGCAGTCGTGCTTGTACTGGGCAAACAAAGCCTTATGTCTTTTCAAGACCTCTCTAACCGCGTTGTCTGGTAATGGTTTGTGGATCAAACCAGTACTCTCCTACTGAGCTAATTCTGTGTGCATAGTCTCCTACTGTGAGCGTGGCAGGGGCGCGCGCTGCTCTAGCCATTTTCCATATACATCTATTAACTGGGTCGAACGAAAGGTTGTGTGTATTCATGAAATCTATGCCCAGGATGTGTTCTGCTGCCTGGGGTAAATCTACTAAAACAATCGAGTGTTTTGTTTTAATATTGCCAATCTGTACATCCACAGGGGCTGTGATGAGTCCCTGCTGGAGGTGACCTGTAAAGCCACTAAGGGTAATGGTGTCCGTAGTGGGCCATATCTCTCTCTGATACATGGTGGAGGAGTTTAACGTGATGCAGGACCCTCCTGTGTCCCAAAGGAACTCTACTGGGTGTCCCTGGACTGTGTCTGCAACTACCGGTCTTCCGGACTTATCCCAAAGGGTATCGCAGACCCAAGTTGGGGAGCCCGAACACCGTCAATCGGTGCTGTTCATGGCCAAATTATCTGCTCGGGCGCTAACACCGTGGATGGGTCTGGCATTGTTTCGAGGAGGGGGCATTTGGGTGTTGATTCCGTTGCTGCTACGGGGGGGGGGGCTTGACATTCTCGCGCGTAATGTCCTTTCTGTCCGCAAGTATAACATTCCTGTGCTTTAGGGTGCTGCACGTTGCTTCTGCCTTCATTTACCCATGCGGGGTCTTGGTGTGCCCTTACTGGATTCATTGTGGCGTCTACTCTCTCCTGCTCTGTCTTTCTCCGCATAGACTGTTCCTAAGCTCTTGAAAAGTGTTTCAGAACCCACACTTTATTGTGTGCCGGGTCTGAGGGGTAGTAATTGGCACATGCTTTCTGTCCTGCCTCTGTGGCATGGGATACTAGGGTACGGGTCCATTTGGCCGTATCCTCTGCTGATAAACGGGCGCGGGCTAACTCACCGAATACCGCGGTAAAGTGGATCCAGAGGCGTCCAGCAAACGCTGTTGGATGCTCTCCCTTTTTCTGTCGGCACCGTTTGAATCCTTCTACCTGATCTCCTCTATTATAGCCAATGGCGTCTAAAATGGCTGTTTTCATCTCTTGGAGGCTACCTACTCCTACATTTTGTGGGTCGGGAAGGGCTGAACTAACTGACGGGTCAAGGCACATAACTATGAGCTTTACCTCTTCCTTCTTGTCTAAACCGTACATGAGGGTCTGTTGCTTCACTAATTCGGAAAAGTGGTGTGGGTCTGATGTGGGGTGGAAAGTCTCAATCTTATCGTGGACATCTCTTAACTGGGTGATGGTTAATGGGGTTGTATACACAAAATCGGGTTGGTCTTCTGTGGTGACCCTGCACTGCGTGCTGATGGGGTTCATTGGGTTGGGTGCTGCCTGTGCAGTTGGTGGTGCGGGTGCTTTTCTTTCCAGGGCCTGGGGGGCTCTATTCTGATTTTTGGTCTCACTCACGTACTGTTGGGCCGTTTCACTGAGTTCCTGCCAATCGGGGCTATCTTCCTGATCTAGCTGTGGGCCAAAGTTGTCTCTGAACCCATTCTGGATGGATAGCAGGGATTGCAATCTTGCAATTTGCTGCCTGCACTTGGAATGATCCACCGAACTCTGTCTCTGTTCCGTGGTGGAACTGTGGAGTGCCCGGAGGGCTGCCTTCAAATCATCACATTGTTTCCTCAATTGTTCTACCTGGTTCTCGGTTTCTTCTCTTACCAGTACCGCACGTTGCGTGTCCTGGTAGGCCTTATCATACTGAATCTGGAAGCTGCTGAGGTGGGCGAGACAAGATTGGTGTGCCCTCTTGACATCATCCGTTTCCTTGTCCTTCACCGCTAGCTGCTCCCGGAGCTGCACATTTAATCCCTCGCTTTCACTAATGTCTCCCTCTCTACTTCTCTCCTTCTCCTCAAGCTATCTACGGAGCGTCCTCACGTCCTCTGTGCCTCTCAATTGTGCCAAGCAGGACACGATTGCCATCGGCTTGCGAACCTTACGTAAACTTTTCTTGTGGATCTCGGTCAGGCTGTCCCACCAAGTCTGTCCTCTGCTGCCAGGACCTGTTTCCCCATTTGCGCAAAATTCCGACCATCGGGGCCATTCTTTCCGCTTTAGGTATCTCCTAACCTCTTCTTCCCATACGGGACACTGTTCTGATCTGTTGGTCGCTGCGACCTCGGGCTCTTGTGGATGCATAAGGCATTCCATTGCCTTCATGGCCATCCCTACAATTACTTCTGTCTACTGGAAATTTGTAACAAGGGGGAATAAAGCGGTGGTGCAAACACGGGTACGGCTCAAGCTAATTTCCGGTTTACGCAACTCCCGAAAGTTTCACGCAACAAAATCTATCGAGTTTACCTTACATCCCTTTGTTAGTGCGCATGCAAATTACACACTTCTGAATTTTGGAGGTTTGATCAATACTAGTTTCGCTTGTGGTTTCTTTTACTTTGCCAATTTGGATTCTAATTCAAACACTTTTTTTTTTAAATAATATTTTATTGAAAATTTTTGGTCAACCAACACAGTACATTGTGCATCCTTTACACAACATTGTAACAATATAGATAATAATGACCTTTTTTAAATTTAAACAAAAACAACAACAAATAAATAAATATTAAATAACAAAAAATAAAAAAACTAGCCCTAATTGGCAACTGCCTTGTCTCAGGCCACACCCCCCCCCCATCCCCCCCCATCCCCCCCCCCCCCCCCCCCCCCCCCAAGTCCTGGGCCGCTTCTGCTGCCTTCTTTGTTCTCCCCTATCTATCTTTCCGCAAGATATTCGACGAACGGTTGCCACCGCCTAGTAAACCCTTGAGCCGACCCCCTTAGGACGAACTTAATCCGCTCTAACTTTATGAACCCCGCCATATCATTTATCCAGGTCTCCACCCCCGGGGGCTTGGCTTCTTTCCACATTAGCAATATTCTGCGCCGGGCTACTAGGGACGCAAAGGCCAAAACATCGGCCTCTTTCGCCTCCTGCACTCCCGGCTCTTGTGCAACCCCAAATATAGCCAACCCCCAGCTTGGTTCGACCCGGACTCCTACTACTTTCGAAAGCACCTTTGTCACCCCCATCCAAAACCCCTGTAGTGCCGGGCATGACCAAAACATATGGGTATGATTCGCTGGGCTTCTTGAGCACCTCGCACACCTATCCTCCACCCCAAAAAATTTACTGAGCCGTGTTCCAGTCATATGTGCCCTGTGTAATACCTTAAACTGAATCAGGCTTAGCCTGGCGCACGAGGACGACGAGTTTACCCTGTTTAGGGCATCTGCCCACATCCCCTCCTGAATCTCCTCCCCTAGCTCTTCTTCCCATTTCCCTTTTAGTTCGTCCATCATAGTCTCCCCTTCGTCTCTCATTTCCCTATATATATCCGACACCTTACCGTCCCCCACCCATTTCTTTGAGATGACTCTGTCCTGCACCTCTTGTGTCGGGAGCTGCGGGAATTCCCTCACCTGCTGCCTCGCAAAAGCCCTCAATTGCATGTACCTGAATGCATTCCCTTGGGGCAACCCATATTTCTCGGTCAGCGCTCCCAGACTCGCAAACTTCCCATCCACAAATAGATCTTTCAATTGCGTTATACCTGCTCTTTGCCACATTCCATATCCCCCATCCATTCCCCCCGGGGCAAACCTATGGTTGTTTCTTATCGGGGACCCCCCCAGTGCTCCGGTCTTTCCCCTATGTCGTCTCCACTGTCCCCAAATCTTCAGTGTAGCTACCACCACCGGACTCGTGGTATAGTTCCTTGGTGAGAACGGCAATGGGGCTGTCACCATAGCCTGCAGGCTGGTCCCCCTACAGGACGCCCTCTCTAATCTCTTCCACGCCGCTCCTTCCTCCTCTCCCATCCACTTACTCACCATTGAAATATTAGCGGCCCAATAATACTCACTTAGGCTCGGTAGTGCCAGCCCCCCCCTATCCCTACTACGCTGTAAGAATCCCTTCCTCACTCTCGGAGTCTTCCCGGCCCAAACAAAACCCATAATACTCTTTTCTATCCTTTTTGAAAAAGCCTTCGTGATCACCACCGGGAGACACTGAAACACAAAAAGGAATCTCGGGAGGACCACCATCTTAACTGCCTGCACCCTCGCTGCCATTGACAATGCTACCATATCCCATCTCTTGAAATCTTCCTCCATCTGTTCCACCAACCGCGTCAAATTTAGCCTGTGCAATGTGCCCCAATTCTTAGCTATCTGGATCCCCAGGTAACGAAAGTCTCTTGTTACCTTCCTCAACGGTAGGTCTTCTATTTCTCTACTCTGCTCCCCTGGATGCACCACAAACAGCTCACTCTTTCCCATGTTCAATTTATACCCTGAAAAATCCCCAAACTCCCCAAGTATCCGCATTATTTCTGGCATCCCCTCCGCTGGATCCGCCACATATAGTAGCAGATCATCCGCATATAAAGATACCCGGTGTTCTTCTCCTCCCCTAAGTATTCCCCTCCATCCCTTGGAACCTCTCAGCGCTATCGCCAGGGGCTCAATCGCCAGTGCAAACAGTAATGGGGACAGAGGACATCCCTGCCTTGTCCCTCTATGGAGCCGAAAATATGCCGATCCCCGTCCATTCGTGACCACACTCGCCACTGGGGCCCTATACAACAGCTGCACCCATCTAACATACCCCTCTCCGAACCCAAATCTCCTCAACACCTCCCACAGATAATCCCACTCCACTCTATCAAATGCTTTCTCGGCATCCATCGCCACTACTATCTCCGTTTCACCCTCTGGTGTGGCCATCATCATTACCCCTAACAACCTCCGTATGTTCGTGTTCAGCTGTCTCCCCTTCACAAACCCAGTTTGGTCCTCATGAACCACCCCCGGGACACATTCCTCTATTCTCATTGCCATTACCTTGGCCAAGACCTTGGCATCTACATTGAGGAGGGAGATTGGTCTGTAGGACCCGCATTGTAGCGGATCCTTTTCCTTCTTTAAAAGAAGCGATATCGTTGCTTCTGACATAGTCGGGGGCAGTTGTCCCCTTTCCTTTGCCTCGTTGAAGGTCCTCGTCAGTAGCGGGGCGAGCAAGTCCAAATATTTTCTGTAAAATTCAACTGGGAATCCGTCCGGTCCCGGGGCCTTTCCCGTCTGCATGTTTCTAATTCCTTTCACCACTTCTTCTACCGTGATCTGTGCTCCCAATCCCATCCTTTCCTGCTCTTCCACCTTGGGAATTTCCAGCCGATCCAAAAACTCCATCATTCTCTCCCTCCCATCCGGGGGTTGAGCTTCATACAATTTTTTATAAAATGTCTTAAACACTTCATTCACTCTCTCCGCTCCCCGCTCCGTCTCTCCATCTTCGTCTCTCACCCCCCCTATTTCCCTCGCTGCTCCCCTTTTCCTCAATTGGTGTGCCAGCAATCTGCTCGCCTTCTCTCCATATTCATACTGTACACCCTGCGCCTTCCTCCATTGTGCCTCTGCAGTGCCTGTGGTCAGCAAGTCAAATTCCACATGCAGCCTTTGCCTTTCCCTATACAGTCCCTCCTCCGGTGCTTCCGCATACTGTCTGTCCACCCTCAAAAGTTCTTGCAACAACCGCTCCCGTTCCTTACTCTCCTGCTTCCCTTTATGTGTCCTTATTGATATCAGCTCCCCCCTAACCACCGCCTTCAACGCCTCCCAGACCACTCCCACCTGAACCTCCCCATTGTCATTGAGTTCCAAGTACTTTTCAATGCAACCCCTCACCCTTAAGCACACCCCCTCATCCGCCATTAGTCCCATGTCCATTCTCCAGGGTGGACGCCCTCTTGTTTCCTCCCCTATCTCCAAGTCTACCCAGTGTGGGGCATGATCCGAAATGGCTATAGCCGTATATTCCGTTCCCCTCACCCTCGGGATCAATGCCCTACCCAACACAAAAAAGTCTATGCGTGAATAGACTTTATGGACATAGGAGAAAAACGAGAACTCCTTACTCCTAGGTCTACTGAATCTCCACGGGTCCACCCCTCCCATCTGCTCCATAAAATCCTTAAGCACCTTGGCTGCTGCCGGCCTCCTACCAGTCCTGGACTTCGACCTATCCAGCCTTGGTTCCAACACCGTGTTAAAGTCTCCCCCCATTATCAGCTTTCTGGTCTCTAGGTCTGGGATGCGTCCTAGCATTCGCCTCATAAAATTGGCATCGTCCCAATTCGGGGCATACACGTTTACCAACACCACCATCTCTCCCTGTAATTTGCCACTCACCATCACGTATCTGCCCCCGTTATCCGCCACTATAGTCTTTGCCTCGAACATTACCCGCTTCCCCACTAATATAGCCACCCCCCTGTTTTTCGCATCCAGCCCCGAATGGAACACCTGCCCTACCCATCCTTTGCGCAACCTAACCTGATCTATCAGTTTCAGGTGCGTTTCCTGTAACATGACCACATCTGCTTTAAGTTTCTTAAGGTGTGCGAGTACTCGTGCCCTCTTTATCGGCCCGTTAAGCCCCCTCACGTTCCACGTGATCAGCCGAGTTGGGGGGCTTCCCACCCCCCCCCCCCTTGCCGGTTAGCCATCATCTTTTTCCAGCTTCTCGCCCAGTTCCCACGCGGCTGTATTTCTCCCAGACGGTGCCCCCCCGCCCATCCTTTCCCGCACCCACTCCCCCCTTTCCCCAGCAGCAGCAACCCAGTAATTCCCCCCTCCCCCCCCCCCCCCCCGCTAGACCCCCCGCTAGCGTAATTACTCCCCCCATGTTGCTCCCAGAAGTCAGCAAACTCTGGCTGACCTCGGCTTCCCCCCGTGATCACGGCTCGCCCCGTGCGGCGCCCCCTCCTTCCTGCTTCTCTATTCCCGCCATAATTATCATAGCGCGGGAACCAAGCCCGCGCCTCTCCCTCGGCCCCGCCTCCCATGGCCAACGCCCCATCTCCTCTCCCTCCCCACCTCCCCCCATCACCACCTGTGGGAGAAAGAAAAGTTACCATACCGCAGGATTAATCATACAATCCCTCTTCGCCCCCCCCCCCCCCCCCCCACTCGTCCCACCACTTTGTCCAAACGTTCATTTTCGTAGTCCAATCATTCCAATTTTTCTTCTACAATAAAAATCCACGCTTCATCCGCCGTCTCAAAGTAGTGGTGCCTCCCTTGATATGTGACCCACAGTCTTGCCGGTTGCAGCATTCCAAACTTTATCTTTTTTTTGTGAAGTACCGCTTTGGCCCGATTAAAGCTCGCCCTCCTTCTCGCCACCTCCGCACTCCAATCTTGATAGACGCGGATCACCGCGTTCTCCCATTTACTACACCGAGTTTTCTTCGCGCATCTAAGGACCATTTCTCTATCCTTAAAACGGAGAAATCTCACCACTATGGCTCTGGGAGCTTCTCCTGCTCTCGATTCTCGCACCATAACTCGGTATGCTCCCTCCACCTCCAACGGACCCGTCGGGGCCTCCACTCCCATTAACGAGTGCAGCATCGTGCTCACATATGCCCCGACGTCCGCCCCCTCCACACCTTCAGGAAGGCCAAGAATCCTCAAGTTGTTCCTCCTTGCGTTATTTTCCAGTGCCTCCAACCTCTCCACAGATCGTTTCTGGTGTGCCTCCTGTATCTCCGACTTCACCACCAGGCCCTGTATGTCGTTTTCATTCTCTGCTGCTTTCGCCTTCACGACCCGAAGCTCCTGCTCCTGGGTCTTTTGTTCCTCTTTCAGCCCTTCAATCGCCTGTAATATCGGGGCCAACAACTCTTTCTTCATTTCCTTTTTTATCTCCTCCACGCAGCGTTTCAAAAACTCTTGTTGTTCAGGGCCCCATATGAAACTGCCACCTTCCGACGCCATCTTGGTTTCTGCTTGCCTTCCTTGCCGTTGTTCCAAAGGATCCGCTGCAATCCGGCCACTTTCCTCTCCTTTTTCCATCCGTGTCCAGGGGGAACACCCTTCTGGTTTACCGCACGGTGTTTTCAGCCGTTAAAATTGCCGTTGGGGCTCCTATCAAGAGCCCAAAAGTCCGTTTCACAGGGAGCTGCCGAAACGTGCGACTCAGCTGGTCATCGCCGCACCCGGAAGTCTAATTCAAACACTTTTATGGGTCGCTCGGAGTGACACGGTCACTTCTGGGTCGAGTCCCATCAGATGTCGCCAATAACTGTTGCCTTTTCTCCTGGCTCTGCTCTAACTACGGCAATCAGTGGGTTTGCCCCCCTTTCTTTTGGTATCTATATTCTAATGCTCAGAGTCGCCAGGTATCAAATGATACCACCACAAGGTTCAACCAGCTATCAATCAAAGAGCCAAACACCAGTTAGTTAGTTCAAGGTCAAGGGTACTTTATTTACACACAATTAGTCATGCAACATAAACGCTACTAGTTAACTACACCTCAACTAAGACAACCTGTACTTAACTTCAGGCACCCGGCTTAGGTCAGAGGAACAGTGGCCGTTGTTCGATTCTGGATCTATCGAGTCTGGAGAAGTAACTGCTGCTCAGCTAGGCTCATCCGTCTGGTAGTGGGCGTTGAACTTGGACTTGCTTCTGGTGGTGCTGCACTTGGAAATGGTCGTAGCCGGGGCGCCAGGTCCAAAAGAGGACGAACACATGGCGGACTCTCCTTATGTTTGGGGGTTTTCGCGCTCTTTTGGACGGTCCTTCAATTTGGACCCCACTAATTGGGTGATCCCTGATCATTCTGTTCGATTTCTAACCAATAAATGGGCGGGGGCCTGGATGGCTGGGTGTGTCCCAAGCGGTCACTGACCCATTGGTTACTCTTCCCTTGAACATGGAGTGGCACCGAAATGTCTGGGACTGTACCGGTCGCTCGAGTACCAGTCCTTTGTCTTGGTGAAGAAGGGCCATCAAATGCTAATCGGCCCATCAAAATGCTAATTGGTCGGAGTTTCGATACCGTCTGGACTCCTTGCTGGCAAATATACATTTCAGGCTCTGAGCTTGCCTGAATCTTGCTTTGTCCATTTTACCCGCCAGGCTTTGCGAGTTTCTCTGTTCCTGGTTGTAAGTGGCCATTCCAGATGGCTACAGTAGGGAGCCTGCTCCAGTTGAATCCATATCTCTAACCCCGGTTGCAGCCATGGGAGCACTCTTCCCCCAATGGTGAAGACTCAATGTTTGATATGGAGGCTTGTGTCTGATATGGAGGCCAGTGAAACTTGTCTACCCACAGTGACGAGAACCTGCATCAGTGACCCTCAGGTGCTCCTTGAGGAAATGAAGGTTACCTGATCACTATACAGCCCCCTGATCCAGCTCCACCTGCCACAGACTCAGCCTAGCGCTAAAAGGCGGAAGAGACCTCATTGTTGCAGGAGCAACGGGGCTGAAACAAACTTAAGAGTGAGGGAGGGATGTTATATCCCCCAAAAAGACACAGAGATAGTCGATAGATCTCCCTGTATGATTCATGGAGTACGAGTTCCCATATTAAGCGCGTGGGAGATCCACCCAATAGGGACCTTAAATACTGTGACCCAGATGCAGACCAACATTTCCGATGGTCCCATGCTAACATAAACGGCCCATCTAGTCTGCACCAGCCCTCGGAAAGAGCACCCTACCTAAGCCCACACCTCCACCCCATCCCAGCAACCACACCCAAACTTGTTTGGACACTAAGAACAATTTAGCATTGTCAAGCCACCACCTAACCTGCACATCTTTGGACTGGGTGGAAACCGGAGCACCGGGAGGAAACCCACGCAGACACGGGGAGAAGGTGCAGACTCCGCACAGACCCAAGCCAGGAATCGAACCTGGGACCCTGGAGCTGTGAAGCAACAGTGCTAACCACTTTGCTACCGTGCCACCCCATATGTTGGTATGGCTGGTCTGGCCAAGCTTCTGGCTTGATGGGTGCAACTGCAATGGTGTTGTGTTGCTTCCTTTAGTTTGAACAGGTCAATTTCTGACAATTAATTCATTACATTGTTTAAGATGTATAGCAGACGTAAATTAAGAAATAATACGTAGTTGGAAGCTTGTTACTGGAATATATTACTGAGGCCAAAGTGACTTGAACATTTGGACAAATGAGCTGATCAGTGCGCCAGCAAGGATTTGTAATTGTAAGTCATATTTAACAAAACTGGATGAGTTTTTTTAGGAGTAAATAGGGAATAAAAACAAAATGCTGTAAATAATCAGCAAGATTGCCATCATCTATGAAGAGAGAATTATTTACAAGATAAAACATACCAGAAGTATCCCAAAACCACAGACTATTGTAAATTACTAGCTGCAGACAGCCTTCAATGTACTTTTATAATTCAATAAATGTGACACAGCCTATTGCAAAATTGCTGTATCTGGCACCTGGATCGCTGATACCAATTCCTGCAGCTCGCTTTGTTTCTCCTGTCGATTGTGAATTCAATATGAATTAGTCAGTGTGAGGTGGAGCAGGTTTTGTGAAGTGATAGGCCATTGGAAAATGGCAATCTCTGCCCACATGCATAGTGGCAGTAAAAATGCTAAATTTCTGCGTTTCCATAGCTCTATTCCAGGGAAGGAGCAATTCTTCTGCTACTATCTTTTGTAAATCTTCACCATGTATTTTTTCATAGGGCCTCAACATCTTATCTGAAGCGCGGTGCCTAGAATTGTCTATAGCTCTCCAGCTAAGGCCTAACCAGTTATTTATAAAGTCCTAGTGTCATGACACCTTGGGGTAGTGCGCGGTCAATTCCAGCCCCACTTGACCCAGAGTCACAACACAGGTGAAATTGTAATTTATTTAAAGTACCCAAGATCCTTGGTTGAGCCCAATAAATTACAGTCATCAGGTTTGTAACTTTAAAACACAAGTAACCTTTTATAATGTACAGTATTATAATTAAATGGACAGAAAATGTAACTGACTATCTGCTAACCCTTTCCCTACCCCCCTTTCCTAACTTGCTCCACTCTCTAGACACACGCACACACAGACAAACAACACGGGAAAGGATGGTGGAAAGGGAAAGAAAATGTAAATAAAAATAGAAGGATAAGGATATTTGCGTGGGATGACTTCCAGTCAATGTCTTTCTGAAGTTCAGGCTTTTGTTTTGGTACTTCTTCCTTGATATGGTTTTCTCTGGCAAGGTATCTAGTTTCTCTGCAGACTCAGCATAATTTCAGGTTCACAGTAAAGGTTGTACCAGGCACTAACTCTTTTCAGAACAATAGAGCAGTTCTTTCACTTCAGCAAGCAGGAGAGAGAGAGTTCCTTTCAGTTACAAGGTCGAGATACTTCTGCTCAGTTCTCTCAGAAATTACCACGCTGGAACCAATCACTGACCGTTATCAGGTAGAACACTGTCCCTTGCCTACCCACCAGTTGCTAGTTAACCAATTGAACCAACTCCCTCCAAAACTGGTTCCTAAGATCCACTTGGTGCCAACGAGTCTGACTTATGCCTTTCAAAATAAAAATACTGGGAACACAGTGCCTTGGCAAGCAAGCTGCTTCAACTTTGAATCTCCTGCTTAAAGACAACATGCTGAACGAACGTGTTCCACTTTATTGCAATGGTAACACTTAGGCTTTCGAGTCTCACCTCCACCCTCTGTACCTTTCTTCCTGGTCTGAGGAGGGGGTCTCGGATTCCCAGCTATCCATTCCTTACCTTGGCTGCCTGCATTCCTTTCATTCTTCCACTTCCTATCCTTTTTAAAATATGGAGGTGACAGAACAAAAGTTTACATTTATGCATCAGCTCATAATCATCTGCCATTATTGCTGCTTGTCCAGCGGTTATAACCCTTTGGTCTTCAACAGGGTTCTTATTACAGAGGATAGTGAATTCTTAAAATTTCCCCAAAGCCTGATAGTTTCAAGTCCCGATGCTTGTACCCACCTATTAAAATTGATTTGCTTAACCCTTTCAAATTCAGCATAAGTCTGTCGTGGCTGTTTCCTTAAATTCGGAAACAGTTGTCTATATGCCTCTGGATCTAATTCATATGCACGCTGAATTGTCTATTTTACCTTGTCGTAATCCTGAGATACCCTCTCTGACAGGGATGCAAAACTTCCTGACTTCCTGCGGGGTACACCATCAATAATAGACGACGAGTGATAAACGTAACTGAGGCTTTAATACACTAAACAGCAAGCCTCCTGCTTCTGGACCCGAACTGGGTCCGGAGGCGGAGACTTGCCACTTTTATACAGAAGCTCCGAGGGGAGGAGCCACAGGCGGAGCCAGCCTGGACAAGCCCAGGCATGTACAACACAGCACAGTGAATATAATACAATAAACACAATAACATGGTTTACCACATTCACACACTGTTTAAAAAAAAGTCCGGCGGGGTTGAAGTGGTGTTAAAGGTTAAGTCTGTCGTGGGCCTTGACCTTCTGCTGTGACCTCCACAATCCCCGCTGTGGTGTTGGCGCCCAGATGTTGAGTCGGCGAAGGGGGGACGGTGTATGGGGTGGTGGTGCTTGTCCTCGATGGGCCTGCGGGAGTCAGTTCGTGAGGGAGGTGGGCGGAGGTGGGGGGGAGACGTTGTAGAGTGGGGTGTGGTGGTGATTGTCGCTGGGGAGCCTGCAGGAGTCAAATCCCGAAGGGAGACCGTGTCCTGCAGCCTGTCTTGGTGTGTCACGTAGGCATATTGGGGGTTTGCATGAAGCAGCAGGACCTTCTCGATGAGGGGACCGGTTTTATGGCTCCTCGCATGCTTGCGGAGAAGAACGGGCCCCGGGACTGTCAGCCAGGACGGAAGCGAGACCCCGGAGGTGGACTTCCTGGGGAAGGCAAACATAGGCTCATGAGGAGTCTGGTTAGTGGCCATACATAGAAGCGACCGAATGGAGTAGAGCGCATCGGGGAGGACCTCCTGCCAGCAGGAGACTGGAAGACTTTTCGACCGTAGGGCCAGGAGGACGGCCTTCCAGACTGTCGTGTTCTCCCTCTCCACCTGTCCGTTTCCCCGGGGGTTATAGCTGGTCGTCCTGCTGGAGGCGATGACTTTGCTGAGCAGGAACTGATGCAACTCGTTGCTCATAAAGGAGGAGCCCCGATCACTGCGGAGATAGGCGGGGAACCCGAACAGGGTGAAAAGGCTGTGCAGGGCCTTGATAACGGAGGCAGAGGTCAAGTCAGAGCAGGGGATGGCGAAGAGGAATCTGGAGTACTCATCAACGATGTTGAGGAAGTACACGTTACGGTCAGTGGAGGGGAGGGGCCCTTTGAAGTTCATGCTGAGGCGTTCAAAAGGGCGGGAGGCCTTTACCAGATGTGTTCTGTCTGGCCGATAGAAGTGCGGTTTGCACTCCACGCAGACCTGGCAGTCCCTGATCACGGACCTGACCTCCTCGATGGAGTAGGGCAGGTTGCGAGCCTTGCTAAAGTGGAAAAAGCAGGTGACCCCCGGGTGACAGTTGTGGAGGGCCCTGAGTTGGTCTACTTGTGCGCTGGCACATGTACTGCGGGAGAGGGCATCTGGGGGTACATTGAGCTTCCCGGGCCGATACAGGATGTCATGGTGTAGGTGGAAAGCTCGATCCTCCACCTCAGGATCTTGTCGTTCTTGATTTTGCCCCGCTGTGTATTGTTAAACATGAAGACAACCGACCGTTGGTCAGTGAGGAGAGTGAATCGCCTGCCGGCCAGGTAATGCCTCCAATGTCTCACAGCTTCTACTATGGCTTGGGCCTCTTTTTCGACGGAGGAGTGTCGAATGTCAGAGGCATGGAGGGTACGGGAGAAGAAAGCCACGGGCCTGCCCGCCTGGTTGAGTGTAGCGGCCAGAGCAAAGTCCAACGCATCGCTCTCCACTTGGAAAGGGATGGACTCGTCCACAGCGTGCATCGCGGCTTTGGCGATGTCTGCTTTGATGCGATCGAAGGCCAGTCGGGCCTCAGTCGCCAGAGGAAACGTGGTGGACTTGATCAGTGGGCGGACCTTGTCCGGTTAGTTGGGGACCCACTGGGCAGAGTAAGAGAAGAACCCCAGGCATATCTTCAGGGCCTTGAGGCAGTGGGGAAGGGGGAGTTCCAGGAGTCGGAGTCGGGCCCTAGGACTCCATGTTCCACGACATAGCCGAGGATGGCCAGGCGGCTTGTGCGAAAGACGCATTTCTCTCTTTTATAAGTGAGGTTCAGGAGTTTTGCGGTGTGGAGGAAGTGCCGGAGGTTCTCGTCATGGTCCTGCTGGTCACAGCCGCAGATGGTGACGTTGTCTAGGTATGGGTACGTGGCCCGCAGCCCGTACTTGTCAACCATTCGGTCCATTTCCCTTTGGAAGACCGAGACCCCGTTGGGGACGCCGAAGGGAACCCTGAGGAAGTGATAGAGGCGGCCGTCTGCCTCGAAGGCAGTGTATTGGCGGTCCTCCGGGTGGATAGGGACGCAGACTTCAAGTCGACTGTAGAGAAGACTCGATACTGCGCAATCTGATTGACCATGTCAGATATGCGGGGAAGGGGGTACGCATTGAGCTGCGTGTACTGGTTGATGGTCTGGCTATAATCGATGACCATCCGGTGCTTCTCCACAGTCTTGACGACCACCACTTGGGCTCTCCAGGGGCTGTTACTAGCCTCAATGATCCCCTCTCGCAGGAGTCGCTGGACCTTTGACCTGATGAAGGCCCTGTCCTGGGCACTGTAGCGTCTGCTTTTGGTAGTGACGGGCTTACAGTCCAGGGTGAGGTTTGCAAAGAGGGAGGGTGGGGCGACCTTAAGGGTTGCGAGGCTACAGAAACGCATGCGCCGCCTGGCAAAGTCATTTCCGCGCCAGCTGGCGGGGCACCAAAGGGCTTTCCCGCCAGCTAGCGGGGCGGAAATCAGTCCGGCGCGGGCCTAGCCCCTCAAGGTGAGGGCTCGGCCCCTCAAGATGCGGAGGATTCCGCACCTTTGGGGCGGCGCGATGCCGGACTGATTCACGCCGTTTTTGCCACCGGTCGGCGGACATCGCGCCGATTGCGGAGAATTCCGCAGAGGCCTATAATATGGGTCCCACTCAAATTAGTTATGTCAGCACAGGCATTCCTCCAGTTCACATATGATATATATATATCTTTGCTGAGTTACAAATGATACAAATATCGCTTCTCTGCCACTTTTATGAATAGTTCTGCCTTTACTTGAGTCTCCTTCTTGTTTTCACCTTTGCTGTTGCAAAACATGAGTGATGAATATGAACACTTTCTTGACAGGCTTTGATTACCGCCTTCGACGTGAGGTCGGACAGTTTCACCACCTCTGGGTAACTGGAGAAGTAGTCGACCAGGTGTACGTAGTCACGCCCCTTGGCGTGGAAAAGGTCTCCACCTACTTTGGACCACGGAGAGGTCACGATCTCGTACTGCTGCAGCGTTTCCTTGGGTTGAGCTGGTTGAAACTTCTGACAGGCAGTTGAGGACTGTCGGCAATATCCTGGCTGATGCCCGGCCAATAGACTGCCTCCCGAGCTCTGCCTCGGCATTTCTCGACCCCAAGGTGACCCACATGGAGTTGGCCCAGCACCATAGCCCGCATGCTCTGAGGAATTACGATCCTGTTGAGTTTGAGAAGGATTCCCTCCACCACTGTCAGGTTGTCTTTTACGTTATAGAACTGGGGACATTGTCCCTTCTGCCAGCCATTGGTAAGGTGCTGCATCACACGCTGAAGCAGAGGATCCTTGGCCGTTTACTCATGAATTTGGACCACCCGTTCGTCAGAGGCCGGAAGGTTGGTGGCACACAACTGTACTTGCGCTTCTATGTGGCAGATGAAGTCACTTTGTTCACACGGTGTGGTAATGGACCTGGAGAGGGCATCTGCAACGATCAGCTCTTTGCCTGGCGTGTAGACAAGTTCGAAGTCGTAGCGGCGTAGCTTAAGTAGAATTTGCTATAACTGAGGTGTCATGTCATTTAAATCCTTTTAGATTATATGGACTAGAGGCCTGTAGTCCGTTTCTACCGTGAATTTTGGCAGGCCATAAACGTAGTCGTGAAATTTGACTATCCCTGTCAGGAGGCCCAGACACTCCTTCTCAATCTGAGCGTACCGTTGCTCAGTGGGCGTCATGATCCTGGAGGCATATGCCACTGGAGCCCAGGACGAGGACTCATCTCGCTGAAGGAGCACCGACCGCCCCAATGCCGTCCTGGCTTGCATCAGTTGATATCTTGGTTTCCTTGGTTGAGTCGAAGAATGCTAGAACCGGGGCTGTGGTGAGCTTTGCTTTCAGCTCACGCCATTCCTCTTCATGCGTGGACAGCCAGTGGAATTCCGTCGACTTCTTGACGAGATGGCGGAGGGCCATGGTGTGGGATGCCATATTGGGAATGAATTTCCCCAGGACGTTGACCATCCCGAGGAAGCAGAGGACTGGTTTCTTGTCCTCCGGGGTCTTCATGGAGTTGATATCCGAGACCTTGTCGGCATCTGGCCGCATGCCTTGCCGCGAGATGTGGTCACCTAGGAACTTAATATCAGATTGGCCAAATGAGCACTTGGCCCTGTTGAGCTGGAGACCATGTTCATGAATTCTCTGGAATACCTGCTTGAGGCGAGCGATGTGTTCCTGGGGCGTTGTGGACCAGATGATTACGTCGTCAACGTATACTCGCACCACCTCGATGCCCTCCATCATCTGCTCCATGATGCGGTGAAATACTTCGGAGGCAGATTATGATACTAAAGGGCATCCGTTTGTAGCAGTAGCGACCGAACGGGGTGTTGAACGTGCACAGCTTGCGACTGGACGCGTCGAGCTTTATTCGCCAAAAACCCTTGAAGCTTAGTAAAGAATTTGGCATTAGCCATTTCACTGGTCAACTCTTCATGTTTTGGTATCGGGTAATATTCCCGCATGATGTTGCGGTTTAGATCCTTCGGGTCAATGCAAATGCGAAACTCCCCTGACGGCTTCTTTACGCAGACCATGGAGCTGACCCAGTCTGTTGGCTCTGTGACCTTCGATATGATGCCCTGGTCTTGGAGGTCCTGTAATTGCTTCTTCAGACGATCCTTGAGAGGTGCCGGCACCCGGCGTGGTGCATGAATACAGGGGTGGCGTTCGGCTTGAGCAGGGTTTTATATCGGTATGGGAGTGCGCCCATCCTATCGAATACGCTGTGGTACTGCGTGATAATGTCATCTATGTCGGCTTGCAAGTTACCATCAGGCGAGGCCGTCGCCGGTGATGATGACATGGTGTGGACTCGCTGAACCAGGTTAGGGAGCTTGCAGGCACGAGCACCGAGCAGGGACGCTCTGTCAGGCCCGACGATTTCAAACCGCAGCGTCGCCTTCATCGCCTTGTTGGATACCGCTAGTTGACACGAGCCACTGGCAGCTATGGCATTGCCATTGTAGTCAAGGATCTGGCAGACTGGTGGAAGAATGCTTGGTCTGGTGCGGATGGTGTTGAGGTCGGATTTTGAGATGAGGTTCGCCGATGCGCCGGTGTCCAGTTTGAACCGGATGCGGGCCTTGTTAACTGTGAGGACAGCACACCACTCGTCGTCGGGATCCACACTGAGGATGGATAGGCGTTGTGCCGTTGTGGTGGAAGGCAGCGCATGTGTAGTTATGATGCCCACCCAGTGCGGGGACTTGAGGCACTCAACATCAGGGTCTGTTGGGCTGTTGGGATTGGAATCTGGCATGCCTTGCTGTATTGAGCGGACACTTTGCGCCACAGCTGGGATCGCTGGCTGCTGAGCGGTGGAGCAGATCTGCAAAGGGCTGCGTAGTGGCCAAACTTGCCACACTGTAGACACCGGCGTCCTTTTGCCGGACATTGCCGCTTTAAATGGGCGGAGCCACAATTCGGACACGTCATGACGCCGACGTCAGCGCGTTCTGTGCGCCATCGTGCATGCGCAGTGCGGTCGGTCGACGTAGGGCACCTGCGCAGTCGGGTTGTCGGCCTCGTCGTCCACTCGGTCGTGGCGCGCATGCGCAGGGACCCTGGAAAAGCACGCAAAAAGGCCACTCTCCACGATGCTCAGGCCCTGCATCTGTGCAATGGCCTGCACCCGTTCCGCCTCGTGGGAGGCCAGCTTAACAGTTTCTGCTGCCCTGATGTGGGAATAACGATTCTTAGCATGCTCATGGACAACGCATGTCTCGATAGCGACATGGAGGGTCAACTGTTTGACTTTCAGGAGCTGCTGCGGAAGGGAGTCGGTGTGTACCCCGAAAACGATCTGATCCTGGATCATGGAATCAGCCGTCGAGTCATAGTTACATGACTGCGCTAGGATGCGGAGATGGGTCAAGAAGGACTGAGAAGGTTCACCCTTACCCTGAAGCCTCTGCTGGAAAACGTACCGTTCAAAGCTCTCATTCACCTCAATGTCGCAGTGGCTGTTGAAATTTAGCAGAACTGTTTTGAATTTTGTTTTGTCTTCGCCTTCAGCGAACGTAAGGGAATTGTAGATGGCGTGGTCCCCCGCTGTTAAGAGAAATAGCGCGATCTTTCTGGCATCCGATGCGGCCTCGAGGTTGGAGGCCTCGATGTACAAGAGGAACTTTTGCTTGACGATCTTCCAATTGGCGCCGAGGTTGCCGGAGATGCGGAGCTGCGTAGGAGGCTGGACGGCGCTGAGGTTGCCGGAGATGCGGAGCTGCGGAGGAGGCTGGATGTTTTCCATTTCACCGGATGGCTGCTTACTGGTCAATGCTGATTCGCTAGAGGTAGGTCCGTCAATATCAGTATCACTCCTGTACCATGATGTGTTAGGCTGACTGGTTCGATGTGGACTGCACTTGATGCAGGGAAGCTAGAAGCAGACGGCTAACACTGGAGAAAATCCAACACTGTTTTATTCAACGATAGAACTGATATACATGTTCAGCTGTGGGTCGACGCTATACTGAACTGACTGGAGACCTTGTATTAGCCTGACCAGACTCACTAGCTACCGCATGGTGTTTGCACTGTGCTAGTTTGTGGACTCTGACTGTCTCAGTGGCTGGGTCCAGAGAGCGAGGGAAACCTAGTGCCCTCTGGCTTTATAGTGGTAGTGTCCTGTCTGGTGATTGGCTGCACTGTGTTGTGTGCATATTGGTCGTCCTGTATGTCAATCACTGCCTGTCTGCACTTCTGTATATACATGAGTAGATATTATGACACTTCCTTTTTCCCCAAAGTTTCATATTGATCTTATCCTTTATTTTCTGCAAACAAATGCTAAGGCTTTACAGTCTCCATCTTATCTCTTCCATTGTGATTACAGGTTTTTAACAGAGTATATCCTTAAAGAAATTTCACAATAAAGCAAACTGACACATAATTAGTTGTTAGTTTAACAGTTTTTTTACAAGCATAAAATATGTTATTGTCTGCACTCTTTTCTTGAACTGTATGAGTCAGCATGTGGCTTTTTTTAACTGCATAACTTCCTCTTTCTTAGTGTGAGCAGTTTCTCTCTCTATTTCACACAAACATATTCCGAAAGTGACAAATTGCAATTTTTCAGTGAAGCTAACCATCATGCTTTGTTGTCCAGCCTTGAGATTGCATTTTTTAAAGACTATTACAGAATTATTATTGTAGGAAAATCATAAAAATCTACTAAACCCAACAATAGTCTCTGCTCACATCCACAAAATGCACCATTTTATAGCACTCCGTGTTTTCATATTAGTCCTTACTTCCCACTTCTCCACATTGAACTCGACATACCATGCTTCTATTCATTCCGTCAACCTGAAGCCTATAACTATCCTTGTTACTCTCTACTATTTTAATAGTAATCATTTGCAAATGTTATAGTCCTGCTCCCTGCATCTGTCTAAACCATTTATAAGAACATCACCATTAAAAACCACCTTTCAGTCTGATAAATATACATTCACCACCATCTTTTGCCTGCTATGGTGTCATTTTGCATTCATATCACCATTTTCCCTTTATTTCATGGGCTTCCAACTTCTTAATAAGTGTTGCACTTTGTCAAATAAATCTATCACACTACTTTGATTCCTTACCTCAAATAACCTCATCATACAATTCTATTATTTTAGCCAGCACAACTTCTGTTTAACAAGCCTGTTCTGGCTTTCCTTGATTTACTTGTACCTTTCCAAATGAAAGTTTATTTTGTACTGGATATCGGTTTGAATACAATTATGGCTGATCTGATCCAGGCCTCACCTATACTTTGCTCAATGTTCCCATAGCCCTTGCCTTCCCGATTGCTTAAAAATCTGACTATCTCAACTTGAATATATTCACTCATATAGTCTCAATAGCTCTCTAGGATAAAGAATTCCAAAGACCCACGACCCTCTGAGAGAAACAATTCCTCCTCATCTCTGTCTTAAATGGCGACCCTTTTTCTGAACAATGCCCCCCAATTCTACATGTCCTCATTAGACAAAACATCGTCTCAGTACCTACTTTGTCAAGCACCCCCAGAATCTTAAATATTTCAAAAACATTTCCTCTCATATTCTAAACTTCAATGTGAACACTGCTCAACCTCTTAACCCAGGACTGCATCAGCTTACCTGAACAACCGGAATGTGGACTAGGGGCTTTTCACAGTAACTTCATACTTGTGACAATAAAAGATTATTATTGTTACCTTCAATGCAAATAATAAGCCCAATTTCAGGCAGCACAGTGACACAGTGGTTGGCACTGCTGCCTCACGGCAGCAAGATCCCAGGTTCGATCCCGGCTCTGGGTCACTGTCCGTGTGGAGTTTGCACATTCTCCCCGTGTCTGCGTGGGTTTCGCCCCCACAACCCAAAGATGTGCAGGTTAGGTGGATTGGCCACGCTAAATTGCCCCTTAATTGGAAAAAGAAATGAATTGGGTACTCTAAATTTATTTTAAAAAGAAAAAAAAATAAGCCCAATTATTTCCCTTGCTAACCACATCCACTTTATGGGGGCAGATTCTCTGCCCACGGTGCACCTGGCACACACATAGCTATTCCCGGAGAATTGTGGGAGAGCCCCTAAATGGGCGATGCTCCCTGCTCACATTTAAGCATTAAAATATGCTCCACCGGTTTCAAGCCGGAGTTTCCTGGCTACTGAGATTCCCCACACCCGCCAGCACAGAGTGAGGCTGGCGGAAATAGCAAGAATGGCATGATTCTAATCCCCGCTGTGTCCAGTGCACATCCTGTTATTCCTGGAAAATAGCCGAGGGCCACTAAACGGGATTCGGGCTGGGCGCAGAATCCCGGCCCGTGGCACCCGATGCGTTCCGTTTCTCACTCTCACTGGGCATGAGCCAGACTTGCATATTTAAATGAGTTTTTAAACTCATTTAAATATGCTGAGCCCATTCAAGGCTGGAGTCTCCTTCTTCCGCGATTCACCACCCACGTAGGCACAGTCTGCGGCCGGCGCGAATGAATACCAAAAACGGAAACCAGACATGATGGCCACGCTGAAGGTCTTGGAGGCTATTGGAGCCCCCGGTTGGTCAGGGACAGGGCGCTGCCAAGGGGCGTGGTCTGAAAGTGAGCATAGCCAGAACAGGAAAGCATGAAAGGAGCCATGAAAGACGGGGGAGGGGGGGGGGAGCATTGAGGGGGCCACGAAGGGGGGCGGATTGGGGCGGCCATGAAAGGGGTTATGGGGGCAACCCCATAACAGTGTGTCTCTGATGTGGAAGGGGACGGGGGAGTGGGTGACTGGGCACTCTGGTGTAGTCGATTGGCATATGGTGCTTGAAGAGAAACCCGTTGGCAAGGTGGGAGGGTCCCAATGCCAACAATCCTGCACTCTCACTTTGAGATTGGGATGCCGATCTCTGTGAGGCCCAGCTTACTGGGGTGTTTGGGACTCACACACCAGGGTGAATTCTCTGTCTCCCCAGCCCAAATGTTCCTTGGTGACGTGCTGTCGCTGGCAGCAGGATCCTCCATTCCTGCCGCTGGCCAATTGAATTTCCCATTGTTGCCACCCCATACAGCTGGGAAACCCGCAGGCGGGTGTGTGCTGCCGCCTGAAGTAAAAAACTCACCACTATTCTTAGAATTTCCCCTATACCAAAAAGGGTCAATAAGACATTCTAAATGATGAACAGGGGGCGAGATTCTCCACTTCCGCGCCGGTTGGGAGAATCGCCTGGGCGCTGTCGTCGGGAACAGCGCGGGAACGCTGGGGGGAGGGGGATCCTATACCGGGGGGTACCTCAAATGTGGCATGGCCCGCGATCGGTGCCCACCGATCATCGGGCAGTCCTCTCTGAAGGAGGACCTCCTTCCTTCCGCGTCCCCGCAAGATCCGTCCGCCATCTTCTTGCAGGGCGGACTCAGAGAGGACGGCAACCACGCATGCGCGGGTTGGAGCTGGCTAACCCACGCATGCACGGGTGACACCAGTTATGCGGCGCCGGCCGCGTCATCTATGCGACGCTGCCTTTAAGCGGCGACAAGGCCTGGCGCGTGTAGATGACGCGGCCCCGATCCTAGCCCATTGTTGGGGCCTGAATCGGTCGGAATAGGGGCCGTTTCGCGACGTCGTGAACCTCAACGGTGTTCACGGCGGCGTGGGCACTTCGGCGCGGGAGTGGAGAATCCCGCCCAGGGATTCTCACTCCCTGACTCCTATAGAGACTTAGGTGGGTGCTATTCGGGTCAATCTATATTTTCAAGTTATCCCCCCGGTATAACCCATATCGTCATAGAAGATTTAATCTACTTACCACTTAGTAGCTGGGTCCCGCATTGCTAAGTAAGTAAAGTAGACTTTGTAATAACCACTGTTTCAGGTTAAAACTTTAAGCTATTTTATTTATTATTTTTTTTTCTTTTAAAAGATAAAATAACTGTCTATACAGAAAAATAAAAAGATCTTGCTTCTGGATTCTCCTGGTTGGTTGAAAAGACCTTCAGGTCTACCTTGACAATCTCTCTATCTTTTGGTTTTCTCGTGATGGATTCGCTGTTTCGGTTTTCGTGTTCTATCCTTCCCATGACCGAGGGCAGCTATGAGAGCTGACTCTGCTGGCTGTTACCGATTTTGGGTTTATATTTCCCTTCTAGCAGTTATTAAGTTTATATGACATTATCGTAAAGTAACTTTGTTTTGCTCTTGATTGTTCAATGTACCTTTAATCTTAATTACTTCTAATACGACTATGTATTCATGTTGAGCATGACTTTAGTTCATCGAACTCTGATTACATTTTTTTCCTTTGTAATGTTCAAAAGTGCTTTGATCCGAGAGGGGTTCTGGTTCCTGTCACTTCTAAAGTTGCTTTATTACCAAATAGCGCCCTTAGCTTGTCAGAACTCTGACTCCGATTTGGGATTAACTTGTGCTCTCGTGGACACGTCGTCTCCGGCTTCCCATATTCAACTGGTGTCAGCAAAATTTTACACCTAAACATTTGTCACCTAATTCAACTGAAGATCCTGGCAATTCTTTAATAACTGCTTACTAAAATAATTAACTTCAAAGAAGGTGCAAAATATTGTTTCCCTTCATGTAACTAAAAGTTCAATCTGCTTTAACTTGAAAGACAGCTTGAGCAGTCACAAGCTGTTTTCTTAATGCCTGTTTGATAAAGGCTATCTGCATTTCAAAACCTTCTTTTGCTGCTGTTAACCCTTCGTGGGATTTTTCCCTACATTTGCCCATGTACCCTCAGGTCAGGTTTTGTCAGCCTTCCATGTTTCAAATGACATATTTTCCCATTTTTACTTTACTTGCCGGAACAGAAAATTCACCCCAGCCGAGAGTTTACCCCATCATTTCTTGCCGGGTTTCACCCCTGGTTCCAAAAAAAAAAAGACTAAATGTGAGAGAATTATGATGGGACTCGCAACGGAACAGCTGGTGGGATTCTCACCAGTTTTCCCTCCCGAAATGACACTTGGGGCAAGCTTTTTCCACCGTGTTGCGGCCAGCATCGGTGCCATTATGCTGGGTGTATAGCGAGAGACTCCAAAAACGGGTTTTGTACCGGGTGACGAGACAGCATGCGATACACCCAACCCGCTACACCCGACGCAATCTGGATCATGCCCTCACTGGGCGTGATCCAGATAAGCATATTCAAATGAGTCACTCGGCTTATTTAAATATGCACAGCTGGTTTCGAGGCTGCAGTCTCCTGGTTCCTGGCTCCTGGTATTAACCAGCCCCACCAGCCGCCATGAATTAGTGTTGGTCTCCAGAAACGGAAACCAGACGTGATGGCCAGGGGACTTGGAGGCCGTACTGTTTTGTCACAAAGGACTTTATAAAGAGGTACCCAGTACTTTTCCTGGTTGGTTGAAGGAGCGCACACAAAATATGTGCTTTCAATCTCAAGAATTATTATTCCATAGAATTGTACTAGAACTACCCTGCTTGCAGCGACTGTGATTCAAAATGTTGTGGGTGGCATGGTAGCACAGTGATTAGCACTATTGATTCACAGTGCCCGAGTTCCAGGTTCGATTCCCGGCTTGTGTCACTGTCTGTGCAGAGTCTGCACGTTCTCCCCATGTCGCCGTGGGTTTCCTCCGGGTGCTCCGGTTTCCACAAGTCCCGGAAAATGTGCTTGTCAGGTGAATTGGAGATTCTGAATTCTCCCTCAGTGTACCCGAACAAGCGCCGGGATGTGGCGACTAGGGGATTTTCACAGTAACTTTATTGCAGAGTTAATGTAACCCTACTTGTGAGAATAAATATTATTATTATTATTATGTACTTCCATAGAATCCCTACAGTGCAGAAGGAGACCATCTGGCCCATCGAGAGTGCATCAACCCTCCGAAAGAGCACTCTAACTAGGCCCATAACCCCGCCCTAACCCTCAACCCCCAACATTGATCATGGCCAATCCACTGAACCTGCACAGCTTTGGACATTTGTATCATTATTCTTAGACCTAAGTTGAGCAATGAACCTCTTTAAGTCTTTGTGGGTCATTTTAATCTTAAACTGTACCAATAAATAAATTAAAAACCTGTGTTATGCAATCACTTTAGTCATAAGATTTGGCGCTGCCAGTCTCACTTCCTTGCCCATGACCGACCTCCACCCCAGCGACCTCCCTTTCCTCCGGGCCACCGACCACATCCAGGGCCCTCTGCTCTGCCATGGTCAGTGGCCGCAGTTCCGGGAGTCCCCATCCAGTTTTCTCCCGCTCCCGGTGGTTATGAGCGGCGTTCTCCTGGTGGGGGGAAATGAAAATGACATTGTTGGACAGTCCGAACGCATGCAGCCCAGGGGGTGGGTAGCTGGTGGCCTCAGTGACCAGGGCACTCGGTCATGGTGGCCGGTGTGGGTGCCGGCATGTGGTGCAGGGTGAGGGTTCGGCTGCCCTCCGTGTTGTGGGGGGGAAGGGGGTGGGGCTTGGGTTATGGGTATGTGGGAAGTGGTAAGTGCCAGGAGCATAGTGCTGCCTACTCACCCTGGCCGCCCTGACGAGGTCGTGCAGTTTTTTACGGCACTGCTGGCCAGTCTGGACAGTGTTGCTGATGGCGCTGACCACCTCTGCCACCAGCGCCCAGGCACGGTGAATGGCGGCGGCTGGCAGCCTCCTTCCCAGGTCGGGGTACAGAGTCAACCGTCTCTCCTCCACCGTGTCCAGGAGGGTCTCCAGCTCGGTGTCCATGAATCTCAGGGCCTCTCTTCCCACTGCCATCTTGTTGGCTGGGATGGTGTGTGTGGGGTGCAATGTGTGTAAATGCAGCTGCAGCTTGTCAGCTTCTTGAGTGTCAATTGCGAATCTGGCACTGTTTCTCATTGGAATCGATTGTGTTCCATGTGGCGCCGGTGCTAGCCCCTTAACAGTAGTGGAATCAGTCCAGGTGCGGCGCTAGTTTTGCTGTCATGGAAATCCACGAATCTTGTGCCGGCCTCAACACTTAGTCTCAGGAATGGAGAATCCCGCTGAATGAGTTTCATCTTCCTCGAATAGAAAACATCTTTGATTCAGGTCTCAGTAACCTCCTTACTCTGTCTTTCTTTCTGTAGGCTTATGATCGGACAACACAACCTGAGCAATCTCAGTATTTACTAAGGTAGGATTGTATAAGATACTTAAGAGACCAAATCTATTTTTCAAAATAGCCGCTGGCTGGAGATTATTATTGTGTTTTGTTAAATGATGACTAAGTATAAATTATTTTAATTTCTGAATTGTCAGCAATTCAAAGGGCCGATTCTGCCTGATTTCTGTAAAGAGAAATGACAATTATGCACTCTTCTAGTGAAATGTACCTGGGGCGGGATTCTCTGACCCGCCGGGGGTCAGCGTGAATCCTGTCCCCGCCGGCCGCAGAATTCTCCGGCCCCCCAAAAATCCCCCCGTCGTGAATCGCGCCACCCGCCTTGGAGAATGGCGAGGACCAGCGTGACTCAATGGGCCTCGGGGCCCGAATTCTACGACCCGCGATGGGCCGAGCGGCTGCCCGTTTTAGGCCCCTCCCGCCGGCGTAAATTAAGGTAGGTACTTACCGGCGGGACCCGGCTCCACGGGCGGCCTCCGGGGTCCTCGGGGGGGGGGGGGGGGGGGGGGGGGGATCTGGCTCTGGTGGGTGCCCCCGCAGTGGCCTGGCCCGCGATCAGAGCCCACCAATCCACGGGCGGGCCTGTGCCGTGGGGGCACTCTATTCATCCACGTCGGCCGCTGTATCAGTCCGCGATGGCCGACGCGGAGATGAACCCCTCAGCGCATGCGCTGGGATGATGCCAGCACACGCTGGCGCTCCCGCGCATGGGCCAACTCGCGCCGGCCGGCGGGGGCCCTTTGGCATTGGTTTGCGTGGCGCCAAGCCCTTTCCCCGCCGGCCGGCGTGGCGCAAAGCACTCCGGCGCCAGCCTAGCCCCTGAAGGTGCGGTGGCCTTCGAGGTGGCCTGACGCCGGAGTGGTTCACGCCACTCCTTCGCGCTGGAGTTGCCCGCCCCGGTTCGCGGAGAATCCCGCCCCTTAGGTTTCAAAAAGGTTGAGCTTGCCCACATTTCCTGCCTGAGACTGATAAAAAGGGACTGATAAAGGGAAACCCTATCTTCAGTCAGTCTCTATTTTTGGGTTGCTTCTGCATTGCCTGGTCCCTCAACCTTCTCAACCCACATGAGCTAAGCATAACAGCTGGTTATGAACCTGTGGAGATTCATGTACAATGTCACCAACGTGAGCCTTGAGCATGCAAATCTGTGTGGCATATACTTGCTTGTTTATAGCTGTATGTGTGTATACTACTAGATTTATTTACATGATAGGGATGAGGGTAACCCTGGTCTTAAGGTGCTAAACTGGGAAACAGCAAATTCCAATAACATTATGTGGTGAATGTATTGCTGCCACAATTCACCACTATTGTATTGTGTTATTTTGATGCCCTTGTGGGCTCCACCTGTGGCTCCACCCCCTCGGGGGTGGTATATAGATCTGCAGCCTTTAGGCGGCACTCAGTACAGAGCAGTCGCAGGCAGGCACAGATCTAGCTTATTAAAACCACTGTTCACTTCTACTAATCGTCTCGTGTGAATTGATGGTCGCATCAATTTAATAAGCTAAGATATCGCAATGGAAGCTGCCCTCAAACCTGATCGACTGGAACTCGACCCACAGGCAGCTGAAGCAAAAGGAATCTTTTCACACTGGCTCCGCTGCTTTGAGGCCTACCTCGCCGCCTCCTCCTCGCCCGCCATCACCGAGGCACAGAAGCTGAGTCTCCTCCACGCCCAGGTGAGCCACAGAATCTCTGTACTAATGGAAGACGCGACCACGTACGCAGACGCGGTCGCGATCCTGAAAAGACATTATGTGAGGCCGGTGAACGAAGTGTTCGCGTGGCATCTCCTCACCACACGTCGTCAACGCCCCGGGGAATCGCTGGAGGAATATCTACGCGACCTGAGGTACTCGCTCAAAACTGCAACTACAAGGACGTCACGGCCTCGCAGCACATGGAACTCGCCATCCGGGACACCTATGTGGCTGGAGTCCGGTCCAACTATGTCAGACAGCGCCTGCTCGAAAAGGGCGCCCTTGAGGTAGCCTTCCAGAGCCTAAATGCTTTCCCCTCCGACCACATGATTTCCTCGTGGGCGGCGGAGACGCAACCATCACCCGGCCCGAGGGTGTCCCAGGCCTGTGTCGCGCGGCTGCCCACCCAACCCAGGGGGCCGCCTTGCTATTTCTGCGGTCAGAACCAGCATCCCAGGCAGCGTTGCCCAGCTCGGAACGCGACCTGCAGCGACTGCGGCAAGAAAGGACATTTTGCCAAAGTCTGCTTGGCCCGACCCAAAGTTCCAAAATCGCAGGCCCGACTCACAGGCGCGCAGACCCCGCAGCGTGGCTGCGTGTCCGACACGTGCGACCGATGGGGGCCGCCATCTTGGGACCACCCCGCTACCACCGACCACGCTGGCTACCCGCAGCTTGGCGCTGACACTCTCGACCAGTCACAGCCCAAGCACCTCAAGATCTCCATGATGACCGTCCGGGTCAATGGGCACGAAACACCCTGTCTCTTTGACTCTGGGAGCACGGAGAGCTTCATCCATCTGGACAGGGTAAGGCGCTGTTCCCTCCAGATTTCCCCTACACCCCAAACAATCTCCCTTGCGTCCGGATTACATTCAGTGCAGATCTGGGGGTACTGTGTCATGAACCTCGCGATACAGGGCGCCGAGAATGCTGATTTTAAACTCTATGTCCTCCCCCATCTCTGCGCTCCTCTCTTGTTAGGACTGGATTTCCAGTGCAACCTCAGAAGCCTGACCCTGAAGTTCAACGGACCCCTACCCCCTCTCACCGTATGTAGCCGCGCGACCCTTAAGGTCGCCCCTCCCTCGCTCTTCGCGAACCTCACCTCCGACTGTAAACCCGTCGCCACCAGGAGCAGGCGGTACAGTGCCCAGGACAGGGCTTTTATCAAGTCAGAGGTCCAGCGGCTCTTGAGGGAGGTGATCATCGAGGCCAGTAATAGCCCCTGGAGAGCCCAAGTGGTGGTCATCAGGACCGGGGAAAAGAACCGAATGGTTGTAGACTACAGCCAGACCATAAATCGTTACACACAACTTGATGCGTACCCCCTTCCCTGCATAGCGGACATGGTTAATCAGATTGCACACTACTGGATTTTCTCCACGGTAGATCAGAAGTCTTTATACCACCAGCTTCTGATCCGCCCGGAAGACCGCCACTACACTGCCTTTGAGGCAGACGGCCGCCTCTTCCACTTCCTCAGGGTCCCCTTCGGCGTCACCAATGGGGTCTCGGTATTCCAAAGAACGATGGACCGAATGGTTGACCAGTACGGGCTGCGGGCCACGTTCCCGTACTTGGATAACGTCACCATCTGCGGCCATGATCAGCAGGACCACGACGCTAACCTTCCGAAGTTCCTTCAAACCGCCCAATACCTTAATCTCACTTACAACAGGGAAAATTGCGTTTTCCGCACAACCCGACTAGCCATCCTCGGCTATGTCGTGGAAAACGGAGTCCTAGGGCCCGACCCCAACCGCATGCGCCCCCTCCTGCAACTTCCCCATCCCCACTGCCCCAAGGCCCTGAAAAGACTCCTGGGGTTCTTTTCATATTATGCACAGTGGGTCCCCAACTATGCGGACAAAGCCCGCCCACTTATCAAAGCCACCATCTTTCCCCTGATGACTGAGGCCCGCCTGGCCTTCAGCCGTATCAAGGCAGACATTACCATGGCCGCGATGCACGCGGTGGACGAGTCCATCCCCTTCCAGGTGGAGAGCGACGCGTCGAATGTCGCCCTGGCTGCTACCCTTAACCAGGCAGGCAGGCCCGCGACTTTCTTTTCCCGTACCCTCAACGCCTCCGAGATTCGACACTCCTCTGTCGAAAAGGAAGCTCAAGCCATTGCGGAAGCTGTGCGGCATTGGAGGCACTACCTCGTCACCGACCAACGATCGGTAGCCTTTATGTTCGACAATACACAGCGGGGCAAGATCAAGAATGATAAAATCTAGAGGTGGAGAATCGAACTCTCCACCTATAATTACGATATCGTGTATCGTCCTGGGAAGCTCAATGAGCCCCCAGATGCCCTGTCCCGCGGCACATGCGCCAGCACGCAAGATGACCGACTTCGGGCCATCCACAATGACCTCTGTCACCCGGGGGTCACCCGGCTTCTCCCCTTCATCAAGGCCCGCAACTGATGTGTTGGGTATGCCAGGTCTGCGAGGACTGTGTTCATTGCAGCAGTGAGACAGACAGGCTTCCAACACTTGAAGAAATGCAACTCGATTTTATTGAACTCTTAACTATCATACATACTTTAACTGTGGGTTGACATTATGCTGACTTGACTGGAGACCTGAGGTTAACCTGACCAGACTATCTTAGTACCACATGGTGTATGTTCTAGTTGCTGCTCACGGGCTCTGACTGTCTCAGAGGCTGGATCCCAAGAGAGTGGGAAAACTAGTGCCCTCTGGCTTTATAGTGGTTGTGTCCTGTCTGGTGATTGGCTGCTGTGTTCTGTGTGTTCACTGGTCATCCTGTGTGTCAATCACTGCGTGTCTGTGCACCATCATATACCTGCGTGTATATTATGACATCTCCCTTTTTTTTTACTTATTTAAAAAAATATGTGTAGGTTAATAAATAGTGTGTGTATACAGGAGCCGGACTATATACAAAGTATGTTAACGTATTTACATGGGAAGGTGTCTAGTGCAGATAGAAGGCAGATAACAAATTAGGAAGAAACAATATACAGATGTGTAAACGGATCACAAGGTAATGCAACATTCAGTCTATAAATTCAGTCTCTGTGGCGGGCGACGAATTCTGGTTGACCGCCTCAAGGGTGGGTCAGGGGCCGCCTGCACTTGAACGGGCGGAACTGCCGCCCATGTAGAGGTCGGTAAAAGAACTGGCAGATCGGTGGCTTCGTGGAAGGGCCCCCTGAGGAACCAGCATGCGAGGCGGGACATCACGTTCAGGTGGCGGGCGTGGAAGTAGCCGCAATGCCCGCCTATTACGCCGAAGAAAGGAGCCATCATGCATGCGAACGAGGAACGATCTCGGGGCCACTTGCTTAACCACCTCAGCCGTGGCAGACCAGCCACCGTCAGGTAGCTGAACACAAACTCGGTCAGCAGGAGCCAGAGCAGGGAGATCTGTGCCGTGGGCGTCGTACGCCGACTTGCATTGATCCCGAGAATGTTGCATCCTCTGCTGGACTGGAAAATTGTCAAGGTCCGGGATGTGGATAGCTGGCACCGTCATCTGTAGTGTGCGGTTCATTAGCAGCTGTGCTGGGGACAGGCCAGCGGACAAAGGAGTCGCCCTGTAGGCTAACAGCGCCAGGTTAAAACCCGAACCCGAGTCAGCAGCTTTGCACAACAGTCTTTTAACAATGTGGACCCCCTTTTCAGCCTTCCCATTCGACTGGGGGTAGTGGGGGCTTGAAGTGATGTGCGTAAAGTTGTACAGCCGGGCAAAATCCGTCCACTCCTGGCTGAAGAAACAAGGGCCATTATCAGTCATCACTGTAAGTGGAATGCCATGAAGGGCAAAAGTCTCTTTGCATGCCTTGATGACCGTTGCTGATGTGAGGTCAGTCAGTCTGACCACCTCGGGGTAGTTGGAAAAGTAGTCCGCGAGGAGGACATAGTCTCGGCCCTTTGCATGAAAGAGGTCAATACCAACTTTGGACCATGGAGAGGACACCAGTTCATTAAATGAAATGAAATGAAATGGAAAAAAAATGAAATGAAATGAAAATGAAAATCGCTTATTGTCACAAGTAGGCTTCAAATGAAGTTACTGTGAAAAGCCCCTAGTCGCCACATTCCGGCGCCTGTTCGGGGAGGCTGGTACGGGAATTGAACCGTGCTGCTGGCCTGCCTTGGTCTGCTTTCAAAGCCAGCGATTTAGCCCTGTGCTAAACAGCCCCTGTCGAGTCTCTTTGGGCTGAACCGGCTGGAGCCTTTGACACGCTGGGCAATTGAGGACCGTGTTGGCGATATCCTGACTGATGCCTGGCCAATATACTGCCTCTCGGGCTCGACGGTGACACCTTTCGACCCCCAGGTGACCCTCGTGGATTTGGCCGAGCACCAGCTCTCGCATTCTCTGTGGGATTACTCCCTGTCCAGCTTCATTAATATGCCGTTCACTACCGCTAGATCGTCCTTTATATTATAAAACTGGGGGCACTGCCCCTTCTGCCAACCATCCGTGAGATGTCGCATTACCCGCTGGAGTAAAGGATCCCTTGCCGTCTCCTGACGAATTTGCACGACCCTTTCATCAGTGGCCGGAAAGTTGGATGCACAAAACTTTACCTGAGCGCCCATCTGACAGACAAAGTCCGACTGCTCACACGGCGTGGTGATGGATCTGGAGAGTATGTCAGTCACAATGAGCTCTTTGCCCGGGGTGTAGACCAGGTCGAAATCGTAGCAGCGGAGTTTGAGGAGGATACGTTGTAGCCGTGGCGTCATATCATTGAGGTCTTTTTGGATGATGTGAACCAATAACCTGTGGTCTGTCTCGACCGTGAATTTGGGGAGTTCATACATGTAATCATGGAATTTGTCAATCCCTGTGAGGAGGCCCAGGCATTCTTTTTCAATCTGAACGTATCGTTGCTCAGTAGGTGTCATGGCTCTAGAGGCATATGCGACTGGGGCCCAGGAGGAGGATTTGTCCCGCTGGAGGAGTACTGCCCCAATGCCAGCCTGGTTCGCGTCGGTGGAGATCTTCGTCTCCTTGGCGGAGTTGCAAAACGCCAGTACCGGGGCCTTGGTGAGTTTGCTCTGAGCTCACGCCATTCTTGCTCATGAGCGGGGAGCCACTGGAAATCCGTAGTTTTTTTGACAAGATTGCGGAGAGCTGTGGTGTGTTATGCAAAGTTGGGGATAAATTTCCCAAGGAAATTGACCATCCCTAGGAAGCGGAGCACTGCCTTCTTGTCCTCCGGGGTCTTCATGGCGTTGATCGCCGACACCTTGTCTGCACCTGGCTGCACACCGAACTGCAAAATATGGTCGCCAAGGAACTTTATTTCTGCTTGACCGAATGAGCATTTGGCTCTATAGAGTCGGCGGCCATGCTCGTGGACCCTGTGGAACACTCGCTTGAGGCGATCGATGTCCTCCTGAGGAGTTGTGGACAAGATAATAATATCATCGACGTACACTCGCACCCCCTCGATGCCCTCCATCATTTGCTACATTATGCGGTGGAACATCTCCGAGGCGGAGGTGATGCCAAAGGGCATCCGGTTGTAACAGTAGCGACCGAACGGGGTGTTAAATGTACACAACTTTCGACTGGACGCGTCCAGCTGTATTTGCCAAAACCCCTTGGAGGCATCCAGCTTCGTGAAAAGCTCGGCGTGAGCCATTTCGCTGGTGAGCTCTTCTCGTTTAGGTGTAGGGTAGTGTTCCCTCATGATGTTACGGGTAAAATCTTTGGGGTCGAGCCAAATGCAATGTTCCCCTGACAGTTTTTTGACACAGACCAGGAGCTAACCCAGTCCGTAGGTTCAGTGACCTTAGAAATGATGCCCTGGTCCTGGAGGTCTTGCAGCTGCTGCTTGAGGCGGTCCTTGAGGGGTGCCGGCACCCGACGCGGTGCATGAACCACAGGTGTGGCATTCGGCTTCAGTATCTTGTATCGGTAAGGTAGTGTACCCATACCTTCGAAGACGCTGTGGTATTGTGCTATGATGTCATCTAATTGGGCTTGGAAGTTGACATCTGGCGAGGCCGTTGCCTCTGCGGACGACATGATGTGAACCCGCTGCACAAGATTCAGGATTTTGCAGGCCCGGGCACCGAGCAGGGAAGCTCTGTTGGTTCCTACAATTTCAAAACGCAGGGTTGCTTTTGAAGAACGATGGGATACCTCAAGCTGGCATGAGCCACTGGCAGCAATGGCATTGCCATTGTAGTCAAGGAGCTGGCAGGCCGGTGGAAGAATGCTTGGCTTGACGCGGATGGTGTCAGGGTCAGACTTTGAAATGAAGTTCGCTGAAGCGCCGGTGTCCAGCCTGAAGCGTATGCGAGCCTCGTTGACTGTAAGTGTGGCACACCACTCGTCGTCCGGATCAATGCTCATCACTGGGAGTTGTTTTACCTTCTTCGCTGAAAGCATCGTATGCTTGGTGATGATGCCCACCCGGAATGGGGATGTAAGGCCCTCAGTGTCGGAATCTGGAACCATGTCGGAGTCTGCAACGGGTTGCTGTACTGACCGGACGTTCCTGCACTGAACTGGGATCGCTGTGTATTGGGCAGTTGAGCAGATCTGCACAGGGCTGCGTAGTGGCCAAGCTTGCCACAGTGGAGACAGCGTCGAGATTTTGCGGGACATTGCCGCTTTAAATGGGCGGAGCCACAGTTGTTGCACGTCATGGCGCCGAAGTCAGGACGCTCCGTGCCCCAACGCGCATGCGCGGTGCGGTCGAATGATGTGCGCACCTGCGCAGTTCGGTCATCGGCCTCGCCGTCCCCTTGGTTGTGGTGCACACGCGCAGGAGGCCAGGAAAAGCGCGCGAAATGGCCGCCCTTATCCAGACTCAGGCCCTGGAGCTGTTTTACGGCCTGAACCTGCTCCGCATCGTGGGGCCTTGCAGCACCATCTCTACCGCCTTGATATGGGAGTATCACGTGTTATTAGCGTGCACGTGGAGGACGCAGGTTTCGATGGCGATGGTAAGGGTGAGCTGTTTAACTTTAAGGAGCTGCTGGTGAAGAGGTTCGGAGTGGACCCCGAAAACGATCTGGTCGCGGATCGTGGAGTCGGAAGTGGAGCCGTAGTTGCAGGACTGCGCGAGGATACGGAGATGGGTTTAGAAGGACTGAAAAGGTTCATCCTTACCCTGAAGCCTCTGCTGGAACACATAGCGTTCAAAGCTCTCGTTGACTTCGATGTCCATGTTACCGGATGGCTGATCGCTGGTCAAAGGCAGACTATCTCAAGGTAGGTCCGTCAAACACGAGCATGACTCACTGGTACATAATGTGTTGGGTATGCCGGGTCTGCGAGGACTGCGTTTACTGCAGCAGTGAGAGAGACAGGCTTCCAACACTGGAAGAAATGCAACTCGATTTTATTGAACACTTAACTATGATACATACTTTAACTGTGGGTTGACACTATGCTGACTTGACTGGAGACCTGAGGCTAACCTGACGAGACTATCTTACTACCACATGGTGTATGTTCTATTTGCTGCTCATGGGCTCTGACTGTCTCAGAGGCTGAATCCCAAGAGAGCGGGAAAACTAGTGCCCTCTGGCTTTATAGTGGTTGTGTCCTGTCTGGTGATTGGCTGCTGTGTTCCGTGTGTTCACTGGTCATCCTGTGTGTCAATCACTGCCAGTCTGTGCACCATCATATACCTGCGTGTATATTATGACAGCAATCTGCCCTACTCCACCGAGGAGGTCAGGGCCGTGACCAGGGACTGCCCAGTCTGCGTGGAGTGCAAGTCGCACTTCTATCGGCCAGACAAGGCCCACCTGGTGAAGGCATCCCGCCCCTTTGAGCGCCTCAGCGTCGATTTCAAAGGGCCCCTCCCCTCCACTGATCGCAACGTGTATTTTCTTCACGTCGTTGACGAGTACTCCTGCTTCCCCTTTGCCATCCCATGCCCCAACATGACCGCGGCCACTGTCACTAAGCCCCTGCACAGCATCTTCACCCTGTTCGGTTTCCCCACTTATGTCCACAGTGACCCTGGCTCCTCAATTATGAGCGATGAGCTGCGTCAGTATCTGCTTGGTAAGGGCATTGCGTCGAGCAGGACTACCAACTACAACCCCCGGGGAAACGGACAGGTGGAGAGGGAGAACGCGACGGTCTGGAAGGCCGTCCTTCTGGCCCTTTGGTCTAGAAGTCTGCCAGTTTCCCGCTGGCAGGAGGTCCTCCCCAACGCGCTCCACTCCATTCAGTCGCTCCCCTGCACAGCCACGAACGAGACCCCTCACGACCGTCTATTTGTCTTCCCCAGAAAATCCACCTCCGGGGTCTCGCTTCCGTCCTGGCTGACAGCACCGGGGCCTGTCCTCCTCCGAAAGCACGTGAGGAGCCATAGGTCCGACCCCCTGGTCGAGAGGGTCCAGCTCCTACATGCCACCCCTCAGTATGCGTACGTGGCGCACCGCGACGGCCGAAAAGATACAGTCTCCTTCCGGGATCTGGCACCCGCCGGTTCTCCAGCGACCATCACATACGCCTACACCGAACACCGCCCCCGCCCCTACATGGCCTACACCCCCCCCTCCTCCCATCGCCGACCCACCGTGATGAATCTCCAGACGACACGCTCCCGGAGTCAACGAGCCCAACACCCGATCAAGGCGCCGGACAGACTCGATCTGTGAGCCCACTTCACCCCCGTTGGACTTCAGTTTTTTAACAGGGTGTGAATGTGGTGAACGTATTGCTGCGACAATTCACCACTGTATTGTATTGTATTATGTTGATGCCCTTGTGGGCTCTGCCTGTGGCTCCGCCCCCTTGGGGGTGGTATATAGATCTGCAGCCTGTAGGCGGCACTCAGTACAGAGCAGTCGCAGGCAGGCACAGATCTAGCTTATTAAAACCACTGTTCACTTCTAGTAATCGTCTCGTGTGAATTGATGGTTGCATCACATTAGACAGGAATTGAAATCTGGATTGGGTGCAGCTGTTGCAGAGTAAATCAACATCGGACATGTGGGAGTCTTTCAAGCGACAGTTGATTAGGATTCAGGAAAGTCACGTTAAGTATGGGAAATTTAGGGAGCCTTGGATAACGAGGGATATTGTGAACCTCGTCAAAAAGAAAAAGGAGATTTTTATATGGTCTAGAAGGGTGGGGACAGTCGAAACCCTTGAGGAGTATAAAGAAAGTAGGAAGGTACTTAAGCGGGAAATTAAAAGGGCTAGGAGGGGGTCATGAAAATTCCTTGGCAAGTAGGATTAAGGTGAATCCCAAAGTTTTTATTGTAAAAAGCAAGAGGATGGCCAGGGAAAGGATTGGACCACTTAAGGACAGCGAGGGGAATCTATGTGTTGAGCCAGAGGAAATGGGCGAGGTACTAAATGAGTACGTTGCATCAGTGGTCACCAAAGAAAAATACTTTGTTGGAAGATGGTTCTTGGGTAGGGTGTGTGGTCAGTCTGGGTCATGTTGACATCGAAAAGGAGGAGGTATTGGGTCTTTTAAAAGATATTAAGTTAGATACGTCTCCTGGGCCTGATGGGATTTACCCCAGAATACTGAGGGAAGCAAGGGATGAAATTGCTGGGGTCTTGACTGACATCTTTGTATCCTCATTGGCTACAGGTGAGATTCCAGAGAATAGCTAATGTGGTACCGCTATTTAAGAAAGGTAGCAGGGATAATCCTGAAAACTATAGGCCGGTGAGCCTCACGTCGGGAGTAGGTAAATTATTGGAGAGAATTCTCTGGATAGGATTTATACCTATTTGGAAACAAATGGACTCATTAGCGATAGACAGCATAGTTTTGTGAAGGGGAGGTCGTGCCTCACTGATTTGATCAAGTTTTTTGAGGAGGTGACAAAGATGATTGATATGGGGAGGGAGTGGATGTTATTTATATGGACTTCAGTAAAGCCTTTGACAAGGTGCCTCATGGCAGACTGGTACAAAAGGTGAAGGGACACAGGATCAGAGGTGAGGTGGCAAGATGGATACGGAACTGGCTCAGTCACAGAAGGCAAAGGATAGCAGTAGAAGGGTGTTTTTCTGACTGGAAGGTTGTGACTAGTGGTGTTCCACAGGCATCGATGCTTGGGCCTCTGTTGTTTGTAGTGTACATAAACAACGTGGAGGAAATGTAGTTGGTCTGATTATTAAGTTCGCAGATGACATCAAGGTTCATGGAGTGGCAGATAGTGTTGAGGGTTGTCAGAGGATACAGCGGGACATAGATAGGTTGGATAGAACGGCCTCCCCACCGACTGTGGCGGCGCTGGACACAGTCTTCAGCTGCCACTTCAGGTTTATGAAAAATGAGAGGACACACGACCAACGCTGTTGGGAAGTTGGCCCATCGGGGCGGAGCATCAGGGGAGGGCCTCAGGTGACGTCCTGAGGCTGTCCCAATGGGTGCGCCGTACGCCTCGAGTCCGCCGTTTTTGAGGGGGCAGAGTATCGGAAAAACGGCGCCGTCGCTCGATTTTGCCGTAAAAATTGATTCTTCGGACGCGATATCGGCAATCGGAGAATCCCGCCCCCTGTTCTCCCGCTGGAGGTGATCTGCAACTGGCTAACGACCCCCCTGGGAGTGCAAGCCGGCAAGCAATTCAGTATTCCCCGGCATGCAAATTTATACATGGCATGAAATGTGAGGGATTCCCGACGGAATCCAGTTATCGGGTCGCCTTTTTGAGCGAGCGACCCTATAGCGAGGTCCTGCGGCTAGCCCCCCATGCCCGCACCATAAACCAGCCCCGAACCTCCGAACCCCACACCCCACACTGGCCCCCGCACCCCCCGGATTACCTGGGTGCCCCCATTCCCAAGATTGGGGATGACCCGATCTGCCCCCACCCCAAGAAACCCTGTAACAGGGAGTACCCCTCCAGGAACCCCTATAATAGGGAGACACCCCACAGGGACCCCTGAAGTACAGAGACCCCCCGCGGACTCTTGGAATAGGGAAACACCCCCCAGGGACATGGGGAGAGAACGTGCAAACTCTGACAGTCACCCGAGGCTGGAATTGAACCTGGGTCCCTGGAGCTGTGAGGCAGCAGTGCTAACCACTGTACCACCGTGCTGCCCCGTCAAGGGCGGATATGTCATGCGCGCACATGGACATTGTTGACAGTGTGTTGCAGAGCTTGTCCCATTCACACAGTGTCATGGCTGAGGCCATGAGGGGACGACGAGGCATCCATGGCAGATGAGGGAAGTCAAGGACAACATTAAAGCAAAAGAAAAAGCATACAAGTGGCGAGGATTAGATGGAAACCAGAGGATTGTGAAGCCTTTAAAAGCGAGCAGAGAACAACTAAAAAAAGCAATAAGTGGGGGAGAAGATGAAATATGAGTGTAAGCTGGCTAGTAATATAAAAGATACTGTGGGGCTCTGGCTCCCGAGGGAGGTTTCGGGCTTGGGAGAATTCTGTCCGAATAGGGATCCGTTCAGACTGTAGTCCACCGCACACCTGCTCTTCCTCAAGACTACGAGTGCGGTCAGGTCCGAGCATGACCGCTTTAAGGTCACAGACGGCATCGACTGTGAGCTGGACGCCCATCGGCGCTTGATATCCCAATTCACAGGGTGTCATCCAACCCACTCCTCCGCTATCCAACACGTCACGACCCTGGTCACCTGACAGCCATAGCCCTCTGCTTAACCAGCCATTAGAAATGGTACTGGTAGAGGTGCGGATTCCTGAGTAGTGACTCCCTGACGACAGACACTACTTCTGACGGAGGTGAGTTGTGGTGCGAGGCGACCATGTTCCAAACTTTGAGCAGATGATGGTAAAAGACGGGCAGCGCCTGGAGAGAATAACGAAGACTCCTCAGGTCTAGGAACAGAAGCTACACATCATAGTTCAGGCCGTGCACCTGGCAGAAGAAATACACCGCCAGAGCACACCATTGTGGAGGAGGCTTTAAGTAGAGGGATTGCTGCAGGATCTGAAGGTGGAAGGAAAACTAGCACCTGACCGTCCTCCCTAAGCGGGAGACTCAGAACCTCAGCAGCGACCCAGTACAGTCTCCCAGAAGAAGCGAACGAGCATTCTCTGGAGTTTTATGACAAAGTCAGGGAGAAGGATCAAAGTGACCAGCTGGTACCAGAGTATGGAACCAATCAGCTGGTTTATGAAGAGAACTTGGCCCCTGTAAGGCAGCACTCAGAGCAGTCCTGTCCAGCGTCACAAACAAGCGGTGACATTGGCCTTTAGTTCCTGCCAGTTTAACGGCCAGGATTCCTCAACCGGACGAGGCGACTCCCAAGTAGAGGATGTTGGTCCTTGCTCCAGGTTAAAGGCCTGAGCTCCTCTGGGAGGGTGTTAATCTGCTATGGACCGATCAGGAGTCCGGAACATTTGGCCTAGTTGATCCTGGCCGAGTAGAACATAGAACATAGAACATAGAAAATACAGCACAGAACAGGCCCTTCGGCCCACGATGTTGTGCCGAACCTTTGTCCTAGATTAATCATAGATTATCATTGAATTTACAGTGCAGAAGGAGGCCATTCGGCCCTTTGAGTCTGCACCGGCTCTTGGAAAGAGCACCATACCCAAACTCAACACCTCCACCAAACACCAAGGGCAATTTGGACATTAAGGGCAATTTATCATTGGCCAATTCACCTAACCCGCACATCTTTGGACTGTGGGAGGAAACCGGAGCACCCGGAGGAAACCCACGCAGACACGGGGAGGACGTGCAGACTCCGCACAGACAATGTCCCAAGCCGGAATCGAACCTGGGACCATGGAGCTGTGAAGCAATTGCGTTATCCACAATGCTACCGTGCTGCCCTTAAGAACAAATAAATCTACACTATATCATTTTACCGTCATCCATGTACCTATCCAATAGCTGCTTGAAGGTCCCTAATGTTTCCGACTCAACTACTTCCACAGGCAGTGCATTCCATGCCCCCACTACTCTCTGGGTAAAGAACCTACCTCTGATATCCCTCCTATATCTTCCACCTTTCAACTTAAATTTATGTCCCCTTGTAATGGTGTGTTCCACCCGGGGAAAAAGTCTCTGACTGTCTACTCTATCTATTCCCCTGATCATCTTATAAACCTCTATCAAGTCGCCCCTCATCCTTCTCCGCTCTAATGAGAAAAGGCCTAGCACCCTCAACCTTTCCTCGTAAGACCTACTCTCCATTCCAGGCAACATCCTGGTAAATCTTCTTTGCACCTTTTCCAGAGCTTCCACATCCTTCCTAAAATGAGGCGACCAGAACTGTACACAGTACTCCAAATGTGGCCTTACCAAAGTTTTGTACAGCTGCATCATCACCTCACAGCTCTTAAATTCAATCCCTCTGTTAATGAACGCGAGCACACCATAGGCCTTCTTCACAGCTCTATCCACTTGAGTGGCAACTTTCAAAGATGTATGAACATAGACCCCAAGATCTCTCTGCTCCTCCACATTGCCAAGAACTCTACCGTTAACCCTATATTCCGCATTCATATTTGTCCTTCCAAAATGGACAACCTCACACTTTTCAGGGTTAAACTCCATCTGCCACTTCTCAGCCCAGCTCTGCATCCTATCTATGTCTCTTTGCAGCCGACAACAGCCCTCCTTACTATCCACAACTCCACCAATCTTCGTATCGTCTGCAAATTTACTGACCCACCCTTCAACTCCCTCATCCAAGTCATTAATGAAAATCACAAACAGCAGAGGACCCAGAACTGATCCCTGCGGTACGCCACTGGTAACTGGGATCCAGGTTGAATATTTGCCATCCACCACCACTCTCTGACTTCTATCGGTTAGCCAGTTCGTTATCCAACTGGCCAAATTTCCCACTATCCCATGCCTTCTTACTTTCTGCATAAGCCTACCATGGGGAACTTTATCAAATGCCTTACTAAAATCCATGTACACTACATCCACTGCTTTACCTTCATCCACATGCTTGGTCACCTCCTCAAAGAATTCAATAAGATTTGTAAGGCAAGACCTACCCCTCACAAATCCGTGCTGACTATCCCTAATCAAGCAGTGTCTTTCCAGATGCTCAGAAATCCTATCCTTCAGTACCCTTTCCATTACTTTGCCTACCACCGAAGTAAGACTAACTGGCCTGTAATTCCCAGGGTTATCCCTAGTTCCTTTTTTGAACAGGGGCACGACATTCGCCAATCTCCAATCCCCTGGTACCACCCCTGTTGACAGTGAGGACGAAAAGATCATTGCCAACGGCTCTGCAATTTCATCTCTTGCTTCCCATAGAATCCTTGGATATATCCCGTCAGGCCCGGGGGACTTGTCTATCCTCAAGTTTTTCAAAATGCCCAACACATCTTCCTTCCTGACAAGTATTTCCTCGGGCTTACCAATCTGTTTCACACTGTCCTCTCCAACAATATCGCCCCTCTCATTTGTAAATACAGAAGAAAAGTACTCGTTCAAGACCTCTCCTATCTCTTCAGACTCAATACACAATCTCCCACTACTGTCCTTGATCGGACCTACCCTCGCTCTAGTCATTCTCATATTTCTCACATATGTGTAAAAGGCCTTGGGGTTTTCCTTGATCCTACCCGCCAAAGATTGTTCATGCCCTCTCTTAGCTCTCCTAATCCCTTTCTTCAGTTCCCTCCTGGCTATCTTGTATCCCTCCAATGCCCTGTCTGAACCTTGTTTCCTCAGCCTTACATAAGTCACCTGTTTCCTCTTAACAAGACATTCAACCTCTCTTGTCAACCATGGTTCCCTCACTCAACCATCTCTTCCCTGCCTGACAGGGACATACATATCAAGGACACGTAGCACCTGTTCCTTGAACAAGTTCCACATTCCACTTGTGTCCTTCCCTGCCAGCCCATGTTCCCAACTTATGCACTTCAATTCTTGTCTGACAACATCGTATTTACCCTTCCCCCAATTGTAAACCTTGCCCTGTTGCACGTACCTATCCCTCTCCATTACTAAAGTGAAAGTCACAGAATTGTGGTCACTATCTCCAAAATGCTCCCCCACTAACAAATCTATCACTTGCCCTGGTTCATTACCCAGTACTAAATCCAATATTGCCCCTCCTCTGGTCGGACAATCTACATACTGTGTTAGAAAAGCTTCCTGGACACACTGCACAAACACCACCCCATCCAAACTATTTGATCTAAAGAGTTTCCACTCAATATTTGGGAAGTTAAAGTCGCCCATGACTACTACCCTATGACTTCTGCACCTTTCCAAAATCTGTTTCCCAATCTGTTCCTCCACATCTCTGTTACTATTGGGGGGCCTATAGAAAACTCCCAACAAGGTGACTGCTCCTTTCCTATTTCTGACTTCAACCCATACTACCTCAATAGGATGATACTCCTCGAACTGCCTTTCTGCAGCTGTTATACTATCTCTAATTAATAATGCCACCCCCCCCCCACCTCTTTTACCACCCTCCCTAATCTTATTGAAACATCTATAACCAGGGACCTCCAACAACCATTTCTGCCCCTCTTCTATCCAAGTTTCCGTGATGGCCACCACATCGTAGTCCCAAGTACCGATCCATGCCTTAAGTTCACCCACCTTATTCCTGATGCTTCTTGCGTTGAAGTATACACACTTCAACCCATCTCCGTGCCTGCAAATACTCTCCTTTGTCAGTGTTCCCTTCCCCACTGCCTCATTACATGCTTTGGCGTCCTGAATATCGGCTACCTTAGTTGCTGGACTACAAATCCGGTTCCCATTCCCCTGCCAAATTAGTTTAAACCCTCCCGAAGAGTACTAGCAAATCTCCCTCCCAGGATATTGGTGCCCCTCTGGTTCAGATGCAACCCGTCCTGCTTGTACAGGTCCCACCTTCCCCAGAATGCGCTCCAATTATCCAAATACCTGAAGCCCTCCCTCCTACACCATTCCTGCAGCCACGTGTTCAACTGCACTCTCTCCCTATTCCTAGCCTCGCTATCACGTGGCACCGGCAACAAACCAGAGATGACAACTCTGTCTGTCCTGGCTTTCAACTTCCAGCCTAACTCCCTAAACTTGTTTATTACCTCCACACCCCTTTTCCTACCTATGTCGTTGGTACCAATGTGCACCACGACTTCTGGCTGCTCCCCCTCCCCCTTAAGGATCCTGAAGACACGATCCGAGACATCCCTGGCCCTGGCACCCGGGAGGCAACATACCTTCCGGGAGTCTCGCTCGCGACCACAGAATCTCCTATCTATTCCCCTAACCATTGAATCTCCTACAACTATTGCTTTTCTATTCTCCCCCCTTCCCTTCTGAGCCCCAGAGCCAGACTCCGTGCCAGAGACCTGACCGCTAGGGCCTTCCCCCGGTAGGTCATCCCCCCCAACAGCATCCAAAACTGTATACTTGTTTTGAAGGGGAACGGCCACGAGGGATCCCTGCACTGTCTGCCTGTTTGTTTTCTTCCCCCTGACTGTAACCCAGCTATTCTTGTCCTGTACCTTGGGTGTGGTTACCTCCCTGTAACTCTTCTCAATCACCCCCTCTGCCTCCCGGATGATCCGAAGTTCATCCAGCTTCAGCTCCAGTTCCCTAACACGGTCTTTGAGGAGCTGAAGTTGGGTGCACTTCCCGCAGGTATAGTCAGTGGGGACACCGGTGGTATCCCTCACCACCCACATCCTACAGGAGGAGCATGTAACTGGCCTAGCCTCCATCCCCTCTTACCTTAAAGAATATAGCTGCTGTGTGGACTAACTAGATCTCCGCCCTCCGACTCTGCTCCCAGTCAGCTACACTTCCTGTAAACTCCAGGCTCTCTTCGCACTCTTTGCGGAAATGTCGGAAACAAAATGAAAGGAGCACCTTACTCCCTCCTCACCTAACTCCCTCGGTCACCAAACTCTCACTATCGCACTCAAAAAGCACCAAATTCAGCACTCAGTGGCAGAGTACACAGCCTGGCACTCGCATATCCTCTGCAGGTCAGCAGGGTCCGTGAACATTAATAATAATAATAATAATAATAATAATCTTTATTAGTGTAACAAGTCGGCTTACATTAACACTGCAATGAAGTTACTGTGAAAATCCCCTTGTTGCCACACTCCGGCGCCTGTTCGGGTACATGGAGGGAGAATTCAGAATGTCCAATTCACCTAACAATCAGGTATTTCGGGACTTGTGGGAGGAAACCAGAGCACCTGGAAGAAACCTATGCAGACACGGAGAGAACATGCAGACTCCGCACAAACAGTGACCCAAGCCGGGAATCGAACCCGGGTCATTGGCATTGTGAAGCAACAGTGCTAACCACTGTGCCGCCTTTAGAAGCATGTCATCAGCTTAAGCCGAAAGGATGCCCAGCCCACGCAGTTAGTCCCGATAATCTCCTCCTCAGGAGGCACAAATGGAGTAGAGTTGGCCAGACAATGGGTAGCCCTGACACACTCCTCTCCCAAAGCGAAGGGTGCCGTCAGGGACACGTTAATCTCCGCAGTAGTGTCCTGAAATCAGATCTGGGCGACCAAAAGCCTTCCGAACCCGAATGCTTCCAGAGTCCCGAGTAAATACTTCTGATCTACCCTGTCGAACACCTTCTCCTGATCAAGGGACAGGACGGCACCCAACAGACCAGCCCTCTGCGAGTGGTGGATCAGGTTCCGGCCCAGATGAATATTATCATGAATGGTTTGACCCGGACTGTGGAGGACTGGTCAGGGTGGGTCATGTGGTCAGCACAGTGCCAAAGCACAAAGACAGAGCCTTAGCGAGGATTTTGTAATCCATGCTGAGGAGGGAGACCGGTTCCTGTTCTTAAGTAGGCAGAGTGCCCCCTGCTTGGGAAGATACCAGTATCCAAATCAATCCACCACTCCTCCCCCTCCCGCATCTTGCAGCAACAGACCAGCCGGGAAGCTATACAGACACAGAACATGGCAGAAGAGAGGGAGAGCACCCCATTCCCAGACTCCCACCACAGACAAAAAGGTTGCGTTTGACAAACATACGGGCTCCAAACAGGAAACGGTCAACAATATAGTGAGGTTACCAGCATCTGAGCCAACTCTCACTCTCTCCTACCTGCAGCTTCTAGCCACAGGACATAGCGAAACAGCGAGTGGATACCCATTTCCAGACTCTCGCCTCTGCCAAAAGGGGCTGCAGCTAACATACACACGGTCTCCAGACATAGACCATTAAACAGCCACCAATATAATAAATTTGCCAGCATCCGAACCAACTCACCCTCTCTCCCCTTCCCATAGGGCCCAGCTGCACAGATTGGTGGAACACTGAGTGAAAACCCCTTTCCAGTCTCCCGCTCAGACAAAAGGGGCTCCAGCTAACAAACACAGGGCCTGCAGACATTGAACATTAAACAGCAAGGTACCAGCATCCGAGCCAACTCACCCTCTCTCCCCTTCCCACAGTGTCTAGATGCAAAGCATGGCGGAAGAACAAGTGAACACCCCTTTCTGAATTCCCACCTCAGACAAACAGGCTGCGGCTAACAAATACACGGTCTCCAGACATCAAACAATAAACGGTCAATAGTGTAACACTGCAATGAAGTTACTGTGAAAAGCCGCTAGTTGCCACATTCCAGCACCTATTCGGGTACACAGGGAGAATTTAGAATGTCCAAATTACCTATCAGCACGTCTTTCGGGCCTTGTGGGAGGAAACCCGAGGAAACCCACGCAGATACAGGGAGAACTTGCATACTCCGCACAGACAGTGACCCAAGCCAGGAATCGAGCCTGGGACCCTGGAGCTGTGAAGCAACAGTGCTACCCACTGTGCTACCGTGCTGCCCCTGGTTTCTCGCTATGCCACGTGGGATCCGGATCTCCCAATGGGAGCGGACTGGTTAGATTGGAAACCAATTGGTGCCCGGCATAGTTCCCGATTTCGGCCTTTCCCTCTATCTATCCGCCCCCCTCGTTTTCGTGGCCGGCGTGACGTGGCCAGTAGATCGGGCCCTCAGTCTCCCTAGCGGAGAATCGTGCTCTATATAAAGCTAATATATAGCTAAGGCTCCAGTACCAAAGAGTCTCTCAATTTGAAAATGCCCTGTTTACCTCTACTCTTGCTCCCTGACCTTTAACCAATTATCTGTCGATGATAATATATTAATCCTAAAGCCCTTTCAGATGTCTAGTTTAACCCATTGCAGGCTCATGCACAGTCTGTGTCTGAAGGTGAAGATGTTGGTTCAAGGAAAATAAAATGGCACTACAATTCTCCTTGCATTCCCGTGCACTTTGCTTGGTGACTCTTGCATATCAGAAAATATTGTCTATTGCACATGATGGAGCCATATGTTGTGGCTTTCACACTTCAATACAACTAAAGTACCAGAAAAATGCTCCAAAATGTAACTTGCATTATTTGTATAAGAGTGCGCTTAAAGCCTAACAGCAGCTGGGGTGTGTACAGGACATGTCAGCCCCTAAAATTTAAACTTACATTTTTAAAAATCATTTAGCGAACAGAAACTTTACAATGGATTCTAAGATGTGACTTATACAAGAGATGTAGCTCAATATCTCATTGCTTATAAATTTAAATGAATTATATTTCCGAATATAATATTAGGATAGATAAGCTGGCTTGGAGGTGTTAAAATGTTAATAAACTTTTAGCTTAAGAAATACTATTTTGTCATAACGCATTTTGGTTTATTAAGTACAACAATTTTTCTTAGGTCTGGTGTGACCCATTTGGCTGGTACATCAAGCAGTGGAAGAATTAGCCCCCCAGTGACCCACATTGATATTGATCATAACTATAGTCGAGGTATGTAACCGATTTCTGTAACAGAAGATTACATTAGAATGCTGGTCACTGGATTTGCTGATAGATTTACACTTATTATACTCTAAATCATATTTTTAAAGAGAATTGTAACAGTACAAAATTAGTTAGCAAACAAAAATTGCACCTAAAGCTATGCCATTGTTACCTTCCCTGTCTGATCCATATAAATTGAGAAGATCATTGATTTGATCCTGAGTTTGAATTGATAGCTGATTTCAGCTGTGGCAGTAATGCCTGAGGTCGTGACTTTGGGCTCTCGGGGGAAAATCTGGCCAGATTTCCAGCTCGTTGTCACTTCAATTTTGCTGTGCCTGTCCGTCACAATGTAGTTGTAGGCTCTGGGCAGTAGATGGCATTGTGGAATGCATTTGTCTCCCAATAACGACCTGAACATAAGAAATTGGAGCTGGGCTTTAGGTCTGCTCCATCATTCATCAAGATCTTGGCTAATCTTCTACCTCAACTTGACCTTCCTGCACCATCCCTTGGGTTCCTTTGTACCCAAAAGTCTATTGAACACTATACTGAATATACTCAAGGGCTGAGCATCCACACTTCTGTGGTGGAGAATTTCAAAGATCTCAACCTTTGAGTGTAGAAATTTCTCATCATCTCGGTCAGAACTGGCCAACCTCTTATTCTGAAACTAGCCCTGTGATCAAGATTCCACAGCCAGCGAAAACATTTTCTCAGCATCTACCCTGCCAAGCCTCTTAAGAATGTTATATTTCAATTAGCTCACCTCTCATTCTTCTAAACCTGAGAAAATATAGGCTATTGTTTACTCAATATCCCCTCATAAGTGAATCCCCTCATCCAAAGAACCAATCTAGTGAACCTTTGTTGTATTAGACAAGATGAGGAGACCAAAATGACACACAGCCTCAAGAAAGGGAGGGGTGAGGTGACATGGGGCATGGGAATGGTTACTTTATAGATCTCATGAACACCACAGAACGGAGAGTTGAAACCACTAAGTACGGGCTGGCACAGGGGTTAACATTGCTGTCTCACAGTGCCAGAGACCCGAGTTCAATTCCGTCCTTGGGTGACTGCTTGTGTGGAGTTTGCATTTCTCCCTGTGTCTGTGTGGTTTTTCTCTGGGTGCTCCGGTTTCCTCCCACAGTCCAAAGATGTGCAGGTTGTGGTAGTCACCACTAGTGGTATATTATATGTATTACGGCACTGCCCGTATATTAGAGGTACAATGGTAAATCCCTGCCTGCTGGCACCGCCCAGCAGGCGGCGTATAAAAGTTTGTGCTCTCCGCGCTGCAGCCATTCTGGTTCCAGCTGCAGGAGGCTCAACATCTTGTTCAATACCTCTGCCACCTGGGGGTCACCCGGTTCTTCCATTTTATCAAGGCCCACAATCTGCCCTACTCCATTGAGGAGGTCAGGACCGTCACCAGAGACTGCCAAGTCTGCGCAGAGTGCAAGCCCCACTTCTACTGGCCAGATAGAGCGCACCTGGTGAAAGCCTCCCGCCCCTTTGAACGCCTCAGCGTGGACTTTAAAGGGCCCCTCCCCTCCCCTTCACCGACCGCAACACGTATTTCCTGAATGTGATTGGTGAGTACTCCCGGTTCCCCTTCGCCATCCCATGCCCCGATATGACTTCTGCCACAGTAATCAAAGCCCTGTAATCTTCACTCTGTTCGGTTTCCCCACCTATATCCACAGTGATCGGGGATCCTGTTTCATGAGCGATGAGTTGCGTCAGTTCCTACTCAGCAAGGGCATCACCTCGAGCAGGACGACCAGCTACAACACCCGGGAAAATGGGCAGGTGGAGAGGAAGAACGGGACGGTCTGGAAGGCCGTCCTGCTGGCCCTGTGGTCTAAAAATATCCCGGTCTCCCGCTGGCAGGAGGTCCTCCCCGACGCGCTCTACTCCATCCGTTCGCTCCTCTGCACCGCGATAAATGAGACTCCTCACGAACGTGTGTTTGCTTTCCCCAGTAAGTCCACCTCTGGGGTCTTGCTCTCAACATGGCTGACAGTTCCTGGACCCGTCCTCCTCCGGAAGCATGTGCGGACCCATAAGTTGGACCCCTTGGTCGAAAAAGTCCACCTCTTACATGCAAACCCGCAGTACGTCTACGTGGCACACCCTGGCGGGCGCCAAGACACAGTCTCCCTCCGGGACCTGGCACCCGCTGGATACCTACCCATGACCCCCAACCTGACACCCCCACCCCCCCACCCCCCGGTTGCCTCATTCATCCCTGCGCCACTCACCCTCCCTCCAGCGAACCTCACCGCAGCCCCACCCCAGCAGGATCCGTCCTCCCACTGATTCCACTCAGGGGTGACGAAGACGAGGACAACACGCTCCCGGAATCGCAGGTGACCAAGTCGGTGCCCACATCACCACCAGGACTGAGGCGATCGCAGAGGAGGGTCAAGGCCCCAGACAGACTTAACTTGTAATGTTTCCACCACCAGACTCTTTTTTTAACAGGGGGTGAATGTGGTAGTCGCGACTAGTGGTATATTATATGTATTACGGCACTGCCCGTATATTAGAGGTACAATGGTTAATCCCTGCCTGCTGGCTCCGTCCATATGCTTTTGCTCAAACTATGAAGACAGCCCAGTGTTGATTAAATAACATAACTTGTAACCCTCAAGGAAAAATGAACACACACAAATGTATGGTAAGGCCTAACTGTTCCGCACTGAAGGTGCAGACACTCGCAGAAAAGAGCTTGACACATCTCCCTGACATTACACAAGGGGCGGGCAATTAACATGAATCTGCTGAACATCACTTGAATCTGAGGCTCATAAAGGTAAGTAATCACAGAATGAGAGCTTGGGTCACGCTCGCAATAAGGGGGCACATAGATGCATAGGAATGATGTGTTCAAATCATGAGACAAATGTCAGGAACAGGAAACAGTTGCATGATAGGTACAGTGAGTGAAAACCCGTGCCCCCATAGTGATCTCAGAATTTAAAATATTTTTTTCCTCACTGTACTGCTCCAACTTGGTACATCCCTGACACCTGGAGCTGATGTGGAGGAAGACTGCTGACTGCTTTGCCCTACTGTCTTTGATCACTTTGATCTGTGATCATTCTGTGGAGGTCTCTGGCCTGCTTTGGGTGTGAGACAGGTGCATTCTACTCTGCCTGTGAAGCTGGAGGTGATGGGATCGCAATGATAGGATATCAGAAGTGGTTGGACACTCAAAGTCACCTGGGTAGATGCCCAGGAGTGTCCAGTTGATGTTCCTCCTCCCTGTGAGTGTCCAAGAGCCCCTACCTGACACCTTGTGGAGATTGGGTTCCTGGAGGGATGTTTAGGTGCCCCACCTCCTCTTGACTGGCCATTGATGGATCCCACCTATGTCTAGAGCAATGGAGTGCATGTCCAAATGCAAATTTGGCAGAACCTAATAGACCAAGGTTTCCAAGGCAGCCATCACCCTTCCCATAGAGACCTCAAAGCACTCACATATTGGAGCCATGACATTAGACAGAATGCAAATGGACACCTCCATCCTTTGCTCTAGTTTGTTCACTGCCTCTCTCAATTCTGTCTGATGTTTCACTACCTGACATTGAATCTTCAGCATGTCAGTGATGGCCACTTCCAGAGGCTGGTCATCTAACATGGTCTCAGCAGGTGCTTGTTCTGCAGCAGTCCTTTGAGTGTCAGAGACCTGGCTGTTACTGCCTCCACCTGCTGCAGAGAACTGTCAGTGAGATGTTCTCCAGGATGTGACGAAGAGCCTAACCTAGATCTATGAACTACCAGGGTGTGTATCTCTGCGCTGGTGGAGAGTGCAGGTGAATGCAGTGACATCATCTGCAGCATCCCCAGCATCCTCCATTGAAGTGGCCTGGGGGATGGGGCTTATGTCACCTCTGGTGATCTGTCTTGGAACAGAGGGTGGGAAGCATGCAAGCAAGTCTGTGTGTGCCTAGCCCTCCCCATTAAGCGCTGAAGATGCTGCTTGTGCAACGTGATAGAGTAGAGGCTGGTGATGTAAAGTGTCCATAAGAGGCTAGGAATCCTCCTGACTCCCCAAAGTCTGTCCACCATCTACAGGGCAGAAGTCAGAAGTATGATGGAATACTCTCCACTTGCCTGGATGAGTGCAGCTCCCAACAACACTCAGGAAGCTTGTCACCATCACGTACAAAGCAACTTGTGTGATTGGCACCCTTTCTGCAAACATTCATTCCCTCCACCACCGATGCACAGTGCAACATTGTGTACCATCCACAAGATGCGCTGCAGAAATTCAACAAAGCTCCTCAGACAGCACTTTCCAAACACACGACCCCTACCATCTAGGAGGACAAGGGTGGCAGGCACGTGGAAGCACCACCACCTGTAAGTTACCCCCAAGCCACTGACTTTGAAATATATTGCCGTTCCATCACTGGGTTAAAATTTTGGAAGTCCCTCCCTAACAGCACTGTGGGTATACCCACACCACGTGGACTGCAGCAGTTCAAGAATGTAGCTCATCACCACAAGGGGAATTAGGGATGGGCAACAAATGCTGGTCCAGCCAGCGATGCCCACATCTCATGAATGAATTTTTAAAAAACATTCAACGCTGATATCCTCCCACTAGTGTGAGATTCCTGAGGAATGTGATTCTTTGAATGCATGATGCTTTTACGAGAGTGACAGATCAGAGTAAGGTGAAGGTTGTCTTACCCTGGCAGTGCAGTTGAGATCATTCATCCTCTTCCTGCACTGCAGGATATTTTGTTGAGAGTTGCCCAGAAAACGTAGGCTGGCAAGGTGAGGTTGGTGGACCTTCTGGAGCCATTTCTTTGGTAAGAAACATCCTGGTGTTGCCAGACACACTCTTATTAAAGCCTGGAGTTATGGTTTAAGCTCAGAGATAAACTCTGTGTCCTGAGGACCATCTTGGGGTTGTTGATGAACACAGCTGGGTTATAGAGGGGGCACATGAGTATACAAATGGCGTTTTAAGTATGGTTCAACCCCATTCGGTGATGGTGGGGTGGAATCAGTGCCCACCACACCATTTGATTCAGAGAGTTGCTCACCGATACATAATTAATAAGGTTCAAAGTGTAAAATCAGGTGCGATATCCCACAGCACAGCGGGAAACCTGCCACTTAACCCATCCGCCGCTACACTTCGCCTCCGGAGCAGAAAAGTCCACCCATTATAAGCCTCTTTTGATCTGATGCTATCCGTAAATTCTCATGTTAGCAACAGTTGGACCACTTGACTTGGGTTTTGTCTCTTAAAATAATGCACATGTGTTGCACATTATTTATTATTGATATGCTAGCGATTGCTTGTTTCTCAAAATACCTTTTAGGTGATTTTCCAATTTGCCTTAGCTGATTTGCCTTTCATACCTACAGTTTGCTTTGTTTAGATTTAAGATCCTAGTTTCAGACTTAAATAAATCACTTTCAAACTCAGTATGAAACTCTATCATGGTCACTATTCCCTCGAGACCCTCATACTAAAAGATTATTCATTAACCCTTCCTTTCTGATTGCACAATACTAGCTGGATCCAAAATAACCTATCACCCAGTTGCTTCTTTGACATACTGATCGAGAAAACTATCTTGCATACATTTCATGAACTTGTCTTCAATGGCACATTTGATTTTCCTCGTCTACTTGAAGGCTAAAGTCCCCATTGATTACTGTGTTACCCTTGTTATATGCATTTTAATTTCCTGATTTATACTCCGACTTACACCACAACTAATGTTAGGGGGAGCCTATAAACAATTCCCACCTATGTTTTCCATTCAAACTGATTCTACTTTGTTATTTTTCTGAGCTAATATCCTTTTTCTCTCTTCTCTTTGTACTATCCTTTATTGTCAAAAGTATCCCTCCTTCAACTCTTTCAGTACTGTGAAAACCCAGAGCTCATTAAATGGTGGCTTGAGGGCAGCACGGTGGCGCAGTGGTTAGCACTGCTGCCTCACGGCGCCCAGGACCCCGGTTCGATCCCGTCCTGGGTCACTGTCCGTGTGCAGTTTGCACATTCTCCCCGTGTCTGCTTGGATCTCACCCCCACAACCCAAAGATGTGCAGGGTGGGTGAATCGGCAACGCTAAATTGTCTCTTAATTGGAAAAAAGAATTGGGTACTTTTAAATTTATTTATTTTTAAATGGTGGCTGAACTGTTTCCACCGTGGCACACACAGTGCCCTGTGATTGTAAGGACACTCGAGCATGAATACAAAACATGTAGAGTGGTCTGATTGTGACGTCAAACAACATCTAATGCTGATTTGGTGAATGACAGGCCATTTTGTATCTCACAGGTATTGTTACCACCCTCTCTTGAACATACATTCAGTTACACTAATGCTGTTTAAGTGATCATTGTGGTAAACCACTGTAATAGGCGATGTAAGGTAGGACCTGCACTACAGGTTGGCCGGTAGCTCCTGCCGGCTGGCTCCACCCATGGAGAACTGTATAAAAAAGCATGACCTCCAGTGCCCTGCCATTTCGCCAGCTGTAGCAGGAAGCCACACATCTGACTGTAAAAAAGCCACAGTTGTACCCAACTTTAGTCTTTGTGCAATTGATAGTGCATCAATTTATTACAGTCAGATTTTCCACAGAATGGATATCCGAATTAAGCCCAATCGCCTGCAGCTGGATCCGCACTCGCCCGACGCCAAGAAAGACTTTGCTCACTGGATAGCATGTTTTGAGGCCTACATCAACGCGGCGGACCCCGCGCCAACAGAGGCTCAGAAGATAAACGTCCTGTACTCCGGACTGAGCTCCAGCGTGGTTCCCGTTGACCCAAGACGCCACGAATTACACAAAAGCAATGGAACTCCTTAAGGAACACTACGCGCAGAAGGCGAACACGCTCTTTGCCAGGCATGTACTCGCCACCCGCTCGCAACTACCTGGTGAGACCATCGAAGACTTCTGGCGGGCCCTGATTCCACTCGTCCGGGACTGTCAGGCCGTTACGGCCGGCGAACACGCGAATCTCCTCATGCGCGATGCCTTCGTGACGGGGATTGCGTCGGACCGCATCCGAGAACGATTACTGGAAGGGGCCACGCTCGAACTGGCGGAGACGAAAACCTTGGAGCTCTCCATGACGGTCGCATCCCGTAACGTAAAATCGTACCCCTCCCGCTGTGCTGCCCACCTTTCTGCTCCTTCTTACCCCTCTTGGAACCGCCGACGACCTCCTCAACCGGGGCCCTGCCTTCCCAATACACCTGCGCCACACGCCGATCCGCGCACCCCGGGGGTACCCACTGCTGCTTCTGCGGCCAGCAGAAGTACCCCCGCCAACACAGCCCGGCCCACACTGCAGTTTGTAAAGCCTGCAGTAAAAAGGGCCACTTCGCAGTGGTGTGCCAGGCCCGCGCAGTCGCTGCGATCGCGCCCGCTATCACCCCCTCCTCCAGACGCACAATGAGAGCCGCCATCTTGTCCTGACCCCGCAATGTGCGCACCATGGGCGCCGCCATCTTGTCCCGACCCCGCAATGTGCGCACCATGGCGCCGCCATCTTGTCCCCCACAGGATCTCTGGACATCCCGACATCGGAACCGCACACGCTCGCCACCTGAAGCATCCGATGGCTACCCGCAGCTCGCTTCGATGACGCTGGACCAATCTCGCCCGCACAACCTGGCCACCGCGTCGACGATGGTTAAAATAACGGCCACACGACCTCGTGCCTGCTGGACTCCGGGAGCACTTGTTCACCCAGATACGGTAAGGCGCTGCTCCCTCGCGGACCACCCTGGCAATCAAAGGATCTCCCTAGCCTCCGGATCCCACTCCGTCCCGATCCGAGGCTTTTGTACAGTCACCCTCATGGTCCAGGGCGTAGAAATTGGGGAGAAACACAGGATGGTCGTGTACTACAGCCAGACCATCAATCGGTACACGCAGCTCGACGTGTACTCCCTCCCACGCATATCTGATATGGTCATTCAGATTGCGCATTACCGGGTCTTCTCAACAATTTACCTGAAATCCGCCTACCACCAGCTCCCTATCCGGAAGTCAGACCGGCCATACACTGCCTTCGAGGCAGACGGTCGCCTCTACCACTTCCTTAGGGTCCTTTTCGGTGTCACAAATGGGGTCTCGGTCTTCCAAAGAGAGATGGACTGAATGGTCGACCAGTACGGTTTGCGGGCCACCTTTCCGTACTTAGATAATGTCACCATCTGCGGCCATGACCAGCAGGACCACGATGCCAACCTCGATAAATTCCTCCGCACTGCCACTCTTCTCAACCTGACCTACAACAAAGAGAAGTGTGTGTTCAGCATGACCCGGTTAGCCATTCTTGGCTATGTAGTCCAAAACTGACTTTTTGGGCCCGACCCCGACCGCATGCGCCCCCTCATGGAACTTCCCCTCCCCCACTGCCCAAAGGCCCTCAAACGCTGCCTGAGGTTCTTTTCCTACTATGCTCAGTGGGTCCCAAACTATGCAGACAAGGCCCGCCCACTCATTCAGTCCACCCAATTCCCCCTCGTGGCCGAGGCACAACACCCTTCACCCGCATCAGAGCAGACATCGCCAAGGCCGGGATACACGCAGTGGACGAGTCACTGCCTTTCCAAGTAGAAAGCGACGCTTCAGACGTCGCCCTTGCCGCCACTCTAAACCAGGCAGGCAGACCCGTGGCATTCTTTTCCCGCACCCTTCATGCCTCTGAAATTCGGCACTCATCCATCGAAAAGGAGGCCCAAGCTATCGTTGAAGATGTGAGGCATTGGAGGCATTACCTGGCCGGTAAAAGATTCACTCTCCTTACGGACCAACGGTCGGTAGTCTTCATGTTCGATAACACACAGCGGGGCAAGATCAAAAATGATAAAATCTTGCGGTGGAGAATCGAGCTCTCCACTTATAATTACGAGATCTTGTATCGCCCCGGTAAACTCAACGAGCCCTCAGACGCCCTCTCCCGAGGTACATGTGCCAGCGCACAAGTGGACCAACTCCGGGCCCTACATGACAGCCTTTGTCACCCGGGGGTCACTCGATTGTACCATCTGGTCAAAGCTCGCAATCTGCCCTACTCCGTTGAGGAAGTAAGGACAGTCACCAGGGACTGCCAGGTCTGTGCGGAGTGCAAGCTGCACTTCTACCGGCCAGACCGTGCGCGCCTGGTGAAGGCTTCCCGCCCCTTTGAACGCCTCAGCGTGGATTTCAAAGGGCCCCTCCCGTCCACCGACCGTAACACGTACATTCTCAGTGTGGTCGATGAGTACTCCAGATTCCCCTTCGCCATCCCATGCCCCGATATGACGTCTGCCACCGTCATCAAGGCCCTCAGCACCATCTTCGCTCTGTTCGGTTTCCCCGCTTACATCCACAGTGACAGGGGATCCTCATTAATGAGCGATGAGCTGCGTCAGTTCCTGCTCAGCAGGGATATAGCCTCCAGCAGGACGACCAGCTACAACCCCTGGGGAAACGGGCAAGTAGAACGGGATAATGGGACGGTCTGGAGGGCCGTCCAGCTGGCCCTACGGTCCAGGAACCTCCCAGCCTCTCGCTGGCAAGAGGTCCTCCCTGACGCTCTACACTCCATCCGGTCACTATTGTGCACTGCCACTAATAACACATCCCATGAATATGTTTTTACCTTCCCCAGGAGGTCCAATTTAATAATGGGAGATGAGGAAATGGCTGAGGAACTGAACAGGTTTTTTGGGTCGGTCTTCACAGTGGAAGACACAAATAACATGCCAGTGACTGATGGAAATGAGGCTATGACAGGTGAGGATCTTGAGAGGGTTGTTATCACCAAGGAGGTAGTGATGGACAAGCTAATGGGGCTAAAGGTAGACAAGTCTCCTGGACCTGATGGAATGCTTCCCAGAGTGCTAAAAGAGATGGCTAGGGAAATTGCAAATGCACTAGTGATAATTTACTAAAAATTCACTAGCCTCTGGGGTGGTCCTGGCGGATTGGAAATTAGCAAACGTGACACCATTGTTTAAAAAAGGAGATAGGCAGAAAGCGGGTAATTATAGGCCAGTGAGCTTAACTTCGGTAGTAGGGAAGATGCTGGAATCTATCATCAAGGAAGAAATAGCGAGGCATCTGGATGGAAATTGTCCCATTGGACAGACGCAGCATGGGTTCATAAAGGGCAGATCGTGCCTAACTAATTTAGTGGAATTTTCTGAGGACATTAACAGTGCGGTAGATAACGGGGAGCCAATGGATGTGGTATATCTGGATTTCCAGAAAGCCTTTGACAAGGTGCCACACAAAAGGTTGCTGCATAAGATAAAGATGCATGGCATTAAGGGGAAAGTAGCAGCATGGATAGAGGATTAGTTAATTAATAGGAAGCAAAGAGTGGGGATTAATGGTTGTTTCTCTGGTTGGCAATCAGTAGCTAGTGGTGTCCCTCAGGGATCAGTGTTGGGCCCACAACTGTTCACAATTTACATAGATGATTTGGAGTTGCGGACCAAGGGCAATGTGTCCAAGTTTGCGGACGACATTAAGATAAGTGGTAAAGCAAAAAGTGCAGAGGATACTGGAAGTCTGCAGAGGGATTTGGATAGGCTAAGTGAATGGGCTAGGGTCTGGCAGATGGAATACAATGTTGACAAATGTGAGGTTATCCATTTTGGTAGGAATAACAGCAAAAGGGATTATTATTTAAATGATAAAATATTAAAACATGCTGCTGTGCAGAGAGACCTGGGTGTGCTAGTGCATGAGTCGCAAAAAGTTGGTTTTCAGGTGCAACAGGTGATTAAGAAGGCAAATGGAATTTTGTCCTTCATTGCTAGAGGGATGGAGTTTAAGACTAGGGAGGTTATGCTGCAATTGTATAAGGTGTTAGTGAGTCCACACCTGGAGTATTGTGTTCAGTTTTGGTCTCCTTACTTGAGAAAGGACGTACTGGCACTGGAGGGTGTGCAGAGGAGATTCACTAGGTTAATCCCAGAGTTGAAGGGGTTGGATTACGAGGAGAGGTTGAGTAGACTGGGACAGTACTCGTTGGAATTTAGAAGGATGAGGGGGGATCTTATAGAAACATATAAGATTATGAAGGGAATAGATAGGATAGATGCGGGCAGGTTGTTTCCACTGGCGGGTGAAAGCAGAACTAGGGGGCATAGCCTCAAAATAAGGGGAAGTAGATTTAGGACTGAGTTTAGGAGGAACTTCTTCACCCAAAGGGTTGTGAATCTATGGAATTCCTTGCCCAGTGAAGCAGTAGAGGTTCCTTCATTCAATGTTTTTAAGATAAAGATAGATAGTTTTTTGAAGAATAAAGGGATTAAGGGTTATGGTGTTCGGGCCGGAAAGTGGAGCTGAGTCCACAAAAGATCAGCCATGATCTCATTGAATGGTGGAGCAGGCTCGAGGAGCCAGATGGCCTACTCCTGCTCCTAGTTCTTATGTACATCCGGGGTGTCGCACCCGACTTGGCTCGCTGCTCCAGGACCTGTCCTTCTCCGTAGGCACGTCCGACTCCACAAGTCGGACCCCTTAGTGGACAGGGTTCACCTGCTCCACGCCAACCCTCAATATGCCTTCGTTGAGTTTCCCGACGGCCGCCAAGATACTGTCTCACTCAGGGACCTGGCACCGTCAGGTTCCACCCCAACACCCCCCCCCCCCCCCACCAATGCGCCCCACCTCCCACCGCGCCGCCAATATTGACCACCCCCCACCCCCTCCCCTTTTCCGCACAAGAGGGCGAAGAGGACTTCTGCACGCTCCCAGAGTTCCCCGATGACTGGCCAGCATCAGCACCGCCACCATCGCCATCGGTGCCACCTCCACCACCGCCAGCACCGACTTCGCCGCCACCGTTACGCCGCTCCCAATGAAGCACCAAAGCACCGGACCGGCTGAACCTTTGACGGACTCCGGACCGTCAACATGGACTTTTCTTTCCCTACCACTGTACATAATTGCACTAATTGTATATAGTTTCACGTCACCCCCGCCGGACTCATTTTTAACAAGGGGTGAATGTTGTGAACGATTGTAATAGATATAAGGTAGGACCTGCACTACAGGTTCGCCGGTAGCTCCTAGAGGCTGGCTCCGCCCACGGAGAACTGTATAAATATCCATGACCTCCAGTGCCCTGCCATTTCGCCAGCTGCAGCCGTAGGCCACGCATCTTGACTGTAATAAAGCCACAGTTGTACCCAACTTTAGTCTTTGTGCAATTGATCGTGCATCAATCATCATGGGCCTTACAGATAAGTTGCTTTTAATTTTCTTTGCTAGTGCAGAATGAGTGGAAGTACAAAGTTCACTGTTGTTGGAGGACTTTAGAAAAGGTGGTGGACTTTCACAAAAGAGATCAGAGGATTTTGAAGTTCTTGTAAGAGATAATCTGCATTGCGGAAGCAGACAAAGTTGCAATTCCTCAGGCTGAAGCTTGATGAGCATTGTATCCAGGCGGCAGAGAGGAGATTGGGGTCTCAAAACCTACTAAGGGTTTTCAGGGAGTCCGTCTCCAGGAGCAGTGTCTGAGTTTGCTCCATTTGGTACATTCAAACTTGGTCGGGTCAGCATAATTTCTCTTACTTGCAAGTTTCAAAATGATACTTTTATTGATGACAATGGTTACATTTTATTGAGTATAAGCAAGACTACTCTTTCATGGGATGTGGGTGTCGCAGGCAAGGCCTGGACATAGCCCATCTCTAATTGCCCTCAAACTGAAAGGCATTTTTTTAAGAGTCGGGATCTGGAGTTGCTTGCAGGCCAGACCAGGTAAGGACGGCAGATTCCTTCCTTAAAGGAAATTAGTGAGCCAGATGGGTTTTTACAACAATGTTTCATGGTCATCATTAGAGCTTTAATTCCAGATTTTTATTGAATTCAAATTTCACCATCTGCAGTGGTGGGATTCGAACCCAGATCCCCAGAGCATTACCCTGGATGTCTGGATTACCAGTCCATTAACCATACCACTCCACCATTAGCTCCCCTACTGATTAGTATCAAAGCATAACGGTATTACCATTATACTCTGGATAGATGTGCGATATCTATGTGCTTTCTCTGAACGATTGTGTCCAGGCATTGTTGTGTCATTCAGTGCTATGCTTGCACATGTATTCCCTCTGCAGCTCATTCTTTGGCATGGAATCATTTCTTGGTTGGTCCCAAACCTTTGACCAAATACCTCTACATCTTAAGTGCTTAGATTACCTTTTCTTACACACTTTTTCACACAGTAGCCTGTCTATTTTCATATAATTCGGTCCCCAAAATCTTTGGGGTCAATAAAATATTTAGCTAATGAAGGTCCACGCCACAGTTTGCCATCAAGTCAATTTCCAGTCATTTCTAACCAGGGATCAATCAGGATTAAAAAATATAGTTCAGTATAAGCAGTATCATATTACAATTATGGAAAACTCATAAATTACAATCAGTCAGTAATTGTATTTCAGTTAACTCTTGTTAGTTAGCAAAAATATCCAATGTCGGGATTTCTTAGCACTCTTAAGGGCATTCACTGAATTATAACTCCCACAACTGGATTTGCAGCCCCATAACAGGCCAAGGATGGCAGTGCCAAAGACCATGGACAGTACCCATTGCCCTCAATTTCTACATTAGCAGAGTCTTCTAAATGAGAGCTGATGGCATTACCAATGTATCACAATTTAATGCATGTCTTGCATTAGGGGGCTGACAATGGGCATGTATACCAAGAGAGGAGCTTTATAGTCTTCTCACTTACTAGGCAGAAATAGGAGGAGCGGGCAATTGACTTTGCCGGGCTAGTGGCAAAGGGAGTCATCAACTGCATGCATATGACTGCAGACTCCTCATATTAACAGGCAGGTATACTGCTACTGCACAGGCTATCACTCCCTGAATGTAGAGTTGGTATTTGACCACACACAGAACATTATGCTGATGAATGCCCGCTATCCTGGTAGGAGCCACAACTATTTCATCCTGTAGCAGTCAGCTTTATGCTATCATATTTGAACCATTAGGCCGAAGCCAGGGTCTGACTTCTTGACAGCTCTACACTGTTATGATCCCAACATGTCATCCAACCACATGTGGACAACATGCCTACAATGCCACCAGAAGCCTTGAGCAAACAATTGGTTCTGCTGCCTAGACTGCATTGGGTGGGGAGGGGTAGGGAGAGATGGAATTCCTTCAGTACTCATCAGGATTTATCTCCAAATATATGGTAGTCTGCTGCATTCTCTAGATTTGCTGTCACCAGACCTTTGGCAGGCACCTCGGTAAGAGGAAGGAAGGTGGCGTTTGGGATCCGTTCACTTCGGATGGGCTACTCAGTTCTCTGAAAATCTCATCGCGTTGTGATCCCAGTTGAATTTTTAGACTATTGTCTTTAATTAAATAGTAATAATTGCTTAAAAGATCTGCAAGAAACCTGCATATTATTTTCTTAAAATACTTCCATAACAATAAAATAATTCCAACCAAATATTTATCCTTCTTCCTCACAAGAACATGCCAGTTGAAAGGAATTCAGGACCGGCATGTTCCTGTGAGGAAGAACGATAAATATGGCAAATTTCAGGAACTTTGGATAACGAGATATATTGTAGGCCTCGTCAAAAAGAAAAAGGAGGCATTTGTCAGGGCTAGAAGGCTGGGAACAGAAGTGTGAAATATAAGGAAAGTAGGAAGGAACTTAAGCAAGGAGTCAGGAGGGCTAAAAGGGTCACGAAAGTCATTGGCAAATAGGGTTAAGGAAAATCCCACGGCTTTTTACACGTACATAAAAAGCAAGACGGTAGCCAGGGAAAAGGTTGGCCCACTGAAGGACAGGGGAGGGAATCTATGTGTGGAGCCAGAGGAATGGGCCTGGGTCACATTGAGATCCAAAAAGATGAGGTGTTAGGCGTCTTGAAAAATATTAAAGTGGATAAGTCCCTAGGGCCTGATGGGATCTACCCCAGAATACTGAAGGAGGCAAGAGAGGAAATTGCTGAGGCCTTGATCTTTGGATCCTCACTGTCTTCAGGTGATGTCCTGGAGGACTGGAGAATATCCACTGTTGTTCCTTTGTTTAAGAAGGGTAGCAAGGATAATCCAGGGATCTACAGGTCGGTGAGCCTTACGTCAGTGGTAGGGGAATACTGGAGAGAATTCTGCGAGACAGGATCTACTCCCATTTGGAAGCAAGTGATTGTAATAGCGAGAGGCAGCACGGTTTTGTGAAGGGGAGGTCGTGTCTCACTAACTTGATAGAGTTTTTCGAGGAGGTCACAAAGATGATTAATGCAGGTAGGGCAGTGGATGTTGTCAATATGGACTTCAGTAAGGCCTTTGACAAGGTCCCTCATGGCAGACTGGTACAAAAGGTGAAGTGACATGAGATCAGAGGTGAGCTGGCAAGATGGATACAGAACTGGCTAGGTCATAGAAGGCAGAGAGTAGCAATGGAAGGGTACTTTTCTGATTGGAGGGCTGTCACTAGTGGTGTTCTGCAGGGATCAGTGCTGGGACCTTTGCTGTTCGTAGTATATATAAATGATTTAGAAGAAAATATAACTGGTCTGATTCGTAAGTTTGAGGATGACACAAAGGTTGGTGGAATTACGGATAGCGATGAGGACTGTCAGAGGATACAGCAGGATTTAGATCGTTTGGAGACTTGGGCGGCGAGATGGCAGATGGAGTTCAATCCGGACAAATGTGAGGTAATGCATTTTGGAAGGTCTAATACAGGTAGGGAATATATAGTGAATGGTAGAACCCTCAAGAGTATTGACAGTCAGAGAGATCTTGGTGTACAGATCCACTGGTCACTGAAAGGGGCAACACAGGTGGAGAAGGTAGTCAAGAAGGCATACGGCATACTTGCCTTCATTGGCCAGGGCATTGAGTATAAAAATTGGCAAGTCATGTTGCAGCTGTATAGAACCTTAGTTAGGCCACACTTGGAGTATAGTGTTCAATTCTGGTCGCCACACTACCAGAAGGATGTGGAGGCTTGAGAGAGGGTGCAGAAGAGATTTGCCAGGATCTCGCCTGATATGGAGGGCATTAGCTATGAGGATAGGTTGAATAAACGTGGTTTGTTCTCACTGGAACGAAGGAGATTGAGGGGCGACCTGTTAGAGGTCTACAAAATTTTGAGGGGCATAGACAGAGTGGATAGTCAGAGACTTTTTCCCAGGGTAGAAGGGTCAGTTACTAGGGGACATAGGTTTAAGATGCGAGGGGCAAGATTTAGAGGAGATGTACGAGGTAAGATTTTTACGCAGAGGGTAGTGGGTGCCTGGAACATGCTGCCGGAGGAGGTGGTGGAAGTAGGACGATAGTGATGTTTAAGGGGCATCTTGACAAACACATGAATAGGATGGGAATAGAGGGTTACGGACCCTGGAAGTGTAGAAGATTTTAGTTTAGACGGGCAGCATGGTTGGCGCAGGCTTGGAAGGCCGGAGGGCCTGTTCCTGTGCTGTACTTTTCTTTGTTCTTTGTTCAATGGACCAGAGAAATAAATAGTATGGTTATAAAAGCTGTGTTCTCTTTTTAACTACCACTTCCTATGAGGCAAACGTAATAAATAGTGGGCGGGATTCTCCGACCGCCCACCGGGACGGAGAATCGCCGGGGGACGGTGTGAATCCCGCCCCCGCCGTCCTCTGAATTCTCTGGCCCCCCAATAATCGCCCCGGCGTGAATCTCGCCACCTGCCTTGGAGAATGGCGGGGACCAGTGCGGCGCAATGGGCCCCGGGGCCGCCCGAATTCTCCGGGCCGCAATGGGCCGAAGTCCCGCCCGTTTAACGAAAGTCCCGCAGGCATAAATCAAGGTTGGTCCCTACCGGCGGGACCCAGCTCCGTGGGCGGCCTCCGGGGTTCTCGGGGGGGCGCGGGGGGATCTGGCTCCAGGAGGTGCCCCCACGGTGGCCTGGCCCGCGATCGGGGCCCACCGATCCGCGAGCGGGCCTGTGCCGTGGGGGCACTCTATTCCTCCGCATTGGCCACTGTGGTCCTCTGCCATGGCCGATGCGGAGACGAACCCTCCCGCGCATGCGCCGGGATGATGCCAGCACACGCTGGCGCTCCTGTGCATGCGCCAACTCGCGCCGGCCGGCGGAGGCCCTTTGGCGCCGGTTGGCGTGGCGCCAAGTCCCTTCCCCGCCGGCCGGCGGGGCGCAAACCACTCCGGGGCGAGACTAGCCCCTGTAGGTGTGGAGGATTCCGCACCTTTGGGGCGGCCTGACGCCGGAGTGGTTCACGCCACCCCTTGGCGCCAGGACTCCCCGCCCCGCCAGGTAGTGGAGAATGCCGCCCGGTATCTTTATAATGTGCATAAATGATTGTCATGGGTTATCACTTTGAAGTACAAAATATACACTCATACACATTCTATACTCGTTACTTAACAAAAGTCTGTGAGAAGACTTGCTTTATGAAATTTAGAAGCAATACAATTACTTGCAGCTAACATAAGACAGAAGTAAATGACATGTAATGTAATTCAAAGAAAACTAATGCTTAAACATCTGATAGGCTCAAAAACGTGGCCTACCATAAAGTCAAGAAATAATTATATCCATTTAAATTTTGTGGATATTTATGAAAGTCACAGCAAAAGAGATAATAAAGTTTCTGAAAGAAGGATGCAGAAAAAGGGCACAGACATCACTTGAATACCTGAATACCAACTCGTTGGATATTCATGAAACTCTTTCAGGACCATAAAATCTCACATTTGATGGAGCCACTCTGGATGAGACTAATCCATGTGATACGTTAGGTATGCTCTTTTTTTATTTTATTCCACATCAACATAATTAAATACATTTGTTTTCTAATCACTTAAACAGGAAAATATTTAGTAAAATAGCAAATAATTTTAACATTCAAGTTGAATGCCAAAGGACATCCTGCAAGTTTAAATAGTTTTTTGTAGACCTCCGATTTGCTTTCACAGCTAATTTGAGTGATAATTATAGATTAAATCAAATTAGAGAGACAGCCACTAACCAATAACAATAGCATTGTCATTCCTCTCCTAAAGGAATTCAACAAAATTCAACAGATATGCATTTGGAACTTCTTCAACTGAAGAAAGAGAAGTTACAGTTGGAAATACTGAATGCCAAACTATGGAACAAGGTGCTTGTTCTACAAAAAGATGTTTTGGACATTCAAAAACAGAACCTACAGACTTCAAGCACTGCATCGCCAGTTCAGTCCCCCAAAATAGCTTTCCCTCTTACAAATGATGTTCCATATGTTTTGCCAAAATTTTCTGTAATAGGTTGAGTAATGGTTTTGCATTAATTTTTTTTTATGTACGTAAAAACTTAAATTTGTCAAATATTAACCAAGAGTGTTACGTTTAAAAATGTAAGATGAAAGTTTTAAAAATTATCAAGTTGGTGAAGTATCCTTTATTAGTTAAAGAAGTTATAATTTATTGTGAGATACTATATATAATATACATAGAGGATATTTTGTTAGGAGCAGTGAATATTTTAGTTCACTGACATTAGCATGGTTCCTTATAAAAGAAAACAAAATGGTTATCTGGTTAGTCCAAAGTTATAAACTGGGAAATTGTGCTATGTGGTGGCATCGGATTATTTTTTATCACTCTTTAGTAGAAATGATTAACACCTTTAAAATAAGTGGGTTGAAGACTCCAAAATTAAAGGAATTTGATACAAAAGCATTAATTCAGTACTATCACTGTATGATTACAAGAGAATACAGCATAAAATATGTCATTCGGTATATCCTCCGAGTACAGGTAGCCCTTTGTTTAGTTTTTGAGTTTTTATCAGTTGAACTCTCAAATAGAATGTGTAAGAGAGAAAAAGCCAAGGGAGATTGGAAGGCCCAGAGTGGTGATGGGGAGAGTTTGAAAGGGTGAAGGAATTGGAAGTGGTGGGATGCTGAGCACAGAGGAGGAAGGGAGAGATCAGAAAAAGTGGGAATAATGTAATCTAAAAGTGTGCCCTCGCCCTCCTTTACCTGCTGTATTCCTGAGGCCTGGGTAATAAGGCCAGCCAATGTAAAGTTTAAAATGGAGGTGAACTCTGAGGGACGCAGTCATTTGCCTGTCCTGCTGCCTTTAGCAGTGAAAATGGATGGGATGGGTTTGGATTTGAGATTTTTAAAAAAATGAACATTCCACCTGACCCCAAATCACCCATATATTTGGAGATTAAAATTCTTCCTAATGCATATAACTAGAAATATAAAAAAAAGTTTAAATTAAATTTAACCCACTTCAAGCGCAGAGATTTAAAAATTATTCATAGGCAGTATGAATGACCTTTCAAATTGCATTACCACAATACTGAAAGTTTTCCTCGATGAAACAAAGAATTAAAAGTATGGGGCTAAATGCCCCAAAATAGGTCAGATTGGAAATTGAATCCCTCTTAGAATTTTCATCCGTCCTTCTGTGCTTTCTTTTAACCAAACAGACATTCTGTGTTTTTAAAAAAAATTTCTCCCCCCTTAATTAGAAACAAAAATACATGCATATATAAATTGGCAAAGTCCTTCACAATTTCAAGTGTCAATTAAATACATTTGCAGTATTGTGCTTGGATATTAGAGTAAATATTTAAAACAATTCAATATTGCATCATACTGCTGGTATTGTAAGAAGCAATTGGTTAAATACAGTTAAACTTAATATACTGTAATATATTTAAGTACACCATTTCTATGTAACATACATTTGAAATTAGAAGCCAAATTTTGTGGTGTAAAACGCACGCAACATTGTGCTTCAGATCACATGATCTAATCATAATCGCTTATCAGTATATATGGTAGAGATTAACAATTCAGAAATGTTTCAAAACCATAAAGACTTCTTGTGGTATGACTAGTTTTGCTCTTGTAGTTTATGGTGCCATCGAAATGCTTTAGTGTACTTTGTAACGTAATTTAGATATATCCCAAACCTAAGGGAGAATTTAAGTATTTTTTATTAGTAATTTATCTTCACGTGCCATAAAGGCTTTACATTACAACTGGAGAAAAGCATTCTTATGTCAAGAATGTTCTGTGGTGGTGTTGCCAAACATTATGGTAATACGAAAAAGGTTGAAGTCCACCAGCTGTTTTGGAATACAAATTAGCCAATCAATTATTTGATGCATAATTTAGATTTTTAACATTCTATTATTTTACCAGTACATAGCTACTATACCTGTGTATGCCTATGTCATACTTACAGTCTTCACTGACTTGCATTATCCTGTAGCACAATGATCAAAACACTTGTGCACATCAGACATTTCTGAACTCATAAAATGAATCTCAGGGTTTAGATGACTTGCATGAAACCATTCATTCAAGTTGTGACATGACATTCAACTCTGCTGCTATATTAGTCTTTTGTCTATAATGTTGAAAAATTATTTATATAATGTACTGCTCGATTTATGTATATACATTTTAAGAATACTAAAAGTTATCTTGAAAACTTATTCCACTTTTTTATTTATTGTACTACATGATTTGAATGTCTCTTTTGGCTGTTTAATTCCACTGAATCTCCTTGAACCACAAATGTAAACTTTGCTTATGGATATATCTACAACCAGTGTTTCTCAATTACGAGCCAATAAAAGATTTGAGCTGACTTCTAGCAACTGATAATGAACAAAATATAGTTACTTCAGTGCTTATACTCTGTTCAATTATGAACATTCCTACAAGAGTTAAACTTTGGGTAGTTGCGGCTGTTGGTGGTATTGTAATTACTCTAGAATTTGGGCAAAAAAACTCATTAAATTCTAATGAAATGTGCATCCACAGTACCTATCACCCACTTGAAGTAGAGGAAAGGATATCTGACTTAACAGCAAAATACAGACAACATGGTCGACACTTAAGTATTTAAGCTTATTCACAGTTGATTTGAGTAAAGGGTACAAATGGATGCCTGCTGACTGAGACCATCAATCAAAGACATTTCTACAGTGAAAGTTACATAGATGTTTTGTTTCTCCTTTATAATTGCACATGTTATTAAGTTCAGGACTGGAAGCAATTTTATCCACTTTCCAGAGTAGCTTTTAAATCTAAATATTAAGATAGTTTGGGTACAAAGAACTAAATGGGTTAAGATGTCAGAGACTAGTTGAAATAATCTTTCATCATCTATACAAACTTAGTGAAAATGTATATCCTGATTTCTGTAGAACGGAATTAAAGACAAATCAATTAGACGTTTAATTTCTGCAATTTGAAATCATAGATTCAAGTCCAGAAAATTATTTTGCTACAGGTACTGGAGACAGCTTCGGAGACTTTTAAAGAAATGAAGCATTAACCAATTAACCCTATACCTGCATCAACTACTGTTTTTCGGTTCCAATCAGCCCCCATTAAATAGGGGGCTGAAAACTATAATGCTACAAAGAGCCCAGAGTTTTGTCATGTTGTGGTGGAATGGCCAAAAGTTCTAAGTCCCATCCCTGAACATGATGCACCTAATTTCCCATTCAAGGTTTAAGATACTAAGTGCGATGGCGGACAGGTTCTGTGGCATGTTTCTCGCTGGGCAGTGTGGTGGGAAATTGTGGCTGATTTCATGCTTGGAAGCTCATTAATTATGCATCGGCAAGTTTCTCCCAATCACGTGGTGGACGGGAACCATATTTAAATGCTACCCTCACTCTCGCCAACCCATCCTTGAAAAGAAGACATTTCCAGATGGCTACGACAAAGAAGAAAGCTGCCCTAAAGTTCAATAACAACTTCCTGGAGGCTCTCATCAATGGTGTGTGGCAACACCAGGATATCCTCTACCTCTGGGTTGGCTCTAGGAAGCCTACCAACCTTAGCTTGCTGGCCTGCGAGGTCATTGCAAGTGTGGTCATTGCTTCGGGCTACCGCACCAGAAACACCATCCAATGTAGGAAGAGGATGGATTAACTCATCTGTTCTGCCAGGGTAAGTCAAACTTCAGCTCACTCCAGTCTCACACTTTCATAATGGCATCATGCACTCAAAGGATTACACTACTCAGCGATCTCACACAAATTAGTGGAAAACATATCACAATTGTTTGTCTCACGGGCACTCATCTCATCTATCATACTGCACAACCTCCATCCTTACTAGAGAAGGCTCAGTACACACAGAAGACAACCTCGTCTCCATCTCTTCTCACCACACTTCATTAATTTGTCTTTATTTAGGTAAAGCTTTCCCACAACAAAAGGAAGAGATCCCAGACTGGAGAAAGGAGGGCGAACATGGAGATAACCAAATTTAGGGAGGATGCCGCTGGGCTGATGAGCGAGGATAGGGACCACCCCTGTGGGGAAGGTGAGATTAGCCTGTCTGAGAAAGGTAGTATGAATGAGTCCTCCATGAGTTAATCGCATCCTGACATTCTCAGTGAATGACTTGCAATGCTTTATGCAGTCTATTCATGAATTAAATCTATCTGCTCTCTCTTGCTGGCACCAGCAAGTCCAGTCACAGCTCCAGACCCTACATAAACCCCAGCCCCCAAGCCACCATAGATGAAGCTGAAGAGCCAATAGAAGAAGACCCATCACTGCGTTCACCTACACCCTCCACCAGCTCAGAGACATGGGGCGTCATTCTCCGACCCCCCGCCGGGTCGGAGAATCGCTGGGGGCTGGCGTAAATCCCGCCCCCGCCGGTTGCCGAAGTCTCCGGTACCGGATATTCGGTGGGGGCGGGAATCGGGCCGCGCCGGTTGGCGGGCTCCCCCGCTGGATTCTCCGGCCCGGATGGGCCGAAGTCCCACCGATAAATTGCCTGTCCCGCCGGCGTGGATTAAACCACCTTTTGAACGGCGGGACAAGGCGGCGTGGGCGGGCTCCGGGGTCCTGGGGGGGACACGGGGCGATCTGGCCCCGGGGGGTGCCCCCACGGTGGCCTGGCCCGCGATCGGGGCCCACTGATCCGCGGGTGGGCCTGTGCCGTGGGGGCACTCTTTCCCTTCCGCCTCCACCACGGCATCCACCATGGCGGAGGCGGAAGAGACTCCCTCCACTGCGCATGCGTGGGAAACTGTCAGCGGCCGCTGACGCTCCCGCACATGCGCCGCCCCGAGATGTCATTTCCGCGCCAGCTGGCGGGGCAACAAAGGCCGTTTCCGCCAGCTGGCGGGGCGGAAATTCCTCCGGCGCCGGCCTAGCCCCTCAATGTTGTAATTGTAATTTAAATTATGACAATTGCTAATTAGCCCCAAAGTATGGGCTAAACCAAGAGGAACGTCTTATTGACATAGCACCCACTCTTCCCACAAAGACTTTAAACATTCAATTTAATGGAATAATTAAATGATAGTTAACTTGCAAGGGTCTACGGTTCTGTAGAACCATATTTAAAAATTGTAAGTAAGTGGGAATCAGATAATTGATAATAGTACTTTTTGGCAATACACGATTATTGGTTTTGGTTTTGTTTTTACGACGTTACGTCGGTGAGGTTCACAACAGCTTTATGAAGACAGGAAACAGCTGAGTGCATCCCGCTGGGGTTGCCACGGTCACTATAGGCCTCAGAAGGACAGGGGTACGCCAGGGACACTACCCGGCACTGTCCCTGGCAGGTTGGCATTGCCAGGCTGTGCCGGGGCGGGCCCTCTGGGGAGCCTATTTGTTGGGGGGTTCCCGGTTAGATTTGAAACTGATCGCTGCCCAGCTCGGTTCCCTATTTCAGACTCCCGCGATCTAACTGGCTCGCTCTGTCTCACGCCCCGCGTGTCGCGGCCGTTAGATCGCTCCCACTATCTTTAATATTCTTAGTTGACCACAGATAATGGACCCTCCCCTTGTAATTTTTATTTTTTATTGGAATGTGTCTATTCTGTGTATTCTGAAATATTCCTTTAAATGTCTGCCATGAACCTCTAGTTAATCTAGCCTGAAGCATATTCGCCAATTCATTTTAGCTAACTGCTTTATTGCCCTCATAATTGCCCTTATGTAAGTTTAAAATACTATTCTTGGATGCACTCAAACTGAATGTAAAATTCAATCATATTATGATCACTGCTACCTATGGGTGCCTTCACTATGAGACTATCAATTAATCCTATGAGGTTATCAATTAATCCTATCTCATTCAGAGCTTGTGGTCAAATTCTGGGAACACCTCATGGACACATCTCCAAAGCAGGTGGAGGCAGTGACAGCCCATGTTTCTGGAACTCAGAGGAGAACTGGAGATGAGACACCCACTGATTCCGAGCCTGATAATGTGCCGCTGGAAACAGTTTCACATGCTGGAGATGCAAAAACAGGTGGCAGAAAGTCAGGTAGAGTTGCAAGATGCAGTCAACAGGCTAGAATGGAGGAGTAGTGCATCGACATTCTGTCTGCTATTGTGGCTCTGATATGTGAGTGTCCAAGGGAAGTGTGGCGACCACCTTGGAGACCTTGGTCCAGCAGATACTGCTGGATTTGCGCTTGGACCTGCATTCCATCGCTATAGGCAATGGCGGAATCCATCAGTGAGTGGACAAGATAGGGGTAGGACACCTTGACCTTTCTAAAGGTGCCCCTTCTCCTCATGATGTGGAGATGCCAGCGTTGGACTGGGGTGAGCACAGTAAGAAGTCTTACAACACCAGGTTAAAGTCCAACATATTTGTTTCAAACACTAGCTTTCGGAGCACTGCTCCTTCCTCAGGTCACCCTTCTCCTCAGGGAGACAGACAAGGGTCCAGGCAAGGGTCCTTGGACATCCACTGGGAGGAGGACCAGCAGCTGGAGACCCTGTTACCATCCACCTGAATGACTTCGGGAATGCCCAGATGATCTGCCTGTGACTCTTCCCTTGTGTTATGTAAGGGAGATGTGTCAAAACCTTTACTAAATTGTCTTCAGAATGCTTCAGCTCTGGTAGTTGAGACACCCCAAAGATCGCCATCACTCAAACGGCGACATCTTCACCCCCAGCACTTTCGATAATGTTTCAAACATCGAGCCCCAGAACTCCACCAATCACGTACATGACCAAAACATGTACTTTGCTGGCCCCCCTCCACATTACTCACACTTATCCTCTACCTCCGCAAAGAACCCACTCATCCGTACCTACGTCATATGGGCCCTGTGCACCAACTTGCAACTGTACCAAGCTCATCCTGAATGACATAGCATTGACCAGATGCATAATCTCACTCCACAACGCCCATCCCAACTCCATGCCTAGCTCCTCCTCCCACTTCTGCTTTACCTCCTTGATTGGTGCTTTCCCTGTGCCCACCAGCTATCCATAAATATTCACGATCCTCCTGTCCCTCAACTCATGAGTGAGCTCCAGAGCCTCTGGTGAACAACCCATTAAGAAGATGCTGAAGTCGTGAACAAAGCAGTATAAACATGATTTCTTGAGCTATACCTTTATTAATTGTGCCATTCCAAATCAGAATGCAAAGCCCATGTGCGTTATATGCAGGGAAGCTCTGGCAAATGAAAGATTAAAGCCCTCAAAACTTCACAGGCGTTTGAAGACTGAAGCATGGTGAGTTCAAGGAGAAACTTGTTTTTTTTTCAAATGATGCAGCAAGAACTTAAATCGGCAGTTGAAGTCTTTAGCAGAAATGTAACATTGAATGACAAAGCAAGTGAGATTGTGAGGACCCAACAGGCTCACATGTCGCATTAATATGAGTGAAAATGGTGGGTCGTAAAGTCCGGGGGATTGGGTCGCCAAGGTCAGCCGTGTGGATGGCCAGTTGGTAAAAATGGGTCCCAGGAAAAAGTTTGAAAAACACTGCCTTAGACAGCGTCATAATCACATTTAATAAATGTCTAATATTACTCAACAGTTGCCTCCCCTTCACAAAACCTATCTGATCCGCTGACACCACCTCCGGCAACCACCCTCGAGGCGCCTCACCAATGCTTTAGCCAGCACCGTCACATCCGTGTTTAATAGGGAGATGGGCCTATAAGACCCACACTCCACCGTGTTCTATCTTTCTTGGGGATAACAAAATCGGCGCCTGAGCAAGCGTGGCCAGCTGCTCTTCCCGTGCCAATGAGTTGGGAAACATCTCCAGGAGATGTGGGCTCAACTCCGCCTCAAACAGTTTGTAAAAATTAACCAGGGAACCATCAGGTTCCGACGCCTTCCCTGACTGCATCGACCCAATTGCCTCCATCTCACCTCCTGTAGCCCCAGTGGAGCCTCCGATCCCTGTCCCTTCTCCCTTTCAACTTCTGGGAACACCAGCCCATCAAGAAATTGCCCCATCTCAGCCCCCTCCCCCAGCATCTAGACTTATACAGCCCCCTATAGAAGGGCTCAAATGCTTTATTAATTCTCTCCAGCATTGTCACCATCACACCCTCCTCACTTCTACTATCTCCCACGCAGCAGCCTTTCGCCTCAGTTGATGTGCTAACAGGTAGCTGGCCTTCTCTCCATACTTATACAGAATCCCCCTTGCTCTCTGAAGCTGGCCCACCGCCCTCCCTATCATCAATAAATCAAATTCCCATTGCAGCTTCTTCTGCTCCACCAAGGGACTCGATCAGTCCAGCTGAGGCTCCATCACTCAGTTAAAATTGACACATATTATTAATTTATTCGAGTCTAGATCCGGATGTCTGCAAATATACGCTTAACAAATTCCCCATCGTCCCAATTAGGCGCATAAATGCTTACTAGCACAACCGGGGCCCCCTGCAAAACCCCACAAACCGACCCCCGGGGTCCCGCACAACTCTAGCCAGCACAAACGTCACCCTCTTACTAAATAGAATAGCAATCCTTCTCGACTTGGAGTTAAATCCCAAATTGAATGTCTGACCCACCCACCCATTTTGCAACCTCACTTGGTCCTTAATCTACAAGTGTGTGTCCTGAAGAAATATCACCACCACCACTGTGCACTACTAACTATTGACCACCAACGCGCCTGTATCTGTGTTGGGGATTGGTGCAGAGAGAGGGTGTGACACGGGCAGATCTGAGCAGCGACACCTCCTCAGGTGTTAATGGAAGATTCTGGGGGTCCTGGCTGAAACTGGAGAATGGCTCATCTGAGGGAGGAAAATAATCGGTCAGTAATATTATTCATCACACAATCAATGTCCATGCTCGGCAGCCGGGTTCAACTGATATCAACGGCATCATAGTGGCATCATTGTGGCTCAGCGTTAGTGTGTCTTCTCTTCTGCAAGTTCAAGTGTCCATTCATTTCTTAACCCTCCATCTCCAACACCAGACAATCTCTTCCACCCCCTTCATGTTGAAATTCCTGACATCTTTGCATATCTGACCCTTAAATAGACCTACAGCTTCCGACCATATCTCCCAGTCCCATGTGCTCTGCGACTCTGATCCCTACTCCTCTGAGCACTGCTAAAGGTGGGCACCCTTCCACACTTCTCCACACTGGACCAACTAGATACTCATCCTTGCCACGTGCAGAAGATAATTGAACCTTTTATGGCACTGCAGCCAAGTCCGATGCACCACGTCATGCTTACTGACCTTGGTTGCCACCGCTGCCCAGGCCTTTGGTGGGTGACCTTTTCTTGCTATCGTGTGGCATCAGGTTGTCCTGCCTGGTACTCACCACCTCCATGAGAGCATGCAAGCAGTCATCTGAAAACCAAAGTGGGGAAGGGCACTGAGTGCCCGCCTGAATTGCCCTCCCCACATCGTATGTCTCCGCGTGGTGCTGCTGACCATCTGGAGAACTCACTGCCTCATACGATAGCTTCAACGGCCTAATTCAGCTGCATTTGAACCTCTTTCCAGGACCCCATTGGACCGTGCACCTGCCACGCTCCCATCTCTGCCGGCCTCACAGCGTTTATGTCGGGGCACGTTTCATACTGGCCTGGGGTTTCACGATATCACAGTGGTTAGACTGTTGCTTTACAGCGCCAGGGTCCCAGGTTCGATTCCTGGCTTGGTTCATTGGCTGTGCGGAGTCTGCACATTCTCCCCGTGTCTGCATGGGTTTCCTCCGGATGCTCCGGTTTCCTCCCACAAGTCCCGAAAGATGTGCTTGTTAGGGGAATTGAACATTCTGAATTCTTCCTCTGTGTCCCCGAACAGGCGCCGGAGTGTGGCGACTAGGGGATTTTCACAGTAGCTTCATTGCGGTGTTAATTGCCTACTTGTGACACTAATAAAGATTATTGATTGGCCGGCAAGTATGATCGTTTGATCATTTGGTTGATCTTGGGAAGAGGCTTCCGGTCTCGCCCGCTGTGCACGTCTGGCATGGTGGTTTAAAAGTAGCCTGGATTGTTTGATATTTTAACTCATTACTCTCTGTTGGATTGAGCAAACCTCCGACTGCTGTTGGTCATCCCTGCCTCTGCCTGATATGCATCAGCAACTGCCGCAGAAGCCTGTCTACTAATGTCGCCCCTGGAGGTGTGTGTCTCTGTGCTGGTGGAGGGTGGGTTTGACAGCTGTGATGCCTCGCTGGTGGTCTGCGCGGAACTCTCCTCCAAGTTGTTCTCTTGGGTGGTGGGTGGGGGGCGGGGCGGACCTGACCCCGGATAGCTCGGCCCTATCAGAGGGAGATCCTGCAAGAGAATGGACATGTGGTCAGTGAGAGGGAAGGATCATTTTGTTTGACATGAACAACTCACTTGAGTCATTTGGGTGAAGGGGCAGTGGATCCTCACCTCTGCAGCATGGGCCAACCTCGCTGTCAGTGACAGCGCTCTCCTCGGTAAACTCCGCGATCTCCAGGGCCCGTTCCTCATAGGAGGTGAGGACTCTGATGTCTGGTATCCCTCTGCCCATCTGAGCCTTTTCCCTCATATTATGGGCTAACTTCAGCCAGTTCCACCGTGAAGCTCGTGGGGGATCTTTTCCAGCACAATGTGGGTTAAATACGGACTGCAGTTGTCGGGAAGCACCCAGAATGTCACGTCTGATACGCACTTAGAACTTCTACCGTTAAATCGCTCCCAAGATTTCAAATATAGCACATGTCACGGTGTATGAATGAGATTAGTGACAGGAAATAATGGTAACTGCAAAATATACACTGACCCGGATCACGATCATTCACGTACTTTTTACGTTTATGAATTATGTATCCAACATCACTTGGGGCTTTATAATTATGGAGTGCAGGTTGAGTATCCCCTACCTGAAACCCTTGGGGCTGATTGCATTTCGGATTTCAGATAATTTCAGTTTTCGAATACTGCATATAGGACTAGGCTATTTACATTACAATGTTTGAAACCTAGGGTATCATCTAAAGTAAATTAAATGGCTAGAAGAGCAAGATGTACCACTGAATAATGGATACCTGTAATAATTTCCCACCCTTGGAGCCATCTGTGATTCTGCTTGCTTGACAAGGTTTGCTAGGTAAACAGTACACATAAAAATTGCAAGGTAAACAGTGCAGACAAACAACTAATTTCCTTGTGCTAAATGCTTAGTGCTGTTGGCGAGGTTCGTATCGGCTGGGGTCGTGTTGGCACGGGATAGAGACTCCCCACGCTAAAGGTTGGGTGTAGTTAGTGAGGTTCGTGTCAGCTCGGGTTATGTCGCCTTGGGTCAGAAACTTTGGGGGGGGGGGGGGGGGAATTTGTCGCTCCTGTTTTCAGTGGGGGGGGGAATGGGAATAGCGACGGGTGAAAAATCCCATGGAAATCACAACATAACTTTCATGCCGGTGTTTCATGCCAGGATTTCCCTGATCATTTGTCTCTGCCCCTGCCAATTGCGTAATGGAAATCCCAGTTATCAGGCCATTGTATCTGATAGTCCTCCCTGTGCTGGATTGTCCATTCATGTTGGGGTGAAGGTACATCAACCTGAATCACGACAGGTCTCCACGATGTGCACCTGGAAAGCAGAACCCGCCGGAGGTGCACAGGTGAGTACAGCCCCCAGGGAGAGATGGTCATGTCTGGGAAGTACCCTGGCACTGCTTGCTGGCACTGCCTGAGCACAGATCCCTGGTACAGCCCCTGATACTGCACCTTGGCACTGCCACAGGCACTGCCCTGGTATTCCCTGGCACTGATCCTGACTATATAATCCTGCTGCTGCCCATCGCACTGCCCTGGTGCTCCCCTGGTACTGTTCTTGACACTACAGTGCAAGTGAGTAGCACCAGGGAGTAGTCTGTTGCAGGGGTTCCGTTTCTGTGTCGGGGGGACTCCGTGCAGCTGTTGGGTGACGTTTTGTGGGGTAGGGGGGTGGGTACATTTAAAAAAAATATTCTTAAATCAGGATGGATCCTGCCTACACTACATCATGGCGCCCGTCCTGCAACTGTTTTTATATTGAGGGTTAAAAGTATGATGGAGGAAGCCGTCCTTGCGTCCAGCAGCTTCCCACCCGTTTTTCCCGCCTGCTGCTCCACTCTGCAAAAAATAAAACATTCTGTCCTTTGCGCATTAAAGGTTGGCGTGGTTCAAAAAAAATGTTGTTTTTGGATGTGTTCGGATTTCGAATTTACGGATAAAGGATGCTCGATCTATAATCATAGAATCCGTACAGTGCAGAAGGAGGCCATTTGGCCCATCGAACATAAGAACATTTGTATCCAAAGATTCATTAATTTGCATGCAGTTTCTTTGCCACTTTCAGAGACCTGTTTAAATATATCGGTTAACACCTTAGTTACAAAGAAATTTAATAAAAATGCATTCAGGATTACTATATTAATATTACCAGTTCAGCTTCAAGACTATTTTTTTTTCAGTAAACCTGCCATGTATGGCAGAATCAAACTAATTTGGCAGGGGAATGGGAACCGGATTTGTAGTCCAGCAACTAAGGTAGCCGATATTCAGGACGCCAAAGCATGTAATGAGGCAGTGGGGAAGGGAACACTGACAAAGGAGAGTACTTGCAGGCACGGAGATGGTTTGAAGTGTGTATACTTCAACGCAAGAAGCATCAGGAATAAGGTGGGTGAACTTAAGGCATGGATCGGTACTTGGGACTACGATGTGGTGGCCATCACGGAAACTTGGATAGAAGAGGGGCAGAAATGTTTGTTGGAGGTCCCTGGTATAGATGTTTCAATAAGATTAGGGAGGGTGGTAAAAGAGGTGGGGGGGTTGGCATTATTAATTAGAGATAGTATAACAGCTGCAGAAAGGCAGTTCGAGGAGTATCACCCTATTGAGGTAGTATGGGTTGAAGTCAGAAATAGGAAAGGAGCAGTCACCTTGATAGGAGTTTTCTATAGGCCCCCCAATAGTAGCAGAGATGTGGAGGAACAGATTGGGAAACAGATTTTGGAAAGGTGCAGAAGTCATAGGGTAGTAGTCATGGGCGACTTTAACTTCCCAAATATTGAGTGGAAACTCTTTAGATCAAATAGTTTGGATGGGGTGGTGTTTGTGCAGTGTGTCCAGGAAGCTTTTCTAACACAGTATGTAGATTGTCCGACCAGAGGAGGGGCAATATTGGATTTAGTACTTGGTAATGAACCAGGGCGAGTGATAGATTTGTTAGTGGGGGAGCATTTTGGAGATAGTGACCACAATTCTGTGACTTTCACTTTAGTAATGGAGAGGGATAGGTACGTGCAACAGGGCAAGGTTTACAATTGGGGGAAGGGTAAATACGATGTTGTCAGACAAGAATTGAAGTGCATAAGTTGGGAACATGGGCTGGCAGGGAAGGACACAAGTGGAATGTGGAACTTGTTCAAGGAACAGGTGCTACGTGTCCTTGATATGTATGTCGCTGTCAGGCAGGGAAGAGATGGTCGAGTGAGGGAACCATGGTTGACAAGAGAGGTTGAATGTCTTGTTAAGAGGAAAAAGGAGACTTATGTAAGGCTGAGGAAACAAGGTTCAGACAGGGCATTGGAGGGATACAAGATAGCCAGGAGGGAACTGAAGAAAGGGATTAGGAGAGCTAAGAGAGGGCATGAACAATCTTTGGCGGGTAGGATCAAGGAAAACCCCAAGGCCTTTTACACATATGTGAGAAATATGAGAATGACTAGAGCGAGGGTAGGTCCGATCAAGGACAGTAGCGGGAGATTGGGTATTGAGTCTGAAGAGATAGGAGAGGTCTTGAACGAGTACTTTTCTTCTGTATTTACAAATGAGAGGGGCGATATTGTTGGAGAGGACAGTGTGAAACAGATTGGTAAGCTCGAGGAAATACTTGTTAGGAAGGAAGATGTGTTGGGCATTTTGAAAAACTTGAGGATAGACAAGTCCCCCAGGCCTGACGGGATATATCCAAGGATTCTATGGGAAGCAAGAGATGAAATTGCAGAGCCGTTGGCAATGATCTTTTCGTCCTCACTGTCAACAGGGGTGGTACCAGGGGATTGGAGAGTGGCGAATGTTGTGCCCTTGTTCAAAAAAGGGACTAGGGATAACCCTGGGAATTACAGGCCAGTTAGTCTTACTTCGGTGGTAGGCAAAGTAATGGAAAGGGTACTGAAGGATAGGATTTCTGAGCATCTGGAAAGACACTGCTTGATTAAGGATAGTCAGCACGGATTTGAGAGGGGTAGGTCTTGCCTTACAAGTCTTATTGAATTCTTTGAGGAGGTGACCAAGCATGTGGATGAAGGTAAAGCAGTGGATGTAGTGTACATGGATTTTAGTAAGGCATTTGATAAGGTTCCCCATGGTAGGCTTATGCAGAAAGTAAGGAGGCATGGGATAGTGGGAAATTTGGCCAGTTGGATAACGAACTGGCTAACCGATAGAAGTCAGAGAGTGGTGGTGGATGGCAAATATTCAGCCTGGATCCCAGTTACCAGTGGCGTACCGCAGGGATCAGTTCTGGGTCCTCTGCTGTTTGTGATTTTCATTAATGACTTGGATGAGGGAGTTGAAGGGTGGGTCAGTAAATTTGCAGACGATACGAAGATTGGTGGAGTTGTGGATAGTAAGGAGGGCTGTTGTCGGCTGCAAAGAGACATAGATAGGATGCAGAGCTGGGCTGAGAAGTGGCAGATGGAGTTTAACCCTGAAAAGTGTGAGGTTGTCCATTTTGGAAGGACAAATATGAATGCGGAATACAGGGTTAACGGTAGAGTTCTTGGCAATGTGGAGGAGCAGAGAGATCTTGGGGTCTATGTTCATACATCTTTGAAAGTTGCCACTCAAGTGGATAGAGCTGTGAAGAAGGCCTATGGTGTGCTCGCGTTCATTAACAGAGGGATTGAATTTAAGAGCCGTGAGGTGATGATGCAGCTGTACAAAACTTTGGTAAGGCCACATTTGGAGTACTGTGTACAGTTCTGGTCGCCTCATTTTAGGAAGGATGTGGAAGCTTTGGAAAAGGTGCAAAGAAGATTTACCAGGATGTTGCCTGGAATGGAGAGTAGGTCTTACAAGGAAAGGTTGAGGGTGCTAGGCCTTTTCTCATTAGAACGGAGAAGGATGAGGGGCGACTTGATAGAGGTTTATAAGATGATCAGGGGAATAGATAGAGTAGACAGTCAGAGACTTTTTCCCCGGGTGGAACAAACCATTACAAGGGGACATAAATTTAAGGTGAAAGGTGGAAGATATAGGAGGGATATCAGAGGTAGGTTCTTTACCCAGAGAGTAGTGGGGGCATGGAATGCACTGCCTGTGGAAGTAGCTGAGTCGGAAACATTAGGGACCTTCAAGCAGCTATTGGATAGGTACATGGATTACGGTAAAATGATATAGTGTAGATTTATTTGTTCTTAAGGGCAGCACGGTAGCATTGTGGATAGCACAATTGCTTCACAGCTCCAGGGTCCCAGGTTCGATTCCGGCTTGGGTCGCTGTCTGTGCGGAGTCTGCACGTCCTCCCCGTGTCTGCGTGGGTTTCCTCCGGGTGCTCCGGTTTCCTCCCACAGTCCAAAGATGCGCAGGTTAGGTGAATTGGCCAATGATAAATTGCCCTTAATGTCCAAAATTGCCCTTGGTGTTGGGTGGAGGTGTTGAGTTTGGGTAGGGTGCTCTTTCCAGGAGCCGGTGCAGACTTGAGGGGCCGAATGGCCTCCTTCTGCACTGTAAATTCAATGATAATCTATGATTAATCTAGGACAAAGGTTCGGCACAACAGGGCCTGTTCTGTGCTGTATTTTCTATGCTCTATGTATCTGCTGTTTTTTTAAACATTCATTTATTGGATGTTGGCCTCGCTGGCTGGGGCAGCATTTATTGCCCAACTCTAATTGCCATTGAACAGAGTGGTTTGCTATGCCACTCCTCCGGGTGCTCCAGTTTCCTCCCACAGTCCAAAGGTGTACAGGTTAGGTGCGGATCTGGAGTCACTTGCAGGCCACACAAGAGAAGGATGGTAGATTTCCTTCCCTAAAGGAAGGAAATTAGTGAAACAGATGGGTTTTTACAACAATCGACAATGGTTCCATGGTCATTGCTCGACTCTTAATTCTGTTTTTTGGGGTTTTAAATTTAAATTCCGCCATCTGCTGTGATGAGATTTGAACCCAGGTCCCTAGAACATAACCTGCGTATCTGGATTACTAATCCAGTGACAATTCCACTACACCAGTACCTGGCTGAAAACATCAAACATGTTAAAATAAGGTAACCGTGAGATAAGACGGCTTTTCACAGTAACTTAATTGAAGCCTACTTGTGACATTAACTGATTATTATTATTATTTAGCATGGCCAATCCACCTAACCTGCACATCTTTGGGTTGTGGGGGTGAAACCCACGCAGACATGGGGAGAATGTGCAAACTCCACACGGACAGTGACCCAGGGCCGGGATTCGAACCCGGGTCCTCAGCGCTGTAGTCCCAGTGCTAACCACTGCACCACATGCCGCCCTCATTTGAAATTTTTGACGACAATCTTCAGACACCTACTTGCAGATTCAATTTCGGAACCTCCTCTTCGCCACAATAACCAAATCAAGCAATAAACACTCGGGTAGAAATTGGCCATCATTGCACCAAACAACCAATGAGCTGAAGTTAGTAATTTTGGAGCTTATGCTCTGCTCCCTAAGACTGAAAAACATCCAATGCCAAATTGACTTTGGATAATAATAACCTTTTATTGTCACAAGTATGAAGTTACTGTGAAAAGCCCCTAGTCGCCACATTCTGGCGCCTGTTCAGCTAAGGCCGGTACGGGAATTGAACCAGCGCTGCTGACTTTGTTCTGCATCACAAACCAGCTGTTCAACCCACTGAGCTAAACCACCCCTAAACCAGCCCTGGATCACTTCCAGATGTCCAAGATAACCACCCTAAAACAAGCATTAGGCCCCTGTGTGCTAAAAGAGGGCCCAACACCATCCAAAAAATAAGACCCCCCTGATTAGAGCTGATTTTGGGCCTGCGTCTCTCAGGATTTCTAATTGTGCGGCTAAGGATTGGCTGCCAGCAAAAAGATTAATTTATAAAGTAATGTGGAACCGTGATAGGCAGACATGCTTCACACAGCCGCAAGGTATTCCTGCTGGCAGCATTTGCTCCTCCCACTTCCTGCTTTTCTTCCACCTACACCGCCTGTTGCGTCCCTGCTAGGCAATCACCTGATGTCCATTGGTTGATCATTGACCGGTGGAAATACAAGCAGCCTGAAATTATAGAATCATAGAATAGGTACAGCACAGAAGGAGACCATTTCATTGATGTGCTGCATTGAACAAGCTACCTGTTACTTTGGAAAAATTAAGATTACAGAATGAAATTAGGGTGCAAATAAAACAGGGAATTGATAAGGGCAGCTGTCTGAAATGGTTTTGATATATGAAATGGCATAGCAGTGAGAAAAGCAAGGGCGCCATCTCCCCAAAAATGACAAACGGCGCAATTCTCCAGCCTCGTTGCTCTCTCGCTCGAGCGAAACGAGGCCGGTGAATAGCGGGAGAGGCTGAAAACAAAAACCACGCCAGACGCCAAATAGCTTGCAATGCAATCAGTTTGCTCCCGTAGGTGAAATCGGGAACTTGCCATAGCATGGCGAGAAAGCAATTATCACTACTTAAGCCCTATTTCCATACAATTAACGGGAGCGACTCCATATCCAACAGCCTCCCGCCATTCATCAGTCTCCCCAGCAAGTGGTCACGCTAGCGCCGTTTAACACTCCTTTTGAAAAACCTGAACCTGGCGGCAGGACTTCTGTGGGTAGCCGAGGAGATGACTAGCCATCTTTGCTCACAGGCAAAGAGCCCAGGGACTTTGGCTGGGGCTGGGGGCTGGGCTGGGCTTGGCAATCCAGTGCTCGGCGGGGATGGGGGTGGGTATCCTCAACTGTGGGGGAGAGGGAGGGCCCTCCACAGGGGTGGGCCACCATGGGAGGGTGGGGGGGAAACGCTTGCGGGGGGCAACTGGTGAGCAACCACGTGTGGCATCACCATGCCAACCCCTGGATCGTGTGTACCCATTCTGGGGACAAACCTAGCCCCTGCCTGTCTGCCCCACTGACCACCCATAACTCCCCCGACTGCCAAGGCCTCTGGCCGTGTGGCTGAGGCAATTACTAATAGGGAATTGGCAATCTTGGTTGTGAGCACTTCACACAAGCTAAGTGGATTCCCGTGGGTGTTCAGGCCATGTAGCGTGCGGGAGTCATTGCCTAGCATCCCAATCAGACCGTGATGCCTGGACACTGTGCCTGAACAATGCTGAAGGCAACATCACACACGCAGCAGTCTACATCCGAACATCCAGGGGATGGGACACAGTACCAGGGACATGTTCACGGCCTCAGGATGGGTGAGTGCCACAGGGAGGAAACCAACGCCTGGTCCAGGTGACGTTATGTGCAGGTGTCTGGGTATAGGGTCTGGGGTCAGGTGAAAGGGGCCCGTTGCAGCCGGGTATATGTGGGCAGGGTGTTCTGGGGGGTGTTCTGGGTGGTGGGGAGGCGGGGTCAATGGGGGAATGGAGGGTCCCAGGTTGGGAGCCACTGCAGTTTCACAGTCTAACACCCTCTCCAATGCCTCACAGATATTGAAAGCTATGGCATAGATTTTGGACCCAGAACTTGCCCTAGTGGTGCTGCTACAAGGCCGGGTAACCAGACACCGGAGACGGCAGCAGCAACAGTGTCTGCAGTTACTTGAGGAGGCGGACCATGTGCCGGACCCCACCCCACACCCTGAGGACATGGACAGGGAGGGACCCAATGGGGGAGTCCCGCGACGGCCCATGGTGTACAGGCATCGCTGGTTGTTTGAAAAGATGACGGACTGCGCGTGCCGCAAAAGACTCTGCCTCAATAAGGAACCAGTGCGACACCTGTGCCATGTCCTCGCGGACGTGGCTCCACATGGCGGAGGAGGAGGACACCCACTCCCGGTGGCCACCAAGGTCACTGCAGCTCTGAACGTTTATGCCTCAGGACTGTGACTCCAGCGGGGACCTGTGTGGTATCTCACAGCCCACCGGTGCATCTGACAGGTCTGTTATGGGTCCGGGTTTACAGAACCCCAAAGTGTTTCATGAAGTTCAACCGACCCACAACTTTTAATAGATTGTGGTGTGGGAAGCACACGGCGTACTCTCCAGGTGTGATACAGCAGAAATGGACAAGTGGTTTTTAAACCAAAACAATGTTTAGTCTATGAACTCAAGTTAACCTTTTTGAAACAAACATTGAATATCTTAACACCCATTACTTCAAAGATAACCCCAAAAGACTACAACACTAAATAATCCTTCAAACTGTTCCTTTAAACATCCAAAAGACTTCAAACCTTCAAAAATAGGAGCACATTAGGTTACATTCAATATATTTATAGTCTTTGGATTGCAGAAATCAACAGACCAGCTCTGTGTTTCTTCATGCAGCTCACAGTAAAACACACAGACACTCCCAGCTGTCTTCTCAAACTGAAACTCAAAAAGCAGAAGTGAGCTCAGCTCCCCCCACCCTCTGACATCACGTCAGTAATATGATCAGCTCCATTTCTTAAAGGTACATTGCTTAAACATCCATTTCTTAAGGTACTCTCACATGACAGGTCACAGATGCCCTGTTTGCCCGTGCGGAAATCTACGTCAACTTTGACATGGACCTTGCCCAGCAAGATGCCCAGGCAGCAGGTTTCTCCGCCATCACCGGGATGTCCCAAATCCAGGGGGTAATAAATGCCACGCATGTTGCCCTGTACACACCGAGCCATCTGGGAGTGCCCTGTGTTAACAGAAAGTGGTTCCACTCCTTCAACGTACATCTCGTGTGAAACCACGTGACGATCATGCATGTGTGTGCAAGCTTCCCGGCGAATGTCAAGACAGCTACATCCTGCGGCAGTCGGTCATCCCCGGCTTCTTCGAGGACCACCCCAGGATGGGCGGCTGGCTCTTGGAGGATAAGTGGTACCCGCAGTGAACCTGGCTAATGCTGCCGGTATCGATGCCAGAGACTGAAGTGGAAACCTGGTACAACAAGGCCCATGTGGCCACCCGGGCTGTGATTGAGCGGTGCATCGGACCCTTCAAGATGCGGTTCCGATTACGCGACCGCTCCACTGGTGCACTCCAGTACACCCCCCCCAGAGTGTCGCCCACTTTGTGGTGGTCTGCTGTGCCCTCCACAACCTCGCACAGCAGTGGGGCGATGAGGTTGGTGATGGGGAACCTGTGGCCACCTCCATGGAGGAGGAGGACAAAGATGATGAGGTCCTGGACTGGCAGGGATTGGAGGACAAGCACTGGAAGGATCTGGAAGGCCAGCCGGAGGCTGCAAGACAGGCAGCGACGATGAGGGAGGCCCTCGTACTCACCTGCTTCACTTAGGACGTGGCCTGGTCCATCATCGCTACGTTACCCACTCAAACATCTCTATTTCCCATGCTTCCAAGGTCTATGTCATATCACTCCAGGGTGCTGAGACTATGTCAGCACTGTCAACGGATCACTGTTGAGGGGAGTGGGGGTGAAGATAGCCCACAGAGAGCTGAGCCCCAGTGCTCCTTAATCTATGCCATAGTCTGACCCCTGCCTGTCTGCTGAGTGCTCGCTCATATCCATCACCTGCACGCAGTGTGCCCGGGGAGGGGGAGATACCTGGGGAGCTGGCCTAGGGTTCGGAGGCCAGACCCCATTGCGGAGGAAAGTGACAGAGGCATCATCTTGGTTGTGCACAAGGATGTTTATTGTTTTTTCATGTGAATGTCCCTTTAAGAAAAGTGTGCTTTAGCAAATAGCTGCAGTGATGTCATTGTGTGGGTGGAGCTGAAAGCTCTTTTTGGCTCTGTGTTTAGTTTCGCTTTCAGTTGGGGAGCTACAATCAAACCAAGCAGATGTGCATTGATCTCTCTCTCTCTTTGCAATCTAAAGAATGTCTCCAGATCACTTGATGATTTCAAAGTAATACCCGTTTCTGTAAGGAATGCAAATTTACTGTCTTTGTTAAAAAGGTTTTTTTGACTTATGGATGTTGTTTGGAAAGTTACTAAGGGTTATCTATAGAGTACAGTATCTTTTGGGTGGTTATCAGCGTTGGTAATTGATAAACTGTTTAATGTGTGTTTATAAAATGTTAACTGGATTCATAGAATAAACATTGTTTTGTTTTTAAAATACTTTTAGTTCTCTGTTGCATCACACCTGTAAAGTGGACCCTTGTGCTCCCCATAACCAAAATCTAATAATAATTGTGGGTCAGGTGAACTCCATAATATACTTTGGTGTTCTCTAAACCTTGGCCCTTAATAGTTTTTAATACTTCCCCACTCTCCTGATGGTGCCATCCCCCCCCCCCATCCCCTACCCCCTGCCCATCGCCTCCCTCTTCCCCCAGAGCCCTGGGTGATCCTCGATGTGCTTTGCGGGGGGCTCTACCGCTACATCTAGGTGTGTCCCCAGGATGCACGTCTGAGCTGGAGGCAACCAGCTGCTTACCTCGCCCTGTGGCCTTCGATGCCCCTGGCGGACACCCTCTGGGGGCTCTGGGGCAGGACGGCCCCGGCTCACTTGTCGGCGGCATATGCACAGCCGTGTCACTCTGTTCTGGGTGCTGACCCGGAGATGCGGCCTCATCAGAGGGGCGTAACTCGGGGGAGCTGGTAGCCACCGTCGCCACTCTATGGGACGGGTCTGGGTTGGCACAGCACCCCCTCCTCCCGGTCAGTGCCCATAGGGTCCTGGGGCTCACCTTGAGACAGAGGGGCAGCTGGTTTGAGTAGCGGCTGTCCCAGCATCATCTGGCGGCTCCCATTGGTCTGCACCATCATGTCAACACCACTAGCGATACTCCTCAGTGACTGGGACATGCCCTGCAGTGCCTCGGCAATGCCCCCCAGCTACTTGGACAAGCTCCGCAGCGCCTCAGCCATTCCCATCTGAGAGAGGGACATCTCCCTCAGCACCTCATCAAGGTCGGCCTGGTACTAGGTCACATACCCCAGCGAGGTGGACATTCTGTTGGGACACTCAGTGATGGCCGTCAGCGACTGCGCAACGTCTTGGACACCTTCATTAATAGTGCCGTGTCGTGCAGCAGGCTCTCTACTGCAGTTGCTACCCTTGTTGGCAGTGTTGGCCCCAGTCAAACGCATCGCTAGAGGTATCTCCTGTGCTCGTAGCCTCTGGGACTCCACTAATCGGCCATGGGTCTGCTGGGGTACCGCTGACATCTCCCTCTGAATGTCCTGACCACTCCCTATCATCTCCATCATATCCAGGATTACCACTTCCATAGGCTCAGCATCTGGCTGGGACCCAGCTGGGTCCTGGGATCCAATAGACCTCCAACTGATGTCTCGCATGGGGGTTCCTGCCTCCACCTGATGTGCATCAGCAGCTTTGTGGTGCTCATCAGAATGTGTCCCAGAATCCTGACCACTATCATTTCCCACGAGGTGTGTGTATCTGCGCTGGTGGAGGGTAGGGATGACAGCTGTGATGCCTCGATCGTGTTTTCTGGTCTTCTGGGAGGCTGGAGAAGGTGCCACCCAGGAGCACATGCAGGAGAAATGGCATGTGGTCAGTGGGAGGGATTGGTTAGTCAGTAAGGCAATAACAACTCCCATTTGACAGGTCCCCTGGGTGGTGCCCGGTGGTTCCTCATCTCTGCGGCATCTGCCAGCCTCTGCGTTGGTGACTGCTCTGTCCTCAGTCTCCCCAGTCATCTCCAGGGCCCGCTAGGTGAGGATTCTTATGTCCGGCACACCACCGCTAGTCTGGGCCCTTTTACGACGATTGTGGGGGAGTTTTATCTGAGGAGACACAGAGAGGGCATCGTTAGCCACATGCATGGTTCACAGTAGTGGGAGGAGTTGAACTGTGAGGGGGTGTGGAGTGAGAGTTGGGGGGTTGAAGGGGGATGTGGAGGGAGGGTTGGGCGTTGCATACAGAATTGGTGGGGTGGATGTTCACGTGGGGGCAGAAAGGTCTCTGGGCTGCGGGGGTGGGGGGGTGGGGGGGGGGGAGGTGGGGGGGCGGGAACTCACTTGTGCTGCCCGGTGTAGGTTGTTGACGTTTTTCCAGCACTGGGGGCCAGTCCTCCTGGCCACACTCCCCGAGCTCACTGCCGCCGCTACCTCGTCCCAGGCAACACTGGCTGCCCTGTGACTGACCCTCTGGGCACCCGGGGGAACAGGACATCCCTCCTGGCCTTCACTGAGACTAGAAGCCTCCCCAGATCTGCTTCCCCGAATCCTGGGACCGCTCTCCTGGGTGCCAATGTTGCGAGGTGGCTTTGGTTGGTTGAGCAAGTGCAGCTCATGTGTTGCTCGCCCTTGTTAACGGGGGCTGGCGAGCGTGGTCCCGGAGAATTGGCTGGCGAACCTTCATTTGCAGCGAGAAGCCCGTGAGGCCTTGTTAAATGGACCAGTTAATGTTGAATAGTGTTGCTGGCCTCACTGGGCCGAGTGCCGGGAAGCTTGTGGCAGTTCCCGCTTGCTACCGCACTTAGAAATCTTTCCGCAGAATCACGGCCTAAGTGTCATTTTGTGTGGGTTTCGCAGGGTGATTCGTGCTAGATGTCTGGGTACGATGCGGATCTGTATTCACCCACACTTAGTCATTTGTTTGGAGCTTGGGGAGTTTCTCACGGAGAACTCCCACACTTGAATTATTTTCTGTGGTGGGGAATTAAAGACTCCGGCCAAATTGACTCCTCAGAGATCAGGGCGCCATTTTTGAAGGGTGCCCAGATTTCAAAGTTAGGTTGAGACTCCCCCACCGTCCCACCCACGAACATTGCAAACCTGCACAGACATGGACAACACCTCCAACCCTTGACCTTGGAGGGGCAAACTCCCCCATTCTTAAAAGTCTGTGTGCCCCCACGGCCCAGGCATGAGGGTCACCTGGCCCCACATCCATCTATACTCATCGGCACCGGGGCATTGCCCCTCCCTCAAATGGGCAGACGCCTCATTGAGGTTCCCCCCAAATTTAAGGAACCTCCCATTCACAACCCCCCACATACTCCTTTCACCCCCCCCACCCTTCATAACCCCAGTTAACCCACCCTTTGATGTGTATGGCCCCCTCAAACCCCACCCTTTGTAATGGCCCTTGGGACCCTGGCAGTGCCAGGTTGGCATTGCCAGGCTGGCACTGCCTGGATGTCAGGGCAGAGCCAGGGCACAGCCGTGACTTGACCCTGACCACTGGGTTGTTCCAATTGGCTTCAAACCCCCTGGTGTGGCCATCACATCCGGTCTCCATATTTGGCGACCTGTACTAACTCGCATCAGTGTCAGGCCTCGCCAGTGGGGTTGGTGAAACCCGAGATCTGAGAGATTGTAGCCTTGAATGGGCTGCACATATTTAAATGAATCTAATGACTCATTTAAATATGTTGATATGGATCACGCCGAGTGAAGGCGTGATCCAGATTGCATTGGGCGTAGCAGGTTGGGTGCATCGCATGCGACTTGGTGCCTGGAGTGAAACCTGTGCGTGGTAATTACCTGCAGGATTTAACTCACAGAGTTATATTGGATGTTGTTTGTGAAAGGGGTATGTCAGAGTTCAGGAAACACTGAGAGCAAAGGGATAATTCCATGTGATACTGTGTGTGTATAGTCATCCTTGGAGTTAAGTGTACTGTTTCAGTGTATTATAGTCTTTCTTATCGTATGTTTTTCTTTTAAGTTAATAAATATTCTTTATCAATTGATCACAAAGTGGCATGAATTCCTCTTTGGTTTGCATATCTTTTCTTACTGTATACCAAATTGAAAATATACACCATTAAGATCTGGTGTTCCAATTTATCCTTCTGGGTTTTGGGATAGCCTCACATTTAACATCAGTTGGTTCTTAACACTGTGGAGGTGCGGCAGGTGCCAGTTTTGCTCACCTATATTGAAGTGGTTGTAGGGTCCAAAATGGTACTTGATAAACTCTATTTCAGTCTCACAGCACTGAATTATTCATGAAGTGATGGAGTAAATTTATATAGTCATCAATGATATGTAGACTGTGCAGATTTCTAGCTGTGTGAGTGATTGCCCAGATCTAAGAGTATCTAGACAGATTTAAGAATGCATTTTGCATTGGATGTTACCGCACTGCACATCTTGCAGTCACATATAAAGTTATTACTAAAATTTTTGGTTCTTAACGTCATGGTGAATGATGTACATCGAACATCAAGAATGTAGGACTTCTCAGAGGCAATCATCAAAAATGCAACAGTATTTGCAGAATTTTGATACTTGGGTGCTTCTCAAATATTTCATAACTATAATGTTACAGTATTAAAATTTCTATATAATTCTAGACCAGTTGACACCAGCCACTTTAGGATATATTGCCATCTTTTAACATGCATAAACCTTCTTCCAATTTTATTAGTTCTAAGCTATTCATTTTACATTTTTTAATCTAATTTTTTGTTCAGCCTTAAAGAATTTGAAGTAACTTCAGCCCAGTGAGAATTTTAGGTGTGAGAAAACAAGTAAGACCATAAGACCATAAGACATAGGAGCGGAAGTAAGGCCATTCGGTCCATCGAGTCCACTCCACCATTCAATCATGGCTGATTTCAACTCCATTTACCCGCTCTCTCTCCATAGCCCTTAATTCCTAGAGAAATCAAGAATTTATCAACTTCTGTCTTAAAGACACTCAACGTCCTGGCCTCCACCGCCCTTTGTGGCAATGAATTCCACAGACCCACCACTCTCTGGCTGAAGAAATTTCTCCTCATCTCTGTTCTAAAGTGACTCCCTTTTATTCTAAGGCTGTGCCCCCGGGTCCTAGTCTCCCCTGCTAATGGAAACAACTTCCCTACGTCCACCCTATCTAAGCCATTCATTATCTTGTAAGTTTCTATTAGATCTCCCCTCAACCTCCTAAACTCCAATGAATATAATCCCAGGATCCTCAGACGTTCATCGTATGTTAGGCCTACCATTCCTGGGATCATCCGTGTGAATCTCCGCTGGACCCGCTCCAGTGCCAGTATGTCCTTCCTGAGGTGTGGGGCCCAAAATTGCTCACAGTATTCTAAATGGGGCCTAACTAATGCTTTATAAAGCTTCAGAAGTACATCCCTACTTTTATATTCCAAGCCCCTTGAGATGAATGACAACATTGCATTTGCTTTCTTAATTACGGACTCAACCTGCAAGTTTACCTTTAGAGAATCCTGGACTAGGACTCCCAAGTCCCTTTGCACTTCAGCATTATGAATTTTGTCACCGTTTAGAAAATAGTCCATGCCTCTATTCTTTTTTCCAAAGTGCAAGACCTCGCACTTGCCCACGTTGAATTTCATCAGCCATTTCTTGGACCACTCTCCTAAACTGTCTAAATCTTTCTGCAGCCTCCCCACCTCCTCCATACTACCTGCCCCTCCACCTATCTTTGTATCATCGGCAAACTTAGCCAGAATGCCCCCAGTCCCGTCATCTAGATCGTTAATATATAAAGAGAACAGCTGTGGCCCCAACACTGAACCCTGCGGGACACCACTCGTCACCGGTTGCCATTCCGAAAAAGAACCTTTTATCCCAACTCTCTGCCTTCTGCCTGACAGCCAATCGTCAATCCATGTCAGTACCTTGCCTCGAATACCATGGACCCTTATGTTACTCAGCAGTCTCCCGTGAGGCACCTTATCAAAGGCCTTTTGGAAGTCAAGATAGATAACATCCATTGGCTCTCCTTGGTCTAACCTATTTGTTATCTCTTCAAAGAACTCTAACAGGTTTGTCAGGCACGACCTCCCCTTACTATTTTAGTATTTAACCCTTTCAAACACATTTTATACCTTATTTATTCAGCTTTAATATTTTCCCTTCCTAGATTTCTCTATCACCCCTCCACTGACTGTTATGATGGACAGGTACTCCACTCCAAGTCCTCTACCTATTTTTTTCTTGAGCAAACATTATGTGCTGCATTTTAGCCTTGATTGACGGTACTTTGCATTTGAGTCATGCCTTGCACCTGCTTGATGGCGCATAACTGACAAACAGCTGAGTTTAGGAACAGGTGGGCCCATTAGCCCCTGAACTGAAGTGTACATAACTTACTGAGCAGCTCAGTCATTGCTTGATGTGCCAGTACAGCTGAAAGTTGGTACACTGATATTTAGAAGGAAAAGTTGGCTTAAAAACTTTGCAGTTATGTAACACCCCCCCGCCCCACCACCACCACCGTCCCACCAAATGTTCTTAATGATACAGGAGCAGAATTTTAAAATTATGTATTATTTGTTCATTCATGTTACTATTCAGAAAATTCACAAGACTCAGATGAAACAATGTTGGATATGAACGATGATCTGCCAGCAGAAACTAATGAACATGTGAGTAAATTATTTTTGACAACAAACAAAATGTTGAATGTTTTAAACTTACAATATGACAAATGTCTTTTTGCCTATTCGTGTTCGCTCATTTATGTCAGACCCGCTCTTGGGTCTGAATTTTTTTTCTATTCATTTGTGGAATGTGGGCATCGCTAGCTGGGCCAGCATTTATTGCCTATCCCTATTTGCCCTTGAGATGCTGGTGGTTAGCTGTCTTTGTGAACTGCTGTGGTCCCTGAGGCGCAGGTACACCCACAGTGCTGTTAGGGAGGATATTCCAGGGTTTTGACCAGTGATGGAACAGCGATACATTTCCAAGTCAGTGTAGTAAATTGCTACCCTTGTCTGTCGTGGGTTTGTTTGGAAGGTACTGCCGAAAGAACCATGGTGAGTTCCTGCAGTGCATCTTGTAGATGGTACACACGGCTGCCACTGTTTTTGGTGGTGCAGGGATTGCATGTTTGTGGAAGGGCTAGCACTCCTTTATCCTGGATGGCGTTGAACCTTTTAAGTGCTGTTGGAGATACAGTCATCCAAGCAAGGGGAGAGTATTCCATCACGCTCCTGACTTGTACCTTGTAGATGATGGACAGGCTTTGGGGAGTCAGGAGGTGAGTTACACGCTGCCGGATTCCTAGAATCTGATCTGCTCTTGTAGCCACAATATTTATATAAGACCATAAGACATTGGAGCTGAATCAGGCCATTCGGCCCATTGGGTCTGCTCCGCCATTCATTCATGGTGGATGTGTTTCTCATCCCCATTCTCCCACCCCCTCCGCATAACCCTTGATCCCCTTATTAATCAAGATGGCTAGTCCATTTCAGTTTCTGGTCAATGGTATCCCCAGAATGCTCTTAGTGGGAGATTCAATCATGGTAATGCCATTGGATGTCAAGGGGTGATGGTTAAATCCTCTCTTGTTGGAGATGGTCATTGCCTGACACTTGTGTGGTGCAAATGGTACTTGGCACTTGTTAGCCGAAGCCTGGATATTGTCCAGGTCTTGCTGCATTTGGACACGGACTGCTTCATTATCTGAGAAGTCACGAATGGTGCTGAACATTGTGCAATCATCAGCTAAATTCCCTACTTCTGACCTTATGATGAAAGGAAGGTCATTGATGATGCCACTGAAGATGGTTGCGCCTAGGGCACTACCCTGAGCAACTCCTGCAGTGATGTCCAGGAGCTGAGATGATTGACTTCTAACCACCACAACCATCTTCCTTTGTGCCAGCTATCACTCCAACCAGCGGTGTGTTTCCCTCTGATTCCCATTGACTCCAGTTTAGCTCGGGCTTCTTGATGCCATATTCAGTCAAATGCTGCCTTGGCGTCAAGGTACCTCAACTCACCTCACCTCTAGTGTTCTGCTCTTTTGCCCATGTTTGAACCAAAGCTGTAATGGTGTCAGAAGCTGAGTATCCGTGAGCAGGTCACTGCTGAGTAAGTGCCACTTGATAGCACTGTTAATGACCCCTTCCATCACTTTGCTGATGATCGAGAGTAGACTGATGGGTATTTGGCTGGGTTTGATTTGCCCTGTTTATTGTGTACAGGACACACTGGGCAATTTTCCACATTGCCAGGTAGCTTCCAATGTTGTAGTTGTACTGGTACATCTTGGCTAGGGGCACGGCAAGTTATGGAGCACAAGCCTTCAGGACTATTGCCAGAATATTGTTAAGGCCCATAACCTTTGCAGTACCCAATGCCTTCAGCCAGTTCTTGATATACATAGAACATAGAATATACAGTGCAGAAGGAGGCCATTCGGCCCATCGAGTCTGCACCGACTCACTTAAGCCCTCACTTTCACCCTATCCCCATAACCCAATAACCCCTCCTAACCGTTTTGGACATTAAGGGCAATTTATCATGGCCTATCCACCTAACCTGCACGTCTGTGGGAGAAAACCGGAGCACCCGGAGGAAACCCCCGCAGACACGGGGAGAACGTGCAGACTCCTCACAGACATTGACCCAGTGGGGAATCGAACCTGGGACCCTGGCACTGTGAAGCCACAGTGCTATCCACTTGTGCTACTGTGCTGCCATAATCATGTGGAATAAATTCAATTGGCTGAAGACTGACATCTGTGATGCTGGGGACCTCTGAAGGATGCCAAAAGGGATCACCCACTTGGCACTTCCGGCTGAAGATTGTTGTGAATGCTTCATCCTTATCCTTTTTACTGATATGCTGTGCTCCTCCATCATTGAAGATGGGGATATTTGTGGAGCCTCCTCCTCCAATGAGTTGTTTAATTGTGCAGCACTAGGGCAGCATGGTGGCGCAGTGGTTAGCCCTGCTGCTTCACGGTGCCGAGATTTGATCCCGTCTCTGGGTGACTGCCCGTGTGGAGTTTGAACATTCTCCCCTTGTTTGCGTGGGTTTTGCCCCCACAACCCAAAGATGTGCAGGGTAGGTGGATTGGCCATGTTAAATTGCCCCTTATTTGGAAATGAATTGAGTACCCTAAATTTATAATAAATAAATATTGCGCAGCGCCATTCACGCTGGATGTGACATGACTGCAGAGCTCAGACCTGATCCAATGGTTATGGAATTGCTTAGCTTGTCCATTACTTGCTGGTTCTGTTGTTTGGCATGTAAGTAGTCCTGTGTTGTAGCTTCACTAGGATGAGACCTCATTTTGAGGTATGCCTGATGTAGCTCCTGGCATGCCCTCCTGAACACTTCATTGAACCGGGGTTGATCCGAGGAGGAATTTCTTCAGCCAGAGGGTGGTGAATCTGTGGAACTCTTTGCCGCGGAAGGCTGTGGAGGCCAAATCTCTGAGTGTCTTTAAGACAGATATAGATAGTTTCTTAATTAATAAGGGGTTCAGGGGTTATGGGGAGAAGGCAGGAGAATGGGGATGAGAAAAATATCAGCCATGATTGAATGGCGGAGCAGACTCGTTGGGCCGAGTGGCCTAATTCTGCTCTATGTCTTATGGTCTTATGATCCCCCTCCTTGGTGGTAATGGTGGAGTGGGGATATGCCTGGCCATCAGGTTGCAGATTATGGTTGAGTACAATCTACTGTTGCTGATGGCACATGGTGCCTCATGGATGCCAAATCTTGAGCTACTAGACCTGTTTGAAGCCCAACCCACTTAGCATGGTGGTAGTGCCACACAGCACGATGGAGGGTATCCTCAATGTGAAGACAGGACTTAGTCTCCACAAGAACTGTGCGTGGCCATTCCTACCAATACTGTCATGGACAGATGAACCTGTGTTTAGAACATAGAACATAGAATCCCTACAGTGCAGAAGGAGGCCATTCGGCCCATTGTGACTGCACCAACTCTCTGAAAGAGCCCCCACCCTATCCCTGTAACCCAACCCAACCTTTTTGGATACTAAGGGGCAATTTAGCATGGCCAATCTACTTAACCTGCATCTTTGGACTGGGAAACCGTAGTACCCGGAGGATGCCCATGCAGACACGTGGAGGAAGTGCAAACTCCACACGGTCACCCAAAGCCAGAATTGAACCCAGGTCACTGGTGCTGTGAGGCAGCAGTGCTAACCATCTATGGAAGGCAGGTTGGTGAGTGTGAAACCAAGTATATTTTTCCCTCTTGTTTGCTCCCTCACCACCTGCTGCAGTCCCAGTTTAGCAGCTATGTCCTTTAGGACCCGGCCAGCTCGGTCTGTGGTGGTACTATTGAGCCTCACTTGGTGATGGACATTGAAGTTCCCCGCCCTAGAGTACATTCCGCACCCTTGCAACCCTCAGTGCTTCCTCCGAGTGATGTTCATGGAGGAGTACTGATTCATCAGCTGAAGGGGGGTTGTACGTGGTAATCAGCAGGAGGTTTCCTTGCCCATGTCTGGCCTGGTGCCATGAGACCTCATGGGGTCCAGAGTCGATGTTCAGGTCCTCCAGGGCAACTCGCTCCCGAATGTATATTGTGCCGCCACCAACTTTGCTGCGTGTTTCCTGCAGTGGGAAGGACGTACCCAGGAATGGGGATAGTGGTGTCTGGGACATTACCTGCAGGATATGATTCCATCAGCATGACTATGTCAGTTGTTGCTTGACTAGTCTGGGAGACAGCTCTCCGTATTTTGTTACAAACCCCAGTTGTTAGTCAAAGGACTTTTCAGGGTCGACAGGAATGGGTTTACTTCATTCATTTCTGATGCCTAATGCTTAATGGCAGTCTTAAAGTCTTGGAGGATTTATGCCTCTGGTCAATAGTCATAAAAAGGAGTTAAAATAAGACGCATAATAGAAAATAGGAAAGAGAAGTGAACATTCAGCAACGCATGCTGAGTTTTTCCAGCATTTTCTGTTTTTATCTGAATATTTATCAATGCTGCCTTCACAATAAAGCCATGATGTGGAGATGCCGGCGTTGGACTGGGGTGAGCACAGTAAGAAGTCTTACAACACCAGGTTAAAGTCCAACAGGTTGGTTTCAAATCACTAGCTTCTGGAGCACTGCCCTTCCTCAGGTGAATGAAGAGGTATGTTCCAGAAACATATATATAGACAAAGTCAAAGATGCAAGACAATGCTTAGAATGCGAGCATTTGAAGGTAATTAAGTCTTTACAGATCCAGAGATACAGGTAACCCCAGGTTAAAGAGGTGAGAATTGTCTCAAGCCAGGACAGTTGGTAGGATTTTGCAAGCCCAGGACAGATGGTGGGGGATGATTGTAATGCGACATGAATCCAAGGTCCTGGTTAAGGCCGTACTCAAGTGGAACTTGGCTATAAGTTTCTGCTCAGTGATTTTGCGTTGTTGTGCGTCCTGAAGGCTGCCTTGGAGAATGCTTACCCGGAGATCAGAGGCTGAATGCCCTTGACTGCTGAAGTGTTCCCCGACTGGAAGGGAACATTCCTGCCTGGAGATTGTCGCGCGATGTCCGTTCATCCGTTATCGCAGCTTCTGCATGGTCTCGCCAATGTACCACGCTTCGGGACATCCTTTCCTGCAGCGTATGAGGCAGACAACGTTGGCCGAGTCGCACGAGTATGTACCGCGTACCTGGTGGGTGGTGTTCTCACGTGAAATAGTGGCACCCATGTCGATGATCTGGCACGTCTTGCAGAGATTGCCATGGCAGGGTTGTGTGGTGTCATGGCCGCTGTTCTGAAGGTTGGGTAGTTTGCTGCAAACAATGGTTTGTTTGAGGTTGCGCGGTTGTTTGAAGGCAAGTAGTGGGGGTGTGGGGATGACCTTGGCAAGATGTTTATTTTCATCGATGATGTGTTGAAGGCTGCGAAGAAGATGTTGTAGTTTCTCCGCTCCGGGGAAGTACTGGACGACGAAGGGTACTCTGTCAGTTGTGTCCCGTGTTTATCTTCTGCGTTCTTTTGCTGTGGCACATTGGAACTATCGATCGATGAGTCGAGCGCCATATCCCGTTCGTACGAGGGCATCTTTCAGCGTCTGTAGATGTCTGTTATGCTCCTCCTCGTCTGAGCAGATCCTGTGTATACGGAGGGCTTATCCATAGGGGGATGGCTTCTTTAATGTTTTTAGGGTGGAAGCTGGAGAAGTGGAGCATCATGAGGTTATCCGTGAGCTTGCGGTAAAGCTAAGTCCGGGAGTTCTTCCACAGACTATAAGAGGCCGACAGCGAACCCAATGAGTCAACCAATGAACCGAACAGCAGACTGAGAGATCTGAGGTGCGGCAACCGAAGAGGAAAGAGTCGGATTGGACCCCTCCGGAAGGCCGCTGCCCTAGATTCAACATGTATGCTCAAGCCGTCAGGAGTCGCGTCAATGCCAGATTCATCAGTCGCATTCACAAGACAGCGCCGAACGTTACCCAAGCACAAAGCAATGCCTTCCGCGATCTCAAGACCAACTGCAACATCGTCCTCAAACCAGCAGACAAAGGAGGGGCCACCGTCATACTGAACAGAACGGACTACTGCAAAGACGTGTACCGACAACTCAACAACCAGGAACACTACAGACAGTTACCCGCAAATCCAACCAAGGAACACACCTGCCAACTCAACAGACTGATCAAGACCTTGGATCCAGACTTTCAGAGCACCCTACAGGCTCTCATGTCACGTACACTCCTGGGTGGAGATCTCTACTGCCTCCCGAAAATACATAAGGCCAACACACCAGGCCGCCCTATAGTTTCAGGCAATGGGACCTTGTGTGAGAAAGTCTCTGGCTACATCGAAGGCATCTTGAAACCCATCGTACAAGGTACGCCCAGCTTCTGTCGCGACACGACGGACTTCCTGCAGAAACTCAGCACCCATGGACCAGTTGAACCAGGAACATTCCTCGTCACAATGGACGTATTGGCACTCTACACCAGCATCCCCCATGACGACGGCATTGCTGCAACAGCCTCAGTACTCAACACCGACAACTGCCAATCTCCAGATGCAATTCTGCAACTCATCTGCTTCATTCTGGATCACAATGTCTTCACCTTCGACAACAAGTTCTTCATCCAGATGCATGGAACAGCCATTGGGACCAAATTTGCATCTCAATATGCCAACATCTTCATGCACAAGTTTGAACAAGACCTCCTCACCGCACAGGACCTTCAACCGACGTTATACACCAGATACATCAATGACATTTTTTTCCTTTGGACCCACGGCGAAGAATCACTGAAACGACTACACGGTGACATCAATAAGTTCCATCCCACTATCAGACTCACACTGGACTACTCTCCAAAATCGGTTGCATTCTTGGACACATTTATCTCCATCAAGGACGGCCATCTGAGCACTTCGCTTTACCGCAAACCCACGGATAACCTCACGATGCTCCACTTCTCCAGCTTCCACCCTAAACACATTAAAGAAGCCATCCCCTATGGACAAGCCCTCCGTATACACAGGATCTGCTCAGACGAGGAGGAGCGTAACAGTCATCTACAGACGTTGAAAGATGCCCTTGTACGAACGGGATATGGCGCTCGACTCATCGATTGACAGTTCCAACGCGCCACAGCAACAAACCGCACCGACCTCCTCAGAAGACAAACACGGGACACAAGAGTACCCTTCGTTGTCCAGTACTCCCCCGGAGCGGAGAAACTATGACTTCTTCTTCGCAGCCTTCAACACGTCATCGATGAAGATGAACATCTTGCCAAGGTCATCCCCACACCCCCACTACTCGCCTTCAAACAACCGCGCAACCTCAAACAAACCATTGTTTGCAGCAAACTACCCAGCCTTCAGAACAACGACCATGACACCACACAACCCTACCATGGCAATCTCTGCAAGACGTGCCAGATCATCGACATGGGTGCCATCATTACACGTGAGAACACCACCCACCAGGTACGCGGTACATACTCGTGCAACTCGGCCAACGTTGTCTACCTCATACGCTGCAGGAAAGGATGTACCGAAGTGTGGTACATTGGCGAGACCATGCAGAAGCTGCGACAACGGATGAACGGACATCGCACGACGATCAGCAGGCAGGAATATTCCCTTCCAGTCAGGGAACACTTCAGCAGTCAAGGGCATTCAGCCTCTGATCTCCGGGTAAACGTTCTCCAAGGCGGCCTTCAGGACGCACGACAATGCAGAATCGCCGAGCTGAAACTTATAGCAAAGTTCCGCACACATGAGTACGGCCTCAACCGGGATCTTGGATTCATGTTGCATTACATTCACCCCCCACCATCTGGCCTGGGCTTGCAAAATACCACCAACTGTCCTGGCTTGAGACAATTCTCACCTCTTTAACCTGGGGTTACCCGTATCTCTGGATCTGTAAAGACTTAATTACCTGCAAATGCTCGCATTCAAAGCATTGTCTTGCATCTTTGACTTTGTCTATATATAAGTTTCTGGAACATACCTCTTCATTCACCTGAGGAAGGAGCAGTGCTCCGAAAGCTAGTGATTTGAAACAAACATGTTGGACTTTAACCTGGTGTTGTAAGACTTCTTACTGTGTTCACAATGTAGAGTTGAGGTTGAAGGGAGTGAAGGTAAGGAGAGTGATTGCTAGTGTCTTTGGAAAAATCATTGAGCTAACTATCCTTTTTGAGTCCAGCTCTCAACCGGGAACACAGGATTGGTGAATGTGCGCTGATGCAGCTATCCATGGGTACTTTTTATCCCGTCAGAAGTCATTTTCGGGTTTGATCTAGAGACGCCCACTGTTTTTCATATACAGTAATGATTTGGACAAGAGTGTAGTAAGGAGATTCACCAAATGTAAACCAAAGTAGGAGACAGGATAGATGAATTGAACTAAATTCAGAGAGATGACAATCTGTGACCCTTGCAACCCATTGGACCAAGTCTTGGCTATTTTTCAAGAAGCCTCACATCCCCAACCTCCTGCCACCGACAAACTCCAGTCCCATTGTGGGACCTGACTGCCGTCCAGAAAATCTAGATGGTTCGTGAAGAGTGCACCCAATTGGCACTTTAATTTATCTGATTGGTGACCTGCAGCTGACCCCAGAAACCCATCTTCCTGAAAATAGGCTGGAAGTGGGAATGGGTCAGCAGGTGAACACACTGGTTGGCAGCGAAAAATTGCTAAAATTACCACTTCCAATTTCACCTTCACCACCTCATTACAATTCCGGCTAGAGTGCCTAAGTGAATGCATTGACATTAAAATGCCTTAATAATGTTTTGGTTGGGGCAATTTTAACCTAACCCCTCAGTTGGAAAACCCATGGGAGGAGTTGGAACTCTGCCCAATATTACTCGTTGACTTCAGTGGAGAGTAAAATAGGCTGGAGTCTAAAACCAACATTTCACCCAATCCCATCAGTTTCCCGCCTGGTGAAATAGGTTAAAATTGCCCCATTGGGGAGGATGTAAGATTAACATTTTATCTGATTCCATGGGTTTCCCACACAGGGAATTAAGTTAAAATTGTCCCCATCATGTTTGTCAGCAACCAAAGTAAGACGTTTAATTTTTCTTAGATCATCTCCGATGAAGACAATTCTCCAGAAATAAATCTGCTCACTGGTGCCGTTATCACCCCAAGTACATTGACAAAAGCAAAGAGGATATCATCAGCTAAGGAGTTGTCAGCAACAGACTGCACAACACCAGATATGTCATCAGTATTCTCAAGACATGCAACTTCGCTGGGACCAAGTAAATTGCCCCTAGCGGAAACATTAATATCAAAGACATTATCACCAGAGGCAGAAACAGCTGTACAGCCAATATGGGGATCACTAACACAAAAAATCATGTTACCTCAGGGAGAGAACTTGGTAGCACGAGGCAATGTTGAACACAAAACAAACTCACAATCAAGAGGCAGCGAATTGCCGCTGGTAGATTTGTTGAGACCATTGAGCAGTGAATCTCTGACTAACTCACTTACATCAATGAATATGTCACCTGAGATTGGATCGACAGTTGAACCATTGGCAGAAAGAAGGAATGCATTTCCTGTGGAGTTGTTGACAGCACTGAACAATGTGCCATTAATGGTGTCAATTACACCAGCCATTGAGGCATTGCCATCAGCAAATGGCAAATCTGCAATTGATTCATCCACTCATGACACCCCAGGAGTCAAGACTGGAGCACTTACACTGCATGATAATGATACACAAGATGATGATGATCTCACACAAATATCACATTATGAACCAAGCTCTCAATCTCCAAAGAAAACTGAACACCTGGAGCAGACAAGTATTGAGGTAGAGATCCACAAGACATGTGACTGGGTCATGATTTTTTTTTGTCACCACTTAGAATTGAAACTGCATACATCAACGTTTATAATTGATTTCTGTTTGTTAACATTTATTAGAATAAAATCCCATCTCAGGTCAACATTTTGCAAAGGTGCAGACCATATCCAGTGCCATCAGAGCCCGCTATTGTTTCCAGTATGGCTGACCCTGCTCCCCATACTGAGTACTGTTATTTCTAAGAGCTCAGAATAACACTCTTTCTGGAAGCAGAATTCAGGCTCAGTTGGCGGAGGTATTAGAATTTGGGGTAGAACCTACATCCCTTCAAATTTCTGTCCCTTCTGCTAAACAGGGGCTGGTTTAGCACACTGGGCTAAATCACTAGCTTTTAAACCAGACCAAGGCAGGCCAGCAGCATGGTTCAATTCCTGTACCAGCCTCCCCGAACAGGTGCCGGAATGTGGTGACTAGGGGCTTTTCACAGTAACTTCATTGAAGCCTACTTGTGACAATAAGCGATTTTCATTTCAATTCATTTCACTACAGCAAAACAGAAAGGGGAGAAAATGATTCTTTTTCTGACTATCCCTTATGCCCCCAAATCAGCCTGGGGAGAGAATGAAGACACCGATGCTGTTCTAATTAATGAATAATCTCTATTGTCATAAGTAGGATTACATTAACACTGCAATGAAGTTACTGTGAAAAGCCCCGAGTCGCCACATTCCGGCGCCTGCTCGGGTACACAGAGGGAGAATTCAGAATGTCCAAAATATCAAACAGCACGTCTTTTGGGACATGTGGGAGGAAACCGGAGCACCCAGAGGGAACCCACACAGATACAGGGAGAACGTGCAGACTCCACACAGACAGTAACCCAAGCCGGGAATCGAACCTGGGACTGGAGCTGTGAGGCAACAGTGCTACCCACTGTGCTACCGTGTTTCCTCTGGGTTGTATGTGCAGTCCACGATACAAGAATTGAATGATAAGTGACTCCAGGCCCATTTTGGAAGTCGACTGGAATTTTTTCTGGCAGGTAGGTACCTAACTCAAGCTATAAAAACCTTGCATTTCATCTTGCAGTGAATGCTAGAAACGAGAAGATGGAGAATCGTGCAATATTGAATAAAATCAGGGATGGGATTCTCCGTCCCGCTGCACCCGTTAACGAGTGCCCCTGTGGGCAGTGGGATTCTCTATCCCGTCTCATGCTCCACGTCTCCGTGATGCTCCACCCCTCTTAGGCGGATGTCACACTGTTGTGTATTGGTGCAAGTATCTACAAGTGGGGCCTGGCCGCCGCGCCATGAGGGGCGAGCGAGAAGGCAAGAAAACTCTCAAAAAGTCTCCAAAATTGTCGAGCTTGCTGGGAAGTGGTTGCCTGGGCTTGGGGGAGGAGGGGAACAACTTGCCAAGTCCGTGGTCTATGCCAAAATCGCATTCTGTGGTCAGCCGGAGAATCCCCATTGGCGCCGTAATCGGGGGCGGCGTCCCTTTTGCGCTTCTCCGCCCCTTCCAAAACGGCGCCCTCGCAGAATACGCCGCATGCCTATGGATGGCTTTCAGGATGTTACTGAGGCCCTCCCCCGATGCTCCGCCCCCGATGGGCCATGTTCACGATGGCGTGGGCAGTGTGTTATTTTTATTCGGGAACCCAATGTGGCGGCTGTGGACTGAGTCCAGCGCCGCCACAGTCGAGGGGGATCCGATCCCCTGGTGGGGGCACTAATGGGGAGTAGTCCGGGGGTGGCGAGCCTGGCCAAAGGGGGGCACTATTTGGCAGGCCGGGTCCGCGCGCGGCCGGCGCCACGTTGCACAGTGTCCGCTGCCATGCGCATGCGCGACCACGGACCCAGCAATTCTCCAGCCGTATCTGCAGCTAGAGCCAGGGGCTCTATGCTGTGTGCCTGCTAGCCCCCCCACCAGTGGAAGAATCGGTGCAGGTTTTGCGCCGTTTTTTCGCGCTTAAAACGCCACTGTTCCCACGCTGATGTTAGCACATAGTCTCCCAAACGGAGAATCCAGCCCGGGGTGTCTCTTGATGTGTTGGGTACTCTGGATCTGTGGAGATTGCGTTTACCTTAGCAGTAACATAGACAGGCTACCAACACTTGTAATAGTACAACACTATTTTATTAAGCTAGAAATTGTTGAACATACTTTCACTGTGGGTTAACATGATGTTAGACTAAACTAAAGACCTATGCCTGTCCTAACCAGTCTATGCACTCAGCACATGGTGAAGATCTGTGTTGTAAGCTGTAGGCTCTGTCCTTCTGAGAGGCTGCATCCCGAATGAGCGGGAACTCTGATGCCCTCTGGTTTATAGTGAGTGTGCCCTAACTGGTGATTGGCTGCGGTGTTGTGTGTGTTGATTGGTCTTGCTGTGTGTCCATCAGTGTGTGTGTCTGCACCATGATATACTGGTGTATATTATGACAACCCCCCTTTTATAAAAAAAATGTATGTTTGTGGCAATAAATAATGTGTGGTGACAAATGTTCCTAACTACGTGTGGGGTGTGAAGACATATTTACAGGACTATGTACATGAGAACTAAGCTATTTACATGGGAAGGTGCCTGGTGCAGAGAAGCAGTATGCAACAAGAGTAATGAGATCAACGCTATATATAAGCCAGGGAAACGATCAAACAAAGCAACAAAACAATTCAGAGAGTCCATAAATTCGAAAAGTTCTTAAATATAGTCTCTGAGATGGACGACGAATTCTGGTTGACCGCCTCAAGGGTGGGTCGAGAGCCGCCGGTTCAGGAGCGGGCAGGACTGCGCCAAAGTCAGGGGGAGGCAGAGTGACAGGGAGCTCTGCATAGTCCGTGGCAGGGTCAGCAGGAGGGCGAGGCGACACTTGAGGATCATGTGGCGAGCGAGGAACAAGACGAAGGGCGCTTCGATTGCGGCGCAGAATAGAGCCATCCAGTAGGCGAACCAGGAACGAGCGAGGGGCCACCTGCCGAAGGACAACAGCGGTTGCAGACCAGCCACCATCCGTATGGACGCGGACGTTGTCATCTGGAGCCAAAGCAGGGAGATCAGCTGCAAGGGAGCCATGAGCCGCCTTGTGCTGTGCATGAGACAGCTGCATCCGGCAAAAGACCGGAACGTGGTCGAGGTCTGAGACATGGATGGATGGCACCGTCGTCCTCAGGGTGCGATTCATGAGTAATTGAGCTGGCGACAGGCCAGTGGACAGTATGGCAGAGCGATAGGCCAGCAAGGCAAGGTAGAAATCAGACCCAGCATCGGCCGCCTTGCATAGGAGCCGTTTGATGATATGTACTCCCTTCTCTGCTTTGCTGTTGGATTTGGGGTACAGGGGACTGGACGTCACATGGGCAAAATTGTACCGCCTGGCAAAGTTGGACCATTCTTGGCTGGCAAAGCAGGGGCCATTGTCCGACATAACCATGAGCGGGATGCCGTGTCGAGCAAAGGTTTCTTTACATGCACGAATGACTGCCGACGAGGTGATGTCGTGCAACCGTATCACCTCCGGATAATTCAAAAAGAAGTCCACGATCAGGACATAGTCTCTACCCAGCGCGTGGAACAGGTCAATGCCCACCTTGGTCCATGGTGACGTGACCAACTCATGGGGCTGCAGGGTCTCACGTGGTTGGGCCGGCTGGAAGCGCTGACAAGTGGAGCAGTTGAGCACTGTTTTGGCTATGTCCTCATTAATGCCGGGCCAGTACACTGCCTCTCAGGCTCGTCTCGGGCGGCACTTTTCCACGCCAAGGTGGCCCTCGTGTAGTTGTTCCAGCACAAGCTGGCGCATGCTATGCGGGATGACAATGCGGTCCAGTTTTAGAAGAACCCCGTCTACTACCGCCAGATCATCTCTGACATTATAGAATTGAGGGCATTGGCCCTTGAGCCATCCGTCCGTTAGGTGGCGCATGACACGCTGTAGCAAGGGGTCAGCCACCGTCTCGCGGCAAATTTGAATGAGGCGTTCATCCGAGGCAGGTAGATTGGAGGCCGCGAATGCCACATGGACGTCAACCTGGCAGACAAATCCCGCTGGGTCACATGGAGTGTTCACTGACCTGGAGAGAGCGTCAGCAATGATGAGGTCCTTGCCTGGGGTGTATACCAGCTGGAAGTCATATTGCCGGAGCTTGAGAAGAATACGCTGGAGGCGTTCAAGTCTTTCTGTATTATATTGACCAGCAGGCGATGGTCGGTCTCGACGGTGAATTGAGGAAGTCCGTAGACATAATCGTGAAATTTAACAACACCAGTCAGAAGGCCCAGGCACTCCTTTTCTATCTGCGCATAGCGCTGCTCTGTGAGGGTCATCGCATGCGACGCATATGCAACGGAGGCCTCATCACATTGAAGGAGCACTGCCCCAATGCCGGATTGACTGGTATCGGTCAAAATTTTGGTCTCCTTTGCTGGATCAAAGAAGGCTAAAACCGGGGCCGTGGTCAGTTTTGCCTTGAGTTTCCTCCATTCACGTTCGTGGGCGGGGAGCCATTGGAAGTCTGTCGTCTTCCTGACCAGGTTCCTGAGAGCCGTGGTATGAGTGGCGAGGTTAGGGATGAATTTCCCTAAAAAATTGACCATGCCCAGAAATCGGAGGACCACCTTCTTGTCCTCTGGTGTTTTCATAGCTGTGGTGGCAGCTACCCTGTCCGCGTCCGGCTGCACGCCCAATTGGGAGATGTGGTCCCCGAGGAACTTAATTTCTGTCTGACCAAAAGAGCATTTGGCCCTGTTGAGGCGGAGGCCATGCTCATGTATACGTCTGAATACGCGCTGGAGGCGACTAACATACTCCTGCGGGGTGGTGGACCAGATGATTATGTCATCAACATAGACACGAACACCTTCAATACCTTCCATCATTTGTTCCATAATCCTATGGAACACTTCTGATACAGAGATGATCTCAAATGGCATCCTGTTGTAACAATATCTTCCAAAGGGGGTGTTAAACGTGCAGAGTTTCCTGCTGGACTCATCGAGCTGGATTTGCCAGAATCCTTTTGAAGCGTCGAGTTTGGTGAAGAGCTTGGCGCGAGCCATCTCAAATGTGCGCTCTTCGCACTTGGGAATTGGATAGTGCTCTCTCATAATATTGCGATTGGGATCCTTGGGATCAATGCAAAGTCTCAATTCGCCGGAAGGCTTTTTTTACACAGACCATGGAACTGACCCAATCGGTCGGTTCCGTGACTTTGGAAATCACTCCTTGGTCCTGGAGGTCCTGCAGCTGCTGCTTGAGGCGGTCCTTAAGGGGTGCTGGGAACCTGCAAGGTGCGTGCACCACAGGCGTGGCATTCGGTTTTAATAAAATCCTGTAGGGAACATGCCCATGCCCTCGAAGACGTTGTGGTACTGGTTGATAATGGCGTCGAGCTGCGCCCTGAAGTCGGTGTCATGAAAGGCAGACGTGTCAGCAGGAGGGTGAGAGTGAACTCTCTGGACTAGGTTCAACAGCTTGCATGCCTGCGCGCCAAGCAGGGAGGCTTTCGAGGAGCCCACAATTTCAAAGGGAAGAATGGCTTTGCGTGACCTGTGCGTCACTTCAAGTTAACATGAGCCTCTGGCAGCAATGGCATTGCCATTATAATCTAATAGCTGGCAGGCTGATGGCAGGATGGCTGGTTTGACACGAAGGCTTTGGAGGTCAGACCGCACAATGAGATTGGCGGAGGCACCGGTGTCCAGGCGGAATCGTGTGGCACACCACTCATCGTTCGGATCGATGCTGTATACTGGTAGAGGCTGGATTCTTTGCTTCGGGGACACCCTGTTTTTTGTAATGATACCGACTCGAAAAGGCGCCTTCGGGTCCTCGGTGTCAATATCGGGTAGCAGGTCCGAATCGGGCTCGGTGACCGTGGGTTGAATGGCCCAGACATTCATGCGAGGCTGGCTGGAGCAACGAGAGTTGGCAGGCTGAGCTGATCTGCATATAGCAGCATAGTGGCCAAGTTTGCCACATTTCAGGCATCGTTGGGATTTGGCAGGACACTGCCGCTTTAAATGGGCGGAGCCACAGTTGCCGCACGTTGTAGCTTCAGTACGCTCGCTGCGTCACCGCGCGTGCACGGCGCGGGCGTACGTGGTGCGCGCCAGCGCAGTACGTTCGTCGACGTCGCCGTCCCCTCGTTCGGTGCACACAAGCGTGGGAGTCTGCGAAAAGCGCGCGAAATGGCCGCCCTCATCCAGGCTGAGGCCCTGGAGTTGCTCGATTGCTTGGACCCATTCTGCCTCGTGGGGACCTTGCCGCGCTGTTTCAGCCGCTTGGATGTAGGAATACCGACTAGTGGCGTGTTCATGTAGCACGCAGGTCTCGATGGCAATCGCTAGGGTGAGCTGCTTTACCTTGAGGAGATGCTGGCGTAGGGGGTCCGACTGAACACCGAAAACGATCTGGTCGCGTATCATGGAGTCGAAGGTGGACCCGTAATTACAGGACTGCGCAAGGATGCGGAGGTGGGTGAGAAAGGACTGGAAAGGTTCATCCTTACCCTGCAAACACTGTTAAAATACATAGCGCTCGAAACTTTCATTCACCTCGATGTCGCAGTGACTGTCAAACTTAAGGAGGACCGTCTTGAATTTTGATTTATCTTCAACAGCAAAGGTGAGAGAATTGAAAATGTGGATGGCATGGTCCCCGGCCGTGGATAGGAAGAGAGCGATCTTCCTGGTGTCTGAGGCAGCTTCCCGGTCTGTGGCTTCAAGGTACAGCTGGAAGCGTTGTTTGAATATCTTCCAGTTGGCCCCTAGGTTACCGGTGATGCGGAGTGGCGGTGGGCGGACGCTGTCCATTTTGCAGGATGGCTGTATGCTGGTGGAAGGCAGATCACTTGCAGGTAGGTCTAAGAAGTTCTAACATCCCTCAACTACTGGTACCATGATGTGTTGGGTACTCTGGATCTGTGGAGACTGCGTTTACCTTAGCAGTAACATAGACAGGCTACCAACACTTGTAATAGTACAACACTATTTTATTAAGCTAGGAACTGTTGAACATACTTTCACTGTGGGTTAACACGATGTTAGATTAAAATAAAGACCTATGCTTGTCCTAACCATTCTATGCACTCAGCACATGGTGAAGATCTGTGTTGTAAGCTGTAAGCTCTGTCCTTCTGAGAGGCTGCATCCCGAATGAGCAGGAAAACTGATGCCCTCTGTCTTTATAGTGAGTGTGCTCTAACTGGTGATTGGCCTTGCTGTGTGTCCATCAGTGTGTGTGTCTACACCAGGATATACTGGTGTATAATATGACATCTCTCTCATTATTGGTTTGGCCTGGTTCAGACTGCCATTGCTCAAGTCTGTGTTTTAGATGCACCCCTTGGTGCAAGTTACAGTTCCCTGGCCTTTCACTTTGCTGATTGCTCATGTGTCCTGTAAATGTTCAGAGGGCCTCTGGGTATCTGGGAGCCAATCCAGGCTGCCCCTCTGGAAAGCCTCAGACCCCAGTTGAATCATCAATGGAATGAGCATGGCCAAGTTCAATCAATGGCATACCAGGTGCTGGCACTCCTCAGTTCACTCATCAAGAGCACAGCCCCATTGCGATGCTGAGGACTTTGGCACCCTCCCTGGCACAGCCCCTATCAGGGCAGAGGCCTCACCAGTGACACTATCAGCTAGCCCATCCTTAGGATCATGGTCGCCATGATGGCACAGTGGTGAGCACTTTTGCCTCACAGAACCAGGGTCCCGGGTTCAATTCTGGCCTTGGGGGCCCATGTGGAATTTGCTGGTGCTCCCCGTGTCTGTGTGGGTTTCCTCCAGGATTGGCCATGCTAAAATGCGCCTTAACATCCAAAGATGAGCAGGTTAGGTGGGATTACAGGGTTACGGAGATAGGGTGGGGGAATCGGCCTTGGTAGGGAACTCTTTCAGAGGGTCGGTGCAGGCCTGATGGGCCGAATGGTCCCGTTTCTGCACTGAAGGGATCCTATAGTCTCCAAGCACTGCCTGTGCACTGCGCCCTTGCTCCCAATCACCCTGCCCGGTTAGGTGTCAGGTTGCCACAACTTATGTGTCACACCCAGGACCCACATCATACTGGACGTAAGCTCCCAGCAGACACACACGTCCCTGACTCGCTCCCATCTGTAGAACCTGCCCACACACAAACCTCTAAGCATGGAGGCGATTGGCGGCGCACGGTGACCTTCTCCACCCCACAATCAGTTGTCTCCCTGATGGCAGGATAACACACGATCCCTGGTGAGGTAATCCGCAGTAGACCCCACTGGGGAAACAGGACAGGGACCACAGAGCCTATCACTGTCAGGGATTGCGGCAGTCATCAGTGTTCCTGTTGAAAGGGACGGGTGCTGAGGATGGAAGATCCCCACATCACAGGCCCGGTGTACTCACTGATGGGGACAGGGGTGCAGCGCCGACGAGAACATATCGAGGAGGCCGGGTTGGGGGCAGGGGGGAAACGTGTTGGGTGTGGCACAGCAGTACAACTCAGGGACGCAGCGTGACTATGTAACCTGGTGGCTTTGGATGGGCAAGGGAATACTCATCTTGCTAATATGTCTTTTCTTTGTCCCCCCCTACAGAGAAGAATGTCAGAGTACAGCCAGCCAGCATGGAGGCTGGAGGAGCAGGGCAAGCTCAGGGAGGACCCTGTACAAGAGGAGCTTGCCCCAGAAGAGCAGGCGCCAGCCGATGAGACTCAAGTACCGGCCGGACAACAGGACGAGGAGGAGCTGCAAAGGAGGTGCTGCATCAGAGCACGTATATACCTTCAGTGCCTGTCCTTCGAGGAGCTGCCACACTGCCTGTGCTGCCGAGGACTTTGGCTAATCAGTGAGACAATGTGCCACTTGTGCCAGGTGGTGGCACAACTGGCACCACAGGAGTTTGGAAGAGGATACCCGTTCCAGGTTCCACTCCCTGAATGTGCAATTGGTGTGTGACCACAAGTTGCACATCATGCATGTCTGTGCTCGATACCCAGTCAACATGCACAACGCATACTCTGAGATTCCTGGCACCTGTGAGGCGAGGGGTTGGCTCTTGGACGACAAGGGTTACCTGCTAAGGTCATGGCTAATGACCCATGCAGCAAGCAGGAGCATCATTGAACGGTGTATCAGCATCCTCAAGGTGCCCTTCCGATGCCTGGACTGCTCTGATGGAGTTCTTTGCTATAGCCGCAGGAGGGTCTCATGCATCGTGCTGGCCTGCTGCGTCCTACACAACATTGCTCAGCAGAGGGGTGACATGCTGGAGAAGGAGGAAGAACAGCAAGCCACCTATGACGAGGAGAATGAGGATGGTTCCAGGAAGAACCAGGCGTGGAGCCTGAGCTGGCCGGGCAGGCTGCCAATGTGTGCTACAGGGCCACCGCACACAGGGCAACCTCATCACCTCCTGATTTGCCAACTGAGGCCTGGCCACCAGCAGCTTTGCCGCCCTGTCCCACTCTTCCATCCCCCCCCCGCCCCGCCCTCAACTTCCCCCACTATTCGAAATGCAACCCACTTCCCCATAACTGCCCACCAATTCTTTGTCCATCATTCCCAATACAACAACTCCTCCTCCGAGTGTCCTACCAGCATCACCACAGGGTGTTGGCCTTTGGTAGTCAGTATCAGCAGGTCTTGTGCAAGGGACAGATGATGATGACAATTTGCTGTGAGATGAGATCTGATGCTCCTCATCATTTGACAAAGTCTGACTCATGCATTTAGCATCACATTCCACTGTCTGCCAAGGTGACCCCTGCATGTGTGATGGCCAATCCATCTCACTTGCCCATACATCCTTGGAGGCAGGGGTGTTGTGGGATTGGGTACATGGTAAACAGTTAGGGCTCGTTCACTGAGTAAGCTGTCGTATGAGGCGGGCCCACACTTCTGGCCTTGTGCCCTGCACTTTGCTCTTCGGGTGATACCAAATGGGATGTTCATGAGTCACAAGAGCCGAAGGGCCAGGAATCCCCCCCCCCCCCCACCCCCTCTAAGCCCAGGCCCAGACCATCCCTTACACCCATCAGACAGAGGTTAGAGCATCATTTTCAGTTTATTGGGGAGGGTGAAAGCTGATCTGGCAAGGTGGGATGGTTTCCCTCTGTCACTGGCGGGTGGGGTACAGGCGGTTAAAATGAACGTGTTGCCGCGATTCCTGTTTGTTTTCCAATGCCTGCCGATTTTCCTGCTAAAGGCATTTTTTAGAGAGATTGTAGGGATGATTACCTCGTTCATATGGAAAGGGAAGGTGGCCAGAATTGGAAAGGTGCTACTACAGAGAGGAAGGCAGGCAGAGGGTTTGGGTCTTCCGAACCTGATGTATTATTACTGGGCGGCGAATGTGGAGAAGGTACGGAGATGGGTCAGAGGGGTTGACTCCCAATGGGTCAGAATGGAGGAGAGTTTGAGTAGGGGGTCGGGATTGAAGGCGCGAGCAACAGCGCTGCTCCCGACGGCCAAGGGGAGATACTCAGGGAGTCCGGTAGTAATGGCTTCGTTGAGAATTTGGAGGCAGTTACGCCAGCACTTTGGGTTGGGGGCAGGGTCAAGGGAAATGTCGATTCGGGGGAATCATAGATTTGAGCCAGGGAAGTTCCTAATCCACTGCACTCTGGGCTAGTGAATTCCACAGATTCACTTTAGTTGGGTGAAATTGAATATCTCCTTAAATAACTGCCACTGCTCATCAGTCTTTTAGTCTTCCTGCCCAGTCCACTAGGGCCAGATCTGTTCTCATGCCTACGTAATTCCCTTTGTTTAATTCCAGAACGCTAGTGTGGGACTCCAGTTTCTCACCCTCAAGCTAAAATTCTCTCATGGTATGATCACTTTTCCCAATGAGATCATGAATTAATCCTTCCTCATGACACAATACCAAATCCAGAATAGCCTGTTCCCTGATTGGTTCCAAAACCTATTGCTCCAAGAAAAATCTCTAATACATTCAATGTACTTTCCCTCGAGGCTACCCTTGCCAATTTATTAATCCAACCCATAAGCGTATTAAAATCACCCATGATTATTGTTGTACCTTTCTTACAAGCCCCCCCCCCCCCTCCCCCAGTATTTCATGGTGTATACAGCGTCCCATTGTGGAACTACTTTTTGAAGAACTATGGATTACTCCCACCAGGGACTTCTTTCCTTTGCTATTTCTTATTTCTACCCAGACTGACTCCACATCTTGACCTCCAGTGCCTATATAATCATTTCTCACTGCAGCACCGATTCCTTCCTTGACTTGCAAAGCTACATCACCTCATTTTACTTTCTGTATATCCTTCTGAAATACTGAGTACCCTTGGATATTTAATTCCCAGACCTGGTCTCCTTGTAACCATGTCTCAGTAATCACCACCAAATCATACCACTTTGTCTCTATTTGCGCTGTTAACTCATTAATTTTGTACCAAATGCTTTATGCATTAACAAATTTCCCTAGTCTTGTATGATTTCATATGACGTTCACACGTTCTGCACTGTTCTTTCATTTCTGATAACAATCTGCATCATCACTAACCTTCACTCCTACCTTCTACCGTTCTAATTTTCCATGCAACTGAACACTCTCCCCCACTATTAAGCTAAAGCCCTTTCTACGGCCCAAGTTATACGATTTGGCAGGTCTCTGGTCCCACCATGATTCAGGTGGAGCCCGTCCCATCGGAATAGCTCTCTCCACTCCCAGTCCTCTTGCCAATGTCCCATGAATTCAAATCCATTTCTCCAACGACAATTTTGAGCCAAGCATTTACCTCTTTAAATCTTAATGACCCTGTGCCAATTAGCTCATGGCACAGGTAGTAATCCAGAGATTATTATCTTTTTGGTTCTACTTTTTAATTTAACCCCTAGCTGCTCATAATCCCTCAGCAGAACCTCTGTCCTTGTTCTACGTATGTCATTGGTACCTCAGTGGACCAGGACAACTGGATCTTTACCCTCCCACTCCAAGTTCCTCAGCAGCCCAGATAAAATATCCTGAACCCTGGCACCAGGTAGCCAACACAACCTTCGGTATTCCTGATTGTGGTTACAGGCAACAGTGTCTATGCTCCTAATTATACTATCCCTGATTATGACTACATTTCTCTTCTCTCCCCCCACCTGAATGGCTCCCTGTGCCACAGTCAGTTTGCTCGTCCTCCCTACAATCCGTTCTCGCCCACACAGGGAGAAAGAATCTTGAACCTGTTGAATAAAGATAAGGGCTGAGGCTCCTGCAACCCTATCACCTGGATCCCTCCTCTATCTGCCTCACTCAGTCACACCCTCCTCTCCTTGACCACTGGCTGTATTCAAGGTAATTAATCGAAGGGGTGTGACTGCCTCCTGAAACACAGCATTTAGGTTACCCACCTCCCTCTCTCTGATGTGTCCGAAGCTCAGACCCCAGCTCATCAAGCCTAAGCCAATGTTCCTCGCGCAACCAAGACTTGCTACAGAGGCGGTGGCACTGGTATTGTCACAGGACTAGCAATCCAGAGACCTAGAGTACTCTAGGGTCCCAGGTTCAAATCTCACCACTGCAGAGGGTGAAATTTGAATTCAATAAAAATTAGGAATTAGATGTCTAATGATGACCATGAAACCATTGTCGGTTATCGTAAAAACCTATCTGGTTCACTAACGTCCTTCAGGGAAGGAAATCTGACTTCCTTACCTGGTCTGGCCTGTATGTGACTCCAGACCACAGCAATATGGTTGACTCTTAACTGCCCCTCAGGGGCAATTAGGGATAGGCAATAAATGCTGGCCCAGCCGGTGACATCCACGTCCCATGAACGAATGAAAAAAAATGATGTGGTCACTAGGAAACACAATGGGGCCCACCAGCTCCCATATCATGCAGTTACAACAAACCACCTGGCCTTGCATCTCTATTTTATTTAATTAGTTTTTAATTTGGTCTTCTTAAATTTCCAACTGGTTTTTCGTTTTTTTAATCTGTAGAATATTTCTCTTTTTTGCCTTTAATCTGAAAACAATTTAGAATAGGTAATTCAAATTAACAGTTACTTACCAACCAATGAACTCACCGCTTTCCTGTGGCATCACTCCTGGGTTGATATTCAAATTCAGCCCACTGCCCGAGTTGAGGTGTTCCCCGCAGGCCTGGCTGTCTCCACTCCCGGAAGGGAAGTGAAGGCCCCAAGCCTTGCGCTGTTTTTACCCTCTGCTTGAGTTGAGGTGTCCCCTGCAAGTCAGCCTGTCTCCGCTCCTGGAAAGTATGACAAGGAGGATAGAATGTATAGAAGACCAGCACCAAAGGAATGGAGATTACAGAACATAGAGAGGGAAGACTGTGGAATGATTTATAGATATAAAGTGGGGATTTAAAATTTAGTGTGTTGCACAACAAGGTGCCAGTGAAGGTCTAGGAAGACAAGGGCGATGGGTCTCTCGGACTGGGTGTGGGAAAAGTTATGAGTGGCCAAGTCTTGGTTGAGTGGAATTTATGGAGGGAGGAGAAGAACATTGGAATAGTCATAGCTGGAGGTGACAAACATGTATCGGATTTTTAGCAGGGAATTATTAAGATAAAGATGGAAATGTGCAATGTTGGGAAGGTGGAAACAAGGAGTCTTGAAGGCCAGGAAGTGGCATATTACATTGAAAACATGTTGAGCGATGACTCCCTCGGTATGATAGTCAGCTGTTAAAGGAAATTAAATTCTGGGGTAAACTTGTTCCTTTTCTTTATTCTACAGTTTTCAAAAAAGAATGAAACGGAGTCAGAGACTTCTAAATGTGAGGCAATGGATAAGTTAGCGAAAGGGCAAATTCTCAGTACGACAGCCAGAAGTTTGATAACCTCTGCCCGAGAAGATAATTTGGCTGATTCTACTGCTCTACCAAAATCAGGCAGGAAAAGAATTGCAAAAGACGTTGACTGCCCCTGCAATGAGCATCCTGCTTCTAGTAGACAAAACTTTCATTTTAACGAAAAATCAGCAGATAAAAAGAGAAAAGTAATGTCTCCTGTACGTGAGAATTTCTCCGACAAGCCATTCGGATGTAGTGGGAGGAAAAGAATACCACGTTCACGAAACTCAAAAACATCTTTCATGAATAATGTAACACCCAAAGCAACATGCAATGAATTATCACACAATAAGAAGACTACACCTTTTAACAATGCACAAGATGCTAAAATTGGTAATAGCTTTATTTTTCAGCCATTGAACCATCAAATGCAATCCAGACAAACATTGAATCATGCACAGGATTCCACGAATGTCAGGAACAGGTGAGTGTTATATGTGCTGTTATATGTTGCTTTGCAAAAAATGCTCCATTAGTGATATTTGCCCTTAAAATTGAGGATTTCGCCACTGTAAGTACATAATAATAGCTTATTGCCACAAGTAGGCTTCAATGAGGTTACTGTGAAAAGCCCCTAGTCGCCACATTCCAGCGCCTGTTCAGAGAGGCCGGTATGGGAATTGAACCCGCGCTGCTGGCCTTAATCTGCATTACAAGCCAGCTGTTTAGCCCACTGTGCTAAACCAGCCCCTACATGTTATAATGACCGAGTTGAGTACAGGGAAAACAAATCTATGGGAATAGCAGGAAAGGCTGGAATTTGAGCTGAAGCAAAGACTAATTTTTGATAATAAATCAAATGGATACAGAATGGACAATTTTTAAAAATTCATTCATGGGATGTGGACGGCACTGGCAAGCCCACAATTTCTTGCTCATGTCTAATTGTCTCGAAGAAGGTGTTAGACTGCTGCAGTCCTTCTGGTCTAAGTAAATGCATGGTATTTGCAATGCTGTTTGTATATGCACATACAGTGCTGTTTGTGTATGCACATGCAGTGCTGTTTGTATATGCACATGCAGTGCTGTTTGTATGTGTACATGCAGTGCTGTTTGTATGTGTACATGCAGTGCTGTTTGTATGTGTACATTCAGTGCTGTTTGTATGTGTACATGCAGTGCTGTTTGTATGTGTAACTGCAGTGTTGTTTGTATGTGTACATGCAGTGCTGTTTGGGGGAGCATTCCAGGATTTTGACCAAGCAACAGCAAAAAATTGCAATATATTTCCAAGGCAGGGTATTTGTGACATTGGGCGGAATTTACTGCAACTCCCCTGCTGCCCGCTGTGGGTTTTGCAGCGGTCGAGGTAGCTTGCCATTGGCTCGTGGCAGGATCTTCTCGTGCTGTCAATGGGGTTTCCTTTTGTTCGCACCCTCCACTGGCGGGGAACCTGCACTATGGGGGGGGGGGGGCTCCGCCCACGTTTATAAAGTCTGTTCATCAAACCAGTAACTAACCAGTTTGGAGGAATGAGCCTTTTAAATAGTATCCCTGTTGATGCCTTGATTTGCAGAGTAAGTTTAAACCGTGGAGACTGCATCCGAATTTCACAAAAGACTCATATATCTAGCTTAGGAACTTTATTTAAATATTATCACAAAAGGCTAAAAGGCAGACAAAGCAAGTAATTAGTAAAAGTAACAGAATGTTATCATTTATTGTTTTTGTTATTCGGGATGTAGACGTCGCTGACTGGGCCCAGCATTTTTTGCCCATCCCTAATTGCCCTCGAACTGAGTGGCCTTTCAGAAGGGGGCAGTTAAGTGTAAACCATAATGCTGTGGTTCTGGAATCGCATGTAGGCCAGACCGAGTAAGGACAGCAGATTTCCTTCCTTCAAGGACATTAGTGAACCAGCAGGGTTTTTATAGCAATCGACTCATGGTCATCATTAGATTTGTAATTCCAGATTTAAAAAAAATGATTTCAGATTTCACCATGGTAGGATTCAGGGGCCCCCCACAGCATTAACCTGGGTCTCTGGATTACTAGTCCAGTGACAATGCCACTAAGCCACCAGCTCCCTTAGCAGGAAATTGAACATAAAAGTAGGGAGGTTATGTTTCAGTTGTACAGAGCATTGGTGATGCCACGTCTGGAGTATTGTGTACAGTACGGTTGTCATACAATAATAATCACTTATATTCACAGGTAGGCTTCAATAAAGTCACTGTGAAAAGTCCCTAGTCACCACATTCCGGCGCCTCTTCAGGGAGGCCGGTACGGGAATTGAACCCGTGCTGCTGGCCTTGTTCTGCATTACAAGCCAGCTGTTTAGCCCACTGTGCTAAACCAGCCCCTTATTTAAGGAAGAATGTAAATGTGTTAGAAGCAGTTCAGAGAAAGTTTACGAGCCTGAAACCAGGATGGGCAGATTGTCTTATGAGGAATGGTTGAATGGGTTAGGCTTGTATCCACTAGAGCAGGGTTTTTCAAACTCAGGGTCGCAACCCAAGGGTGGGTCGCGGATGGGTGTCGGGTGCGTCGTGAAGCGATCAATCGTGGCATTCTCGATCGCGGGAGAATCGTCCAATTGCTGCGATCGGCTTTTAAGAATGCTGGCTGCGGCTGGCCTTTAAATACAAACGATGGAGTCTTCCCACCAGAATCGATGGCAGAGAGCAAGTCACGAGCGCAGCACGTACACTGACACCACACTCCCTGCACGTCCGTGATTTGGGAGCAAAATCATGAAGGAGAGATCCCTCCATTTGTAACTGCCAGCAAGCAAGCAACAGGACTGTATGAAGAACTGAAGATGGGTCAATTTGTAATAAGGAACAGAGGGCCAGAGTCACAAACGGGCCAGGATCTCGCAATTGAATCTGTTGGAAAGATCTTAACAGGAGAGTCCAGGGAAGGACAAAGCAGTGCTGGTATGAGCTGTATGCAAAGCTCGAGGGCTTCTGGTGAACACCCGGCAAAGAAAAAACTGAAGTCAGGTACAAAACAATCTAAAAATAATTTATTGAGGTGTGGCTTTCTTAATTGTGCCAATGAAAATCAGGATCCAAAGCCCATGTGCGTTATATGCAGGGTGTTACTGGTAAATGAAAGTTTAAAACCCTCAAAATTTCAAAGGCATCACGAGTTCGGGAACAACTCTCTTGATTTTTGAAGAATCATAGAATTTACAGTGCAGAAGGAGGCCATTCGGCCCATCGAGTCTGCACCGGCTCTTGGAAAGAGCACCCTACCCAAGGTCAACACCTCCACCCTATCCCCATAACCCAGTAACCCCACCCAACACTAAGGGCAATTTTGGACACTAAGGGCAATTTATCATGTCCAATCCACCTAACCTGCACATCTTTGGACTGTGGGAGGAAACCGGAGCACCCGGAGGAAACCCACGCACACACGGGGAGGATGTGCAGACGCCGCACAGACAGTGGCCCAAGCCGGAATCGAACCTGGGCCCTGGAGCTGTGAAGCAATTGTGCTATCCACAATGCTACCGTGCTGCCCTGGATGCAGGATGCAGATGCAGCAAGGAAGAAGGATGCAGCAAGAACCTAAATCATCAGCTGAAGTCCTCAGCAGAAATGTAACATTGCATGACAAAGCAAGTGAGATTGTGAGGATCAAGCAGGTAAGAAATAAGGATGGGCCACCAAGGTAATCCCATGTGGGTCACGAAGATCGGCTGGCCTGGGTTGTGAAGGTCAACCGGCATTGGTCGTTAAGATCGGCCTTCATGGGCCCCGAAGGTTAGCCAGTTGGTAAAAGAGAGTCCCGGGAAAAATAGTTTAAAAACACTGCACTGGAGTTTAGAAGAGTGAGAGGCGACTTGATTGAAATCTTAAGATCCTGAGGGGTCCGGTCAGGGTGGATAGGATGTTTCCACTTGTGTGAGAATCGAGAACTAGGGGTCACTTGAAAAATAAGGGGTCGTCTATTTAAGACAGAGATGAGGAGAATTCTTTTCCTTTCAAAGAGGTAGATGGGAGGTTACAGCCAGTTCAGGAATGATTTATTGAATGGTGGAGAAGACATGGGGGTGAGTGGCCTACCCCTGCTCCTAATTCGGATGTACGCATGTTCATCTGTTATTTGTGCCTCTTACATAATTCTGACTTGCTCCTTGGAGGACCCTGATCCAAGTTAGTGGGCAACACATTTCCATCATGGAATGAGCGTGCCGATGTTACTCACCATGCGGGATCATTTGGGGAGTGGTGGCGCAGCGGTATTATCACTGGACAATGCACGTGGGGCGGCACGGTGGCACAGTGATTAGCACTGCTGCCTCACAATACCAGGGATCTGGGTTCAATTCCCACCTTGGGTAACTGTCTGTGTGGAGTTTGCACGTTCTCCCCGTGTCTGCATGGGTTTCCTCCGGATGCTTGGGTTTCCTCCCACGGTCCAAAAATGTGCAGGTGGATTGGACCTGATAAATTTCCCCTTAGTATGTCCAAAGGTTAAATGGGGTTACAGGGATAGGGTGGGGGAGTGGGTCTGGGTAGGGTGCTCTATCAGAGAGCCGATGCAGACTTGATGGCCGAATGACCTCCTTCTGCACTGTAGTAATTCTATGACTAGTAATGTAGAGACCATGGGCGGGATTCTCCCCTACCCGGCGAGGCGGGGGGTCCTGGCGGGATTGAGTAGTGTGAACCACTCCGGTGTTGGGCCGCCCCAAAGGGACGGATTTCTCCGCATCTTTAGGGGCCAAGCCATCACCTTTAGGGGCTAGGCCCGCGCCGGAGTGTTTGCCGTCCCGCCGGCTGGCGTGGAAGGCCTTTGGGACTGAAGGGACTCTGCCGGCTGGCGGAAGTCCGCGCATGCGCGGGAGCGTCAGCGGCTGCTGACATCATCCCCGCACATGCGCCGGGGGGGGGTCACCTCCGCGTCGACCATTGGGGAGGAGAAAGTGTGCTCCCACGGCACAGGCCCGCCTGCGGATCGGTGGGCCCCGATCGCGGGCCAGGCCACCGTGGGGGCACCCGCTCGGCGCCAGATCGCCCCGCGACCCCCCCAGGACCCCGGAGCCCGTTCGCGCCGCCTGGTCCCGCCAGTAAGGGAGGTGGTTTAATTCACGCCGGCGGGACCGGCATTACAGCAGCGGGACTTCGGCCCATCGCGGGCCGAACAATCGCTGGGGGGTGCTCGCCGACCGGCGCGGCGCGATTCCCGCCCCTGCCGAATCTCCGGTGCCGGAGAATTCAGTGGCCGGCGGGGGCGGGATTCACGCTGCCCCCCGGCGATTCTCCGACACGGTGGGGGTCGGTGAATCCCGCCCCAGGGTATTGATATAGCGACCCCAGTTCTAATCTCACCATGGTAAACGGAGGAATTTGAGTTCAATAAAAAAACCTGGAATTAAAAGTCTAACGATAACCAACAAAGAACAAAGAAAAGTAGAGCACAGGAACAGGCCCTTCGGCCCTCCAAGCCCGTGCCGACCATGCTGCCCGATTAAACTACAATCTTCTACACTTCCTGGGTCTGTATCCCTCTATTCCCATCCTATTCATGTATTTGTCAAGATGCCACTTAAATGTCACTATTGTCCCTGCTTCCACCACCTCCTCTGGCAGCGAGTTCTAGGCACCCACTACCCTCTGTGTAAAAAACTTGCGTCGTACATCTACTCTAAACCTTGCCCTTCGCACCTTAAACCTGTGCCCCCTAGTAATTGACCCCTCTACCCTGGGGAAAAGCCTCTGACTATCCACTCTGTCTGTGCCCCTCATAATTTTGTAGACCTCTATCAGGTTGCCCCTCAATCTCCGTCGTTCCAGTGAGAACAAACCAAGTTTATTCATCCGCTCCTCAGAGCTAATGCCCTCCATACCAGGCAACATCCTAGTAAATCTCTTCTGCACCCTTTCTAAAGCCTCCATATCCTTCTGGTAGTGTGGCGACCAGAATTGAACACTATACTCCAAGTGTGGCCTAACTAAGGTTCTATGCAGCTGCAACATGACTTGCCAATTTTTATACTCAATGCCCCGGCCAATGAAGGCAAGCATGCCGTATGCCTTCTTGACTACCTTCTCCACCTGTGTTGCCCCTTTCAGTGACCTATGGATCTGTACACCTAGATCTCTCTGACTGTCAATACACTTGAGGGTCCTACCATTAACTGTATATTCGTACCTGTATTAGACCTTTCAAAATACATTATCTCACATTTGTCCGGATTAAACTCCATCTGCCATCTCGCCACCCAAGTCTCCAAACGATCTAAATCCTGCTGTATCCTCTGACAGTCCTCGTCGCTATCCGCAATTCCACCAACCTTTGTGTTGCCCGCAAACTGACCAATCAGACCAGTTACATTTTCCTCCAAATCATTTATATATACTACGAACAGCAAAGGTCCCAGCACTGATCCCTGCGGAACACCACTTATTCACAGCCCTCCAATTAGAAAAGCACCCTTCCATTGCTACTCTCTGCCTTCTATGACCTAGCCAGTTCTGTATCCACCTTGCCAGCTCATCCCTGATCCCGTGTGACTTCACCTTTTGTACCAGCCTACCATGAGGGACCTTGTCAAAGGCCTTACTGAAGTCCATATAGACAACATCCACTGCCCTACCTGCATCAATCATCTTTGTGACCTCTTCGAAAAACTCTATCAAGTTAGTGAGACACGACCTCCCCTTCACAAAACCATGCTGCCTCTCACTAATACGTCCATTTGCTTCCAAATGGGAGTAGATCCTGTCTCGAAGAATTCTCTCCAGTAATTTCCCTACCACTGACGTAAGGCTCACCAGCCTGTAGTTCCCTGGATTATCCAAGAAACCATTGTTGATTGTCGTTCAAAACCTATCTGGTTCACTAATGTCCTAAAGGGAAGGAAATCAACCATCCTTACCAGGCCTGGCCTACATGTAACTCCAGATGCACAGCAATGTGGTTGGCTCTTAAATGCCCTCTGAAATACAGATCCATCATGGTGGCACAGTGGTTAACACTGTTGCCTCACATCACCAGGGATCTGAGTTTGATTCTGGCCTTGGGTGACTGTGCAGAGTTTGCATGTTCTCCCCATGTCTGCCTGGGTTTCCTCCGGGTACTCCAGATTCCTCCCACAGTCCAAAGATGTGCACGTTATGTGGATTGGCCATGATAAATGTGCAGGATTATGGGAAAGGGTGGGAGGAGACCTTGGTAGAGTTCTCTTTTGGAGGGTCGGTGCAGGCTTGATGGGCCTATTGGCCGTCTTCTGCACTGCAGAGATTCTATGAATCGTGCGCTTATAAGGGTGGCATTGTGACATAGTGGTCAGCACTGCTGCCTCACAGCTCCACGGACTCGGGTTCTATTCTGACCTTGGGTGACTGTGTGGAGTTTGCATGTTCTCCCTGTGTCTGCATGGGTTTCCTCCGGTTGCTCCGGTTTCCTCCCACAGTTCAAAGATGTGTGGGTTAGGTGGATGGGCCATGCTAAATTTCCCCTTAGTGTCCAAAGATGTGCGGGTTAGGTGAGGTTGAGGAGATGGGGTGGGGCCTCTGTAGAATTTTCTTTCGGACGGTCAGTGCAGACACTATTGTCTGAATAGCCTCCTTCTGCACTGCAGGGATTCTATGGCCTCGCAAGCCACTCAGTTCAAGGGCAATTAGGAATGGGCAATAAATATGATGCCCACATCCCATGAATGAATTTTTAAAAATCATTAAGCACTCGAATACTTATAAACTGGGCACTGCACAATTAAATGTCAAAGGCAATATACTTCTTTTGTCCCCTGCAGGTTAAGAGAATGGTCAGAATTAGTTCATTGGCATAAAGTGTACTCCCGGATCGATTTCTTTATTCTGAGCAGGGCTTTACTGACAGGGGTGGTGGACACGGGGTACTCGGCGATCACAATCTCAGACCATGCTCCGCACTGGGTTGACCTGCAGGTTAGTAAAGACAGTAACCAGCGCCCGCACTGGAGACTAGATGTGGGACTTTTAGCTGACAAAGGGGTGTGTGAGTGGCTGAGGAAATGTATTCAGAACTACCTGCAGGTCAACGTCACAGGGGAAATCTCAGCAGCGGTGGTCTGGGAAGCACTGAAGGCGGTGTTTAGAAGGGAGCTGATCTCGATACGGGCCCACAGGGAGAAGGTAGACAGGCAGAGACGGACCGACTGGTAAAGGAGATACTACAGATCGCTAGGAGGTATGCGGACACCCCAGAGGCAGGGCTTTTAAGGGAAAGGCGGAGGCTACAGGCGGAGTTTGGCTTGTTAACCACAGGGTGGGCAGTGGAGCAGCTGAGAAAGGCGAGGGGGACGATCAATGAGCATGAAGAGAAGGCCAGCAGAATGCTTGCTCAGCAGCTTAGAAAGAGGGAGGCAGCCAGGGAGATAGGGAAAGTAAATGATGGAGATGGGAACCTGGTTGGAGATTCAGCAGGGGTGAATAAGGCGTTTAGGGATTTTTACAGTAGGCTGTATAGGTCGGAACCCCCAACGGGGGGGATGAGGCACTTCTTAGGGGAGCTGAATTTCCCAAAGGTGGACGGGGAGCTTGTAAAAGGGCTGGGGGCCCCAATTGGGTTGGAAGAGATAGTGGAGGGTCTGAAGGCCATGCAGTCAGGTAAAGTCCCGGGTACCCAGTGGAGTTCTATAAAACGTTCTCTGGGATATTGGGACCGTTGTTGATGAGGACGTTCAATGAGGCAAGGGAGAGAGGGGTGCTGCCTCCGACGATGTCACAGGCCACGATCTTGCTGATCCTGGAGCGGGACAAGAACCCGGAGCCGTGTGGGTCCGAAAGACCAATATCCTTGTTGAATGTGGACGCCAAACTGCTGGCTAAAATTTTGTCCTCCAGGATTGAGGATTGTGTTCCGGACGTTATTGGGGAGGACCAGACGGGGATTGTTAAGGGTAGGAAGTTGGTGGCCAATATAAGAAGGCTATTAAATGTGATCATGATGTCCCCGGAAGGTAGGGAGGTGGAGATAGTGGCTGCATTGGACGCAGAGAAGGCTTTTGATCGGGTAGAATGGGAATATTTGTGGGAGGTACTGGGATGGTTTGGATTTGGGCGGGGCTTTATTGACTGGGTCAGGTTGCTGTGTCAGGCTCCTGTGGCGAGCGTACGGACAAATAGGACAACATCGGACTACTTTAGACTGCACCGGGGGCCGAGACAGGGCTGCCCCCTCTCCCCACTGTTGTTCGCGCTAGCTATCGAGCCACTGGCAATTGCTCTGAGAGCTTCAAGGGGCTGGTCCTGGGGGGGGGGGAGGTGGAGCACAGAGTCTCGCTTTATGCAGACGACCTGCTTCTGTATGTATCGGACACAATAGAGGGCATGGAAAAACCATGAGGATTCTAGGGGAATTTGGCTGTTTTTCAGGGTATAAGCTAAATATGGGAAAAAGTGAGATGTTTGCAGTCCAGGGGAGGGCACAGGAGAGGCGATTGGGGGAGCTGCCGTTTAGATTAGTAGGGGGAAGCTTTAGGTATCTAGGCATCCAACTGGCGTGGGAATGGGACGGGCTGCATAAATTAAATCTGGCCCGCCTTGGGGTGTAGAAGACCCGGGAATCCAGGAGGAGAAAGAGGCAGACGTTCTGGCCTTTGCTTCCCTGGTAGCCCGGAGACGGATACCATTCGCTTGGAGGGACTTGAAGCCCCCGAAGTCGGAGACCTGGCTATCTGACATGGCTAGCTTTCTCTGTCTGGAGAAAATTGGGCGTCATTCTCCGACCCCCCGCCGGGTTGGAGAATCGCCGGGGGCTGCCGTGAATCCCGCCCCCGCCGGTTGCCGAAGTCTCCGGTACCGGATATTCGGCGGGGGCGGGAATCGGGCCGCGCCGGTTGGCGGGCCCCCCCGCTCGATTCTCCAGCCCGGATGGGCCGAAGTCCCGCCGATAAATTGCCTGTCCCGCCGGCGTGGATTAAACCACCTTTTGAACGGTGGGACAAGGCGGCGTGGGCGGGCTCCGGGGTCCTGGGAGGGGCGCGGGGCGATCTGGCCCCGGGGGGTGCCCCCACGGTGGCCTGGCCCGCGATCGGGGCCCACCGATCCGCGGGCGGGCCTGTGCTGTGGGGGCACTCTTTCTCTTCCGCCTCCGCCACGGCATCCACCATGGCGGAGACGGAAGAGACTCCCTCCACTGCGCATGCGTGGGAAACTGTCAGCAGCCGCTGACGCTCCCGCGCGAATGGCCCGCCCCGAGATGTCATTTCCGCGCCAGCTGGCGGGGCAACAAAGGCCGTTTCCGCCAGCTGGCAGGGCAGAAATTACTCCGGCGTCGGCCTAGCCCCTCAATGTTGGGGCTCGGCCCCCAAAGATGCGGAGCATTCCGTACCTTTGGGGCGGCGCGATGCCTGTCTGATTGCCGCCATTTTGGGTGCCAGTTGGCGGACATCGCGCCGTTTCGGGAGAATTTCGCCCATTAAGTTCGCCATGAGAGGGTCAATGTTAGGGTTTGCCAGGAGGTGGCAACCATTCGTCGACTTCTTTGCGGAAAATTAATCGTCAGCAGAGGGGGCTAGTTTAGCTTAGAGTAGGGGGTTAATAAAGGTGGGACCTATAAGGGAGGGAGACGGCTTGTGCACTATGTTTATAGATTCATGTACATTGTTTATTTTGTTATTGTAATACCAAAAATACCTCCATAAAATGTTTATATTAAAAAAAAGAATTAGTTCATTGCAAATTGCTGATTGTTTAAAATAACAGCAAAATAAAATATCGTAAGAGCTGCAGTCTCTCATGTTGTAGCTGTGCTCCTGTTTCCTGCTGTGCGTTCTGACTGATTGGTACAGGTAGGCTGCACTTTTCAAGCATCTAATGTACACCCAGAGAAAAAAAACAACTCGATCATCTGGCTCGGAAACTGTAAAAGCTTCAGATGCTAAAAACTCCTGAATTAGCAGAATAATATCGATTGTAATCAGGTGTCTTTTTTGATTCAGGGTAACTGTTTTGTTTAGGAAGGATAATAATAAGAAAGAAATGGAAAACACAGCTGATAGAAAAACTGAAAATCGACAAAGAGCCTCACAACATGGGATGATATCTGCAACGAATCCACGTCAGAGTTCAAGAGTTAAAGAAGAAAACAGCATTCATTGTCACAATCAATGCCAGGATACAAATCATAGGAATGCAGCAGAATCTGGTGAGAATTAGCACCGTGATGTACTTCACAAGTTTATGATGTGAAGATTCAGGTGCTGTGGCAGACCAATTTCACAAGCTCCCACAATTAGTATATGACCCTTATTTTAAAATAATGATGATGTGGAGATGCCGGCGTTGGACTGTGGTGAGCACAGTACGAAGTCTTACAACACCAGGTTAAAGTCCAACAGGTTTGTTTCGATGTCACTAGCTTTCGGAGCGCTGCTCCTTCCTCAGGTGAGGAAGGAGCAGCGCTCCAAAAGCTAGTGACATCGAAACAAACCTGTTGGACTTTAACCTGGTGTTGTAAGACTTCGTACTTAAAATAATGAAGTTTTGAATACTTGAAGTATCACCCTGGTTGTCTATGTGTGCACATAGAGATGGACGACTGTGCACTGCCTATCATATTTACTCTTAAGTGTCTGTTTCACATCTGAAAATTAGGACAGCTGAATCCAATCTCTAGGCAAGAGAGCCAGAGGAACATAGAGTATCTTTCCTCATTGAAGTATCTTTTTGCATTTTGGAATCAAAGTTTCCAGATTACCTATTTGTAAGCTAATTTTTGGTGAACATTAGAAAGTGAGATACAGTGAGAGAAGTAGACATAGAAAGATAGCAACAGAGAAAGATAATGACTAGAGAGAGAGATAAACAGATAGATACATACATATAATAAATAGAAAAGGGGATTAAACAGGTAGACACACATGCAACCCGTCCCATCTAGTACCTTCACCTTCCCCTCACTACTGACTGACCAGTGCACCAATCACATATTCCCTCCCTATTCCTGTCAAACTCGTGGTTCCTGCCCCATTGTGATGCCAGACCAAAGGACCTCTTGTGCAGCAAAACACTGGGAGCTCCTCTACAAGCTGCCAAACTCCAGAATTCCTCCTGCAGTTCTACCAAAATCTCAGGATCATCTCCCCATGCTGCCAATACCCAGTTCTTCCATTATAATACCACAGTGACTACACTTAATAAAGATTACAATGGTTCTAGATCACTTTAGCATGCCCTGAGGTCATGAAAGGTGTTAAAAAATGCAATTATTTTTCAAAGCTTAAGGCCACTCCCAGAAGCTACCAAAGCACAGGACTGCTCCCTGTGTAGCCAAATCACAACCCCCTATCCAAGACTGCTGTATATCAGATATCAGGCCCATGGATCTTATATACTATCTTGCTATCTATTCTTAACATTAAAATTGATGAGGGTAAAATTGGTAATTACATGTCTATAAAGATCACTCATTTCTGGTTTTCAAAATAATGGACAGAGTCAATATCAAAAGCAATTGAAATCTCACAATACTATTTACTATTTGACTTATTAAATCCCTGTTAATTAGCTGCCAGCTGCTATTTCCTGTGTGGTACATGTGGGAATTGGTATAGCGTGTATTCTATCTCACTGAGAAACACCACAGGAAATCCACAAATATTTTTTTTAAAAACCTTTGTCAGGTGCAAGCAATATACTTGTTTTTAAGCTGTAGAAAATACTATTATGGTTAATATTTCTTAATTTATTATTTTTACCAGGTGGTGAACATATCCTGACTCGATCTGCTTCTAGCCTTTCTGCCATCGTAAAGTGTCGCCATAATATGAATAGGAGGAACATTTATGGAGAGACAAAGTTCCACGAAGCTGCATTGAGTGGGAATGTACATATGCTTCGTGCTTTCATTCAAGCAGGTGTCAACGTAAACCTGCCAGATTATGCGGGTAAGGAGTATTTCTTCACATTTGAAAGTTTAAAGCTGCAAACATGTTGACAATTTTTAAACCTAAGGCGCAAGCTTTTATTGACCTCTAATGCCATGTGTGGTTTCTGATTTGTTTGGAAGTTGTCAGTGAATCCAGTTTTAAACATGAGTCTCTTCAAGAGAGTGCGGAAGAGAAAAAACAATCAAATGATACAGACTACTGCACTATCTACGGCACTAATTTAATTAAACTGAAGATAATTGGGCTGCAAGGTTTAGGACATGAAACGGTGCAGGTGTGAAAGGATGCACTTGCAGTACATAAGACCAACTTTAATTTTATATAAGAAATAAGCTGTGTAGAAATTTGCATTAGGAGCTCAGGGAGGATTTGGATTTTAGATGTTAAATTGGAAAGGGGAGTATAAAGGAGTTTACAACTTAGAAAAGGTCATAAATAAATAAAGTAAGGTTTTTAAATTTTATTTGGTCCAGTAGGGGAATAAAGAGAGCGTGGAAGATTTTTATATTCTGAGAATATAACAAGAGGGGTAAGGATAATGGTATCATAAAGTAAAAGAGAGAAGTGAGAGCTGTGTTGGGGGTATCCACGTAAGACCACCTGGTATGCTGCTTTGATCTGGGAACAGAACAGTGAAGTAGCAAAGTGAAGCACCTTTTCCAGCCAACCCAGCAAAAAGTGTCTATTTTTCAGAAAGCAGAGTTTTGTTTTAAAGTTTCTTGAATTTCCACAGCAAAGTGGGAGAGGGTGAGCAATCATATGCCACACCTTCCCTACAGCAACAGTGGGTTTGCCTTGTGGTGATATGACTGAATTTTATAGAATAAATGAGGTTGACTCTTAAATGCCCTCTGAAATGGCCTAGCAAGCCACTCAGTTATATTCAACCGCTACGAAAACACATAAAAGGAATGAAACCAGACGGACCACCCAGCATTGAACCAGGTACTGAAAACGACAACAGCAAACCCAGCCCTGCCAACCCTGCAAAGTCCTTACTAACATCTGGGGGCTTGAGCCAAAGTTGGGAGAGCAGTCTCACAGACATGTTAAGCAACAGACTGACATAGTCATACTCACAGAATCATACCTTACAGACAATGTCCCAGACACCATATCACACCATTATCACCATCCCTGGGCATGTCCTGTCTCACCAGCAAGACAGACCCTGTCATAATATACACCAGTATATCATGGTGCAGACACACACTGATGGACACACAGTGCGACCAATCATCACACACAACACCGCAGCCAATCACCAGTTAGAGCACACGCACTATAAAGACAGGGGGCATCAGAGTTCCCGCTCATTTGAGTTGCAGCTAGCTAGGAGGAAAAAGCTCACAGCCTGCAACACAGACATTCACCATGTGCTGAGTGCACCGACTGGTTAGGACAAGGCAAAGGTCTTTAGTTAAAGCTAGTATCGTATTAACCCACAGTCTGAGTATGTTTAAACAGTTAATGATTCAATAAAATAGTGTTGCACTATTTCAAGTGTTGGTGACCTGTATGTGATCCAGAACACCCAACACATCATGATACCAGGAGTTGAGGGATATTAGCACTTCTTAGACCTACCTGCAAGTGATCTGCCTTCCGCCAGCATTCCGTCATCCTGCAACATGGACAACATCAGCCCGCCGCCGCCGCTCCGCATCACCGGCAACCTCGGGGCCAACTGGAAGATTTTCAAACAGCGCTTCCAGCTCTTCCTCGAAGCCACAGACAGGTAGGGCGCCTCGGATACCAGAAAGATTGCTCTTCTGCTCTCCACGGCCGGGGACCATGCCATCCACATTTTGAATTCTCTCACCTTTGCGGATGATGAAGATAAAACAAAGTTCAAGACGGTCCTCCTCAAGTTTGACACTCACTGCAACGTAGAGGTGAATGAAAGTTTTGAGCGCTACATGTTCCAACAGCGTTTGCAGGGTAAGGATGAACCTTTCCCATCCTTTTTCACGCACCTCCGCATCCTTGCGCAGTCTTGCAGCTACGGGCCCACCTTCGACTCCATGATACGCGACCAGATCGTTTTTGGTGTTCAGTTGGATCCCTTACGTCAGCAGCTCCTCAAAGTAAAGCAGCTCACCCTAGCGACCGCCATTGAGACCTGTGTCTTACACGAAAACGCCACGAGTCGGTATTCCCACATCCAAGCGGCTGAAATGGCGCGGCAAGGGCCCCACGAGGTGGAACGGGTCCAAGTGATTGAGCACCTCCAGGGCCTCAGCCTGGATGAGGGCGGCCATTTCGCGCGCTTTTCGCGGACTCCCGCGCTTGTGCGCTCCAAATGAGGAGATGGCAACGTTGAGGAATGTAATGCGCAGGCGCGCACCACGCACGACCGCACCCCGCATGCGCGGTGGTGCAATGAATGTGTGGCAACTGTGGCTCCACCCATTTAAAACGGCAATGCCCTGCAAAATCTCGACAATGCCTACGATGTGGCAGACTTGGCCACTATGCTGCCTTCTGTCGAGCAGCTCAGCCTGCCAATTCATATCGCTTCAGCCAGCCTCGCAGGAATGTCCGGGCAATTCACCCCACGGTCACCGAGTCCGACGTAGACCTCCCACACAGCAGTGACACAGAGGATCCGAAGGCGACTTTTCGAGTCAGTGTCGTAACAAAAAACAGGCTGTCCCCGAAGCAAAGACACCAGCCGCTGTCGGTATACAGCATCGATCCAGACGATGAGTGGTGTGCCACCCTGACGGTCAACCAGAATTCGTCGCCCACCTCAGAGACTTAATTTGTGAACGTTGTGGACTTTTGGACATTCTGATTTGTTCTGTTCTTCCGTTTAATCGTTTACGTGGTTTGTATATAGTGTTCATCTCGTTATACTTGTGACATACTGTTTTTCTGCACCAGACACCTTCCCATGTAAATATCCTGTAAATATTTCGCACACACGTAGTCAGGGACATTCACCATACACTATTTATTGCCACGCAGGTACATTTTTTTAAAGAAGGGGGGATGTCATAATATACACCAGTATATCATGATGCAGACACATACTGATGGACACACAGTGGGACCAATCAACACACACAGCACTGCAGCCAATCACCAGTTAGAGCACATGCACTATAAAGACAGGGGGCATCAGAGTTCCCGCTCATTCGAGTTGCAGCTAGCTAGGAGGACAGAGCTCACAGCCTGCAACACAGACATTCACCATGTGCTGAGTGCATCGACTGGTTAGGACAAGGCAAAGGTCTTTAGTTAAGGCTAGTATCGTATTAACCCACAGTCTGAGTATATGTAAACAGTTAATGATTCAATAAAATAGTGTTGCACTATTTCAAGCGTTGGTGACCTGTATGTGATCCAGAACACCCAACACATCAGACCCAACAGCGGAGGAGGCTCAGTGGTATACAGTGGGAGGGAGTTGCCCTGGGAGTCCTCAACATTGGCTCTGGATCCCATGAAGCCTCATGGCTTTAGGTTAAACATGGGCATGGAAACCTCCTGCTGATTACCATATACCGGCCACCTTCAGCTGCTGAATCAGTACTCCTCCATGTTGAACATCACTTGGAGAAAGCACTGAGGATGGCAAGGGTGCAGATATACTCTGGGTTGGGGATTTCAATGTTCATCATCAAGAATGGCTCGGTAGTACCATCACAGACTGATCTGGACGGGTCCTGAAGGACCGCTGGCATGGCCCCATCTGGTCTATCAAAATGCAAGCCGCTTGGAGGCTCAGCGACTTGACAGCGAGGCAGAACAGCGGCGGCAGAGGAAGGAGAGGGAAGCCAGCCCAGGGCTGCAAATTCAACTCATGCCCCCACTGCATAAAAATGTGTGGCGCTAGAATCATCTGAAGACTCACAAAGCTTGACGGATGTCATCCTTAATTTTGATGGACTGCGAGAAACCCCTTGAAATAAACGTCAACTTTCCATTTATCTTCCTAATCAATTGCTGCACCTGCATACCACCTTTTTGTGATTTATGTACCAGACACCTAGACCCTTTTATACTACAGAGTTCTGCAATTGCTCTCCATTTGAATAAACTACTTTTCTATTCTTCCTGCCAAAGTAGACACGTTCACTTTTTCCCAAATATACTCCAATCTGTCAATTTTTTGTGATCACTCACTGAGCCTTTCTAAATCCCTTTGTGTAATCTTTACGTCATCTTGACAACTTTTTCCCTACCTATCTTTGTGTCATCATCAAATTAAGCTACCACGCTCTGTCCCTTCGTCCAAATTATTGAGATAGATTGGGAATAGTTGAAGCCCCAGTACTGATCACCGTGGCACTTCACTAGTTACATCTTGCCAACCCGAAAATGGCCCATTTATCTCTGATCTCTGCTTCCTGTTAGCTAACCAATCTTCTAAAAATATTAGTATGTTACCCCCTATCCTATGTACTCTTATCTTGTGTGGTAACCTTTGTTGGAGCACCTTTTCAGATGCCTTTTACAAATTCAAGTACATGATATCCATCTTCTTCTTCAGCTTCACTCGCTAACGAGTATGCTTGTCCACCTGAGTAATTATGTGTTACTGGTCATGGGTTTTATGGGTCCTTGCGTGACTGATGAGCCCGATCCTAGAGCTGCATCTCTGGCTGCGCATTTCACAGTGTTTCCTGGAAGTGGGATTGGTCCTTGGCTCTAGCTCGCTGGTATTCGCTGGTATTCCTTCTCAAGTTCCTTTTCCAGGTCTCTGCTCTGGTGTCCCCGAATAATTGTGTCCCTTCAATCAGGAGGTTCGTCCAAGTAGGTCTCTTCTGAGCAATGGTCTCCCAGGTGTTGATGTCTATGTTACATTTCTTGAGGTAGGCCTTTAGGTGTCTTTGAAATCATCCCTTTGTCCTCCTCTTGTTTGGGAGCCTTCCTTGAGCTAGGCGAAGAAGATTTGCGTTGACAGTTGGGACTCTGACATCCTAAGCACTTAGCCGGCCCAACAGAGTTGGTTTTGGATGATCATGGCCTTGATGCTGATGCTGTTGGCTCCTTCCAGGACGGTGATGTCGGTATGCCTGTCCCCCCAGCTGATGTGGAGAATCCACCTTAGACAGCGTTGATAGTACCTCTCCAGGGCCTTGAGGTGGCGTCTGTACATAGTCTACGTTTTTGAGCTGTACAAAAGTGTTTGGCCTTACACATGAGGATCTTGGTGTCAGCACGAATTTCGCGGTCGTCAAAGACTCTCACCCTTAGGCGTCTGAAGAAGGCGCTTGCGGATTGGATACAATCAATGTCAGCCTTAGATGGGAGGTGTCTCCCAAGGAAGGGGAGGGTTTCTCCGTTGATCTTGCTGGAGAAATACACTGGATCTTTCCCTAGAGTGGGTTAGTAAAGGACTGGAGTCTTCTTGAGGCTGAGACCAATTCTTCTGCCATTTCTTTGTTCTCATTTATAATTTCCCTAGCTCCTGACTATGGAATCTACATTTGCCTTTGCAAAACTTTTTCTCTTCACATATTTATAGAAGGTTTTATGGTCAGTGTCTATGTTCTCTGCAATTTTATTTCCATACTCTATTTACCCCTCTTGATCAAATGTATTATCTTCTTTTGCTGAATTCTAAAATGCTCCCAATCCTCAGGCTTTCTGCTTTTTCTAGCAATTTTATATGTCTCCTGTTTGGATGTAATATTATTCCTGATTTCTTTAGTAAGCCATGGTTGAGCCACCTTTCCTCTTTTATTTTTGCACCAGACAGGAATGAATAATTGTTGTAATTCATGCACACATTCTTTCAATATGAACCATTGTCTATCCACCGTCAACCCCTTTAGTAATGCCCCCCAATCTATCCTTGCCAATTCACGCCTCATACCCACATAGTTCCCTTTATTAAGATTCACGAGCCTAGTTTCGGATTCGACTACTCCACTCTCCATCTTCATGAAGAATTCTATCAAGTTAAGGTCGCTCTTCTCCAAGGGACCTCGCAGAACAAGATTGTTAATGAATCCTTTCTCACTACACAGTACCCAGTCTAGAATAGCCTGTTCTCTGGTAGGTTCTTCAAAGTATTGGTCTAAAAAACCATCACGCACACACACCAGGAACTCTTCCTCCACTATACCATTGCTAGTTTAGCCTGTCTATGTGTAAAATAAAGTCTCCCATGATTACAGTGCCTACCCTTGTTGCATGCACCTCTGATTTCTTTTTCAATACCTTCCCTTATATCTTCACTACTGTTTGGGGACCTATAGACAACCCCCAACATCATTTCTTGTGCCTTGGTGTTTCTTAGCTCCACCCATACAGATTCCACATCATGATTTTCCAAGCCAAAATCCTTCCTCACTACTGTATTGATTTCCTCCTTTACTAACAGTGTTACCCACCTCCTTTCCCTTTTTGTTTGCCCTTTCTAATTAATGAATACCCCTGGATGTTCAGTTCCCATCCTTGGTAACCCTGCAGCTATGACTCTGTAATTGCAACTATATCATAACCAGTCATATCTATTTGCACTATTAATTCATCTACGCTATTGCGAATCCCGCGAATTAAGGCACAAAGCCTTTAGACTTTCCTTTTTAGCCATGTTAGTCATCTTAGCATTATTTTGCATTCTGACCCCATTTGTTTCTCGTCCTTCCTTTTTCTGCCTTCAACCTTTGCTTCTTACATTTCTGTCACTTGTTTCTGCTCTTGTTTCTCCTTTATCTGTCTCCCTGCTCAGGTTCCCATCCCCTTGCCATTCTAGTTTAAATCCTCCCCGACAACACTAGCAAACAGCCCCCGAGGATATTGATCTCAGACCTTCCCAGATCCAACCACTCCTGCAAGTACCGGTCCCACTTTCCCTTGAAACAATCCCAATGTCCTAGGAATCTGGGATATTGAAGAATCTGTGCATGAGGGGCTGGACAGAGTAGATAGGGCGAAACTGTTCCCACTGGGAAAAGAATTGAGGATGAGGTGGCACAGATTTAAAATGATTTACAAAAGAAGCAAATGTGATGTGAGAAAAAACTTATTTATACAGCGAGTTGCCGTTCGTCCTTCAGCATTCAAGCTGACCATCTTCATTTGTCATCCAGGCATTGAGTCGTGTGGGTGCGAAGGTGGCAGCTAAGAGCTATTTTAGCACAAAAAGTTCTAATGCAATGTGGACAGGACAATGCGGTTGGTAGGTAGTTGGGGCACCGTTCTTATGGTTTGTACATGCCTTGCGCTTGTTCTGAACTGACACTATTCGTTACTCCTCGTATGCTGATGCGCTGTTGGCAATTACACTTCTCCAGTCTGAGCAGACCTGGACAAGGATCTCATATGATGCAGTATCAATTTTGATGTCCTTAAGGGAGGCTTTCAGGATGTCCTCAAAGCATTTCTCTGGCCGCCACGGGTTCCTGCTCCATTGTGCAATTCATCATCAAAAATTCGCTTAGGGAGTCATTTGTCAGGCATTCTGGTGATATGTTCAGCCCATCGGAACAGTTTTTTGTCATGACATTGTGGAGATGTTGACCATCCCGGTTCTCCCAATGACCTCTCTGTCTGGCACTTTGTCTTGCCACTTGTTGTTGAGGAGCTTACAGAAATAGCAAAAGTGGAAGTGATTGATTTTCTTTGCGTGTCGCTGGTAAACAACCCAGGTCTCACTCGGGTAGAGAAGAGTGGCGAGGACAACTGCTCTGTAAACCTTGAGCTTGGTTTTAATGCTCATCCCGGTATGTTTCCATACTGAACGGTGAAGTCTTTTGAAGGACACACTGGCCTTGGCAATTCTGGTGTCGGTCTCGGCACCAGTATGAACACAGCGGGAGAGAATGCTGCCTTGGAAGATTAACTTTCCCACAGCTTTTGGTCATTTACTCTCTCTGTTGGCTCTTGATGGAGCTTTCCTGGGGCAGGTTCTTTGTGCTGATGGTGAGAATGCAGACAACAGTCCATAATGTGCTGCATATCTACCTCGCTTCCAGTGTTTAGTGCACAGCCATCAACAAATAGAAAATCACGTAGTCTATCAACGAGGACTTTGGTCTTGCCCTGGAGATGCCACAGATTGAAATCCCTGCCATCTATGTGGTAGTTGATGGGTCCTCAAGCTGGAAGGAGTCAGTGAGCATGGCTGAGAACGTGATGCTGAAGAGGGCCAGTGCAAATTCGCAGCCTTGTTTCACTCCATTGGTTACAGGGAAGGGATGTCGAAGTTTCATTGTCATCAAGATTGCGGGCCTGCATGCCATTGTGGAACTGTCGAACAATCTGAATGAATTTGTCTGGGCACCCATACTTGCTCATAATCTTCCAGAGCCCTTCATGGCTAACAGTGTCGAAAGCTTTGGTTAGGTCAACAAAGATGGTGTGTGGATCAGCATTTTTCCTGCAGTTGGCGAGCAGCAAACACTATGTCGATGGTTCTCCGACCTTTTCTGAAACCACACTGGTTCTCCGGAAGTAAACCCTGCTCAAGATGTAATAAGAGCCAGATTAGAAGGATTCTGGCAAGAACTTTTCCAGCAATAGACTGGAGAGATATTCTTCTGTGATTGTCACAGGACCGGCAGTTACCTTTGTGTTTGTAGATGTGAACAATGAAGGTGTTTATAAAATCCAGGGGAAGGATTCCTTTCCTCCAAATGATTTGGAAGAGCTGGGCGAACTTTCTGAGCAGCTGTGATCCACGGTATTGATAGATCTCCACTGGAATTTGATTGGCTCCAAGGGGGTTGCCACTTGATAATTGCTCTACAACTTTCTCTGTTTCCAGCAGTGTGGGTGGAGTGTCCAGGGCAGGGTTGGTGTTAATCTGGGGCAGTTTATTTATAGCTTTGTCATTGATGTGGGATGGCTGGTTGAGGATGTTATTGAAATGTTTAACCCATCTCTCCAGGATCTGAGATTTATCTGTGAGTAGCATGGTCCGATCAGCACTGAGTAGCTGAGAGGAGCTGAATGACTCAGGACCATCGACCATCCTGACAGACCAATAGAAGCACGTCATGTCATTTTTGTCAGCGTGGGCTTGTATTTCATCTGCCTTTTGACTCAGTCACTTGTCCTGCATCTCACATCAACAAAATGATTGATCTCAGCGTGATTTTTATTAAACCAGTCCTGGCATTTACACTTGGTGGGACCGAGTATCTCCTAAGCTGTGGTGCACACAGTATCCCGTAGGGAAGCCCAGATTTCCTCAATGGTGTCTGAGGGGGTCTGAAGGTCATTTAGCCTCCTCTCCACATCAGCTGCTGTTGCGTTTGTCGACCTTCAGTCTTGAGATGTTCAGGCACTTGGGAATCTTCTTCCCTTGAGGGCGTCACTTTGGCTAAACTTTCAGACACATTTTGGAGATGACAAGTCTGTGGCCAGTCCAGCAGCCAGCACCACACATGGTCTTAGTCACCCTTACATCCCGTCTGTTATTCTTCCTGACAATGACAAGGAGGAGGAGCAGTCTCTGTCAGGGAGAGAACCTGAGAACATCTAAGACACTCAGAGGGTAAGAAGGTAAGTAAGTGATTTTTACTCATTTTTACTTTTATACCTTTTTCAAATTGTGTGTGTCGGGGAAACTGAAGTGACATCACAGAAAAGCTGTGGCCTGAGTGGCTGGTTGGGAATCTACACTAAATTAAAAAAATTAAGCATTGGTAACTAATTAAACATAATTACTTAATTATAATTTAGAGGGATATCTAAGCCAGAGATCGGAGAGTACTATATTTAGCTTTTGCATGTCTATTAGAAATCTAGTGCTAGGAAACAGATAGTTAACAGTAACTTTGAAATTTAAAAAAAAATATTTTAAAAAAAATTTAAATTTAAATTTTAATTAATTGACGCAGTGTCAGTTAGAGGGGTGCAGTGCTCTGACTGTGAGATGTGGCAGGTCCGGGAGGCTTCCAGCGTCCCGGATGGCTTCATCTGCAGAAAGTGCACCCAACTGGAGCTCCTCACAGACCGCATGGTTCGGTTGGAGCAGCAATTGGATGCACTTAGGAGCATGCAGGTGGCGGAAAGCGTCATAGATCGCAGTTATGTAAATATGGTCACACCCAAGGTGCAGGCAGAGAAATGGGTGACCACCAGAAAGGGCAGGCAGTCAGTGCAGGAATCCCCTGTGGTTGGCCCCCTCTCGAACAGGTATACCCCTTTGGATACTGTCGGGGGGGATAGCCTATCAGGGGAAAACAGCAGCAGTCAGAGCAGTGGCACCACGGCTGGCTCTGATGTTCAGAAGGGAGGGTCAAAGCGCAGAAGAGTAATAGTAATAGGGGACTCTATAGTCAGGGGCACAGATAGGCGCTTCTGTGGACGTGAAAGAGACTCCAGGATGGTATGTTGCCTCCCTGGTGCCAGGGTCCAGGATGTCTCCGAACGGGTAGAGGGCATCCTGAAGGGGGAGGGCAAACAGGCAGAGGTCGTTGTACATATTGGTACTAACGACATAGGCAGGAAGGGGCATGAGGTCCTGCAGCAGGAGTTCAGGGAGCTAGGCAGAAAGTTAAAAGACAGGACCTCGAGGGTTGTAATCTCGGGATTACTCCCTGTGCCACGTGCCAGTGAGGCTAGAAATAGGAAGATAGAGCAGCTAAACACGTAGCTAAACAGCTGGTGTAGGAGGGAGGGTTTCCGTTATCTGGACCACTGGGAGCTCTTCCGGGGCAGGTGTGACCTGTATAAGAAGGACGGGTTGCATCTAAACCGGAGAGGCATAAATATCCTGGCCGCGACGTTTGCTAGTGTCACATGGGAGGGTTTAAACTAGTATGGCAGGGGGGTGGGCACGGGAGCAATGGGTCAGAAGGTGAGAGCATTGAGGGAGAACTAGGGAATCGGGACAGTGTGGCTCTGAGGCAGAGCAGACAGGGAGAAGTTGCTGAACACAGCGGGTCTGGTGGCTTGAAGTGCATATGTTTTAATGCAAGACGTATTACGGGTAAGGCAGATGAACTTAGAGCTTGGATTAGTACTTGGAACTATGATGTTGTTGCCATTACAGAGACCTGGTTGAGGGAAGGGCAGGATTGGCAGTTAAACGTTCCAGGATTTAGATGTTTCAGGCGGGATAGAAGGAGATGTAAAAGGAGAGGCGGAGTTGCGCTACTGGTTCGGGAGAATATCACAGCTGTACTGCGGGAGGACACCTCAGAGGGCAGTGAGGCTATATGGGTAGAGATCAGGAATAAGAAGGGTGCAGTCACAATGTTGGGGGTTTACTACAGGCCTCCCAACAGCCAGCGGGAGATAGAGGAGCAGATAGGTAGACAGATTTTGGAAAAGAGTAAAAACAACAGGGTTGTGGTGATGGGAGACTTCAACTTCCCCAATATTGACTGGGACTCACTTAGTGCCAGGGGCTTAGACGGGGCGGAGTTTGTAAGGAGCATCCAGGAGGGCTTCTTAAAACAATATGTAGACAGTCCAACTAGGGAAGGGGCGGTACTGGACCTGGTATTGGGGAATGAGCCCGGCCAGGTGGTAGATGTTTCAGTAGGGGAGCATTTCGGTAACAGTGACCACAATTCAGTAAGTTTTAAAGTATTGGTGGACAAGGATAAGAGTGGTCCTAGGATGAATGTGCTAAATTGGGGGAAGGCTAATTATAACAATATTAGGCGGGAACTGAAGAACATAGATTGGGGGCGGATGTTTGAGGGCAAATCAACATCTGACATGTGGGAGGCTTTCAAGTGGCAGTTGAAAGGAATTCAGGACCGGCATGTTCCTGTGAGAAAGAAGGACAAATACGGCAATTTCCGGGAACCTTGGATGACGAGAGATATTGTAGGCCTCGTCAAAAAGAAAAAGGAGGCATTTGTCAGGGCTAAAAGGCTGGGAACAGTGGAAGCCTGCGTGGAATATAAGGAAAGTAGGAAGGAACTTAAGCAAGGAGTCAGGAGGGCTAGAAGGGGTCACGAAAAGTCATTGGCAAATAGGGTTAAGGAAAATCCCAAGGCTTTTTACATGTACATAAAAAGCAAGAGGGTAGCCAGGGAAAGGGTTGGCCCACTGAAGGATAGGCAAGGGAATCTATGTGTGGAGCCAGAGGAAATGGGCGAGGTACTAAATGAATACTTTGCATCAGTATTCACCAAAGAGAAGAAATTGGTAGATGTTGAGTCTGGAGAAGGGTGTGTAGATAGCCTGGGTCACATTGAGATCCAAAAAGATGAGGTGTTGGGTGTCTTAAAAAATATTAAGGTAGATAAGTCCCCAGGGCCTGATGGGATCTACCCCAGAATACTGAAGGAGGCTGGAGAGGAAATTGCTGAGGCCTTGACAGAAATCTTTGGATCCTCACTGTCTTCAGGGGATGTCCCGGAGGACTGGAGAATAGCCAATGTTGTTCCTCTGTTTAAGAAGGGTAGCAAGGATAATCCCGGAAACTACAGGCCGGTGAGCCTTACTTCAGTGGTAGGGAAATTACAGGAGAGAATTCTTCGAGACAGGATCTACTCCCATTTGGAAGCAAATGGACGTATTAGTGAGAGGCAGCACGGTTTTGTGAAGGGAAGGTCGTGTCTCACTAACTTGATAGAGTTTTTCGAGGAGGTCACTAAGATGATTGATGCAGGTAGGGCAGTGGATGTTGTCAATATGGACTTCAGTAAGGCCTTTGACAAGGTCCCTCATGGTAGACTAGTACAAAAGGTGAAGTCACACGGGATCAGGGGTGAGCTGGCAAGGTGGATACAGAACTGGCTAGGCCATAGAAGGCAGAGAGTAGCAATGGAAGTATGCTTTTCTAATTGGAGGGCTGAGACCAGTGGTGTTCCACAGGGATCAGTGCTGGGACCTTTGCTCTTTGTAGTATATATAAATGATTTGGAGGAAAATGTAACTGGTCTGATTAATAAGTTTGCAGACGACACAAAGATTGGTGGAATTGCGGATAGCGATGAGGACTGTTGGAGGATACAGCAGGATTTAGATTGTTTGGAGACTTCGGCGGAGAGATGGCAGATGGAGTTTAATCCGGACAAATGTGAGGTAATGCATTTTGGAAGGTCTAATGCAGGTAGGGAATATACAGTGAATGGTAGAACCCTCAAGAGTATTGAAAGTCAAAGAGATCTAGGAGTACAGGTCCACAGGTCATTGAAAGGGGCAACACAGGTGGAGAAGGTAGTCAAGAAGGCATATGGCATGCTTGCCTTCATTGGCCGGGGCATTGAGTATAAAAATTGGCAAGTCATGTTGCAGCTGTATAGAACCTTAGTTAGGCCACACTTGGAGTATAGTGTTCAATTCTGGTCGCCACACTACCAGAAGGATGTGGAGGCTTTAGAGAGGGTGCAGAAGAGATTTACCAGAATGTTGCCTGGTGTGGAGGGCATTAGCTATGAGGAGCGGTTGAATAAACTCGGTTTGTTCTCACTGGAACGAAGGGGGTTGAGGGGAGACCTGATAGAGGTATACAAAATTATGAGGGGCATAGACAGAGTGGATAGTCAGAGGCTTTTCCCCAGGGTAGAGGGGTCAATTACTAGGGGGCATAGGTTTAAGGTGTGAGGGGCAAGGTTTAGAGTAGATGTACGAGGCAGGTTTTTTACGCAGAGGGTAGTGGGTGCCTGGAACTCGCTACCGGAGGAGGTGGTGGAAGCAGGGACGATAGTGACATTTAAGGGGCATCTTGACAAATACATGAATAGGATGGGAATAGAGGGATACGGACCCAGGATGTGTAGAAGATTGTAGTTTAGTCGGGCAGCATGGTCGGCACTGGCTTGGAGGGCCGAAGGGCCTGTTCCTGTGCTGTACATTTCTTTGTTTTGTTCTTTGTTGACATCATCGGTGAGATGCCAGTGCCCAGAGTGAGAGTGTGCCCAGGACGTCTTATTTTGGTTTGGGAGCTGGAAAACTGTGTTGGTGAGAAGCTCATGCTCAGCGCAGAATTGCAGGAGTAGAAGACTATTTCTATTTCCTTTTCCAACTTCGTGTTTGCTGATAACTCCTTCCCAGGTAATTTGGCGACCTGTGCCGACTCTGCCGTTAAAGTCACCAAGTATGATCAGCGTTTCTGACTTTGATGCCGCTTTAGGCAGGCAGTGTAGGTCTTCATAGAATTTCTCCTTGATGACTTCAAGTTGGTCACTGTGGGGGTATATACACTGTTGGTCATAGTTTGCTTCTTATCTGCCAGTGGGATATTGAATATCATGAGGCGGTCATTTAGACCCTTGGTTCACCAGTTCACACAGTGTGTAGTTCGGGCCTAGAATGCACTGCCTGGAAGTGTGGTGGAGGCAGGTTCAATTGAGGCATGAAGGAGGGCAGTAGATGATCATTGGAATAGAAACAATGCGCAAGGCTAAAAGCCAGGGGTATGGCACTAAGTTATAATGCTGATTTGGAGAGCCAATGCAGACGTGATGGGCCGAATGGCCTCCAGTGTAACAATTCTGTGATTCTCTGTAAAATGTTATTCAGACATAACATAAGAACATAAGAACTAGGAGTAGGCCATCTGGCCCCTCGAGCCTGCTCCACCATTCAGTGAGATCATGGCTGATCTTTTGTGGACTCAGCTCCACTTTCCGGCCCGAACACCAGAACCCTTAATCCCTTTATTCTTCAAAAAACTATCTATCTTTATCTTAAAAACATTTAATGAAGGAGCCTCTACTGCTTCACTGGGCAAGGAATTCCATAGATTCACAACCCTTTGGGTGAAGAAGTTCCTCCTAAACTCAGTCCTAAATCTACTTCCCCTTATTTTTCCATTGTTTTCCATTGCACAAAACAACATTGACCCTTCTTGATTGTATTATAATTTTCTCAATATCCTGTTGTTACCTTGTTAATAATAAACTTGAGCACTTCTGCTCTGACAGATGTTAGGCTAACTGGCCTATAGTTTCCTGCTTTTTGTCTCCCTCATTTCTTGAATAGGGATGTTCCCTCATTTCTTGAATAGGGATGTTACATTTGCAATTTTCCAATCTGCTGGGACCTTCTCCGAATCATTAGGAATTTGGAAGATCACAATTAATACATCAACTATCCCCACAGCCACTTCTTTTAAGAGCTTATGACGCAGATCATCTGGTCCAGGAGACTTGTCAGCTTTGAGTTCTAATCATTTTTTCAGTATCTCTTCCGTAGTGATTGTTTTAAGTTCTTCTCTCTCTTTTAACTTTTGATTTTCAAGTGCTTATGCAATGTTTTTGTGTCTTCTACATCGTGAAGACAGACACATTTATAAGGCCACGAAAGAGTCCACACCAAGTAGTTCAAAGAAACTTAGTTTATTTACAGTAACTGTTATTATACATCACATGGTAGACCGGTCTGCCTTGCCAATGTCTAACTGGTCAACTTTATATATACAACAGCTTGTTTAACAGGGGGGGGCTCATATTCATAGAGTCATAATAATAATAATCATCACTTATTGTCACAAGTAGGCGCCAATGAAGTTACTGTGAAAAGCCCCTAGATGTTTACAGCATGGAAACAGGCCCTTTGGCCCAGCTTGTCCATGCCGCCCAGTTTCTATCACTAAGTTAATACCACTTGCCCGCATTTGGCCCATATCCCTCTTCTGCAAAGTTCACCGGGAAGTTAATTGTTCCCACCCTGTAAGAAACCTGTGGGTTATAACAGGCACAAACTCCCTGTTCAGTGGTTCTGCCATTTACTTATTTCCTTGGTCTTACTCTCTAAGCGACCAACATTCACTCTTTTGCTATAGTTGTAGAAGCTCCTGATCTTCCTTTTTGTATTTCTAGCTAGCTTTCTCTCACACTCTAATTTGTTCCTTCTGATTTTTTATTAGTCATTCTTTGCTGATTTCTAAATTCTGTTAAATCTTCTGACCTACCAATAATCTTTGCAGATTCCGTGCATCACCCTAACACCGTCTCCGCGTAGACTGCCCAGTAATAATATAGCAAGTTTGGCGGCGGCAGACCCCTTGACTGTCTATCCCTCTGAAGGACCCCCCCTCCGAATCCTCGGGACCTTATCCACCCAAATAAAGCTGGAAATAGGCCGCTCGGCCCTTTGGAAAAAAGATTTGGGCAGGAAGAGTAGGAGACGCTGAAATAAAAACATAAATCTCGGCAAGATGTTCATCTTAATCGATTGGATCCGGTCCGCCAAAGATAGTGGGAGACCATCCCACCTCTGCAGGTTTGCCTTAACTCTACTCACTAACCTCGGGAGCTGCACCCAATCCCCAGCCACATAGATCCCTAAGAATCGAAAAGTAGTCCCCGTTAACCGAAACAAAGGCTACCCCGCCTCCCACCCCAAAATTTGGCTCCTCTCCATAACGCGCGACCACAAAATATTCGCTCTTCCCTATATTTAGCTTGTAACCGCAGAAGGCCCCGAAGCTCTGCAAAATACCCATAATATTGCCGTTAGATAACCTCGGATCCCTCACATACAGCAGCAAATCATCTGTATTTAACAACACCCTATGCTCCATCCCCCCTTACAATCCACTCCACTCCATTTGAGTCCCATAAAGCAATTGCCAACGGCTCAATTGGCAACACAGACAACAGGGGAGACATCGGACACCCCGAGTCATCACCTGATGGAACCAGAAAGTCCCAGAGCTCATGGTGTTGGTACAAACGTTAGCAAATGGGGCCATATACAATTGTCATACCCACAACACAAACCCAGCACCAAACACAAGCACTCAACCCGGTCAAAACACCTTTTCTGCGTCCAATGACACAGCCGCAGCAGCCTCCCCGAACAGGCGCTGGAATGTGGCTACTAGGGGCTTTTCACAGTAACTTCATTTGAAGCCTACTTGTGACATTAAGCGATTTTCATTTCATTTCATTTTCATTTCAATTATCTCCGGTTCTGGCCTGGCCACAGGGTTAGCACCGCGTTCAACAACCGCCTCATATTGGACGACAGATTCGCCCTGTCACAAACCCTGTCTGGTATTCCCCCACCACCTCCGGAAGGCAAGACGGCCGTAATGCTGACACCTTTGCCAATAATTTGGCATCTACATTTATCAGTGAGATCGGACTTCCGGTTGCTGCTATGCAGAGCTAAGTCGCACGTTCGGCAGCTCCCGCTTGGAACGGACTTTTGGGCTCTTTTCAGGGCCCCCAAAGGGATTTTTTCGACATTTCCCGGTGTGGGAAGAAGATTGCAATATTCCCCCGACAGTGTATGGCTTGGACCAGGAGCGGGGAGACTAAAAAAGTGGTGGTGAAGCCAAAGAAAGTGCGAGGGAAGAAGAGCAAGATGGCGGCGGGCGGGGACCAAGCAGCGTGGATGCAGTGGGCAGAGGAGCAGCAGGAGGCTATCCAGCGCTGCTTCAGGGAGATCAAAGCGGACCTGCTGGAGCCGATGAAGGCTTCTATCGACAAGCTGCTGGAGACCCAGACGGCCCAGGGGGTGGCGATCCGCGAGGTCCGACAAAAGATCTCCGACAACGAGGACGAGACCTTAGGCCTTGCGGTAAAGGTGGAGGCGCACGAGTCGCTCCACAAGAAATGGCAGGAATGGTTCGAGGAGATGGAGAATCGGTCGAGGCGGAAGAATTTGTGGATTCTGGGCCTCCTGGTGGGGCTGGAGGGGTCGGACGTGGGGGCCTATGTGGTCACCATGTTAAACTCGCTGATGGGAGCGGGGTCCTTCCAGGGGCCCCTGGAGCTGGAAGGGGCCCATAGAGTGCTGGTGAGGAGGCCCAAGGCTAACGAGCCTCCGCGGGCAGTGCTGGTGCGGTTTCATCGGTTCGCTGATCGGGAGTACGTGCTCAGGTGGGCCAAGAAAGAGAGGAGCAGCAGGTGGGAGAATGCGGAGGTTCGAATATACCAGGACTGGAGTGCGGAGGTGGCAAAGAAGAGGGCCGGGTACAACCGGGCGAAGGCGGTGCTGCACAGGAAGGGGGTGAGGTTTGGCATGCTGCAGCCGGCGCGACTGTGGGTCACCTATAAGGACCGGCACCATTATTTTGAGTCTCCGGAGGAGGCGTGGGCCTTTGTTCAGGCCGAGAAGCTGGACACAGACTGAGGGTCGGGATGGGGGTTCGGGCATGGGGATGGTCGGGGATTGTTGTTGTTGTGTTACATTTTGAGGGGGGATTCTTTGCTCTTGTTTCTTTTTGGTTCGGTGTGGGTGATTAGGGTGGGTTAGGCACTCTTTTGGTTGGGTCTGTCGGGTGGGCTCTTGGAGGGGGGTAAGTAAATGGAGTAGGGGTGGATGGCCGGTAGGGGGGGTGGGGCCCTGCGGGGGAGGGGGAGGCCCGAGTCGGGGGTGAGGGGACTGGACCTGTCAGAGGTGGCGGGGCCAGGCAGGTGGAAAGCGCGGGCTTTTTCCCGTGCTGAAGGCTGGAGGGGGCGGGCGGGGAAGCGAGGGTTGTTTCCCGCGCTTGGGATGGAAGGGGGAGGCGGAGAACCTGTCGATGGGTAATGGAGGAGGAGGGTATGTCCCACAATGGGAGGAGTTGAAGGAGAGGTGGGAGTGGCCGGGGTCAGCAGGAGTCGGCTGGCTTGCGGGAGTGCAATGGGGGGAGCAAAGCAGCTAGGAGGGGTCCTAGCTTGGGGGGGGGGGGGGGGGGTGGAGGGGTGGGGGGTGGGTGGGTGGGGAACCAGGTTGCTGCTGGTATGGTCAAGGGGGAGCTGGAGCGAGTAGAGGGGGTTGGGACGGGGGTCTGCCGCCGTGGGGAACGGGCTGGGCGTGGGGTGCGGGCGCGTGGCTGGCCGAGTAGGGGTTATGGCTAGTCGGCGGGGGAGGGGGGGGGGGGGGCGGGTAGCCCCCTGATCCGGCTGATAACCTGGAATGTAAGGAGACTGAACGGGCCGGTCAAGCGGGCCTGGTTGTTCGCGCACCTGAAGGGGCTGAAGGCGGATGTGGTCATGCTCCAGGAGACACACCTGAAGGTGGCAGACCAGGTAAGATTGAGGAAGGGGTGGGTAGGTCAGGTGTTTCATTCGGGGCTGGATGCCAAAAACCGGGGGGGTGGCGATCTTGGTGGGAAAGAGGGTGTCGTTCGAGGCGTCGAGCATTGTGACAGACAATGGCGGTAGGTACGTAATGGTATGGGTAAGCTGCAAGGGGAGACGATGATGCTGGTCAACGTGTATGCCCCGAACTGGGACGATGCGGGTTTTATGCGGCGCATGTTGGGTTGGATCCCGGACTTGGAAGTGGGGGGCCTGATAATGGGGGGAGACTTTAACGGTGTTGGATCCGGCACTGGATCGCTCCAGGCCTAGGACGGGTATGATGCCGGCGGCGGCTAAAGTGAAATTAAATGAAATAAAATTGCTGAGGGGGTTTATGGACCAGATGGGAGGGGTGGACCCTTGGAGATTTGCAAGGCTGGGGGCTAGGGAATTTTCATTCTTCTCGCATGTTCATAAGGCTTATTCGAGGATTGACTTTTTTATTATGAGTAGGGCGCTGATAGCGAGAGTAGAGGATACCGAGTACTCGGCGATAGCCATTTCGGATCACGCCTCGCATTGGGTAGACCTAGACCTGGGGGAGGAGAGGGACCAGTGCCTGTTGTGGCGCTTGGAGGTGGGGCTGTTGGCAGACGAGGAGGTGAGTGAGCGGGTCCGAGGAAGCATAGAGAGATACCTGAAGGCCAACGATAATGGGGAGGTCCGAGTGGGGATGGTATGGGAGGCGCTGAAGGCGGTGGTTAGGGGAGAGCTGATCTCCATTAGGGCCCATAAGGAGAGGAGAAAGCAGAGGGAGACGGAGAGGCTGGTGGGGGAGATGGTGAGGGTAGACAGGAGGTATGAAGAGGTGCCTGAGGAGGGACTGTTGAGGGAGAGGCGTAGCCTCCAGGCCGAATTCGACCTGTTGACCACCAGGAAGGTGAAGGCACAGTGGAGGAAGGCCCAGGGGGCGATTTATGAGTATGGGGAAAAGGCAAGTCGGATGCTGGCGCATCAGCTTCGGAAGCGGTACACAGCTAGGGAGATCGGGGGAGTTAAGGATAGGGGAGGGAGTGTGGTGCGGAGTGGGGTTGGCATCAATGGGGTCTTCAGGGACTTTTATGAGGAACTGTATCGGTCGAGCCCCCACTGGAGGAGGGAGGGATGGGCCGCTTTCTGGACCAATTGAGGTTTCCGAAGGTGGAGGAGGGACTGGTGGCGGGATTGGGGGCCCCGATTGGGCTGGAGGAGCTGGCTAAAGGGATAGGGAGCATGCAGGCGGAGAAGGCACTGGGGCCAGACGGTTTCCTGGTCGAATTCTACAAGAAATATGTGGGCCTGTTGGGCCTGTTGCTGGTTAGGACCTTCAATGAGGCAAGGGAGGGGTGGGGCTTTGCCCCCGACGATGTCCCGGGCACTGATCTCCTTGATCCTGAAGCGGGATAAGGATCCCCTGCAGTGTGGGTCTTACAGGCCGATTTAGTTGCTAAACGTAGATGCCAAGGTGCTGGCGAAGGTCTTAGCCACGAGAATTGAGGATTGTGTGCCGCAGGTCATCCACGAAGACCAGACGGGCTTCGTGAAGGGGAGGCAGTTGAACGCGAATGTGCGGAGGCTCCTGAACGTTATGATGCCGGCGAGGGAGGGGGAGGCGGAGATAGTGGTGGTGATGGCGCTGAGAAGGCCTTCGATAGGGTAGAGTGGGGGTACTTGTGGGAGGTGCTGAAGATGTTCGGGTTTGGGGAGGGGTTTGTCAGGTGGGTTAGGCTGTTGTACGAGGTCCCGATGGCGAGTGTGGCCACGAACAAGAGGAGGTCTGAGTACTTTTGGTTGCATCGAGGGACGAGGCAGGGGTGTCCCCTGTCCCCCCTGCTCTTCGCACTGACGATTGAACCCCTGGCTATGGCACGGAGGGAGTCGAGGAACTGGAGGGGGTTGGTGCGGGTTGGGGAGGAGCATAGGGTGTCGCTCTATGCGGGCGACTTGCTGCTATATGTGGCGGACCCGGTGGGGGGAATGCTGGAGGTAATGAGGATCCTCAGGGAGTTTGGGGATTTCTCAGGGTACAAGCTCAACATGGGGAAGAGCGAGTTGTTCGTGGTTCACCAAGGGGACCAGGAGAGGGGGATTGGCGAGCTCACACTAAAAAGGGCGGAGAGGAGCTTCAGGTATTTGGGGGTCCAGATGGCCAGGAGCTGGGGGGCCCTGCATAGACTTAATTTCACGAGGCTGGTGGAGCAAATGGAGGAGGTGGGACGCGTTGCGGCTGTCCCTGGCGGGTAGGGTGCAGTCAGTTAAGATGACGGTGCTCCCAAGGTTTTTGTTCCAGTGCCTCCCCATTTTTATCCCGAAGGCCTTCTTTAGGCGGGTCAACAGGAGCATAACGGGGTTTGTGTGGGCACGAGGGACTCCGAGGGTGAGAAGGCTGTTCCTGGAGCGGAGTAGGGTTGGGGGGGGGCTGGCACTGTCCAACCTCTGTGGGTACTACTGGGCCGCCAATGCGGCGATGGTGCGCAAGTGGGTGATGGAGGGGGAGGGGGCTGCATGGAAGAGGCTGGAGACGGCGTCTTGTGAGGGTACGAGTCTGGAGGCGCTGACAACGGCGCCGCTGCCGCTCCCTCCAAGGGGGTGTACCACGAGCCCGGCAGTGGCGGCTACCCTCAAAATCTGGGGGCAGTGGAGGCGGCACAGGGGGGAAGTTGGGGCCTCGGTGTGGACCCCAAGACGGGGGAACCACCGGTTTGTCCCAGGGAGAATAGATGGAGGGTTTTCGGGGTGGCACAGCTCAGGGATAAGAAGGTTGGGGGACCTGTTTGTGGATGGGAAGTTCGCGAGCCTGGGTGAGCTGGAGGAGAAGTATGGGCTCCCCCCGGGGAACACCTTTAGATATTTACAGGTAAGGGCGTTTGCCAGGCGGCAAGTGGTGGAATTCCCGCGGCTGCTGCCACGCACAGTACAGGATAGGGTGCTCTCGGGGGGGGGGGGGGGGGGGGTGGGTTGGAGAGGGGAAGATCTCGGAAACTTACCAGGTGATGCAGGAGGAGGAGGAGGGCTCGGTGGTGGAGTTGAAAGGTAAGTGGGAGGAGGAGTTGGGAGAGGAGATCGAAGAGGGGACGTGGGCAGATACCCTTGGGAGGGTGAACTCTTCCTCTTCGTGCGTGAGGCTCAGCCTCATACAGTTTAAGGTGCTGCATAGGGCACACATGACCGGGACAAGGATGAGGCGGTTCTTTGGGGGTGAGGACAGGTGTGTTAGGTGCTCAGGGAGCCTAGCAAATCACACCCATATGTTCTGGGCATGCCCAGCGCTGGAGGAATTTTGGAAGGGCGTAGCGAGGACAGTGTCGAGGGTGGTAGGATCCAGGGTCAAACCGGGCTGGGGGCTCGCAATATTTGGGGTTGCAGGGGAGCCGGGAGTGCAGGAGGCGAAAGAGTCCGGTATTCTGGCCTTTGCGTCCCTGGTAGCCCGGCGAAGGATTCTTCTTCAGTGGAAGGATGCGAGGCCCCGAATCTTGGAATCCTGGATCAACGATATGGCGGGGTTTATTAAATTGGAGAGGGTGAAATTTGCCTTAAGGGGATCGGTACGAGGGTTCTTCAGGCAGTGGCAACCATTCTTGGACTTCCTGGCAGAACGGTAGACAATGGCCAGCAGCAGCAGCAACCCGGGGGGGGGGGGGGGGGGGGGTCTATTTTATTTTTGTTTGTTTACACTGGGGGATCTGAGGGGGTGTATATATTTGCTTTGTGTTAATTTGGGGTGTTAATTTATTATTTATGTAAAAGGGGAGGGGGGCACAGGGGTTGTTTTATTTTGTTCAGTATTTAATTCTATTGGGTTCCTTTTTCATCCTGTTGTTGATATTTTGTGAAAACCTCAATAAAAATTATTTAAAAAAAAAAAAAAAATCAGTGAGATCGGGTGATACGACCCACACTCTGTGGGATCCTTATCATTTTTCAGGAGCAAAGAGATGGATGCCTGCCCCAGCATCTCAGGGAGGGAGCCCCACGCTAAAGAGTCCCTAAACATGCCCAGTAACAACACACCCATCTGATCCACAAACTTGTTATAATATTCCACTGGGAACCCATCCTGCTCTGGTGCCTTACCATGTGCCTCAACGCTATCTGAATCTCCTCCAGGCCCAGGGGTGCCTCCAGATCCTCCCGCAATTCCTCCCCCACCTTGGGAAACTCCAGACCCTGTACCCAACAGGCGCCAGAGTGTGGCGACTAGGGGAGTTTCACAGTAACTTCATTGCAGTGTTAATGTCATCCCACTTGTGACACGAATAAAGATTATTATTATTAAAAAAATAACTCCGCCGATTAAAATGAATGTGTGGCCTCGGTTTTTGTTTATATTTCAGTGCCTGCCGATCTTTTTACCAAAGGTGTTTTTTAAGGAGGTGGAGAAGATTATTGTTTATTTTGGGGGGGGGGGGGCGGGGTGGTGGCTAGGATTAGGAAGGTACTTTTGCAGTGAGGATGGCATGCAAGGAGATTGGGCCTCCCGAATCTATTATATTATTATTGGGCGGCGAATGCTGAAAAGGTGAGGAGCTGGATCGGGGTGGGGGGGGTGGGGGGGTGGTCCCAGTGGGTCAGAATGGAGGAGAGTCTGCGCAGGGGGTCGGGGCTGAGGGCATTGGCAACAGCGCCGCTCCTGATGGCCCCGGGTAATTATTCGGGGAGTCCCGTGGTGGTGGCAATATTGAAAATCTGGAGGCAGTTGAGGCAGCACTTCAGGCAGGGCGGAGAAGAGAGGAGGCAGTTGGAGGCAGTTGAGGCACCACAGTTGTGGGCGGGGTCAAGAAAGATGACGATTAGGGGGAACCATAGATTTGAGCCAGGAAGTGGCGTGGGAGATTTCGGCGATCGGAGGAGAGGGGGAGTTAGGGTATTAAAGGATTTGTTTCTGGGGGGCCGTTTTGCGAGGCAGGAGGAGTTGGGGGAGAAATATGGGTTGGGGCAGGGGGAGGTATTTAGTTATCTGCAGTTCTGGGATTTTGCCAGGAAGGAGGTTCAGAGCTTCCTGATAGAGCCGGCCCCCACATTGTTGGAGGAGGTATGGCCGGCAGGGGGAATGGAGAGGGGGGTGGTTTCGTCGATTTATGGGAAGATTCTGGGGGAGGACAAGGTATCATTGGAGGGGATTAAAGTGAAGTAGGAGGAAGAGTTGGGGGAGGGTATGGAGGACGGGCTGTGGTCTGAGGTGCTCCGGAGGGTGACTGCCTCAACCTCGTGTGCGAGGTTGGGGCTGATACAGTTGATGGTGGTATATAGGGCGCACCTCACGAGGGCAAGGATGCCGACTCTTTGAGGTGGTAGAGGATCTGTGTGAGCGTTGTGGAAGGAGTCCCGCAAATCATGTTCACATGTTTTGGTCCTGTCCGAAACTGGAGGGGTATTGGGGGGAGGTCTTTAAGGTCATCTCGGGGGGGGGGCGTATGTGATGTTCGAACCAGGGCCCCATGAAGCCATATTTGGGGTGTCGGACCAGCCGGGTGCGAAGGCAAATGTCTTAGCCTTCGCCTCACTGATTGCCCGAAGGCGGATCCTGTTGGGTGGAGGTCAGCTTCTCCGCCCTGTGCCTCGGTGTGGCTGGGGGGATCTGTTGGAATTTTTGATGCTCGAGAAGGTGAAGTTTGTGTTGAGGTGAGGATGGAAGGGTTCTACAATTCATGGGCATTTTTTATCCTGCACTTTCAAGAATTGGATGCCATCGAACATTGGCAGGGGAGGGGCGGGTTGAGTGTATTGTTTATTGTTTATCATGAATGTGATGACCGTGGATTCTTTTTTGGTCTTTCTTATTTTGTATTTGGGATACGGGGGGAGATTTGGGTTTGTATGTTGAAGGGGATGCTGGTTGGGGGATTGCTATGGTATTTGTTATTGTTGGCTATCTTTTGATGGGTGTATTTTGATGAAAATGTGGAAAATGAGGAGACTAAAAATATTTTTTTTTAAAAGAACTCCGCCATTCCCCACCCGTCTTCCAGCAGCTCCGACCTATACAGCCTCTCGTAAAAGGCCTTAAACACTCCATTCACCATACCTGGGCCAAGACCAGTCTTCCCACCAAATCCCTAACCTGAACAATCTTCCTGGCCACCTCCTGCCGCCTTAGTTGTTGAGCCAAGAGACATATGGCCTTCTCCCCATGCTCGTACATTGCCCCCTTTGCCCGCCTCAATTTACGGACTGCCCTGTCTGTGGACAGCAGGTCAAACTGCATTTACAGTTTTTTCCTGCACGCCAAGAGCTCCGGGGTCGGGTCCCTTGCATACGTACGATCCACCCCAGGATCTCCGCTGCCAATTTTTGTCGCTCCTCCCTCGCCTCCCCTTCCAACTGAACTACCTTTTCACCTATTTTTCCAATTCATTTTAGTCAACTCTGTCTTCATACCCTAGTAATTGCCTTTATTCAAGTCCAAGACACTAGCCTTAGATACACATTTCATTCTCAAACGGAATGCGAAATTCTACCATGTTACGATCACTTTTACTGAGAGGATACTTTACTATGAGGTCATTAACTAAACCTGTTTCATCGCACATTATCAGGTCTAAAATAGCCTGGTTGGTGCTAGAACATAAAACCAAATGACCTCAGATGCTGGTGAGGGAAAAACTGATCGATAGAAGAAATGAAAATGAAAATGAAAAATAGGGTGACGGTGGAGGAGAGAGTTCACAGACTGAAGTTGTTGAACTCAAGTGTTGAGTCTGGAAGTCTGTAACGTGCCTAATTGGAAGATGAGGTGCTGTTCCTCCAGTTTGCACTGGGCGTCACTGCAACATTGCAGCAGGCCAAGGACAGACATGTGGACACGAGAGCAGGTTGCTAAGTTGAAATGGCAAGCGACAGGAAGGTCTGGGTCTTGATGCAGACAGACTGAAGGTGTTCTGCAAACAATCACCCAGTCTGCATTTAGTCTCTCCAGTGTAGAGTAGGCCGCATTGGGAGCAGCGAATACAATAGACCAGATTGAAGGAGGTGCCTCACCTGAAAAGAGGCCCTTGGATGGTGAGCAGGGAGGAGGTAAAGGGGCAGGTGTTACGCCTTCTGCGATTACATGGGAAGAGGGTGAGGTGATGGAGGAATGCACCAGGGTATCCTGGAGGGAACAGTCCTTGTGGAATGCTGACAGGGGGAGTGAAGGGAAGATGTGTTTGGTGGTGACATTGTGCTGGAGTTGACGGAACTGGCGGAAGATGATTCTTTGAATGTGGAGGCTGGTGGGGTGAAAAGTGAGGACAACGGGGCCCTATCCTGGTTCTGGGAGGGAGGGGAAGGGGTGAGAGCAGAGGTGAGGGAGATGGGGCGGTCATGCTTGAGAGCCCTGTTGACCACAGTGGGTGGGAAACCATGATTAAGGATGAATGAAGACATGTGCGGGAGTGTAATTACTGCTGTAAGAAATTGTCATAAAACACTCTATGAACTTAACTACCAGGAATGAGGGACTATCTGTTTTGTCCAATCAATATGAAGATTATTACATAAGTATTACAGTTTCTCTCTTGTAAGCCCTCATTATTTCTTCCGTATACTGTGTCCTACAGTGTAGCTTCTTTTAGGGAGCCTGTAAATTATTCCTAAGTGCCTTCTTACATTTATTGTTTCTTATCTCTTGATTCTACAAATATTTTTTACCTGTCTTCATGGTAGAAGACAGTAAAAGCATCCCAATAATAGTAGGAAATCAGGGGCAAAATCAGGGGCAACTTAATCTTGGTTACTTGTGAAAAGTACGAGGTAAACCAATGGGATTAAAGTCTCCTGGACCTGATAGCCTGCATCCAAGGGTCATTGAAGAATTTGCTGCAAAGATAATGGATGGGATCTTACCAGAATTTGGCTAAGTGTCAGGCTCAGGCTGACCATAACACCACAAGAGAGAGGAGCAGGATTAGGCCATTCAGCCCATCACTTCTGCTCTGTCATTCAATCATGGCTGATATGTTTCTCACCCCCATTCTTTTGCCTTTTCCCCATAACCCCTGAGCCCCTTATTAATCAAGAACCTAGCTATCTCTGTCTTAAAGACACTCAGTGATTTGCCTCCACAAACGTCTGCGGCAAAGAGTTCCACAGATTCACCACCCTCTGGCTGAAGAAATTCCTCCTCATCTCAGTTTTAAAGGATCGCCCCTTCAGTCCTGGACAATGCCCTCAGGATCTAGTCCCTCTTATTTGAGGAAACATCTTTTCCACGTCCAGTCTATCTAGACCTCTCAGTATTCTGTAAGTTTCAATTAGATTCCCCCTAATTCTTCTAAACACCAAAGAGTGAAGGCCCAGAGTTCACAACCACTCCTCATATGACAACGGCGGCACGGTAGCACAGTGATTAGCACTCCTGTTTCACAGCTCCAAGGTCCTAAGTTCGATTCCTGGCTTGCGTCACTGTCTGTGCAGAGTCTGCACATTGTCTGCGTGGGTTTCCTCCGGGTGCTCCAGTTTCCTCCCACAGTCCAAAGATGTGCAGGTTAGGTGGGGTGGCCATGCCAAATTGCCCCTTAGTGTCCAAAAAGGTTAGGTGGGATAACTGGGTTATGGGGATAGGGTGGAGGTGTGGGCTTAAGTAGGGTGCTCTTTCCAAGGGCCAGTGCAGACTCGATGGGCCGAATGGCCTCCTTCTGCACTGTAAATTCTATGAAACTTCTGTGATTCCCAGGATCATTGCTGTGAACTTCCTCTGAACCCGCTCCAAAGCCAGCACATCCTTCCTTAGATACAGGTCAAAACTGCACATAATATTTCAAATGGCGTCTGACTAGAGCCTTAAACATCCTCAGCAGTATATCCCTCTCTTGTATTCTCGCTCTCTGAAAATGAATGCTAACATTTATATTCGCCTGACTTCCGGTGACGGCGATGTGCTGAGTAGTCGCACATCAGGTGGATCAGCTCCTATGAACCGGAAAATAGGGGGCTGGATTCTCCGATTTTGAGGCTATGTCCTGACACTGGGCGTGGGAACACAGGTGTTTTGCGACCGAAAAAGCAGCGCAAAACGGCCACCGATCCTCCGTCTGGTGGGGGGCTAGCAGGCACGCAGCGTAGACCACCCGGCTCTATCTGTGGATACGCCGGAGAATTTCCGGGTCTGTGGCCGCGCATGCGCCCAGCGGCGGCCTGCAGCAGCGGTAGCCTTGTGGATAGCACAATTGCTTCACAGCTCCAGGGTCCCAGGTTTGATTCCGGCTTGGGTCACTGTCTGTGCGGAGTTTGCACGTTCTCCCCGTGTGTGTGTGGGTTTCCTCCGGGTGCTCCGGTTTCCTCCCACAGTCCAAAGATGTGCAGGTTAAGTGGATTGGCCATGCCAAATTGCCCTTAGTGTCCAAAATTTCCCTTAGTGTTGGGTGGGGTTACTGGGTTATGAGGATAGGGTGGAGGTGTGGACATTGGGTAGGGTGCTCTTTCAAAAGAGCCGGTGCAGACTCGATGGGCCGAATGGCCTCCTTCTGCACTGTAAATTCTATGATAACATGGCACGAGCCGCGCGCGGACCCGGCCTGCCAAATAATGTCCCCCAGTAGCCCCCTTGCCACCCCCAGACCACTCCCCACCTGTGCCCCTGCCAAAGCCCCTGCCAAAGTCCCGCCTGCCCACGGATCGGCTCTCCCCAGACAGTGGTGGCGCTGGGCTCAGTCCGCAGCCGCCACGCCAAGTTCCCGGAAAAAATTGCATGAGAGACGCACGCCGTTGGGAACTCGGCCAGTTGGGGGTGGATCATTGATGGGAACCTCAGGTAATGTCCTGAGATCGTCCAAATGGCGTGCGGCGCACTCCTAGAGTACGCCGCTTTGGAGGAGCAAAGGTGGCGCCACCCCCGATCTCGGTGCCAACGTGGATTCTCTGGCCGAACGCGATTCCGGCACCGGAGACTGGAGAATCCCGCCCAGGCTCTTTTATCCAAAATAGCCTGCTAAAACAGGAAAAAAGTATCTCGTCCCCCTAGCTAACAATACGAGGATGCCAAACAGCAGTAACACAGAGGCTGTAAGGGGACAAGAAATGGAAGAAACCAGGAGAAACAAGCAACTGAGACAGCAGATGCACAAGGCGACAAAGCGCCAGCCACACCAGGCAAAGCACACATGGGGTACCAGACGCAGATGGAAGAAGTTTCTCTCCAGGGAACTTGGAGAACATAGGGAAGAGAAAAAGACCGATATCTAAGCTGCGATTAGGGTGGCGGTCAAGGAGGCTCTGGCAACTTTGCAGGTAACCTGGAGAAGGCAGAGAGGTGACTGGAGGCCCAGGGAACACCATCAAAGAATTAGAAAATGCCTCAACAAACCAGAGCAACCAGATCGCCGCCCTGGAGAGGGCAATCGAGAGGTTGGTCGTGACGTAGGGAAGTCCGAAGGGGAAAGTAAGAGATCCAGAAGAACCGGACACGGTGCCAAAACATAAGAATAGTGGGCCTGCTGGAAGGGATCAAAGGCAGAGCCCGCACGGACTATATGGCCCAGATGCTGGGTAACCAGCTGGGAAGAGACAGCTTTCCCAACTCGCCAGAAATAGACAGAGCTCATTGCTCACTCCGGCTAAAACCCAAGACATGAGAACAGCCAAGGGTGGTAATCGCCAAGGTGCACCGGTACCAGGATCTGGGAAAGAATCCTGCTCTGGACAAGGACCTACAACCGGATCAGGATTTACCAAGACATTGGGGCAGACCTGGCCAAGCACTAGGCGCAGTTCAACAGGGCGAAGGCGTCCCTGTACAAAAGCAAAGTAAAATTTGGGATGCTGTACCCGGCTAAACTCTGGGTTACATTCCAGGGCAGGGAGCTTTTCTTCACGACTCCTGTGAACGTGGACAAATATTTGCAGGAAAATGGGCTGGGAAAACAGCAGCAGAGACAGCAGTGCGAAGATCCCCGAAGGGACTGAATTAACCTGAGAGACAATTTGTAAGGGATTGCACTGTCTCGCTCGGAATATGGGAAACAAACAGTAGGAAGGAAGGGACGCGTGCCGCGGAGCACAGGAGAGGGTGAGAAGATGGCAGAAGGGGAAACCAGATAGCGAGTGAAGGGTAGACACATAGCTGACCCCAGGAGGCTGTGTGCCTTTGAGCCCCCCCCGGAGGGAACTTAGGGATGAAACAGTTCCTTGATGGACTGGACAAACCAGTTGTGCGAGAGGATAGGAAATGGGGAATGGAAGCACCACTAGAACTGGGAGAAGTCATGGAAAGCATCAACACCATGCACGCGGGGAAGGCGCTGGAACCAGACGGATTCCTGGCAGACTTCTAGAAAACATTTGCGGCAGCACTGGTCCCGCACTTGCAGGAGATGTTCGCAGACTCGCTGGCGAGGGGCACCCTACTCACTATGCTAAAACAAGCCTCAGTTTGCTGATGCCCAAAAAGGACAAAGACACAACAGAATGTAGGTCCTACTGACCCATTTCGCTGATAAACATAGATGTGAAAATACTGGCCAAAATACTAGACAGGTGACTGGAGAACTGCGTATCAGAGGTGGTGGAAGAAGACCAGATGGGTTTTGTCCAGGCTAGGTAGCTAACATCGAACACCAGGCACCTGCTTTACATGATAATGACCCCATCTGGGGAGAGAACACCAGAGGTGATCGTCTCCCTGGAAGCAGAAAAGGCCTTTGACAGAGTCGAATGGAAGTCCCACAAAGAGATACTGGAGCAGTTCAGACTTGAAATGGGATTCACCACCTGGGTGAAACTCCCATACAACGCTCCCATGGTGAGCGTGCGGACAAACACCACCAGCTCAAAGTACTTCCAGTTGCGCAGAAGCACAAGGTAGGGATGCCCATCGTCCAGCTGTTGTTCGCCCTAGTGGTCAAACCACTAGCAAGTGCGCTCAGAGTGACAAAGAATTGGAAGGTGGATCCGGAGAGGAGACAGAGAGCAGGGTATTGCTCCATGTGGATGGCCTGCTCCTCTATGTCACAGACCCACAAAGCAGCATTGCGAGAATCGTGGCGTTCTTAAAAGACTTGGAACCTTCTTGGGCTACAAACTCAATCTGATCAAAAGTGAGACCTTCCGGTGAACCTGCAAGGGGGAAGGGCAGAGCTGGAGAGACTGTCATTTAAACAGGCCAGAAATAAATTCCGCTACCTGGGGATCCAAATTACCCACGTCTGGATACAGATCTACAAGTGGAACCTTACCAGCCTGGTGGAGGAAGTTGAAAAGGACCTGCAGAGGTTGGACACACTCCCACTCTCCCTTGCGGGGAGGGTGCAGATGATCAAGATGAACATAATTCCCAAGTTCTTCTTCCTATTCTGATCTATACCGATCTACAATCCCAAGGCCTTTTTCAACTCAGTGGAAAAATCGATCATGGCGTTTGTGTTGGGGGGGAATCCTACGATCCTCAATAAAGTCCTGCAATGAACTAGCAGCATGGGGGGCCTAGCCCTCCAAATCCTGCAGTATTACCACTGTGCAGCAACAGCAGAAAGAGTAAAGAGATGGACAAAGGAACCGGAGGCTGAATGGTAAACCACACTTTGGTCGTGGAATCAGCTATGACAGCACTTCAGTCTAACCAAGATGTTCATTAAGGCCCCAATCTGCAACAACCACATGTTCGCGCCAGCCAAAATGGACACCACCTTCAAAAGTTGGTGACAGGACGGGGGGACGTTCAGTTAGGGACGTCTACACAGACAACAGACAGCACTAGCGGAACTGACAGAGAAGTTCCAACTGACCAGGGGAAACAAATTAAGACACATGCAAGTCAAAAACCTCTTATGTAGGGAAATAAAGACATACCCACGGTCACCGCAACAATCGCTATTAGAGGACCTATTGGACATGGACATCCTAGGGAGGAGAAACTGCGGGACCTGAATGGGCGACTACTGGGAAAGACACGTTCTCCACTAGACAAGACAAGGAGAAAATGGGAGGAGGACCTAGGGTTTGAAATAGGGTGGGGGCTCTGGAGCGAAGCAATTCACAGGGTCAACTCCACCTCCACTTGCGCGAGGCTAAGCCTATGCAGCTGAAAGTGATACACAACTCACTTAACCAGAACCTAAATGCCTGGGTTCTTCCCGGAGGTGGAGGACAAATGTGAACAGTGCCAAGGAGGCTTGGCCAACCATGCTCACATGTTCTGGTCCTGTCCCAGACTTGTCGGGCTCTGGAAAGCCTTCTTCGAGATAATGTCCAAGGTTAATTAGGTTATTTAGTTAATTAACTTAAAAGTTGCTGTTTGGGTTCAGAAGAAGGTGAGTTTTCGATCAGCTTTAAACAGAGGTTCTACTTGCAGCTATTTGCAGCTGGGGCTTGTTAATTAGTTAATTGGATTAGGCCAGTTTTCAGAGGCTCGTGTAACACAGTATAAAGGTGATCCAGCTTACATTGCACTGAGTGCTGAATTTGGGTGCATTTGAGTGCTATAGTGAGAGCTTGGTGACTGAGGGAGTGCTGAATTTGGGTGCATTTGAGTGCTATAGTGAGAGTTTGGATTACTGAGGGAGTTAGATGAGGAGGGAGCAAGGTGCTCCTTTCATTTCATTTCCTACACTTCCTCAAAGAGCGTGAAGGGTTTACAGAGAGTGCAGCTGACTGGGAGCAGACTCGAAGGGCGGAGTTCCAATTCTTTCACAGGGCAGCTACATTCTGTAAGATCAGAGGGGATGGAGGTTAGGGCACTTGCATGCTCCTCCTGTAGGATGTGGGTGGTGAGGGATACCACCGGTGTCCCTGCTGACTACACCTGCGGGAAGTGCACCTAACTCCAGCTCCTCAAAGACCGCGTTAGGGAACTGGAGCTGGAGCAACTTTGGATCATCCGGGAGGCAGACGGGGTGATAGAGAAGAGTTACAGGGAGGTAGCCACACCCAAGGTACAGGACAAGAGTAACTGGGTTACAGTAAGGGGAAGGAAAACAAACTGGCAGACAGTGCAGGGATCCCTCGTGGCCGTTCCCCTTCAAAACAAGTATACCGTTTAGGATGCTGTTGGGGGGATGATCTACTGGGGGAAGGCCCTAGCGGCCAGGTCTCTGGCACTGAGCCTGGCTCTGTGGCTCATAAGGGAAGGGGGGAGAATAGAAATAGTGATAGGAGACTCAATGGTTAGGGGAAGGATAGGAGATTCTGTGGTCGGGAGCGAGGCTCCCGGAAGGTATGTTTCCTCCCGGATGCATGAAATGGAGGGGCATCGGGAGGAATGTGGGGAAGTTGAGATCAGGAGGCCTAGTCAAAACTAGGCACTTGCTGAGAAATATAAATTGTAACTGATGTATATAGTGAATGGTAACTGATGTTTATAGTTTCTGTATATGTTCATGTTCATCTTTGCTTTGTACAAAAAGAAAACTCCTAATAAAAACATGTTTAAAAACTTTGCATTTGCTTTCCCAACTACCAACTGAACCTGCATGTTAACCTTAAGAGAACCCAGAACTGGGACTACTAAGTCCATTTGTGCTTTAGATGTCCAAAGCCTTTCCACATTTAGAAAATAGTCTACGCCTCTATTTTCCCTACCAAAGTGCATATCCTCACACGTTTCCACATTGCATTCCATCTGCCACTTCTTTGTCCACACTCCTACCCTGGATTGCAATGGGATCTGAATCAATTGGGCCAGTGGGCCAATGAATGACAGATGGAGTTTAATTTAGGTAAATGTGAGGTGATGCATTTTGGTCGATCAAATCGGGGCAGAAGCTACTCAGTTAATGGTATGGTGTTGGGGAGAGTTACAAAACAAAGACGTTGAGGAATACAGGTTCATAGCTCCTTGAAAGTGGAGGCACAGGTAGACAGGTTGGTGAAGAAGGCATTTGACATGCTTAGTTTCATTGGTCAGAACATTAAATACAGGAGTTGGGACGTCTTGCTGAAGTTGTACAAGATATTAGTAAGACCACAATTGGAATACTGTGTACAGTTCTGGTCACCCTATTGTAGAAAGGGTATTATTAAACTAGAAAGAGTGCAGGAAAGATTTACTAGGATGGTACTGGGACTTGATGGTTTGAGTTATAAGGAGAGACTGGACAGGACATTTTTCCCTGGAGCATAGGAGACTTAGGGGAGCTTTACAGTAACTTGATTGCAGTGTTAATGTAAGCCTACTTGTGACAATAAAGATTATTATTATCTTACAGAGGTCTATAAAATAATGAATGGCATAGATAAGGTAACATATTTTCCTAAATGTAGGGGAGTCTAAAACAAGAGGGCATAGGTTTAAGGCAAAAGGGTCCTCAGGGGCAATTTTTTCACACAGAGGGTGGTTATTGTCTGGAATGAGCTGCCAGAGGCAGTAGTAGAGGTGGGTACAATTTTGTCTTTTAAAAAGCATCTGGACAGTTATATGGGAAATATGGGTATAGAGGGATATGGCCAAATGGGGGCAATTGGGACTAGCTTAACAGTAAAAACTGGGTATAGCATGGACAAGTTGGGCCGAAGTGCCTATTTTCATGCTGTAAACCTCTATGACTCTATGATCAGTTTTCTCTCCTGATCTTCAGCCTCTTAAAAGAAAAAAATTGAGTGTGGTTTATGCCGTCCCTCTGGCAGGACCGGCTTCACAGATATCGGGGCGCTCCATTCAGCAATGAAATGTAACGACCCCAGCCCACACCATGGAGGTATCATGGGTTCCCCCCCTTCCCCCCCCTCCCCACTCCTCCACCACTACCACCCGACAATCATTTGACAATCATCATCAGCATTGCCGCCGACAATCATCACTGGCATTCGCTCCTGCCGTGGCAGCGGATGTATTGCTGGCATTCCAACCCCCCTCAGTGCCTGCTCCCCACGCTACACTTTGTCTTCAACTCAGGCTGCGCATAAAAAGTGGGTGTATCAGACCTGCTTGAGCCTTGCCCCTGAAGATGCTGTATTAGCGAGAGAATGTGAGTTTTAAATTTCCTTTGTGGGGAGAGATTTCTGTCTGTTTTCTGCATGTTGCTCCATGCATTAATTGTTTTAACTACATGCCCTGTATTTTTTATTTTTTGTTGCTCACCATAAGAGCATAGGAACAGGAGTAGGCCATTCAGCCCCTCGAGCCTGCCCGACATTCAATGAGATCATGGCTGATCTGTGACCAAATTCGAGATACCTGCTTTTGGCCTATATCCCTTAATATCTTTGCTTAACAAAAATCTATCTATCTCAGATTTAAATTGAACAGCTGCAGCAATACTATTATAGGTAGCACAGTGGTTAGCACTGTTGCTTCACAGCGTCAGGGACCTGGGTTTGATTCCCGGCTCGGGTCACTGTCTGTGGAGTCTGCACATTCTCCCTGTGTCTGCGTGGGTTTCCTCCCGTTTCCTCCCGAAAGACATGCTTGTTAGGTGAATTGGACATTCTGAATTCTCCCTCAGTGCAACCTGAACAGGCGTCGGAGTGTGGCGACTAGGGGATTTTTGCAGTAACTTCATTGCAGTGTTAATGACAGCCTACTTGTGACACCAGTAAAGATTATTATTATTTTAAAAATTATTTTAAATTGTTTGTCACTTTCATCCACTACATCTGAAGACGTGAGGACGGACATTCCTTTGGGTGGGGTGGGAATGGGTAGCGGTGGCGCCTTTCAATGCACATTGCAAATACAAATTGAGGGAGAAGTGCTTGTGCAATAGCCAGCGGATGAAGCTGTAGCCATGCTTGAGAAAATTTGACAAATTCATCACTTACGCTATACCTGAGCAGGTCACAGACAACCTCTCGTCACCACCCCATTTCAGAAGAGATTTGTGATTGTAGCATTATCAATGTGATTCCTTAATTGATTACTGTACCATAAATGGTCCCAACCTAGTTTCATGGTTAATGGGAGCATAGCCCAAGATTGTTACGTCTCAATATTAGTCTTTGAAATGTTTTCCTTTCATATAGGTTGGACAGCTCTGCATGAAGCGAGCAGAAAAGGATGCCATGATGCTGTGGAGTTACTGTTATCAGCCGGCGCAGATATAGATTGTAAGGGGTTGAATGGTGTGACTCCTCTACAGGAAGCAGTGATCAATGGACACTTTGAGGTACTATCATCGAAACATAGAAAATAGAAGCAGGTGGAAGCCGTTCGGCCCTTTGAGCCTGCTCCGCCATTCATTATGATAATGGTTGATCATCAAATTCAATACTGATTCCGCCTTCCCCATGTCCCTTGAGCTATATTTAGCCCCAAGACTTATATTTAAATCTTTCTTGAAATTATACAACATTTTGGCCTCAACCGCTTTCTTTGGTAGCGCATTCCACTGGAGCTGGAGCAGTGGCCTCTCCCCCACTGCTCGTGCGGAAAGCTCACTGTGAGTGCGCTTTGAAGCTCCTGCCTTAAATAGAGCTGAGAATGTCTGAGATGACTCATACACCAGTTAAGTTTCAAATTATGTAATCAACACCTCTTGCCTGCTAATCAGGCTTCAGGAGATTGACAGAAAACTGCCACCCAGCTATTTGGTGCAGCTCCTTATTAACCCTTAATCTTTTTAACTGGATAACTAAACTTATAGAAAATGGAAATTAAAATGAATTGACTTACCAATTCAATCCCAACTCTGCTTCAAATTCCCAAGTTTAAAGCTTAAAGCTCACTCTCCCTGTGGCCTCATTCTGTATGTGGCCTCTCTGTGTGGCCCACTGCTAGTGTGCATAGCTCACTGTTATTATGAAGCACCCATTACCAAGTTCTGAAAATTATAATTCACATCCCTTGGGTGGTCTGACCTGATAATTAATTAGAACCACAGTTTGATGGGTGTGGGGCTAGCCACAACAACCTGACACCCAAGAAATATTCATGTTAAGAATTGAGGAAAATCAAGATTAAAAATGAAATCCAGATAAAACGCAGTAATGAAATGGGATAACAATGGAACTGATGAGTATGGCTGTCTGAAGTGATGTTTTTGATATGGGAATTAGCATAGCAGTAGGAAAACAAATGTTTACCTAAGCGACTAAGGGAAAACAGAAAAGGTGATTTCAAAGTAGAAATAAGGGAATAATTAGCACCTATATGCTAAACGCCTGCTCCACGGGGTGGGTAACATCAAAGGGACTAATCAATATATCCATAGCAAGATAAGTGGAGAAGACAGTGGAGAAGCAGCTACCTTCACAGCCACACCCAACTGTAGAAATCAGGCTCTCCTGAAGAAGTTGTTGATAAAATGTTGCTGTTTAAAGCAAAACTCTAACAGAGAATAATATATGCCCAGAACTGAAGACTGCTTTCCCAAACCTGAACAATAGCCTGTGGAGTGGTAAATATCTGCTGGATTTAGCTCATAGAGCTATGTAATATTGGACGTTGTTTGAGAAAAGGCACATTTCTCAGAGTTCAGGAAACGTTGGTAGTTGGGAACAAGGGGTAACTTCATGAGATACTCTGTGTGCATAGCCATTATTATAGTTAAGTGAACTGTTGTAGTGTATTATAGTCTTTCTTGCTGTATGCTTTCTTTTAAGTTAATAAATATTCTTTATTAATTGATCACACCAAGACTGGATTATTCCTCACTGGTTTGCATTTATTTTCTCACATTATACCTAATTGAAAATATATACCACCAAGAGCCGGTGTACCAATTTACCCTTCTGGGTTTAGGATACACTTGCATTTAACATCAGTGGGGTTCGTAACAATAATGACACAGGGCTCTTCTAGCCCAATGTTAATTAGGTGCCCTCACCCTTACCCTGCGTACTCTCGCAGTGTTGCCTTGTTGATTTTTGGTCCCCAATATAATATAAAGGATGAAACTATAATTTCAAACTGAGTGATTATTATTAATTCCTATTAATTCACAAATATATATCTTATTTATGTTTAAATAAAGTAAAGTGGATAGCACTGATGTGCATACAGTTTGATGGAGAAGTGGGAGAGTCCCAGTAGAAATATTTTCCTGTTTGCAAATGGACTCCTTTGTGGTCTAATGGTGGAACAGTTATGATTTTGTAACAGGCCTAATAGGAACCTGAGGTCTGGTGGTTACCAGAGAATAGTAGAAAACAGACAGCATGATGGCTAAGCAAACTTATTAACAGAAGCAACCATTTGCTACCTGTCCGCAGGAATATCCAGGCATTAAGGTTTTAATTATCTGTTATACCCATAGGTGGTCAGGTTCCTGATGCAGCATGGAGCTAATCCTTTTGAAAAGAATGAATTCGGCAAATGCGCATTGCAAGAAGAAACAGACATCTATATGAAGAGATTAATCAAAAGCTATCAACAAAAACAAACAGGTATGAATGTACTCTGTAGAGGATATTTGACTGTCATCAATTGTATGCTGAGTTGCATCTTTCAACCATACTGCCATGGAAAACATATGATGTGGAGATGCGGCGTTGGACTGGTGTAAGCACAGTAAGAAGTCCAACAACATCAGGTTAAAGTCCAACTGGTTTGTTTTGAATCACTAGCTTTTGGAGCACTGCTCCTTCCTCAGGTGAACAAAGAACAAAGAACAAAGAAAAGTACAGCAAAGGAACAGGCTCTTCGGCCCTCCAAGCCCTTGCCGACCATGCTGCCCGACTAAACTACAATCTTCTACACTTCCTGGGTCCGTATCCCTCTATTCACATCCTATTCATGTATTTGTCAAGATGCCCCTTAAATGTCACTATCGTCCCTGCTTCCACCACCTCCTCCGGTAGTGAGTTCCAGGCACCCACTACCCTCTGTGTAAAAAACTTGCCTTGTACATCTCCTCTAAACCTTGCCCCTCACACCTTAAACCTATGCCCCCCAGTAATTGACCCCTCTACCCTGGGGAAAAGCCTCTATCCACCCTGTCTATGCCCCTCATAATTTTGTAGACCTCTATCAGGTCGCCCCTCAATTCCGTTGTTCCAGTGAGAACAAACCAAGTTTATTCAACCGCTCCTCATAGCTAATGTCCTCCATACCAGGCAACATCCTGGTAAATCACTTCTGCAACCTCTCTAAAGCCTCCACATCCTTCTGGTAGTGTGGCGACCAGAATTGAACACTATACTCCAAGTGTGGCCTAACTAAGGTTCTATACAGCTGCAACATGATTTGCCAATCCTTATACTCAATGCCCCGGCCAATGAAGGCAAGCATACCGTATGCCTTCTTGACTACCTTCGCCACCTGTGTTGCCCCTTTCAGTGACCTGTGGACCTGTACACCTAGATCTCTCTGACTTCCAATACTCTTGAGGGTTCTACCATTCACTGTATATTCCCTACCTGCATTAGACCTTCCAAAATGCATTACCTCACATTTGTCCGGATTAAACTCCATCTGCCATCCTCCAACGCCCCCAGGCTCGCAAACGTCCCATCGATGAACAGGTCCCCCATTCTTCTAATCCCCGCCCGATGCCAGCTCCGAAACCCCCCATCCATCCTTCCCGGGACGAACCGATAGTTCTCCCGAATCGGGGACCAAACCGAGGCCCCCACCTCGCCCCTGTGACCCCCCCACTGCCCCCAGATCTTCAGCATCGCCGCCACCACCGGACTCGTGGTGTACCTTGTCGGCGAGAGTGGCAGCGGTGCCGTCACCAGCGCCCTCAGGCTCATGCCCACACAGGACACCTCTTCCACGCCGCCCCCTCTCCCTCCATTACCCACTTACGGATCATCGCCACATTGGCTGCCCGATAATAGCCACACAGATTCGGCCCCCGGTACAGCCGAAAGTACTCCGACCTCCACCGGTTCGTAACTCCACACTTGCCACCGGGGCTCTATATAGCAGCCTGACCCAACTGATGAACCCCTCCCCGAACCCAAACCTCCGCAACACTTCCCAAAGATACTCCCACTCCACCCGATCAAAGGCCTTCTCTGCCTCCATAGCTGCCACTACGTCCGATTCCCCCTCCACCGAGGGCATCATAATCACATTGAGGAGCCTCCGCACATTTGTATCTAGCTGCCTACCCTTCACAAATCCTGTCTGGTCCTCATGAATCACCCCGGGGACACAGTCCTCAATTCTCAGCACCTTCGCCAGCAACTTAGTGTCAACATTGAGGAGCGAGATCGGTCTATACGACCCACATTGCAATGGATCTTTGTCCCGCTTCAAGGTCAAAGAAATCAGCGCCCTGGACATTGTCGGGGGCAAGGTCCCCCCCCTCCCTCGCCTTATTAAAAGTCCTCACTAGCAACGGGTCCAGCAGGTCCCCGTATTTCCTGTAGAATTCAACCGGGAACCCATCCGGCCCCGGGGACTTCCCCGCCTGCATGCTCCCCAATCCTTTAACCAGCTCCTCCAGCCCAATCGGCGCCCCCAAACCAGCCACCTCCTCCTCCTCCACCCTCGGGAACCTCAGCTGATCTAATAATTGTCGCATCCCCTCCTCCCCAGCTGGGGGCTCAGACCTGTACAGATCCCCATAGAAGTCCCTAAATACCTTGTTTATTCTCACCGCACTCCGCACCGTATTCCCCCCTCTATCCTTAACTCCACCAATCTCCCTCGCTGCCTCCCTCTTACGAAGCTGATGTGCCAGCATCCGACTCGCCTTCTCCCCATACTCATACGTCGCCTCCTGCACTTTCCTCCACTGTGCCTCTGCTTTCCCCGTGGTCAACAAGTCGAATTCTGTCTGGAGGTTCCATCGCTCCCTAAGTAGCCCCTCCTCAGGGGCCTCTGCATAATTCCTGTCCACCCTTAAAATCTCCCCCACTAACCTCTCCCTCTCCCTCCCCTCTCTCTTCTCCCTGTGGGCCCTAATGGAGATTAGCTCTCCCCTGACCACCGCCTTCAACACCTCCCAGACTACCCCCACCTGCACCTCCCCGTTGTCGTTGGCCTCCAAATATCTTTCAATACACCCCCGCAGCCGCCTGCACACTCCCTCAACCGCCAACAGTCCCACATCCAGGCGCCACAGCGGGCACTGGTCCCTCTCCTCCCCCAACTCCAGCTCCACCCAATGCGGGGCGTGGTCCGAGATGGTTATGGCTGAATATTCCGTTCCCTCCACTTTCGGGATTAACGCCCTACTCAAAATGAAAAAATCTATCCGGGAGTAGGCTCTATGGACGTGGGAAAAGAAAGAAAATTCCCTGGCCAACGGCCTGGCAAACCTCCATGGATCCACTCTCCCCATCTGGTCCATAAACCCCCTGAGCACCTTGACCGCAGCCGGCCTCTTACCCGTCCTGGACCTAGAACGGTCCAGTGGTCCAGCACCGTGTTGAAGTCCCCCCCCATTATCAAGCTTCCTACCTCCAGATCCGGAATCTGACCCAGCATGCGTTTCATAAATCCGGCATCATCCCAATTCGGGGCATATACGTTCACCAGTACCACCTGCACCCCTGCAACCTACCACTCACCATCACATATCGACCTCCATTATCCACTACAATATTCAGTGCCTCGAACGACACCCGCTTCCCCACCAGTATTGCAACCTCTCTGTTCTTCGCATCCAGCCCTGAATGAAAGACCTGCCCTCCCCATCCCTTTCTCAGCCTAACCTGATCTGCCACCTTCAGATGTGTCTCCTGGAGCATAACCACGTCTGCCTTCAGTCCCTTTAAGTGCGCGAACACCCGGGCCCTCTTGACCGGCCCGTTCAGGCCCCTCATCACATTCCAAGTTATCAGCCAGATCGAGGGGTTACTCGCCCGCCGCCCCCCCCCCCCCCCCCCCCCGCCGACTAGCCATCTCCTATTCTAGGCCAGCCACATGCCAGTGCCTCCTGCACCCTCCAGTCCCCCAGGCGGCGGACCCCCACCCCGACTACCTCTCCTACTTCCAGCTCCCCTTTGGTCAATGCAGCAGCAACCCAGTTCCCCCCCTCCCCCCGCTAGACCCTCATCTAGCCATTTTGCTCCCCCCCATGACACTTCCGTAAGTCAGCTGACTCCTGCTGACCCCGGCCTCTCCCGCCATTCCATCGACCGGCCAATGTGAGAATCCCCCCACCCCATGGCAGTCAGTGTGCGCCCCCCTTCAGCACCACCCTTCCCCCCCGGCCCCGCCCCCATCCTTCCCAACTGTGGGAAAAAGCCCGCGCTTTCCTGAGACCCCCCCCCCCGGCACAGCTCCTTTTTGCGGCCTTACCCCAACTCCCCATTCCCGGGCCTCCACCCCCCCTCTTCCTCCGTGGGGCCCTGCCCTTCTAACACCGACAACTTCACTCTCCCATAGTCCCCCCATCAAATCCATTCACCCATCCCCACCTAGCACTCAAAAAGAACATTCCCCAAACGCAGTAAACACAGTAACATCCCCCCATGACAAACCCTCAATTTGAGTCCAACTTTTCAGTCTGTATAAAGTTCCATGCCTCATCAGGCGTTTCAAAATAGTGGTGCCGATCTTGGAACGTGACCCACAATCGTGCTGGCTGCAGCATCCCGAACTTCACCCCCTTCCGATGGAGCACCGCCTTAGCCCGGTTGAAACCAGCCCTCTTCTTAGCCACCTCCGCACTCCAGTCCTGGTAAATTCGGATCTCCGTGTTCTCCCACCTGCTGCTCCGCTCTTTTTTGGCCCATCTCAGGACACACTCTCTGTCCATAAAGCGGTGTAACCTCACCACTACAGCCCTTGGCGGCTCGTTGGCTTTGGGTCTCCTTGCCAGGCCTCGATGAGCCCCATCCAGCTCCAGGAGCCTCCGGAAAGCTCCCCCGCCCATCAGCGAATTGAGCATCGTGCTCATATATGCCCCGGCATCGGGCCCCTCCACTCCTTCAGGGAGACCCAGAATCCGAAGATTCTTCCTCCTCGACCTATTCTTCAGGTCCTCGAATTTTTCTGCCCACCTCGTGTGCAGCGCCACGTGCGCCTCCACCTTCACCGCCAGGCCCAAGATCTCGTCCTCGTTCTCCAAGGCTTTTTCCCGCACCTCCCGGATCACCGCCCCTTGGGCCTTCTGGGTCTCCACAAGCCTCTCAATCGCCGCCTTCATTGGCGCCAGCATTTCTGTCCTCAGCTCCTCAAAGCAGCGTTTAAGAAACACCTGCTGCTCCTGCACCCACTGCGCCCACGCTGCTTGGTCGCCACCCGCCGCCATCTTGCTTTTCCTCTCTCGCACTTTTCGCTGCCCCAGGATCACTTTTTTAACCACTCCACTCCTGGCCCACACCATATAATATCGGGGGGGACCTTGCTGTCACCTTCCTACACTTGAAGCCGTCGAACAATTGCCGTTGGGGCCCCTCTGAAGAGCCCAAACGTCCGTTCCCGGCGGGAGCTGCCGAACGTGCGACCTACCTAGGCATAGCCGCAACCGGAAGTCCTGACTTCACCTTGTGTACCAGTCTACCATGAGGGACCTCATCAAAGGCCTTACTGAAGTCCATATAGACAACATCCACTGCCCTACCTACATCAATCATCTTTGTGACCTCTTCGAAAAACTCTATCAAGTTAGTGAGACACGACCTCCCCTTCACAAAACCATGCTGCCTCTCACTAATATGTCCATTTGCTTCCAAATGGGAGTAGATCCTGTCTCGAAGAATTCTCTCCAGTAATTTCCCTACCACTGACGTAAGGCTCACCGGCCTGTAGTTCCCCGGATTATCCTTGCTACCCTTCTTAAACAGAGGAACAACATTGGCTATTCTCCTGTCCTCCGGGACACCACTTGAAGACAGTGAGGATCCAAAGATTTCTGTCAAGGCCTCAGCAATTTCCTCTCTAGCCTCCTTCAGTATTCTGGGGTAGATCCCATCAGGCCCTGGGGACTTATCTACCGTAATATTTTTCAAGACGCCCAACACCTCGTCTTTTTGGATCTCAGGCTATCTACATACCCTTCTCCAGACTCAACATCCACTAAGTATTCATTTAGTACCTTGCCCATTTTCTCTGGCTCCACACATAGATTCCCTTCCCTATCCTTCAGTGGGCCAACCCTTTCCCTGGCTACCCTCTTGCTTGTTATGTACGTGTAAAAAGCTTTGGGATTTTCCTTAACCCTATTTACCAATGACTTTTCGTGACCCCTTCTCGCCCTCCTGATCCCTTGCTTAGGTTCCTTCCTACTTTTCTTATATTCCACACAGGCTTCGTCTGTTCCCAGCCTTCTATCCCTGACAAATGCCTCCTTTTTCTTTTTGACAAGGCCTACAATATCTCTCGTTATCCAAGGTTCCCGAAATTTGCCGTATTTATCGTTCTTCCTCACAGGAACATGCCGATCCTGAATTCCTTTCAACTGACATTTGAAAGCCTCCCACATGTCAGATGTTGATTTACCCTCAAACATCTGCCCCCAATCTATGTTCTTCAGTTCCCGCCTAATATTGTTATAATTAGCCTTCCCCCAATGTAGCACATTCACCCTAGGACCACTCTTATCCTTGTCCACCAGCACTTTAAAACTTACTGAATTGTGGTCACTGTTCCCGAAATGCTCCCCTACTGAAACTTCTACCACCTGGCCGGGCTCATTCCCCAATACCAAGTCCAGTACAGCCCCTTCCCTAGTTGGACTGTCGACATATTGTTTTAAGAAGCCGTCCTGGATGCTCCTTACAAACTCTGCCCCGTCTAAGCCCCTGGCACTAAGTGAGTCCCAGTAAATATTGAGGAAGTTGATGTCTCCCATCACAACAACCCTGTTGTTTTACTCTTTTCCAAAATCTGTCTACCTATCTGCTCCTCTATCTCCCTCTGGCTATTGGAAGGCCTGTAGTAAACTCCCAACATTGTGACTGCACCCTTCTTATTCCCGATCTCTACCCATATAGCCTCACTGCCCTCTGAGGTGTCCTCCCGCAGTACAGCTGTGATATTCTCCGTAACCAGTAGCGCAACTCCGCCACCCCTTTTACATCCCCCTCTATCCCGCCTGAAACATCTAAATCCTGGAACGTTTAGTTGCCAATCCTGTCCTTCCCTCAACCAGGTCTCTGTAATGGCAACAACATCATAGTTCCAAGTACTAATCCAAGCTCTAAGTTCATCTGCCTTACCCGTAATACTTCTTGCATTAAAAGAAATGCACTAAAGGCCACCAGACCCGCTGTGTTCAGCAACTTCTCCCTGTCTGTTCTGCCTCAGAGCCATACTGGCCCTATTCCCTAGTTCTCCCTCAATGCTTTCACCTTATGACCTATTGCTCCGGTGCCCACCGGAGGCTAGTGTTTCGAAACAAACTTGTTGGACTTTAACCTGGTGTTGTAAGACAGGTCCTCTTTTCTAGACTTGCCTATGTTGTTGGTACCGACATGGACCACAACAACTGGATCCTCCCCCTCCCTCTCCAGTATCCTTTCAAGCCGGTCAGAGATGTCCCGCACCCTAGCACCGGGCAGGCAACATACCATGCGGGACTCTTTATCCTGCTCACAAAGGATACTATCTATCCCCCTGATAATAGAATCCCCTACAACTACAACTTGCCTATTTACTCCCTCCCCTTGAATGGCCTGCTGAACCATGGTGCCTTGGTCAGCTGACTCATCCTTCCTGCAGCCCTGTTCGCCATCCACACAGGGAGCAAGTGCCTCATACCTGTTGGACAGGGTCAAGGACTGAGGCTCCTGAGTTCCTGACTGCTGGTTCCCTTTACCTGCCTGACTTGCAGTCACACCCTGCTGTCCCTGGCCACTGGCAGGATTTAAACTACTTACCCTGACAGGTGTGACAGCCTCCTGAAACACAGTGTCCAGGTAAGTCTCCCCCTCCCGGATGTGCCTCAGTGTTTGAAGCTCAGACTCCAGCTCATCAACTCTGAGCCGGAGCTCTTCGAGCAGCCAACACTTACTGCAGATGTGGTCGCTGCAGCTCGCAATGGGATCTGCCAGCTCCCACATCAAGCAGCTGAAGCACATCACCTGACCAGCCATCACTAATTAATTAATTAGTTTAATTTAGTAGCTGTGGGGATCTTATAGAAACATATAAGATTATGAAGGGAATAGATAGGATAGATGCGGGCAGGTTGTTTCCACTGGCGGGTAAAAGCAGAACTAGGGGGCATAGCCTCAAAATAAGGGGAAGTAGATTTAGGACTGAGTTTAGGAGGAACTTCTTCACCCAAAGAGTTGTGAATCTATGGAATTCCTTGCCCAGTGAAGCAGTAGAGGCTCCTTCATTAAATGTTTTTAAGATAAAGATAGATAGTTTTTTGAAGAATAAAGGGATTAAGGGTTATGGTGTTCGGGCCGGAAAGTGGAGCTGAGTCCACAAAAGATCAGCCATGATCTCATTGAATGGTGGAGCAGGCTCGAGGGGCCAGATGGCCTACTCCTGCTCCTAGTTCTTATGTTCTTATGTAAGAAGCTGTTCCTATGTCTGGGATGTGCGGGTCTTCAGACTTCTGTATCTTCTGCCTGATGGAAGGGACTGGAAGAGGGCAAAGCCTGGGTGTGAGGGGTCTCTGACAATGCTGTCTGCCTTCCTGAGGCAGTACTAACCCTAGTCCTTAACAGTCCTAATTCATGGGTCCACCCACCACTTTCCCACCTGTGCTGGGCCTGTAAAGATTCAGCCGTAGAGTGGAGGAGATACTTTATTTGCTTCTTTTTTTGTTACCGTAGCTGCTGTCAAAGTTGGAAGTCAAATTATAAAAGGTGCAAATCTTAAAAATGCGATGGACAATAGGACATTTGAGGTAAGTGTCAAATATATTTTGCCATCTGGAGAATGAAGTTTGAAGTCGAAAAGCGGTGAGAGATTCGGTATAATTATTGAACAATTTTCACAACTGGCTCCTGATGAAAAGGTAACAGCACTGGCAATGTTTCATATTTCCTTCTGTTCTGTAAAGCCTTACTTAATATCTTGCATGAAGTGTATCTCCAGTACTTGCGTAAAATGTGTATCTCATTTTCTGATTGCCTGGAATAATACTCTCTGTGAGGATGGCCCATGATGTTGAAATGTTGGTAAGTCAGGAAAGCTAGCAATCAGGAACCATCAGCCCCAAAAAGCCAACCAATTAAGTGTCTCCAACAATCATTTTCTAACTTCTTTTCATGGCTGTGTTGCTTGTTCTGCCAGCCAGCTGTAAAAACTGAAAATAGACTAAACAATCATCACTTTCTGTCAAAGTTAGAGCAGAAAATCTGGTGAAACCCATAAAATTCGACACCAACGTTTACAACATTAAACTTAAATAATTCACAAAAATATTTAAATTTGTCCATAAATTTGTCAGGCGCCTGTTGGGCGGTCATCCTATAATTTGGCAGAGGGGAGCTTCTATTGCATGGAGCTTTTGTTTTGCTCTTGTTAGAGCTTGTTCATTTCCATTCAGCCATCTCAAACTCCATGCTTATGCAAGCTTTCAACTCTCCACGGAAGCAATACCAGTTCCAAATGACATGGCTGACCAGCAAGCCATTCGAACACCTGCATCAACCTCCAAAGAATAAACAGTCATGTGTTTCTAGAACTGGACTGTTTACTAAACTGAAAAGGGATATGGGTAAATCCCGGTGCTTTCAATGTGTTACTCTAGCTTCCATCATTGTGGGGTGCTGTGAATGGATGACAAAGCGTTTATAGTGGCAGTGTGGGAGAAGGTTTGTGGGGCAAATCATTGAGTCATTGCATCATCTTGTGAAAGCTGTGTTGCAGCACGTTTTACTGTGAAGGCAAGGGGAGCCTTCCGGTGGTGAACAGCAAGGGTTGCAGTCGCTACGAATAAAAATCTGTACATTTCTGCTTTGAAGTAAACCTATGTAGTTACAGGCAGTCCTCTGACTGATGGCACAGTTGGTTTCTGAAACCACCTTGTGAGTCAAAACGTCGTAAGTTGGAACTGGTTTCCCCATAGGAACAATATGAACCAAGGCGCGATACCCTATTTTCACTGAGTAGTTTAAAGTTTTTTAGATGGGGCTGAATTTTATCGAAACATAGAAAATAGAAGCAGGAGGAGGTCATTCGGCCTTCGAATCTGCTCCGCTACACATTATGATCATGGCTGATCATCAAGTTCAATACCCTGATCCCGCATTCCCCCCATATCCCTTGATCCCTTATGGCCTTGTCACAGAGTGGGTGAGGCTGGAAAATGCAGCGAGCCATTCAAAAGACCATTGACTTCAGTGGGAGCAGAAAATCCCATTGGCGGAAAATTCCACCCCATGCTCAGTATAATTGCCTTATAGTAGTGTATTTCCCATGATTGTGTAGTGCCTACACTTTCAAAACCACTGTATACTGTTTCTGATAAGTAATTTGCCCTTTCTACGGTTGTGAAAGTGGAACATAATCAACAGTTATGTTGGTAAAGACCATCAGTTCACTGGCGTGGTGTCATGGAATCCCTACAATGGAGAAGGAGGCCCATCGAGCCTGCACCAATCCTCTGAAAGAGCATTCTACCCAAGTCCACTCTCTGTCCTATCCCCGTAACCTAACCTTCACGTCTTTGGACTCTCCGGACCCGCTGGAGTGAATGAAGGTTTGGCTGTGCGCCGTACTCGCTGTTCTCGCGAGCAGCAGTGGCAGGACAAATGGAATCAGAGAAACCCGGCCATTGTGAATGACGTTCGTTGTAACTCGAACGTTGTAAAGTCGAGGACTGCTTGTACTACAAGGAGTTCTCACACTCTTAAAATAGTATTTGGAATACTTTCTTCCCTTGCTCCACTTACTCTATTTTGGTTCTGACTACTTCACACATGCTCTCGGATCCACGTAAGACCCACTTATAGAATTCATTCCACTCTCGAAAGCTTTGGTTCATTTGCTGTTGCTGTGCCATTAGACTGACTTCCTATGCCAGACTTCACACCCCTTGCACCGTGGCCGCCACTACAATACTGCTTCTACTGAGTGCCTCTTTCCGCTGTATGCTCTCCTATACAGAGCGCCAGCTCCCACCACTTCATCCGCCTTCTCAATGTCAGCATCTTGTAATTCTGGGCTCTTTATATTAAAATATCGGTAGCTTTGGGCATTGATTTCATTGCAAGTTGGCAACGAAAGAAAAGAAATAAGCAAGATAAATCATTATAACTAAAGTAGTTGAACAAAAGACTCAAGGGATGATGTATAATATAAAATTATGTGAAAATGAATTACCAAGGAAACATAATATTTTAAAAAACAATACAAAAACCCAATGGAGGGAAATATGTAAAGAAAAGCAATGAAATGAGACAAACAAGATTCAAAGGAAACAAAACAACACAGCAAGCTAGAAGACACAGAAATTAGAGAGGTTGAATAAACTCGGTTTGTTCTCACTGGAACGACAGAGGTTGAGGGGCGACCTGATAGAGGTCTACAAAATTATGAGAGGCATAGACAGACTGGATGGTCAGAGACTTTTTCCCAGGGTAGAGGAGCCAATTACTAGGGGCATAGGTTTAAGGTGCGAGGGGCAAGGTTTAGAGGAGCTGTACGAGGCAAGTTTTTTACGCAGAGGGTAGTGGGTGCCTGGAGGAGGTGGTGGAAGCAGGGACGATAGTGACGTTTAAGGGGCATCTTGACAAATACATGAATAGGATGGGAATAGAGGGATATGGACCCAGGAAGTGTAGAAGATTGTAGTTTAGTCGGGCAGCATGGTCGGCATGGGCTTGGAGGGCCGAAGGGCCTGTTCCAGTGCTGTACTTTTCTTTGTTCTTTGTTCTGGACATTAAAGGATTTATAGTGTCCGTTTTTGTATTTGAATTTCTGCGGCGGTTCTCCCAATCATTGCGATTGATTGTTGATGCTTCTTTAAAATGATCCAGATCATAGATCATCAAAGGTTACAGCCTGTTTGGGGCGGCACGTGGCACAATGGTTAGCATTGCTGCTTAGGGCGCTGAGGACCCGGGTTCAAATCACAACCCTGGGTCACTGACGTGTGGAGTTTGCACATTCTCCCTGTATCTGCATGGGTTTCACCCCCACAACCCAAAGATGTGCAGGTTAGGTGGATTGCTAAATTGCTCCTTAATTGGAGAAAAATAATTGGGAACTCTAAATTTACTTAAAAAAAGGTTACAGCCTGCTATGCCCTTCATAGCTTTGCTGGATTTTTATTAATAATAATAATAATAATAATAATAATAATAATCTTTTATTAGTGTCACAAGTAGGCTTATATTAACACTGCAATGAAGTTACTGTGAAAATCTCCTAGTCGCCACACTCCAGCACCTGTTCGGGTACACTGAGGGAGAATTCAGAATGTCCAATTCACCTAACAAGCATGTCTTTCGGGACTTGTGGGAGGAAACCGGAGCACCTGGAGGAAACCCACGCAGACACGGGGAGAACGTGCAGACTCCGCACAGAATGTGACCCAAGCCAGGAATCGAAGTTGGATCCCTGGCGCTGTGAAGCAACAGTGCTAATCATTGTGCTCCATGCTACCCTATGATATATTGGAAAGGAGGCTCTGGCTTCTTTGGGGCCTGAACCAATCGAGGAGACCAAGAAGATGTCCAACAGTCAGGGGATTCCTCTGTGACTGCTGCAACTGCCTATATATTTTTCTAACTATTGTGATGTTTACTCTAAACGGAACCTCAGGATCAGTATAGTCAAAGCTGACGGCATCTCATGCACTAAGAAAGGGTTCTTCTTGCACGATTAGTTCTGCTCCTGGAACTACTGCTGGCTGTGGGCTGGATTCTCCGTTTGGGAGACTAAGGGTGGGATTCTCTGGCCGCACCCACCCAGAGACCAGAAATTCCCGCCCGAGGTCAATGGACCATTACATGGTCCGTGTCCCGCCTGTGGCGATCTTGCGGTGGGAGTGACAAAAGAATCCAGTCCCAAGTGTTCCTGCCGGAACTGAATAGCGTTATAATTTACGCTCTGTTGGGGGTGCTATTTGCTCCAAGAATCAGGGCGTGTAAATGAGCCAGCACTCTGCCAGCGTGAATTGGAAGCAATTCCCATCCCCGCTGGGGCCAGTATTCGCACTAAAGAGCAAGCTGGAGCTGCTTATAAGCACTCAACTCGCCACACACTCATTTCAGCCATGAAGGTGGGTCAGAGAATACCTGCCCCCCTATTTTGGGAATCTGAAGTGCTCGATGCCAATGGGGAACGGAGGAGCACCCTCTTCCCTAGGGTTGGCCGCAGACTCAAGCTCACCCTCCTGAATAGCAGCTGGGAGGAGGTGGCAGAGACAGTCCGCACTGCCAGCCTCACCAGGAGGAGACAGCTTGTAATCCTAAGGGGTAGGTGTCACTGGTGAGGCCTCTTCTCTGTGCCAGAGAGGGTTCCAAGGCCACGGTGCAGGTGTACTTTGCTTTGGGTGAGCTCCGTTAATCCCCTGCTTCATCTGCAGTGGGGCTGCGCTTCTGAAGAGTGCCAATGCCCGATGGGCCAGTAATTGAGCATGGTCTTGCCCATCCGCTTGATGATACTGCTGGGGTCTGAATGTTTCCAGAGGGGTGGCTTGTGTGGGCTCCCACATGACTAGATGCTCTGTGAACATTTACAGGACACAGAGAGCAGTCACCTGTGTGAACAGACAGGAGCTGCTAGAAGCACCAGAGGGGTGCGTTTTAATCATATACTGCAGCAATAGTGGTCTGAGCCAGGCCATCCCGATCCTGAGGGGGACACCTCGCATGCACGGACTTGGCACCAAGTTGATCCCTGCTACTCCACCCGGCCCAGGCAGTCACCCCTCAGCCCGGCAGGTTTTGATAGTTTTTGAGTTTCTTTAACCTCTCCCCCTCCACAGCCATGGTGCCCATGCCCCGCTTGTAAATATTTGCACCTGCGTGAAGTCCGCCTGAGAGGGGTGGAACATGGCGGAAGGGTGGAGCATGCAGTGTCGAGCCTGTTAATGAGATTTAAATCTAATCAAATGATGGTTTTGCATGGACCCCCAGCGCGGGGTGCAAACTTCACTGATGCCCCAACCTGGGAACCAAAGCTTGGCATGATCATCTGGATGACTGGCCTAATGGCAGCAAATGGATCCTGGAAGTCCATTGTCTGGAGTCTGCAATGCCTGCTGCTCTCTTTATTCTCTTCCTCATTGTGACCAGAGGTGCAGTCTATTCCTTTATGAAGGTGGAGGTGCTGGCCAGTTTCTGTTTCTTAGTTGGGGCCTGCCTCAGATCCCAATGAAGCCAACTTACATTAGAGCCTTGAAAAGAAATAAGGAACCACAAAGGAGCTGTAGACTCAAGAACCATCCCTGTCAACTGCCACACACACTCAGATACTCACCTCAAAGCCTGGGCATTTATATTTATTTGTTCATGGCATGGGAACAGAAATATGAGAAGCTATTACTGTTATTGTTAATTTGCATTGTTTATTAAAATTAATTATGTTTATTTTTTGTTGCCTTCAATTCTAGGTGTGCAGGATTTCTAAAACGGGTGCACTGAGTGGTAATTTTGACACAACGCGGCGAAAAACAGAAAGGACCCATCAAACAGAAAGGACCCAAAATGGAACAGTTACCGTCAATGTAATGGAAAATAAGTCCACTTTTGTAGATGTGGGACAGCCTCAGAGAACGATTACTACTCGTTACATGGTGAAATTACAGTCTCAGTTTGGTAGTCATTCAGAGCAGCAGAACATGCAATCTAATCCTTTTAAGAGTGCACCTCAATCTGCAGACAGGGATGACATTCAGACCAAAGCAGCCTCTGTAACAATGAAAACGACCAAGCCTACCAGTTTCAATTTTAGCTCTCCGACTGCTGTAGTCACTGATAGTACAACTGAAGCTTCAACAACACTGAGACAATCCGCAAGGATCCGAAACTTAACATGTGGCTTCATAGGCCAAGCTGGGAAAATATCCGGAGAGCCTAGCCATGAAACTTCCCAGCAAAATATATGGGCACTTAAACCCTTTGCTGCTGCGAGTAACAGTAAAATGAGAGCTACTGTGAACTGTCAAGAAAGGTTTGTGGGACTTACTGCAAGTCGATTAACTACTCCAAATCCAAAAACTAAGTTGGCTGGCAAATCTTGCACATTGAACACGCTAAAAAGTGTGAGTAGCAAACCCACTGTCAATGACACGGCAAATGGCAAATTAGATGCAAATGAAGTGCTGAATGCAGGCAACAATAATGAGCTATCAGCCCAGCTGGAAAACCATTCAAAACATTCACAACAACCACCAGCAAAAACCCTAGCCAATGACGATTTGATGAGTATAAAGGCCATTTGCAATATTAACACAGAAATGGCACCGAAAACACATGATCAAAGCGAGACAGGAAACACCATCGACCACACAACTTCACTGGAAACCAGGACAAGTAATTTGCCTGATTGTGTTAAGTCAACTGAGGTTTCTCACTCTGCTGAGCACAGGTCAAATACTGAATATAGTGGCACCGCTGAACTTAGTATGATGGGTGATGAATTTCAAAAAGGTGAGATAAGGCAGTGGGAAAGCACCAAGAACAAAACCGTAGACGAGGGTTCTGATGGCAGTGTGGAAGGTTCTGTTGTCTTAGAACATAGATGTAGTTACCCAGTGATTTCTGAACACGAATCTGGGCAGATGCCAATTGCACCTGTAATCTCAGCATCAGATTCTGAAAGACTTGATAATGTGACCACAGAATATAAACTTAGCAGCAATGTGGTCCCCATTGGAGACTGTAGCGTGACAACGATACAGGAACCAGTCACCCCATGGAGAAAACCCAAAGAAGTTACGACTGCGACTGATCATCATTGTGGCCCAGTCTCAGGTTACAAGCTTAATGCCGCAACTGCAAATTGGCATTCGGAACCTCAAACTTGCATGGGCAAATGTAATATAACTACAGCTGGACATTTTATCAGTAATGTAAATGTTGCAGATCCGTTGTTCACAAAAATTAACATAGAAACAGGTAAAGAAGTCAATGTAAATGAAGCCAGGGACAGCTTTGCAAATAACCAATGCAGTGTACCAGCACAAGACATCATTAAAAATGACACTGCCCAAGTGGTTCAAACAGGAAGCAAAAATAATAAAAGGAATGCACTGCAAATGACTGAGGGAATGCACAGCACATACTCTGCTGAAGTAAACACAAATAAAAAAATTGAAGAGCAGAGAACAAAGCGATCTGGCAGGCAACGAACCATCAAACTTCCAGGTGCTTCCGAAGGACACAAAACTTTGTTGCATTGCAGAGTAAACCTGGGGAACGATTCTCCGGCCATGTTATGCTCAACGCAAATCCCGCTATATCGGGAAAATCCCAGGAGAGGACCGCAACGGGATTTGCGCTGGGCATCAAGCAGTACGTGATCCTCTCGACCAGCTCCAGCTGTTGTGATCTGGTTCAAGCTCTCAATGGACGTGAAGCAGATTAGCGTATTAAAAACAGAATTAAAATTTTGTTAGAGTACCCAATTCATAAGGGGCAATTTAGCATGGCCAATCACCTACCCTGCACATCTTTGAGAATGTGCAAACTCCACACAGACAGTGACCCAGAGTTGGGATCAAACCCGGGTCCTCGGTGCCATGAGGCAGCAGTGCTACCATGCTACCTCTAAAAGTAGAATTTAAATATTTAAAATTGGCTTTCAGCGAAACTCTCCCAATTCCTGCTATTCACCCACCTGCCAGGGTGACGTGAAGCCTGCACGAATCACTACCGATTTCCATGACCGGAGACCAGCTGTGATGACCATGCTGTGGAGCTCCGAGGCTCCGGGAGGTTGGGGACATGGCCTGGCACCCTTGCAGTGCCAGCCTGATGCTAGGGTTCCAGGAGGCTAAGGTGCCATGGGGCAGTGCCAACCTGGAATTTTTGGGGCGAATTGCAGCATCTGTATATGTTTAATCTCATACTTAGATCTTTCTCTTGAGTTGAGTTCTCCAGTGAGTCATTCCATCTGCTGTCAGGGCTCCATCCCTTTCCGAGGTGATAGGAGGACTGTTCTAATTAGAATGTACCATGACCATGTGCGAAAATGGGGGAACTGCTTGAATGTCAGGGGCTGCACATACATAGTTACCGCAACAAACGGTTGAAATCCCCTTTCTATTCAGCCTTTATTCTTTATTTCTGGAGTAATTCCGAAATCTAAGCTCGATTTGTCCATTTTCAACTCCAGTTTACCGACCTTCATCTATTGTTTCTCAATGACCTCAAACCTCCTTCTGACTCTTTCAGTTTGATCACAAAATATGCTATTATATTCATTCCTGCTGCTTCCCTTGAAGTGCCTGAATTTGACATACCCTCCCTCATCCCACTGGATTGATCTGGCCCCCTTCTGTACTGTAGGAATTCTATGGTTCTATGGTGTTGCTCGTACTCTCCCAACATTGATAGTTCCAAATTTTTCATGTTGGTCTGGTAAAGAGACTATCGTTATGGACACAACAATGTCTAATTCCTACTCCAATAACTGTTAAAAGCAATAGATATTTTTGATTCAGAATAATGGAAACTCGCAATTGTGAAGAACGAATAATGAACAAGTTTCCTTTTCTTGTTTTTAATTGTAACAGGATATCCAGTACCTAACATCGTAAGATCTTGGTCTGATATTCCAAAATTAAGTCCACTGAACAAGAAAAATGGCAAAGGAGAGACTCGCCTACATCTTGCTGTGATGAAGGGAGACTTATCTTCTGTGAGATCTCTGATCGCAGCTGGAATCCACGTAAATATCAAGGACAATGCAGGTTGGCTGCTTTTTAAACATAATTACTTTACAAGCTCTTTGCATTCAGATTAACTCTTTATATTATTAGCAAAGGAAATTTGTATTCATTTGCTCAGATATTATCAGTTACTCCTCAGTGTTTCTTCAATTCCTTCAATCACACACAAATAAAACATCTTTCTCGTAGCCTATAGGGGAATGGAAAACTGCATTGTACTTGTCACTGATAGTAAATCTATCTTTTAAGCCCCAGAATTCCAGTAGGTCTCTAAATCACAGTCTTTCAAATGCAATTTAATCAGGAATTGAAAACCCATTGTTTCTTTCAGTTCGAATCATAGAATCATAAAATCATAGTTCTTAAGATGTACTTTTTAAAAGTCATTCACAAGGATAACCAGCAGACACTTTTGATGCCTTCAATTTGCCTTCATCTACCTGTGTGGAATATAAGGAAAGTAGGAAGCAACTTAAGCAAGGAGTCAGGAGGGCTAAAAGGTGTCATGAAAAGTCATTGGCAATTTGGGTTAAGGAAAATCCCAAGGCTTTTTACACGTACATAACAAGCAAGAGGGTAGCCAGGGAAAGGGTTGGCCCACTGAAGGACAGGGGAGGGAATCTATGTGTGGAGCCAGAGGAAATGGACGAGGTACCAAATGAATATTTTGCATCCGTATTCACCAAAGAGAAGGATTTGGTGGATGTTGAGTCTGGAGAACGATGTATAGATAGCCTGGGTCACATTGAGATCCAAAAAGTCGAGGTGTTGGGCGTCTTGAAAAATATTACGGTGGATAAGTCCCCAGGGCCTGATGGGATCTACCCCAGAATCCTGAAGGAGGCAAGAGAGGAAATTGCTGAGGCCTTGACAGAAATCTTTGGATCCTCACTGTCTTCAGGTGATGTCCTGGAGGACTGGAGAATAGTCAATGTTGTTCCTTTGTTTAAGAAGGGTAGCAAGGATAATCCGGGGAACTATAGGCCGGTGAGCCTTACATCAGTGGTAGGGAAATTACTGGAGTGAATTCTTTGAGACAGGATCTACTCCCATCTGGAAGCAAATGGACAAATTAGCGAGAGGCAGCACAGTTTTGTGAAGGGGAGGTCATGTCTCACTAACTTGATAGAATTTTTCGAGGAGGTCACAAAAATGATTGATGCAGGTAGAGCAGTGGATGTTGTCTATATGGACTTCAGTAAGGCCTTTGACAAGGTCCATCATGGTAGACTGGTACAAAAGGTGAAGTCACACGGGATCAGAGGTGAGCTGGCAAGATGGATACAGAACTGGCTAGGTCATAGAAGGCAGAGAGTAGCAATGGAAGGGTGCTTTTCTGATTGGAGGGCTGTGACTAGTGGTGTTCTGCAGGGATCAGTGCTGGGACCTTTGCTGTTCGTAGTATATATAAATGATTTGGAGGAATATGGGGCGAGATTCTCCGACCCCCCGCCGGGTCGGAGAATCGCCGGGGGCTGGCGTGAATCCCGCCCCAGTCGGTTGCCGAATTCTCCGGCACTGGAGATTCGGCGGGGGCGGGAATCACGCCGCGCCGGTTGGTGGGCCCCCCCCGCGATTCTCCGGCCCGGATGGGCCGAAGTCCCGCTGCTAGGATGCCTGTCCCACCGATGTGGATTAAACCACCTCTCTTACCGGCGGGACAAGGCCGCGTGGGCGGGTTCCGGGGTCCTGGGGGGGGCGCGGGGCGATCTGGCCTGGGGGGTGCCCCCACAGTGGCCTGGCCCGCAATCGGGGCCCACCGATCCGCGGGCAGGCCTGTGCCGTGGGGGCACTCTTTTCCTTCCGCTTTCGCCACGGTCTCCACCATGGCGGAGGCGGAAGAGACTCCCTCCACAGCGCATGCGCGGGGATACCGTGAGCGGCCGCTAACGCTCCCGCGCATGCGCCGCCCGGCAATGTCATTTCCGCGCCAGCTGGCGGGGCACCAAAGGCCTTTTCCGCCAGCTGGCGGGGCGGAAATCAGTCCAGCGTGGGCCTAGCCCCTCAAGGTTAGGGCTGGGCCCCCCAAGATGTGGAGGATTCCGCACCTTTGGGGCGGCGCGATGCCCGACTGATTTGCACCGTTTTTGGCGCCGGTCGGTGGACATCGCGCCGACACCGGAGAATTTCGCACATGTAACTGGTCTGATTAGTAAGTTTGCAGACGACACAAAGGCTGGTGGAATTGCGGATAGCGATGAGGACTGTCAGAGGATACAGCAGGATTTAGATCGTTTGGAGACTTGGGCGGAGAGATGGCAGATGAAGTTTAATCCGGACAAATAGGAGGCAATGCATTTTGGAAGGTCTAATGCAGGTAGAGAATATACAGTGAATACACCCTCAAGAGTATTGACAGTCAGAGAGATCTAGGTGTACAGGTCCACAGGTCACTGAAAGGGGCAACACAGGTGGAGAAGGTAGTCAAGAAGGCATATGGCATGCTTGCCTTCATTGGCCGAGGCATTGAGTATAAAAATTGGCAAGTCATGTTGCAGCTGTACAGAACCTTAGTTAGGCTACACTTGGAGTACAGTGTTCAATTCTGGTCGCCACACTACCAGAAGGATGTGGAGGCTTTAGAGAGGGTGCAGAAGTGATTTACCAGGATGTTGCCTGGTATGGAGGGCATTAGCTTTGAGGAGAGGTTGAATAAACTCGGTTGTTCTCACTGGAACGATGGAGGTTGAGGGGCGACCTGATAGAGGTCTACAAAATTATGAGGGGCATAGACAGGGTGTATAGTCAGAGACTTTTTTCCAGGGTAGAGGGGTCAATTACTAGGGGGCAAAGGTTTAAGGCGCGAGGGGCAAGGTTTAGAGGAGATGTACGAGACAAGATTTTTTACACAGAGGGTAGTGGGTGCCTGGAACTCGCTGCCGGAGGAGGTGGTGGAAGCAGGGATGTTAGTGACGTTTAAGGGGCATCTTGACAAATATATGAATAGAATGGGAATAGAGGGCTACGGACCCCGGCAGCATGGTCGACGAAGGCAAGGAGGGCCGAAGGGCCTGTTCCTGTGCTGTACTTTTCTTTGTTATTTGTTCAACATTGTTGTCCTTGAATGGAACTCCCACACCTCTTGCACTGATGTAGAGATGCCGGCATTGAACTGGTGTCAGATGCAATACGATACTTGAATGTTGTCTACCTCATACGCTGCAGGAAAGGATGTCCCCAACCTCCTCCCCGGCACGGACCCCTCCCCGCCAATCCCCCTCCCCGGCACGGACCCCAACCTCCTCCCCGGCACGGACCCCCCATCCTCCTCCCCGGCACGGACCCCCCATCCCCCTCCCCGGCACGGACCCCCCATCCCCCTCCCCGGCACGGACCCCCCCCCCCCCCATCCCCCTCCCCGGCACGGACCCCAACCTCCTCCCCGGCACGGACCCCCCATCCTCCTCCCCAGCACGGACCCCCCATCCTCCTCCCCGGCACGGACCCCCCTCCCGGCACTCCCCCGGAGCCCAGCCCACTCTAACCACCCCCCCCGCCGCACACACACACACACAACCCGAGACACACCTCTCCCCACACATTCAAACTGCGGCCACGCCATCGCCTGCCCAGCGGCCAACCCCCAGGCTGGTCACTCACCTCCACGCTGGTCGGCGTGAACCTGGAGCACAGGTTCACGCCGATGAAAAGGAGGTTTGATTTACGTCGACGTGAACGGTCATCACGTCGACGGAACTCCGGCCCATCCAGAAGGGAGAATATCGGCAGGCCCAAAATCGGCTGCCTTGCGCAGACCCGTGCCATTCTCCGACGTCAGCGGCGCCATTAATGCCCCGCCGACTTTTCTCCCTTCGGAGGCTTCGGCAACCGGCTGGGGCGGGATTCACGGCGGCCAACGGACATTCTCCGACCCTCTGGGGGGTCGGAGAATGACGCCCTTTGTATGCCATCTGAACAGTTTAAACATTGTCATCAGGGGCGTCATTCTCCGACCCCCCGCCGGGTCGGAGAATGGCCGTTGGCCGCCGTGAATCCCGCCCCCGCCCCCGCCGAAGTCTCCGAAGGGAGAAAAGTCGGCGGGGCGTTAATGGCGCCGCTGCCGCGGAGAATGTCACGGGCCTGCGCAAGGCAGCCGATTTTCGGCCTGCCGATATTCTCCCTTCCGGATGGGCCGAAGTCCCGTCGACGTGATGACCGTTCACGTCGACGTCAATCAAACCTCCTTTTCATCGGCGTGACCCGGTGCTCCAGGCTCACGCCGACCAGCGAGGAGGTGAGTGACGGCCTGGGGGGTTGGCTCTGGGCAGGAAATGGCGTGGCCGCAGACTGATTGCCTGAGAAGAGGTGTGTCTCGGCTTGTGTGTGTGTGCGGCGGGGGGGGGGGGGGGTGGTTAGAGTAGGCTGGGCTCCGGGGGAGTGCCGGGAGGGGGTCCGTGCCGGGGTGGAGGTTGTGGAGGGGGTCCGTGCCGGGGTGGAGGTTGGGGGTTGTGGAGGGGGTCCGTGCCGGGGTGGAGGTTGGGGGGGGGGGGTCCGTGCTGGGGTGGAGGTTGGGGGTTGGGGAGGGGGTCCGTGCCGGGGTGGAGGTTGGGGGTTGTGGAGGGGGTCCGTGCCGGGGTGGAGGTTGGGGGTTGTGGAGGGGGTCCGTGCCGGGGTGGAGGTTGGGGGTTGTGGAGGGGGTCCGTGCCGGGGTGGAGGTTGGGGGGGGGGGGTCCGTGCTGGGGTGGAGGTTGGGGGTTGTGGAGGGGGTCCGTGCCGGGGTGGAGGTTGGGGGGGGGGGGTCCGTGCCGGGGTGGAGGTTGGGGGTTGTGGAGGGGGTCCGTGCCGGGGTGGAGGTTGGGGGTTGTGGAGGGGGTCCGTGCCGGGGTGGAGGTTGGGGGTTGTGGAGGGGGTCCGTGCCGGGGTGGAGGTTGGGGGTTGTGGAGGGGGTCCGTGCCGGGGTGGAGGTTGGGGGGGGGGGGTCCGTGCTGGGGTGGAGGTTGGGGGTTGTGGAGGGGGTCCGTGCCGGGGTGGAGGTTGGGGGTTGTGGAGGGGGTCCGTGCTGGGGTGGAGGTTGGGGGTTGTGGAGGGGGTCCGTGCCGGGGTGGAGGTTGTGGAGGGGGTCCGTGCTGGGGTGGAGGTTGGGGCGGGGGGGGGGTCCGTGCCGGGGTGGGTGATGGGAGGGCAAATGAGTTGGTCCACCTGGCCAGGTGCCAGCCTCCAACAGTTGGACCCATGCGGTCCATGCCACCTGGCTGGGGGGAGGAGGGGATATGGGCAATGATGACATGTCGTCGTTCCCCTCCCCCCCACCAGGTCGTCATGTTTTCAGATCATCCAGCGATGTTGGCCGCCGTGGTGGCAGCCGCTCATGTCTATGTTGCCCTGGATGAGGAGGAGGAGGAGGAGGAGGAGGAGGAGGAGCGTGCCAGAGAGGCGGCGCAGGCTGCCGCAGAGGGGCAGGCGGCAGCCGCCCAGGCTGGAGGGACACCTGACCGACAGGACGAGGAGGGGGAGGAGGACGTCGCGGCCCCACGGCAACGGAGGCACCCGAGGGCGCCCCGTGTGTACCGGCCCCGGCAGTCATACCAGGACCTCACGGACCGGGAATGCAGGAGGAGACTCCGGATGAGCCGGGAAACCGTGGCACACATCTGCCACCTGCTGGCACACCTGTCACCGCGTGGCACTGGCGGGGGACACCCTCTCCCCGTGTCCGTCAAGGTTACGGTGGCCCTGAACTTTTATGCAACGGGGTCATTCCAGGCACCGAGTGGGGACCTGTCCGGCATATCGCAGACATCGGTGCATCGGTGCATCCGGGCAGTGACAGATGCCCTTTATGCCATGGCGCACCGCTACATCCGCTTCCCCGTGGACCGGGCCAGCCAAGATGCCCGGGCCGTGGGCTTCTCTGCCATTGCCGGGTTCCCCATGGTCCAGGGCGCGATCGATGGGATGCACGTCGCCGTGCGGCCACCTGCAGATAACAGGGCCGTGTTCACTAATAGGAAGGGGACCTATTCGATGAACGTACAGGTGGTCTGCGACCACCGCATGATGATCCTGCACGTCTGCGCCCGTTACCCAGGCAGTGTACACGACTCATTCGTGTTGTCGCGGTCATCCATCCCCGGCATGTACGAGGGACGCCATCCCCGGCTGAGGGGCTGGTTGCTGGGCGACAGGGGCTACCCATTGCGATCGTGGCTGATGACGCCTATACGGAGGCCACGCAATGAGGCGGAGAACCGCTACAATGATGCCCATGTAGCGACAAGGGGAGTGATCGAGAGGTGCTTTGGCGTGCTGAAGATGCGTTTCAGGTGCCTGGACCTCTCTGGGGGCGCCCTCCAGTATCGGTCAGATAGGGTCGGCCGCATCATTGTGGTGTGCTGCGTCCTGCACAACATAGCCCAGCAGAGGGGCGATGTGCCGCAGGCAGAGGAGGGCGGAGTGGAGGAGCAGCAGGAAGAGGCCCAGTCCTCCCCAGATGAGGGGGATGGGGGCAATGGTCAGGGCAGACGGGGTAGACACAGACGGGTGGCTGTCCACCGTTACCGGCTGGCCCAGCGGGCACGGGACAGACTGATAGACGCCCGCTTCACTGACTAGATGGGCGTGGGAATCGGGTAGTATGGCCACAGACCGCACACCATGACAACAGCCGACCACCCACACCCCCCACCCATCCATCCACCCAGCACCATCACCCCCCTCCCCAACCCCACACACCCCACCCGCATGCACACCACCCCCCCACTCCCAATTGCCGATCCACCGGCGGCACAACGGGCCGGGCTCACCCAGTTGCGGGTGGACGCGTGTCTATCGCAGGCCATGGAGAATGATGACAGCCCGCCTCCGATGAGCTCCTGGCTCTACATCGTTGGACTATGTCTGACCCATGGCCACAGTACCACCATCCACCCGGACCATCCCTGCATGCGGCTGTGATACTGCAGCGCACGGTCCCGTCCTCTGCCCGGGGGATGTTGATGGCGGCCCAGGGGGAAGGGGGCAGACTCACCTGGGGCTGAGGTAAGACCACCCCTCACACACACACTTGCGCTCAACGTACATGACACCCCCGCACACTTTGGACAGAGCATAAAGGCAGCTTCGGTAGGTGTAACATTGACTTTAATAACCAAAGGAGTTCATGCACGTGCCCTAGCGCCTAAAACTCATCTGTGCCCTGCACCCGTGCCAACTTACTCAGTGTCTAATTGTTTGGCCTTACGGGCCCTTTGACTACGTCTACGTGGTTCCCCAGACGGTACAGCAGAACTGGAGGTGGACTCCTGTGATTCCTGCCCTCTGACACTGGATCCCTTTGGCGGCCGTTTCCTGGGGCGTCCTGGCCTAGATGGGCCAGGCTGCGGCCCGGGCGACTGGGATGGCGAGCTGCCAGCCTGTCCTGCCCGTTGCCCACCCGATGCACCTGGGACGGAAGGGGGGGAGTCCGAGGTGTCGCGGTGTACCGGGACCTCCCCTACAGAGGGAGCCGGGATGGACCACACCACCTCCTCCTCCCTCGGGGTGCCCGATGGCCCCCAGGCCTCTACATGGGTGGGGGATGCGAACGGACTGGCCATCCGACGCGCCCCCGACATCTGGCGCTGCCAGTCCTGGAGGCCCGTGCTGGTATCGACAGGGGTCTGCAGGTTTGCAGCCATGGAGCCCAGGGGGTTGTCGAACCCTGTCTGCGACAGTGCGACGCCAGCTCGCACATGGCCACTGGCGCCGATGCCCTCAGCGATGGCCTGCTGAGACTGGGCCATGGCCTGCAGAGACTGGGCCATGGCCTGCAGAGACTGGGCTATGGCCTGCTGAGACTGGGCCATGGCCTGCTGAGACTGGGCTATGGCGTTGAGCGCCTCTGCCATCTGGCGCTGGCACTGGCTCATGGCCTCCTGTGAGAGGGCAGCCATTTCCTGGGCCACAGACGCCGCCTGCACGGAAGGCCCCAGGCCTCGCAAACCGTTCCCCATGTCTGACACCGTCGCACCCATTGCCTCCACCGCGGACGCCACCCGTGCGGTGTCAGCCTGGGTGGCACGCATGACCGGGACCACTCCCAGCTCCTGGACGCGGGTGGACTCCTCCACCTGCGACCGCAGCCGCCGCAAGCCACCCGTCACCCTATTCGCTCGTCTCCGTGTCGGTGGTTGCATCGGATCTATGTGTGGGTGTGGTAACTGCAGGAACCCGGGATCCATCTGGGCGGCAGATGTTCGCTTGGCCTGGGCTGCCCTCCGACCGCCCGGTCCCTCTGCTGCTCCTACCTCCACCTGCTGTACCGGGACGGCTGTGTTGTGCGCACCAGTGAGTGTACCAGACGCCTCATCACTAAAGTGCCCAACCGTGGTGAGTGTTTCTGCGATGGTGGAGGGTGTTGGTGACAGCAGTGGCGTTGTGTCGTGCTCTTCGTCCCACTCTGAGTCCATGGCACTTTGGGGTGGGGGTTCGTCTCCACCCATCCACTCTGAGTCACTGTCCGGTATTTCGTCTTCCCGGGTAGGGGTGTCCTGGGTAGTGCTGTCCCGGGTAGTGCTGTCCCGGGTAGGGGTGTCCTGGGTAGTGGTGTCCCGGGTAGGGGTGTCCTGGATAGTGGTGTCCTGGGTAGTGGTGTCCTGGCTCGGATGTGACGGGGGCCTGTGGCTGCCCCCCTCATCGCTGGGTGGTCGCTCCCGCACGTGACGGGGGTGTCGTCTCCCTGTTGCTCCAGGTCTCTCCGTCTCCCGTGGTCTCCGAGGGGCATCCTGCGGGCGTCGCATGCTGGAGGGTTCGGGTCTCTCCGTCTCCCGTGGTCTCCGAGGGGCATCCTGCGGGCGTCGCATGCTGGAGGGTTCGGGTCTCTCCGTCTCCCGTGGTCTCCGAGGGGCATCCTGCGGGCGTCGCATGCTGGAGGGTTCGGGTCTCTCCGTCTCCCGTGGTCTCCGAGGGGCATCCTGCGGGCGGTCTGCATCTGCGGGGATGGGTGCCTGGACGTTTGGTCCTGCGATACACAATGAAGCATGCATGGTTAGACATCAGGCAGTGATCAGGTGATACGGGAGAGGGGGATATAGGGGAGGGGGGATATGGGGACGGGCTGTTGGTGGCTCACTTGCTCGTGGGGCCCCGACCTCTGCATCAGCAACCTCCCGGTCGTCAGGTCCGCCAGCCAGTTCCAGGGCCCTTTCCTCGTGTACGGTCAGCGGCCTCTCATCAGCGGGCCCTCCTCCAGTCCTCACATGCTCCCTATTGTTGTGTGCGCGCTTCTCCTGGGGGGGGGGGGGGGGGGGGTGGTGGCAGGGGTAAAAGGCAACAGTGTTAGGCAGGTATATGAATGCACGCCATCGGTTGCGCGTGCATTGCAGAGGTTAAGGTTAGGGCTGGATTCACTTGGGGATATGGGGGATATGGGGGAGGGGGGATATGGGGGAGGGGGGATATGGGGGATATGGGGGAGGGGGGATATGGGGGATATGTGGGAGGGGGGATATGGGGGAGGGGGGATATGGGGGATATGGGGGAGGGGGGATATGGGGGAGGGGGGATATGGGGGAGGGGGGAATATGGGGGATATGGGGGAGGGGGGATATGGGGGAGGGGGGGATATGGGGGAGGGGGGATATGGGGGATATGGGGGAGGGGGGATATGGGGGAGGGTGGATATGTGGGAGGGGGGGATATGGGGGAGGGGGGATATGGGGGAGGGGGGATATGGGGATATGGGGGAGGGGGGAATATGGGGGATATGGGGGAGGGGGGGATATGGGGGAGGGGGGAATATGGGGGATATGGGGGAGGGGGGATATGGGGGATATGGGGGAGGGGGGGATTTGGGGGAGAGGGGATATGGGGGATATGGGGGACGCTCACCCTGCCTGCTCTGACGAGGTCGTTCACCTTCTTGTGGCACTGGGTGCCTGTCCGTGGTGTCAGGGCCACAGCGGTGACGGCCTCTGCCACCTCCCTCCACAGACGCCGGCTGTGGCGTGGGGCAACTCTGCGGCCGTGCCCGGGATACAGGGCGTCCCTCCTCTGCTCCACCGCATCCAGGAGCGCCTCCACATCGCGTGACTCGAACCTCGGGGCTGAGCGACGGCCAGCCATCAAGTCGGGTGTTGCGGTCGGCTGTTCCGGTCGGGTGGGGGGGGAGCTGCGCGGCCTTATGAGCCGTCACGCCGTGCAGCGCGTATGACGCTGCACGGCGTGAACCACTGCGCAAGCGCGGATCCCGTTACGTCGCTGCTAGCCCATTTCGGGCCGCAGACTATCGGCCCATTTTTATGACGTGACGCAAGTGGGATTTGCGCCGTTTTTTGCGCCGATCGGCGGAGTTTCCGCCGATAACGGAGAATTTCGCCCCAGGTTTTCAATATTTTCCTTATTTCAAACCCCTCCCCCCTCCCTGTCCCCGCAAATTCAGGCGTATGCTGCACTTTCTGGCTGTCCGGTGCTTTGCAATTAGGTGCCCTTTGGCTGCCATCACAAAACTCAGCAGGATCAGTGCAGAAGGGAACAGGTTGGTGCAATAGCAGGGTAACTGTCATAGAATCCCTACAGTGCAGAAGGAGGCCGTTCGGCCCATCGAGTCTGCACCAACCCTCTGGAAAATCACTCTACCTAGCCCCACCCTATCCCAGTAACCCCACCTAACCTCTTGGACACTAAGGGCAATTGATCATGGCCAATCCACATATCTGAACTGTGGGAGGAAACTGGAGCACCTGGAGGACACCCACGCAGACACGGGGAGAATGTACAAATTCTACACATTCACCCAAGGTTGGAATTGAACCTGGAAACCTGCACTGTAATGCAGCAGTGCTAACCACCGTGCTACTGTGCCACCCATCATCGTACTGACAGCCTGTGCGTTTCGTGGGCCTTTGTCCTAGTGTGTATCTCCCTGCTGACTGTAACACACTAAGTCATGTCAGGTCAGGCATGGGAAATCACGCTGTGTGCGTTTAGACTGAAGCCAATGTAGATATGCTTCATAGCTTTGGCAGTATCTTATTTTGCATATTCTACAATTTTCCTCCAAGGTTGGACACCGCTTCATGAAGCTTGCAGCAGAGGCTTTACTGATGTGATTCAAGAATTATTAAAAGCTGGTGCCGATGTCAACAGTAGAGGAATGAATGGGATGTTACCACTGCATGATGCAGTCAACGGGTCTTATTATGAGGTAGTGTGCTTCGTTATAACTATGACTACTTCCAAAAATTTAATTTTTGAATAAAGAATTTTCAACTCATCTTTTTAAAACAGGCAGGTTTGTGTGGCAGGGGTTGGCAGCTCTTCGGAATAGTGTTATTGAGGCCTGAGGCACACTGTGGCAAACCCACTCAAGCCTCTAAAACTGGCTCAAAGGAATTTCCATTCTCACTATTCCAGTGTTCCAAATCACAAGAGTACCTGTTAAAATATGGATGTAACAAATAATAAATTATGAAATGCAATAAAAAGAGAATACACAATGGAACTTTGCTTTCCTGAGCTGAATGACCTGAGGCCAGCCTGAAATTGGGTTTTAGGACTCAGTAACCTTTGTCGATTCCCAAATTTCTTTCTCTGTCAGTCTGGCCTCAATAAAAGTTGAGATGGATTCGCAGGTAAAAATAAGTTATTTATTTAGCTTGCAAGCTTGATTCATTTCATAGAAACATAAGAGACATCCAGTTTCCTATATCCCAGAAAGCGAATGAACAAAGAAACAAAGGGATATCTGCAAATCAATTCAAATGGTATCAAGTTTCACATACTCGACGCCCATAGGTCAGCCTATATCCCTCCTGACCTGTTTGATCTATTCTGACTGGCTCACTTCCAATCCCTTTCTCTGGCCCCTATCAATGCAGCATCACTCTCATAGACACACCTCTTCCTGCTTTTTCCATGCGGTCTCAAATCCCTTTGTCCCTAACTGCCAGAATCAAAGTGGCTTATTTCTACATTACATTAACTAGTATCTCTAAAGTAACTATTTTATATCACATTCGTCATTCCCTCCTTTTATCATTCCATGATAACCGAACTATCCAATCCATAGCTACGGTTCCTCATCTAAAAGATCCGTCGCTGCATTTCCAATTCCTGTCTTAGCCCCCCTTCATCTGCCTCACCCTCATGGATTTTAACAGTTAAATTTTTTTTTCGGTGATTGGGGCGGTGATCTGATCCAGTGCACCCCGCATTCTACCCATCACACATTTAAGGATGGCCAGGCCCACAAAGATGCAGCCGATAGCTACCACTAGATACATGGCCATATTTATCAACCAGTCCTTCCATCCTCCAAATCCCCAGTTACCCCAAGAGCCAGGTTCCTGCAACCCGTCCAAGTGATCCCGTATGCGATCCATAAATTTAGTGATGTTAGCGGTCAAGTCCTGAACTCCCATGATACACTTGCCCTGTACTATGGCGCATACCCCACCCTCACGGGCCAGAAGATAGTCAAGAGCATACCGGTTCTGCATTGCATACAACCGTAGCTGAGACAACTCCTTGGTTATTGCCCCGAGGGCTCCCAAGGTTTCATTTCCCAAGATGGTAAGGCCGCAAATAAAATAATTCCGATCACTGACAGCCAAGGAACCCCCCACACCTCCCAGTTTATCCAACTTTGAAATGCCATTCGGGCCGCCCAGCAATGCGGAAAGCCCTAGTCCCAACAGTGATATGAGAGACATTCGCCCAGCCACAGAGGAGCTGGAGGCCGGCGTTCAATGGAACGCAAGTGGTGTTGTAACAAACGCATTGGCCAGACGCCTGGGTGATATGGCACCTCCTGTCCGTACAGGTGGGAAACAGACATGTTATATTTGTGTCCACCTCTACCAGCAAACAGCCATATCCTTCACTGCTGAAGCAATTCTCGTACGACCGGGAATCCCTATTGGGAGTGAAGTGGCTAGGTATGTGCGCCCTCCACCGTCGCAGCCTATCGTACTGTGAATGGGAATTATCCCGAGGAAGGGGAAGGCAAATAGCCGGTGGTGCTGAACCCGGATCGTAAGGAAGAGTGACCTGATCGGGCAGTGGTTCGGAATGCTGACAATGAACCACCGTTTGGGGAGTGCCCCAAAGCGGTGAAACAGAAAATAACCTAGACACCGCTGCGGGGTTTGGGTAGCAGACAACCCGTCCCTGGCCATACAAGCGGTGGTAAATCTGGTAGAAGAGATTCATACTACCGGGGTTTTCCTCAGTTTGGCCTTTAATTAACTTAAGTGTATCTCCCGGTAACCTACGTTCTAGCTGTACTTCCCTTCTCATACGCCCCGTCCTCTCTCTAGTCCCTTTCTCTTTCTCATAGCCTCTTCCTACACTCTTCTGACAGCCTGATTTTACCTTTATTGTACCACTCTTAACACATCCAAAATCAAATTTACATGTATTCCAAAAACAAGGCAATGTCCATATAATGTTCCCTTCCCATCGCCGGGACCGGTGCAACTGCTTCATGACTCCTGCATTCTCCTTAACTTTGATGACCTTCCATGAGTCGATACCATGCCCTCGTATATGGGGGCAGCGAAGAACATCACCTTTGCATAGGTGATGTATCCTTGTAGATTGGTTGGGGCTACACAGATACATAATATTCCCCTTTTCCATGTCCATCGCCAATAACACGCCAAGCGAAGTGAGGCCAAATATCAGACAGATGATGCGTAGCCACTCCATCATGCTCCACACCTGTAAAATAGCACTGGAGAAGGGAGGCAGGTTAGTATCCGACCTTTTACAGTAGTGGAGATGGACTCAATTTACAGTGATGTAGGTGGACCCAAGCACTTTGCCCCTCCACTTTAACTGCTGTGGGGGTGGTAAGGAGAACTTGGAAGGGCCCGTCCCATCGCGGCTCCGACCCCTTCCTAGTCCAATTTTTGACCATGACATAACTACCGGGCTGGACTGAAAGTGAGCTAGGTACTGGGGGCAATGGCTGGTGAGCCGCGCGGACCTGGCCATGGAGTTCCTTGAGCACTTGCGTGAGGGCTAGAACATAGGCGGTCATTTCTTCAGTCATCTGATGAAACTGAACCAGTCTGGGAACCTGCAGGCTCCAGGGAGTTCTAAGAGGCCTGCCATAAAGAATCTCGGCGGGAGAGAGCCGGGCCGGTCCCGCAGGTGTAACCCGCAGCTGGAAGAGGGCAACGGGGAGCAACTTAAGCCATGTCAGTCCCGTGTCTGCTCTTAATTTAGCCAATTTAGTTTTGAGGGTCTGATTGTGTCTCTCAACCAACCCGGCCGCCTGCGGTCTGTAAGCACAGTGTAACTGCTGGCGTATGCCCAACTGGGAGCAAAACTCCTTGTTAATTTGTCCAATAAAATGAGGCCCATATTCAGAACTTAACTGAGCTGGTATACCGTACCGGGGAATGATTTCCCTCATCAAGACTTTAACCACAGTAGCAGCTTTATTATCGATAGTCGGATACGCCTCGACCCATCTGCTGAACACATCCACAATGACCAAAACATATTTGTAACATTGACACCTTTCCAACTCAATGTAATCCATTTGGAGCGTCTCAAAGGGACCACTGGGCAACGGGGTTTGCCCCTTCCCACAAGGGATACCTTTTCCGGTGTTATATTGCTGACAAATCAAACACCGATTACTGATACTTTGGGCCAACCCCTGCATTTTAGGGTGCCACCAAGTGTCCAGCAACAAATCACTAGTCCCTCGAGCCCCACAATGAGTTGCAAAGTGTACACATTCAATGACATATAAAGCCAGCACATCAGACATACAAGTCTGATGTGCAGGCGTGGTCCATAAAGAGGAAACAGAATCATATGTACAACCTAACCGTTTCCACATTTGTTTATCACTCTCAGGAGCGTCCTCCTGTAACCTTATGATGTCTTGGATGGTTGGCATTGACTTGTCAGAAGCAGACATATTTATAGTAGATCGTTTAGTCTGACTTAACATCTTAGGCACCATCACTTGCTGAATTTGCGCGGCTGTTCGCGCTGCACGATCTGCTCGTTCATTACCAACGTCAACTGGGGTTGTACCATTCGTGTGGGCAGCGCATTTAATAACGGAAATCTGTGCTGGCATAAGGAGGGCCTGCAGTAGGTCATTAACTAAACCCCGGTGCGATATTTGACCACACATAATCATGTCAGGTTGTTCTGACGAAATGTCACTCAAATCGCCCCTTATTGTGGTAGTTTCCTGAATCAAGGCTAAACATTCTTGACCAGGCGCGTCCTCATGGACAGGGGGACCGCTAAGAAAACAGGCTGGATTGATAGTGGTACAGTATTTAAATGTCAGACGTGGATTGTTCAAAAGGTATATCTCATACCTATTCTGACGAGCTGCGGTAAGATGCTGACCATTCGCCCCATATCCCTGGCATGGTACTGGTCATGGACCTGACGTGTAATATGAGGGCTTACCGAAGCTGACTGTGGCCATAAATGTGGTGATATTGTAACAAAATCGGCTGTACCTTCTTTTCCCGTGACTGTGGCTGTAACCTTGACTGGCCATTCGGTCTCAAGTAATGGCCGGTATTTGTCCTCCAACTCCCTGTTTCGTCCAGTTCTGTCATAGGCCAGGGTAACGTGATGCAGTGACTTTTCAACGTCTAATGTCCACCACTGGGGGGTGATAGAAATATAGCACTGTTGTCTCATCCTCCTCTTCACTGATCCACCCACCCAAAGTCACTATATTGGGGCTCCTGCTGGTAAACTACCATTTCTGCCGCTTGTTGGGGTCGCAGATCATCCTTTTTCATTACATACTCAGTCTTAACCTTTGTAACTGAGCGTCCTTCTTGGCCTACACCCTCCTTCCAGTAAAATCTGACTGCCCTTGCCATCTGGGAAGGGTCGTTCTCTGTCCAATTCATGTTATTACATTTCACAGCAGTAACCAAAGAAGGTGGTAGGCAATGCATTAACATAGCACAGTATTGAGGGGAATTCTGACCATTTTGATACAGCAAATCGCCTGACTGCCCCCGGTAGATTTCATTAAAACGCTCCAGAAATTCCTCTGGCTCTTCAGTCTTCCTAGGTTTTAGGTCTAAGATAACAGAAAGATTTATGGGCCTTTGAAATGTGCTATTCAACGCATTCAAGATCTGTGTCCTTCTTTTCTCTATTTGCTCTTTTTTTTTTAAACTTAAAATGTTTGAAAATTCAAATTGAATTACTGCAACTTGCAAGCTTAGCTCTGATCTCAACTCAGAACTAAATTTACAATTTGCTTAACACAAACTTGTATAACATTTACAACTTAATTATTTCTTTATCTTAACAATTTTTCTTTTAACAAGTTTTTTTTCTTTTACATACACATAAGTATTAGCAAAATCAACTATCATCTCCAGATTGACACTTTTTAAAATGGTGTCCATGATCTTCTTTAAGTTTCTATTAATCTCCAGATAAAATGAGATAAACCTTATTTCAAGTAAGTAAAACTTAAGATTCTGGCAATTTCAATCAATTGCTTTCGAAAATAATAACTTTTATCAAAGAGGTGGAGAAACCCACTGGTTTCCTTTAATTAATTCAAAACGTAACTTTGCTGGTGTTCACTGACTCAAAGGAAAGGTATCCGATTACACTACAGGCTGCTGCTGTTATCTCAAGGCCTGAGTGAGAAGCACTGTCTGTTTTCAACTTCGCCTGCTGCTGTTAACCCTTTGAGAGACTTCTGCTTCAACCAATATGCAGCATTCCCCACAATCTCAACTAGACCTCGGAACTGCATTTTTCGCCAATACAGTCCAAGGAGACAATTTTAGCTTAATCAACTATATATTTAAAACACTCACACATAGAGTTGAACCATCTTCAGATTTAAAAACAGTTATACTGGACTGAACCTTCATCTACTGAAGTCACATCAGCCCCTGAACCCATATAATAGACTGAACCTTCATTACTGAAGTCACATCAGCCTCTGAACCCTTATACTTGGAATTGAATCATCATTTGAGATGTCCCATCAACCCAAAACCCTAACCCAAGCCGAAACAACAATATGAAATCCCATCAATTAAATTGCTAATCCCCAGACTGACCTGTGATTTCGTCGAGTCGGTCTTTCTGTGCCAACCGCGAGTGACCAGACTAATCAGACGATAAGAAGAGGGGAACAATCAATGCGCGGTCATTTTCCAGTTCTACATTGAGGGCCCTTTGTTCCCCATCCTCCTGTTCATAATCAGTCTAATTCTGATTTCGCAGTTGGATCAGGACCGCCCTGAGAAATCCCGGTTTTCGGCACCAAATGTCGATTCCCAAATTTCTTTCTCTGTCAGTCTGGCCTCAATAAAAGGTGAGATGGATTTGCACGTAAAAAGAAGTTATTTATTTAGCTTGCAAGCTTGATTCATTTCATAGACACATAAGAGACATCCAGTCTCCTATATCCCAGAAAGCGAATGAACAAAGAAACAAAGGGATCTCTGCAAATCAATTCAAATGGTATCAAGTTTCACATACTCGACGCCCATAGGTCAGCCTATATCCCTCCTGACCTGTTTGATCTATTCTGATTGGCTCACTTCCAATCCCTTTCTCTGGCCCCTATCAATGCAGCATCACTCTCATAGACACACCTCTTCCTGCTTTTGCCATGCGGTCTCAAATCCCTTTGCCCCTAACTGCCAGAATCAAAGTGGCTTATTTCTACATTACATTAACTAGTATCTCTAAAGTAACTATTTTATATCACATTCGTCACCTTTTATGTGCAAGCTCTGACACCTGTTGTGCCTCCCACAGGCAGCTCAGGCATTGCAGTTCATGAATATTGGGCCACTTTCCTTGTCAACCACAACCCAAAGGTAACCTGATCGAAAGGCTAATATGCCATATGGTCACACCAAACCAAACTCCAATCCTGTGCTAGATCCAGCCTGTGTTAGGGAAGGAGGAAGTCCCAGTCTAGCGAGCCCTTATTCCCAGAATAGCCCCCGTACATATTGGATTAGGAGTTATGCAGCCAACAAAATTTACCACAAAAGAAATTCCCAAATCAACAGGTGTCCCAAACAACCAGATGGCTGCTGCTTTTCAGTGAATTGCCACAGACTCCTGTCAGCGCCTGTAGAATGTCTCTGACACTTCTGAGAAAATCTGATGCCCTGACCCTGCTGTTATTTCGGATAAGAGGCGCATGGGGTTGTGGGGGGTGGGCATTGGGGATGGGTGCGGCACTTTAATCTGGAGCAGTGTGTGGGTTTAGATATGGATAGGGAATGTTAAGGAAGCCAAAAATGTGCTCCAATGTGTCACCTTCTGAGTATAACTTGGTCGCATTTAGCTGGTTGCATGTAACCCCCTCCAGAGAGGCAGGTCAGCAATTTAAATGTTAATTACTCAATAGTAGATACTTCAACCAACGTTCAAATTGAACAGCACGTACACAGGTTTCCCCGGCCCTCTGAAACTCACCATTGAAACTAAGGCAATTCATTAAAAGTCAGACAAATATAGCAATAAATACTTAATGCTCACAGGTGCTTACAGGCGCTAAACACAGAATGCAAAATTAACTTTCGTCCGACTGCAATGATGGCAACAGAGCAACTTTGTGCTGCCAGTTGTTTCAAATGAATTCAGTGTCAAATCAGCGTTAACTGGCTGGATGCCAGAACAGGGGGCTCATATCATGACTGGCGAGCATCAGTTAAAACAGTCTGGAATGCTGAAAGAAAACTTGAATTCTTTGAAAGGGTGATGCACGATCCATGACCACCAAAGCGAGATTGTAGTCCAACTGAAGGCTTTAATAAGCTAGATGTTTCCCCCAGCAGCTCAGGTACAGAAAGAAGGCTGCTGGGGCGGCACGGGCTCTTATACCCCACCTTGTAGGGCGGAGCTACCATACAGCTTGACCAATAGGAAACATACAATATCTACCAATGGTGTTCCAGCTTTACCAGGTACCGTAATACCTCTACACAGACTACCACATTCACCCCCTGTTAAAAAAGAGTCCGGCGGGGGTGGTGGCTTTATATTACAAAATGGTAACGTGGTAGAAATTATAGTTATGGAGGTACCGTAATACCTCCGTACAGTCTTATTGTCGTACTATTTACAGATTCACAATTAACTATATACACTTTAAAGTAAAGCAATCAATCGATCGGGGGCCCTGGTCGTCCTCTGTGATCGTCGAAGCTCTGGTGGTGACGCCGGTGGAGGCTCGGGCGTCTGCGGCTCCGGGAGCGTGGCCTCGATCTCTGTGGCAGCTTCGACACCCCTAGACGGCGCTGGTGGGGAAAACGGTTGACCTGGGAGGGGAGCGTCTGCGGGGTGCGTCGGTGGGTGGGGGGGCCTAGACGGGGCCGGCGGAAGGACCGATCCTCCTGGGAAGGGGGCGGCTGTAAGGTGCACCAGTGGGGGGGAGGGTAGGACTGGTGGCTGGGGTGTGTGTGGGGATCCGGAGGGCGCCAGGTCTCGTAGGGAGACCGTATCTTGCCAGCCGTCGGGGTACGCCACGTAGGCGTACTGGGTGTTAGCGTGGAGAAGATGGATCCTCTCGACCAACGGGTCCGACTTGTATGCCCGCACGTGTTTTCGGAGCAGGATGGGTCAGGGAGCTGCCAGCCAGGTCGGGAGTGAGGTCCCAGAGGAGGACTTCCTGGGGAAGACAAGGAGACGTTTGTGAGGTTTTTGGTTGGTTGTGGTACAAAGCAGTGACCGGATGGAGAGGACGGCATCCGGGAGGACTTCCTGCCAGCGGGAGACTGGGAGATTCCTGGACCGTAGGGCCAGAAGGACGGTCTTCCAGACCGTTCCATTCTCCCTCTCTACCTGTCCGTTACCTCGGGGGTTGTAACTGGTTGTTCTGCTCGAGGCGATGCCCTTGCTGAGCAGGAATTGACGCAGTTCGTCACTCATAAAGGAGGACCCCCTATCACTATGTATGTAAGCGGGGAACCCGAACAGTGCAAAGATACTATGGAGGGCCTTGGTGACGGTGTTTGCGGTCATGTCGGGGCAGGGATGGCGAATGGGAACCGGGAGTACTCGTCAAGCACGTTCAGGAAGTACGTGTTGCGGCCGGTGGAGGGGAGGGGACCTTTGAAGTCCATACTGAGGCGTTCAAAGGGACGGGAAGCCTTTATCAGGTGCGCTTTCTCTGGTCGGTAGAAGTGCGGTTTGCACTCCGCGCAGATTTGGCAATTCCTGGTGGCTGTCCTGACCTCCTCGATGGAGTAGGGCAGGCTGCGGGTCTTGATAAAGTGGAAGAAGCGAGTGACCCCCGGGTGGCAGAGGTCCTCGTGGAGGGCTCAGAGGAGGTCCACTTGTGCCTTGGCACATGTGCTGCGGGACAGGGCGTCAGGAGACTCATTTAGCTTCCAGGGACGATACAAGTTCTCATAGTTATATGAGATACCACCGCAAGATCTTATAGTTTTTTATCTTGCCCCGCTGTGCATTATTGAACATGAAAGCAACCGACCGTTGGTCAGTGAGGAGAGTGAATCTCCTGCCGGCCAGGTAATGCCTCCAATGTCGCTCAGCTTCTACTATGGCCTGGGCCTCCTTTTTGGCTGAGGAGTGGTGGATTTCGGAAGCATGGAGGGCACGTGGTCACGGGTCTGCCCCCTTGGTTGAGGGTGGCCGCCAGAGCTACATCAGACGCATAGCTCCCGACCTGGAAGGGGAGGGACTCATCGGTGGCGTGCATCGTGGCCTTTGCAATGTCTGCTTTGATGCGGCTGAAGGCCTGGCGGGCCTCTATCGACAGGGGAAAAATTGTGGATCGGATCAGGGGACTGGCCTTGTCCGCATAGTTGAGGACCCACTGGGCATAGTAAGAGAAAAACCCGAGGGCCTTGGAGCAGTGAGGGAGGGGGAACTCCATAAGGGGGCGCATGCGTTCAGGGTCGGGGCCTATAACTCCATTTCGCACTACGTAGCCGAGGATGGCTAGGCAGTCGGTGCTAAACACGCATCTATCCTTGTTATACGTAAGGTTAAGGATCTTTGCGGTCTGGAGGAATTTTCGGAGGTTGGTGTCGTGGTCCTGCTGGTCGTGGCCGCAGATGGTGACATTATCGAGATACGGGAACGTTGCCCGTAAACCGTACCGGTCAACCTTTCGGTCCATCTCGCGCTGGAAGACCGAGACCCTGTTAGTGACACCGAAGGGAACCCTTAAGAAGTGGTAGAGCCGCCCATCTGCCTCGAAGGCAGTGTACTTGCAGTCATTAGTGCGGATGGAGAGCCGGTGGTAGGCGGACTTAAGATCCACCGTGGAGAAGACCTTGTAATGCGCGATCCTGTTTCCCAGGTCGGATATGCGGGGAGAGGGTACGCATCCAGCTGCGTAAACCTGTTGATGGTCTGACTGTAGTCGATGACCATCCTATGCTTCTCCCCGGTCTTTACCACCACTATTTGAGCTCTCCAGGGACTGTTGCTAGCTTCAATAACTCCTTCCCTCAGTAGCCTTTGGACCTCTGACCTAATAAAGATCCGATCCTGGGCACTGTACCGTTTGCTCCTGGTGGCGACGGGTTTGCAATCCGGGGTGTAGTTCGCAAACAGGGAAGGCGGATCGACCTTGAGGGTCGCGAGGCTGCAGACAGTGAGAGGGGGTATAGGGCCGCCAAATTTGAAAGTTAGACTTTGGAGATTACACTTAAAGTCTAACCCGAGGAGTGTGGCCATGCAGAGGTGGGGAAGGATGTAGAGCTGGTAATTTTTAAACTCCCTTCCCTGGACTGTGAGGTTTGCTACACAAAACCCCTTTATCTCTACTGAGTGGGAACCGGAGGCCAGGGAGAGTTTTTGATTAACGGGGTGGACGAGGAGGGAACAGCGCCTTAACGTGTCGGGGTGTATGAAGCTCTCCATGCTCTCAGAGTCGATTAAGCAGGACGTCTCATGCCCGTTGATTAGTACTATTGTTGTAGCAGTTGAGAGTGTTCGAGGTCGGGACTGGTCCTAGGTCACCGAGGCTAATCGGAGCAATTGAGTGTTCTCTTCGGGTGGTGTGCGGTCAGCTAAGCTGGGGTCCTGGGAGTCCATCCAAGATGGCGGCTCCCATTGGTCGCACATGGCTGGGGGTGCACAAAATGGCGCCGCCTATCCATCGCATGTGGCATCCGCGGGACAAGATTGCGGCGCCCGGGGGCCGCACGTGGCCCTGGAGGAGGAAGATGGCGGCGCCCGCTGGCCGCACGGGGACCGTGGAGAGGGTTGTGGTGGCATTCTGCATTCACCACCGGAGACCGCAGCGACCGCACGGGCCTGGCATACCACTATGAAGTGGCCCTTTTTACCGCATCCCTTGCAGATGGATGCGTGGGCCGGGCAGCGCTGCCGGGGGTGCTTGGCCTGCCCGCAAAAGTAGCAGCGGGGCCCTCCGGGGTTGCCAAGCCGCCTTGCAGCACAAGCTTGTGGGGGGATGGGAGATGTCTCGGGGTCTGCTGCGGAGGGGTTCCACGCTGCCCAGGGGGCTGCCGCGCGGTCGGGAACGTAAGCGCGGGCGTTTCGGGAGGCCTCATCCAGGGAGCCTGTAAGGGCCCATGCCTCCTTGAGGCCTAGGGTGTCTTTTTCCAGCAATTGCTGGCGGATTTGGGAGGACTGCATACCTGTCACGAAAACGTCCCGGATCAAACGTTCTGTGTGGTCGCTCGCCGAAACTTACGGGCAGCTGCAGTTTCTCCCCAACACCAGGAGCGCACGGTAGAATTCTTCCAGCGATTCACCAGGGATTTGTCGCCTCATTGCTAGCAGATGTCGGGCGTAGACCTGGTTTACCGGGCGAATATAATGTCCTTTTAGCAGCTCCATTGCTGCATCGAAGTCGTCCGCGTCCTCGATGAGGGTGTACATTTCTGGGCTCACCCTTGAATGCAGGACTTGCAATTTCTGTTCTCCCGTGGGTGTGTTTTCGGCCGTTCCGAGATATCCTTTAAAACACGCCAGCCAGTGCTTGAAGATTGCCGCTGAATTCGCCGCGTGGAGGCTGAGTTGCAGACACTCCGGCTTGATTCGGAGCTCCATCCTTTTAAATCTAGCTTATTAAATTGATGCACAATCAATGACCACTAAAGCGAGGTTGTAGTGCAACTGAAGGCTTTAATAAGCTAGATGTTTCCCCCAGCAGCTCAGGTACAGAAAGAAGGCTGCTGGGGCAGCACGGGCTCTTAAACCCCGACTTGCAGGGCGGAGCTACCATACAGCTTGACCAATAGGAAACATATGGTGTTCCAGCATTACCAGGTACCATAATACCTCTACACAGACTACCACAAAAGGAGGTAAGTTGTGACTGGAGCAGTGTTGGGAATCTTGCGGAAGCCGTATCTGACCTGAGAAAGACAGAAGAATGGCAAAATATTCTTCAGCGGGCTCCAAGATCTTTGAATATTGAATTAGAGGCTTTGGTGAAGTAGGTGTGAAGAAGAGATGGCCTGCCTGCACCTCAGGTTGGTGTGAAGAAGAGATGGCCTACCTGCACCTCAGGTTGGTGTGAAGAAGAGATGGCCTACCTGCACCTCAGGTGAGGAAATCCTTTAGGCACACACAGTAGGATTTAGTAGCCATAGTGGCAGTGATAGGCAACCTAGGCTAGTGAGTGGGCCGCTTGAGTGATCCTCTTTCATCCCAGTGGGCAACAGATTGAAATCAGGCTTGTTGACTAACCAAGACCCCATGAATATGATTGGATACATTTAATACACGCTGAATGTTTCAAAACAAGTTATAAACAATGCTTAATCATTCATATATTAACAGAACCATCATTGACTTCAAATGGTAAAAACAGAAGAATATTTACACTTTGGACGCAGAAGGAGCGCACGGCTCTCACAGTCAATGTTGTGAGCAATCAGCACGCACTTCACTTCACTTTCCCTTGCTTTATGTATGTATCACTTCAGTCATACCAGTGGGAAAAAAAACTACGTGGATGGAAACCAGCGTAATGTGGCAATCCCACACGTAGGCAACGGTCAACAAAATGCCTTGTGGGCCGCACTCGAAACCCAAATGGGCCGCATGTGGGCCCAGGGCTGCAGGTTTCCCTCCACAGCATGGTGCTCAATACCGGAAGTCAAACTTTGAGGATGTAGTGCAGCACTGCAAGACGTTCAGTGACTGCCAAAAGTGGTCAAGGTCAGTGACTGCATCTCCAATCGCAATATTCTACCAACTGCACCACTATCCACAAACATTGCTCGAATCACCACCTTCCTGACCCTCAACCACCAGCCCCCCCCCACCCCCCCCCCCCCCACACCCCACCATGTTCCTTCCCCTCATCTATCAACAATTTATATTAAACAGAATTTACAGCTGACATTCATACGCTACTCTGTGCCCTGACACGCTTAACACTGGTGTCAGCCTCACACCCATATCTCACAGCTTACACGCACTGAAACTGACTGCCACATCAGCCAAACAGATAGTGTGACAGTCACTGACAAGCTGCCTTCTCTCTTGCAGGATAAGGTAACACACAATAGGAGGTAGAAGGAAGTAGTTGTAGGGGGAACAGGCCAACCTGCATATCCAGATGTCCTGCCCCTTCCCAATAGAGGAGATAGTGCTGACCACTATTGGGATGGCTGTTGCTGAGCGAGCAGTGGGGTTGGAATCATTAAACGTTTCAATGAAGTTTTCAATTGAAGAATCATTAGTGGCGGCACAGTGGAATAGTGGTTAGCACTGCTGCCTCACAATGCCAGAGACCTGGGCTCCATTCCAGCCTTGGGTGACTGTGTGGAGTTTGTACGTTCTTCCCGTGTTTGCGTGTGTTTCCTCCGGGTGCTCCCGATTTCCTCCCACAGTCTAAAGATGTATAGGTTAGGTGGATTGTCCATGTTAAATTGTCCCTTAGTGTCCCAACAGTTTTAGGGTGGTGGTGGGGTGGGGGGGGGGGGGGCAAGATAGGGTGCTCTTTCAGAGGGTCGGTGCAAACTCAATGGGCAAAATGGCCTCCTTCTGCACTGTAGGGATTCTAAGTTGACAATATCCTTATACTCCTTATACCTAATCCTTCTTCCCACCTCCACTCTGTTCTGATTTTCAGGCTGCAGATGATTTGGGCAGTAGCCTCTTACTTTGGCTCCTCCTTGCATTGCAAACTTACACTTTGCTTTTCACCTTTCAGATATCCAAGAAGTGTAACTGATCAAGCAGTGAAGGAAAACAAAGAAGGCAGTGAAGATTGGGATGGGGAGAACGGCGGCATAATGTTAATGTCAGTGGTCTAGTAATCTAGAAGACCATACTAATGCTCAATAGGGTCAATTGGGTTCAAATCCTACCATGGCAGCATTGAAATTCAATTGATGTACCTGTAATTGAAAGCTAATCTTGGTGACTGTCATTGGTTATCGTAAAAATTAATCTTGTTCACTAATGGGAAATCTGCCATCCCTTACTTGGTCTAGTCTACATGTGACTCTTGACCCATAGCAATGTGGTTAAACCTTAACTGCCCTCAGAAAATGCCTAGCAAGCCACTCAGGTCATGGACAGTTGGGCATGGGGAGTGAATGCTGGCCTTGCCAGCAACACCCACGTTCCATGAAAATAATTTTTAAAAACTGTCACTTGATTTTACACTTGCAGCTCCAGCTCAGAGATGGTCACTGCATCTAATTTAGAGGAAAGCATACTGGTGTGGGACACTGGAGTGACCTGCAGCCAGGACAGGGTCATGCAGAGTCCAGTTGCCAGTTAATCGGAGGGCAAGGTTTCACACAAGTTCTGCTGCAGAGGACACAGATGAGCACATGGATAGGGCAGTTTACAGGAGAAGGCTGATGGGCATATACAGTGCTCAGTGCATTGGGAAACCTGCCAGAAGGTTATCAATCTCAAGGAGCGTTAGTGGGGTCCAGCACTAAATTGGCACAAGGCTTTATGTCGAGCTTTAAGTCTATTTATTCCAGCATGAAACTGGTGGCCAACTCCATCCAAACATTAAACAGTCTGCACTAAAACAAGCCATGGCGCAGTGACTAATGATCGCCTCCACCAGAGTGCTGTAGTGGAAGCTGAGACCAAGGCAATATAGTGTAAACTTGGTGCCATGCAAAGTCAGACGGCTGCCAGCATGGCCCTGGATGAAAGGGCACAAAGAGTTTGCAGAGTAACATAGCAGTTCAGCAATCTGTCCTCCAACAGATTACTAGAATTGCTGTGTCATTACCCCTGGGGCAAGGCAGTACCACCATTTTCCAATCCTGCCACTCCTCCAGTGGTGAAATGGTGTAGTCCTGAACCGGGCCTTCTAGCTGCTGAATGCTGTCCTCAGAGGCCTTCTACAGTCTCGTCTGCTGAAAATCAGCAAACTTCCACTAAGCATGCTGCAGCTAATGGGGTAGGGAGGGATCACTAGGATAGTCACACAGAAGACAGGCACTAAGTTGATTTTTGTATGCAATGTGGAATAATTTCACTTATAAATTTTGTTTAGAATTTTAATTTTGTGGTGGCTTTATTTTTGTATTGAGGCCAAGCAGAAACTGATATTGAGTGGCAAAGAGAAGGTAGATTTGCAATGACTGGCAGTGAATTGGAATGAGTTCTTCACGGACAGCATGGTCAGACAGCAGCTGACTAGCTTGCATCCTCGCTTCCACTTTTCTCTCTTCCTCCATCATCCTCCTATCCTGAGGTCACCCGTAGGTGCGAAGGGCTGTCCACACATAATGGTTATGCAGCTTGCACTAAAGCATGACAAACCTTGTCATCTGCTCCACCAATTCCTTCCATGCTCCCTGAGGGTGGTTGAAGCAGCAGGAGCATTATTTCAGCATATCATTGTTCTGTTCTTTCACATTTCATGTGGCAACACAGCCTTCATTGTACACATGCTGTGCACGGGTGTTGCGTATTGCTATCGTCAGCCATGTGGTCAGTTGATAGCCCTTGTGGCCCAGTATCCATCGTTTACATTGGTTCAAATGCAACGAGCACAGTTGGCCATGCAGAATAAAGGCAACATGACTACTGTGAGGACATTGGGCATTGACCTGCAGATTTGTGCGTATGGTCACACACCAACTGTACATTGAAGAAGTGCGTGGAGTCAACGGCACCCTGCATCATTGGGAAGCCTGCATTCCTAGTGCAGCCACATGCTCACTGTCTGCACCTCTCTGGTAATGAAGAATGAATATAGTTAGCTCTTAATTATTAGAGAGCATTGGTGAGCTCCTTCATGTATCAATGAATGTCAAGCTGGAAGCCTGGTTGGAATCAAGCACATGGAGATAGATTTTCCAGACCTGCCTCCTGGAAGGAATCGTAACTGGTGGGACGGAAAATTTGGCGGAGTATTTTAAGGTCCGTTGACCTTAGGTGTGAATTTCCAGTCAGATTTCAGTGACTTTCTGAAGTGCAGACATTGCATGTGCTGTTCTTTGCTAATATTCAGTTAAAAGAATTGCTACCTGAGCATCCTGTGAAGGGCCACCTTCCAATTCCCCCCTCCCCCCTTCCTATTGTTCTTCACCCTACAATGGGGGAAAGAACAGCCCTATGAGTGACTAATGGCATGTGCTCACCAGATGGCTGTGGTGAGGGTGATTATTGGATGTGTGATGTGATAGATGAGGCAGAGTTGGTAGAGAATGGATGCAGTGGCAGTGATATATACAACAGGTTGTAAGTGAATGTACAACATTGCAAACCTTTCCTAATCTGGTTAAATTATTAAAGTTCTTCCCGCAGTGAAATTGGAATGTGGCACAATGTTGCTGCTACCGACATCCTGGGCCATTACCAACCACATCTTCTTAGTGGCAATGGTTGATTTCTTCTTCCCTTTAATGGGTAAGATTATCTTTCTCTGCTTCCTCATTACCCACAGCAGGAAGTCAGGATTGAAACTTGGTCTAACCTGAGTCCATATCTGCAATTGCTGAGCTTTGTACTGTACCTTCCCACCTCTCCAAATTTATCTTTGGATTTGCCCAGGGCGGCATGTGGCGCAGTGGTTAGCACTGGGAATGCGGCGCTGAGCACCCGGGTTTGAATCCTGGCCCTGGGTCACTGTCCGTGTGGAGTTGGCACATTCTCCCCATGTCTGCATGGGTTTCACCCCCACAACCCAAAGATGTGCAGGTTAGGTGGATTGGCGATGCTAAATTGCCCTAAATGGGAAAACAATAATTGGGTACTTTAAATTTTTAAAAAATTTTTTTGATTTACCCTTGAAATACTGGAGCCTTGATTGCGTCATGTGGATCAGCAACTCTCATCTGCTGTGACATCAATGCCAAACCCAGTGATAAAGTTGAGACGGCTGTTGTAAAATGCTAGACAAATGTACTGAAATTTCTTCAAGAGCACGATCTAACCAAATTGCAACAGAGACCCGTATCGAGCACGTATAGCCAGGTGTTTCCCAGTGCTCATAGCACCAACAAAGACCACCCCCCCCATCTCACGTGGGCAGGGAAACCTCAGGCACGATGCTTGCCATGGGCACAATGCCAGTGTGAGGCTGGCATACAGATGGCACAAGCAGGGTGCCAGGATGGCAGTATCAAGGTGCCCAGGTGGCATCAGCAATCCCAGAGTTCTACTATGCCCGGCCAATCACCCAGGGGCTTCCGATCCCCTGGGAGACCCTCCCCCAAGTGCCGTTCCATGTGGTCCCTATTTATGGGGACCAGTACTGAACGCCACTCGCCGAAGGTCTCCAAAGTGAAGGGGTTAAATCCCAAAGCCTCGGATAGATCAGGCGTGCTGCATATTAGAGTGAGACTAGCTACTCACTCTATGTGCAGATTTGCCAAATACTGATCTCGCCCACAATGGGCAGGATCCAGATTGCGACAACTTGCGGTATTCCGTTAAATCTTGCGAGGTATGGTGAGCCAGGTAAATCCCAGAAGAGGCCTATCCGGCCACATCGCACCTCTGTTTGAGTGGGACGTGGCTGGAAGATCACACCCCAAATGTTTTCATGTGATATCAGCCACCCTGCACAGAATAAGCCTCAAAGTTAATAACTGGCACCCTTGTGGTTACTACATTTGTAGGTATTATTCTCAACTATCATTGAGATGATTCATGTGTGGTGATGGGAAGTTGTTGCTAACTTTTGGTTGGTTCAATTGGCTCTGTTTTATAACCTTTGCTCTCGAGTCGCCAGGTATCTTTATGATACCGCCATGAGATCCAAGTTCAAGTAATGATCAATAACTCAATACACCAATTAGTAAGATTCAAAGCAAAGCACATTTATTTACACACAGTCAAATCTACTCATGCATAAACGCTACTTTCTAAGCTACTTCTACAACTAACAGGCCTATACTTAGCTTCGGACTGGCCCACCAGGTCAGGGGAACAAATGGCCTTTCGTTCGGGTTCTGAGTCTGCGGGATTCAAAAGCTGGTATGGACTGGTAGCTAGGAGCGCCTATCTCGTAGCGAGCGTTGACTTGAGACTTGCGGTCTTTTGGCGGCAGCTGAACAGGTCACTGTCAAGGGTTGGTTCGCGTTGCTGAGTGACCCTGTCAAGAATCATAGAATCATAGAATTTACAGTGCCGAAGGAGGCCATTCGGCCCATCGAGTCTGCACCGGCTCTTGGAAAGAGCACCCTACCCAAGGTCCACACTTCCACCCTATCCCCATAGCCCAGTAACCCCGCCCAACACTAAGGGCAATTTTGGACACTAAGGGCAATTTAGCATGGCCAATCCACCTAACCTGCACATCTTTGGACTATGGGAGGAAACCGGAGCACCCGGAGGAAACCCACGCACACACGGGGAGAATGTGCAGACTCCGCACAGACAGTGACCAAAGCCGGGAATCGAACCTGGGACCCTGGAGCTGTGAAGCAATTGTGTTAACCACGTGCTGCCCACAAGGGCGATTTGAACTTGGGGGTTTTACTTTATAGTCCCCAGGGGCTTCCTGTCTTTCGGGGCGGACCCTGTACCTGGTTCCAAGTGATTGGACTTCGTTCCAATCGCTTGGTTTGATTTCTCCAATACTGGAGCAGTTCCCTGATCGATGGGCAGTCTTTAGGTGTCCGTTAACCTCTTTTGTGTTGGCTCCTGCTGGCACCGAGGAGTGTGGCTTGGCCTTGTTTATCTCAAATGTTTCGATTGTTCCCGGGGATCGCTCATTAGTATGTAGATGGCCGCTACATTATTATGCAGATGGTTGCTGGTATCGATGCTGTCTGGGCTTTTGCAGAGTTTAATACACAGTATATGCTTTTCTAATTGGTGGGCTGTGACCAGTATGTTCCACAGGGATCAGTGCTGGGGACCTTTGCTCTTTGTAGTATAGAAATGATTTGGAGGAAAATGTAACTGGTCTGATTAGTAAGTTTGCAGACGACACAAAGGTTGGTGGAAGTGCGGATAGCGATGAGGACTGTCAGAGGATACAGCAGGATTTAGATTGTTTGGAGACTTGGGCGGAGAGATGGCAGATGGAGTTTAATCCGGACAAATGTGAGGTAATGCATTTTGGAAGGTCTATTGCAGGTAGGGAATATACAGTGAATGGTAGAACCCTCAAGAGTATTGAAAGTCAAAGAGATCTAGGAGTACAGGTCCACAGGTCACTGAAAGGGGCAACACAGGTGGAGAAGGTAGTCAAGAAGGCATACGGCATGCTTGCCTTCATTGGCCGGGGCATTGAGTATAAGAATTGGCAAGTCATGTTGCAGCTGTATAGAACCTTAGTTAGGCCACACTTGGAGTATAGTGTTCAATTCTGGTCGCCACACTACCAGAAGGATGTGGAGGCTTTAGAGAGGGGGCAGAAGAGATTTACCAGAATGTTGCCTGGTATGGAGGGCATTAGCTATGAGGAGCGGTTGAATAAACTCGGTTTGTTCTCACTGGAACGAAGGAGGTTGAGGGGCGACCTGATAGAGGTCTACAAAATTATGAGGGGCATAGACAGAGTGGATAGTCAGAGGCTTTTCCCCGGGGTAGAGGGGTCAATTACTAGGGGGCACAGGTTTAAGGTGAGAGGGTCAAGGTTTAGAGTAGATGTACGAGGCAAGTTTTTTACGCAGAGGGTAGTGGGTGCCTGGAACTCGCTACCGGAGGAGGTGGTGCAAGCAGGGACGATAGTGACATTTAAGGGGCATCTTGACAAATACATGAATAGGATGGGAATAGAGGGATACGGACCCAGGAAGTGTAGAAGATTGTAGTTTAGTCGGGCAGCATGGTCGGCACGGGCTTGGAGGGCCGAAGGGCCTGTTCCTGTGCTGTACATTTCTTTGTTGTTGTTGTTAAACTTGCACCTGCTAGTTTCTGCCTGTGTTGGCTGAATTTCCCTTCAGCCTTTGCTGTTCTCCCTTTCACGTCGGGAGTTGGCCAACCCAGGTGGCTACACACCCTCCTTGTGATCCTAACGCGAAGCATGAAGGATCACATAACTGCGTTGTTCTTCATTCCCTGACCCGGCGAGCACTCTTCTATGGCCTCTGCACTGACTATAACTATGCAAGAAATTTTTAACTGACAATTCTGAGGGGCGCTATGTCAAACAGGGACATGCATTATAAAATAAGAAAATCGGTATCTCTAACTATCCTTAATAAACTACATTCACTCAAACATTCAATCATACTAACTTCCTAAACAATATACACAAAATCATAGCAGTATTATACACATTTTCCCTGGCTTGGCAGTCAAGCTCAAGATTGTACAATCGCTCATGAAACATTTCTTTATTCAGAAAAACGCAAACGAATGTTCTTTATTATAGATCGCGGGGGTCGGGGGTCTGGTCATATCCGAAAATAGGGGATCTGATCCTATATACCGGGGTGCGAGCGCGGTAGGCTCTCCTTCGCCATTTTCTCAGACGAATAGTCTGCACTATGCAGCAGAGTATCGCCAATACTAGTAGGGATTCTATCAAGTAGGACAGGGAGTACCAGGTTATAAACCTGTCACACCAAGATGGTGTGGTGTCGCTTGTGACTGGGCTCTGGGTGCTGTGGGGAAGTAAATCATTAACGGCTGGGGTGGGGGGTTGAGGTCAGGGGGTTCACGTTCGCATGCAACCGAATGTCCATTATGGTGATGAGCAACGCGGAGGATGTCCTCATGGTTCTTCTTTCACTTCTCTTCTGTTCCTGGAGCTTCTGGAGTTCTGTGGGATCAAGCATAGTGTCTGTTACTATCTTGGTTTAATGTCTGGTATGATAGCCTGTCTGTCCTTCAGTGCCAATTACTCCCTTTATAATTGGTCACTATGTGTGACTCCCTCATTTTTTCCCCCAAAATCAAATTTCAGGACAAGACACACTTACAAATACTGTACCAGTGCGAGCCGTCTCGCAGACTGTGCGATTTACCATCCAAATGTTTGTGGATGTAAATAGCAGAGGGTTGGAAACCTAAGGGTTACCTGAAAACAAAACAAAACTTTTTGAACAAAACTTGCCGAAATGATGTGCGTATGGGCCGCGATGGGTAAGATTTGGATGGAGTCCCTGGGTAGGACGGCTACCAATGCCGTGTGTGCCCTACCTGAGCGTAGCTGACCAGAGGGGGGTTCCCAGGCAGGGCAGGTCCCAATGCCGTTTCTCCACTTCCTGAGCAACCGACAAGAACGGGCAAGAAATGTAGTCATCGTGGGGGGTTGCCGTATTGGTTCTTCCTTTGAACCAGAAGGGCAGTTACGAACGGGGGTCTGGCAAGCTCTCAGAGGTTTCTGCTGATGAGCGTGCTGACAGGTTCTCAGAGGTTTCGGCCGAAAAATAAGGCATGGGGCTGTGGAAAAATTTCCGATTTCACAAACAACATTTAACAGTACAAGTACAAACAACATTAAACATGCTGCAGGTTCCATCAGAAAGGACACCGTTTTCTCCCAAGCGGTTCCTTTTAAAACACCATCTGGACACCTCAGTTATCGGTTGCGAACAGGGTCGCAAAGGGGTTCTCATTTTGGGAGTCAGACTCAAAGTCGTCATCTTCTCCCGGATGCCAAACTCTCGAGTGTATCAGGGCGGATAGGGCTGCATGGTGTAATTTGGGATCCCTCTCGTCATTCCAGACGAGTCTGTATGAATTATCTCAGTGCCAAAAGGTGGTGTCTAGTTGTGTGGGGACGGAATCGGGGTCGTCATTGTAGGTCGGTGGTGGGGTTTGTTTAGGAAAGTGATCGTGAAGGGATCACTCGAATCGTTGTCAGATTTGCTGGGTGTCGGTCCTGTTGCATGGGGATAGTAGGAAGGCGTGCTGTGGCTATTGTCCGAGTCACAGTCGCTGTCGCTGCTGCAGTCTGTGGGCGTTCCGGGGTGGGGTGTATATTTCGGGGGTGGAGTCGAGGTTGAGTCCGTGGCTGGACTGGACGTGTTCGGGGAGGGTAGGGTTACGTTGGCTGTGGGCGGGGCGTGGTCTGCTGCATCGAGCATGACATGATGTGCGTGGTTAGACTGTGTTCCATATGCCTTCAGCTGGTTGATATGGAACCACGCAGTCTTTCCATTGGGGTACTTTATTTTGTTGACGGAAGGGCTTACTTTGTCTGCAATGGAGTATGGACCCGAATACTTAGGTGACAGGAAGGTGCTGGGGTTGTATACGGAGAGCATGACTTGCTGTCCTGCACTGAACTCAGTCGCATGCACTGTCTTATCGAAACAGGCCTTGCTCTGTTTCTTTCTTGTGCCCAATTTCACTGCGGCTGCTAGCTGAGCCGTTTTAACATTCGCCACTAATTGTTCTACTGCTTTCTCGTGTGTGAGGGCAGTCACTTCGGGGCTGGTCAAATCTAATCGTAATAAAAATTCTGTGCCTTTCATGGGGCGTCCGGTCATGAGAGTGTGTGGGGTGTAACCTGTGGATGTTGAAACTGTATTTTGCAAAAACATCAGCACAAAGGGGGGGACTGAATCCCAAGTGGTGTTGTTTTGCTGGACCATTTTTCTGAGGGTGGATTTTAGGGTCCGATTCATGCGCTCCACGATACCACTCGACTGGGGGTGGTATGCAATTTTTGGGCAATGCCAAATATCGTGAGGACGTTCTTCATGACACGTCCCATAAAATGGGAACCTTGGTCGGATTCAATGCTGCGGGGGAGTCCCCATCTCGTAAGGATGTGGTGGGTTAGGATCTTGGCTGTGGTCTTTGCCGTGTTCGTTCTGGATGGGAATGCTTCCACCCATTTTGTAAACGTGTCTATCATCACGAGTACATATTTATAACCATTCCTGCAAGGGGGCAATGGTCCACCATAATCAATCTGGAGGTTAGTCCAGGGGCCATTAACGGGTCGGGTGTGACTAAGCTGAGCTTTTTTGGCATATCTGTCCGGGTTGTTCTGGGCACAGATAAGGCAATTCCCAACGTAGTGAGTTACATCTTCTTTCAAACTCGGCCACCAACAGAGCTGCCTGAGGTGGGCTGTAGTGGGATCGATTCCCTGATGTCCATGACCGTCATGGAATAAACAAATGAGCTGATTCCTGTCCTGTTCAGGAACCACATAAAGAGTGTCTTTTAACACCACACCGTCATGTGTGGTCAGTGCATTTTTAAATCTCTCATAGGGTGCTGGATAGTTTCCTTTCAAAATCTCCTTGAGATTGCTATCCTGCTTCTTGGCCTGCACTAAATCCTCGATATTAGTCTGTGAGACCTGAACTGCATTCACTGGTGCGCTTTCGGGGGGTGTCCAAAAATATCCGTGCCTGGAACCTGCTTTATCCAGTGCGTCGGCTTTTACATTTCCAGGGGGGGGTGGAAAGATGGTGACTATGAACTTTGATGATTCTAAAGGTCCTGTTCTGTGCTCTTTCTAAAATGTGGCGGAGTAATGGGGCTGAGGGGAGGGGTTTTCCGTCTGCGGAAACAAATCCTCTTGCTTTCCACAGGGGTAGGAATTCCGTAAGGCTGTTGCAGACATAGAGGCTGTCCGAATATATGTCTGCTGGGCTGGGGAAGGAATCTGGGTGTTCCACTATGTATGCGATGGCCACAAGTTCTGCCGCCTGCGTGCCTAAGTTTTCTTGCTATTTCTTCTAGGGCGCGTCCCTGCGCCTCCTCGATGTAAATGCCGCATCCTGTTATGCGCTTCCCTTCTAATACTGTGGAAGATCCATCCACATATATCCTAATGGGTTCGCACGTGTCTGTGTGCTTGGGGCTCTGGGTTGAACTACCTATCTTTCTGGGGGGGTGTTTTAGCAATAAAGGGGCCTGTGTTGTGGTGTGGAGAGATAATTTCACATTCATGGGGGGTTCTGGGGTACTGTAGATTATCGGCTAAAAAGGTGTGGGTCTTTGTCCTTTTAACAATGATGTCCCGTCCCTGCAAAAGAAGGGTCCATCTAGCTGCTCTAATCTGACTAACTGTACCGTCCTTGAGTCGTCCGTCCAGTAAAAGTTGGGTGGGGGTGTGTTCCGTCAGGATTGTGATGGGATTTAGTCCGGTAATGTAAGAAAAATACTGTATTGCCCAAAAAACTGCGAGCAGGTGACTTTCACAGACTGAAAATCCCTGCTCCACGGCATCAAAAACTCTGGAGGCGTAAGCCACGGGCCTTAACTGTTCGTGCCGTTCCTGGAGGAACACGGCCGAAAGGGTGCGGTCTGTGCTTGCTACCTCTTTTGCGTAAGGGGAAAGCGGGTCTGGAACTTGTAGTGCGGGGGCTGCAATGAGTGCTCTTTTCAACGCGTCCACAGCATCCATATGCTGCGGAAGCCATTCCCAGGGGGCTCCTTTCTTTAGGAGGTCTGAGAGGGGCGCTGCCTTGCTGGCGAAACCGTCAATGTGGTTTCGGCAGTAGCCAGCCACTCCTAAAAACGACTGGAGGGCTGAAACATTCTGGGGAAGGGGCAATTTGGCATTCGAGTCAATCCTTTTATGCTCGATCTCGCGTTTACCGTGCGTGATAATTGTTCCCAAATATATCACCTTGTTTTCCAAAATCTGGGCCTTTTTGGGGTTAACTTTACATCCAATTGCTTGTAGGAGTTCCAGGAGTTCGGACAGAAGCTCGATGTGCTCTTACTTGGTGTCTGTCTGCAGTAGTAGGTCATCTACGTACTGAACCAGACATTCGGGGCGAGAAAATTTGGCTAAAACATTTGCCAGCTGTCGGTGGAAAATGGAGGGGGAGTTGTGGAATCCTTGTGGAAGGCATGTCCACGTGTACTGTTGGTTTTTAAAGGTGAAGGCAAATTTGTACTGGCACGCTTTTGCCAATGGAATGGACTAGAATCCATTACTGATATCCCAAACCGTAAAGTATCGGGAATTGAGTCCCTGCTTGAGCATGGTCTCGGGACTTGTGGCTACCTTGGGGGGTGCTGTGGGGGTGATTTTGTTGAGTTCCCGGTAATCGATGGTCAGTCGCCATGATCCATCGGGCTTTCTCACTGGCCAAATCGGGGCATTATTAGTAGAGGCTACTGATCTAAGTACCCCCTGCTCTAATAAGCTGTCGATTACTTTTGCGATTTCTCCCTCTGCCTCTTGGGGAAATCCATATTGCTTTTGGAGTCTAGGGTCAGGTCCTGTGATTTGTATTGAACCAGTCATCCGGCCACAGTCGTGTTTGTGGGTCGCGAATGCTGTCCTGTTCTTTTGTAATACTGCCCTAACCTGCTTGTCCATGCTAATCGTAGTCGGGTTAAACCAAAATTCGCCTACTGCGCTAATTTGGTTTGCATAGTCCCCTATGGTGAGCGTTGCGGGGACTCTTGCAGATTTTGCCATTCTCCAGACACATTGGTTGACTGGATCAAAGGATAGACTGTGGGAATTCATAATGTCTATGCCCAAAATGTGTTCTGCTGTGTGGGGCAGGTCGACTAAAACTATGGGGTGCTTGGTGGTGATGTTGCCGATTTGAATGGGTACAGGGGCTGTGATGTGTCCCTGCTGTGAGTAGCCTGTAAAGCCGCTGAGGGTGATGGTGGCTGTAGTGGGCCATGTGTCCTTTTGAAACATGGTGGAGGAATTTATTGTGGTGCAGGACCCTCCTGTGTCCCAGAGAAACTCGATGGGCTGTCCCCGTATTTTTGCTGCAACTACCGGTCGGCCGGACCTATCCCAAAGGGTGTCGCAGACCCAACTGGGGGAGCCCGAACACCGTCAGTCCGTTCCGTTCAGGTCCGTCTGATCTGAACGGGTGCTCACACTATGTATGGGCCCTGTCTTATTCTTATTCAGGGTGCCTGCCTGCTGGGCTCTCTGTGGCTTTCGTGGCGCATTGCATTCTCTTGCAAAGTGTCCCAACTGTCCACAGTTGTAACACTCCTGTGACTTTTGTGGGGGCTGTTCTTGCCTTAATTTACCCATGCGGGGTTCTGGTGTGTTTTAACGGCTTGTATGTCTGCTTCTACCTGCTGTTCTTCGGGATTTTTAACTGCGGGTTTGTTTTGTACAGACTGCTCCCAGGTGCGGGACAATCTTTTTACGATCCATTTCTCATTATGAGCCTCCTCTGAGGGATCATAATTCGCACAAGCTTTTTGTCCTGTTTCTGTTGCATGGGAGATAAGGGTGGGGGTCCATTTGGCCATGTTGTCTGGGGACAAATGGGCGCGGTCTAAGTCTCCGAAAACTGCTGCAAAATGGATCCACAGGCGTCCAGCAAACGCTGTGGGGTGCTCGGTTTTCTTTTGCCTGCACTTATTGAGGCCATCTACGGGGTCACCCCGGTTAAACCCGATCGCGTCTAGGATCGCGGTATGCATTTCTGCAAGGGTGCCTCCTCCTACATTCTGTGGGTCGGGAAGAGCTGCTATGACCGCAGGGTCTAGACTCAAAACTGTGAGCTTCACATGCTCTCGCTCGTCCAGGCCGTACATGGTCGCTTGCTGCTTTACTCTGGCAAAGAAGTGGTGGGGGTCTGAAGTGGGGAGGAACAGTGTGATTTTCTCACACGCATCCCATAATTGGGTCACTGTTAAGGGGGTGGTGTACAGAAATTCCGTGTCGTCTGATGTGGCTGTGCGGTGGGTGGTGACTGGGTTCATTGGAACCTGAACTATCTGCTCTGTGGGGGGTTGGGGCGCTTTTCTCTTCTGATGCTTTCCCTGCGCTTATGTTCCCTGAACATATCTCTGCGCTGTCTCATTTAACTCTTCCCAATCAGGGCCGTCTTCCTCGTCTAACTGTGATCCAAAGGTTTCCTGGAATCCTTTTTGAACTGAAATCAGAGATTGCAATTCTGCAATCTGCTTCCGGCACTTTACATGATCTAATGAGCTTTGTCTTTGCTCCATGGTAGCAGCATGGAATGCTCTTAATGCTGCCTTCAGGTCACTACACTGCCTCTGCAATGCCTCTACCTGCTTCTCGGTTTCCTCTCGTACCAGGACTGCACGTTGCGTGTCCTGATAGGCTTTTTCGTACTGGGACTGGAAGCTGCTTAGATGCGCCAGACAAGACTGGTGTGCCCCCTTTGCATCATCCACCTCTCCGTCTTTTGCTGCCAACTTCCTCCTTAACTCTACATTCTCTCTTTCTACCTCACTGTCATTGACCTTGCTCATTCGGTGTACGCCTTCTATCTCTTTCCGGAGCGTCCTAACGACCTCCTCTGTGCCTCGCAATTGTGCCAAGCAGGACACGATTGCCATCGGCTTGCGAGCTTTTCCTAAGCTCTTCTTGTGAATCTCGCTCAGGTTCTCCCACCAAGTATGTCCTATACTCCCGGGACCTGTTTCCTCATTGTTACAGAATTCGCTCCAAAGGGGCCTTCCTTTCCCTTTGAGGTACTTCCTGATTTCCTCTTCCCATACGGGACATTGTCCTACTCTACTGCTGCTGGTCGCTGCGACCGCAAATTCTTCTGGGTTCATGAGGCGTTGCATTGCCTGCATTGCCATCTTTCCTCTCTGAATACTTTCTTAAATTTGGAACAAGGGGTATTATGGCGGTGCTGTAATTACGGGTACGGCTTTCGCTATTTTCCGGAATAGAAACTACCGACAGTTTTGTCGCAATAAAAAATCTATCAGTTTACCTTATCGCCCTGTTAGTTACACATGCATTTAACACACTTCCGAATTATGAGGATTGATCAGATCTGCTTGAACACTTGTGGTTTTCTGTTCCCAATTGGATCTCTAATTCAAATTTTTGGGTTCTCCCGGAGTGGTGAAGCCACTTCTAGATCGGGTCCCGTCAGATGTCGCCAGTAATATGTTGCTAACTTTTGGTTGGTTCAATTGGCTCTGTTTTATAACCTTTGCTCTCGAGTCGCCAGGTATTTTTATGATACCGCCACGAGGTTCAAGTTCAAGTAATGATCAATAACTCCAATAACACCAATTTGTAAGATTCAAATCAAAGCACATTTATTTACACACAGTCAAATCTACTCATGCATAAACGCTACTTTCTAAGCTACTTCTACAACTAACAGGCCTATACTTAGCTTCGGACTGGCCCACCAGGTCAGGAGAACAAATGGCCTTTTGTTCAGGTCCTGAGTCTGCGGGATTCAAAAGCTGGTATGGACTGGTAGCTAGGAGCGCCTATCTCGTAGCGAGCATTGACTTGAGACTTACGGTCTTTTGGCGGCAGCTGAACAGGTCACTGTCAAGGGTTGGTTCACGTTGCTGAGTGACCCTGTCAAGAAGGACGATTTGAACTTGAGGGCTTTACTTTATAGTCCCCATGGGCTTCCCGCCTTTTGGGGCGGACCCCGTACCTAATTCCAAGTGATTGGACTTTGTTCCAATCGCTTGGTTTGATTTCTCCAATACTGGAACGGTTCCCTGATCGATGGGCAGTCTTTAGGTGTCCGTTAACCTCTTTTGTGTTGGCTCCTGCTGGCGCCGAGGAGTCTGGCTTGGCCTTGTTTATCTCAAATGTTTTGATTGTTCCTGGGGATCGCTCATTAGTATGTAGATGGCCGCTACATTATTATGCAGATGGTTGCTGGTATCGATGCTGTCTGGGCTTTTGCAAAGTTTAATACACAGTAAACCTGCACCTGCTAGTTTCTGCCTGTGTTGGCTGAATTTCCCTTCAGCCTTTGCTGTTCTCCCTTTTACGTCGGGAGTTGGCCAACCCAGGTAGCTGCAAAGTAGAATTAAGTGCTTCCAGCAAAATCTTGTATAAAATTAACCAAATTAATGAGTGGCTACTTTAAAAATAAAACATTATCGATTATTGCTTCTGTGATGAATGTCTCCTCTTTCATATGCAGAAGAATTAGTTTCTGCAAATCAGTGGTTGGTCTCTGATCCAAGAGCAATTTATTGAATTGATGTTAAGATAAAGTGGGTGTGCCTCATGAATGCAAACTTTTTGGCCGAGCCTCCCTCCCTCCATTACTCCACTTATCTCCCTTCCTGGGGATCCAGTGACAGTGCCTGGTGTGGGCATGTTATGGTAGCTCTGCCAGTGATTGAGAGGTGCCGACCTCTGATTGGTCAACAACTGTCCCACTGGGGGGGCGTTATTCGACAGGAAGCCCGATGCTCTCCTGTTCCAGCTTACTTGGTAATAGCGTTGGGCCTTCTATTGATAGTGGATGTCTAGTTCCCAGCATTCCTCCAACTGGTGAGCGTGACACCTATTGCCACAACTAAATTCCACTCACAGTAACAGATTTACCACAAACAAGTACATATTCCTTCTTGGAAACGGTAAATCACAGGACCAGGATCCTAATTTGATAGTTTAAATGGAGGAATTTGACCCTATAAGTGCAGAAATGAAGTTGTTATAAAGTGATCTTAACCCAAAATGTTTGCATTTTAGCTGAAAGAGTTCTCATGGTGATGTACTATATATTTCTAGGCTGTGAAACTCCTACTACAGTATGGAGCTGACCCCAAGCTGAAGAGTGCAGATGGAAAGAATGCTTTTGCTGAACTTGCTGATGATAAGATTAAGGATCTACTTGAGACCCACTGTAATCGTGAGGTGACTGTTTCTGAACAACCACAGCCAATAGGTTGGTTCTGCAATGGCTCATCAATAATGAAATGTCTGTTTCAAAAGGCTCTGCTGAGATTCTGAAATATTGTTCTGGTAGACTTTTTCTTATAATGGGCTGAAAATTATTCCTTGACAAGACAATAACACAGCTCCCAGGACATATAAACATAGAAAAATAGGTGCAGGAGGAGGCCCTTTGGCTCTTCTAGCCTTCTCTGCCATTCATTTTGATCATGGCTAATCACACAACTCAATAGTTTAATCCCGCTTTCCCCACATACCTTTGATCCCCTTCACCCTAAGTGCTATATCTAACTGCTTCTTGAAAACATGCAATGTTTTGGCCTCAACATTTTCTGTGGTTTCTATGAGATCCCCCCTATTCTTCTGAGCTCCAGTGAATACAAACCTAACCAATTCAATCTCTCCTCATACATCAGTCCCGCCATCCCAGGAATCAGTCTGGTAAACCTTCGCTGCTCTCCCTCTAGAGCAAGAACATCCTTCCTCAGCTAAGGAGACCAAAACTGCACACAATATTCCAGGTGTGGCCTCACCAAGGCCCTATATAATTGCAGCAAGACATCCTGGCTCCTGTTCTCGAATCCTCGCGCTATGAATCCAATATTCCATTTACCTTCTTTACCGCCTGTTGTACCTGCATGCTTACCTTCAATGACTGGTGTATGAAGACACCTAAGTCTCGTTGCACATTCTCCTCTCCTAATTTATAGCCTGTCTTCTCCTTTTTGCTACCCAAAGTGGATAACCTTGCATTTCTTCCAATTATACTGCATCTGCCATTTATTTGCCCACTCATTCAACTTGTCCAAATCACAGTGAAGGATCTCTGCATCCTCCTGACAGCTCACCCTCCCACCCAACTTGGTGTCATCTGCAAATATAGAGATATTACATTTTGTTCCCTCACCTAAATGATTAATATATATTTTGAATAGCTGGGGTCCGAACACCGATCCCTGTGGTATTCCACGAGTCACTGCCTGCCAATTTGAAAAAGACCGGTAATTCCTACTCTTTGTTTCCTGTCTGCCAAACAGTTTTCCATCCATCTCAATACACTACCCCTAATCCCATGTGCTTTAATTTTACACACTAATCTCCTCTGCGGGACTTTGTCAAAAGCCTTCTGAAAGTCCAAATATACCACATCCACTGGCTCCCCCTCGTCAACTCTATTAGTTACATCCTCAAAGAATTCCAGTAGATTTGTCAAGCATGAGTTCCCCTTCATAAATCCATGCTGACTCTGACTGATCCTGCCACCATTTTCTAAGTGCTCTGCTATAAAATCTTTGATAATAGATTCTAGAATTTTCCCCACTACTGACATCAGGCTTATTGATCTATAATTCCGTTTTCTCTCTACCTCCGTCTTTAAGTAGTGGAGTAACATGAGCTACCCTCCAATCTTCAGAAACTGCTCCAGAGTCTATAGAATCCTGGAAGATGACCACCAATGCATCAACTATTTCTAGAGCCACTTCCTTAAGTACTCTGGGATGTAGATTATCAGAACCTGGGGATTTATCGGCCTTCAATCCCATCAATTTCTCAACACCATTTCTCTACTAATATTGATCTCCTTCACTTCCTCCCTCTCACTAAACCCAGAGCTCCCCAATATTTCTGGTATCTGATTTGTGTCCTTATTTGTGAAGACAGACCCAAAGTATATGTTTAGTTGCTCAGCCATTTCTTTGTCCCCTACTATACATACCCATTTCTGACTGTAATGGACCTACATTTGTCTTCACCAAACCTTTTCTCTTCACATACTATAGAAACTTTTACAGTCAGTTTTTATGTTCCCTGCAAGCTTACTCTCGTACTCTATTTTTCCCTTCTTAATCATAAAATTTCATAGAATTTACAGTGCAGAAGGAGGCCATTCGGCCCATCGAGTCTGCACCGGCCCTTGGAAAGAGCACCCTACCTAAGCCCACACCCCACCCTATCTCCGTAACCGAGTAATGCCACCATTTTGGACACTAAGGGCAATTTAGCATGGCCAATCCACTTAACCTACACATTTTTGGACTGTGGGAGGAAACTGGAGCACCCGGAGGAAACCCACACCAACACGGGGAGAAAGTGCAAACTCCGCACAGACAGCGACCCAAGCTGGGAATCGAACCTGGGACCCTGGAGCTGTGAAGCAACTGAGCTAACCACTGTGCTACCGTGCCCCCCTAATCAGTCCCATTGTTCTTCTTCAGGACAGGTCCTGATGCCTGCCTCTGCCTTGATGATGGGCTGGAGTCAAAAATTCTCATTGCTGACCACGGCCTCTGAAAGGACCAACTGTGCCGGAAGGGGTGGGTATAAACATTCGCCTGAGCAGGATTTCCCATGACACAAGTTCATTATTTTATAAGAAGAAAGCAATCTGTGCCAGGAATGATTGGCTACATGGCCCCAAGCTAATCACTCAGCACATTGAAACATCGGACATCATCAACCCTGTGGAATTGTGCCAGATCCTCCTGGGACTAAAGGTTAATTGCCTGGACAATTCTGCACACAATCTGGGAGTAAAATCATAGAGGTGTTAAAATGTCTAATGTTTTTCATATTATTTCAACAGTTTTGTTGATGGCTTTTACAAATATTGGGGATCTGGGGAAAAATGGCTGTTTGACTAGGTGGGGAAATTAAGGGGGCGATTCTCCAAGCCCCGCGCCGGAGAATCGGCGCAACCACGCCACGACGCCCCAACGCCGGCGCGTGATTCTCCGAGGTGTGGAGAATCGGCGCCGGCGCGTTTGGCGCGCGCTGGCTGCGCCGATACGACACAGTCCCGCCGGCAGCGTTCACCCCTGGTCGCTGCCGGCAGGACCTCTGCGGGAATGGTCGGGGGCAGCCTGTGGGGGGGGGCTAGTGCGTCGTGAACCGCCGCTATGGGGGCCAGAATCCGTCGTACCCGGTTCGCGCTGTCGTGAAACGCGACGGCGTTCACGACGGCGCGAACACTTGGGCTCAATATTGGAGAATCGCCCCCTAGAAGTGTACGGTCATCTCAGGGAACATCAAGGAATGTGTCCAGTCAGAGTTGGCAATCCTAGGTAACGGTGCTGCATTTGATAGAGGTCGCTTATTTAAATAATTAATATAAGTCCCAGGATAGCTTCTCTCCAGAGCCAACTGCTAGCCTGATGGGGCTGTTGAAAAATCTGGATAACAGTTCAAACTTGAAGGGGTGTATGCATTCAAAAAAAATGGATACCATGGAAGCAAATATTGGGGTACAAAGTCGGAATGTTTGCAGAGAGGACTATTTGTCTGACCAGGAAAAGATAGTTAAATTCATCGAGAACACCCATTCTAATTAAATATGTGGGCTGCCTGCATTAGTCCTGCTGTTCATTGGCAGCTCGCCTAATATTTCAGTTTCTGGTATGCGTAGAATCCCTACAGAGTAGAAGGAGGCCATTCGGCCCATCGTGTCTGCACCGACCCTCTGAAAGAGCACCCCAGCTAGGCCATTCCCCCACCCAATCCCACCTCACCCGGACATCCCTGGACACTATAGGGCAATTTTATCATGGCCAATCCACCTAACCTGCATACCTTTGGACTGTGGGAGAAAACCGGAGCACCCGGTGGAAACCCACAGACTCGGGGAGAAAGTGCAAACTCCACACAGTGACCCAAGGTAGGAATTGAACTTGGGTCCCTGGCGCTGTGAGGCAGCAGTGCTCACCACTGCACCACTGAGCCGCCATATTCAAGCCACTATTTAAAAAGCAGATGGCTCATTTTAAAGGGAGGTTCGCTTTGGGCGCATGCAAGCTGTAGATAGTGACAGGAGGTTTCAAAGCATCTGTTCAGGTCCTCTCCTTGTTCAAGAGATAAATCATGGAGATTATGGGGATTGCAGGTGGCTGGCCGGAGTATGCATCCCATGGGATTCTTTGCAATCTTTCACTCTTTCCTTTTTCACTGAAACCCCATCCCCACATGTCAAGCATGGTGAAATGCAGCTTTTTCCAGCTGCCACTCATCCGTCTCTGCTCATTCATTAGTCTAAAACCTCATCCTTGTCCCTCTCTTCCCTTTCAGAGCAGCAACATTTTGAGAACCAGGAGTATGAGGAGCTGACAGAAAAAATCACAGAAGATTCAGCTGCGCCACATGACCTAGCTGTACATACGGCAGAGGATAGGCCAGTCGTGTCTGCACCGGGAGATTCATCTTGTGCTGGTATGGCAGGGTAATGGGATAGTCCAGGAAGCAGCTAGTCGGAGGGAGAGCTCATAAACTAGCTTTGCTTAAGAGGCTAGAGAAGATGATCTCGAGGGCTCAATAAAAATTAAAAACCTCACGGCGCCAAGGACCCAGGTTCGATCTTGGCCCCGGATCACTGTCCATGTGGAGTTTGCACATTCTCTGCGTGTCTGCGTGGGTCTCACCCCACAACCCAAAAAGATGGTGAATTGGCCACACTAAATTGTCCCTTAATTGGAAGAGAATTGGGTACTCTAAATTATGGAGTGAGTGGTCAGCTCTATGAACACTGCAGTATTGTTTGACTTTGTTGACGGATTGGACGGCTTCATCAGGAGCTCAGACTGCTGCCATCAAGGTTCGCTCAAATGCCCTCAGAGGCTGATCAAGCACCTCCCACCAATCACAGACTCCTGAGACAGGAAAAATACTTTGTAAGATCACTAGAATATGTTAACACTAATGGAGGATAGGTGCAAAGAGATTGTATTAAGGTGAATTAATTTTAACGTGAAGAAGAGGGAGATTTATTGCCCAGAATTTGCGAAATCGTCTCAGAGTTATTGGGTAGACCTGACTTCTGGCACCGACCGGTACATGTGCAGTTAAATGTGGAGATTCAGAAATTGCTGTCGGAGAGGCTCTGCTTTTCCCTGGAGTGTGTTTTTCAGTCTTCACAGATGGAACCAACACAGAATTACTGGTTTAACATGAACTTCACTTAAGCCCCCACTATTCTGGCTGTAAAGACTGATGAAAAATTGAAGTTTTGTTCAATCAGGAGTAACTGAGTTTGTAATTATGCACTAAATCATAATTACTGCTGAACAAGCTGTGCCTGAAAGAGTACTTTTAGTGTATAACTGTGATGTCTCATTCCATCAGAAGAAAGTTTAAAGGTTGCCAATATTAAAAATTATTAAATTTATATTTTACTGTTTTAAGTTTTTTCTTGTGCATGTCCCAATCTTAGTTTCACGTGCTGAACAATGTTTTAAATATGATTTATATTTCCTGTTTTTTACTACCTACACTTTGTGAGTGTGTTGTGTATGAATGAAACAAAGGTTAGTTGTTGTGCACAGCTATTTCATAAGTCGCTACCTTTCTTTGCCGCTGAGTTGAGGAACTCCATACCCTCTATGGGCTTGGTCTTGCATGGTCAGGTGTCCGTTTCTTGTTGTAAAGCAGCAAAAGTGAGCAACATCAAGGCTCAGAACTTACTTTCCCCGTCCCCGAAGATACACCTCTAGCTATGCCCCTGGTTGGTAATTGACAATAAGCAAGGAGTTAAAACACACAGTAATCAAATCACTCTTCTTTATAACCAGCCCTGTACTGGCAAGTATTTAGAATGACTGATCATCCCATACGGGAAATCATGCAGTGCAACCTCCTGGAACACGTCCAAATAGATTTGGCAACGCACTTAGATATAATTGCTTACACAGCTTTAAAACTTTGTCAGCTGTCACCAAGCCGGAGGAGATGAAACAAATCCAAACTGGAAGCATGAACTAGACTCTGGGTAAGCAATCTAAAAAGGAAACACAGACAGAGCTGGAAATACTCAGCAGGTCCGACAGCATCTATGGAGAGAGAAACAAAGTTAACTTGGGTCAATGACCTTTCATCAGAATGTTTACGACATCCCTGTGGCCACAACTTGTCAGCAGGCCACTCTCCAAGGGATAGAATAGCCGTGTGAAGGTGTGAAAACAGGTGATCTCTGATATGAAACATTTTTATCTACCGGTATAGTTTGAATTTTTTTTTCTGTCATGGTGCTATACCGTGTGAATTTAATAAATGTTGCATCGCACAAGGCACTGCTGCAAAATCAAGTTGCATCACAGGAGAGATACCAACCCCCTCTGTCCAGTAAACAAGGATTACTGTTTGGTAAATTTAGGTTTGATGTCTCTCCAAATAGACACATTTGCAATGTTCTCTGTAGGCACGAATGGCAAGGTCTTTGTAGTTGAAGTGATCAGAGAGCATATGGCTTTGTAAATGAACAAAACTGTTTATTAATTAACTAAAACACTAAGGGGTTTCTATGATGTCCACTAAGATTACAGTTGGATACAAACAACTATGATTAACTATCATTAATTACTGTTGATTGATGTGCTGCTCGATCTGTGACTGCAGTCTGTGACTGCTGCCCAGCTTGTCTCTTTCTGTGCTGTCCAGGAGAATACATCTCTCATATGTAGGTGTCTTCCAGTGACCGTCTCCTGTCACCACGCCACCTGTGGTCAGATGCTAGAATGCGTCCTGTCTCACCATGTGGCCATCTTCCAGTAACCTTCTCCTGTCGTCACAACGCCTGTGGTCGGATGCTAGAATACTAATCTCTACATACAGGCACTAATGTTTACTTACGGTTTGGTTATTATATTATATTCATAAATGATAGTTCACATAGCATCACAACATGATATATATTTTACAGGTTCTTCAACTGACAACCGTGTCTCTTTGGATGATAAACAAACTCCACCAACTCTACAAAATGCAAGGGACTCAGGGAGTCCGCATTATGTAAGTGCCACAAACAGGACATTAAATGCTTTATACGTCTGAAATGTTTGACTGACGTGGTCTGGTAAGAGTACAAGTCTTACGTAATCTCTACACTAGTGAACAAAAATGCTCATTTGTTATTCCAGGATATTTTACGGCATGAGTCAATTACATTAATGTTGAATGAAGTAGAAATGAAGCAAGAAAGAATGATGAAATGTAAACTCAAGGAGCCTGAAAATGCAGGTCAGTAAACCGTAGAATCTACAGGTGGCATGATTTGTGAAAGGTCAGTAAAGGCGCAATATAATTGAGAATGGTATCATCGGCCATGATAAAGGCTCCAGGAAAGTCAAGGTGGACAAGGACGGGTAATGCACCATTGTCAAAGAGAATGTTATTCTTGGCTTTTGGTGCTGTGGCAGTGGAGGACGTTATAAAGACTTTGGAGAAGAAAAGGAGATTAGAGTTGGAACAGTAGCTTGTGAGGACCGAGGAGTCAAGGGTGGGTTTTTTGATGAATTTTGGAAGAGATGGAGCAGTGCTTGAGAAGAGGGAATCCGTTATAGTATATACTTTTATAATTTCTTTCATGGGATTTGGACAGCGCTGGCTAGGCCAGCATTTATTGCCCACCCCTAATTGTCTTTGAGAATTTTATGTTGTGTTGTCTTCTTGAACTGCTGCAGTCTATGTGGTGGAGATACAGCTAGCAATTCGCAACATCAGTTAGCATGGTGGCCAGGAAGGGAAGGTAGTCCATTGGAAATGTGATTAGTAGAACAAGAATAAGATGAACTTGGAAAGGCCTGAGGGAGAATCCAGAGAGCGATGCATGTTCAGGGATAGCATAGAGGGTCATGAGGTAAAGGTTTGGCTTGAGTAGGAGTAGAAACTAGCAGAGGCAACTGAATATAGGGTCTCAATCTTGGTGACAAAGACTTTCATGAATCCCATACTTATTAGGCAGGGAAGAGTGATGTCAGAATATAGGAACAAAAAGAAGCTGCGGGATATCTTTGCTGTTCAGGATAATCCTTGAGTGGTTTTGGTAAATGAGGGTGAGGCCTAGAAGAACAGATCTGCTGTTATTTGGGCAAACCACCTCTGCAGGATATGCAGAGGTGGATTTACACTTTATTGGGCACCACATTCAACTTCATCATTAGCACACAGCCGCCCCCTCCGCCCTTTCCCCCCCACCGCATGACGGCTAGCTCACAGTTTGGCTTTCATCATGAGGTGAGTTGCTGGCTGGCCTGTCCTCCTCAGCACTGGAGGTGTAGTCACCCCTTGTCTGCTTGCCTCGCTCCTCGATGGCTGGTGACTGGCTGTCTCACCTTGGCTTGTGGCTTTCACCTGGCGCCTCACCTCACTGTTGCTGGCCTGCCCTCCTCAGCCCTGCAAGTTGGGTTTCCCCTCGCCTGCTCCCCCTCGTTCCTTGATGACTGCTGATAGCTCCTCCTCCACAATAGTCCTCAATACCGGGGCCCCGCAAGGCTGCGGACCTAGCCCCCTACTATACTCCCTGTACATACACGGCTGCGTGGCAAAATTTGGTTCCAACTCCATCTACAAGTTTGGTGACGATCCGACCATAGTGGGCCGGATCTCGAATAACGACGAGACAGAATACAGGAGGGAGATAGAGAACCTAGTGGAGTGGTGCAGCGACAACAATCTATCCCTCAATGCCAGCAAAACTAAAGAACCGGTCATTGACTTCAGGAAGCAAAGTACTGTACACACCCCTGTCAGCATCAACGGGGCCGAGGTGGAGATGGTTAGCAGTTTCAAATTCCTTGGGGTACACATCTCCAAAAATTTGCCCTGGTCCACCCACGCCGACGCTACCACCAAGAAAGCACAATATCGCCTACACTTCCTCAGGAAACTAAGGAAATTCGGCATGTCCACATTGACTCTTACCAACTTTTACAGATGCACCATAGAAAGCATCCTATCTGGCTGCATCACAGCCTGGTATGGCAACTGCTTGGCCCAAGACCGCAAGAAACATCAGAGAGTCATGAACACCACCCATTCCATCACACAAACCTGCCTGCCATCCATTGACTCCATCTACACCTCCTGCTGCCTGGGGAAAGCGGGCAGCACAATCAAAGACCCCTCCCACCCTTCTTACTCACTCTTCCAACTTCTTCCATCGGGCAGGAGATACAAAAGTCTGAGAACACGCACAAACAGACTCAAAAACAGCTTCTTCCCCGCTGTTACCAGAGTCCTAAACGACCCTCTTATAGACTGAGCTGATTAACACTACACCCTTGATTCCTTTAACCGATGCCGGTGTTATGTAGTTACATTGTGTACCTTGTGGGGGTTTTCTTTCTTTTCATGTACTTAATGATCGGTTGAGCTGTCCAGAGAAAAATACTTTTCACTGTAACTCGGTACACATGACCATCAACAAAATCCAAATCCAAATCCCGTCCAGCTGGCTTTTGCCCAGCCCCAGCGCCTTGCACCTCGCTGTTGCTGGCTGGTCTTCCCTCCTCAGCCCTGGCTGGGTTGTGTCGCTCCCCTCACTGCTTTCTGGCTGGCTCAACTTGGCTTATGGCTTTCACCTGCCGCCTAGCCTCGCTGTTGCTGACTGGCCTGCCAGTGACACGGTGGTATTGTCACTGGACTGGTAATCCAGAGACCCGGGGCAAGATCTGGGGACCAGGGTTCAAATCTCATCACGGCAAATCTGAAATTAAAAGTCTAATGATCACCATGAAGCAATTGTCATAAAAACCTATCTGGTTCACGAATGATATTTAGGGAAGGAAATCTGCCATCTTTACCTTGTCTTGCCTACTTGTGACTCCAGATCCACGGCAATGTGGTTGACTCTCAAATGCCCTCTGTAATGGCATGCTGTAAATGAATAATAAAAAAAGGATAGAGGTGAGAGCATGGTTGAGCAAATCATCTGTGACATCTTGATGAACGAATGGCCAAAGTTTAAAAGTGGAGTTGTAAGCAACTTGGTGAGAGATTATTCCAGGAGCAGATGTAGAAAGAAGAGCAATTGGAATGAGTAAGCAGGGTTTGCGGTGGTCTGACAGAGAAAAAAACGATCATCAGTGGTCAAAATGATTTGATCAAAGACAATGTTAGCTGGCAATATTTGGGGATGGTGATTAATAGCGATGGGAAAATTTTAGAGAGAACAAGAAGGTAGTGAAAAGAAGAGTGCAAAGTGTTCTGGGCCAGGGTTTAGAGAACCCCAAAGTGTATCATGGAGTTCACCTGACCCAGAACTTTTAATAGATTGTGGTATGTGGAGCACACGGCCCACTCTACAGGTGTGGTACAGCAGAAATGGAAAAGTATTTTTTTAAGCAAAACAATGTTTATTCTATTAACTCAGGTTAACCTTTTTAAAACGTACAGTGAACATCTTAGCAACCATCAATTCAAATACAACCCCCAAAGAATACAACACTAAGTAATCCTTTAAGCTTTTCTTTTAACATCCATAAGACTTTAAAAAAACCTTTAAAACACAAAGATCAGGTTTAAATTCAGTATTGAGAGCAGTTATTAGTTTTAAATCACCAAAGGATCGATTTACAGTCTTTAGATAACAGAGAGAGAGACTAATACACCTTCTGGCAGTGATTGCAGCTATCCAGCTCTGAAAACGAAACTAAAACACGCCCTGCAGCAAACAGCCTAAAACGAAAGTAAAACGCTGACAGACAGCCCAGCTCCACCCACACTCTGACGTCACTGATAAACACCCATTTCTTAAAGGTACTCTCACATGACAAAAGAGTTGGCGGTTGAATTCAGCAAAGGTGAATATAGATGCAGAGGGTTGCAAGGGTGGAGGATATCTCATGGAGAGGCGGTGGCCTAGTGGTATTGTCACTGGACTAAGGACTAATAAACCAGAGACCCAGAGTAGTGCTCTGGTGACCCAGGTTCAAATCACTGCAGATGGTGAAATTTGAATTCAATAAAAATCTGGAATTAACAGTCAAATGATGACCATGAAACCATTGTCGATTGTCGTAAAAACCCATGTGGCTCACTAATGTCCTTTAGGGAAGGAAATCTGCCATCCTTACCTGGTGTGGCCTACATGTGAATTCAGATCCACAGCAATGTGTGTCTTAACTGCCCCTTCAAGGGCAATTGGGGATGAGCAATAAATGCTGGCACATGAACGAATAATAAAAAAAGAATCATGAGAGTTGGTGCACAATAATGATTTTAATGCAGAAAAGAACAGGGTGGACCAGGTTATGGTGTTTGAAGAAATTGCAGATGCCATAGGAGTAGGAATTAGACCAAGGTGTGACTTGGTGATATAGTTCATGACATTACTTGGGCTACGCTCCATTTTGGCTACGCTCCCACTTGGGGAAAGCTATGGCTAGGCAGAGATACTTTAGAAAGGGGCATATATTACAACTGAGTTGTCTGAGCTTTTGGGGCAAAATATGTAGTTCCATAAGCTGCAATTTTGACATTAGGACATTGACTTGTGCTTTAAGTGCATCAGATAATTATCCATCAGAGACCGTGCTTAGTGCCTCCACCATACTTGGCACCTAATAAAATAAAGAACTCCACACTTCTGAAAGAATCCAGGCCACAACGAAGTCATGGCTTCTGAAAGCCGCCATTGAAGGTAGTACAACATATAAGCATCGATCACAATTAGCCTAACTAAAACTGTTGACATACTGCAAGCAAAAACAGAGTGCCTGAAACTTTTGATTCTCCAACTAACCATTAACTCTCCCACAGTCGTCCACCCCCAAGCATCCTAACCAGCAACAGAAAAGTGGCTCGTGAAATTTACCAAGGTTTTCAAGGTCAGATGCTGTAGGCATATACAGGGGTAACATAGTGTAACAAAAAGTGGAATGTTTAATGTGGCCAGTGAAATACTTATTTGTTCATTATTGAATTGAATTCCCGATAAGCTGCAGTTGGGACTGGATTTGTTTCCTTTTGCTTGAGATTATTAGCAGGAATTTATGATCGCGATCGTGCTTTTTGATTTTGCTTTCCAAAGGTACTATTGCATTCTTTAAAACAGAGAGAAAAATAACTGGAAAGATTTTGTGGGGGACATGTTTTATGAAACATTGCAGAAGTGCTGTGAGTTGGGACTTCCTTCAGTTAGTGTAATGTTCCAGTGATAGCATCTCAGTTCCAGGGAACAAGGTTATTTAAATACTAGGGTTAAATGCAGCATAAATATTGGCGCAACAGAGTAACCTGATCTGCAGAGGCTATACAATTTTGGAGCAGCACCCATTGCAAGGGAAAGGCAGAGGTTGGATTAGCTTGAGGGCAGCAGGAATCTATTTAAATTTATCATCTGGACTTCCACTCTGGAATATTGTTACAATTACAATCAATTCCTTTGGAAATGCTAATCCCTGCAGATTAATTCCCTTGGCTCAGCATGAGGCCCATCAAATTTAAATCTTATTAGGCCTATCAGACGCTTCTGTCAGATTTGCCAGGGTAGTATGTAACACCTGAACAAATGCCCAAAGTGTCCCGTCCATGAGCACAATTTGATGATTAGTGTATACAGGGAGAAAACACGGTGGATCCAAATTGCATTTCTTCCTTCCATTGCTCCACCGGAATCACAGATTTTGTTGGATTCCTGTGTTCGCCACACAAGTGTACAAACTTTCACAATATCACAAAGCAGGTTTAAATGAACATGACTCTTGGCTCGCTAGATCTCATCCTCCAGGAATACCAACCTTCCTCCATGCTCAGCTGTTTTAAAACAAATCCAGTCAGTGTTCTGGTTTCTAAAAATTTGTTTCCGTTGTTGATCATCCTTTGAGCAGAGATCTGTTCCTGAATTTTATGCTCAGCTTGATCTTCCTCGTCCTGATCATAGCGTCTTTCTCAATCTGAAACTAGAGAGGTGATTTTGGCTGCTCAGCATTTTTGGCAGGGCAGTGCCAAAAAAAGTTCAATAATCTCACCATGCATAAGAACATAGAACTTAAAAACTATGAACAGGTGTAGGCCATTTGGTTCCTCAAGCCTGCTCCTCCATTTAATAAGATCATGTGTAACATCTACAAGATGCTCTGGAGGATCTCATCAAGGCTCCTTTGACAGCACCTTCCAAATCTGGAACCTCTACCACCAAGAAGGACAAGGGCAGCAGAGGTATGGAAACTCCAACACCTGGAACACGTATCGTCCTGACTTTGAATGATATCGCTGTTCCTTCACTGCCACTGTATCAAAATCCTGGAACCCCCAACCAACAGCAATGTGAATGTACCTATACCTCATGGCCGGCAATGTTAAGAAGGAGGCTCACCACTACTTTTTCAAGGCAATTAGGGACGGGCAACAAACACTGGCCTTTCCAGCGATACCCACATTCCATGAAAGACGAAAAATGTCCCAGCTGTCTCCAGTTGTTGAACGTTCTCCTATTCCTAATGCTGTTATGTGCAGCACCTATGACCCCAATGCTTACCTTTTTTGAATATGCACCGCATATTGTTCCCTACCTGACCTAGTGGTTATTCTAACAACGACTCCAGTTGCACTGGAGTTTGGCTGATGTTCGTCCATAATTCTTGGAGTTGAAACAAAGAACAAAGAAAAGTACAGCACAGGAACAGGCCCTTCTACCCTCCACGCCTGCGCCGACCATGCTGCCCATCTAACCTAAAATTCCTCTATTCCCATCCTATTCATGTATTTGTCAAGTTGCCCCTTAAACGTCACTATTGTCCCTGCTTCCACCACCTCCTCCGGCAGCGTGTTCCAGGCACCCACTACCCTCTGTGTACAAAACTTGCCTCATACATCTACTCTGAACCCTGCCCCTCGCACCTTAAACCTATGCCCCCTAGTAAACGACCCCTCTACCCTAGGAAAAAGTCTCTGACTATCCACTCTGTCTTTGCCCCTCATAATTTTGTAGGCCTCTATCAGGTCGCCCCTCAACCTCTGTCATTCCAGTGAGAACAAACCAAGTTTATTCAACCTCCCTCATAGCAATGCCCTCCATACCAGGCAACATCCTGATAAATCTCTTCTGCACCCTCTCTAAAGCCTCCACATTCTTCTGGTAGTGTGGCGACCAGAATTGAACACTATACTCCAAGTGTGGCCTAACTAAGGTTCTATATAGCTGCAAACAAAGAACAAAGAACAAAGAAAAGTACAGCACAGGAACAGGCCCTTTGGCCCTCCAAGCCTGCGCCGACCATGCTGCCCGACTAAACTACAATCTTCTACACTTCTGGGGTCCGTATCCCTCTATTCCCACCCTATTCGTGTATTTGTCAAAATGCCCCGTAAACGTCACTATCGTCCCTGCTTCCACCCCCTCCTCCGGCAGCAGGTTCCAGGCACCCACTATCCTCTGTGTAAAAAACTTACCTCGTACATCTCCTCTAAACCTTGCCCCTTGCACCTTAAACCTATGCCCCCTAGTAATTGACCCCTCTATCCTGGGAAAAAGTCTCTGACTATCCAGTCTGTCTATGCCCCTCATAATTTTGTAGACCTCTATCAGGTCGCCCCTCAACCTCCATCGTTCCAGTGAGAACAACCGAGTTTATTCAACCTCTCCTCATAGCTAATGCCCTCCACACCAGGCAACATCCTGGTAAATCTCTTCTGCACCCTCTCCAAAGCCTCCACATCCTTCTGGTAGTGTGGCGACAAGAATTGAACACTATACTCCAAGTGTGGCCTAACTAAGGTTCTATACAGCTGCAACATGACTTGCCAATTTTTTTACTCAATGCCCCAGCCAATGAAGGCAAGCATGCCATATGCTTCTTTTTTTTTTTAAATAATATTTTATTGAAAATTTTTGGTCAACCAACACAGTACATTGTGCATCCTTTACACAACATTGTAACAATACAGATAATAATGACCTTTTTAAATTTAAACAAAAACAACAACAAATAAATAAATATTAAATAACAAAAAATAAAAACTAGCCCTAATTGGCAACTGCCTTGTCTCAGGCCACACCCCCCCCCCATCCCTCCCCCCCCCCACCCCCCCAAGTCCTGGGCCGCTGCTGCTGCCTTCTTTGTTCTCCCCCATCTATCTTTCCGCAAGATATTCGACGAACGGTTGCCACCGCCTAGTAAACCCTTGAGCCGACCCCCTTAGGACGAACTTAATCCGCTCTAACTTTATGAACCCCGCCATATCATTTATCCAGGTCTCCACCCCCGGGGGCTTGGCTTCTTTCCACATTAGCAGTATTCTGCGCCGGGCTACTAGGGACGCAAAGGCCAAAACATCGGCCTCTTTCGCCTCCTGCACTCCCGGCTCTTGTGCAACCCCAAATATAGCCAACCCCCAGCTTGGTTCGACCCGGACTCCTACTACTTTCGAAAGCACCTTTGTCACCCCCATCCAAAACCCCTGTAGTGCCGGGCATGACCAAAACATATGGGTATGATTCGCTGGGCTTCTCGAGCACCTCGCACACCTATCCTCCACCCCAAAAAATTTACTGAGCCGTGTTCCAGTCATATGTGCCCTGTGTAATACCTTAAACTGAATCAGGCTTAGCCTGGCGCACGAGGACGACGAGTTTACCCTGTTTAGGGCATCTGCCCACATCCCCTCCTCAATCTCCTCCCCTAGCTCTTCTTCCCATTTCCCTTTTAGTTCGTCCATCATAGTCTCCCCTTCGTCTCTCATTTCCCTATATATATCCGACACCTTACCGTCCCCCACCCATTTCTTTGAGATGACTCTGTCCTGCACCTCTTGTGTCGGGAGCTGCGGGAATTCCCTCACCTGTTGCCTCGCAAAAGCCCTCAATTGCATGTACCTGAATGCATTCCCTTGGGGCAACCCATATTTCTCGGTCAGCGCTCCCAGACTCGCAAACTTCCCATCCACAAATAGATCTTTCAATTGCGTTATACCTGCTCTTTGCCACATTCCATATCCCCCATCCATTCCCCCCGGGGCAAACCTATGGTTGTTTCTTATCGGGGACCCCCCCAGTGCTCCGGTCTTTCCCCTATGTCGTCTCCACTGTCCCCAAATCTTCAGTGTAGCTACCACCACCGGACTCGTGGTATAGTTCCTTGGTGAGAACGGCAATGGGGCTGTCACCATAGCCTGCAGGCTGGTCCCCCTACAGGACGCCCTCTCTAATCTCTTCCACGCCGCTCCTTCCTCCTCTCCCATCCACTTACTCACCATTGAAATATTAGCGGCCCAATAATACTCACTTAGGCTCGGTAGTGCCAGCCCCCCCCATCCCTACTACGCTGTAAGAATCCCTTCCTCACTCTCGGAGTCTTCCCGGCCCAAACAAAACCCATGATACTCTTTTCTATCCTTTTGAAAAAAGCCTTCGTGATCACCACCGGGAGACACTGAAACACAAAAAGGAATCTCGGGAGGACCACCATCTTAACCGCCTGCACCCTCCCTGCCATTGACAATGCTACCATATCCCATCTCTTGAAATCTTCCTCCATCTGTTCCACCAACCGCGTCAAATTTAGCCTGTGCAATGTGCCCCAATTCTTAGCTATCTGGATCCCCAGGTAACGAAAGTCTCTTGTTACCTTCCTCAACGGTAGGTCTTCTATTTCTCTACTCTGCTCCCCTGGATGCACCACAAACAGCTCACTCTTCCCCATGTTCAATTTATACCCTGAAAAATCCCCAAACTCCCCAAGTATCCGCATTATTTCTGGCATCCCCTCCGCTGGATCCGCCACATATAGTAGCAGATCATCCGCATATAAAGATACCCGGTGTTCTTCTCCTCCCCTAAGTATTCCCCTCCATCCCTTGGAACCTCTCAGCGCTATCGCCAGGGGCTCAATCGCCAGTGCAAACAGTAATGGGGACAGAGGACATCCCTGCCTTGTCCCTCTATGGAGCCGAAAATATGCCGATCCCCGTCCATTCGTGACCACACTCGCCACTGGGGCCCTATACAACAGCTGCACCCATCTAACATATCCCTCTCCGAACCCAAATCTCCTCAACACCTCCCACAGATAATCCCACTCCACTCTATCAAATGCTTTCTCGGCATCCATCACCACTACTATCTCCGTTTCACCCTCTGGTGGGGCCATCATCATTACCCCTAACAACCTCCGTATGTTCGTGTTCAGCTGTCTCCCCTTCACAAACCCAGTTTGGTCCTCATGAACCACCCCCGGGACACATTCCTCTATTCTCATTGCCATTACCTTGGCCAAGACCTTGGCATCTACATTGAGGAGGGAGATTGGTCTGTAGGACCCGCATTGTAGCGGATCCTTTTCCTTCTTTAAAAGAAGCGATATCGTTGCTTCTGACATAGTCGGGGGCAGTTGTCCCCTTTCCTTTGCCTCGTTGAAGGTCCTCGTCAGTAGCGGGGCGAGCAAGTCCAAATATTTTCTGTAAAATTCAACTGGGAATCCGTCCGGTCCCGGGGCCTTTCCCGTCTGCATGTTCCTAATTCCTTTCACCACTTCCTCTACCGTGATCTGTGCTCCCAATCCCATCCTATCCTGCTCTTCCACCTTGGGAATTTCCAGCCGATCCAAAAACTCCATCATTCTCTCCCTCCCATCCGGGGGTTGAGCTTCATACAATTTTTTATAAAATGTCTTAAACACTTCATTCACTCTCTCCGCTCCCCGCTCCGTCTCTCCATCTTCGTCTCTCACCCCCCCTATTTCCCTCGCTGCTCCCCTTTTCCTCAATTGGTGTGCCAGCAATCTGCTCGCCTTCTCTCCATATTCATACTGTACACCCTGCGCCTTCCTCCATTGTGCCTCTGCAGTGCCTGTGGTCAGCAAGTCAAATTCCACATGCAGCCTTTGCCTTTCCCTATACAGTCCCTCCTCCGGTGCTTCCGCATACTGTCTGTCCACCCTCAAAAGTTCTTGCAACAACCGCTCCCGTTCCTTACTCTCCTGCTTCCCTTTATGTGTCCTTATTGATATCAGCTCCCCCCTAACCACCGCCTTCAACGCCTCCCAGACCACTCCCACCTGAACCTCCCCATTGTCATTGAGTTCCAAGTACTTTTCAATGCATCCCCTCACCCTTAAGCACACCCCCTCATCCGCCATTAGTCCCATGTCCATTCTCCAGGGTGGACGCCCTCTTGTTTCCTCCCCTATCTCCAAGTCTACCCAGTGTGGGGCATGATCCGAAATGGCTATAGCCGTATATTCCGTTCCCCTCACCCTCGGGATCAATGCCCTACCCAACACAAAAAAGTCTATGCGTGAATAGACTTTATGGACATAGGAGAAAAACGAGAACTCCTTACTCCTAGGTCTACTGAATCTCCACGGGTCCACCCCTCCCATCTGCTCCATAAAATCCTTGAGCACCTTGGCTGCTGCTGGCCTCCTACCAGTCCTGGACTTCGACCTATCCAGCCTTGGTTCCAACACCGTGTTAAAGTCTCCCCCCATTATCAGCTTTCCGGTCTCTAGGTCTGGGATGCGTCCTAGCATTCGCCTCATAAAATTGGCATCGTCCCAATTCGGGGCATACACGTTTACCAACACCACCATCTCTCCCTGTAATTTGCCACTCACCATCACGTATCTGCCCCCGTTATCCGCCACTATAGTCTTTGCCTCGAACATTACCCGCTTCCCCACTAATATAGCCACCCCCCTGTTTTTCGCATCCAGCCCCGAATGGAACACCTGCCCTACCCATCCTTTGCGCAACCTAACCTGATCTATCAGTTTCAGGTGCGTTTCCTGTAACATGACCACATCTGCTTTAAGTTTCTTAAGGTGTGCGAGTACTCGTGCCCTCTTTATCGGCCCGTTAAGCCCCCTCACGTTCCACGTGATCAGCCGAGTTGGGGGGCTTCCCACCCACCCCCCCCTTGCCGGTTAGCCATCATCTTTTTCCAGCTTCTCGCCCAGTTCCCACGCGGCTGTATTTCTCCCAGACGGTGCCCCCCCCGCCCATCCTTTCCCGTACCCACTCCCCCCTTTCCCCAGCAGCAGCAACCCAGTAATTCCCCCCTCCCCCCCCCCCCCGCTAGACCCCCCGCTAGCGTAATTACTCCCCCCATGTTGCTCCCAGAAGTCAGCAAACTCTGGCTGACCTCGGCTTCCCCCCGTGATCACGGCTCGCCCCGTGCGGCGCCCCCTCCTTCCTGCTTCTCTATTCCCGCCATAATTATCATAGCGCGGGAACCAAGCCCGCGCCTCTCCCTCGGCCCCGCCTCCCATGGCCAACGCCCCATCTCCTCTCCCTCCCCACCTCCCCCCATCACCACCTGTGGGAGAAAGAAAAGTTACCATACCGCAGGATTAATCATACAATCCCTCTTCGCCCCCCCCCCCACTCGTCCCACCACTTTGTCCAAACGTTCATTTTCGTAGTCCAATCATTCCAATTTTTCTTCTACAATAAAAGTCCACGCTTCATCCGCCGTCTCAAAGTAGTGGTGCCTCCCTTGATATGTGACCCACAGTCTTGCCGGTTGCAGCATTCCAAACTTTATCTTTTTTTTGTGAAGTACCGCTTTGGCCCGATTAAAGCTCGCCCTCCTTCTCGCCACCTCCGCACTCCAATCTTGATAGACGCGGATCACCGCGTTCTCCCATTTACTACACCGAGTTTTCTTCGCCCATCTAAGGACCATTTCTCTATCCTTAAAACGGAGAAATCTCACCACTATGGCTCTGGGAGCTTCTCCTGTTCTCGATCCTCGCACCATAACTCGGTATGCTCCCTCCACCTCCAACGGACCCGTCGGGGCCTCCACTCCCATTAACGAGTGCAGCATCGTGCTCACATATGCCCCGACGTCCGCCCCCTCCACACCTTCAGGAAGGCCAAGAATCCTCAAGTTGTTCCTCCTTGCGTTATTTTCCAGTGCCTCCAACCTCTCCACAGATCGTTTCTGGTGTGCCTCCTGTATCTCCGACTTCACCACCAGGCCCTGTAAGTCGTTTTCATTCTCTGCTGCTTTCGCCTTCACGACCCGAAGCTCCTGCTCCTGGGTCTTTTGTTCCTCTTTCAGCCCTTCAATCGCCTGTAATATCGGGGCCAACAACTCTTTCTTCATTTCCTTTTTTATCTCCTCCACGCAGCGTTTCAAAAACTCTTGTTGTTCAGGGCCCCATATGAAACTGCCACCTTCCGACGCCATCTTGGTTTCTGCTTGCCTTCCTTGCCGTTGTTCCAAAGGATCCGCTGCAATCCGGCCACTTTCCTCTCCTTTTTCCATCCGTGTCCAGGGGGAACACCCTTCTGGTTTACCGCACGGTGTTTTCAGCCGTTAAAATTGCCGTTGGGGCTCCTATCAAGAGCCCAAAAGTCCGTTTCACAGGGAGCTGCCGAAACGTGCGACTCAGCTGGTCATCGCCGCACCCGGAAGTGCCTCTGCCATATGCTTCTTGACTACCTTCTCCACCTGTGTTGCCTCTTTCAGTGACCTGTGGATCTGTACACCTGGATCTCTCTGACTGTCAATACTCCTGAGGGTTCTACCATTAACTGTATATTCCCTACCTGCATTAGACCTTCCAAAAGGCATTACCTCACATTTGTACGGATTAAACTCCATCTGCCATCTCGCTGCCCAAGTTTCCAAACAATCTAAATCCTGCTGTATCCTCTGACAGTCCTCGTCGCTATCCGCAATTCCACCAACCTTTGTGTCGTCCGCAAACTTACTAATCAGACCAGTTACGTTTAATTGTCCTCTTAATCATTTATATATACGACGAACAGCAAAGGTCCCAGCACTGATCCCTGCGGAACACCACTAGTCACAGCCCTCCAATCAGAACAGCACCCTTCCATTGCTACTCTCTGCCTTCTATGACCTAGCCAGTTCTGTATCCATCTTGCCAGCTCACCTCTGATCCCGTGTGACTTCACCTTTTGTACCAGTCTGCCATGAGGGACCTTGTCAAAGGCCTTACTGAAGTCCATATAGACAACATATAAACGGTACGTCAACTTTTTTTGCTGGGTGCCATTGTCTCGGTGGCTGAATAATTCTGGGTGAAATGTGGGATACTGTGAAATCATTGGAGCTAACAACTGGCTGGGATGATACAGTGCACCTCTGAGAAACAGTCTCCTAGCTTGTTCCTGATCTGCTGGGCCGATTACCAACATTAGCTCTGCTTTCCTTCTTATCTGCTTTGATAACTTTTCTATTTGCAATTGCTCTTGGATTTTTTTGGGACAGATTACAAGAAGCTTACAAATCCAGCGTGGTCGATTTCAATTGGACATCAAAATAAGCTAATAAAACTGTATACTGTTAATGGGATTCCTATCACAGTGATTATACAATAGATAAATGTCAGCGGAGCGTAATATAGATTTAGTCACATTGAATAATCTAATCTTTTTTTTTGGAACAGCTCAGTTTGAACTGGAGTTGTCACAGGTGCAGACAGTTTTAAATGAAATACTTACAAAGCATAAAGCTGAAAAGGAAGATCTTGTCAAAAAATTTGGGTAAGATACAAACTATGAACTAAAGAAACTACAAATATGATGATAGATTTTACTAATCACGTATATTCTGTAGCACACCAGCGCGCCTTACATGGTTTTCTGTCTATTTGTTTTATTAAACATAAAAACGGTGGGTGTGCTATCTAATAATAATAATCTTTATTGTCAGAAGTAGGCTTACATTAACACTGCAATGAAGTTACTGTGGAAAGCCCCTAGTCGACATATTCCGGCACCTGTCTGGATACACAGAGGGAGAATTCAAAATGTCCAAATGACCTAATAACTTATCTTTCGGGACTTGTGGGAGGAAACCGGAGCATCCGGAGGAAACCCACGCAGACACGGGGAGAATGTGCAGACTCCGCACAGACAGTGACCCAAGCCGGGATATGAACCTGGGACCCTGGTGCTGTGAAGCCATAGTGCTAACCACTGTTCTACCGTGTATGGGTGCCTGGTTCATGCTGCGACCCTGCAAATCTCTGCACTAGAAATTCTCATTTCGTTGTGGAGTGTAATTCAAAGCCAATGGCTAACATAAAAGAAAAGGGATGGTAGGAATGAACAAAAAAATATTGCTGGCAAGATGAAATGGAGGGAGTTCACCGCATCAGAGATTATGATCGGTATTAAAGGATCCAATAAACACACGTCTTATTGTTTGATACTGTGATTAAATTATAAATTTGTTATTTTGTGCTTGAAAGGATACTATTGCACATTGCTAATGCACTGTAAAGGGGAAATGGGCGAACAGCTGCAAGATAAAGCACTCACAGGCAGCAAATTAAATTTCAAATGAACATGCTGGATTTGTAAACAAAATTGGAGCCAATTACATCATTTCTATTCTTTTGCCAGTAATATAATTATATTTTGCATCTACCCTGTATAGAATTCAATTTTTCTAAGCTACTACTTTGTAAATCAATATTTTCAGCAATCTTTTCTTCCTGCTGACAGCTCTCAGGTCTGTCTGTCTGTTTATGTTTAGTAATACAAACTGTAAACAACAGCACAAGGAAAAAAAAATTATATCAACAAGGACTGAAATGTGAGCCAGTTCCCAAATAAAATGTTGTGCACATAAATAGAATACAATTTTCACCCGAAGGAGTGGATTCCAATGAAGGCTCACATTTTATTGGTTACTGTCTAAATTGGGCAGATTGCTCAGTCCCTGAGGGCATTAATAATCAAACAGATAAGGGGCAACTTTAACAGGGGAGGTGGGTTAGAGTACGTACAGAGTGTTAAGCCTGCTCAAAGGGATCATGAACCGGGGTCCCAACATCATCATGTCCACTTCCAGTTTTCACATTGGTGGGTCTGCAAGCAAGCGGGAAACCTCATGAATCTGCTGGAAAACTAAAATAGCGTTTTATAGAAGTAATCAGTTGCTGTTTTAAACAACATTCTGGCTTTATTAACATTTTTAGCAGTCAGAGCACCCATACACTAAGCTGTCAGCATCTTGCCAAGGTCAACCCCCTGAATACACAGGGAGTGAGTACTTCTTCAGTAAAACTGACAGACTGGGAAGGCTTTGAATAGTGACACTGACGGGCTGAAGCCATGGCCAGGTGAATGCATTCTCAAAATGTCCTTGCACTTCTTAATAGGTAATCACCAAGAAGTCAGTCTTGCGCTTCACTCATATGAGCTAGATATCCTTGTTGGCCGTCTTCACCACGGCATGGAGAAAAGGTAGAGAGCTATAAGAAGTTTATTGTGTGGAGAGGAGAGAAGGATAACATCATAGAGGGTTCCTTGAGTAGCACAAATGGACTTGGGAGTCCTTGGGCGGGATTCTGCGGGAATCAGCACGGCGGGCAACTCCGGCGTGAAGGAGTGGCATGAACCACTCCGGCGTTGGGCCGCCCCGAAGGTGCAGAATCCTCCACACCTTCAGGGGCTAGGCCGGCGGCGGAGTGGTTTGCGCCATGCCGGCTGGTGGGGAAGGGGCTTGGCGCCACGCCAACCAGCGCGAAGGGCCTCCGCCGGCTGGCGCGAGTTGGCACATGTGCGGGAGCGATCGCAGCGCATGCGCAGGGGGGTACAACTCCGCGTCGGCCATCGCGGACTTTTAAACCAGCCGATGCGGAGGGCCGTCCGATCGCGGGCCAGGCCACCGTGGGGGAACCTCCCGGGGCCAGATCCCTCCGCGCCCCCCCGACGACCCCGGAGGCTGCCAGTGCAACCAGGTCCTGCCGGTAAGTATCTGTTGTAATTTACGCCGGCGGGACCGGCCTAAAACGGGCAGCATGGTAGCATTGTGGATAGCATAATTGCTTCACAGCTCCAGGGTCCCAGGTTCGATTCCGGCTTGGGTCACTGTCTGTGCGGAGTCTGCACGTTCTCCCCGTGTGTGCGTGGGTTTCCTCCGGGTGCTCCGGTTTCCTCCCACAGTCCAAAGATGTGCAGGTTAGGCAGAATTGCCATGCTAAATTGCCCTTAGTGTCCAAATTTGCCCTCAGTGTTGGGTGGGGTTACTGGGTTATGGGGATAGGGTGAAGGTGTGGTCTTGGGTAGGGTGCTCTTTCCAAGAGCCGGAGCAGACTCGATGGTCCGAATGGCCTCCTTCTGCACTGTAAGTTCTATGTAAAACCGACCAGTGGGGCGCGATTCCCGCCCCCGCCAAATCCCCGGCGTCGGATAATTCGGCAGCCAGCGGGGGCGGGATTCACGCCGCCCCCTGGCGATTCTCCGACCCGGCGGGGGGTCGGAGAATCCCGCCCCTTGTTCACGATTCTCTTCAGGTTAACGTGCAGGTTCAGTCGGCAGTTAGGAAGGCAAATAAAATGTTAGCATTCATTTCAAGAGGGCTAGAATACAAGAGCAAGGATCTACATCTGAGGCTATATAAGCCTCTGATCAGACCCCATTTTGAGCATTGTGAGCAGTTTTGGGTCCTGTATTTAAGGAAGGATGTGCTGGCCTTGGAAAGGGTTGTGGTAAACCACTTTTGCACCTGTATTAGGTGATATAAGGTAGGACCTGTACTATAGGTTTGCCGGTAGTCCCTGCCTGCTGGCTTCGCCCAGTAGGCGGAGTATAAATATGCGTGTCCTCCATTCAGCAGCCATTTCGCCAGCTGCTGTGGGAGGCCACACATCTTAGAGCAATAAAGCCTCAGTTGTATCCAACTCTAGTCTTTGTTCAATTTATTGCTCGACGATTTTCTAAAAGATGGACCTCTGAATCAAACCAGATCGCCTGCAGCTGGATCCGCAATCAAGCAAAGCCAAAAAGGACTTTAATCACTGGCTAGATTGCTTCGAGGCGTACATCAACTCAGCAACCACCCCTGTTCCGGAGGCTCAGAAGATACAGATCCTGTACTCAAGGTTGAGCTCCAACATGTTTCCGCTGATCCAGGACGCCCCGAACTACGCCGACGTCATGGCGCTTCTCAAAGAAAATTACGCACAGAAAACGATAAAATCTTGCGTTGGAGGCTCCAGCTCTCTACCTATAATTACGAGATTATGTATCGCCCCGGCAAACTCAACGAGCCCCCAGAGGCGCTAACCCGAGGTACATGTGCCAGCGCACAAGTAGACCGACTCTGGGCCCTGCACGACAGCCTTTGTCACCCGGGAGTCACACGGTTGTACCATTTCATAAAGGCTCGCAACCTGCCCTACTCCGTCGAGGAAGTACGGACAATCACCAGGGACTGCCAGGTCTGTGCGGAGTGCAAGCCGCACTTCTACCGGCCGGACCGTGCGCGCCTGGTGAAGGCCTCCCGCCCCTTTGAACGCCTCAGCGTGGATTTCAAAGGGCCCCTCCGCTCCACCGACCGAAACATGTATATTCTCAGTGTGGTCGATGAGTACTCCAGGTTCCCCTTCGCCATCCCATGCCCCGACATGATGTCTGCCACCGTCATCAAAGCCCTAAACACTATCTTCGCTCTGTTCCCCGCCTACATCCACAGTGACAGGGGATCCTCATTCATGAGCGATGAGCTGCGTCAGTTCCTGCTCAGCAGGGGTATCGCCTCCAGCAGGACGACCAGCTATAACCCCCGGGGAAATGGGCAGGTAGAGAGGGAGAACAGGATGACGTGGAGGGCCGTCCAACTGGCCTTAGGGCCAGGAACCTCCCAGCCTTTCGCTGGCAGGAGGTCTTCCCTCATGCACTCCACTCCATTCGGTTACTACTGTGCACCGCTACGAACAACACACCCCAAGAACGTCTTTTTGCCTTCCCCTGGAAGTCCACATCTGGGGTGTCGCTCCCGACTTGGCTCGCAGCTCCAGGACCAGTCCTGCTCTGTAGGCGCGTCCGCCTCCACAAGGCGGACCCGTTGGTGGAAAGGGTGCAATTGCTCCAGGCCAACCCCCAGTATGCCTACATGGCTTACCCCGACGGCCGCCAAGATATGGTCTCCCTCAGGGACCTAGCACCAGCAGGTTCCACACACACACACCTCTCCGGCCCGGCGCCACCCTCCCCTCCCCCGGCGCTCCCAGCATTAACTCCACCAGGACCATCTGTCCTTCCCCTGCCCACGCCCGAGGATGAAGAGGATTTCGGCACGCTCCCAGAGTCACCGAACACCAGGCCAGCATCGACATCGCCGCCACCACTACGTCGCTCCCAGCGGAACATCAAGGCACCAGACCGGTTAAATCTCTAACTGGCACCAGACTTCAAAAGACATTTTTTTTCTGATTGAATACTGTAAATATAAATTCATTGCTGTATATAGTTCTCCTCCACCCCCGTCGGACTCAATTTTAACAAGGGGTGAATGTGGTAAACCACTGTTGCACCTGTATTAGGTGAGGTAAGGTAGGTCCTGTACTACAGGTTCGCCGGTAGTCCCTGCCTGCTGGCTCTGCCCAGTGGGCGGAGTATAAATATGCGTGTCCTCCATTCAGCAGCCATTTTGCCAGCTGCTGTGGGAGGCCACACATCTTAGAGCAATAAAGCCTCAGTTGTATCCAACTCTAGTCTTTGTTCAATTGATCGTGCCTGAAGGGTCCAGAGGAGGTTCATAAGAATGATCCCTGGAATGACGAGCTTGTCGTATGTGGAACGTTTGAGGACTCTGGGTCTGTACTTGTTGGAGTTTAAAAGAATAAGGGGGGATCTTATTGAAACTGACAGGATACTGCGAGGCCAGGATAGAGCGGACGTGGAGAAGCTGACTTGTAGGATAAACTAGAACCAGAGGGCATAATCTCAGACTAAAGGATGATCTTTTAAAACAGAGATGAGGTGGAATTTCTTCAGCCAGAGGGTGGTGAATCTGTGGAACTCTTTGCCACAGAAGGCTGTGGAGGCCAAATCACTGAGTGTCTTTAAGACAGAGATACATAGGTTCTTGATCAATAAGGGGATCAGGAGTTATGGGGAGAAGGCAAGAGAATAGGGATGAGAAAAATATCAGCCATGATTGAATGGCGGAGCAGACTCGATGGACTGAGTGGCCTAATGTCTTATGGTCTTCTGGTCTATGTGCCAGAATGCATTAGGATGAGGGTGACTGTAAGTGTTGGCTGCTCAGGTGGGGATATAAGGAGGTGCCTGGGGAGGTGCGTGGGCCTAGATAGGGTGCTCTTTCGGAGGTTCGGTGCAGACCTGATAGGCCGAATGGCCTCCATCTGCACTGTAGGGATTCTAATATTCTGCGATTTGTGAGCCTGGCTTCTTCCTTGCAGATCAATGCTGCGTCCTTCTAATTAGACAGATTCAGCACATCATACTGCCCATCCTCTCCGATTGGCATGGAAACCCAGAAACAGGATACTATTCCATTAGGTAAAGAGCTCTGGCAAAGCTTGCTCCAGCAGTAGTCAGTTCCTGACCCGAATTCCATTCTTTTGGCACTGACTAAGCCTTGAAAATTCTGCCCATAGTGTGGAACTGGAATTATGTTCAGGTCAGATTGTATAGAGGTGATATGTCCCCTTCCTTGAGAATATTAGTGAACCAGTGGGTATTTACAACAGTCTGCCAATTCCACTGTCATTTTTCTTCTGCTTGCCCACAAAACTCCAGCCATAAATAAGTCTTTCTCACTGTGAGCTCCCTTTATAAAGGAATAGGTCACCTGTAACTAGTGGCTGAGTTCACCACTGTGGCTACCACCAACCCCCACAACAAGAAACCACTCGCTGTCTACCTGATGCAGGCACACCCACAATGCTATTAGGAAGGGAGTTCCAGGAGTTTGATCCAACGACAGTGAAGGAACAGAGATATAGTTCCAAGTCAGGATGTAGTATGGTTTGGATTGGAATTTGCAGGTAATGTTCCCATGTGTCTGCTGTCTTTGTTCTTCTAGGTGGGAGAGGTTTCAGATTTGGAAAGTGCTGTCAGAGGAGCCTTGGTGAGATCCTGCAGTCCATCGTGTACATGGTACAGTGTTACTTGCCACTTACCAGCCCAAGCTTGAATGTTGTCCAGCTCTTTCCCTGGTTATCCTCTTCCCCTTGATATACCCATGGAATATCTTGGGATTATCCCTAATCTTACCTGCCAGAGCAAAGAGTGGGCAAGAAAAAGCACTGGCTGGAAAGATTAGGGAAAATCCCATGATATTCCGTGGGTATAACAAGGGGAAGAGGATAACCAGGGAAAGAGTAGGACCCACTGGGGACCGAGGGGGTAATCTGTACATAGAGCTGAATGACAATGGGAGCGTGTTAAACATATACTTCACATCTGTCTTCACTTTGGATAAGGAGGATGTCGGTGCAGAATTCAGACAGAGAGACTGTGAGGTTCTTGAGCAGTTTGACATAGGGAGTGAGGAGGTACTGGAGATTTTGGCAGGCTTAAAAGTGGACAAATCCCCAGATCCAAATCAGTTATATCCTGGCTGCTGTGGGAGGAAATTATAGAGTCTCTGACTCAAATTTTTAATTCCTCTCTGGCCACAGGGGAGGTACTGGAGGATTGGAGGTCAGCTAATGTGGCTCCACTTCTCAAGAAGAGTGGTAGAGATAAACCTGGGAATTACAGACCAGTGAGTATCACATCTGTAGTGGGGAAACTATTGGAGAAAATTCTGAAGGACAGAATCAATCTCGACTTGGAGAGGCAAGGTTTGATCACGGACAATCAGCATGGCTTTATCAGAGCGAGATCATACCTAACAAATCCGATTGAATTTTTTGAGGTGACCAGGTTTGTAGATGAGGGTATTCTAGTTGCTGTGGTTTATATGGATTTCAGCAAAGCCTTTGACAAGGTACCACATGGGAGACTGACAAAGAAGAGAAAAGTATATGGGATCCAGGATAACATGGCAAGTTGATTCCAAAATTAGCTTAGTTATAGGAGACATAGGGTGGTGGTAGAATGCTGCTTTAGTAACTGGAGACCAGTGTCCAGTGACGCACCAGAGGGATCAGTGCTGGGTCCTTTATTGTTTGTGATATATATAAACAATATAGAAGAAAACATGGTGGTGTGGGGTGATAAGTACTTTTGCAGATGACATGAAGATTGGTCGGATGGTTGACAGTGAAGAAGAAGATCTTAGGTTACAGGAGGATATAGACGAATTGGTCAGATGGGTAGATCAGTGGCAGATGGAATTTAATCCTGAAAAGTGTGAGGTGATGCACTTTGGAAGGAGTAACATGACAAGGGACTTCGCTAGGACATTAGGAAGCTCAGAGGAACAGAGGGATCTTGGGGCGCTTGTCCACTGATCCCTGAAGGCAGCAGGGCAGGTGAATAGGGGAGTTAAGAAATCATATGAACCGGGATTCTCCCTTCCGGAGACTAAATCCCCACACCGGAGGGAAAACCGGCGCAAACGACTCCGGCGCCAACGGGCCCCCAAGGTGAGGAATTCTTACCTGTCTCGGGTTAGGTGAACGGCAGAGGGTTTGGCGCCGCACCAGCCGGTGCTGAAGGGACGGCGCAAGTTGGCGCATGAGTGGAATGGCCGTTGTGATCTCGCGCATGCGCAGAACCGCCGGTGTGATTCTGCGCATGCGCAGACCGGCCAGCGTATTTTGACGCATGCGCGGGGAGTTCTCTTCTCCGCGATGGCCATGGCGGAGCCCTACCAGGGCCGGCGCGGAAGGAAGAAATGCCCCCATGGAACAGGCCTGCCCGCAGATCGATGGGCCCCGATCGCGGGTCAGGCCCCCGCAGCCATGGCGGAGCTCGACCGGGGCCGGCGCGGAAGGAAGAAGTGCCCCCACGGAACAGGCCCACCTGCAGATCGGTGGGCCCCGATCGCGGGCCAGGCCCCCTTGGAGGCCCCCCCGGGGTCGGATCCCCCCCCCCCCTCCGAGGACCGCCCCCGCCGACTTACCTGCCAGGTCCCGCCGTGTGGAACCATGCGTAACCCACGCTGGCGGGACTGGGCAAAAACGGACGGCCGCTCGGCCCAATGGGGTCTGGAGAATTGCTGGGGCGGGCTGGTGCCAACGGCCCCCGACTGGCGTGGCGTGAATCTGCGCCGGCCCACAAAACGGCGCCGAAGAATATGGCAGCCGGCGTCAGGGCGGCAGTGCGGGATTCACGCCGCCCCCCCGGGGATTCTCCGACCCGGCGGGGGTCGGATAATCCCGCCCGTGGCCTTTATCAGTCTTGACATTAATTTTAAGAGCAGGGAGATTATGTTGGAACTGTACAGGGCTTTGGTTCGGCCACAATTGGAGTACAGTGTTCAGTTCTGGTCACCGCACTATAGGAAGGGTGTGATTGCATTAGAGAGAGTGCAGAAGAGATTCACCAGGATGTTGCCTGGGGTGGCGCATTTTAGCTATGAAGTGAGGCTGGGTAAACATGGGTCGTTTTCTTTGGAGCAGAGAAGGCTGAGGGGGGACCTGATTGAGGTGTGAAAGTTTATGAGGTGCATGGAGAGGGTGGATAGAAAGGAGCTGTTGCCCTTAGTTGAAGAGTCAATACCAACTGGGCACAATTTTAAGGTGAAAGGCAGAGGGCGGGATTCTCCGTTGGCTGACGTCAAAATCGGGAGGCGCGTTTGGGCGGAGAATCGGTTCCGATGCCAAAATCACTGCTGGTGCCGATTTGAAGCCAAATCGCAATTCTCCGACACCTCAACAGCGGCGTCAATGCGTTCCAGAACGCATGTACAGTAAACACTATTTGCATATCATTAGAGGGCCTGACCTGCTATTCACTGGAGACTCCGTGATTCCCTGCTTCTGATGGGCCGAGTTCCCGACAGCGTGGTTCATTTGTGCTTTTAAAAATCGGGACACCGGCATTGTGGCTGCTGAAGGAGACTGGGGACGGAAAGTGTCCAACACCGCCATGGTGTGCTGACAGTTATGCCGCTGACCGGGGGGCTTCTGCCAGGTGCGGGGAGTAGCGGGGGACCAGGAGGTGGGCTGTGGGGTCGGGGTGAACGGCAGCCGTGTAGCTGTGCACGCACCGACAGTTCACTGTGAACTTAGGGCCACCGGTCATATAGGTCCCCCCCAGACAACTCCCCCAGGTGCCCTGTGGCCCCAGTCGACCCATCAGCTGTATGCACACGTTCCAGCGCAACCAGTGCCATCTTGTTGGCTGGGATGAGTGTGTGTATGGAGTGTAATGTTAATGTGCGGCTGCAGCTTGTCAGCCTCCAGAGTGTCAATCACGGACCTGGCGAATCCCGCATAGTTTCTCATTAGAATCGATTGTGTTCCATGTGGTGACGGTGCTCGCCCTTCCACAGTTGCTGAATCTTGGCGTCAAATTTGCTGTTATGAAAGTCCACAAATCCTGCCCCGGCGTCGCCACTTAGGGTGGGATTCTGCGGTCTCCGATGCCGAAATTGTGTTCGCCGATCGGCTGGAGAATCCCTGTTTGCGCCAAAATCGGGGGCGCAGCCGCTTTTGTGATGCTCCACCCACTCGAAAACATGCCGCACACCGTCGGGATGGCCTCAGGACGTCACCTGAGGCCCTCCCCCGATGCTCCGCCCCCGATGGGCCGAGTTCGCCACGGCGTGGAACACATACCCTAATTATTTTCATGAACCCGGTGTGGCGGCTGTGGACTCAGCCCAGTGCTGCCACCACGGGCAGGGGGGACTTTGGCAGGGGCTGGGGGCACTAGTGGGAGGTGGTCCGGGGGTGGCGAGCCTGGTCAAAAGGGAGCAGTTTTTGGCAGACCGGGTCCGCACGCGGTCGACGCCATGTTGCACGGCGCGGCTGCTGCAGGCCGTGCGCAGGCGCGGCCACGGACCCGGCAATTCTCTGGCCGTATCCGCAGGTACAGCCGGGGGCTTTACGCTAATGCCTGTGAGCCCCCCACCAGACGGACGATCGGTGCAAGCTTTTGCGCCGTTTTTTCAGGCGTAAAACGTCACTGTTCCCATGCCGGCGTCAGCACTTGGTCTTCAAATCGGAGAATCCAGCCCAGGAGGTTTAGAGGGGATTTGAAGAAAGATCTTTTCATCCAGAGGGTGGTGGGAATCTGGAATGCACTATTGGGAGGTTAGTAGAGGCGGGAGATCTCACAACCTTCAAAAGGTACTTGGATGCACACTTGAGATGTCATGAAATTCAATGCTATGGACCAAGTGGTGGGAAGCGGGATTCGTGTACATTCAGAGTAGTTTTTGTCAGTTAGGCTTGATGGGCCGAAGGGCCTCTTCTGTATTGTATTCTGAAACCTAGTCCATGTGTGACAAAAAGCACTGCTGGAGCGTGATCTGTTCAATTACTTCTTGGTTTGCGAAAGATTATGTTTTAGAACTTAAATGTTGGTAGGAACAGCACGCAAAGCAACCGTATCACCTTGACTGACATATTCTACTTGACAGTAAAACAGCATTAAATTAACGACATTTATCTACTTCTTTGAGTTTATTTGCAATGACGTCTGTCATAGGGCTGTGATAAATTAAATTAACAAACTCAAAAAAAGAAATAAAAGCTACACTTACACAGCGTAGAACAATAGTAAGTGCAACTAAAGTAATTTGTGCTGAGATGCATGCTGCCATTTGTCAAGAACTATATGCCACATAAAAGAAGTATCAGCTTTCCCCCATTTTTTATTTACAGGGTCTCTCCAGCATCATTCAGACAGGGTACATTACAGAAACAAGTAACAGCTCTGGCCTCTCGGCAAAGGAGATTCCTAAATCTGCTACAGAAACGGAGAGCATTAGATCAGAAGTTGCAAGAATACAAATTAAAATTGAAACAAACGCAGAAAGATAATTCAGCAAACCCGACTAAAAGTTTGACTTGTACGATTGAGAGCTGCACGAGGACAGACACCCGTTCTAATGAAGCACAGGTTTTGAGTCAGAGTGAGGAACCGAGTGCTAGTTCTGTCAGTGCGACCTCCAGAGAAGCAGGAATAACCTGTCCATCTGCCGAAGCAGAATGCATGCAAAAGCATCGTTTGGACAAGATGGGCTTTGTTGCTATTCAGGATACAAATAGACAGGGTGCTCTTCAGGAAAATACAGCCAGGTATAGCAATGAAAGAGCTGCTCCCATTTGCGTCCTTGACACAAGCAGTGACAGCAGTATATGTGCAGCAAGTCCTTCTAAATCTGTCTCAAGCAAAGGAGAAGCAAATGCTTTGCAGTCACATTCTCTAGATACGTCGCACATTCAGAGGGAAACATTAAACGCAAGCCAGGCTGACAATGGAGATTCAACAGCATGCAGTAACTCTGGCCAGAATGATCTTTTGAGTACCACACAGTCAACCCATAATCCAGAAAATAACTTAGAAATTACTGATGATTGTACAGTGTTGAACACCAGTGTTGAAAAATCCAATGCTATTCACAAGGAAGTCATCAACACAAATCCAATTGAAACCAGCCGTAACAGTCAAAATAGTCGATTAACATCAGCTGCTACACGACCTACAATAACATTGCTGCCAAAGAATACAATGGAGAAATTTCTTGTTCAACCCCAAACATTTCAACAGAAGTCTAGCCATCAGCTCATTGCCTTGCCAAGTACATCGCAGTGGGGTGGGAATCGACAACAGACTTTACAGTTTAACACTGTAGGATCGAGTGGCATATGCCAGGCTAGGTTAAATGCTGTTCATCCAAACAATCAGTGCACAATGCAGGTAAATGCCACTCAGGTTACCAGGAACAGTGAAGATAACAGCCTGGTGGGTGTGTCTACTCCATCTGGGAGGCAGCATGATGCAGAATCTCTACCAGAGGATAAAGGAAGTGGACAGAGAAAACTGCTACACTTAATAGATCTAATCAATCACAGATTAATTCAACCAGGAAAAGATGTTCTGCAAGTCAAACTGCAGGTATGTCATTAAAGCAAAACAATTTTGTGGTAGAAAGTGTTTTTGGTGCAAAATGATCCTTTCACGTATAGTTTGCAAATAAACTGATGATTCCCCTGCTGGATAGGATATTCCAAAAGTGGAAATATGGAACTGTTGTCCCCAAAAGCTTGATAGATCCTTGTTAGGTAAAGGTCATGTTGGAGTTGTATAGAACTTCGCTGAGGCTACAAAGTACTGTATGCCGTTCTGGTCGCCACATTATAGGAAGGATGTGACTGCACTGGAGGGGGTGCAGAGGAGATTCACCAGGATGTTGCTTGGGATGGGATATTTAAGTTATGAAGAGAGGTTGGATGGGCTTGGCTTGTTTTCATTGGAGCAGAGATGACTGAGGGGCGATCAGATCAAGGTTTACAAGACAATGAGGGGCATGGACAGAGTGGAGAGGGAGCAGCTGCTCCCCTTAGTTGAAGGCACAGTCATGAGGGGACACAAGTTCAGGGTGAGGGGCAGGAGGTTTAGGCGGGATGTGAGGGAAAACCTTTTTACACAGGGTGGTGACGGTCCTGAATTCACTGCCTGGGAGGGTGGGAGAGGTGGATTCCCTCACATTCTTTAAAAAGTATATGGATCATTTTATAGTAGAGTGCTTAGAAGATAATGGCAGGACAGAGTCCTCATGGATTTATGAAGGAGAAATCATGCTTGACAAATCTACTGGAATTCTTCGAGGATGTAACTAGTAGAGTTGACAAGGGGGAGCCAGTGGATGTGATATATTTGGACTTTCGGAAGGCTTTTGACAAAGTCCCGCATGTGTAAAATTAAAGCACATGGGATTAGTGGTAATGTATTCAGATGGAGAGAATACTGGTTGGCAGACAGGAAACAAAGAGTAGGAATTAACGGTTCTTTTTCAAATTGGCAGGCAATGACCAGTGAGGTACCGCAGGGTTCTATGCTCGGACCCAACTATTCACAATAAATATTAATGATTTAGATGAGGGAACAAAATGGCATATCTCTAAATTTGGAGATGACATCAAGTTGGGTGGGAAGGTGAGCTGTGAGGAGGATGCAGAGATCCTTCAGTGTTATTTGGACAAGTTGAATGAGTGGACAAATGAATGGCTAATGCAGTATAGTGAAGAAATGCGAGGTTTCTTCCACTTGGTAGCAGAAACGAGGCCTCTTAGCCTCCTTCTCTCCAAGGAAAATATTCATAATCTCTCCAATCTATCCTCATAACTGAAGTCCCTGGAACCATTCTGAGTCTAAGAAAGAATAGAAAATTATGGCCAGTGCCTCCTGAGTATCGCTTGGATGCAATTATCTGGTCCTGGTGTACTATCAACTTTTATGTACAGACAGCCTATCTAAGTTGGGCAGCATGGTAGTACAAGTGGATAGCACTGTGACTTCATAGCGCCAGGGTCCCAGGGACGATTCCCCGCTGGGTCACTGTCTGTGCGGAGTCTGCACATTCTCCCCGTGTCTGCGGGGTTTCCTCCGGGGGCTCCGGTTTCCTCCCACAGTCCAAAGATGTGCAGGTTAGGTGGATTGGACATGCTAAATTGCCCTTAGTGTCCAAAAAGGGTAGGGGGGGTTATTGGGTTACAGGGATAGGGTGGATGTTAGGGCTTGAGTGGATCGGTGCAGACTCGATGGGCCGAATGGCCTCCTTCTGCACTGTATGTTCTATGTTCTAATACCTTCTCTTTGTCAATTTTAAACCCTTCTTGTGTCTAAATTACCTCCTCTTTCACCATGGTCTGTGCAACTGCAACATCTTGTGAGGTAATGCCTTTTGGGTGAAGAAACATGGGAGACAATACAGGCTTAATGGTACAACTTTGAGGGGAGTACAGAAGCAGAGTGACCTCTGGGTTCAAGTGCATAATTCTCTGAAGGTGGCCAGGCAAGTTGAAACAGTTGTTAAGAAGGCTTATAGGATCCGTGGATTTATAAAGAGAGGCATAGATTAGAAAAGCAAGTGAGACGCTACACCTCTACAAATCATTGATCAGACCACCGTTAGGATATTGTGATCAGTTCTGGGCACCCTATTTAAGGAAGGATTTTAAAGCCCTAGAGAAAGTGCAAAGCAGATTTACTGGAATTATACCAGGAATGAGGAATTTTAGATACAAGGAAAGATTAGAGAAATTGGGCTTGTTCTCCTTAGTGCAGAGAAAATTAATAGGTGACCTTATTGAGGTGTTCAAAATTATGAACAATTTTGACAGGGTAAAGAAGGATATTTTGTTTCCATTAGTTGGTATGTCAGTGACTAGGGGGCAGCACGGTAGCACAGTGGCTAGCACAGTTGCTTCACAGCTCCAGCTTCAATTCCCGGCTGGGTCACTGTCTGTGTGGAGTCTGCAGGTTCTCCCCATGTCTGCGTGGGTTTCCTCCGGGTGCTCCGGTTTCCTCCCACAGTCCAAAGATGCATAGATAAGGTTGATTGGCTATGCTAAATTGCCCTTAGTGCCCAGAAAAGGCTTGGTGGGGTTCCAGGGATAGGGTGGAGGTGTGGGGATAGGGTGGGGGTATGGGCTTGGGTAGGGTGCTCTTTCCAAAGGCTGGTGCAGACTCGATGGTTCAAATGGCCTCCTTCTGCACTGTAAATTCTAGGATTCTATAATTTCAAGATAGTCAGCAAGACATAGAGGAGCAAAATGAGGAGAAACCTCTTTACTCAGAGAGTTGTTGGGATTTGGAATGCGCTGCCTGGGAGAGTGGTGCAGGCGGATTCCAGAGGAGGTTTCAAAAGAGAGAACAAAGAACAAGGAAAAGTACAGCACAGGAACAGGCCCTTCGGCCCTCCAAGCCTGTGCAGATTATGATGCTCGAACTAAGAAACAACCTTCTGCCCTTACTCACCCCGTATCACTCTATTTCAACCTTATTTATGTGCCCATCCAGATACCTCTTAAATGTTGCTAATGTATCTGCTTCCACCACATCTTCTGGCAGTGCGTTCCAGTCACTTATTCTTCTCTGGGTTATCCTTTATCGTTTTCAATTGGCAACCTAATCCTCATGATACAATGATCACTGTCCTCTAAGTGTTCCCCTACTGACACTTGATACACTTGGTCCACTTCATTCCTTAGAACCAGATCTTGCAGTGCCTCCTTTCTTACTCGACTGGAAACATGCTGCTGAAGAAAATTTTCCTGAACAGACTCTAGGAACGTTTGCCCATCTCTGCCCTTTACACTACTCCTATCCCAGCCGAAATTCAGATCATTAATGCCACCCACGATGACAACTGTATAATTCTTTCACCTCTCTAATTTCCTTGCAAAAAACGTCTTTCCTACTAATTGGTCACTGAGCAATGTTAATGCACCTTTTTTGTTCCTTAGCTCTAACCATATAGATTCTGTTCCTGGCTCTGGCAGGATTCTCTGTTGGCTGACGGCGAAATTGCGGAACGCGATTGGGTGGAGAATAGGTTCTGACGTCAAAATCACGGCTGGTGTCGATTTGATGCCAAATCGCAATTCTCCATCATCTTGACAGCGGCGCCAATGCGTTCTCCCAGAATGCATGTACAGTAGACACCATTTCCATGTCATTAGCGAGCCTGACCCGGTATTCTCTGGGACCTCAATGTTTCACCGCCTCCAATTGGCTGAGTTCATGACCGTGCGGTTCACTTGTGCTTTTAAAAATCATGAAACCGGCAATGAGGGAGAGAGAGAGGAGGTAGGACACAGAGATGAGTGACTGTGGACTGCTGGGCCGGACACTGACAAGGCTGGCTGGGATGGAGGGGCAGAGGGCCAAAGGGGGGCAGGGGTGGGGACGGGGGGGGGGGGGGGGGGGGACAGGCTGTGTGGCCGGGGTGATTACCCCCCCCAGTTGGGGCGATGTTCAGGCATGGACCGCAATTGCCGCAGCCTGCAAGGCAACTATCTTGCTGCGCGCCCCACTGACTACTCACTTTGGCCCTTGGTTCTGCAGGTTGACACCGGCCGTTTGGGTGCCCCCACCCTCCACCATAACCCCACCACCCACCCGGCTGCAACACGCCAGCAGCCAACCCAGGGCAACGGTCACAGTAGCCCCTGCGGGAGTGGAGCGTACCGCTTGGAAGGAAGCCAGCCGACAGTACCCCTGGCATCAGGAACTGCAGCAGGGCCAGAGGCTCCCACGGTGCCAGCCACCGACTGGGGTGCGGAGGTGGTGGGGTGACATCTGGGGGCAGAGCTCCCGGTGTCAACCAGGCCACCATGTAGCCCATTGGACCTGGTTGGGCATGGGGGTAGGCACCATGCTAACATGTCTGACTCTCACGCCTCGCAGACAATGGTTATTGGAATTCAGCCAACAATGGTGGCCTTCCTCCAAGTCGCCACAGCATTGGGGAATGGCCTGCGGCTGTATGAGCTGGAGTTGCTCGAGGAGCAGGAAGCTGCAGCAGCAGAGCCTTCCCCAGAGGAACAGGAGCAGCCGCCCAACAGACCGAAGAGGAAGAGGTGCCAAGGAGGCGCAGCATGAGGCCTCGTGTGAACCGGCACCGCCTGTCATTCGAGGACATAACGGACCGGGCATGCCGTTGAAGAATGCAGCTGAGCAGAGACAATGCAACATATCTGCCAGATCATGCCACACCTGGCACTGCGGGCATATGGGGGAGGACACCTGCTTCTGGTGGGCGTCAAGGTTACGGTCACCCTGAACCTCTATGCCTCGGGGTCTTTCCGGGCACCAAGTGGGTACCTGTCCGGGATCTCACAGACCTCGGTGCACCGGTGCATCTGTGCCATCACGGATGCCCTATATGCCCAGGCAGCTCAATACATCCATTTCAATTGTTATGGGCCAGAGTGTAGAGAATCCAAAAGTATATCATGGAGTTCACCTGACCCACAACTTTTACTAGATTGTGGTCTGGGGAGCACACGGCTCACTCTACAGGTGTGGTACAGCAGAAAATGGACCAGTGGTTTTTTAAAACAAAACGTTTATTCTATGAACTCAAGTTAACCTTTTTAAAACAAACAGTGAATATCTTAGCAACCAGTAAATCAAATACACCCCCCAAAGAATACAACACTAAGTAATCTGTAAGCCATCCTTTTAACATCCAAAAGACTTAACAGACCTCCAAACAGGAGCACATCGGGGTTTACATTCAAGACTGAAAACATTTATACTTCTTCTGAATTCACCAAATGATTCATAGACTCCTTCAACTGCACCTGGATGCTCGTCGACAACCCATCATGTAGTCTGGCTCTGCGACTGCATCTCCACAATCGATGGGAATGTCCATTCCAGAAGCCCGAAACCCGTCTAGACGGCAGCTAGTCCCTGGGGTTGACCTGCCCTCCGATTGTCCGCCCCCTCGGCAGTTCCTACCTCCACCTGCTGTATTGGAGCAGCTGTGTGGTGCGCAGCAGAGTGTCCCAGGAGCCTCTTCACTGAAGTGCCCAACCTAAGTGAGTGTCTCTGGGATGGTGGAGGGTGTTGGAAACACCTGTGATGGGAAAATCCGTGTCATCCTCAGACTCGAACTCCGGGGTATCCTGAGTCTCGGGCGGAGGTCTGCCGTCCGAGCTGCTATCCTCGTCGCATCTCAGCTCAGTGAGGGGCTCGGCTGTGGCACTGGCTGGGCATGGGGATGTCAGATGGACCTGCCCCAGCTCTGGCAGGTCCTGCAAGACACAAGACAAGACGCATGATTAGACCGAGTGCTGGGGGGGGGGGGGGGGGGGGAGTGCGGGGGACAAGGGTGAGGGGTGAAGGTGGGCGTGGTGTGGGGGTGAGGATGGCTGTGAGGGTGGGAGTGGTGTGGGGATGAAGGTGACGGTAGTGCTGGGGTGGTGTTGGTGGGAGGGGTTGACACATGTGTCACACGGAACCACAACTCCGCAGGGTCTCATTTCTTCGACCGCGGCTGAACTCCACCCTGATGACCTCCCGTTCCTTCGGGCCGCTGACCACATCCAGGGCCCTCTGCCATGCCACGGTCAAAGGCTGCAGGTCCAGTCTTCTCCTGCCTGCTCCCAGCGGTTGTGGGCATCCTGCGTGGCCGGTATGGGTGCCAACATGTGGTGCAGGTGGGGATTCTGCTGCCCTCCGGGTGGGATGGGCGGGTTGGGTTATGGGTGTGTGGGATGGGGGTGAGTGCCAGGGACTCAGTGCTGCCTACTCAGCCTGAGGAAGTCGTACAGTTTGTTCTGGCACTGCTGGCCGGTGCGGACAGAGTTGCTGGTGGCGCTGACTGCCTCTGCCCCCTGCACCCAGGTACAGTGAATGGCGGTGGCTGGCAGCCTCCTTCCTGGGCCAGGGTACAGAGTCACCCGCCTCTCCTCCACCGCGTCCAGGAGGGTCTCCAGGTCGGCATCTGTGAAGCATGGGGTCCTGTGTCTTTTTGCCATCTTGTTGACTGGGGTGGTGTGTGTGGGGATTGTAATGTGGATATGCGGCTGCAGCTTGTCAGCCTCTTAAGTGTCAAACGCGAAACCGGCGAATCCGGCACCGTTTCTCATTGGGATCGATTGAATCATAGAATTTTTTAACATAGAATTTACAGTGCAGAAGGAGGCCATTCGGCCCATCGAGTCTGCACCGGCTTTTGGAAAGAGCACCCTACCCAAGTCCACACTTCCACCGTATCCCCACCCAGCACTAAGGGCAATTTTGGACACTAAGGGCAATTTATCACGGCCAATCCACCTAACCTGCACATCTTTGGACTGTGGGAGGAAACCGGAGCACCCGGAGGAAACCCACGCAGACACGGGGAGAACGTGCAAACTCCACACAGACAGTGACCCAGCGGGGAATCGAACCTGGGACCCTGGAGCTGTGAAGCAATTGTGCTAATCGATCCAGATGTGGCGCCAGTTTTGCTATTGTGGAACTCCAAGGATTCTGTGTCGGCGGTAACACTTAGGGCTGGATTCTCCGACTTTTATGTCCGAAGCATGTGTCTAGTCTTACGATTAAAAAATTGGCGCCACCCTCGCACCGATGCCCCGCCCGGTGGGGGGGCTAGCAGCCGCGCCACGTAAAACCCCCGGCATTCCCGACAGAGATGGCCGGAGAATCGCTAGGTCCATGGTCGTGCATTTGCACACCGATCACCTGCAGCGGTTGTGCCGTACGACATGGCTGATATTTTTCTCTTCCCCATTCTCCTGCCTTCGCCCCATAACCGCTGAACCACTTTGGAGGCTCCCTGAACAAAGGAAAACCCCAGAGTGCAGGGGGGAATCCACCAGCTACGTATGGTTGATCCACAGGAACGGGTGGACAAAAAAACCCCATCAGGATGGTCACCAGGAACGTCAGGGGACTTAACTGTCCAGTGAAAAGATCCAGGGTCTTCACCCATCTGAAAAGTATGAAAGCTGATATTGTCTTCCTCCAAGATATATACCCGAGAGAGAAGGACCGACTGCGGGTAAGGTAGGGCTGGGTGGGACAGTTCCTGCTACGGGACGAGGACCAGGGGGTAGCCATACTGTTAAATAAGAGGACGATGTTCATGGTGTCAAGGACGGTTACGGACCCAGGGGGACGGTATGTCATAGTCAGCGGTGTCCTGGACAGGGCACCAGTAGTATTGGTGACCGTGTACGCTCCCAACTGGGATGAAACATAGAAGATAGGAGCAGGATAAGGACATTCGGCACTTCAAGCCTGCTCCGCCATTTGTCACGATCATGGCTGATCGTCCAACTCAATAGCTTAATCCTGCTTTCTCCCCATAACCGTTGATCTCATTCACCTATATCCAACCGCCCCTTGAATATATTCAATGTCTTTGCCTCAACTACTTCCTGTGTTAATGAATTTCACAAGCTCATCACTCTTTGGGTGAAGAAATGTCTCCTCATCTCTGTCCGAAATGGTTAACCCCGAATCCTCAGACTGTGACCCCTGGTTTTGGACACACCCATCATCAGGAATATTCTCCATGCATCCACCCTATGACGCGGCGTTTGTAAAGAAGACCATGACGGAAATCCCCCGACATAGACACACACCGACTGATCATGGGGGCGAACTTTAACTGTGTGCAGGGTCCACGGACGGACACGTCAAATCCCAAAACAGGAAAGACCTCCAACATGGCGAATTAACTCGGCATATTCATGGAGCAGATGCGGGCGATGGACCCATGGTGGTTCACCCACCCAGGGGAGAAAGAATTCTCCTTCTTCCTCCAAGTACATAATGTCTATACACGGATCGACTTCTTTGTAGTGGGGAAATCGGTCCTTCCAGGGCTAGTAAAAGCGGAATATTCCGTGATCATAATCTCGGATCACGCTCCACATTATATGGAATGAGAAAATATCACAGGCCATAGATGAATAGATGAGTATGTTACTAACAACCAGAATGGGGAGGTCTCACCCTCCATGTTCTGGGAGGCGCTGAAGGCTGTGATTGTTAGCCGTTTTAGTTACTGTGATATGAAGAGTCTAAAGTTCTTGTTCCTTTTCACCAAACACCATTTATTTCACTTCCACAGCCTCTGCACAAAACTCTTAACACACCACCTGACAGAGGCCACCTGAAGCCCCTTTACATATCAGTGTCAATTAATGGACACTTAACATAAATGAGACAACTAAATGCCTCTTAACCCATTACTTAACAGTGATCAGAGGTGAAGTTATAGCGTACAAAGCACAAAGAGATAGGAAAGAGAGGGTGACTAGGCAACAGCTAGTCAACTACAAACTGGAAGTAGACCGGCAATACTACGAGGCTGCGACGGTAGAGCTGGCAGAGAGGAAGAAGCTACAAAGGAACTTTGACCTGCTTTCCACGAGGAAAGCCGTGTACCAACTCCTTCAGGCATGGGGACCCTGTACGAACATGGAGACAAGGCCAGTCTCCTGCTGGCTGACCAGCTGAGAAAGCAGGCAGCCACAAGGGAAATAGCTCAGATTAGGGACAGGCAGCAGAGGCATATTAGTAGCGGAGCTGGAAAAGGTGAACAAGGCATTCAAAATCTTCTACCGGAGGCTATACACCTCCAAGCCCCCAGCAGGGGACTTGAGGACGAAGCAGTTCTTCGATGGACTGGACATGGCAGTCGTGGGGGAGGATAGGAGACTGGGTCTGGAAGCACTGCTAGAACTGGGAGAGATCATGGAGAGTATTAGCTCCATGCAGGCGGGGATGGTGCTGGCACCGGATGGTTTCCCGGCGGAATTCTACAAAAGATTTGCAATAGCTCTGGCCCCACACCCGCGGGAGATGTTCACAGACTTACTGGCGAGGGGCACCCTGCTACCTACGCTAGCACAAGCCTCAATCTCGCTGATACCTATGAATCACTAGACGGGCTTTGTCAAGGGTAGACAGCTAACATCGAACATCAGGCGCCTGCTGAATGTGATCATGACCCCAATCTGGGGAGAGAACACCTGAGGTGATCATCTCCCTGGACGCAGAAAAGGCCTTCGACAGAGTCGAATGGAAGTACCTCATAGAGGTACTCGGGCTTGGAACAGGGTTCACCTCCTGGGTGAAACTCTTGTACAATGCTCCCACGGTGTGCGTACTGACAAACACCACCAGTTCCAAGTACTTCCAGCTGCATCGAGGCACATGGCTGGGATGCACATTGTCCCCGCTGCTGTTCACCCTGGCAATTGAGCCACCAGTGATTACACTTAGGGCAGCAAAGAACTGGAAAGGGAGGAGAGGAGATAGAGAGCACAAAGTCTGGGTCAATGCGGATGACCTCCTCCTCTATATCACCTCTACAAGTGGAACCTGACCAGCCTGACAGAGGAAGTTAAAAAAGACCTGCAGAGATGGAACATATTTCCACTCTCCCTGGCGGGGAGAGTGCAGATGATCAAGATGAACGTACTGCTCAGTTTCCTCTTCCTGTTTAGATCCATCCCAATCTACATCCCAAGGCCTTTTCCAATTCACTGGACAAACTGGTTATGGCATTTGCGTGGGGCGGGAAGAACACAACGATTCCAAAGAGAGTACTGCGGAGAACGAGACCCATGGGGGGACTAGTCCTCCCAAACCTGCAGTATTACCACTGGGCAGCAACCACAGAGAGGGTAAGGGGGTGGATAAAGGATCCAGAGGCTGAGTGAGTGCTTATAGAGGAGGGCTCCTGCAGAGCAATCTCTCTCCGGGCCCTAGCCACGGCGACACTCCCATCCCCACCTAATACATGTTCAATGAGCCCAGTGGTGGTAGCAACATTCCAGTCATGGAACCAACTCCGACAGCACTTTGGGTTAACTGAAATGTCCAACAAGGCCCCCATCTGCAACAACCACAAGTTCATGCCGGCGATTATGGACGCCATCTTCAAAAGATGGAGACAGGATGGGGCGGTACGTTAACAATTAGGCAGTGGAATTCTCCGGTCTCCGACGCCGAAATCGCGTTCGGCGATCGGCCGGAGAATCCCCGTTTGCGTCGAAATTAGGGGCGATATTTGCGATATCCGCCCCCTTGCCGTTGGGACAGCCTCCGGACGTTACCTGAGGCCATCTCCCAATGCTCCGCCCCCGATGGGTCGAGTTCACGATGGCATGGAACACTTATCCTATTTATTTTCGTGAACCCGGCATGGTGGCTGCGGTCTAAGTCCAGCGCCGCCATAGTCGGGTGGGAGCCATTCCGCAGGCCGGGGGGGGCTTTGGCGGGGGCTGGGGACACTGGTTGGGGGTGGTCCGGGGGCGGCGAGCCTGGTCAAAGGGGTGCAGTCTTTGGCAGGCCTGGTCCTCACGCGGCCGGTGCCAGGTTGCACGGCACGGCCATGGACCCGGCAATTCTCCGGCCGTATCCGCAGGTAAAGCTGGGGGCTTTATGCTGCATGCCTGCTAGCCCCGCACCAGATGGAGGATCGGTGCAGCTTATGCGCAGTTTTGTTCGGGCGTAAAACACCACTGTTCCCACGCCAGCGCCAGTACTTAGTCTTCAAATCAGAGAATCCAGCCCAGTTTACACCAACAACAGGCTAACAATGCTCGAGGAACTGCCAAATAGATTCCAGCTGACGGGGGTGGCGGGCGGGGGGGGGGATGAACTAAGGTACCTACAGGTCAAAACCTCCTGCAAAGGGAACCAAGGACCTATCCATGACCACCACGACAATCACTGCTAGAGGACCTGTTGGATGCAGACATCCTAGGGAAAGGGAAGTGTGGTGATATGTATGGGCGACTGTTAAGGGGGGCCAATACCCAACTGGATGAGACAAGGGAGAAGTGGGAGGAGGACTTGGGGTTTGAAATAGGGTGAGGACACTGGAGCAAAGCACTGCACAGGGTTAACTTCACCTCCACATGCACAAGGCTAAGCCTAATGCAGCTGAAAGTGGTACACAGAGCCCACTTAACCAGAATCCGAATGAGCAGGTTCTTCCCAGAGGTGGAGGACAAATGCGAAGCAGGCCCGGCCAACCACATCCACCTGTTCTGGTCCTGCCCCAGATTCGTTGGGTTTTGGATAGCCTTCTTCGAGGCAATGTCCAAGGTGGTGGAGCCGTGCCCAAGAGTGGCGGTCTTTGGGGTCTCAGAACAGCCAGATCTCTTCATGGGGAAGAGGGCCGACACCCTTGGCTTTGTCTACCTAATCGCCCGCCGGAGATTCCTGAAACCGACTAATATGTAAATATTTTTCTTTATCCTCTGTCTCCTACTGTTTGTCCACACTTATTTTGTATACCACAAAAAACTCAATAAAAACATCAAAAGAAAGAAACAGAGAATCCCGCCCCCCTTCTCTCTCTCTAACTTTTCTCCTTAATCAGTACCGCCAGCTCCCCCCAACTTGTCTTCTTTTCCTATCTTTCTTGAACACCTTGCATTCAGGAATATTTAATACCCAGTCCTGTCCTTCTTTGAGTCAGGTTTCTGTTATACTCGCAACACCATGGATTGGATTGGTTAGTTAGGAGCCCACCCATGAAAAAACCTGATGCCCCACACTCATTTTATGCTCAGAGGGATGATAATTACCTCAGGATGAAATCTCTGTTATATTTTAAATTATGACTTATCTAAAATATATATATTACTCTTGAATTCACCAGGATGATAAAATGACCAATAGTCTTCTTGTTGAAAGATGAACTATTTAATGAGTAATAAAATAATAAACTGTCAGTCCTTTTACTCAATACTAAACTAACAATAAAGAAATAAAGTACAGTTCAGATAATGATATAACTATACACTATTATAACAAACTAGTTCTAACTGCACTCACTCTAGCTATTCTATGTCTTACTTGTTCACTGTTCTGAATCATCATCATCTGACTTAGAAAAGGCAGGAATCCAGTTCTTATAGTATCTGACTGTGAGACATCTAATGTTGAAATGACTGTACTACATTTACATACATTGATCATGTATTTTGATATCTGAATATCACTACAATCTCCCGAAAGAAAGTTCCACCTTAAAGAGCTGATGGCCAGAAGATGGTATTTCTGGGAGCTGGAATGAATGTGATTCAGGGGTATTGACAGTGTTACTGCAATGCATCTTGTAGATGGAACATACTGCTGTGCGTATTACAGGCTGTGGATACTACAATAGGCTGAAAAACTGCTATATGGGTTCCTTTGGCTGGAAGAAAATATTTGACCTGAGATATACATAGGTCTATTAGAAAGAAATTTAATTTTTAAGGCGTTAGATCGACTCCTTCCCAATTCTGGATACAAATCCTAAAGTTCAAAGGCCAGGAAATCCCATGGAGCTGCTCTCGCTCTGCCAGTGGAGTGAGACCAGCTCTGAAAAACTTTATATGTCTAAGAAAAATTATAATTAAACAAATAAATAGCTTTTATTGACAGTCATTTCCACATCCTAAATTTAAACGTAGACTGTAATCATTTCTGTCTAACCTTATATAGTTCAGCAAGTCTGAGCATTATATATTGCTGCCGTTTTTCCTTACACTGGTTTCACAGAAGTGCATTGCCCCCACCCCATGAGCAGCACTTGTAACCTCATGTACCCATACAGCCTTTCCGTATCCGTGCCGGAATTCTCTGGTCGACACCCGCTGGCAGACCCCCCCCACCAACGGGTACCACGGTGGTGTGGGGTGATTTCAATGGGAAATTCCATTGGCGAGCTGAGTAATACACTGCAGTGCCGGTTGAACCAGAACTGGCTGGCATGCAGACCTCTAAACTCAGGGCCCAAAGACGCAGAATAAATAGTCAGTTGGGTGCTGGTTGGGTTCCGGGCTGTTACTGAGAATATCCCGCCCAGTGAGAGCAATAGGGCAGAATGTCTGGTGTTGGATTCGTCAGCCATGACCCTGATTAAGGTCACGGTCTGTAATTTAAAGTACCTCTTTGGCCTCTTTAGCAGCCTCATGGACCTCTTTGCATGATGTCTCAGGTTCTTAAATCATGAATTTGAGTCAGTGTACATCTACTTCCACGAAGCACTTCCAGTAACCAAAGAACACTGAACAACCAAGATTCAACTCTGCCCTCAGGCAACCCACCATTACAGTCTGCCTAATGGAAATAACGGGAAATGTGGCTGGTGGAAATCCCATTCTGAAAGCGTTTAATTCCATTCTGCTTGTATTATGGCAGCCGATTGCCTTCTTAATGAGCTCAACTAGGCAATTACCTTCAATTTGCGTAACATGGGTGGGTGCCCAATTCCAGACCTGCCAGCTAAGCATATTTTCCTAATAATAATAATAATCTTTATTGTCACAAGTAGGCTTACATTAACACTGCAATGAAGTTACTGTGAAAAGCCGCTAGTAGTGATATTCCGGCGCCTGTTTGGGTACACAGAGGAGAATTTAGAATGTCCAAATTACCTAACAGCACGTCTTTCAGGACTTGTGGGAGGAAATTGGAGCACCCGGAGGAAACCCACACAGACACGGGGAGAACGTGCAGACTCCACACAGCCAGTGACCCAAGCCGGGAATCAAACCTGGGGCCCTGGAGCTGTGAAGCAACAGTGCTACCTATTGTGCCACCATGCCACCCACTGGCATAATGAACCTGGGAACACACTCCAGCATCTTTGGGCCCGATAATACGTTGGCACCGTGCACATTTTGCCCCCAGCAATGCTCTCTGCTTGAAATCTATTACATTTTAGTTCATATCTGTGCCCTCTCATTTAGGTTAGGTTGGGATACGGGGATAAAGGTGGAGGTGTGGGGCTTAAGTAGGTGCTATTTCCAAGGGCTGGTGCAGACTCGATGGGCTGAATGCCCTCCTTCTGCACTGTAAATTCTATGATTCTATGATTTAAGTTGAAGATCCCACATTGCTTACATTTTGTGAACAAATAATTTTTAATGCCCAAAGCCATTGTGAAAACATTTCTTATTTCCATTCGATTTTTTGGCACATTATTTTAAATCTATGATATTTCATTATTGACCAACTTGGCCAAAGTAAACAGTTGAACCCTACTAAAACCCTATTAAAACCCCTCATAATTTTGAGTACGTCTATCAAGTTTCCCTTTAATTTTCTCTGGCCTAAAGTGAACAACCACCTTCTCCAGTCTTTCCATAATAACTAAAATGCCTCATTCCTGGCAGAATCTTGGTAAATCTCCCCTATAAACTTTGACCTGCCTCTTAAAGTGTGGCTCTCGGAATTGTACAAAATACTCCGGCTGAGTGGTACAGAACTTGAGTATTGTTGAAAAATTTATTTTGTTGAAGTTTTCCACCTTGCACTCCCCAGGGCAATCGCAGGAATACCAATGTCAGGGGAAACAACAACTTTATACTCTATGAGTGGAAAGTGCCGATTGGTTGGCATGTGCGTTCTGAGTGACAAAAGTGTTGCCATGGGGAATGCGTATTTCTTGAAACTTAAACTGTTGCACCCCCTCATTTAGATTTTTCGGAATACGCTACCTCTTCATGTTGCTCCTCCCGAAGCACATCACTTCACACTTATCTGAATTAAATTATGTCTGTTCACTTCACCAGCCTGTCTATGTTTTTCTGAAGTCTGCTATTGCCCTCCTTGCTATTTACAACATTGCCAAATTTGGTATCATCCATAAATTGCTAAATTGTTATTCCTATACTCAAACCCCAGGCCATTTATTAGTAACAAGCAAAGCAAAGGGGCCCCATTGCATACTTTTCTCCAGTCAGGAAAAACTGTTCGTGATTTCTTTCTCAATGAGTAAAATGTATGCCTTATGCTTTACAAAGCTACCATTTAGGAACAAGTACAAGATAGGTATAATTCCACAATTATGCGCAAATGATTAACTTGTGGATCAGTATATTTGTGTTTGGTTTTGTTTTAACAGAATGTCCAGATAATGAGAAATGTTTGTTCCTTATTCTTAGGGAACTTGTTATAAAGCTGAATTACTGGCTTCTGGTTTAATTAGAAGTGAAGAAGGAGTGATTCATCGTAATCCTGTGCATTGGATAAAAGTGCTTCTGGGAGACCAAATACCAGTCAGCAGGAAATTTGCTTGGAGCAAGGTATTATAGGAATGATAACTACAGCAAGCAAAATTGCTGTGATCATTTGGTCAATTGTAGTTGAGGAATAGTCCTGGCTTATCCTTCAATATATTCACAAAATAGACGGTTAAAACATTAGCAATGCTTCATATTTCAAAGTCAACAATTTGTAGCTGCCAAAAAAATGAAAATAAAATACTTACTTGTCCGATTTTAATCCTATTTGTCATGCAGACATCAGATGGTGGGAAGTTAAGAATGAACATGTTACTTACCCACTCAGATTATGATGATTTCTGATTTTAACCTGCCGTGTTTTCCAAGCGGATGAACTATCTGCCTAAAGTAGGCGGGAGTTTCATAGATTGACGCACATTCACATCACGAACCAAAATACCAGCATGGGACCAAATGACCAGCTACCTGGGTGCTTTGTACCCTCTTAATCCCAGATAGGACAATGACCGACAACATTTACATGAGGCCCAGGAACTAAAATACCTCATGCCTGAACATAATTTTAGGTGTTCCACATGCTCTGCCATCTTCTGTCCAAGAACCGCTCATAGTTAAAATTTAGCCCAATGCTGTCATGTCTTGGTCATTGAAATGAGTTTTCTCAGATCATTGTTGTGCCGTTTTCCAAGGCGTCTGCATTCCCCTTAGCCGAATAAGTGAAATATTGATCGTAAACCACAATCTAACTGCCAAGGAATTGTGAAAGAATTAATATTGAAGGTGCCTCATAACCGGACAGTTTTCTTTGCTCATTTCCACTGAATTGAAATTGCTTGGATCCTCAGAAAAATTAGGATTCTCTTTTGCCGAATTACAAAAATATGGTCATTTTGTTCACATGAAGGTTGGAGACCTCATCGCTGGGAAAATAACCTTTTTTATTTCAAGGTCATGCATTGCATGAATTTGTTTTACTTTTCAGGTTACTTACAGAAACAAAGAACTTTCAGAATACAGTTCAATAATTAAATCATCATTCAAGCCTCCAGATACGCAGAATATTTCACAGCCAACCAGGTCAACAGATAAAACATCTTCAATGTCCCCACAGTGTGGAATTTCCAGAGGTTTGTTTATAGCAAACAACTAATTTTTTTTGATTCATTGGATGTGGGAATCATCTCACTGGCTGGGTCAGCATTTATGCCCATCCCTGAGAGCATTTAAGAGTCAACCACATTGCTGTGGATCTGGAGTCACATGTGGCCAGACCAGGTAAGGATGGTAGATTTCCTTCCCTAAAGGACATTAGTGAACCAGATGTTTTTTACAACAATCGACAATGGTTTCACGGTCACCTTTAGACTTTTAATTCTAGATTTTTTAATATTGAATTCAAATGTCATCATCTGTCATGGTGGATTTGAACCGAGGTTCCCCAAGCATGACTCTGGGTCTCTGGATTACTAGTCCAGCGACAATACCACCATGCCACTGCCTCCCCTAACTTATTCTATGCCTGTATTTATGACTTATCCTCCAGTTGATAGGTTTCATATTTTTTTACTCAATACGTTAGAAATCCTTTTGTTCCCTTTGTGCAGACTTTCAATCATTAATCTCCTCTCTTGAAACAAACTGACTTTCTTTCCGATATTCCTGATATGGATAAAAAAGTTCACATTGATCCAGGCAAGAGTGCATTTTAATGTAATTGAAGTTAGTTACAACACTTCACATATTAATTTAAATTTTTGCCTTTCATATCTACAGTCTCGACCAGCATTGAACAAAGAACAAAGAACAAAGAAATGTACAGCACAGGAACAGGCCCTTCGGCCCTCCAAGCCCGTGCCGACCATGCTGCCCGACTAAACTACAATCTTCGACACTTCCTGGGTCCGTATCCCTCTACTCCCATCCTATTCATGTATTTGTCAAGATGCCCCTTAAATGTCACTATCGTCCCTGCTTCCACCACCTCCTCCGGTAGCGAGTTCCAGGCACCCACTACCCTCTGCGTAAAAAACTTGCCTCGTACATCTACTCTAAACCTTGCCCCTCTCACCTTAAACCTATGCCCCCTAGTAATTGACCCCTCTACCCTGGGAAAAGCCTCTGACTATCCACTCTGTCTATGCCCCTCATAATTTTGTAGACCTCTATCAGGTCTCCCCTCAACCTCCTTTGTTCCAGTGAGAACAAACCGAGTTTATTCAACCACTCCTCATAGCTAATGCCCTCCATACCAGGCAACATTCTGGTAAATCTCTTCTGCACCCTCTCTAAAGCCTCCACATCCTTCTGGTAGTGTGGCGACCAGAATTGAACACTATACTCCAAGTGTGGCCTAACTAAGGTTCTATACAGCTGGAACATGACTTGCCAATTCTTATACTCAATGCCCCGGCCAATGAAGGCAAGCATGCCGTATGCCTTCTTGACTACCTTCTCCACCTGTGTTGCCCCTTTCAATGACCTGTGGACCTGTACTCCTAGATCTCTTTGACTTTCAATACTCTTGAGGGTTCTACCATTCACTGTATACTCCCTACCTGCATTAGACCTTCCAAAATGCATTACCTCACATTTGTACGGATTAAACTCCATCTGCCATCTCTCCGCCCAAGTCTCCAAACAATCTAAATCCTGCTGTATCCTCTGACAGTCCTCATCGCTATCCGCAATTCCACCAACCTTTGTGTCGTCTGCAAACTTACTAATCAGACCAGTTACATTTTCCTCCAAATCATTTATATATACTACAAAGAGCAAAGGTCCCAGCACTGATCCCTGTGGAACACCACTGGTCACAGCCCTCCAATTAGAAAAGCATCCTTCCATTGCTACTCTCTGCCTTCTATGACCTAGCCAGTTCTGTATCCACCTTGCCAGCTCACCCCTGATCCCGTGTGACTTCACCTTTTGTACTAGTCTACCATGAGGGACCTTGTCAAAGGCCTTACTGAAGTCCATATAGACAACATCCACTGCCCTACCTGCATCAATCATCTTAGTGACCTCCTTGAAAAACTCTATCAAGTTAGTGAGACACGACCTCCCCTTCACAAAACCATGCTGCCTCTCACTAATACGTCCATTTGCTTCCAAATGGGAGTAGATCCTGTCTCGAAGAATTCTCTCCAGTAATTTCCCTACCACTGAAGTAAGGCTCACCGGCCTGTAGTTCCCTGGATTATCCTTGCTACCCTTCTTAAACAGATATACCTAATTGATATACCTAACGCCTTTCTTCAGTGACATATCGTTCAGGGAGTATTTTAGGGGAACTGACTGACAGCATTGCTAAAGACAGGATGGTGGTGTGGTGTATTGTGGTGGTAATTATACTGAATTAGTAACCCTGAGGCTCAGGCTAATTTTCTGGAGGCGAGGGTTCAAGTTCCATCCTGGTAACTGATGCAATTCAATTTTAATTAGTAAAAATTGAATTTTTTTTAAAAAGCTCATTTCAGTAATGGTGACAATGATAGTGCCACATTGTCACAAAAAACCATCTGCTTCACTGATGTCCTTAGGGAAGGAAATCTGCCATCCTTACTTGTTAAGGCCTAGATGTGACTCCAGATCCTCACAATGTGGTTGACACTTAACTCCTCGCTGATATGGCCGAGCAAGCCACTCAGTTGTTTGTCCAAGCTGTGACAGAAAAGTCAAAACGGATTAAAACCGGGCAGACTGCCCAGCATCAATCTGGGCACTGGAAAAAGAATGGCACCTCATGCCCAGGTGACCCTGCAAAGCCCTCCTCATCAATATCTGTTGACTGGTGCCAGAATTGTGAGAACTGTTCCACAGACTAGTCAAGCACCAGCCTGACATAGTCATACTAACCAAATCATATATTCTAACCAATGCTCAGACATCACCATCACCATCCCTGGGTATTTCCTGTTCCAATGGCAGAACAGACCCACCAGAGGTGGTGGTTCAGTAGCGTACAATCAGGAGTGAGTTGCCCTGGGAATCTTCAACATTGACTCCAGACCTCATGAAGGTTCATGGCATCAGGTTACATGGGCAAGGAAATCTGCTGATTTGACCATAAGACCATACGACATAGGAGCAGAATTAGGCCATTTGGCCCATCAAGTCTGCTCTGCCATTCAATCATGGCTAAAATGTTTCTCAACCCCATTCTCCTACATTCTCCCCAGAACCATAAATTGCCCTTAGTGTCCAAAAAAGGTTAGGAGGGGTTAATGGGTCACGGGGATTGGGTGGATAAGCTTAAGTGGATCGGTGCAGACTCGATGGGCCGAATGGCCTCCTTCTGCACTGTATGTTCTGTGTTCTATGTTCTAACCCTGACCCATCTATTAATCAAGAACCTATGTATCTCTGTTATAAAGACACTGTGATTTTTCCTCCACAGCCTTCTGTGGCAATGAATATTAGCAAATGGAATATTAGCATTTAGTTAGCACACTGGGCTAAATCGCTGTCTTTTAAAGCAGACCAAGTCAGGCCAGCAGCACGGTTCAATTCCCGCACTAGCCTCCCTGAACAGGCGCCGGAATGTGGCGACTAAGGGTTTTTCACAGTAACTTCATTGGAGCCTACTTGTGACAATAAGTGATTTTCATTTTATTTCATTTCATTATTGCACTAGGACTGGAGTATCAAAGTAGAGAAGTGTTTTGTACTTAACCCTGTTGGATTCTTTTTTTCTTTCTCATTTTGTTATTGATATTTTATGAAAACTTTTAATAAAAATTTTTTTTTTTAAAAAGTAGAGGAGTGTTATTGCAATTGTATAGGTGTTGGTTTAGAGTATTGTGAGAAGTTTTGGTCTCCTTATTTGAGGGAGGATGTGTTAGCATTGTAGGCAGTTCAGAGGAGATTCACCAGATTGATTCCAGAGATGAAAGGGTTGACATCCGAAAATAAATTAGACTGTTTGGATTTAAACTCGCTGGAGTTTAGAAGGATGAGAGGGGATCTGAAACATTTTAAACACTAGTTGGACCACAGCAAGGGTGCTATAGGTCACCACATTAGGGGCCTACAAGCTGCACGGTGGCATGGGGGTTTGCACTGCTGCCTCACAGCACCAAGATTCCAGGTTCAATTCCAGCCTTGGGTTACTGTGGAGTTTGCACTTTCTCCCCGTGTCTGCGTGGGTTTCCTCCGGGTGCTCCAATTTCCTGCCACAGTCCAAAGATGTGCAGGTTAGGTGGGGTTATGGTGTTACGGGGGCCGAATGGTCTCCTTCTGCACTGTAGGAATTCTATGGTTCTATTACAGGAAGGATATGATTGCATTCAAGACAGTACCAAGGAACATACAAACAATGTGGTTGCTTTTATTTTAAAGAATCAGTTATTTATCTGTGTGATTTCTACATCTTTCTTTTGTTACCTTTCAAACCAGATTGTTGGTGCCAATATATTATATTTTAACCCCATACAGAATCCACTCCCAAGTCACAGAACGAGAAATCTAGCAGCAACTTTATGCAGCTTCATGAGATTCTCCTGATAAGAAATGAAGAATTTCTGCCATGTCACATCATGGATCAGCACTGGAAGTTTTACACAGAGTGTGATGATTGGAATTTCTGCAGTTCCTCTTAAGACAATTGTACTTCATAATGATAAATCGGGGCAATGTCCACTTTTTCTAAAAATTAAGTTTCAAAGATAGTAACAAACCATTGCAGCAGAAACATGGATGTCACAATTCTAAATCAGGGTTGAGTACTTCCTGATTTTTAAAACCTTCCCCAGCATTAGCTGCAATAGAAATGAATATCCAGTCAGTGTTTTTCTTATTTGATATTTTCCCATGTTAAGCGTAGTGCTAAGTTGAAAGCAGAGGTTTTTGGGATAGTTGAATGACATGACGATTATTGTTCCACTTAAAGAAAACTTTTGTTGAAACAATCCACTTACCCTTTTGCCTTTGCAAAATAAAATATAAACAATTAGTATCAACATGCCAGCGAAAGATTAAAATGAACTATGAAAACAATGTGACTACATTCCTGAAAAATATTAAAAAGTACCGGCATGGTTAAGCTTTAGTTCAATTGTATTATTTAAAAACAGACAATGCTGGATAAACCCAGCAGGTCTGGCAGCATCTGAGGAATGAGCAACAGAGTTAACATTTTGTGTCCATATATCCCTTCTACAGAACTGAGAAGGGTCATATGGACTGGAAACGTTAACTCTTTTTCGCTCTCCACAGATGCTGCCAGATCTGCTGAGTTTATCCAGCATTGTTTTTATTTCAGTTTACCAGCATTTGCAGTCTTTGAAAGACTGTATTTGCTTTGTTATTGGCCCTTTTTCAAGAAGCAGCCACATTTTCCTATTTAGTGGAATATATTTCAGCTGAAGGTTTTGTCATTTGGTCTTTCCAGTTTACTTTACCAGAATGGTTGCATATTACAATGTCGTTCAATTAAAATTGTTGCCTGTAGCATTTATTGGTTTTGTTGTTCTTGTACTGAATGTTTTAGCAGAATAAGAGGGACACTGAATTATTTGTGAAGGAATCGTACTTCACTGCAGGCTGACCATTTTACTTTCCATTTTCCCTCTACTCCATTTACACTGAAGTGAAAGGTACATTATGAAAGTTTAGGGATAACTTTTTCAAAGCAGTTAATACTTAAAACTGAAATTGGAAGTTAACGGATGCAAAATTTAAAATAATGCACATTTTCGCTGCAACAGGTAAACTATATATGTTATTTAACAACAACTTGAATTTATATAGCACCTTTATAATATATTACCGCATTCCAAGGCACTTCACAGGAATTGTAATCGGGAAACAATTGACACAGAGCCAAAGAAGGTGGTATTAAAACAAGCAACATGGTCAAAATAGCATGTTTTAAGCAATGTCTTAAAGGAGGAGGAAAAGAGCAATATGGGGATTCGGGGAAAAATTGCCGTGTTTTTGGATTATCCAGATGTATTTACTGCTACCAATGGTGGGACAAAGGGAGTGGGGGATGCAAAAGAGACCAGGGGCAAAATTCTCCGTTATCGGCGGAAAGTCCACCGATCGGCGCAAAAAACGGCGCAAATCCGACTTGCGTCACGTCGGAAAAATGGGTCGAAAGTCTCCGGCCCGAAATGGGCTAGCAGCGACGTAACGGGATCCGCGCTTGCGCAGTGGTTCACGCCGTGCAGCGTCATACGCGCCGCATGGCGTGACGGCTCATAAGGCCGCGCTGCTCCCCCCCACCCGACCGGAACACCCGACCGCAACACCCGACTGGATGGCTGGCCGCCGCTCAGCCCCGAGGTTCGAGTCACGGGATGTGGAGGCGCTCCTGGACGCGGTGGAGCAGAGGACGGACGCCCTGTATCCCGGGCACGACCGCAGAGTTGCCCCACGCCACAGCCGGCGTCTGTGGAGGGAAGTGGCAGAGGCCGTCACCGCTGCGGCCCTGACACCACGGACAGGCACCCAGTGCCACAAGAAGGTGAACGACCTCGTCAGAGCAGGCAGGGTGAGCCTCCCCATATCCCCCCTCCCCCATAATCCCCCCCTCCCCCATATCCTCCCTCCCCCATAGCCCCCTCCCCCATATCCCCCCTCCCCCATATCCCCCCTCCCCCATATCCCCCCTTCCCCCATATCCCCCCTCCCCCATATCCCCCCTTCCCCCATATCCCCCCTCCCCATATCCCCCCTCCACAATATCCCCCATATCCCCCCTCCCCATATCCCCCCTCCCCCATATACCCCCTCCCCCATATCCCCCTCCCCCATATCCCCCCTCCCCCATATCCCCCCTCCCCATATCCCCCTCCCCCAAATCCCCCATAATCCCCCACTCCCCCATATCCCCCCTCTCCCATATCCCCCCTCCACAATATCCCCCATATCCCCCTCCCCCATATCCCCCCTCCCCCATATACCCCCTCCCCCATATCCCCCCTCCCCCATATCCTCCCCCATATCCCCTCTCCCCATATCCCCCTCCCCCATATCCCCCCTCCCCCATATCCCCCATATCTCCCCTCCCCCATATCCCCCATACCCCATATCCCCCCCTCCCCCATATCCCCAAGTGAATCCAGCCCTAACCTTAACCTCTACAATGCACGCGCAACCGATGGCGTGCATTCATATACCTGCCTAACAGTGTTGCCTTTTACCCCTGCCACCCGCCCCCCCCCCCACAGGATAAGCGCGCACACAACAATAGGGAGCATGTGAGGACTGGAGGAGGCCCCGCTGATGAGAGGCCACTGACCGAACACGAGGAAAGGGCCCTGGAACTGGCTGGCGGACCTGACGACCGGGAGGTTGCTGATACAGAGGTCGGGGGCGTAGTAGCAAGTGAGCCACCGACAGCCCGTCCCCATATCCCCCCTCCCCTATATCCCCCTCCCCCATATCACCTGATCACTGCCTGATGTCTAACCATGCATGCTTCTTTGTGTATCGCAGGACCAAACGTCCAGGCACCCATCCCCGCAGATGCAGACCGCCCGCAGGATGCCCCTCGGAGGCCACGGGAGACGGAGAGACATGAACCCTCCAGCATGCGACGCCCGCAGGATGCCCCTCGGAGGCCACGGGAGATGGAGAGACCCGGACCCTCCAGCATGCGACGCCCGCAGGATGCCCCTCGCACACCACGGGAGATGGAGAGACCCGCACCCTCCAGCATGCGACGCCCGCAGGATGCCCCTCGCACACCACGGGAGACGGAGAGACCCGGACCCTCCAGCATGCGACGCCCGCAGGATGCCCCTCGGAGGCCACGGGAGACGGAGAGACCTGGAGCAACAGGGAGATGACAACCCCGTCACGTGCGGGAGCGACCACCCAGCGACGAGGGGGGCAGCCACAGGCCCCCGTCACATCCGAGCCAGGACACCACTACCCAGGACACCACTACCTGGGACAGCACTACCCAGGACACCCCTACCCGGGACAGCACTACCCAGGAAGACGAAATACCGGACAGTGACTCAGAGTGGATGGGTGGAGACGAACCCCCACCCCAAAGTGCCATGGACTCAGAGTGGGACGAAGAGCATGACACAACGCCACTGCTGTCACCAACACCCTCCACCATCGCAGAAACACTCACCTCGGTTGGGCACTTTAGTGATGAGGCGTCTGGTACACTCACTGGTGCGCACAACACAGCCGTCCCGGTACAGCAGGTGGAGGTAGGAGCAGCAGAGGGGCCGGGCGGTCGGAGGGCAGCCCAGCCCAAGCGAACATCTGCCGCCCAGATGGATCCCGGGTTCCTGGAGTTACCACACCCACACATAGATCCGATGCAACCACCGACCCGGAGACGAGCGAAGAGGGTGACGGGCGGCTTGCGGCGACTGCAGTCGCAGGTGGAGGAGTCCACCCGCGTCCAGGAGCTGGGAGTGGTGCCGGTCATGCGTGCCACCCAAGCTGACACCGCACGGGTGGCGTCCGCGGTGGAGGCAATGGGTGCGACGGTGTCAGACATGGGGAACGGTTTGCGAGGCCTGGGGCTTTCCGTGCAGGCGGCGTCTGTGGCCCAGGAAATGGCTGCCCTCTCACAGGAGGCCATGAGCCAGTGCCAGCGCCAGATGGCAGAGGCGCTCAACGCCATAGCCCAGTCTCTGCAGGCCATGGCCCAGTCTCAGCAGGCCATGGTCCAGTCTCTGCAGGCCATCGCTGAGGGCATCGGCGCCAGTGGCCATGTGCGAGCCGGCGTCGCACTGTCACAGACAGGGTTTGCCAACCCCCTGGGCTCCATGGCTGTAAACCTGCAGACCCCTGTCGATACCAGCACGGGCCTCCAGGACTGGCAGCGCCAGATGTCGGGGGGGCGTCGGATGGCCAGTCCGTTCGCATCCCCCACCCATGTAGAGGCCTGGGGGCCATCGGGCACCCCGAGGGAGGAGGAGGTGGTGTGGTCCGTCCCGGCTCCCTCTGTAGGGGAGGTCCCGGTACACCGCGACACCTCGGACTCCCCCCCTTCCGTCCCAGGTGCATCGGGTGGGCAACGGGCAGGACAGGCTGGCAGCTCGCCATCCCAGTCGCCCGGGCTGCAGCCTGGCCCATCTAGGCCAGGACGCCCCAGGAAACAGCCGCCAAAGAGGATCCAGTGTCAGAGGGCAGGAATCACAGGAGTCCACCTCCAGTTCTGCTGTACATTCTGGGGAACCACGTAGATGTAGTCAAAGGGCCCGTAAGGCCAAACAATTAGACACTGAGTAAGTTGGCACGGGTGCAGGGCACAGATGAGTTTTAGGGGCTAGGGCACGTGCATGAACTCCTTTGGTTATTAAAGTCAATGTTACACCTACAGAAGCTGCCTTTGTGCTCTGTCCAAAGCGTGCGGGGGTGTCATGTACGTTGAGCGCAAGTGTGTGTGTGAGGGGTGGTCTTACCTCAGCCCCAGGTGAGTCTGCCCCCTTCACCCTGGGCCGCCATCAACATCCCCCGGGCAGAGGACGGGACCGTGCGCTGCAGTGTCACAGCCGCATGCAGGGATGGTCCGGGTGGATGGTGGTACTGTGGCCATGGGTCAGACATAGTCCAACGATGTAGAGCCAGGAGCTCACCGCAGGGCGGGTTGTCATCATCCTCCATGGCCTGCAATAGACACGCGTCCACCCGCAACTGTGTGAGCCCGGCCCGTTGTGCCGCAGGTGGATCGGCAATGGGGGGGGGTGGTGTGCATGCGGGTGGGGTGGGTGGGGTTGGGGAGGGGGGTTAGGGTGCTGGGTGGGTGGGGGGTGTGGGTGGTCGGCTGTTGCCATGGTGTGTGGTCTGTGGCCATACTACCCGATTCCCACGCCCATCTAGTCAGTGAAGCGGGCGTCTATCAGTCTGTCCCGTGCCCGCTGGGCCAGCCGGTAACGGTGGACAGCCACCCGCCTGTGTCTACCCCGCCTGCCCTGATCATTACCCCCATCCCCCTCATCTGGGGAGGACTGTGCCTCTTCCTGCTGCTCCTACACTCCGCCCTCCTCTGCCTGCGGCACATCGCCCCTCTGCTGGGCTATGTTGTGCAGGACGCAGCACACCACAATGATGCGGCTGACCCTATCTGACCGATACTGGAGGGCGCCCCCAGAGAGGTCCAGGCACCTGAAACGCATCTTCAGCACGCCAAAGCACCTCTCTATCACTCCCCTTGTCGCTACATGGGCATCATTATAGCGGTTCTCCGCCTCATTGCGTGGCCTCCGTATAGGCGTCATCAGCCACGATCGCAATGGGTAGCCCCTGTCGCCCAGCAACCAGCCCCTCAGCCGGGGATGGCGTCCCTCGTACATGCCGGGGATGGATGACCGCGACAACACGTATGAGTCGTGTACACTGCCTGGGTAACGGGTGCAGACGTGCAGTATCATCATGCGGTGGTCGCAGACCACCTGTATGTTCATCGAATAGGTCCCCTTCCTATTGGTGAACACGGCCCTGTTATCTGCAGGTGGCCGCACGGCGACGTGCATCCCATCGATCGCACCCTGGACCATGGGGAACCCGGCCACGGCAGAGAAGCCCACGGCCCGGGCATCTTGGCTGGCCCGGTCCACAGGGAAGCAGATGTAGCGGTGCGCCATGGCATATAGGGCATCTGTCACTGCCCAGATGCACCGATGCACCGATGTCTGTGATATGCCGGACAGGTCCCCACTCGGTGCCTGGAATGACCCCGTTGCATAAAAGTTCAGGGCCACCGTAACCTTGACGGACACGGGGAGAGGGTGTCCCCCGCCAGTGCCACGCGGTGACAGGTGTGCCAGCAGGTGGCAGATGTGTGCCACGGTTTCCCGCCTCATCCGGAGTCTCCTCCTGCATTCCTGGTCCGTGAGGTCCTGGTATGATTGCCGGGGCCGGTACACACTGGGCGCCCTCGGGTGCCTCCGTTGCCGTGGGGCCGCGACGTCCTCCTCCCCCTCCTCGTCCTGTCGGTCAGGTGTCCCTCCAGCCTGGGCGGCTGCCGCCTGTCCCTCTGCGGCAGCCTGCGCTGCCTCTCTGGCACGCTCCTCCTCCTCCTCCTCCTCCTCATCCAGGGCAACATAGACAGGAGCGGCTGCCGCCACGGCGGCCAACATCGCTGGATGATCGGAAAACATGACGGCCTGGTGGGGGGGAGGGTAACGACGACATGTCATCATTGCCCATATCCCCTCCTCCCCCCAGCCAGGTGGCATGGACCGCATGGGTCCAACTGTTGGAGGCTGGCACCTGGCCAGGTGGACCAACTCACTTGCCCTCGCATCCCCCTCCCCGGCACGGACCCCCCATCCCCCTCCCCGGCACGGACCCCCCCCCCCAACCTCCACCCCGGCACGGACCCCCCATCCCCCTCACCGGCACGGACCCCCCCCAACCTCCACCCCGGCACGGACCCCCCCCCAACCTCCACCCCGGCACGGACCCCCCATCCCCCTCCCCGGCACGGACCCTCCCCAACCTCCACACCGGCACGGACCCCCCCCCCTAACCTCCACCCCGGCACGGACCCCCCATCCCCCTCCCCGGCACGGACCCCCCCCAACCTCCACCCCGGCACGGACCACCCCCCAACCTCCACCCCTGCATGGACCCCCCATCCCCCTCCCCGGCACGGACCCCCCCCCAACCTCCACCCCGGCACGGACCCCCCCCCCAACCTCCACCCCGGCACGGACCCCCCATCCCCCTACCCGGCACGGACCCCCCCCCAACCTCCACCCGGCAGGGACCCCCCCCAACCTCCACCCCGGCACAGACCCCCCATCCCCCTCCCCAGCACGGTCCCCCCCCCCAACCTGCGCCCCGGCACGGACCCCCCATCCCACTCCCCGGCACGGACCCCCCCCAACCTCCACCCCGGCACGGACCCCCCATCCCCCTCCCCGGCACGGACCCCCCCCCCCAACCTCCACCCCGGCACGGACCACACATCCCCCTCCCCGGCACGGCCCCCCCCCAACCTCCACCCCGGCACGGATACGGATCCCCCATTCCCCTCCCCGGCACGGATCCCCCATCCCCCTCCCCGGCACGGACCCCCCCCCAACCTCCACCCCGGCACGGACCCCCATCCCCCTCTCCGGCAAGGACACCCCCCCCAACATCCACCCTGGCACGGACCCCCCATCCCCCTCCCCGGCACGGACCGCCCCCCAACCTCCACCACGGCACGGACCCCCCATGCCCCTCCCCGGCACGGACCCCCCCCAACCTCCACCCCGGCACGGACCCCCCCCCAACCTCCACCCCGGCACGGACCCCCCCCCCAACCTCCACCCCGGCACGGACCCCCCATCCCCCTACCCGGCACGGACCCCCCCCCCCAACCTCCACCCCGGCAGGGACCCCCCCCAACCTCCACCCCGGCACGGACCCCCCATCCCCCTCCCCGGCACGGTCCCCCCCCCAACCTCCGCCCCGGCACGGACCCCCCATCCCCCTCCCCGGCACGGACCCCCCCCAACCTCCACCCCGGCACGGACCCCCCATCCCCCTCCCCGGCACGGACCCCCCCCCCAACCTCCACCCCGGCACGGACCACCCATCCCCCTCCCCGGCACGGCCCCCCCCCAACCTCCACCCCGGCACGGACCCCCATCCCCCTCTCCGGCAAGGACACCCCCCCCAACATCCACCCCGGCACGGACCCCCCATCCCCCTCCCCGGCACGGACCGCCCACCAACCTCCACCCCGGCACGGACCCCCCATGCCCCTCCCCGGCACGGACCCCCCCCAACCTCCACCCCGGCACGGACCCCCCCCAACCTCCACCCCGGCACGGACCCCCTCCCGGCACTCCCCTGGAGCCCAGCCTACTCTAACCCCCCCCCCCCCGCCGCACACACACACACACACAACCCGAGACACGCCTCTCCTCATGCATTCAGACTGCGGCCACGCCACCGCCTGCCCAGAGCCAACCCCCCAGGCCGTCACTCACCTCCACGCTGGTCGGCGTGAGCCTGGAGCACGGGTCACGCCGGTGAAAAGGAGGTTTAATTTACGTCGACGTGAACGGTCATCACGTCGACGGGACTTCAGCCCATCCGGAAGGGAGAATATTGGCAGGCCGAAAATCGGCTGCCTTGCGCAGACCCGTGACAATCTCCGACGGCAGCGGCGACATTAACGCCCCGCCGACTTTTCTCCCTTCGGAGACTTCGGCAACCGGCGGGGGCGGGATTCACGGCGGCCAACGGCCATTCTCCGACCCTCTGGGGGGTCGGAGAATGACACCCCAGAAGTAGAGCAATGCAGAGCTCAAGGAAATCTTGGCAGAATTCTGCGTTTGGTAGACCAAGTGCGCGATTCAATGACCACATTGTGCCCGGCATGGATCGGGCGCAACGAGTGAATCACATGATAGCTCCAAATCGGGCTCCACGCGGGCCGATCGCGAGTCACCCGACTCACTCTGCCCGGCACTCTCACTGGGCGAGATCCAGATCTGCATATTTAAATGAGCCATTAGGCTCTTATAAATACCCGGATACAACTTTCACCTTGTGCCCAGGAGTCAAAGGCCATGCCTGCGAGACCGTGCCAGGGTGCTGTTTAGCACTGGTTTACAGAAATGTGGGCCAGGCGTGGCGGCATCTCGAGGGGTGGGGTATGGGGGAGGGGGTGGGGGGGACTCGCAGATCACTAGAGACCCCCAGGTGGTCCAGGACAGGGCAGGGTAGTAGCCTGGCACTCCCGCTGGTACCTGGGCACCTTGACACTGCCAGCTGGCACCTTGGCAGTGCCAGCCTTGAATTCTCAGTGTCCCCAGGGGGCACTACCTGCCAGGCTGGCATTGAAATCCATGCAAATTATGGTTTTGCCTTGATCCGCTGGCGCGGGCTGCAAACATCAATATCGTCACCAGTGAGGGACTGGAGCATGGCATTGGAATCGGTGCCGAGCGCAATCCTCAAATTTCTGATCACCCGTGTGTGGTATTATAGGTATTACGGTACCTGATAGGCTGGAGCACCATTGCTGGAAACTGTATGCTTTCTATTGGTTAGGATGTATGGTAGCTCCGCCCTGCTAGGCGGGGTATAAGAGCCCGTGCCGCCCCTGCAGCCTTCATTCTGTACCTGAGCTGCTGGGGGAAACATCAAGCTCATTAAAGCCTTCAGTTGGACTACAACCTCGCTTTAGTGGTCATTGATCGTGCATCAATTTAATAAGCTAGTTTTTTTTAAGAAAAAAGGATGGAGCTCCGAATCAAGCCGGAGTGTCTGCAACTCAGCCCCCAGGCGGCGAACTCAGCGGCAATCTTCAAGCACTGGCTGGCATGCTTTAAAGGGTATCTCGGGACGGCCTAAAACACACCCATGGGAGAGCAGAAACTGCAAGTACTGCACTCAAGGGTGAGCCCGGAGATTTACACCCTCATCGAGGAAGCAGTAGACTTCAATGCAGCAATAGAGCTGCTAAAAGGACACTATATTCACCCGGTAAACCAGGTCTACGCCCGGCACCTGCTTGCAACAAGGCGTCAAACCCCTGGGGAATCGCTGGAAGAATTCTACCGTGCTCTCCTGGTGTTGGGGAAAAACTGCAGCTGCCCGCAAGTTTCGGCGAGCGAACACACTGAACTCTTAGTCCGGGACGCTTTCGTGGCAGGTATGCTATCCTCACAAATCCGCCAGCGACTGTTAGAAAAAGACACTCTGGGTCTCAGGGAGGCACGAGCCCTTGCAGGCTCCCTGGACGTGGCCTCCAGGAATGCCCGCGCTTACGTTCCCGACCGCGCGACAGCCCCCTGGGCAGCGCGGAACCCCTCCGCAGTCGACCCCGAGCTTCTCCCATCCCCCCACAGGCCTGCGCTGCAAGGCGGCCTGGCAACCCCGAGGGGCCCCGCTGCTACTTTTGCGGGCAGGCCAAGCACCCCCGCCAGCGCTGCCCGGCCCGCGCATCCACCTGCAAGTGATGCGGCAAAAAGGGCCATTTTGTGGGATTTTGTCAGGCCCGTGCGGTTGCCGCGGTCTCCAGTGGCGAATGCGGACCGCAAGCACAAACTTCTCCATGGTCCCCGTGCGGCCAGCGGTCACCGCCATCTTCCTATTCCAGGGCCACGTGCGGACCCCGGGCGCCGCCATCTTGTTCAGCGGACGCCACGTTGGAGGGATGGGTGCCGCCATTTTGTGCACCCCCAGCCATCTGCGACCAATGGGAGCCGCCATCCTGGATGAACCCCCAGGACCCCAGCTCGGCTGACCACGCACTGCCCGAAGAGAACTCTCAACTGCTGCGATTAGCCTCGGTGACCCTGGATCAGTCCCAGCCTCGAACACTCTCAACTGCTACAATGACCGTATTCATCAACGGGCACGAGACGTCCTGCCTAATCGACTCTGGGAGCATGGAGTGCTTCATACACCCCGACACGGAAGTCCTTCTCTGGGACCTCGCTCCCGACCTGGCTGGCAGCACCCGGACCCATCCTGCTCAGAAAACACGTGCGGGCGCATAAGTCGGACCCGTTGGTCGAGACGGTCCATCTGCTCCATGCTAACCCCCAGCACGCCTACGTGGCATACTCCGACGGCTGAGAAGATATGGTCTCCCTACGAGACCTGGCGCCCGCCGGAGCCCCACGCACACCCAGCCACCAGTCCCACCCTCCCCTCCACCGGGGCACCTTACAGGAGGATAAGTCCTTCTGCCGGCCCCATCTAGGCTCCCCCACCCACCAACGCTCCCCGCAGGCGCTCCCTTCCCAGGTCAACCGTTTACCCTACTAGCACTGCCTAGGGGTGCCGAAGCTGCCATGGAGATCGAAGCCACGCTCCCGGAGTCACAGACGCCCGAGCCTCCACCGGAGTCACCGCCGAAGCTCCGACGATCACAGAGGACAAACAGGGCCCCCGACCGACTGATTGCTCCATTTTAAATTGAAAACTGTAAACTGTAAACTGTAAATGTAAATCATGAAATGTACATAGCTATCAGAATTGTAAATAGTTACAAAACACTGTAGGGAGGTATTACGGACCTCCATAACTAATTCTACCACGTTGCCATGTTTGTAGTATCAGGCCACCACCCCCGCCGGACTCTTTTTTAACAGGGGGCGAATGTGGTATTATAGGTATTACGGTACCTGATAGGCTGGAGCACCATTGCTGGAAACTGTATGCTTTCTATCGGTTAGGATGTATGGTAGCTCCGCCCTGCTAAGCGGGGTATAAGAGCCCATGCCACCCCTGCAGCCTTCATTCTGTACCTGAGCTGCTGGGGGAAACATCTAGTTTATTAAAGCCTTCAATTGGACTACAGCCTCGCTTTAGTGGTCATTGATCGTGCATCACCGTCATTCTCCGCCCAATCGTGATTCAAGTTTCCAGTGCCGTGAAGCGAAGAATCCAGGCCCTTATGTCTGAAGAGACTTACAGAGATTGGGATCGGTCTCACTCTGAAGAATAGGGGGCGAAATTTTCCGGTATCGGCGCGATGTCCGCCGACCGCTGCCCAAAACGGCGCAAATCAGTCGGGCATTGCACCGCCCCAAAGGTGCGGAATCCTCCGCATCTTGGGGGGCGGAGCCCCAACCTTAAGGGGCTAGGCCCGCGCCGGAATAATTTCCGCCCCGCCAGCTGGCGGAAAAGGCCTTTGGTGCCCCGCCAGCTGGCGCGGAAATGACATCTCCGGGCGGCGCATGCGCGGGAGCGTTAGCGGCCGCTCACGGCATCCCCGCGCATGCGCCGTGGAGGGAGTCTCTTCCGCCTCCGCCATGGTGGAGACCGTGACGAAGGCGGAAGGAAAAGATCGCGGGCCAGGCCACCGTGGGGGCACCCCCCGGGGCCAGATCGCCCCGCGCCCCCCCCCCCCCCAAGGACCCCGGAGCCCGCCCGCGCCGCCTTTTCCCGCCGGTAAGGTAGGTGGTTTAATCTACGCCGGCGGGACAGGCATTCTAGCAGCGGGACTTCGGCCCATCTGGGCCGGAGAATCGCGAGGGGGGGCCCGCCAACCGGCGCGGCGCGATTCCCGCCCCCGCCGAATATCCGGTGCCGGAGAATTCGGCAACCGGCGGGGGCGGGATTCACGCCAGCCCCCGGCGATTCTCCGACCCGGCGGGGGGTCGGAGAATCTCACCCCATATGTGTAAAGTCTGGGGGGCAAAAAAGGTATGAATCAGAGTTTTGTTAACTGATGGGCTGAAATAGGGAGCGAGATGGGGGCTATTACACTGGTCGGTATGGTGGCACAATGATTAAGTTATCGGACTAGTAAACCAGAGGCCTAGACGTATGGTCCACAGACATGAGATTGAATCCCTTGATAGCAGGTGGGAAAATTTAACATAGGAACAGGTGGGGCCATTCAGCCCCTCGAGCCTGCTCTGCCATTTAATGAGATCATGGCTATTCTGTGGCCTAACTCCATATCCCTGCCGTTGGCCCATATCCTTTAACATCTTTGCTCAACAAAAATCTATCTGTCTCAGATTTAAAATTAACTGACCGAGCATCAAATACCGTTTGTGGAAGAGAGTTCCGAACCTCTACCGCCCTTTGTGTGTCGAAGTGCTTCCTCAAGTGTCTCCTGAACGGTCTGACCCTAACCTTTAGACTATGCCTCGTAGTTCTAGTATCGCCAATGAGTGGAAACAGTGGGTGGGATTCGCCTTTGTGAATCCGCCGCATTACTGTTGTCAGCGACGTTGGAAAATTTGGCTCAGCCAAATCTCCATTCACTGCAGCGGGAATGGAGAATCAAAATCCATGGGTGGATTCTCCGACGCCAGACAGGTAATGGATAGTGACCATCTCCAGTAAGATTTTTGGATTTGATTTGTTTTCACGTGTACCGAGGTACAGTACCAGCCTCCCCAAACAGGTGCGGGAATGTGGCGACTAGGGGCTTTTCACAGTAACTTCATTGAAGCCTACTTGTGACAATAAACAATTATTATTATCATTACAGTGACGAATATTGTTCTCCATACAGTCCAGATAAGTCGTTCCATACATGAAAAAACATAGGATATATGATAAATACACAATGTAAATACATAGACACAGACATCGGGTGAAGCATACGGAATGTAGCACAACACAGTAGAGAAGATGTGTTCAGCCCAAAAGAGGGTTATCCAGGAGTCTGGTAACAGCGGGGAAGAAGCTGTTTTTGAATCTGTTAGTGCATGTTCTCAGACTTTTGTATCTCCTGCCCGATGGGAGAGGCTGGAAGAGAGAATAACCTGGGTGGGAGGGGTCTTTTATTAAGCTGCCTGCTTTCCCAAGACAGCGGGAGGCAGAGAGAAATTCTGACGACCGCCCCTTCACATTCAATTGCATTATTATCAATTGGTGTGTTGGGTATGCCGGGTCTGCGAGGACTGCGTTTACTGCAGCAGTGAGAGAGACTGGCTTCCAACACTTGAAGAAATGCAACTCGATTTTATTGAACTCTTAACTGTCATACATACTTTAACTGTGGGTTGATACTATGCTGACTTGACTGGAGACCTGAGGCTAACCTGACCAGACTATCTTACTACCACATGGTGTATGTTCTAGTTGCTGCTCACGGGCTACGACTGTCTCAGAGGCTGGATCCCAAGAGAGCGGGAAAACTAGTGCCCTCTGGCTTTATAGTGGTTGTGTCCTGTCTGGTGATTGGCTGCTGTGTTCTGAGTGTTCACTGGTCATCCTGTGTGTCAATCACTGCCTGTCTGTGCACCATCATATACCTGCGTGGATATTATGACATCTCCCCCCCTTTTTTTTACTAATTAAAAAAAATGTGTGTAGGTCAATAAATAGTGAGTGTGTGTACAGGAGCCGGACTATATACAAATTATGTTAACGTATTTACATGGGAAGGTGTCTAGTGCAGATAAAGGGCAGATAACAAATTAGGAAGAAACAATATACAGATGTATAAACGGATCACAAGGTAATGCAACATTCAGTCTATAAATTCTGTGGCGGGCGACGAGTTCTGGTTGACCACCTCAAGGATGGGTCAGGGGCCGCCTGCACTTGAACGGGCAGAACTGCCTCCAATGTAGAGGTTGGTAAAAGAACTGGCAGATCGGTGGCCTCATGGAAGGATGTGTCCTGAGGAACCAGCATGCGAGGCGGGACATCACGTTCAGGTGGCGGGCGTGGAAGTAGCCGCAATGCCCGCCTATTACGCCGAAGAAAGGAGCCATCATGCATGCGAACGAGGAACGATCTCGGGGCCACTTGCTTAACTACCACAGTCGTGTCAGACCAGCCACCGTCAGGTAGCTGAACACGAACTCGGTCAGCAGGAGCCAGAGCAGGGAGATCTGTGGCGTGGGCGTCGTACGCCGACTTGCACTGATCCCGAGACTGTTGCATCCTCTGCAGGACCGGAAAATTGTCACGGTCCGGGATGTGGATAGCCGGCACTGTCGTCCGTAGTGTGCGGTTCATTAGCAGCTGTGCTGGGGACAGGCCAGCGGACAAAGGAGTCGCCCGGTAGGCTAACAGCGCCAGGTTAAAATCCGAACCCGAGTCAGCAGCTTTGCACAAGTCTTTTAACAATGTGGACCCCCTTTTCAGCCTTCTCATTCGACTGGGGGTAGTGGGGGCTTGAAGTGACGTGCGTAAAATTGTACCGCCGGGCAAAATCCGTCCACTCCTGGCTGAAGAAACAAAGGCCATTATCAGTCATAACTGTAAGTGGAATGCCATGACGGGCAAAAGTCTCTTTCCATGCCTTGATGACCGTTGCTGATCTGAGGTCAGTCAGTCTGACCACCTCGGGGTAGTTGGAAAAGTAATCCACGAGGAGGCCATAGTCTCGGCCCTTTGCATGAAAGAGGTCAATACCAACTTTAGACCATGGGGAGGACACCAGTTCATGCGGCTGTAGAGTCTCTTTGGGCTGAGCCGGCTGGAACCTTTGACACGTTGGGCAATTGAGGACCATGTTGGCGATATCCTGACTGATGCCTGGCCAATATACTGCCTCTCGGGCTCGACAGCGACACTTTTCGACCCCCAGGTGACCCTCATGGATATGGCCGAGGACCAGCTCTCGCATTATCTGTGGGATTACTCCCTGTCCAGCTTAATTAATATGCCGTTCACTACCGCTAGATCGTCCTTTATATTATAAAACTGGGGGCACTGCCCCTTTTGCTAACCATCCGTGAGATGCCGCATTGTCCGCTGGTGTAAAGGACCCCTGGTCGTCTCCTGATGAATTTGCACGACCCTTTCATCAAGTTGGCCAGAAAGTTGGATGCACAAAACTTCACCTGAGCGTCTATCTGACAGACAAAGTCCGACTGCTCACACGGCGTGGTGATGGATCTAGAGAGTGCATCGGCCACAATTAACTCTTTGCCCGGGTGTAGACCAGGTCGAAATCGTAGCGGCGGAGTTTGAGGAGGATACGTTGTAGCCGTGGCATCGTATCATTGAGGTCTTTTTGGATGATGTGAACCAATGGCCTGTGGTCTGTCTCGACCATGAATTTGGGGAGACCATACACGTAATCATAGAATTTGTCAATCCCTGTGAGGAGGCCCAGGCATTCTTTTTCAATCTGATCGTATTGTTGCCCAGTAGGTGTCATGGCTCTGGAGGCATATGCGACTGGGGCCCAGGAGGAGGATTCATCCCGCTGGAGGAGTACTGCCCCAATGCCAGCCTGGCTTGCGTCGGTGGAGATCTTCATTTCCTTGGCGGAGTCGAAAAATGCCAGTACCGGGGCCTTGGTGAGTTTCGCCCTGAACTCACGCAACTCTTGCTCATGAGCGGGGAGCCACTGGAAGTTCGTAGTTTTTTTGACAAGATTGCGGAGAGCTGTGGTGTGTGATGCAAGGTTGGGGATAAACTTCCCAAGGAAGTTGACCATCCTTAGGAAGCGGAAGACCGCCTTCTTGTCCTTCGGGGTCTTCATCTCAGGGCCATTGGCACCTTGACAGACATTGGCTGCCCCACCCTCACCCACGTCAGGTCCGGGCCCAAGAGGTGGGTGGCAGAATTCTATGACTTAGTGAAGATCAGCCACTGAATGTATTGCTCCCCGCTTTAGGTGTGTAGAAGTCTTCCCTAACAACTTTACATGGGTAAAGCTGCCTGCTGAGAGCCATCCTCCTCCCTCTGTGAGCATCACATTTTCTTTGCTGCTGCTGGTCCACCTCCCTCTGATGTTGCAACCCAAGAGGCTATAGCCATACACCCCATGACTGGGAATGGGCGACACACTTGGATGCCTTTCAGTAGCCTTATTAATATTTCAGCACCACTTCCTGCACAATTGATCAAATTTTAGGAACTCCTCCAAACACCCAGTACTTCCACAAACTCAGCGAGAGCCAACTGGAATAATAAACAACCAACTTGCAATTTGGATGATGCCTATAAATAGCAGTGGTGGGGGGAATCTGTTCAGCTGTGCATGCAGAAGAGATGGCATTAACTAGAACAGTGAACCCGGGTTCGGATCTCGGCCCCGAGTCACTGCCCGTGTGGAGTTTGCATATTCTCCCTGTGTCTGCATGGGTTTCACCCCCACAACCCAAAGATGTGCAGGGTAGGTGGATTGGCCAAGTTAAATTGCCCCTCAATTGGAAAAAAATATTTGGGTACTCAATATTTATTAAAAGAAATTTAAAAAAACTAGAACAGTGAGATCAAAGTAGGAAGTTGGGCATCAATTTAGCATTACACACTGGCTAACGTCATGTTCTGTTTACAACGATCCGGATTAATACCCTCAACAAAATGATGTTCAACACAATGACACAGGTACTGTTTGTCTCTGTTTTTCGCTGGAGTGCTGAAGCTGCCCACAATACAGAGACAGATTTTGTTTGAGATTTTCAGACGGTTAATTATTAATGCAATTGCGTTTCTTCGTGCTTTATCTTGCAACAGAGGATGACTAAGTGCGGACTCTGGCCTCTTGTGTGTATCGTTGTCCCTTTGCCTCGTCATTGGCAACCATGCCTTCACAGACAAGAATTTCCTTCCGAGACTCTTCCACCTCTCAACCTCACTGTCTTCTTTATACCATCTTGAGAACTTGTTAAAATCCCTAGTCATTTTATGTTTTCTTAAATTTATTTTTATTTCTTTGTGACATGGCTTCAGATGTTTTCCTCTGTTCGAGGTACTATACAAATACAATTTTTTGTTGTTGATATCGTAACACTAAGTACATAAGTTTGCAATCATAGGCGGGATTCTCCCCTACCCGGCGGGGCGGGGGGTCCCGGCGGGACAGAATGGTGTGAACCACTCCGTCGTCGGGCAGCCCCAAAGGTGCGGAATCCTCCACACCTTTAGGGCTAGGACCGCACCTTTAAGGGGCTAGGCCCACCCTGGAGTGGTTGGCGCCCCGCCGGCTGGCGTGGAAGGCCTTTGGCGCCAAGCCAGCCGGGGCCGAAGGGACTCCGCCGGCCGGCGCGAGTCCGCGCATGCGCGGGAACGTCAGTGGCTGCTGACGTCATCCCCGCGCATGCGCAGGGGGGGGTTCACCTACGCTTCGGCCATGGCAGAGGCTGATGGTCGGCGCGTAGGAAAAGAGTGCCCCCATGGCACAGGCCTGCCCGCGGATCGCTGGGCCCTGATCGCGGCCCAGGCAACCGTGGGGATCACCCCGCGTCACCCCCAGGACCCCGGAGCCCGCCCGCGCCGCCAGGTCACGCCGGTAAGGGACCTGGTTCAATTTACGCCGGTGGGACTGGCATAGAAGCAGCGGGACTTCGGCCCACCGCGGGCCGGAGCATCGCCGGGGGGGCCCGCCGACCGGCATGGCGCGATTCCCGCCCCCGCCGAATCTCTGGTGCCGGAGAATTCGGCGGCCGGCGGGGGCGGGATTCACGACCCGGCGGGGGTTCGGAGAATCCCCCCCATTATCTTTAAGAAGGGCTGTAAAGATAAGCACAGTGGCTCGCGCTGTTGCTTCACAGCGCCAGGGACCCAGGCTCGATTCCTGGCATGGGTCACTGTCTGTGCAGAGCCTGCACCTTCTCCCCGTGTTTTTGTGGGTTTCCTCTGGGTTTTTTTGTCCACAGATCTCTGAAGGTAGAAAGGCAGGTTAATAGGGTGGTTAAAAAGGCATATGGGACACTTGCCTTTGCCATTGAGGCATAGATTACAAAGGCAGGGAGGTCATGATGGAGCTGTATAGAACATTATAGGAAGGATGTGATTGCACTGGAGCGGGTGCAGAGGAGATTCACCAGGATGTTTCCTAGGATGAAACATTTAAACTATGAAGAGAGGCTGGATAGGCTTGGGTTGTTTTCGTTGCAGCAGGGAAGACTGAGGGGCGATCTGGTCGAGGTGTACAAGATTATGAGGGGCATGGACAGGGTGGATTGGGAGCAGCTGTTCCCCTTAGTTGAAGGGTCTGTCACGAGGGGAGGGACATAGTTCAAGGTGAGGGGCAGGAGGATGTAAGGGAAAACATTTTTAGACAGAGGGTGGTGAGGGTCTGGAACGCACTGCCTGGAGGGTGGTAGAGGCGTGCTCCCTCACATCCTTTACAAAGTACCTGGATGAGCACTTGGCATGTCATAACATTCAAGGCCAAGTGCTGGTAACTGAGATTAGGAGGCAGGTCAGGTGTTTTTCCCGTGTCGGTGTCGACTCGATGGGATGAAGGGCCTCATCTGCACTGTGTGAGCTCTGATTTAAATCAAATTTTCACAGTAATAGGTGAACAAAAGAGCGGATGTTTAACCTCGCCTTTCATTAATGTTTGACATGAATGTTTAAACTGAAAAAGGGCAGCAGTGTACTTTGGAAGCAGCTTTGAAGTAGCCAGCTGAACTTATATTTATAATGCATGTTCAATAAACATTGCTGCTGGTATCTGACTCCTAAAAATCGCAAAGGAATGCACCAAGCTGATTTAAATTAAAATCAAAAAGTTCTAAATAGGTGGGGGGAAACCAAGAGCAGTGGACTAGAAACGCGATCGCTCTTGCTCTCAACTTGTCCCTCTCAAACAGTCTGGCCAGTTGTTTGAAGCCATTTCCGGAGGCTTCATGGTTCTCCTCGTGGGCCACCTCTGTACTCGGATTCCAAACAGGAGTCATGAACCAGATTTGAAGGGACGGCCACTTGTCACCACCAGCCGGCCTATGATCCAACAGCTTGGTTAGAATAAAAGAGACACTAAGGGCTGGTGCAGAATGAATGACTAGATTACATAAGATTACATACACAGCATGGAAACAGGCCATTCGGTCCAATAGGTCCATGCCCAGGTTTATGCTCCACTCATGCCTCCTCTAATATTTCCTCATTTATGTCGACCATCGGAACCACCTATTCCCTTCTGCTCAAATGCTTGTCTAACTTCCTCTTAATTGCACCTATCCAGATGGCAGTGAGTTCGACATTCTTACTACTCTTTGGGTGAACAAATTTCTTCTGAATTTCCTATTGGATTTATTGTTCATTGTCTTATATTAATGGACTCGAGAGGAAACACTCTCTCTCTTACCAGTCCATCAAAACCTTTCAGAATTTTAAAGACTTCTATTCGGTCACCTCTCAGCCTTCGTTCTTGATATTTATAGCCACACATTCCTCGTAGCATCCTTGTAAATATTCTCTGCACCCTCTCCAATGTCTCCATATCATTTTTATAGTATGGCAACCAGAACTCCATGCAGTAATCTAAGTGCGGTCACTGATGTGAGGGCGCTGGATACAGCCAAATTGCTGCCGCTTGTGCTCGCAACTAGGCTGGAGGTTAAGGGAGTGGAAATATTCAACAAGGTTCCAGGATAGTGATATTTCTATGGGTCCAGTAGCACCCAAACTCCAAACCATGTTTGTGCTTGTCCTCATAATTTTACATTTTATTCCTGATTAGATGCTTGTTCTGCCCTTTGCAAAGAAGCTAATCAATTAATGAATCTAAGATCTTCCACATATGTATTACTTTGCTGATAAACATTCTAACTTCTAGCATTGCTTGAATTTGTATTCATACCTTCCAGTTCTTTAATCACACTTAAGTAATCATGCTATTTATTATTTTAATGACGTTGTCGGAAGATTAATTTCCTGAAGTTGCATTGCCAGACAGGAATATTCAACAATTATTTTAAAATAGGAGGAATATTGCAGGCAGTGCAGTGAATTTCCAATATGGATGGTTGTTCACCGGTAGCCCAAATTTGGGAAATACCTGACATATTTTGGAAGTAATTGGATAGTTCTTTCAAAGAGCTGTTGTCCCATGCATGATGGGTTGAATGGCATCAGGTAGCTGTCCATCCATTTAAAGTGGATGTCGATGAGTAGCAGGGACATTGACCTGAAGAAGGGCCCGGCAAAGTTGGTGTGCAGCCGCATCCAAAGCCATCCTGGACATTCCCAGGGGTGGAGTGAGACTGAATGTGGGGGCATTTGATGCTCTTGGCATGCTGCACCAACCTCATTATATCATCATCAAGCCCTGGCCACCACCTGTAACTCCTGGTGAGCATCGTCATTATGGACACCCCTGGATGTCCATTGTTGTAGAATGGCTTTCCTGCCTTGCCTTGGAACTAAAACACGGGCTCCCCACAGGAGAATGCCGTCTTCAAAACTAAGGTCCTGTTGCTTGGTTGTGTATGTGGTGATGTGCATTAATGTAAATGCATGTAGGCTAGCTAGACACTAGAGGGAGCACCAGAAACATCACACACCACACTCAACCAATAGATCAGGTAGATAGGACGCGACCAATGGACATTCAAGATACACAAGGTGACACGACCACATGGGGCATTACACCAACCCATATATAAAGGACACCACACACATGATCTGCCTCTTTCCAGTGGAGACAGTCAGTGAGTACAGACACAGGGTTGATTCAATATTACACCAACCACGTGGATTGCAGCAGCTGGCTAGTCAGTCTGGGTAGCTATAGTAGGATTAGCAATAGTATTGAACCCGAGTCATAGAAGTGTAAATAGTTTAATAAACGTGTTGAAGTTATCTCCACGTCTGAACCTTCCTTTGTCAAGTGCACCACAAGGAAGCCGCTTATCTTACACTACAACATAACAAATCATGGTACCAGGACTGAACTGTTTCAATCCAGATAGCCATACCTCAGCGTACAGTGACAACCAGCAACGATACCCAGGCAAGATGTTTGAGATCCGGGTTCCGCAGCAGCTCCAGTGCCACGGCGATCTCCGCGAAAACTGGCGGGCATTCCTGCAAAAGTTTGAAATCTTCCTGGTGGCAGCCGAACTAGAAGAAGTGGCCGATCCTGAAAAAACAGAGCTTCTCCTCACCATCGCCGGTGCCAGAGCAGAAGAAATCTTTTAAAAATTCAAGTTCTCCAAAGGGCAACACAGGAGCGACTTCCAGGCAGTCCTGGACAAATTCAGCAAATACTGTGAGGAAAACACACTCCAACCAGCAAGAAAAGGTAAGAGAAGCGCCAGTACTCACCTCGAGGCCGAGATCCCGGAGCAGAGAACGATTTTGGTCAACGGCCATCTTTCTAAAGGATCTGCACTTGCACAGTTGCGCGAGAAGTGCGCAGAACGGGAAGGTCTGTTTGCGCATGCGCAATCGCTTCCTACGTGCTATGTCACATGCGTCATGACATCAGAGGCCCCGGACCACGCCCAATAAAAGGGGAAACGTCCCAAATCAAAGAAAAAATCTTTTAAAGCTGTAAAACAACCTTTCTTCAACTGGAATGACAGCACAATGCCTCAAATTGAACCAGGGAATGAAATTAACCTCCGAAGAAACCTGCAACAAGCAGTTACCTACTCCCAAACCGATGATTCTGACCTTGAATACTTCGATACCGACCTTTACATTTTCTCTGGACCTCGCGAGCCCAATGCCAACTCCGACGCAAACATTGATGATATGGTCCTAGAAGGCTACGACTCGGACGAACCTTTCACCTTGGGAGGCTACCCCAGTACCAAATCCGAACCGCAACTAGACGTGTTGCACATTGGCGCCCCCGTATTGAATCCAACGCAGACGCGGATTCGTTCTTCGGATTTGAGGATCTTCAACCCAGCAGAGATGGCATCCCAACTCGTGAGTGCAGGATGATGCTGCAGCCTGACACCAAGAGATAGCGAATGGTACAAGCCCACAGAGAGCGGCCTGATGCCTCACAGAGCGTGGTCCACGCACCGCTCAGGGTTCCCGACTCTATGAAAGAAGAAACGCAAGACTCCAGAGCGCAGTCCCTGCACACACAAGACGTGACTCCAGTGTCACAAGCCTCCGCAGCGAGCTCGTGGACAGCTTCCACGATAGAAGCAACGCAAGACTCCGACGCGCAGTCCTTGCAGGTACAAAACCATGAGGGGCTAGCAACCTCCTCTGACCAACTAGTGGCATACGATGCAAGTCTGCCATGCTCAAGTAAACAGCAAGAAGACTATGACAGTCTACCACACTCCAGAGCACAGCAGGACGACCATGACGGTCTATCATGCTACAGTGAAGAACAAAACGACGATGACAGTCCAAGCCCAAATGAAGGACAACAGCAAGACAATGATAGTCCACCCACATTGCTTGCGCCACCAGATGAAGACTCTGACAATTTACCCAACCCAAGTGAACAACAAGCAGCTACTGAGGCTCGACCCACGGTATGTGAGACGAGTGACGACAGTATCCCACTTCCCATGCAAGATGTGCAAAGTGACAGACCTCAGCTAGTGTGTACAGAGGCGTTCGACGATCACTGTGAGACCACTGGTGACTCCGGTGACACCATGATACTTCCACCCTCATTCACTCGAACCTCTCCACAAGTCAATGCATTCCTGCATGTTCCGACTCCAGACGTGCAGCTTCAAGAAATCTTAGCTGACTCCAGTGAACCTGCTAAGACTCCGGACGGGGAGCATCAACAAACCAACACTGTCTCAGCTAAAACAGACCAGACTCCAGATGAGGAGCAACCAAACGCCGACTCTGATTCACGTAAGCCGGACTTTACTCCAGACAGGGAGTGCCGCAACCTCAGTGATGGTGACAGCAGATGCCACAATGACAGGAGATTGGTTACTTAACAATTACACTGGGTCAGTAATAACAAGCAGCAGCGGCTACAGTCCAAGAGGAATACACCAATATTCACCACAGCTATATCTACACATTGTTTCCACACCAGAAGTGCAGCCAATGACAGCTGATGCTGGACAAGCCCAGTATTCAGGCATGCAGCAGCCAGCAGTCTATGCAGCATATTCTCAAACAGGCCAGCACTATGGATTGCCCACTAATAGAATCAAGACCGAAGGAGGACTATTGCAAGCGCAATCTGCACTACAGACTGGATGCCTTAGTTACAGCCCAGGATTTTCTGCACCCCAGCCTGGCCAGACGGCACATTCCTATTGGATGCAAGGTTCTAGTTTCACACCATTACCAGGTATTTATGCGAGCAGCAATTCTGTTACCAATTCAACAAGCTTCAACGGTTCTCAGCAGGACCACCCTTCCAACACAGCACGTGGCCAGAACCAGTATATACAGTTTTATCCAACTTCAACATATGGCACATCTATGACCTCGAATGATACTGTTGATGGTACCTCTTCAACATCAATACCTTATCAGCCACAAGATGCCATCGACAGCACCATCACAAACATCGATCAAAGAAAGACTCCAAATCAGACAGCGAAGTGATTTGACCACTTCTTGGTTCTTGTGGCACAGGGACGTTGATGGCGTTCATAACCAAGAGAGACATTTGACCATGATGATTGATGGTTTTTGGACTCACACAAATGATTTGGACTTATTGTTTAATCACTGTTCCCATTACTTGTATATATCTAACCTTATCTACCTGTTCTTTGTTCAATTTTCTCAAAGTGTGCAGAAAATATGTAACATATAAAAAAGGGGGGATGTGGTGATGTGCATCAATGTAAATGCATGTAGGCTAGCTAGACACTAGAGAGAGCACCAGTGACATCACACACACACTCAACCAATAGATCAGTTAGATAGGACACGACCAATGGACATTCACGATACACAAGGAGGTGACACGACCACATGGGGCATTACACCAACCCATATATAAAGGACACCACACACATGATCTGCCTCTTTCCAGAGGAGACAGTCAGGGAGTACAGACACAGGGTTGATTCAATATTACACCAACCACGTGGATTGCAGCAGCTGGCTAGTCAGTCTGGGTAGCTATAGTAGGATTAGCAGTAGTGTTGAACCCGAGTAATAGAAGTGTAAATAGTTTAATAAATGTATTAAAGTTATCTCCACGTCTGAACCTTCCTTTGTCAAGTGTACCACAAGGAAGCTGCTTATGTTACACCTATAACATAACAAATCAGTGTATGCCCGCAGTTCTTCAGGCAGTTACCCCTGTAGTCCCCATGCAGGAGGACGTGACGCAACTTCCCCCACGTAGGATCCTTTTTCATCCACACACGAATTTGCGAGGCCGTTACAGGCAACGTGTGCATAAACTTTAGCGCCAACACGACTTTGCTACTGGTGGGGACGGGGGAGCATGTAGGCAATGGGAGTCAACTAAGGGCATCCACTTGTGCAATCTGCGCGCCCAGGCGATACTCAAAGGTATACTCATATACTGCCAACAGTAATGCCCATTGCTGCATCCTGGCCGGCACCATTGGTGGTATCACCTTGTCTTCTGTGAAGAGGCCGAATAAAGGTTTGTGGTCCGTGATGATTGAAAAGTGTCATCCATACACTTACTGATGAAATCTATTGACCGCGAAGGTCACAGCCAGTCCCCCCTTTTCAATCTGAGTATACTCACCCTCTGGTCATCCAAGATTCTCAAAGCATAAGTATCAGCCTCTCTGTCCCACCGATGGGACAAACTGCCCCGATGCCACATGGGGAGGCATCGCACGTTATTATGAGCGGTTTAGAGGGATCGTGATGCGTTAATAGCTTAGAGAACAACAGTTGCCGACTGCCCCGATGCCACATGTGGAGGCATTGCACGTTACTATGAGCGGTTTAGAGGGATCGTGATGCGTTAATAGCTTAGAGAACAACAGTTGCCGACTGCCCCGATGCCACATGCGGAGGCATCGCACGTTACTATGAGCGGTTTAGAGGGATCGTGATGCGTTAATAGCTTAGAGAACAACAGTTGCCGTTTTATTTCAGCAAATGCCTCTTGTGGTGCCTTCCATGCCCATTTCTGGTGTTTCTTCAAGAGCGCATGAAACAGTGCCAGTATGGTCACCAGATTTGGAATGAACTTTCCCATAATAATTAACGAGCCCTAGGAAAGATCTTTGCCCCGTGTATTCTCTGGTGTAGGGGCCCACTTGATAGCTCAAAGCTCCTCTTCCACCGGGTGTAAATGGTCCTTGTCAATCCGGTACTCCAGGTGTATGACCTCTCTTGTCTGGAAGACACACTTGTCCCATTTCAGGCAGATAGCTACCTCCGAGAAACAGTGGAGGACTTCCTCTCAGTTATCTAGGTGTTCTTTCTCGGTGGCTCTTGCAACCAATATGTCATCCTAGTAGACTGTCACCCTTGGCAGCCCTTGAAGGATGCGCTCCATAACTTGTTAGAAGATTGCACAGGCAAATGATGTTGCAAATGGTAGCCATGTGTATTCATACAGTCCGCTGTGGCTATTGATTGTCACATATTTCCTGGATGCCACATTCATCTCCAACTGGAGGTATATATGACTTGTATCCAGCTTGGAGAAAGAATGACCCCCAGTCAACTACTTATAGAGGTCCTCCACAAGTGTCATTGGGTACTCGTCCAACCCGGAGGCCTTGTTCGCCGCACAGACTACAGCACCGGGACCACTGGCGCTGTCCACTCTGCGACCTGAACTGGGAGAATACCCCCCAAGTTTTCCAGCCGGCCGAGCTCGTTTCCACTTTCAACAGTAGGTCGAATGGAAGTACTTGTGTTGGGCCTCTGGGTCCACGTAACGTTTGGCCATCTTCTCTAAACCGCCTTGGAAAACCTCTAGGTATTTTCCCAGGACCTCATACAACCTGTCTGTACCCATTTTAAAAATCTGCTGCCAGCCTAGGCAAAATCTCTGTCACCAGTTGCGACCCAAAACACCGGGTCCAGGCCCCTAAACTACAATCAGTGACAGGCAAACTACTGCTGCCCTTAGGAAACCAGAATTGTCATTGTCCCAATAATTCTCCAGTGCCTTAGTGTCTCTTCGGCCCAGGTGCTGTATCCCTGTACAAACTTTCCAGTATGTTTGCTGTCCAATGACCAATACAGCAGCCCCTGTATCTATTTCCATCTCTGATGGGTGGCCGTTTACCTGGATGGTGATCTTCATGGGGGCTACTTTTGGTGCTGTAATGCAATTTAGTTGCATGCAACCATCCTCATCAGGCTGTGCTAAGTGTAAAGCCCTGACTCTGGGGAGATGTGTCACCCGACCAGGGCGATGTGCTCACTGTCGGTTCTGGTGTTCCCCACACACATGGTATCTGTGACCACAGGTGCAGCACCTTTGCGAGTTTTCTTCCTGGACCTCAGGAGAGATGTCTTGTTGGGCTGCAATGGCTCTTGATGAATGGATCTGACCACAACGTTGCGGTGCCAATTGGATCCCATAGGCCCTGTTCTTGGAGATGTTACTCACCGGAATGGGAGGCGGCCAATGCTATGCACATCCATATCCATGGAGCCTTGAGTTCCTGGACTCCCTCTTCTGCGTCTTCACATGAGAGGGATAATCCTATGGCCCTTTTCAGTCCAAAGAAGGTTCTACCGACAGCATATGTTGGGTCGTCATGTTGTTAATGCCACACACTAGGTGGTCTCACAATGTCTGCGAGGTATGGCCCGCATTCGTAATGCTCGGCCAGCTTGCAAAGGTGCATCAGGAATTCCATGACAGACTCTCCCGGAGTTCACCCAGCCGTGTTGAACTGGCACTGCTGCACGATCAACGATGGTTTGGGGTGGTAATGGTCTGCAACAAATGCTACCAGCTCATCAAAGGTTTTTGAATCTGGGGCCGCTGGGTAGGTAATGTTTTTGTCACACTGAAGGTTAGCGTTCCGCTGGTGGTCAGGAGTACTCCCTTTTGTCGGTCCTCTCCTATAATAGCATTCGCCTGAAAGAAACACCGCAAACACCGCAAAAGTCTCAAGTCTCCCAAAAAGTGGCATTTTTAAATTCGCTCCGACTTTGCTCTCGTGCTGAGGAATTGATATGCGGTCCAGATCTACAGAACCGCAGCCGTAGTTTGTTTATTTGTAAAGTAAAGTTATTGCTGCATCGTGGCACACAGCACATAGGTCCCAGCTGGGACTACCGATCATGCCGGTGCCAATCTGGGCTGGCTTTTAAGCATTTGTTTCACAAGCCTCTGCTAGGCCTCCACCCCTCAGTGGGGGAACTCGTACCCCATGAGCTCCAGGGGTGATCAATTAGGTCATCCTCGTGGGTCTCATAAGGGTTATTGCAATAGCACACAGCATACTTGGAATTATCAACAAAGGCAAGCAACAAGGAAGTTATTTTAAACCTGTACAAAAGACTGGTTCAGATGAACTAGAGTACTGCGTTCAGTTCTGAGCATTACATTTTAGATGGGATATGAGGGCATTAGTGAGGGAATATAAATGATTCATGAGCATAGTTCCAGGGATGCAGAATTTCAATTATGTCGGAAGATTGAAGAAGCTGGAATTTTGTTTTCCTTGCAGAAATGAAGTTTGAAAGGAGATTTGATAGAGGTGTTCAAAATCATGAGGGAACTGGACAAAATAGCTTGAGAGGGAACAGATCTAAGGTCATTGGCAAAAGAAAAGAAGCAGTGGAGACAAGAGGAAAGCCTTCTTTCAGAGGTGAGGTGAGATTGACTGCCCTTGACTTCAAAACAACATTGATCAGCACGGTAGCACAAGTGGATAGCACTGTGGCTTCGCAGTGCCAGGGTCCCAGGTTCAATTCCCCGCTGGGTCACTGTCTGTGTGGAGTCTGCACGTTCTCCCCGTGTGTGCGTGGGTTTCCTCCGGGTGCTCTGGTTTCCTCCCACAGTCCAAAGATGTGCAGGTTAGGTGGATTGGCCATGATAAATTGCCCTTAGTGTCCAAAAAGGTTAGGAGAGGCTACTGGGTTACAGGGATAGGGTGGAAGTGAGGGCTTAAGTGGGTCGGTGCAGACTTGATGGGCCGAATGGCCTCTTTCTGCCCTGTATGTTCTATGTTCATGGCTGAGTGTGGCATCAAGAAGCCCTGCTAAAATTGAAGACAATTTGAATCAAAGGCTAAATCAATTGGCTGAAGTCATACTTAGAACAAAATAAACTATTTGTGATTGTTGGAGGCCCATTGACCTCTTTAATAATAGATTCTAGCACTTTCCCTCTGAATATAGATGTTACATTCATTATTTTGCAAGTTGATGGGATCTTCCCAGAATCTAGGGTATTTTGGAAAATTACAACAGTTGTTTCTTTTCAGACCCGAGGTTGAAATTCATCAAGTCTTGAAGACTTGTCAGTCTTTAGTTCTAATAATTTTCTCAATGCCCTTTCCCTGGTGGTTATTTTTGTTTTATGTTCCTCCTTTTTCACCTCTTGGTTTACAAGTATTTCTGTGAGTTACTTGTGTCTTCTACAATGAAGTCAGACGTAAAATATCTATTTAATACTTATGCTATTTCCTTAGTTCACATTATTAATTCCCCAGATTCACTCTGTAGAGGACCAACACTCAATTCAGTTATTCTTCTCCTTTTTAAATACTTATAGAAACTCATACTATCTGTTTTGATGTTTCCAGTTAGCTTTCTCTCTGACCCTAATTTCTCCCTCATTATTTTCTACTTATTCTTTGCTGATTTTAAATATCTAGACAATCTTCTGATCTACCACTAATCTTCGCACAATTGTATGTATTTTCTTTCAATTTGACACTATTTTTAACTTCCTTATTAACCATGGATGGCGCAATCATCTGGAGCCTTTAGTTTTTATTGGAATATATCTTTGCTGAGTGTTATGAAATATCTCCTTAAATGTCTGCCACTGCTCCTCTAAGAGCTATCCCTTAACTTACTTTCCCAGTTCACTCTAACCAGCTCTGTCTTCATTGCCTTTATTTAAGTTTAAACACACTATTATTGCACCTGCTCTTCTCTTCCTCAAACTGAATGAAAAGTTCAATCATATCACCGTCACTGCTACCTAGGGGCACCTCCACTACAAGGTCAGTAATTAATCCTATCTCATTGCACATTACCAGGTCTGGAATAGCCTGCTCTCCGATTTGCCCCAGAACATGCTGCTCTAATAATTAGTCCTGAAAGCACTACATGGCTGGGTTTTTTTGCCCCCATTTGAGGCAGGCATCATGGTGGTCAGGTGCTGAAAATTTCAGGAGATTGCAAAAACTTGTTTTATGTTGTCACAAAACCAGTTTGCAATTGTCCTCTCTTCCTGACTGCGGCGAATCACGTTTCCTGCCTCTGCATGTCAGAAATGTCTTTGAAATACATTTGCATCTCATTATCGGGCCTACTCACCAGAACCATTCACCCATGTTGGATCGTGAGCCGCACGCCAAGGTGTTTCACAATTGTATCTAAGTGACATGCACCTAGTGACCTGCACTCTACTCCTCAATTTGAGGTTTGTTCGCCTACCTTGTTTTGGGCAGAGCTCGTGATATTCAGCACTAAGCTTTGGTGGCAGCATCACATCCATTTCAGGGGCGGCTCACAGACAGGTCTCGACCTACCAGACCAACAGTAAGGCAGGGGTGTCATTCCAATGTCTGTGCTGCGAGGGCTTACTTGGTATGAGGGGAAGTGAGTGGCTGGAGGCCAGGTACGAGCCTGCAGGACGAGACCTGGCTAGGCGAAGGGAAAATCCCAGGATGTGCGTGTGAAGGTACATGTTTAACGGTGCAAGTTGCATCAAGAAAGTGAGAACTCAGGGGGACACCCATAGAACATAGAGCATAGAACATAGAACATTACAGCGCAGTACAGGCCCTTCGGCCCTTGATGTTGCGCCGACCTGTGAAACCACTCTAAAGCCCATCTACACTATTCCCTTATCGTCCATATGTCTATCCAATGACCATTTGAATACCCTTAGTGTTGGCGAGTCCACTACTGTTGCAGACAGGGCATTCCACACCCTTACTACTCTCTGAGTAAGGAACCTACCTCTGACATCTGTCTTATATCTATCACCCCTCAATTTAAAGCTATGTCCCCTCGTGCCAGACATCACCATCCGAGGAAAAAGGCTCTCACTGTCCGCCCTATCCAATCCTATGATCATCTTGTATGCCTCAATTAAGTCACCTCTTAACCTTCTCGCTAACGAAAACAGTCTCAAGTCCCTCAGCCTTTCCTCATAAGATCTTCCCTCCATACCAGGCAACATTCTGGTAAATCTCCTCTGCATCCTTTCCAATGCTTCCACATCCTTCCTATAATGCGGCGACCAGAATTGCACGCAGTACTCCAAATGCGGCCACACCAGAGTTTTGTACAGCTGCAACATGACCTCATGGCTCCGAAACTCAATCCCTCTACCAATAAAAGCTAACACACCGTACGCCTTCTTAACAACCCTCTCAACCTGAGTGGCAACTTTCAGGGATCTATGTACATGGACACCGAGATCTCTCTGCTCATCCACACTGCCAAGAATCTTACCATTAGCCCAGTACTCTGTCTTCCTCTTATTCCTTCCAAAATGAATCACCTCACACTTTTCTGCATTAAACTCCATTTGCCACCTCTCAGCCCAGCACTGCAGCTTATCTATGTCCCTCTGTAACTTGTAACATCCTTCCGCACTGTCCACAACTCCACCGACTTTAGTGTCATCTGCAAATTTACTCACCCATCCTTCTACACCCTCCTCCAGGTCATTTATAAAAATGAGAAACAGCAGTGGCCCCAAAACAGATCCTTGTGGTACACCACTAGTAACTGAACTCCAGTCTGAACACTTCCCATCAACCACCACCCTTTGTCTTCTTCCAGCTAGCCAATTTCTGATCCAAACTGCTAAATCTCCCTGAATCCCATGCTTCCGTATTTTCTGCAGTAGCCTACCGTGGGGAACCTTATCAAACGCTTTACTGAAATCCATATACACCACATCAACTGCTTTACCCTCATCCACCTGTTGGTCACCTTCTCAAAGAACTCAATAAGGTTTGTGAGGCACGACCTACCCTTCATGAAACCGTGTTGACTATGTCTAATCAAATTATTCCTTTCCAGATGATTATACACCCTATCTCTTATAAACCTTTCCAAGATTTTGCCCACAACAGAAGTAATGCTCACTGGTCTATAGTTACCGGGGTTGTCTCTACTCCCCTTCTTGAACAAGGGGACAACATTTGCTATCCTCCAGTCTTCTGGCACTATTCCTGTTTACAAAGATGACTTAAAGATCAAAGCCAAAGGCTCAGCAATCTCCTCCCTAGCTGCCCAAACAATCCTCGGATAAATCCCATCCGCCCAGGGGACTTATCTATTTTCACCCTTTCCAGAATTGTTAACACCTCCTCCTTATGAACCTCAAGCCCTTCTAGTCTAGTAGCCTGAATCGTAGTATTCTCATCGACAACATTGTATTTTTCCTGTGTGAATACTGACGAAAAATATTCATTTAGCACCTCTCCTATCTCCTCGGACTCCAAGCACAACTTCCCACTACTGTCCTTGACTGGCCCTACTCTTACCCTAGTCATTCTTTTATTCCTGACATATCTATAGAAAGCTTTAGGGTTATCCTTGATCCTACCTGCCAAAGACTTCTCATGTCCCCTCCTGGCTCTTCTTAGCTCTCTCTTTAGGTCCTTCCTAGCTAACTTGTAACTCTCGAGCGCCCTTACTGAACCTTCATGTCTCATCTTTACATAAGCCTCCTTCTTCCTCTTGACAAGTGTTTTGACTGCTTTAGTAAACCACGGTTCCCTTGCTCGACCACTTCCACCCTGCCTGACAGGTACATACATATCAAGGACACGCAGTAGCTGTTCCTTGAACAAGCTCCACATTTCCATTGTGCCCATCCACTGCAGTTTTCCTCTCCATCTGATGCATCCTAAGTCTTGCCTCATCGCATCATAATTGCCTTTCCCCCAGATATAACTCTTGCCCTGCGGTATATACCTATCCCTTTCCATCACTAAAGTAAACGTAACCGAATTGTGGTCACTATCACCAAAGTGCTCACCTACCTCCAAATCTAACACCTGTCCTGGTTCATTACCCAGTACCAAATCCAATACGGCCTCGCCTCTCGTTGGCCTATCTACATACTGTGTCAGGAAACCCTCCTGCACACATTGGACAAAAACGGACCCATCTAAAGTACTCGAACTATAGCGCTTCCAGTCAATATTTGGAAAGTTAAAGTCCCCCATAACAACTACCCTGTTGCTTTCGCCCCTATCCAGAATCATCTTTGCATCGAATCATCGAGGATGCGGACGATTTCGAGGCCGCGTTGGCCCTGTTGAAAGGACACTGCATTCGCCCAGTAAACCAGGTTTACGCCCGGCATCTGCTAGCGACAAGGCAACAAATCTCAGGGGAAATCGCTGGATTAATTCTACTGCGCGCACCTGGTACGGGGTAGGAACTATGACTGCCAGCAGGACCACGACACCAACCTCTGCAAATTCCTCCATACCGCAAAAACCCTTAACTTGACCTACATCAATGACAAATGTGTGTTCAGCACTGACCGTCTAGCCATCCTCGGCTTCGTAGTGCATGATGGAGTCATCGGCCCAGATCCTGAACGCATGCGCCCCCTGTGGTATTATAGGTATTACGGTACATGAGAGGCTAAAGCACCATTGGTGGAAACTGTATGCTTTCTATTGGCTAGAGTGTATAATAGCTCCGCCCTGCTAGGTGGGGTATAAGAACCCGTGCCGTCCCAGCAGCCCTCATTCTGTACCTGAGCTGCTGGAGAAACATCTAGCTTATTAAAACCTTCAGTTGGACTACAACCTCGCTTTAGTGGTCATTGATCGTGCATCAATTTAATAAGCTAGATTTTAAGAAGAAATGATGGAGCTCCGAATCAACTTAGCCCCCACGCGGCGAACTCAGCGGCAATCTTTAAGCACTGGCTGGCGTGTTTTAAAGGTTTTTCGAGACAGCTGAAAACGCACCCACGGGAGAGCAGAAACTGCACGTCCCTGCACTCAAGGGTGAGCCCGGAGATTTACACCCTCATCGAGGAAGCGGAAGACTTCGATGCAGCAATCAAGCTGCTAAAAGGACACTATATTCGCCTGGTAAACCAAATCTACGCCCGGCACCTGCTTGCAACAAGACGGCAAACCCCTGGGGAATCCTTGGAAGAATTCTACTGCGCACTCCTGGTGCTGGGAAGAAGCTGCAGCTGCCCGCATGTTTCGGCGAGCAACCACATGGAATTCTTCGTCTGGGACGCTTTTGTGGCAGGTATGCTTTCATCACAAATCCGCCAGCGCCTGTTAGAGAAGGACACCCTGGGTCTCAGGGAGGCACGGGCCCTTGCAGGCTCCCTGGATGTGGCCTCCAGGAACGCCTGCGCCTATGTTCCCGCCCGCGCGGCAGCCCCCTGGGCAGCGTGGAACCCCGCAGCGGCCGACCCCGAGACTTCCCCCGTTTCCTGCAGGCCTGCGCTGCAAGGTGGCCTGGCAACCCCGAGGGGCCCCGCTGCTACTTTTGCGGGCAGGCCAAGCACACCCGCCAGCGCTGCCCGGCCCGCGCATCCACCTGCAAGGGATGCGGCAAAAAAGGCCATTTCGTTGGGGTATGTCAGGCTCGAGCGGTGGACGCGGTCTCCAGCGGTGAATCCGGACCGCCACCACAAACTTCTCCACGGGCCCCATGTGGCCAGCGGTTGCCGCCACCCCCATATCCCAGGGCCATGTGCGGACCCCGGGCGCCGCCATCTTGTTCAACGGACGCCACGCTTGAGGGATGGGCGCCACCATTTTGTGCACCCCTGGCCATGTGCGACCTATGGGAGACGCCATCTTGGATGAACCCCCAGGACCCCAGCTCGGCCGACCACACACTGCCTGAACAGAATTCCCAACTACTGCGATTGGCCTCGGTGACTCTGGATCAGTCTCGACCTCGAACACTCTCAACCGCTCCGACGACCGCTTTTATCATCGGGCACGAGACGTCCTGCCTAATTGACTCTGGGAGCACGGAGAGCTTCATACACCCCAACACAGTAAGGCGCTGCTCCCTCCTCATCCACCCTGTTAATCAAAAAATCTCACTGACTCCGGTTCCCACTCAGTGGAGATAAAGGGGTTTTGTGTAGCAAACCTCACAGTCCAGGGAAGGGAGTTCAAAAATTTCTGTCTCTACGTCCTTCCCCACCTCTGCGCGGCTACACTCCTGGGTTTAGACTTCCAGTGTAACCTTCAAAGTCTGACCTTCCAATTCGGCGGCCCAATACCTCCCCTTGTGTCTGCGGCCTGGCGACCCTTAAGGTCGACCCGTCTTCCCTGTCTGCGAACCTCGGATTGCAAACCCGTTGCCACCAGGAGCAGATGCTACAGTGCACAGGACCGGATCTTTATTAGGTCGGAGGTCAAAAGGCTACTGAGGGAAGGGGTCATTGAAGCCAGAAACAGCCCCTGGAGAGCTCAATTAGTGGTGGTAAAGGCTGGGGAGAAGCATAGGATGGTCATCGACTACAGTCAGACCATCAACAGGTTTACGCAGCTGGACGCGTACCCCCTCCCCCGCATATCCAACCTGGTAAACATGATCGCGCATTATAAGGTCTTCTCCACGGTGGATCTCAAGTCCGCCTACCACCAGCTCCCCATCCGCACTATTGACCACAAATACACAGCCTTCGAGGCAGACGGGCGGCTCTATCACTTCTTAAGGGTTCCCTTTGGTGTCATTAACGGGGTCTCGGTCTTCCAACGCGAAATGGACCGAATGGTTGGCCGGTACGGTTTACGGGCAACATTCCCGTATCTCGATAATGTCACCATCTGCAGCCACGACCAGCAGGACCACGACACCAACCTCCGAAAATTTCTCCAGACCGCTAAAATCCTTAACCTAACATACAATAAGGATAAATGCGTGTTTAGCACCGACCGTCTAGCCATTCTCGGCTACGTAGTGCGAAATGGAGTTATAGGCCCCGACCCTGAATGCATGCGCCCCCTTATGGAGTTCCCCCTCCCTCATCGCTCTAAGGCCCTAAAACGCTGCCTAGGGTTTTTTAGCTACTACGCCCAGTGGGTCCCCAACTATGCGGACAAGGCCAGTCCCCTGACCCAATCCACAGCTTTTCCTCTGTCGATAGAGGCCCGCCAGGCCTTAAGCCGCATCAAAGCAGACATTGCAAAGGCCACGATGCACGCCATCGACGAGTCCCTCCCCTTCCGGGTCAAGGGCGATGCGTCCGACGTCGCTCTGGCGGCCACCCTCAACCAAGCGGGCAGACCCGTGGCCTTCTTCTCCCGTACCCTCCATGCTTCCAAAATCCGCCACTCCTCAGTCGAAAAGGAGGCCCAGGCCATAGTAGAAGCTGTGCGACATTGGAGGCATTACCTGGCTGGCAGGAGATTCGCTCTCTTCACGGACCAATGGTCGGTTGCTTTCATGTTCAATAACGCACAGCGGGGCAAGATAAAAAACGATAAGATCTTGCGGTGGAGGATTGAACTCTCCACCTACAACTACGAGATCTTGTATCGTCCCGGGAAGCTAAATGAGCCTCCTGACGCCCTGTCCCGCAGCACATGTGCCATCGCACAAGTGGACCGCCTTCGAGCCCTCCACGAGGACCACTGCCACACGGGGGTCACTTGCTTTTTCCATTTCGTCACGACCCGCAACCTACCCTACTCCCTCGAGGAGGTCAGGACTGCCACCAGGAACTGCCAAATCTGCACGGAGTGCAAGCCGCATTTCTACAGGCTAGAGAAAGCACACCTGGTAAAGGCTTCCCGTCCCTTTGAACGCCTCTGTATGGACTTCTAAGAGTCCCTCCCCTCCACCGACCGCAACACATACTACCTGAACGTGATTGACGAATTCTCCCGGTTCCCATTCGCCATCCCCTGCCCCGACATGACCGCAGCCACCGTCATAAAAGGCCTCCACAGTTTCTTTATCCTGTTCAGTTTCCCCGACTACATACACAACGATAGGGGTCCTCCTTCATGAGCGACGAACTGCGTCAATTCCTGCTCAGCAAGGGCATCGCCTCGAGCAGGACAACCAGTTATAACCCCCGGGGAAACGGACAGGTAGAGAGGGAGAACGGAACGGTCTGGAAGACCGGCCTACTGGCCCTACGGTCCAGGAATCTCCCAGTCTCCCGCTGGCAGGAGGTCCTTCCCGATGCACTCCACTCCATCCGATCACTGTTGTGTACCACGACAAACGAAACACCTCATGAACGTCTCTTTGTCTTCCCTAGGAAGTCCTCCTGCAGACCCTCACTCCCAACATGGCTGGCAGCTGCTGGACGCAATCTGCTCCGCAAACAGGTGCGGCCGCACAAGTCGGACCCATTGGTAGAGAGGGTCCACCTCCTTCACGCTAACCCTCAGTACGCCTACGTGGCGTACCCCAACGGCCGGCAGAATACGGTCTCCCTACGGGAACTGCCGCCCGCTGGATCCCGACCCACACCCCCCCCCTCCAACCCCACCCTCCCTCCCACCGGCGCACCCCAGGGCTGCCCCCTTTCCAGGTGGATCGGTTCTTCCACTGGTCCCACCCAGGGGTGATGAAGCTACCGAAGACGCTAAAGCCACGCTCCCGGAGTCATGGATGCCCGAGCCGGCGCCTGCATCACCGCCGGAACTGCGACGATCACAGAGGACGACCAGGGCCCACGATCGACTAATTGCTTCATTCTGACATGTACATGTCAAATGAATACTATAAATAGTTGTGACATGTAATAAGGCAAAACACTGTACCACCGACGGGTATCACCATAACCTCTACCACTGTATGACACAAGACCACCACCCCCGCCGGACACTTTTTTAACAGGGGGTGATTGTGGTAGTCTCTATTAGGGGTATTACGGTACCTAGGTTGAGGCTGTAAGACCATTGGTGTGGGAGGTACCTGAGACATGAAGATCATTGGTGAAGCCTGCCTGCTGGTTCCGCCCAGTAAGGTGGAGTATAAGAGTCTGTGTCTCCCTAGCAGCCGCATTCTGTACCTGCGCTGCTGGGGGAAACATCTAGTCCAATAAAGCCTTCAATTGTCATCCAATCTCGCTTCAGGAGTTGTTGATCGAGCATCAATGTGTAATACATTCCAATTAAAATTTCTACGCTTCAAATTCTTAATTTCTAACACTAGGGTCCTCAATTGTACTTGACCTAACATGGTACAAATAACTAGTATTTATGAATCAAATACAATTTACTGAGCAACATTTTACATATACTTAACAGAAATCAGTGAATACAATATAGAGGTTCCTCATTCTTAAGCTCCTAGGAGTCTTTGAGCATTGCCAGCACAGACATCGCCCTTTTCTTTGGGCGCGATTTAACCAATGCATCTCGACAACAAGGATTCCTAAATCAAACTCCTATTTATTGACTACAGCTCCGTCTTAAACACCATAATCACAGCCAAGCTCATATCAAAGCTCCAAAACCTAGGACTTGGCTCCTCACTCTGCAACTGGATCCTCGACTCTCTAACCCACAGACCACAATCAGTAAGAATAAACAACAACCACCTCCTCCACGACAGTCCTCAATACCGGACCTCACAAGGCTGCCCCCTACTATACCCCCGATACACACACGACTGCATGGCAAAATTTAGTTCTGACTCCATCTATAAGATTGCTGACGATACGACCATAGTGGGTCGGATCTCGAACAACAATGAGTCAGAATACTGGAGGGAGCTAGATAACCTAGTGGAGTGGTGTAATGACAACAGTCTCTCCCTCAATGCCACCAATACTAAAGAGCTGGTCATTGACTTCAGGAAGCAAAGTATTGTACACACCCCTGTCAGCATCAACAGGGCTGAGGTGGAGATGGTTGACAGCTTCAAATTCCTCGGTGTGCGCATCATCAAAAATCTGTCCTGGTCCACCCACGTCGACGCTACCACCAAGAATGCCCAATAGCACCGATACTCCCTCAGGAAACTAAAGAAATTCGGCATGTCCACATTAACCCTCACCAACTTTTACAGATGCACCATAGAAAGCATCCTATCTGGCTGCATCACAGCCTGGTATGGCAACTGCTCGGCCCAAGACCGCAAGAAACTTCAGACAGTCGTGAACACAGTCCCGTCCATCACACAAACCCGCCTCCCATCCATTGACTATACACAGCTCCCGCTGCCTTGGGAAAGACCCCTCCCACACGACTTACTCACTCTTCCAACTTCTTCCATCAGGCAGGAGATACAAATGTCTAAGAACACGCACAAACAGATTCAAAAACAGCTTCTTCCCTGTGTAACCAGACTCCTAAGTGCCCCTCTTATTGACTGACCTGATTAATACGACACTCCTGCATGCTCCACCCAATGCCGGTGTCCAGGCATTTACATTGTGTACCTTGTGTTGCCCGATTATGTATTTTCTTTTCATGTACAAAATCATCTGTTTGAGCTGCATGCAGAACAATACTTTTCACTGTACCTCGGTACACGTGATAATAAACAAACAAAACAAACAAAATCCTGGCACAGATCTGAGCTTGCTGATTAAATAGTGGGAAAGGCCAAGATCAAGATTTGTGCAGAGCGCGAATCAGTTTGCTAACTAACCGACCTGCTCCCGATGCAATGGCCTCCCAGGAATTAACCGGCTCCCCAGTGAGAAATCACGCGGGCGTTGTTTATTATTCCTTGCAGCTGACCTAATGGCTGCTGAGGGGATCTGAGGAAGTGAGCAGCCATTTCCATTTTCCGACATACAGTTCAATGGTGCTGGCGCTACTGCCTCTGTGCTTGGAGGTTGGGGAGGGGTGGGGGGGGGGGGGGGGGTGGAACCCTTGGAGAGGTTGGACTTGGTTGAGGGGAGAGGCTGAAGCGTTCAAAGTCTGGGGTCGCCCCTGGGCTGGGGGGGGGGGGTGGTGGTGGTGAGGGGCTTTGCATCTGTGAGGCCTTCAAGCCATCTTTAAATATGGTCACTACCCATATCAGGGGCAATCACAGCTGCAGCCTGTCTATCCTACCAAACACTTCCTGGACAGAGCCCTGCTCTTGGTTCCATGCTGGAGGTCACTTGAACTCCTTTTGATTGTGTGCAGTCTCTAGCTTCACAGCTGAAGGCTATTGCAAATGACCAAATAGCCTTGTTAGTTGTGAGAGCACTTCACAGCTGCAGGTTGTGTTTGCTGCTTGTTCCTGCTGGAGACTGCAGATGCCTGAAGGCTGCTGTGGCTGTTTCCTTCCTTTTCTGTAGGTGGAAAGGAGGACAATTATTTCTCAGACACCTGGGACCTGAGACCTGGAACATTGGGCTCAGGGAAACGTATGAGTCCAGAAGGCAATCTGGTTTGAAGCAAGAAGACACGGTGCAACAATGGTTAGCACTGCTGCCTCACAGCTCCAGGGATCCGGGTTCAATTCCAGCCTCAGGTGACTGTGTGGAGTCTGCACATTCTCTCCGTGTCTGCGTGGGTTTCCTCCGAGTGCTCCGGTTTCCTCCCACAGTCCAAAGATGTGCAGGTTAGGTGGATTGGCCATGATAAATTGCCCCAGATGCCCAAAAGGTTAGGTAGGGTTATGGGGATAGGGTGGAGGCGTGGGCTTAAGTAGGGTGCTCTTTCTAAGGGCCAGTGCAGACTCTATGGACTGAATGGCCTCCTTCTGCATTGTAGATTCTATGATTCTATAATAAAGGTGCTGCAGGACTTGGTGCGTGACATTGGTCCAAATGGGCCACCTGCTAACACCATTGAAGAAATGCTTTTGCAGATTGCTGATGGTTTTATAGAACATAGAACATAGAACAATACAGCGCAGTACAGGCCCTTCGGCCCACGATGTTGCACCGAAACAAAAGCCATCTAACCTACACTATGCCATTATCATCCATATGTTTATCCAATAAACTTTTAAATGCCCTCAATGTTGGAGAGTTCACTACTGTAGCAGGTAGGGCATTCCACGGCCTCACTACTCTTTGCGTAAAGAACCTACCTCTGACCTCTGTCCTATATCTATTACCCCTCAGTTTAAAGTTATGTCCCGTCATGCCAGCCATATCCATCCGCGGGAGAAGGCTCTCACTGTCCACCCTATCCAACCCCCTGATCATTTTGTATGCCTCTATTAAGTCTCCTCTTAACCTTCTTCTCTCCAACGAAAACAACCTCAAGTCCATCAGCCTTTCCTCATAAGATTTTCCCTCCATACCAGGCAACATCCTGGTAAATCTCCTCTGCACCCGCTCCAAAGCCTCCACGTCCTTCCTATAATGCGGTGACCAGAACTGTACTCAATACTCCAAATGCGGCCGTACCAGAGTTCTGTACAGCTGCAACATGACCTCCCGACTCCGGAACTCAATCCCTCTACCAATAAAGGCCAACACTCCATAGGCCTTCTTCACAACCCTATCAACCTGGGTGGCAACTTTCAGGGATCTATGTACATGGACACCTAGATCCCTCTGCTCATCCACACTTTCAAGAACTTTACCATTAGCCAAATATTCCGCATTCCTGTTATTCCCTCCAAAGTGAATCACCTCACACTTCTCTACATTAAACTCCATTTGCCACCTCTCAGCCCAGCTCTGCAGCTTATCTATATCCCTCTGTAACCTGCTACATCCTTCCACACTATCGACAATACCACCGACTTTAGTATCGTCTGCAAATTTACTCACCCACCCTTCTGCGCCTTCCTCTAGGTCATTGATAAAAATGACAAACACCAACGGCCCCAGAACAGATCCTTGTGGTACTCCACTTGTGACTGTACTCCATTCTGAACATTTCCCATCAACCACCACCCTCTGTCTTCTTTCAGCTAGCCAATTTCTGATCCACATCTCTAAATCACCCTCATTCCCCAGCCTCCGTATTTTTTGCAATAGCCTACCGTGGGGAACCTTATCAAACGCTTTGCTGAAATCCATATACACCACATCAACTGCTCTACCCTCGTCTACCTGTTCAGTCACCTTCTCAAAGAACTCAATAAGGTTTGTGAGGCATGACCTACCCTTCACAAAGCCATGCTGACTATCCCTGATCATATTATTCCTATCTAGATGATTATAAATCTTGTCTCTTATAATCCCCTCCAAGACTTTACCCACTACAGACGTGAGGCTCACCGGTCTACAGTTGCCGGGGTTGTCTCTGCTCCCCTTTTTGAACAAAGGGACCACATTTGCTGTCCTCCAGTCCTCTGGCACTATTCCTGTAGCCAATGATGACATAAAAATCAAAGCCAAAGGTCCAGCAATCTCTTCCCTGGCCTCCCAGAGAATCCTAGGATAAATCCCATCAGGTCCCGGGGACTTATCTATTTTCAGCCTGTCCAGAATTGCCAACACCTCTTCCCTACGTACCTCAATGCCATCTATTCTATTAGCCTGGGGCTCAGCATTCTCCTCCACAACATTATCTTTTTCCTGAGTGAATACTGACAAAAAATATTCATTTAGTATCTCGCCTATCTCTTCAGACTCCACACACAATTTCCCATCCCTGTCCTTGACTGGTCCTACTCTTTCCCTAGTCATTCGCTTATTCCTGACATACCTATAGAAAGCTTTTGGGTTTTCCTTGATCCTTCCTGCCAAATACTTCTCATGTCCCCTCCTTGCTCGTCTTAGCTCTCTCTTTAGATCCTTCCTCGCTACCTTGTAACTATCCATCGCCCCAACCGAAACTTCACACTTCATCTTCACATAGGCCTCCTTCTTCCTCTTAACAAGAGATTCCACTTCCTTGGTAAACCACGGTTCCCTCGTTCGACGCCTTCCTCCCTGTCTGACCGGTACATACTTATCAAGAACACGCAGTAGCTGATCCTTGAACAAGCCCCACTTATCCAGTGTGCCCAACACTTGCAGCCTACTTCTCCACCTTATCCCCCCCCAAGTCACGTCTAATGGCATCATAATTGCCCTTCCCCCAGCTATAACTCTTGCCCTGCGGTGTATACTTATCCCTTTCCATCATTAACGTAAACGTCACCGAATTGTGGTCACTGTCCCCAAAGTGCTCTCCTACCTCCAAATCCAACACCTGGCCTGGTTCATTACCCAAAACCAAATCCAACGTGGCCTCGCCTCTTGTTGGCCTGTCAACATATTGTTTCAGGAAACCCTCCTGCACACACTGTACAAAAAACGACCCATCTATTGTACTCGAACTATATCTTTTCCAGTCAATATTTGGAAAGTTAAAGTCTCCCATAATAACTACCCTGTTACTTTCGCTCATATCCAGAATCATCTTCGCCATCCTTTCCTCTACATCCCTAGAACTATTAGGAGGCCTATAAAAAACTCCCAACAGGGTGACCTCTCCTTTCCTGTTTCTAACTTCAGCCCATACTACCTCGGAAGAAGAGTCCCCATCTAGCATCCTCTCCGCCACCGTAATACTGCTCTTGACTAGCAGCGCCACACCTCCCCCTCTTTTGCCTCCTTCTCTGAGCTTACTAAAACACCTAAACCCCGGAACCTGCAACATCCATTCCTGTCCCTGCTCTATCCATGTCTCCGAAATGGCCACAACATCGAAGTCCCAGGTACCAACCCATGCTGCCAGTTCCCCTACCTTGTTTCGTATACTCCTGGAATTGAAGTAGACACACTTCAAACCACCTACCTGAACACTGGCCCACTCCTGCGACGTCAAATCTGTGCTCCTGACCTCTATACTCTCATTCTCCCTTACCCTAAAACTACAATCCAGGTTCCCATGCCCCTGCTGCATTAGTTTAAACCCCCCCAAAGAGCACTAACAAATCTCCCCCCAGGATATTTGTGCCCCTCAGGTTCAGATGTAGACCATCCTGTCTGTAGAGGTCCCACCTTCCCCAGAAAGAGCCCCAGTTATCCAGAAATCTGAATCCCTCCCGCCTGCACCATCCCTGTAGCCACGTGTTTAAATGCTCTCTCTCCCTATTCCTCATCTCACTATCACGTGGCACGGGCAACAACCCAGAGATAACAACTCTGTTTGTTCTAGTTCTGAGCTTCCATCCTAGCTCCCTGAAAGCCTGCCTGACATCCTTGTCCCCTTTCCTACCTATGTCGTTGGTGCCAATGTGGACCACGACTTGGGGCTGCTCCCCCTCCCCCCTAAGGACCCGGAAAACACGATCCGAGACATCACGTACCCTTGCACCTGGGAGGCAACATACCAAACGTGAGTCTCTCACGCTCCCACAAAATCTCCTATCTGTGCCCCTGACTATAGAGTCCCCAATTACTAATGCTCTGCTCCTCTCCCCCCTTCCCTTCTGAGCAACAGGGACAGACTCCGTGCCAGAGGCCCGTACCCCATGGCTTACCCCTGGTAAGTCGTCCCCCCCACAAGTATCCAAAGCGGTATACTTGTTTCTCAGGGGAACGACCGCAGGGGATCCCTGCACTGACTGCTTTTTCCCAGTCCCTCTTACAGTTACCCACCTATCTCCAATCTTTGGTGTAATTAATTCCCTGAAGCTGCTATCTATGACCCCTTCTGCCTCCCGAATGATCCGAAGTTCTTCCAACTCCAGCTCCAGTTCCCTAACTCGGTCTTGGAGGAGCTGGAGATGGCAGCACTCCCTGCAGGTAAAATCAGCAGGGACACTAACTGCATCCCTCACCTCAAACATCCTGCAGGAGGAACATTGCACTCCCTTCCCTGCCATTCCTCTTACTTTCTACCAAGATCTGGCTAACAACTAAATTAAATTTTTATAAAAAATAATAATAATAAAATATGGTACTTACCTCAGACCAATGGGTTTTATTATTAGGTTAGAGGAGGAGGGCGGGTGGGAGACACTACACGTGTAGTGTCTCGGGTTTCCTCTCCACCAGAATTTATTGGTGAGGGTCTTCCCAGATGTCCGCGGGTCGACTTCCTGTTCCCGCCTAAAAAACTAATTTAAAAAAAAAAGAAAAATTCTCAGCTCCTGCTGAAATTGACTAACCAGCCAGCTCCACTCCCGCCGAAATTGACTGGCCTGCCCCTGCAAAGACAAGTGCTTTTAAAGGTTGACTTACCTCCCAGCAGCCACTTCCGCAATGCTCCCGCTGAAACTGACTCACCAGCTGATTCTCCCGCCGAAATCGACTGGCCTGCCCCTGCAAAGACAAGTGCTTTTAAAGGTTGACTTACCTCCCAGCAGCCACTTCCGTAATGCTCCCGCTGAAACTGACTCACCAGCTGATTCTCCCGCCGAAATCGACTGGCCTGCCCCTGCAAAGACAAGTGCTTTTAAAGGTTGACTTACCTCCCAGCAGCCATTTCCGTAATGCTCCTGCTGAAACTGACTCACCAGCTGATTCTCCCGCCGAAATCGACTGGCCTGCCCCTGCAAAGACAAGTGCTTTTAAAGGTTGACTTACCTCCCAGCAGCCACTTCCGCAAGCTCCCGCTGAAACTGACTCACCAGCTGTTCTCACGCCGAAATCGACTGGCCTGCCCCTGCAAAGACAAGTGCTTTTAAAGGTTGACTTACCTCCCAGCAGCCACTTCCGTAATGCTCCCGCTGAAACTGACTCACCAGCTGATTCTCCCGCCGAAATCGACTGGCCTGCCCGTGCAAAGACAAGTGCTTTTAAAGGACAGACTTACCTCCCAGCAGCCACTTCCGCAATGCTCCCGCTGAAACTGACTCACCAGCTAATTCTCCCGCCGAAATCGACTGGCCTGCCCCTGCAAAGACAAGTGCTTTTAAAGGTTGACTTACCTCCCAGCAGCCACTTCCGCAATGCTCCCGCTGAAACTGACTCACCAGCTGTTCTCACGCCGAAATCGACTGGCCTGCCCCTGCAAAGACAAGTGCTTTTAAAGGTTGACTTACCTCCCAGCAGCCACTTCCGCAATGCTCCCGCTGAAACTGACTCACAAGCTGATTCTCCCGCCGAAATCGACTGGCCTGCCCCTGCAAAGACAAGTGCTTTTAAAGGTTGACTTACCTCCCAGCAGCCACTTCCGTAATGCTCCCGCTGAAACTGACTCACCAGCTGATTCTCCCGCCGAAATCGACTGGCCTGCCCCTGCAAAGACAAGTGCTTTTAAAGGTTGACTTACCTCCCAGCAGCCACTTCCGTAATGCTCCTGCTGAAACTGACTCACCAGCTGATTCTCCCGCCGAAATCGACTGGCCTGCCCCTGCAAAGACAAGTGCTTTTGTTGCTGGTGTGGTGGGTGCTGCATGTAACAGGCATGTCACCATGGATTAAACACGCTGAAAGTCAAGGATGTTCAACTTCACCTTGAATGCCAGTGGAATCTGTGGATGGCAGGATTTGGTTCCGGTGAGATTGGGCCTTGTGGGAGGGCCTGCACAGCTGCACAGCACTGATACGTGGAACAAATCACATTGATGGCCTGATCATTTCTATGACAAAGTTCTGGACACAAAAACACAATCTCAGGCTTATCCCCCATTTCTGTTGGGGAACTTGTGAGGGGTAATACTGTTTTTTTGGGGGGGAACATGAGCTGATGTGGCTTTGTATTGGTCCCAATATGGAATGGTGAAATCTTCTTGTTGTTTAATGGTTAGTGTTTTATGTGCAATGTTGATTTTCAAATCTTTGTTACTGTTGACCGTTTAATCAACAAAATATTCTCAAGTGGTGCTGCAGGTTGTTTGCTGCTTCCTACTAATAATAATGTTGATTGTCACAAGTAGGCTTACATTAACACTGCAATGAAGTTACTGTGAAAAGGCCCAGGTCACCACATTCCGGAGCCTGTTCGGGTACATGGAGGGAGAATTCAGAATGTCCAAATTACCTAACAGCACGTACTGCTGCTTGTGGTTGCAAATGCCTGGAGGCTGCAGTTGCTGTTTCCTTCTTTTTCTGTAGCCTGGAGAAAAGAAAGGAAGGATTGAAGGTGACCTGCTGCCTGGGCTGGAGAATTTGAAGGGGAGCACTTTCTCTCTTCTGATGTGCTCGGCGTCAATGTGATTTTCCCCTGCTGAGGAGTCTACTGCTGGGAGCTACAGGAGGGAGAGATAGAGAGAGGTGGATTGATCCGAAAGAGCAACTTGATGAAGGTGTTGAACAAATGCTTTTTCAGATTGCTGGTGACTTTATTGTACCGTTGACTGTTTAATGCCTAGAAGCTGTATGTTTGTTTGCTGTCGCCCCTTTGCTTTTGTGTTCTGGAATAAGAAAAGGGAGGATGGTAAGATGACCAGCTGCCAGAGCTGGAGAAGATGAAAGAGAGCTCTTTCTTTCTTCTGGTGTGCTCTGCATCAGTGTGATTTTATTGTAAGCATGATGAGTGCTGCATGTCGATAGGCACATCATTGTGAGTCAAACATGCTGGACATCGAGGCTGTTTTATTGTACCTTGAACATCAGTGCGCACCAAATTTTGGTTTGGAAATTTTGCCGTATTAGAAGGCCTGTACAATGGAGGATCGTGGTCGTTGTTTGATACATAAAACAACCGACCAGCAAGGATCCTCCGTTCTGTTGAGGACCTGGGACGGGTGATACAGTGTGTTTGGTTTTCTTTGTACATATGGGCCGGGATTCTCTGATCCTGCGCCAGGTCAGAGAATCACCGGGGGGCTCGAGAATCGGGCCACGCCGCTCCGATGCCGGGCTGCCGATTCTCCGCTGCCCGCGGGGTCGCCGCCGCACCGGTCGGGGGCCGTTGAAAGCGGCACCCCCGGCGATTCTCCACGCCTCGACGGGCCGAGTGCCCGACGAGTTCGGATGACTCCCGCTGGTGTGGGTTACGTATGGTCCCACCCGGCAGGACCTCAGAGTTCTGTCTGCGGAGCCGTCCTCCACGGGGGGGGGGGGGGGGGGGGGGGGGGGGGGGGCTACCCGTGCTGTCATTGAGTGGTAATCAGACTGTTCAAAATGTGGTTCCGATGCCTGGACCGCTCTGGTAGTGCCCTGCAGTACATCCCCCAGAAGGTCTCCCACTTTGTGGTGGTCTGCTGTGCCCTCCATAACCTGCCACAGCAGCGGGGCGACCTGCTGGAGGAGGAGAAGGGACTTGCAGCCTATTCTCAGGAGGAGGGGCCGGACCAGGAGGGGATGGAGGACGGGCCCAGGGAGGACCCGCAGGAAGAGCCCAAGGATGGATGACAGGCGTCAGCAAAGGCCCAGCATCCCAGAGAACTAGGGAAGCTCCAGGTTTTCCACTGCGGACGCCACCCTAGCAATGTTGGCCTCAGTGTCACGCATTGTTGGCCCAATCCCTGCACCCGTCGCCTTTTTTACTCCACTAATCGGCTAAGCACCCGCTGGAATGTTGCTGACAATCCCTCCTGAATCTCACGGCTGTGTCCTATTGTCTGCATCAGCTTTGGGATTACCTTGTCAAGAGGCCAGTGTGTGGTGCTCACCAGATTGTGCCCCAGAAGCTTGTACACTAATGTCGCCCAACGAGATGTGTATCTCTGCGTTGCTGGAAGGTGGGGTGATAGCTGTGATGCGTCGATGGTGGTCTCCTCGGAGCTCTCCTTCGAGCTGGTCTCTTGGGCAGCTGGGGGTGGAACGACTCGTGTTGGCCCGGCCTCATCAGATGGAGATCCTGTTGGACACGTGGCCAGTGAGAGGAAAGGGTAATTTTGTCTGACATGAACAACTCACTTAAGACAGATCATCTGGGTGAAAGGGCAGTGGATCCTCACCTCTGTAGTGCATGCCAACCTCACTGTCGGTGACTGCTCTCTCCTCAGTCAACCCCGTGTCTCCAGGGCCCATTCCACACAGGGGGTGAGCGCTCGAATCTCTGCATCCCCTTCCCCATCTTGGCCCTTTCCTGCTTATTATGGGCTATCTCCTCCTGTGGGGACAAAGAGAGTCCATTGTGAGCCGCAGACTTGATGGGTCGGGGGGGGGGGGGGGGGGTGTTCTAAAGCAGACGGCATGTGTGGGCATCGCACCTGGACATTAAAGGGTTTTGCTGGTGGATGCCAGTGGGTTTTGAGGAGCAAGCAAGAAGATAGGATGTGGGGAGGGTGCGACGTGTGGGGGTTCGGGGGGGATTGGAAAATTGAGGGATGACAGGCAGAATTGATGCCAGGAGAGAGGTGGGAACTTACCCTTGCAACTCAGTGGAGGTTGTTGGTCTTCTTCTGACGTTGGACGGTGGACCTCCTGGTCATGCTGCCTGCACTGCCAGCCGCTGCCAGCACTGACTCCCAGGTGGTATTGGTGACCCTGCTGCTGGTCCTCCGACCCCCTCGGAGTAACAGGATATCCCGGCTCTCATCCACAGTATCAAGAAGCCTGGTCAGTTCGACATCGCCAAAGCGAGGAGCAGATCTGCGCACTGCCATGCTTGTGTGTTGACTGGGTGTGAGTGTTCGCAGCAAGACACTGAGGCACGAGTCCGGTGAATTAGATGGTGAGACAGCCAGTAATGGCAATACGTTCATCGGGGCTCACTTCCGGCATTAAGTGCCATTAAATACGGGCCGCGCTCTCGCCAACACGGCAATCGAGGAACACACCGCAAGTTGCGCTCAAGATCACACTTAGAAATGTTTCCATTAAATTACGCCCTTTGTCTTTACGATGATGTTGAATTGTGTCCAGAAGAGTCATAGTGCAGAAGACACTGTGCCAATAAAGATGACAATTTTCCAACTTTTATCCTCACTTCTCATTATTTCTCCTCCCTTATTTGGAAATAGTCAGAATTCACCTCTTCCATTGGCTTAGGCTGTGAATCACCTCCTGTTCCCCCAGCTCTGCTACTAGAACCACATAGACCAAAGTCAAATGTTCATCCCTTGAACCCCAAGTGTTTACATTCCATCATGAATGAATAATAAGTTTCCTCTAGAAACAGTAGTCACAAAGTCACATCCTCTTGTCAACATATTTTAACCCATTCCTACAAATGCTAAAAATGTTATAAACACTTCCTATGATAATGTCAAAACAGAAAGAAGTTCTAGCCTACAAATATAGTTACGCAATTAAATTAATGCATGGGTTTTGTTTAAAGATAAAGGCTGTGATTTAGCCGCTGCGTTAGCCGTTGGCACAATTCCTGTAATGGCCACTAAATCCCGCGAGATGCTGACAACACGCTCCTGACAGTGAGATTCAACTTTGCGGTCTTCCCAGCACCCCTCCGATGACGTGATCAAGTTCCCACGTTGTCACCCCACCCACCCGCTCCTCCGACCACTGTCTGTCCCACCTGTACGTTACGCGTGGGATTCCTCCGTCAGCTGAGAACTCATTTTTAATGAGGAAGCGAGTCATCCTTGACTCTGACGTACTGCCTAAGGGAAGAAGAGAGGATTCGTAGCATGGAATCTCTGGCAGGTGACAGAATGCATAGAATTCTCGAAATCTGACCCTGCTCCGCACATTAACACTTCTGCCCTTCTACACTAAACCTTCACCTTTCAATCATGCATATGGGAATGGAGAACAGCTTTGCTTCGATGTCACACAGTCAAGAGTGAAGATGGAACCACCCTGCTGAGTATGTGAATGTTGTGCCTTCTGCAAGCACAGATGAAATTACGGCCGAGGCACCATTGGTGTTGAAATTGATATGAAATTGGCCTGAATTTGTGATGAAATGTAGGTGAACTGCACAGTGGACAGGCCCATGATAGTGGCCTCTGCAATAGGTGAGGGGTGAGACCATGTTGTGCCACCTGATTGAGTGTAACAACTCTTAATAAAAAGAGACTTACACAAGAGGGGATGTGGAATGGGTGACATTCTCTTTACAGTTGTGCACATTACGTACAATTTGTGACCAGCCGTGTAACCACTGTGTTTCCACATTTTCTTAATTTAGTTCTTCCCCGACATCCATAGCAGAGGTGGAAGCTGCCTGCTGTCTGATATACCCTGTTGAATGTAATGACCTTGGCGGGTGTCCTCTGGAGGGTCAAGCCCTGGAGAGCCTTGAGCTGCTTTGGGTGTTCTGCTATGGGGCAGGTGTACCTATCTCGCCTTTGGAGGTGGATCTTAAGGGATCACAGGAAGATGGGATTAGGATTCGGCTGACACTCAAAGAGTCATTTGGGTGAATGACCTCAGGGCGTCTAGCTGCTGGGTCCTTGTCCCTATGATTGTTCGAGAGCCCCTGGCTGGCTCCTTGAGGAGAAGATGCAGCTGGAGTGAGATTGAGCTGGCCCATTCCCCTTTCAAATTGACGGCGCTGGAGGCGAAACTGAGACCCTGGCGCTGTCAAGCAACAATGCTAACCACTGTGCTACCATGCTGTGTAACAGATTGTACGCTAGGCCCCACCGTGTGAATCTGTGCTGGTGGAGGGTGTGGGTGAGCGCTGTGACAACTCTTCATTGATGCTCTCCCCAGAGTCCTCATCCGGGGAGCCTGAGGAGCTGGAACCAAGGGCCTGGCTGATTGAGAGCAGCAGGCCTCAAACAATATTATATACTACATTCATTTATTAGCCCTGATTTTAACTTGGAGTTCGGGATTTCAAGCTGCAAGATTCAGTCGCCAGGGAGCTGAGTCAATAAACCCCAACTGTAACGATGCAATTGGATGGACTTCATTAATCAACACAAAAAGGATTTATCAATAAGTTTTGTTCAGCAGCCACAAGGCTGCAGCTAGCTCCTACCAGCCACCCGCCTTAGAAGGCTCTAACCCCTGGAGTGATTTCTGAGTCACAATTGGTCTCCCAAGCCAGGTGACCCTTAAAGAGACAATCCCCACATACCTCCCCCTTTAACTCCTTTATGCAATCTTCAACAATGAATTTCCTCAGTCCTAAATTCTAACTAAACATTTACATATATGTGTTGGACAATTATAAATTGAGTCTTTGAGGGTTTTTCCTATTTCTTTGTTGAGCAGAGGAATTCTGTAGTTTGAGATGCTTCCACAGGATCGACATTAACATGAATTGCAATAACAGGTACCTCTTCTGGCACAGGTAGTTCATTACTACTTGCTTCCTCAAGTAGACCTCAACCATGGGCAGCACGGTAGCACAGTGGTTAACACCAGTTGCTTCACAGCTCCAGGGTCCCAGGTTTGATTCCCGGCTTGAGTCACTGTCTGTGTGGAGTCTGCACGTTCTCCCCGTGTCTGTGTGGGTTTCCTTCGGGTGCTCCGGTTTCCTCCCACAGTCCAAAGATGCGTGGGTTAGGTGGATTTGTCATGCTAAATTGCCCTTGGTGTCCAAAAAAAGATTGGGTAGGGTTACTGAGTTACCTGGATAGGGTGGAGGTGTGGGCTTGGGTAGGGTGCTCTTTCCAAGGACCGGTGCAGATTTGATGGGCCGAATGGCCTCCTTCTGCACTGTAAATTCTATGATCTATGTCCACAACAGGTCGATCAGGCATTTTGGTGCTTACAGTTCGAAGACGTTTCTTGATGGCAACACTGATTGCTGCAGCGGGTCTCTATTCCTCAAGTGATCCACATGTTTGTTAATGATCTGCCCCTCCGTGTCCACTTGGTCCAACAGGGGTCTGACCTTAGAGGTGATTGTTCTGGGTATCTAACTTGATGCACGAGTGAAGTTTCATATTATGTACTCAACATGTTTTTTTTATTGTTGCAGTGGTGTTGGCTCATTGGTGAGATCTTGAGGCCTGTGTGTTTAAACATGAACACTTTAATTGGTCGGCTTTAACTATGTACAGTTCCAAATATTGTCTTGCATGGATCTGTTCCATGCAGGCTTGCTGCTTACCGAGATCTGTACTAGACTCTTCTCTGACCATGTGACTACATACTCTGTGGGTGGTGCCACTCTCCAGTTCCTCGTTGACACTTGCTCTGCCGAGTACCTTACATTATAATGCATACAGGCACATACCACAAACAGAAATGTCTTCTGCCTTTCACAATTTTGGTCTGCCAAGTGTGAAGGAATGGTCTGCGACTTGGGTCGTGTGATAAACTTTCTTCTCTTTTCAATCTTTCAACTTTTCTTTTTCATCGACCATTAACGTGACCATTTCAGCACCCTGCTCTGGCACGTAATCACAGTTTCGTTCTCTCCCTGAATTGCTGATTCTGTTGTCAATTTCAATGTTTTTATCTCTTCGGTTAATTTCTTATTGCAAAGCTTTCCTCCTTCAAACTCTTAATGTCCAAGTTCAATTCTTCACTGGAATTGTTCTTGTTTTCTAATTGCTTTTTCGTGGAGTTTAGCTTATTCTACATTGTCTCATTAATTTCTCCTTCTTCTTAACTTTGTTTTGTCATTTTTTTTGCAAATTCTTTATTCTCCAAGTTTCCTGTCAGTCATTTCATCCTGTTGTTTCGGAGGGCTCGATTGTCCGGCCTCGTTATGCTCTTGCCCAAGTGAAACGAGGCCGGTGAATAGCGGGAGAGGCCAAAAACGGGAACTGCAGCAGACACCAAACATTTTGCAATGCGACCGGCCCACTCCCGTAGGCGAAATCGTGATCTCGCTGTAGTGTAGCGAGAAACCAATTATCACTACTTAAGCCCCATTTCCATACAATTAATGGGAGCCACCCAATATCCAACGGTCTCCTGTCATTCAAACTCCTCAGCAAATGGTCACGCTGGCACCGATTAGTAAAAATGTAAACCTGGTGGAAGGGCTTCTGTGGGGAGCCGAGGAGCTGAGTAGTTATCTTTGCTCACAGGCAAAGAGCCCGGGAGTATTGGGCTTGAGACCCCAGTCCTCGACGGGGGGGTGGGGGAGCCTCGGCTGAGGGTGGGTGACCCTCCGCACTGGTGGGTCGCTATGGGAGGGTGGGAGGGGCTGCTGGGGGGGGAAACCGGGGAGGCAACTGCAGGCGGCACCACCATGTCAATCCCTGGATCATGTGTAGACAGACCAGGTGCAACCCTTGTCCCTGCCCGTCTGCCTCACCGACCAGTCATAACCCCCACCGACTGCTGAGGCCACTGGCCATGCGGTTGAAGGCTATTGCTAATAGAGAATTGGCAATCGTGGTTAAGTGAACACGTCACACAACCCAAGTGGATTCCCATGGGTGGGCGGGCCATGTAGCATGTGGGAGTCATTGCCTTGCATCCCAATCACACCTTGCTGTCTGGACACTGCGCTTGAACACTGTGGGAGACAACACCACGCACGCAGCAGCCAACACCTGACCACCCAGGTGATGGGACAGAGCTCCAGGAGACATGTCCACGGCTGGAGGGTGGATGGGTGCTACGGGGAGAGGGAGATGCTTGGAGAGATGGGCTGAGGGTTCAGAGGTCAGCCCGTATTGTGGAAGAAGGTGACAGATGTCATAATATACACCAGTACATCATGGTGCAGCCACACACTGATGGACACACAGTGGGACCAATCAACATACACAACACCGCAGCTAATCACCAGTGAGAGCACACGCACTATAAAGACAGGGAGCATCAGAGCTCCCGCTCATTCGAGTAGCAGCTAGCTAGGAGGACAGAGCTCACAGCCTGCAACACAGACATTCACCATGTGCTGAGTGCATCAACTGGTTAGGACAAGGCAGAGGTCTTTAGTTAAAGCTAGTATCGTATTAACCCACAGTGAGAGTATGTTTAAACAGTTAATGATTCAATAAAATAGTGTTGCACTATTTCAAGTGTTGGTGACCTGTATGTGATCCAGAACACCCAACACATCAAGAGAGACATCATACTGGTTATACACATTGTGTTTGACAGTTTGCCACCCTCCTGATGGTGCAGCCCCCCCGTGCCCTCAGTGATCCTCAATGTGCTTTGCCCTCCTAGCTCTACCACTATGTCTAGGTGTGTCCCCAGGGTGCACACCTGAGGTGGAGGCAGCCGGCTGCTTACCACGTCCCGTGGCCTTTGATGCCCCGGGCGTTCTCTTGGGACTCTGAGGCCGGAGGGTCCTGGCTGACTTGTTGGCAGCACATGCACAGCCCTGTCCCGTGTGCTGGTGGCCACCGTCACCGCTCCATGGGAAGGGTCCAGGTTGGCACCCAGCATCCCCTCCTCCCGGTCAGTGCCCATAGGGCCCTTGAGTTCATCTTGGGATGGAGGGGCAGCTGGTTCGAGCCCCAGCTGCCCCTGCATCATCTGGCTCTGCCAACGGTGGTGGTTACCCATGATCTGCACCATTGTGTCAATGCCCTCGGCGATGCTCCTCAGTGACTGGGCGATGTCCACCTGCGACTGGGACAAGCTCCGCAGCGCCTCGGCCAATGCCATCTGAGAGCAGGACATGTGCTGCAGAACCTTATCAACGTCAGCCTGGTACTGGGTGATATCCCCCAGGGAGGCGGATATTCTGCTGAGACCCTCAGCCATGGTCATCGGACAACACCTTGTCATCGGACTGCGCAACACCTTGGACAGCTTCACTAATGATGTCAGTGTTGTGCAGCAGCCTCGTCACTGCGGTTGCCACCCTAGCAGTAATGGTACGCATGCCAGAAACATCTCCCGTGCCCGTAGCCTTTGGGACTCCTCCAAGTGGCTATGGATCTGCTGGGGTATCGATGACATCTCCCACTGAATGTCCCGGCCATTCTCTAACGTCTCAATCAGCTCCGAGATGACGTCTTCCGTCGGCTCAGCATCAGGCTGCTTCCCAACTGGGTCCTGGGATCCAGCAGACCTCTGACTGCTGTCCCGTCTGGGGGTTCCTGCCTCCACCTGCATCAGCACAAATTTGGTGCTTACCAGATTATGCCCAGAAGCCTGACCACTGACATGTCCCAGCGAGGTGTATGTATCTGCATTGGCAGAGGGTGGGGCTGACAGCTGTGACACCTCGATCGTGGCATTGTCCGAGCTCTCCTCCGAGGTCGTCTCCCAGGAGGCTGGAGAGGGTGCCGCCTTCTGGAGGACCTGTGGGAGAATGGGTATGTGGTCAGTGAGAGGGATGGGTCAGTCAATAAAGCAATAACAACTCATGTTTGACAGGTCCTCTGGGTGGTGTCTGGTGGTTCCTCACCTCTGCGGCATCCGCCAGCCTCTGCGCTGGTGATCACCCTGACCTTGGCCACACCAGTCACCTCCAGGGGCACAAAGGTGGTGAGGATCCTGATGTCTGGCACACCACCAGTCTGGACCTTCTCCCGACAATTGTGGGAGAGCTTTTCCTGAGGAGACACAGAAAGGGCATCGTTAGCCACATGTGTGATTCACAGTGGTGGGGGGAGAGGTGTGAAGGAGGGGTTGGGGGTTGAAAGAGAGAGGGGGTGGAGGAAGAGTTGGGGTGGTTGAAGGGGATGGGGGTAGATGCCCCTATGGGGGGGAGGGGAGTGATCTCAGGGAAGGGGGGTTGGTGTTGGGAGGATGCTTTGGTGTCTACTCACCCGTGCTGCCCGGTGTGGATCATTGAGCTTCTTCCTGGACTGGAGGCCAGTCCTCCTGGTCACACTCCCCGAGCTCACTGCCGCTGCCACCTTGTCCCTGGTGGCACTGGTTGCCCTCTGGCACACCCTCCAGGACCCTCAGGGGGGCTGTATATCCCTCCACAGAATCTAGCAGCCTCCCCAGGTCAGCGTCCCGAATCTTGGGGCTAGTCGCCTTGGCGCCATTGTTGCGAGCTGGCTGGGGTTGGCTGAGCAAGTGCAGCTTAAGTGCTGCTCGACCTTGTTAACTGGGGGGGGGGGGGGGGGGGGGGGGGCGAGCGCAGTCCCGGCAAATCAGCTGGCGAGCCTTCATTTGTGGTGTGAAGCCCACAAGGCCTCGTTAAGTGGACCAATTAGCGTTGAATAGGGTTGCCGGCCTCGCTGGGCCAAGCGCTGGAAAGCTCGTGGGAATTCCCGCTCACCACAACACTGAGAAATCTTTCTGGAGAATCGTGCCTAATGTCTTCCCTCGAGCTTTAATTCGTTTTGCTGATTCCGTTTTATGTTCAATAGCTCCTAGTTTCTTTTGAAGTCTCTGATTTTTGCCTTTCTGCCAAGGGGAATCCATCAGAAACATTTCACAAATGGAATCTTCATTCCTACTTGTCTTAACTTCTGCCAAACCCTTTTTGGCTTCACTGTTGTGAAGTCTGACTCCGACAAAGTGTTGACTTGTTTCCACTCCTCAATTCTCTCGTTGCACTCCTTCTGGGATCTTTCAGTGCCCTCCTTCTGGGGTCTTAAGGGGACAATCACCACACCAACAGCAAGGTAACTTAAGGGGTGATCGGGTCAGGGGGGGTTGGTAGTGGGCGGCTATCGGAGTTGGAGGGGTGTGAATGCCGAAGGAAAGTTGAGGCTTAAGATTTCCTTGTGTAACCTGGAGAGGTTATAGTCTGTCATACTCTGACTGGGCCACAGAAAAACTATATGAAAGAAGCTAAAGTAAACCTCCCTGGTCTCTTCCTGTTTGCTACTTGGTGGGTCTGGCAGTTAGCATGACATGCACTACCTGGGGTTAAACTTCATGTTGGGTCATAGGACCTTGCCTTTGCCATATTTATGAGACCCCCGCCTCTGACCTCTTGCACACCTGGGAGTTAAAATAGCAGTGAGCAGGAGTGGAGCATGAATGTGGAAATGAATTATCTCTCCTTATCTTAACCTTCAACACTGTTCTGGTTGGTAACCGTGATTGTGCAAGATAGTTGAATCAAGTTATCATCTGTCTAAAGTACATTTTCCATTGCGTAACAGCCTAGTTCTGTCTGAAATAATAGTTGCTCAGGTTGCTATGTGCAGTGACACCAGAAACACTTATCATTGATGCATTTAATCTGCTTTAATATTGGTGAGCAGAAAGATTCCTCCCCTACATGTCTTATGCTGACAGTAAGCAATTCTTTGGAAAAAGCCTCAAGAATTGCAAACTCTACTTAAGGAAATCTCCAGGATGAAATTTACAAATGGCCTTGAATTTTTAAAAATGAAGCATTATTTATTTTCAAGAGGGGGCAGCACGGTAACATTGTGGTTAGCACAATTGCTTCACAGCTCCAGGGTCCCAGGTTCGATTTCGGCTTGGGTCACTGTCTGTGTGGAGTCTGCACATCCTCCCCGTGTGTGCGTGGGTTTCCTCCGGGTGCTCCGGTTTCCTCCCACAGTCCAAAGATGTGCAGGTTAGGTGGATTGGCCATGATAAATTGCCCTTAGTGTCCAAAATTGCCCTTAGTGTTGGGTGGGGTTACTGGGTTATGGGGTTGGGTGGAGGTGTTGACCTTGGGTATGGTGCTCTTTCCAAGAGCCGGTGCAGACTCGATGGGCCAAATGGCCTCCTTCTGCACTGTAAATTTTATGAAATATGTAATTCAACTTATTTATTGGTGATAAATGGTTCTCTGATTTAAAAATATCGGTGAAGAGCTATGTGAGGCCTACTAATTAAAGTCAGCATTTTTGGTTCATTGTAAGTTTGTATAGAGGCTTGTTGTCTGTAAATTATCAGACACTTGGGCCAGTTTATGAGTACAATGTTTCACCCAGGTGCCTTTATTTGCGAGATGAACAAAGGACAAACACAGGGTCATGGTTCAACCAAATTTATTCACAAACACAATAAAACATTTACTCTCCCAAATTATCCCAAATATTATCTGCCCAAGATTCTAATACTATCCGTGCTGATGAACTTGATCGAGCTGCAGGCCCAATGCTCTGAGCTTCAGTCGCCACGGGACCTTCAGATGCGAAGGTGGTCTTCACACACCTCTTCCGTTCGTCCCTGGTTTGCCATTGAGTCTTCTCCATCGTCTCCGTGTAGATTCTTCACCGGGCAGGGTCTCTGGGTGTCCTTTCTTATCTCCCTCTTTGCGCCCTTCCAGATGTTTCTCTGACCCTCAGCCAATGAGGTCACTGGGTGGGGGTCACAACACCCAATAGAGTTGCCGATTCCAAGTTTGCAGGTCACCAAGAACTTCCACATGTAACCTTATCCCACATAAGGTAATGGCAAGAAATCAAGGTGCCAGAAAGTCTGGCTGCACCTGAGCAATACACATCAATCGATCTATGTGGTAGTCGATATTAGGGGTGTTAAGGTAGCCTGAATAATGCTGTAAGACCATTGGTGTGGGAGGTACCTGAGACTGCTCTTTTCATTGGTGAAGCCTGCCTGCTGCTCCGCCCAGTAAGGCGGAGTATAAGAGCCTGCGTCTCCCCAGCAGCTGCATTCTGTACCTGCACTGCTGGGTGATGCTCGATCAATAACTCCTGAGACGAGATTGGAGACAATTGAAGGCTTTATTGTACTAGATGTTTCCCCCAGTAGTGCAGGTACAGAATGCAGCTGCTGGGGAGACACAGACTCTTATACTCCGCCTTACTGGGCGGAACCAGCAGGCAGGCTTCACCAATGAAATAGCAGTCTCCGGTACCTCCCACACCAATGGTCTTACAGCATTATTCAGGGTACTGTAATACCCCTAATACCTACTACAACATTCACCCCCTGTTAAATAAAAGAGTATGGCGGGTGTGGTGGTCTCGTGATATACAGTGGTAGAGGTGTAGGTTATGGTGGTACCCGGTATACATTAGCACAGTGTTCTGCCTCGTTACATGCCGCAACTATTTACAGTAACTATTTCCAGTCAGAACAAAGCAATTAGTCGATCGGGGGCCCTAGTCGTCCTCTGCGATCGTCGTAGCTTCGGCGGTGATGCAGGCGCCGGCTCAGGCATCCGTGGCTCCGGGAGCGTGGCTTCGGCTTTTTCAGCAGCTTCATCGCCCCTAGATGGGACCAGTGGAAGGACCGATCCACCTGGTAAGGGGGCGGCTGTGGGGTGTGCTGGTGGGAGGGAGGAAGGGGTCGGCAGTGGAGGTGTGGGTGGGGATCCAGTGGGCGCCAGATCCCGTAGGGAGACCGTATCCTGTCGGCTGTCGGGGTATGCCACGTAGGCGTATTGAGGGTTAGCGTGCAGGATGTGGACCCTCTCGACCAATGGGTCCGACTTGTGCGCCTGCACGTGTTTGCGGAGCAGGATGGGTCCAGGAGCTGCCAGCCAGGTTGGGAGCGAGGTCCCGGAGGAGGACTTCCTAGGGAAGACAAGGAGACGTTCGTGAGGGGTTTGGTTGGTCGTGGTACACAGCAGTGATCGGATGGAGTGGAGAGCATCCGGGAGGACCTCCTGCCAGCAGGAGACTGGGAGATTCCTGGACCGTAGGGCCAGTAGGACGGTCTTCCAGACCGTTCCGTTCTCCCTCTCCACCTGCCCGTTTCCCCAGGGGTTGTAACTGGTCGTCCTGCTTGAGGCAATGCCCTTACAATTAAGAATAGACCATGTGGTATCTCCCATATTTTAATCCATTGTATCTTGGGGTGCCCAAGAGCCAACGTGACTGAATGGTCTCTGATTTGTTATGTTGCAGGTGTAACATAAGCGGCTTCCTTGTGGTACACTTGACAAAGGAAGGTTCAGACGTGGAGATAACTTCAACATGTTTATTAAACTATTTACACTTCTATTACTCGGGTTCGACACTACTGCCAATCCTACTATAGCTACCCAGACTGACTAACCAGCTGCTGCAATCCACGTGCTGGGTGTGATATTGAATCAATCCTGTGTCTATACTCACTGACTGTCTCCACTGGAAAGAGCCAGATCATGTGTGTGGTGTCCTTTATATATGGGTTGGTGTAATGCCCTCCTGTGGTGCTGTCACCTCTGTGTGTATCGTGAATGTCCATTGGTCATGCCCTATCTAACTGATCTATTGGTTGAGTGTGTGTCATGTCTCTTGTGCTCCCTCTAGTGTCTAGTTAGCCTACATGCATTAACATTGATGCACATCACCACAGTCTCCACCTGTGCAATAAAGATTCTCTGCATCTATGTGACACATAATCCTGAAGCAGGCAGAAAGATCTATTGTTGCAATCTGCATTCCCCCTCCACAGTGCAGGCTCTATACAGAGCCTGCTGAAAATATTCCAATCAGTCTGATTGCAAGACCCTGAGATGGGATAGGGAATAGCCCACTGCCATCAAGACCAGAAGGAAACTTGCTCTGAATAATTCACTCCTGAAGCAGGCAGATCCACAGTGTACCAGAGCACTCTTTCTTTTCATAAAACATTTTATTGAGGCATTTGTGATTTTGTAACAATAACAGAAGAAACAGTGTACATACAAATATAAATGTAGTGCAAAGGCCGTCTTCCTCCCTCACAGGTCCACAGGTCCCACCTTTCTTACACACTAATCTAAACTAACCCCCCCCCCCCCCCCCCCCCCCTCTCTGCTGACAGTTAATTTTCTCTAAAGAAGTCGACGAACGGCTGCCACCTCCGGACGAACCCCGACATTGACCCTTTCAGGGCGAACTTGATTTTCTCCAGACAGAGAAAGCCAGCCATGTCAGTAAGCCAGGTCTCTGACTTTGGGAGCTTTGAGTCCCTCCAAGCTCATAGTATCCGTATCCGGGCTACCAGGGAGGCAAAGGCCAGAACATCTGCCTCTTTCTCCTCCTGGATTTCCGGATCTTCTGACACTCCAAAAATCGGTGTGCAGGGGAGGTGGGGTTATGGGGCTAGGGCGGGGAGTAAGTCTAGGCAGCATGCTCTTTCTGAGGGTCGATGTAGACTCGATGGGCCGAATGGCCTTCTGCACTGTAGGGATTCTATGATTCTATACTGGGGACTGCAGGATTATCTGGAGTTGAATGGGAACATGTTCAACCCAAGTGAGTGCCTGTTCACCCTAGGTCCACTTGTGAGTCAGGCAGGCTAGTTAATCATCAAGTTGCTCTGGTACAGGGGAGCAGATTTCGATACGGGCCCAAAGGGAGAAGGTAGATAGAGCAGAGACGGATCGACTGATAGGGGAAATACTTCAGGTCGAGAGGAGTAATGCGGAGACTCCAGTGGCAGGGCTTTTAAGGGAACGACGGAGGCTACAGGTGGAGTTTGGCTTATTAACTACAGGGAAGGCGGTGGAGCAGCTGAGGAAGGCGAGGGGGGTGACATATGAATATGGAGAGAAGGCCAGCAGGATGCTTGTGCAGCAGCTCAGAAAGAGGGAGGCAGCCAGGGAGATTGGGAAAGTGAAGAACAGAGATGGGAACTTGGTTGAAGATTCAGCAGGGGTTAACAAGGAGTTTTATAGCATTCTATATGAGTCGGAAACCCCTGCTGGGCCGGAAGGGATGAGGCAATTCTTAGGGGGGCTGAGGTTCCCGAAGGTGGAGGAAGGGCTGGTAGAAGGGCTGGGGGCCCCGATGGGGATTGAAGAAATAGCAGAAGGGCTGAAGGCCATGCTGTCGGGTAAAGCCCCGGGAGTTTTATAAAAAGTTCTCTGGGATGCTGGGGTCGCTGCTGATGAGGACATTTAATGATGCAAGGAAGCGAGGGGTGCTTCCCCCAACAATGTCACAGGCCACGATCTCACTGATCTTGAAGCGGGAGAAGGACCCGGAGCTATGCGGGTCCGACAGACCGATCTCCGGATTAAATGTTGACGCCAAACTGTTGGCCAAAATCTTGTCCTCTAGGATTGAAGACTGCATTTCGGATGTGATTGGGGAGGACCAGACGGTATTTGTTAAGGGCAGGCAGTTGGCGGCCAATGTTAGAAGACTGTTGAATGTGATCATGATGGCACATAATGTGCCAGGCTCAGCCTGATACAATTTAAGGTCGTTCACTGGGCACACATGACAGTGGCCCGGATGAGCAGGTTCTTTGGGATGGAAGACAGGTGTGCAAGGTGTGCGGGAGGAACAGCAAACCATGTTCATGGGCATGCCCGAAGCTTAGGGGATTCTGGCAGGGGTTTGCGGATATCATGTCCACGGTTTTAAAAACAAGGGTGGCACCGAGTCCAGAGGTGGCGATTTTTGGAGTGTCAGAAGATCCGGGAATCCAGGAGGAGAAAGAGGCAAATGTTCTGGCCTTTGCCTCCCTGGTAGCCCGGATACGGATACTATTAGCTTGGAGGGACTCAAAGCCCCCAAAGTCAGAGACCTGGCTTACTGACATGGCTAGCTTTCTCTGTCTGGAGAAAATCAAGTTCGCCCTGAAAGGGTCAATGTCGGGGTTCGTCCGGAGGTGGCAACCGTTCGTCGACTTCTTTAGAGAAAATTAACTGTCAGCAGAGAGAGGGGTGGGGGGGGTTAGTTTAGATTAGTGTGTAAGATAATAAGCCAAACTCCGCCTGTAGCCTCCATCGTTCCCTTAAAAGCCCTGCCTCTGGAGTCTCCGCATATCTCCTCTCGACCTGAAGTATTTCCCCTATCAGTCGATCCGTCTCTGCTCTATCTACCTTCTCCCTTTGGGCCCGTATCGAAATCTGCTCCCCTGTACCAGAGCACTCTTGATGATTAACTAGCCTGCCTGACTCACAAGTGGACCTAGGGTGAACAGGCACTCACTGGGGTGGAACATGTTCCCATTCAACTCCAGATAATCCTGCAGTCCCCAGTATAGAATCATAGAATCCCTACAGTGCAGAAGGCCATTCGGCCCATCAAGTCTACAGTGACCCTCAGAAAGAACATGCTGCCTAGACTTACTCCCCGCACTAGCCCCATAACCCCACCTCCCCTGCACACCAAGGGGCAAATTAGCATGACTAACCCACCTAACCTGCACATCTTTGGGCTGGGGGAGGAAACCAGAGCACCTGAAGGAAACCCACGCAGACATGGGGAGGGGGTGCTGAGTCCACACAGTCGCCCAAGGCTGGAATTGAACCGGAGTGCCTTCTGCTGTGAGAAGCCGTCCTAGCCACTTTGCCACCATGCTGCCCAGGAGTTAGGACTGTTTTTAGGTGTGACCAGCAATGGAAGTTTATAATCTTCAGCAATATGCTATGCACATGTGTGAGCTTCATAGACCTTTGACTTTGCATTCTGGAGTTTGTTAACCCTCTTTAGGTAAATACGTTTACTCCATATCAACAAGTGAGTGTAGATTTTTCATTGCTTGGTTTGGAGATTCCAACTCTGATCTCCACTCCATCTGACATATTGTTTAAAGCAACGTCCCTCAGTGTGCGACAGTGACACCAGCATCAAGACTCTAAATAGGTTCACCATGGACACCCATATGGCACTATCAGCATTTTATGCCGGGAGGTGGTGACGATGTGGAGAGGAGTAGCACTGCTAAAAATGTGAAACAATATCTAGGATCAAACTGAAAAGAACATTAGTTGAATGTTTAATAGTTAATATAGTGCTTTTCCAAGAAGAGAATCATTGGCGCAAGTTATGTCAAGAAAAGGTCAACTTGACAATCTTAAAACAGATGTTTTTATTTATAGCCATGTAAAAGCCCATAGTTACTTTTCTAAAATGTTTTTCAGCAAAGACAAGGCTGCCACCAAATAGATTTTACCGAGTTTTCTTTCATACTAAATCATTTATGTCACAAAGTTGAAATAACTGTATTACTGTGTAAGATAGCTTTCTATTTTCTGTAAAGTGCTTTGCCCCACTCAGCATTGTGCTGTGCGGCAAAACCAGGGATTAGTATTCCACTTAAAGAAGTGGAACAGATGGCAGGGGAGTTTGAAATGGAAAGTGTGCAGACATGCAGTAACTTTTCAGGGTTTGTTGTCATCATTTAAGTTTAGGGATTACGTTGCATGAGGTGGCTTTGCGGAGGTAACTTTGTGCATTTTCCTACACATACAACCAGGGCAGGAGGTAGTCCCACAGCATGACTTGAAATCTAACAATTGCCAAACAACTGTCCGTTCCCAACCTAATTTTAATAATAATGATTAATGCAACTTAGTTATGAAGCCGTATGTTCTCACAAAGGTTTAGCCTGCTGCCTGCGGCCTGCTGCCTGCAACCTGACGCACACAAGGTGCTTCAGTTTCTCATCATCACCATCTTCTCTCACTACTGTTAGGTTCTGTGTTGTGGCCAGGGTAAAGATGCACACAGAACATCTAGTTCTTTGACTAGTCAGATAGTTTATTGACAAAACAAACACGTGGAAAGATAACTAACAAACTATAATACAAGCGGTAACGAATAAGTGCATTCTCTTGGAGCTATTTCTAATGCGACTGTCCTCTAGTACGACTTATTACCAACTGCACTTTTCCTCCCCTCAGAGCCAATGCCCGTACCCATGCCATGTCCACTGCCCTCTGCTGTTATCTGAGCCACCTGTTTACTTTTGCTCCATGATCCCACCAATGAGACCTTTACATACCAGGCTCTCATCTGGACCTTTCACCTTACCACATCCCACTTCTCCCTCTGACTGTGACAGCCTGCTTCCCCTGTCCATCCTTCACTCCATTGTTCCACCCTTTCTTCTCCTTTCTATCCTTCGCTTGCCTACAGTGTCCAGCTTCGGTGCAACGATTACTGCCGGCACTAGAATCATAGAATCGCTACAGTGTAGAAGGAGGCCATTTGGGCCATCGAGTCAACACCGTCCCTCTCAAAGACCACTCGGCCAAAGCCCACTTCCCTGCCGTATTCCAATAACCCATTAACCTAACCTACGCATTGGACATTAAGGGGCAATTATACGTGGCCAATCCACCTAATCTGCACATCTTTGGGCTGTGGGAGGAAACCGGAGCACCCGAAGGAAACCCACACAGACACGGGGAGAACGTGAAAACTCCACACAGACAGTCACCCAAGGCCAGAATTGAATCCGGGTCCCTGGCACTGTGAGGCAGCCGTGCTAACCACTGTGCCACCGTGCCATCCCAGTATGATTGAAGTTAAGCGAGGTACCGCTGAAGGTGAAAACTACATCTACTCACCTCAAAATCATGGAAGAAGTGAAACCTGCCAAGTGCATACCACTTAAATACACTTGTAAAATCTCTCTGTTGGGGAGCTTACTTTGGAGGGCAAACTTAATTCCAGCGAGGCGTCCTATTAATAAGTATGCATGAGGTGCTAATACATGCAAGTGGGATTCCCAAAGCTGTTCATTGGGATGCTCAACCCGCCTTTAATCAGCCTTGAAAGAGGGAGGACAAAAAAGTTTTCCGGCCATCTGGAAATAGATATTTTGGCTCCTGCCAAATGAAGTGCCCCCAGCTGTCATCATTCCCGCTGATGGCGGGACTGGAAGATACCGGAGAACCATTAGCGATAGCCAGCACCTTGGTGGTTCCTGTCGGGTATGGGCAGCAGTCCGCATGTTTACCCTGAGCGATGTTGCAAGGTGCTAGCCCCAGTTTACTGGGTTGAGATAGGCTGAAACATTTCCGTTCGACTGGCAGCGGGTTTGCCAAATGTGCCCGATGGGACGAAGTTCCCCGAGGTTTTCCAAAAGAGACTGGGAACCATCCGGGGGCCACGGTGAAGATGAGTGTGAACCCAACAACACAGCCGCATTATTTCTGTGCTCACCTGGTTCCATATGCGTTTGGCTGAAGCTAGGCGCTGAGAGTTTGGGCATCATTCACTCCATACAGTTTATCAATTGGGCAGAACCAGTCACGCCCGTGCTAAAGCCCGATGACACCGTATGCCTTTGCGGGGATTATAAAATGACAGTAAACTGGGTTTCCCATTTGGACCATTATCCAGTGGATTGAGAACCTTTACGCGAGGCTCAGCAGGGGTCACTCTTTCACAAAGCTTGACATGAGCCGTGCTTAACTTCAGTTGGTCTTGGACCCCGGATCCAGGAAACACATGATGCTAAATACTCACATTGTTTGTATGAATATACCAGATTGCCCTTCAGGATATCATCGGCCTGCATAATATTTCAGCACGTAATGGAAAACATATTGCGCAGTTTGTGTAACTAAACCTTTTGTTTTACCTCCATCATTGTTTCCTTGTGGTCACCCTGTCAGCATCCAATACGCACGTGCCTTATATCCTCAGACATCATCATTTCCTTACCTCCTCTTCTAGCCATCTGGGATGGCCACTTCCAACTAAGCACAAAGCAACTCGCAAAGACTGATGGGGAAAATGGACAAGCCAAGAGTCAGGCAGGTTCTGAGCCTGAAATGCATATTTGTCAGCAAAGTCCAGACGGTATCGAAACCCCATCCCATTAGCATGTTAATCAGGCCGATTAGCAGGTGATGGCCCATCTCCCCCAAAGGACTGGTACTCCAGCTACCGGGACAGTCCCAGACATTTCGGCGCCACTCCCTGTCCAAGGGAAACACAAACAACGGGGTCAATGACTGCTTGAGACACGCCCAGTCATCCAGATTTCCACACACTTATTTGCTGAGGAATCGAACGGAGTGATCACGGATCACCCAATTAGTAAGGCCCAAATCGAAAGACCGCCCAAAAGAGCGCGAAAGCCCCCAAGTATAAAGGAAGAGTTCGCCATATGCTCGCTCTCTTTTGGCCTTGGTACCCCGGAAAAGGTCATCGCCAATTGCAGCAACACCAGAAGCAAGTTCGAGTTCAACGCCCACTACCTGACGGATGAGCCCAGCTGAGCAGCAGTTACCACTTCGAACCCGAGAGATCCAGAATTGAACAGCGGCTACTGTTTCCTGATCTAAGCCGGGTGCCCAAAGTTAAGTACAGGTTGTCTTAGTAATAGGTGTAGTTAACTAGTAGTGTTTATGTTGCATGATTGATTGTCTGTAAATAAAGTACCCTTGACCTTGAACTAACTAACTGGTGTTTGGCTCTTTGATCGATAGCCGGTTGAAACCTGTGGTGGTATCATTCGATACTTGGCGACTCTAAGCATTCGGACATAGACAATATAGAAAGAAGGCAAATTCACTGAATTCCCTAATTGTAACAGAGCCAGAGTAAAGAACATAGTAAAGAGAAATCGGCAACAGTTATTGGCCACATCTGACGGGACTCGACCCAGAAGTGACCGTGTCACTCCGAGAGAACCCACAAAAGTGTTTGAATTAGAATCCAAATTGGCAAAGTAAAAGAAACCACAAGCGAAACCAGTATCGATCAAACCTCCAGAATTCGGAAGTGTGTAATTTGCATGCGTACTAACAAAGGGATATAAGGTAACCTCGATAGATTTTGTTGCGTGAAACTTTCGGGAGTTGCGGAAACCGGAAATTAGCTTGAGCCATACCCGTGTTTGCACCACCGCTTTATTCCCCTTGTTCCAAATTTCCGGTGGAAAGAAGCATTTGTAGGGATGGCCATGAAGGTAACGCCTTATGCATCCACAAGAGCCCGAGGTCGCAGCGACCAATAGATCAGAACAGTGTCCCATTTGGGAAGAAGAGATTAGGAAGTACCTAAAGGGGAAAGGATGGCCCCTATGGTCAGAATTTTGCTCCAATGAAGAGACAGGTCCTGGCAGCATAGGACAGACTTGGTGGGACAGCCTGACCGAGGTCCACAAAAAGAGTTTAGCTAAAGTTCGTAAGCCGATGGCAATCGTGTCCTGTCTGGCACAACTGCGAGGCACAGAGGAGGTCATGAGGACGCTCCGCAAGCAGCTAGAGGAGAAAGAGAAAGGTAGAAAGGGAGATTTAAGTGAGTGCGAGAAGTTAAATGTACAGCTCCGGGAGCAGTTAGCAGCGAAGGACAAGGAAATGGATGATGTCAAGAGGGCACATCAATCCTGTCTCGTCCACCTTAGCAGCTTCCAAATCCAATATGATAAGGTCTACCAGGACACACAGCGTGCTGTACTGGTACGAGAAGAGACAGAGAATCAGGTACAGATCCTAAAGAAACAATGCGATGATTTAAAAGCAGCCCTCGGAGCACTCCACAGTTCCACCACGGAACAGAGGCAGAGTTCAGTGGACCATGCCAAATGCAGGCAGCAAATTGCAAGGTTGCAATCCCTGCTATCAGTTCAAAATGGGTTTAGAGACACCTTTGGCTCTAAGATGGCCCTGATTGGCAGGAACTGAGTGAAACGGCCCGACGGTATGTAAGTGAGACCGAGAATCAAAATAGAGACCCTGAGGCCCCAAAGAGAAAAGCACCCGCACCACCGACTGCACAGGCAGCACCCAACCCAATGAACCCCATCACCACGCAGCGCAGAGTGACCACGGAAGGCCAACCTGATTTTGTATACACCACCTCATTATCGATCACCCAGTTATGTGACGCCCGAGAAAAGATGAATACGTTCGACCCCACATCGGACCCACATCACTTTTTCGAGTTAGTAAAACAACAAACCCTGATTATATGGTTTAGACGGGCCGGAACAGGTTAAGCTCATAGTTATGTGCTTACACCCCTCAGTTCAGCCCTTCCCGACCCACAAAATGTAGGAGGAGGTAGCCTCCAAGAAATGAAAACGGCCATTTTAAACGCTATAGGCTATAACAGAGAGATCCGGTAGACGGACTCGACCGGTGCAGGCAGAAAAAGAGAGAGCACCCAACAGCGTTTGCTGGACGCCTTTGGATCCATTTTACTGCTGTATTCGGTGAGTTAGCAGACAATACGGCCAAATGGACCCATACTTTAGTGTCCCACGCCACAGAGGCAGGACAGAAGGCATGTGCCAATTATGACCCCTCAGACCCAACGCACAATGAAGTGTGGGTTCTGAAACGATTGTCCAGAGCTTGGGAACAGTCGGTACAGAAAAAGACGGAACCTGACAGAGTAGATGCCACCATGAACCCAGTAAAGGCACACCAAGACCCCGCATGGGTAAATGAGGGCAGACGTACAGCGCCACACCCCAAGACACAGGAATGCTACAATTGTGGACATGAGGGACATTACGCCCGAGAATGCAATGCCCCCCCCCGAAGCAGCAAAGGAATCACCACCCAAACGCCCCCCCCAGAAACAATAACCGACCCATTCACAGCGTTAGCGCCCAACCAGATAATTCGGCCATGAAAGGCACCGATTGACGGTGTTCGGGCTCCCCAACGTGGGTCTGCAATACCCTTTGGGATATGTCCGGAAGACCGGTCGTTGCAGGCACAGTCCGGGGACACCCCATAGAGTCCCTTTGCGACACAGGAGGATCCCGAACCATGTTAAACTTCTCCATCATGTTCCAGAAAAAGATTTGGCCCACTACGGATATCATTACCCTTAGTGGCTTTACAGGTCACCTCCAGCAGGGACACATCACAGCCCCTGTGGACGTACAGCTCGGTAATATTAGGACAAAACATTTGTTTGTTTTAGTAGACTTGCCCCAGGCAGCAGAACACATTCTAGGTATCGATTTCATGAGTGCACACAACCTTTCATTCGACCCAGTTAACCGATGCATCTGGAAAATGGCTAGAGTAGCACGAGCCCCCGCCATGCTCACAGTAGGAGATCATGCCCAAAGAATCAGCTCAGTAGGAGAGTACTCATTTGATCCACAAACCATTACCACACACAAAGCGGTTAGAGAAGTCTTGAAAAGACATAAAACAGCGTTTGCCCAGCACAAGTGTTGCTCTCTTTGGTTGGCTCTGAATATGGCGGTCAATATGGTCGCCTTCCTTAATCCTAATTATGTTTGCTTTAGAGTCGCCAGGTATCTTTCGATGCCGCCACAAGGTTCAAACCCGAATCTTGATCAAATAGCCAATACACCAGTTAGTTAGTTCAAAGTCAATACTATTTATTTACACACACAGCAATATGTACTCATGCACGAAATACTACAGACAAAACTATCACTACTGCTAAAGCCTATACTTAGCTTCGGGCGCCCACTCAGTCAGAGGAACAATGGCCGTTGTTCGGATCCAAGGCTGCTGGGGGCGAAGTGATGAAGGGGAACAGCTAAGGTCGTCTGTCTGGTAGCGACATTGACCTTGGACTTACTTGCTTCTGGTGCAGCTGGTGGATGGGTCTCTCCACTGTGAGAGCCAATTCCAAGAGATCGATTCTCTCTTGGGAGCTCCTTCTTATACCCGGAGAGGCTTTGCGCTCTTTTGGGCGGGCCTTGAACTTGGTCCCAATTAATTGGGCCGTTTCTTGATCATTCTTATTGATCTTGACCAATAAAGGGGTGGGTGCCCTGATGGCTGGGCATGTATTATGTTGGCCTGCTTTGTTTCGGTCTCCTCTGGCGCTGGGGTATCGGTTACTCAAATGTTACTCTTTTGTTCCCGGAGATGGGCCAGTAGTATGCTAATGGGCCTACAGTTTTGGTCTTGGCTGGGAGCTGCGGCTCCAATATACAGACAAGCTCTGAACCTGCTTGTTTTCTCAGCATTGTCCATTAACCCTGCAATCTTTGCAAAATGTCCATTTTGTAATCGGGATGTGGCCATCCCAGATGGCTACACACCCTCCTTGTGATCCTCAACGTGAAGCGTGAAGGTACACAGTACCGCGTTGTCTTCATTGTCTGACCAAGCTGGGCACCCATAAGCACTACACAGGTTCTTCACTGCCCTATCCTATGAATTGCAACTTTTACCTAAAATTATTTTATATACATACATCATTATAAAACTCTACGGGGCGCTATGACATTCAGACATGCATTAAAAAAATTAAAAACAGGAACCTCTACCTATCCTAAATAAACTATCCTCACTTAAACAATCAAAAATAATCTACAACATTTTAAATTGTACAAATAGCAGCAACACAAGTCTCTCTGGCTTGGTAGTCAAGCACAGAGGTTTACATTTCTTTATTAAACGAACAAAACACACACAAAAACGGATGCACTTTAATTCACTTAAAGGGGTTGGGGGGTTTGTTGGAGTCCGAAGATAGGGGATCTAAATGTGTATACCGGAGTGCGGGAGGTTCCCTCCGCCATTTTCTGAGTCTAAGTGTCTGCACGACACTGCAGAGTATCGGCAGTACTAATAGTGCTCCTATGATGTAAGATAGGGAATACCAGGTGATAAAATTGTCACACCAGGTCAGTGTATCGGTAACTGTCTCGGGGCTAACTATCTCGGGGTGCAGTGTATGGCAGGGTTGGGATGGTAGGGGTCAGGGGAGTAGCGTCCACGCGCAACTGGAGGGATCCCGCTAAGATCCAAGTGTAGAACATGAAGGTTGTCTTCATCTTTCCTTCTTTCTGTCTTCTTCTTTTTCTTCCTCTGGGGTCCCTGAGGTTCCGGAGTTCTATGGACACAAGCATAATATCTGTTATTATCTTGCTTAAGATCTCGTACGTCTGTCTGTCTGTTCTTTGTTGCGAATTACCCATTATAATTGGACACCCATCTGTGACTCCCTCATTTTTCTTTTCACCGAATATTTGGACAAGACATCCGAGAAAAATACTGACACAGTGCGAGCCGTCTCGCAGCCTGTGCGATCTACCATCCGAGTGTTTGAGGATGTAAATAGCATGAGAAAGCAACCTAAGGGTCACCAGAAACAAACAAAAATGTTTCGAACTAAAAGTACCAAAATGGGGTGCGTACGGGCCGCGGCGGGTAAGATTGGGTGGAATCCCTGGGTAGGACAGTGACCAGTGCCGTATGTGCTCTACCCGAGCGTAGCTGACCAGAGGGGGGTCCTAAGGCAGGGCGGGGACCAGTGCCGTTTCTCCACTGCCTGAGCGACCGGCAAGAACGGAACGAATATGTGGTCGTCGTGGGGGCTGCCTCTCGTGATTACCTTCAAATCAGGAGAGTAGCTATGATTGGTTGTCTGTCGACAAACGTGTTCCATTAACTGCCAGTGGGCGTTAAAAGAGTGGTGGCATGGGGCCATGAAAACTTTTAAATTCACAAACAACATTTAACATGTACATTAAACAAACAAACATACGACAAACATAGTGCAGGTTCCATCAGAAAGGACACCGTATCTCTCCATCGGTTCCTTTTTACCATCAAGGTGGACACCTCATTGCTCAGTAGCGAACAGGGTCGCAAGGGGATTCGTTTGGTGGGAGTCAGACTCTATGTCAAAGCCTTCTCCCGGCTGCCATACTCTTGACTGGAGTAGTTTGGCTAAAGCTGCTTGGGGCGAATTGGGGTCCATCTCATCATTCCGGATGAGCCTGAACGAATTGTCGCGGTGCCAGAATCATGTGAGAGGTTGGAGCTACTAGGTTTTAATCCGTAATTGTCGGGCGGTGGGTCTGGGTCAGGTGCTTTGATATTAGTGATCTCAAATGGTTCATAGAATCATGCTCGATTTAGCTGGGAGTGGGGCCTGGTACAGGGGGATAATCGTAACGTGGTGTGCTGTGGCTGTCGTCATTGCTATCGCTATCACTGTCGCTGTCGCTGCTGGTTGAAGGAAGGGAGAGGCAGAGTCATGCCTCTGGGGGTGGAGTTGAAGATGTGTCTGAGGACGGGCTGGACTTGCTGGGGGAGGATAGGAATGCGTCATCTGTGGGCGGGGCGTGCTCGTCTGCTGCTGCGAGCGAGATGTGGTGTGCATGGTTGTTCTGCGAGCCATAACCTTAAGCTGGTTTATGTGAAACCACACAGACTTGCCATTGGGATATGTGATTTTGTATACAGAGGAGCTGACTTTGTCTGAAATGGAGTACGGTCCGGGAAATTTGGGGTAAAGGAATGAACTGGGGTTGTATAGGGAAAGCATCACTTGCTGCCCTACTGCAAACTCGGTGGCGTGTACCATTTTATCGAAACAAGCTTTGCTTTGTTTCCTCCTGGTCCCAAGTCTCACAGCTGCTGCGAGCTGGGCTGCCTTTATATTCTCAATAAGCTGCTGTACAGCATTTTCATGCGTGAGGGCGGTGACTGCAGGGCTGGCCAAATCCAGTCCTAATAAATACTCTGTCCCTTTCATGGGGAATCTGGTCATGAGGGTGTGGGGGGTGTATCCTGTGGACGTGGATACTGTGTTTCATAGGAACATTAAAGCAAATGGGAGAACTGAATCCCAGGTGCTGTTGTTCCGTTGTACCATTTTCCTGAGAGTGGCTTTTAGAGTTCTGTTCATCCTCTCTACAATGCCGCTTGACTGGGGGTGGTATGCTATGTGAAACTTCTGCCTAATTCCAAAAATTGTGAGGACGTTCTTCATTACTCGTCCTGTAAAATGGGAGCCTTGATCGGACTCTATACTGCGTGGGTGGCCCCATCTTGTAAAGATGTGCTGTGTTAGGATTTTAGCTGTTGTCTTGGCCGTATTCGTTCTGGATGGAAAAGCTTCCACCCATTTTGTGAAGGTGTCGATGACCACCAACACATACTTAAAACCATTTCTGCAAGGGGGTAGGGGTCCTATGTAATCTATCTGCAAATTCGTCCAGGGGCCATTAACGGGGCGGGTGTGACTAAGCTGAGCCTTTCTGGCATACCTGTCCGGATTGTTCTGGGCACAGATCAAGCAATTTTCAATATAATGGGTTACATCGGCTTTTAAATCAGGCCACCAGCAGAGAGGTCTGAGGTGGGTTAGGGTGGGTTCAATGCCTTGGTGTCCATGATTGTCATGGAACTACAAATAATCTGGTTCCTGTCCTGGCTGGGAACTACATAAATGCCGTCTTTCAAAATCACACCGTCATCTGTGGTTATTGCGTTCTTAAACTTATCGTACGGGGCTGGGAAGGTTCCTTTTAAAACTTCCCTGAGCTTTTCATCTTCCTTTTGGGCTTTTGCTAGATCCTGAATGTTGGCCTATGAGACCTGAACCGCGTGTACTGGGGTGCTCTCGCGGGGTGGGGGGGGTTCCAAAAGTAACCATGTCTGGAACCTGCCTTTGCTAGGGCGTCTGCTTTAACATTACCAGGGGAGGAAGAACGGTGATGACTGCGAAACTTAATGATACCATATTTCCTATCTTTAGCTGTCTCTAGGATATGCCGGAATAATGGGGCTGAGGGTAGGGGCTTTCCGTCTGCGGAAATTAATCCTCTAGTTTCCCACAGGGTAGGAATTCCGTTAAACTGTTACAGACATATAAACTGTCCGAATAAATATCCGCTGGGGTCGGAAACGAGTCAGGGTGATCAACAATGTAAGCTATGGCTGCCAGTTCTGCTGCCTGCGAGCCTAGATGTTCTGGCAACTTTAATGAAATCTCTTCAAGGGCGTGTCCCTGCGCGTCCTCTACATAAATGCCTCAACCGGTGATTCTCTTTCCATTCAAAACTGTGGAGGAGCCATCCACATAAATTTTCAGGGGTGTGCACGTGTCTGTGGGCTGGGGTCTCTGGGGTGTATTACCTGCTTTCCTGGGAGCTGACTTCGGTATAAATGGGCCTGAATTATGGTTTGTGGTGATGATCTGACACTCATGTGGGGTACCTGCATATGGCAAATTGTCGGCTAGGAACGTGTGGGTTTTGGTTCTTTTAACTGTAATATCCCGTCACTGTAAAAGAAGGGTCCAACGGGCTGCGCGGATTTGGCTGACTGTGCCATCCTTAAGTCGACCGTCTAACAATAGCTGTGTCGGGTGTGTTCAGTGAGGATGATGATGGGGTTGAGTCCTGTAATGTAGGCGAAGTATTGTACTGCCCAAAAAACTGAGAGAAGGTGCCTTTCGCAGGCAGAAAATCCTTGCTCGACAGGATCTAACACGTGTGAGACGTATGCCACGGGGCCTAATCGGTCATGGCGTTCCTGGAGGAGCACGGCCGAAAGGGTTCAGTCAGTGCTTGCTACTTCGATTGCGTACGGGGAAAGTGGACCTGGGACCTGTGCTGAGGGCTCTCTTTAAAGCATCCACGGCATCCGTGTGCTGTGGAAGCCATTCCCAAGGTGCCTGTTTCTTGAGAAGGTCGGATAGGGGCGCTGCTTTTGTGGCGAAACCGTCAATATGGTTTCTGCAGTAGCCAATCAGTCTTAGAAATTACCATAGGGTTGAGACATTATGGGGAAGGTGCAATTTGACGATCGAGTCAATTCACTTTTGCTCGATCTCGCGTTTACCATGTGTGATTACTGTACCCAAGTAAATCACTTTTTCTTGCAAAATCTGGGCTTTCTTGGGGTTGACTTTACATCCAATCTGTTTTAGGAGTCCTAGGAGTTCGGCGAGAAGTGAAATGTGCTCTCCCTTTGTGTCCGTCTGTAGTAGCAAGTCATCTACATACTGGACCAGACAATCGGGTCGGGAAAATTTTGCTAATCCATTTGCCAGCTGTCGGTGGAAAATGGAGGGGGAGTTGTGGAAGCCTTGTGGAAGGCACGTCCACATGTATTGTTGTCCCTGGAATGTAAAGGCGAATTTGTATTAGCACGCTTTATCCAATGGAATGGACCAAAAACCGTTGCTAATATCCAAAACCGAAATTCTTTTTGACTGGAGTCCCTGTTTGAGCATGGTCTCGGGACTCATGGCTATGGTGGAGGCTGCTACTGGGGTTACTTTGTTCAGTTCCCGGAAATCAATGGTCAGTCACCATGATCCATCGGTTTTCCTGACGGGCCAAATTGGTGCGTTATTTGTGGAGGCTACTGATCTGAGTACGCCTTGATCAAACAGACTCTGTATTACTTTGGAGGTCTCTCCCTCTGCTTCTTGGGGAAAACCGCACTACTTTTGGGGTCTGGGGTCGGGACCTGTAATATTCACTAAGCCAGCTATCTTGCCACAGTCATGCTTGTGCTGTGAAAATGCTGCTTTGTGTTGCTGTCTGACTTCCCTAACCTGTTTGTCCTGACTAATGGCACGAGGATTGAACCAAAAGTCTCCTACTGCGCTGATTCTGTTTGCATACTCTCCAACTGTGAGCGTGGCGGGGGCTCGTGCTGCCTTTGCCATTCTCCATACACATTTATTTACCGGATCAAATGAGAGTTTGTGGAAGCTCATAAAGTCGATTCCTAGGATGTGTTCAGCTGTCTGGGGTAGATCGACCAAAACTACGGGGTGTTTAGTCGGAATGTTCCCTATTTGTATCGCTACAGGGGCTGTGATGTGTCCTTGTTGTAAATGACCTGTAAAGCCGCTGAGTGTGATGGTGTCTGTTGTGGGCCACGTGTCTAGTTGAAACATCGTGGAGGAATTGAGCATGGTGCGGTATATTCATTTAGAGCCCCTTTCCTCAGACTCCAGCAGACCCCACACTCTTTCTGAACCTTTTCTTTAATAAATTCTGCGGCTGTTGTTTTTGTTAATAAAGTTGATTTTTCTGTGTTTGTAAGTGTCAGTGATAGGAAATGCAATGCTGCTATCGAAATTTTTGTATTGTAACATAAGTTTTTGGATTGTAAATAGAAGCATGAGTGTAGTCTAGTTAGAGGCAGTTAGAGGTTCCCCTTTTACTGAAAGTTAAGTGGACCCCTAGAGATTCTTAGAGATATGTTGTTTAGGGAAATTAGATAAATGTTTTTGAACCCATAGGACAGAGTAGAGTAGAACCTGTCCTTGGTTAAGGGTACCCGGCATCCCAAGAGAACAAAGAAGACCCAGTATTGTGATCCTTCACGCCTTGCGTTGTGGATCAAGAGGACGGAGTGTAGCCATCTGGGATGGCCACTTCCAACTATGCACGGGGCAACTCGCAAAGACTGATGGGTAAAATGGACAAGCCAAGAGTCAGGCAGGTTCTGCGTCTGAAATGCATATTTGTCAGCAAAGTCCAGACGGTATCGAAACCCCGTCCATTAGCATGTTAATCAGGCCGATTAGCAGGTGATGGCCATCTCCCCCAAAGGACTGGTACTCCAGCTACCGGGACAGTCCCAGACATTTCGGCGCCACTCCCTGTCCAAGGGAAACACAAACAACGGGGTCAATGACCGCTTGAGACACGCCCAGTCACCCAGATCCCTGCCCACTTATTGGCTAAGGAATCGAACGGAGTGATCAGGGATCACCCAATTAGTAAGGCCCAAATCGAAGGACCGCCCAAAAGAGCGCAAAAGCCCCCAAGTATAAAGGAAGAGTTCGCCATATGTTCACTCTCTTTTGGCCTCGGTACCCCGGTCACAGTCATCGCCAATCGCAGCAACACCAGAAGCTAAATCGCTGGCTTTGAAAGCAGACCAAGGCAGGCCAACAGCACGGTTCAATTCCCGTACCAGCCTCCCTGAACAGGCGCCGGAATGTGGCGTCTAGGGGCTTTTCACAGTCACTTCATTGAAGCCTACTTGTGACAATAAGCGGTTTTCATTTTCATTTTCAAGTTCGAGTTCAACGCCCCCTACCAGACGGATGAGCCCAGCTGAGCAGCAGTTACCCCTTCGAACCCGAGAGATCCAGAATTGAACAGCGGCCACTGTTTCCTGACCTAAACCGGGTGCCTGAAGTTAAATACAGGTTGTCTTAGTAATAGGAGTAGTCACCTAGTAGCGTTTATGTTGCATGATTAATTGTGTGTGTAAATAAAGTACCTTTGACCGTGAACTAACTAACTGGTGTTTGGCTCTTTGATCGATAGCCGGTTGAAACTTATGGTGGTATCATTCAATATCTGGCGACTCTAAGCATTCGGACATAGACAATATAGAAAGAAGGTAAATTCACTGATTGCCCTAATTGGAACAGAGCCAGAGTAAAGAACATAGTAAAGAGAAATCAGCAACACCCTGAAGCTGTTCGCCATGATCAACTTCCCAAGAAAGATTGTACTTCAAAGCCAACTTATAGAAGTTTTGTTTTTTGTATCTGTTCTTAACGTTTCATGTAAGTAAGGGGGCCAATGGCCCGTTTAGCTCAGTTGGTTGGACAGCTGGGGCGAAATCTCCGGTATCGGCATGATGTCCGCCGACTGGCGCCCAAAACGGCGCAAATCAGTCGGGCATCGCGCTGCCCCAAAGGTGCGGAATGCTCCACATCTTGGGGGGCCAAGCCCCAACCTTAAGGGGCCGGACTAATTTCCGCCCCGCCAGCTGGCGGGAAAGGCCTTTGGTGCCCCGCCAGCTGGCGCGGAAATGACATCTCCGGGCGGCGCATGCGCGGGAGCGTTAGCGGCCGCTGACGGCATTCCCGTGCATGCACAGTGGAGGGAATCTCTTCCGCCTCCGCCATGGTGGAGACCGTGGCGGAGGCGGAAGGGAAAGAGTGCGCCAACGGCACAGGCCCGCCCGCGGATCGGTGGGCCCCGATCGCGGGCCAGGCCACCGTGGGGGCACCCCCCCGGGGCCTGATCGCCCCACGCCCCCCCCCCCCCCCAGGACCCCGGAGCCCACATGCGCCGCCTTGTCCCGCCGGTAAGGTAGGTGGTTTAATCTACGGCGGCGGGACAAGCATTTTAGCAGCGGGACTTCGGCCCATACGGGGGCGGGACCCGCCAACCGGCGCGGTGCGATTCCTGCCCCCGCCGAATATCTGGTGCCGGAGAATTCAGCAACCAGCAGGGGGCGTCGAAGAATCTCGCCCCTGGTTTGTGATGCCACGGGAGGCCAGCAGCGCAGGTTCAATTCCTGTACCGGCTGAGGTTATTCCTGAAGGCCCCACCTTCTCAACCTTGCCCCTCACCTGAGGTGTGGTGACCTTCAGGTTAAATCACCACCAGTCAGCCCTCTCTTCAAAGGGGAAAGCAGCCTACTGTCATCTGGGGCTGTGGCAATTTTACTTCACTTTTATATTAAAGGGCATTTGTAAGCCCAGCTAATGCGCTGTTCATAACAGCCATTCAGTTCTGTGTTTCCTATCAACCTTTTGCACCATGGAGTGATTCACTAAAGTAACTCCTATTGTAACTTCACACATTAATTCACTTACGTATTTCATCAAGCATCTTAATTAAGCAAGGTTAATTTAAAAGCCTAATACTGCTTAGTAGTCAAGGTTGTTTGTTATAAATATCTACCAGCCTCGTCAGACCATGATTCCCTTTCTGGTCTAGCAACAGATGTCATCACCCAAGAGTAATTATTCCACTGCTTTATTTATAAAGAAACAAAACCTGAAGCAGTTCCCAGGAAAATAAAGCTTGCAGCACTAAGCTATTACTTTACAAGCTGATCATCTGTCTACTATGAGGGACTTGGACATCACACTGTATATTTTTAACAAATATATTTGGATTTGTGCATTGCTATTTCTAAAATTTTAAAACTGAATAAAGCTCTTCAAAATGGCTGAACCAATGTCTGTCTCTAACCTCAGAACAGAAGAAGCTACCTGACAGTTTTGGGAAAGCCGTGCCTCATTATCTCTGAGGAGCCAATAACGACCACATGTGGACATCAAAGAGAGCTATACAAAGGCCACCTACATTCAATAACCCAGGCTGGCCAACAGGTGATGGATCGTCTGCTAAGATCAAGGTCCAACAACCTTCCTTTAGATTCCAAACAGCAGAGATATTTAACAGTCTTTGGAATCCAGACAATGGATCACATCCTTTGACAAAGGTGATGTAGAGGTGGGAGTCATGCGCCATCTGCCCCAGGCTTGTGGAACGAGCAATATTGCCTTGCTGAATTGAAAAGCTCAGTCTGTTGTTTCCCATCTAACTAGCAGCCATACAGACAAGGAACTCTGCCCAGATGCATTACCTGGCCTCCATCTACATTGCTTCTGTTGGAAATTCGGTACCATCACCTACAAGACCCATTTGTCTCTACGTACCTATCTTATTGAGTGAAGTCAACACTTCTGGAAAAGTGAATTATCCAGCATTAAATTTCAACGCACTGTCCTCCGTGAAGGAATATTGTGTTGGAATTTGGTTCTGTGCTCTGGAACTCACGTAAACCAATATTTATTTTCTCTGTGACCTCTGTACTGTAAAACCTTCTTTTCTCTGTTCCTCTCTTTAGGGCAGGGTGGCACAGTGCTTAGCACTCACTTGCCGTAAATCTGGGATTCCCTTCCCTAAAGAGTGGTGAGACTAGACCAATTGAAAATGTCAAAACTGAGAATGGAGAGCCAAGGCAAGCAGGTGGCATTGAGATGCTCGATCTAATTGGATGACTTGAGGGGCTGAATGGCTGAATGGCCCACTCTTGTTGCTTTGTTACTTACCATGACAACCTTGTCATTCTATTCTTAATTTCTGATAATGAAGGGATCCATAAAGAGAACATTGCTGAAATCCTAATAATACTAAGGGATTGGACATACTGAAATTGCTTCACAGCTCCAGGGTCCCAGGTTCGATTCCCGGCTTGAGTCACTGTCTGTGCGGAGTCTGCACATCCTCCCCGTGTGTGCGTGGGTTTCCTCCGGGTGCTCCGGTTTCCTCCCACAGTCCAAAGATGTGCAGGTTAGGTGGATTGGCCATGATAAATTGCCCTTAGTGTCCAAAATTGCCCTTAGGGTTGGGTGGGGTTACTGAGTTATGGGGACAGGGTGGAGGTGTTGATCTTGGGTAGGGTGCTCTTTCCAAGAGTCGGTGCAGACTCGATGGGCCGAATGGCCTCCTTCTGCACTGTAAATTCTATGGTTCTATGGTCTATGCTGAGGTGTGAAAAGTCTTACTTGTTTTTAATGTATTCTATTAAATTTAAAACAAAAAAGCTTAGCTTTGTTGTATGAAAACCTTGAATAAACAGACCCCCTTTTGTGCAATTATTGTCAGGAAGTTTTGGGCGATGGTAAACTGGTATATTATGCTCCTGGGACACAGTTTAAGCTTTGCTGGTTTTTGGTTGGCATTTATGACTGATCTATTCATTATGAGTTGCTCCACGTGTTCACAAAAATAAGCTCAGCAATTACAATTCAGGAATTTATATTTTATAATTTGTAGTCTTGGCGTTTGTGAGAGATTCTGTAAAATGTGCCGTACTTTAAAAAGGAGACCAGAGAAGGTTAAAATAGACCAAACGTCTCTGAGTGTTTCCTTTTGTTTCAAAGAAAAACCACGGAAATTCAAAATACCTCATGAATTTATGTGAACCGCTGCCTCACGGAGTCAGAGACCTGGGTTTGATTCCGACCTCGGGTGACTGTCTGTGTGGAGTTTGCACGTTCTCCCCGTGTTTGCATGGGTTTCCTCCAGGTGCTTCGGTTTCCTCCCACAGTCCAAAGATATGTAGGTTAGGTGGATTAGCCATGCTAAATTACTCCTTAGAGTCAAAAGTTGTGTGGGATTAGAGGGCTAAGGGTGGGTGGGGGGGGGGGGGGGAATTCTATGATTCTAACCAGGCAGAGTAGCGGGAAGCATTGTGGTACAGCGAATAACACCTGTGCTTCTGAACCTGAAGCTTTGGGTTCGATGAACAGGACTTGATGACCAAGGAAGGTGCATTCACAACATGGCCAACAGGTTGAGTATGAACATGCAGAATTCTTCCAACCTCACTCTGGGGACAGGGGAAAGCCTGCCTTGTGTACCACTAGGTTTGAGAAGAGAAACAATGTTAACGATGCAGAATGGATACCTGGGGCGCGATTCTCCGACCCCCCACCGGGTCGGAGAATCGCCGGGGGCCGGCGTGAATCCCGCCCGCGCCGTGTCCTGAATTCTCCGCCACCGGAGATTCGGCGGGGGCGGGAATCGCACCGCACCAGTCGGCGGGCCCACCCCCGGTGATTCTCCGGTCCGCGATGGGCCGAAGTCCTGTTGCTGTCAACCCACGCCAGCCGGCGTGGATTGAACCACCTTTCGAACGGCGGGACAAGGCGGCGCGGGCGGGCTCCAGGGTCCTGTGGGGGGGGGGGGGGGGGTGCGGGAATCTGGCGGGTGGTTGCCCCCACGGTGGCCTGGCCCGTGATCGGGGCCCACCGATCCACGGGCGGCCTGTACTGTGGGGGCACTCTTTTCCTTCCGCCTTGCCATGGTCTTCACTATGGCGGAGGCGGAAGAGACCCCCTCCACTGTGCATGCGCGGGGATGCCGTGAGCGGCCGCTGATGCTCCTGCGCATGCGTCGCATGGCAAAGTAATTTCTGCGCCAGCTGGCGGGGCGCCAAAGACTTTTCCCGCCAGCCGGCGGGGCAGAAATCACTCTGGCGCGGGCCTAGCCCGTCAAGGTGCGGGCTCGGCCCCTCAAGATGCGGAGAATTCCGCACCTTTGGGGCAGCGCGATGCCAGACTGATTTGCGCCGTTTTTGGCGCCGGTCGGCGGACATCGCGCCGATTGCGGAGAATCCCGCCCCAGGTATCAATGAGAAAAAAACATTACAAAATGTATAATTTTAACACCAGTGCCAGACCATTTCAGCAGCTTTGAAGCAAAGGTAGTTCAAGGATGAATGGAGTTTGATATGACTGATATTGTTGATCTTATTTAATGTTTGTGACCTTCACTGTTGATTTCTTTAAGACAGTGGCATTCAAATGTTCCCCCATTCCTATCCCAAAGTCCTGCTCATCTATTCCCAAGTCCTCGCCAACTTCCACACCCTCCAGATCCTCCAATGCATTGATTTCAAAATCCTCAATCTTTTCAACAAATTGTCTCCCTCCACCGTACCCCAGCTTCCAACCTGAATGCTGGTACATATATACACTTACTTGTATATTAGTACATATTAGGAATGCGCCCCACCACCATTACCACAAACTCTGGAATACATTTTCAAATCCATCATCTGTCCCTTGGTCACTGTACTGAGCCTTCACTGTGAAACACCCTATATTAAACAGATTGTATGGCACTGTCCAAAGTGTATGTTTGGAACAATGCACATTGCTGTTGAAGATGTTATGGGGGTACCAAAGCATAAATGTCTATTATTTTCCTTTTCCCACAAAATCAATTTTGTACACTTTCATCTTTACGTAAAGAAAGCTTGTTCTTCCTCTTGGAAGAAACCAACGTTAAAAACATATTTTGCACCACCTCTAAGTTTGTGGAGTTAAGACAAGTTCAAATATATCTGCTTTGGACAGTGGAAAACTCAGGTCCACACAAAGTGATGGAAGAACCTCAGTGCACAATCTGATTAGGCCTGATTCAGGACAAATTCCTGAGGCTCTTTAAATTCCACTGGCATTGGGGAATTTACTGTGGGCAGCTATCCAGTCATCCCCTCCTACACTAAAGGGATGTGTCAGGGGAATTGTGAGGTTCTCTTGGGATTTTTACCTTATATCCCCTCCATAGGCCTCGATGAAACCCAAAATATTGGGTGTGGGGGGCTGTGTAGAGTCTCACTGAAGCCCTTGAAAGATTCTCCGCCCGGGATGGGCCGAGTGGCCACCCAGAAAAACCCGGGTCCCGCCGGCACCAGTCACATCTGGTCTTACCCGGCGGGACCTCGGCATCCATCCTGCGGGGGGCTGCCAGGGGGGGGGGCTCCACCGTGGCCTGGCCTGCGATCGGGTCCTACCAATCGGCGGGCCGGCCTCTCGGGCTGGGGGCCTCTTTTGCTCCGCCCCGACCCCTGTACCCCTAGGCCATGTTGCATCGGGGTCGGCGCAGAGAATGGAGCTGTCGCGCATGCAAGCATTCGCTCCAGTCACATTGCGCATCCACAGACCTGCGGCGCCCATTTGACGCCTGTATCGGAAGCTGGAGCGGCGTGGGTCGCTCCAGTGCCGTGCTGGCCTCCTGTAGGGCTCAGGATCGCGGCTCCTGGGGGCCTGTTCACACCGTCGTTAAACGCGACGGCGTTTACGACGGTGTCAACACTTAGCCTCAGGATCAGAGAATCCTGCCCCCCACCAAATCTTTATTCGGGATGTCACTGCTTCAGAATTGATTACCGTCCAAAGTGGTCCACTTACTTCATTGGGAATAGAAGAGCTGAGGACTTTCTTTAAGACCGAACCACATCTCTGTTTATCATTGAAGAAACATAGCATGGCTATGATAACCTGACTGAAATGTTTTCAGTTTTAATAGCGGTCTTCGCAATTATGAAGGGTTTGGATAAAGCAGGGAGGAGCCGTTTCCACTGGCAGGAAACAGATTTGAAATAATTGGCAAAAGAATCAGAGGAGAAATAAGGAGAAACGTTTGTGTGCAGCAAGTCATCATGGTCTGAAATGCGCTGCTTAGAAGGATGGTGGAAGCAGGTTCAGTTATAACTTTCAATGGCTCTTTCAAAGGAGCTGTACAAGCGTTGAATGAAGTTTAGAAGCAGCAGTCCAGCCGACTGCAACGTCTTAGGTTGGCCAACCTTCTTCTGTCGTAAAATACGAGCCCCCCCCCCCCCCCATGCTACTACGGGTGAAACACCAGCAGAACTACTGATGGGTGGTCATTTAAGGACACGGTTGGACTTGGTCATCCCAAATTTGGCGGGGAGGGTGGAGGCATGGCAGGCCTCCCAGAAGAAACAACACATTTTGCAAAAATTGGACAGATCATTCCATGAAGGGGGCCTGGTCCATGTCAGAAACTTTGCCTCAGGTCCACTATGGTTACCAGGTCAGATCGTGTCTAAGTCGCGGCCAGTTTCACACGTAATGGACTTGGGTGGCAAGACTGTAAGGAAACGCTAAGGCCACGTGAGAAGCCGGGGGACTTCAACCCCAATCTTGGACAGTTGGAGCTGGCGGGTAACCCCAGGGCTCCTGTTGTAGAGCTGGAATGAAGGGGATCCAGGAGTCTCGAGGAGCTCCCATCGTTGATTCAGGATCAAGCTACCCCTGCGAGGTTGATGGACCCGCAGGAACATTCTGCTCAGAGTGACAGCACTGTTACCTCTGAGCTGGAGGAGCCAGTTGGGGGATTAAGACAGTCCTCGAGACCCAGGAAATCTCTTGATATGTTAACACTCTGATGGACTGTTGGACTTTCTTCCCTTTTATTCCTCAGCCTTATGTTGTGTACAATTATTGTATATAGCTTGTTTATACATATGCTATTAGAGGGACTTAAGGGACTTTAAGGGGCATGTCCTCGCAGTCCATGTGACTGGATCAGGGCCTATTGTGTGGGAGCACATGAATGCTGATAAATGAGGGATCAGCGTGGGTCCCTGTACGTAAATTACACTTGTTAATAAACATTTTGTTCTTCATTACTGCCATCTACCTGGCATTGTCTCGAGTCACCACAATGTGAAAGCGTTGAAGGAGTGTGCAGAAACGATTCAGGAGACTGCTTCCAAGGTTGAGAAATATCAGTTATGAAAATAGAATGGAGAAGTTGGAACGGTTTTCCTTGGAGAAGAGAAGGGGTAGAAAAGCTTTGTTGGAAAAATTTAAAATCACAAGGATCTGGTCAGTGGAGATAGGGAGAAATTGGCCCCATTCAGGAAAGAGGAAAGGATTGAGACTGAGAGGGCGCAAATTTGAAATAATTGGCAAAAGAAGCAAAACGACATGCGGAAAAACGTCTTCACACAGCGAATGGTTAAGGTCTGGAATGCACTGCCTGAGACTGTGGTGGAGGAAGGTTCAATCGAGACTTTCAAAAGGGAATTTGACTGTTATCCACAGAAGAAGACTGCAGGTTTACGGGGGAAATGGCACCAGGTGAATTGCTCATTTGGAGAGTTCCTGCAGACTTGATTGGCTGAAAGACCTCCCCACCTGTTCTGTAACAATTTTGTGATTCTGATTTAACATGGAGCCAGCTGCCATAAATTGAGGGCCAACTCAGTCTCATAATCCCTTTGTGCAGCATGGGGAATCAGCCACCTCTTACACTCGGTGAGCACTTAGTCACTGCAGCACGATAAGGTAGGAACAAAGGGGAAACTCGGTGCTAAAGTACAATGTAAGAAACAATATTACTTCTGTAAATAAAATCTGTTATTTGGAATATATTGCGCTTTGAGCCTCATGGTTTCGATAGTCGGGGAAAAGAGCACTGCTTTGTGTAGGTTGCTGCAATCAGATGATATCTGTTGGGGAAAAGAGGTTTACTGTGCTGGGGGAAGTGGGTAGAAGAAGGCTGAAGTGCTTTTACAGCAGCTGATCAGTTGATGAAGATGCTTTCCCATGGCTACATTGGGCGAAATTCTCCGTTATCGGCGCTAAGTCCGCCGATCGGCGCAAAAAACGGCGCAAATCCGACCTGCATCACGCCACCAAAAACGTCGCGAAGTCTCCGGCCCGAAATGGGCTAGCAGCGACATGACGGGATCCGCGCTTGCTCACGTGGTTCACGCCGTGCAGCGTCATACACGCCGCACGGTGTGACGGCTCATAAGGACGAGCTGCTCCTCCCCACCCGACCGGAACACCCGACTGGATGGCCGGCCGCCGTTCAGCCCCGAGGTTCCAGTCACGGGATGTGGAGGCGCTCCTGGACGCGGTGGAGCAGAGGAGGGAGGCCCTGTATCCCGGGCACGGCCGCAGAGTTGCCCCACGCCACAGCCGGCGTCTGTGGAGGGAGGTGGCAGAGGCCGTCACCGCTGTGGCCCTGAAACCATGGACAGGCACCCAGTGCCACAAGAAGGTGAACGACCTCGTCAGAGCAGCCAGGGTGAGCCTCCTCCCCCCCTGCCCGATATCCATATCCCCCTCCCCATATCCCCCCTCCCCCATATACCCCCTCCCCATATCCCCCCTCCCCCATATCCCCCTCCCCCATATCCCCCTCCCCCCATATCCCCCCTCCCCCCATCCCATATCCTCCCTCCCCATATCCCCCATATTCCCCCTCCCCCATATCCCCCCTCCCCATATCCCCCCTCCCCCATATCCCCCCCTCCCCCATATCCCCCCTTCCCCCATACCCCCCCTTCCCCATATCCCCCCTTCCCCCATATCCCCCCTCCCCCAAATCCCCCATATCCCCAAGTGAATCCAGCCCTAACCTTAACCTCTGCAATACACGCGCAACCGATGGCGTGCATTCATATACCTGCCTAACAGTGTTGCCTTTTACCCCTGCCACCACCCCCCACAGGAGAATCGCGCACACAACAATAGGGAGCATGTGAGGACTGGAGGAGGCCCCGCTGATGAGAGGCCACTGACCGAACGCGAGGAAAGGGCCCTGGAACTGGCTGGCGGACCTGAGGACCGGGAGGTTGCTGATGCAGAGGTCGGGGGCGTACTAGCAAGTGAGCCACCGACAGCCCATCCCCATATCCCCCCTCCCCTATATCCCCCTCCCCATATCACCTGATCACTACCTGCGTGTCTAACCATGCATGCTTCGTTGTGTATCGCAGGAGCAAACGTCCAGGCACCCATCCCCGCAGATGCAGACCGCCCGCAGGATGCCCCTCGCACACCTCGGGAGACGGAGAGACCCGGACCCTCCGGCATGCGACGCCCGCAGGATGCCCCTCGCACACCACGGGAGACGGAGAGACCCGGACCCTCCGGCATGCGACGCCCGCAGGATGTCCCTTGGAGACCACGGGAGATGGAGAGACCTGGAGCAACAGGGAGACGACGCCCCCGTCTCGTGCGGGTGCGGCGACGCAGGCGTGTGCCAACCAGCGATGAGAGGGGCAGTCACAGGCCCCCGTCACAGCCGAGCCAGGACACCACTACCCAGGACACCACTACCCAGGACACCACTACCCAGGACACCACTACCCAGGACACCCCTACCCGGGACAGCACTACCCAGGAAGATGAAATACCGGACAGTGACTCAGAGTGGATGGGTGGAGACGAACCCCCACCCCAAAGTGCCATGGACTCAGAGTGGGACGAAGAGCATGACACAACGCCACTGCTGTCACCAACACCCTCCACCATCGCAGAAACACTCACCTCGGTTGGGCACTTTAGTGATGAGGCGTCTGGTACACTCACTGGTGCGCACAACACAGCCGTCCCGGCATAGCAGGTGGAGGTAGGAGCAGCAGAGGGGCCGGGCGGTCGGAGGGCAGCCCAGCCCAAGCGAACATCTGCCGCCCAGATGGATCCCGGGTTCCTGGAGTTACCACACCCACCCATAGATCCGATGCAACCACCGACCCGGAGACGAGCGAAGAGGGTGACGGCCGGCTTGCGGCGGCTGCAGTCGCAGGTGGAGGAGTCCACCCGCGTCCAGGAGCTGGGAGTGGCGCCGGTCATGCGTGCCACCCAGGCCGACACAACACGGGTGGCGTCATCGGTGGAGGCAATGGGTGCGACGGTGTCAGACATGGGGAACGGTTTGCGAGGCCTGGGGCTTTCGTGCAGGCGGCGTCTGTGGCCCAGGACATGTCTGCCCTCTCACAGAAGGCCATGAGCCAGTGCCAGCGCCAGATGGCAGAGGCGCTCAACACCATAGCCCAGTCTCAGCAGGCCATAGCCCAGTCTCAGCAGGCCATGGCCCAGTCTCAGCAGGCCATAGCCCAGTCTCTGCAGGCCATGGCCCAGTCTCAGCAGGCCATAGCCCAGTCTCAGCCGGCCATAGCCCAGTCTCTGCAGGCCATGGCCCAGTCTCTGCAGGCCATGGCCCAGTCTCAGCAGGCCATAGCCCAGTCTCAGCAGGCCATAGCCCAGTCTCTGCAGGCCATAGCCCAGTCTCTGCAGGCCATCGCTGAGGGCATCGGCGCCATTGGCCATGTGCGAGCCAGCGTCGCACAGTCACAGACAGGGTTTGCCAATCCCCTGGGCTCCATGGCTGCAAACCTGCAGACCCCTGTCGATACCAGCACGGGCCTCCAGGACTGGCAGCGCCAGATGTCGGGGGGGCGTCGGATGGCCAGTCCGTTCGCATCCCCCACCCATGTAGAGGCCTGGGGGCCATCGGGCACCCCGAGGGAGGAGGAGGTGCTGTGGTCCGTCCCGGCTCCCCCTGTAGGGGAGGTCCCGGAACACCGCGACACCTCGGACTCCCCCCCTTCCGTCCCAGGTGCATCGGGTGGGCAACGGGCAGGACAGGCTGGCAGCTCGCCATCCCAGTCGCCCGGGCCGCAGCCTGGCCCATCTAGGCCAGGACGCCGCAGGAAACGGCCGCCAAAGGGATCCCGTGTCAGAGGGCAGGAATCACAGGAGTCCACCTCCAGTTCTGCTGTACCGTCTGGGGAACCACCTAGCGTAGTCAAAGGGCCCGTAAGGCCAAACAATTAGACACTGAGTAAGTTGGCACGGGTGCAGGGCACAGATGAGTTTTAGGGGCTAGGGCACGTGCATGAACTCCTTTGATTATTAAAGTCAATGTTACACCTACAGAAGCTGCCTGTGTGCTCTGTCCAAAGCGTGTGCGGGTGTCATGTACGTTGAGCGCAAGTGTGTGTGTGTGAGGGGTGGTCTTACCTCAGCCCCAGGTGAGTCTGCCCCCTTCCCCCTGGGCCGCCATCAACATCCCCCCGGGCAGAGGACGGGACCGTGCGCTGCAGTGTCACAGCCGCATGCAGGGATGGTCCGGGTGGATGGTGGTACTGTGGCCATGGGTCAGACATAGTCCAACGATGTGGAGCCAGGAGCTCATCTCAGGGCAGGTTGTCATCATCCTCCATGGCCTGCAATAGACACACGTCCACCGGCAACTGTGTGGGTGGTGGGTGGGTGGATGGGTGGGGGGTGTGGGTGGTCGGCTGTTGCCATGGTGTGCGGTCTGTGGCCATACTACCCGATTCCCACGCCCATCTAGTCAGTGAAGTGGGCGGCTATCAGCCTGTCCCGTGCCCGCTGGGCCAGCCGGTAACGGTGGACAGCCACCCGCCTGTGTCTAGCCCATCTGCCCTGACCATTGCCCCCATCTCCCTCATCTGGGGAGGACTGTGCCTCTTCCTGCTGCTCCTCCACTCCGCCCTCCTCTGCCTGCGGCACATCGCCCCTCTGCTGGGCTATGTTGTGCAGGACGCAACACACCACAATGATGCGGTCGACCCTATCTGACCGATACTGGAGGGCGCCCCCAGAGAGGTCCAGGCACCTGAAACGCATCTTCAGCACGCCAAAGCACCTCTCTATCACTCCCCTTGTCGCTACATGGGCATCATTGTAGCGGTTCTCCACCTCATTGCGTGGCCTCCGTACAGGCGTCATCAGCCACGATCGCAATGGTTAGCCCCTGTCGCCCAGCAACCAGCCCCTCAGCCGGGGATGGCGTCCCTTGTACATGCCGGTGATGGATGACCGCGACAACACGTATGAGTCGTGTACACTGCCCGGGTAACGGGCGCAGACGTGCAGGATCATCATGCGGTGGTCGCAGACCACCTGTATGTTAATCGAATAGGTCCCCTTCCTATTGGTGAACACGGCCCTGTTATCTGCAGGTGCCCGCACGGCGACGTGCATCCCATCAATCACGCCCTGGACCATGGGGAACCCGGCCACGGCAGAGAAGCCCACGGCCCGGGCATCTTGGCTGGCCCGGTCCACAGGGAAGCGCCATGGCATATAGGGCGTCTGTCACTGCCCGGATGCACCGATGCACCGATGTCTGCGATATGCCGGACAGGTCCCCACCCGGTGCCTGGAATGACCCCGTTGCATAAAAGTTCAGGGCAACCGTAACCTTGACGGACACGGGGAGAGGGTGTCCCCCGCCAGTGCCACGCGGTGACAGGTGTGCCAGCAGGTGGCAGATGTGTGCCACGGTTTCCCGCCTCATCCGGAGTCTCCTCCTGCATTCCCGGTCCGTGAGGTCCTGGTATGACTGCCGGGGCCGGTACACACGGGGCGCCCTCGGGTGCCTCCGTTGCCGTGGGGCCGGAACGTCCTCCTCCCCCTCCTCGTCCTGTCGCTCAGGTGTCCCTCCAGCCTGGGCGGCTGCCGCCTGCCCCTCTGCGGCAGCCTGCGCCGCCTCTCTGGCACGCTTCTCCTCCTCCTCCTCCTCATCCAGGGCAACATGGTCATTAGCGGCTGCCGCCACGGCGGCCAACATCGCTGGATGATCGGAAAACATGACGGCCTGGTGGGGGGGGGGGGGGGAGGGGGGGGAGGGAACGACAACATGTCATCATTGCCCATACCCCCTCCTCCCCCCAGCCAGGTGGCATGGACCGCAAGGGTCCAACTGTTGGAGGCTGGCACCTGGCCAGGTGGACCAACTCACTTGCCCTCGCATCCCCCCTCCCCGGCAACGGACCCCCCCATCCCCCTCTCCGGCACGGACCCCCCCATCCCCCTCCCCAGCACGGACCCCATCCTCCTCCCCGGCACGGACCCCCCCATCCCCCACCCCGGCACGGACCCCCCCATCCCCATCCCCCTCCCCGGCACGGACCCCATCCTCCTCCCCGGCACGGACCACCCCATCCCCCTCCCTGGCACGGACCCCATCCTCCTCCTCCCCGGCACTGACCCCCCCATCCCCCACCCCGGCACGGACCCCACCCCCCCCCCTCCCCGGCACGGACCCCATCCCCCCCCTCCCCGGCACGGACCCCACCCTCCTCCCCGGCACGGACCCCGTCCCCCCATCCTCCTCCTCAGCACGGACCCCGTCCCCCCATCCTCCTCCCCGGCACGGACCCCGTCCCCCCATCCCCCTCCCCGGCACGGACCCCGTCCCCCCATCCCCCTCCCCGGCACGGACCCCGTCCCCCCCATCCCCCTCCCCGGCACGGAACCCCCATCCCCCTCCCCGGCACGGACCCCATCCTCCTCCTCCCCGGCACGGACCCCATCCTCCTCCCCGGCACGTACCCCGTCACTCCATCCTCCTCCCCGGCACGGACCCCCCCCATCCCCCTCCCCGGCATGGACCCCATCCTCCTCCTCCCCGGCACGGACTCCCCCATCCTCCTCCCTGGCACGGACCCCCCATCCTCCTCCCCGGCACGGACCCCGTCCCCCCATCCTCCTCCCCGGCACGGACCCCCCCATCCTCCTCCCCGGCACGGTCCCCGTCCCCCCATCCCCCTCCCCGGCACGGACCCCGTCCTCCCATCCCCCTCCCCAGCACAGACCCCCCCATCCCCCTCCCCGTCACGGACCCCCCCATCCCCCTCCCCGGCACGGACCCCATCCTCCTCCTCCCCGGCACGGACCCCCCCATCCCCCCTCCCCGGCACGGACCCCATCCTCCTCCCCGGCACAGACCCCGTCCCCTCATCCTCCTCCCCGGCACGGACCCCCCCATCCTCCTTCCCGGCACGGACCCCCCCATCCTCCTCCCCGGCACGGACCCCGTCCCCCCATCCCCCTCCCCGGCACGGACCCTCCCACCCCCCTCCCCGGCACGGACCCCATCCCCCTCCCCGGCACGGACCCCGTCCCCCCATCCCCCTCCCGGCACGACCCCGTCCCGCCACCCCCCTCCCCGGCACGGACCCCGTCCCCCCATCCCCCTCCCCGGCATGGACCCCCCCATCCCCCTCCCCGGCACGGACCCCATCCTCCTCCCCGGCACTGACCCCCCCTCCCGGCACTCCCCCGGAGCCCAGCCCACTCTAACCACCCCCCCCGCCGCACACACACACACACAACCCTACACACACCTCTCCCCACACATTCAGACTGCAGCCACGCCATCGCCTGCCCAGCGGCCAACCCCCCAGGCCGTCACCCACCTCCTCGCTGGTCGGCGTGAACCTGGAGCACAGGTTGACGCCGATTAAAAGGAGGTTTGATTTACGTCGACGTGACCGGTCATCACGTCGACGGGACTTCGGCCCATCCGGACGGGAGAATATCGGCAGGCCCAAAATCGGCTGCCTTGCGCCCACCCGTGACATTCTCCGACGTCTGCGGCGCCATTAACGCCCCGCCGACTTTTCTCCCTTCGGAGGCTTCGGCGGGCGACGGGGGCGGAATTCACGGCGGCCAACGGTCATTCTCCGACCCGCTGGGGGGTTCGGAGAATGACGCCCATTATCTGCATACTGGAGTCATGTTGACAATGGCCGGGCGGCCAGTTTTCTGAGTAAGCTCACCCACAAGTTTCAACTGCATAACGAAGCTTAGTGAATGAGGTTGGAGTGATGTTGGTTTTGGACTGAAAGCAGTGTCGCTGAATAGTTTCCTGTCTGTTTTGTGGGCTATCTTCATGCCTGTGGGTAGTTTTTCGGAGGTGAGGCGCAGTATTGCAGTGAGGAAAATTGGACTAATCTGTTCCCTGTAAGAACACTATTCACAACGCCCTGCTCTTGTTTGGCCTTGTTCTGCACTGTAACCAATCACAATTTGTCGTCGTACCATCTGTCAATGTACTTCGATTCTTCTTTTGTCTACCATGTACATACTGTGTACGTTTCCTTGGCCGCAGAAAAATACTTTTCATTGTACTTTGGTGCATGTGACAATAACTATCAATCAATCAATCAATCAATCAAAATGGAGGAGATGATTGGTACCAATGGCACAGACTTGTTTGACTCCAGTCTTCACTGAGATAGGTGGTTCTGTTGGTGAGGATGTCATTGCGGAGTCGGCCGAGGATGGTGACAAATTTCTGAGGGCAGGCAGATTTGAGGGGGGATATTCCATTTTCATTGGTGGATCAGCAAAGAAAGTATTGATATGCAACCAAGATCTGTGGCCATTTAGGTTATAGGCATCAGTGTGTTGGATGAATTGAAGTTTAGGGTGAAATGAGGATGATATCGGACAGCAGGAGAATTTTGAAATAGTCAAATAAAGTAATTACAAAGGCATGAAGATGGTGGGAGATGAACTGAGTAGTGGGGATGGGTGCGACAGAGATCTTTATGATAGAGAGGATGTGGGGTGAAGATCAAATAGGATCAGTAAACAGTCTGGTTTAACTGAAAATAATAGGTAGAGAAAGCGTTAGAATTGATGGCTACTGCGCAGGACTTTTGTGTCAGGGGCTGAAGGCAAAGCCTTTAACCTTTCCCCTTTGGATTTCGGCGGGAGCGGTGCGCAAGTGATTTCTGGGAGGTAAGTTTTTCCTTTAAAAACACTTACCTAGTCCCGTTTCTGTTTTATTTTTTTATTTTTATTTTTTAATACAAGGCAGGAACCGGAAGTTCGACCTGCGGACTTCTGGGAAGGCCCCCCCCCCCCTCTCCCCCCCCACCAATAAATCCTGGTGGAGAGGAAACCCGAGACACTACATGTGTAGTGTCTCCCACCCACCCTCCTCCTCTAACCTAATAATAAGATCCATTGCTGTGAGGTAAGTGCCATATTATATTATTATTATTAGCATTATTATATTATATTATTAGCATTGCGCAAGTCAAGGAGACACAGCCTGAGTGAGAGAGATACAGACAGTGAGAATTTGGTAGTTTGGTGCAGTGAGGTAACCAGGAAAGGTAAGTGGTTAATCTAATTGTGCTGTTTTTCAGTTAAAAGTGCAGTGTAGATTAGTGTCTGATTGGCTGAAGCTGCCCCCACCATAAACTTAAATTAAACTAATTAATTAATTAGTGATGGCTGGTCAGGTGATGTGCTTGAGCTGCTTGATGTGGGAGCTGGCAGATCCCATTGCGAGCTGCAGCGACCACATCTACAGTAAGTGTTGGCTGCTCGAAGAGCTCTGGCTCAGAGTTGATGAGCTGGAGTCTGAGCTTCAAACACTGAGGCACATCCGGGAGCGGGAGACTTGCCTGGACACTGTGTTTCAGGAGGCAGTCACACCTGTCAGAGTAAGTAGTTTAAATCCTGCCAGTGGCCAGGGACAGCAGAGTGTGACTGCAAGTCAGGCAGGTAAAGGGAACCAGCAGTCAGGAACTCAGGAGCCTCAGCCCTTGACTCTGTCCAACAGGTATGAGGCACTTGCTCCCTGTGTGGATGGCGAACAGGGTTGCAGGAAGGATGAGTCAGCTGACCAAGGCGCCATGGTTCAGCAGGCCATTCAAGGGGAGGGAGTAAATAGGCAAGTTGTAGTTGTAGGGGATTCTATTATCAGGGGGATAGATAGTATCCTTTGTGAGCCGGATAAAGAGTCCCGCATGGTATGTTGCCTGCCCGGTGCTAGGGTGCAGGACATCTCTGACCGGCTTGAAAGGATACTGGAGAGGGAGGGGGAGGATCCAGTTGTTGTGGTCCATGTCGGTACCAACAACATAGGCAAGTCTAGGAAAGAGGACCTGTTTAGAGATTATAAAGAGCTAGGATTTAAATTAAAAAGCAGGTCCTCAAGGGTCATAATCTCCGGATTACTGCCCGAGCCACGTGCAAATTGGCATAGGGAGGCAAGAATAAGGGAAGTTAACACGTGGCTGAAAGAGTGGTGTGGGAATGAGGGGTTCCTTTTCATGGGACACTGGCATCAGTTTTGGGACGGGGGGACCTATACCGTTGGGATGGTCTCCACCTGAACCGAGCTGGGACCAGTGTTCTGGCGAAAAGAGTAAATAGGGTGGTCAATAGGACTTTAAACTAAAGATTGGGTGTTATGTAATGAGCCAGACTTGATTAAAGATCTTAAAGTAAGGGAGCACTTAGGAGGCAGTGATCATAATATGGTCGAATTCAATCTCCAATTTGAAAGAAAGAAGGTAGAATCAGATGTAAAGGTGTTACAGTTAAATAAAGGTAACTACAGGGGCATGAGGGAGGAACTGACGAAAATCGACTGGGAGCAGAGCCTAGTGGGAAAGACAGTAGAACAGCAATGGCAGGAGTTTCTGGGAGTAATTGAGGACACAGTACAGAGGTTCATCCCAAAGAAAAGAAAGGTTATCAGAGGGGGGATTAGGCAGCCATGGCTGACAAAGGAAGTTAGGGAATGCATCAAAGCAAAAGAGAAAGCCTATAATGTGGCAAAGAGTAGTGGGAAGTCAGAAGATTGGGAAGACTACAAAAACAATCAGAGGGTAACAAAGAGAGAAATAAGGAAAGAGAGGATCAAATTTGAAGGTAGGCTAGCCAGTAACATTAGGAATGATAGTAAAAGTTTCTTTAAATACATTAAAAACAAACGGGAGGCAAAAGTTGACATTGGGCCGCTCCAAAATGACGCTGGTAATTTTGTGATGGGAGACAAGGAAATAGCTGAGGAACTGAATAAGTACTTTGCGTCAGTCTTCACAGTAGAAGACATGAGTAATATCCCAACAATTCTGGAGAGTCAGGGGGCAGAGTTGAATATGGTAGCCATCACAAAGGAAAAAGTGCTAGAGAAACTAAGAGGTCTAAAAATTGATAAATCTCCGGGCCCAGATGGGCTACATTCTAGAGTTCTAAAGGAGATAGGTGAAGAAATAGTGGAGGCGTTAGTTATGATCTTTCAAAAGTCACTGGAGTCAGGGAAAGTCCCAGAGGATTGGAAAATCGCTGTTGTAACCTCCCTGTTCAAGAAGGGAACAAGGAAAAAGATGGAAAATTATAGGCCAATTAGCCTAACCTCGGTTGTTGGCAAGATTCTAGAATCCATTGTTAAGGATGAGATTTCTAAATTCTTGGAAGTGCAGGGTCGGATTAGGACAAGTCAGCATGGATTTAGTAAGGGGAGGTCGTGCCTGACAAACCTGTTAGAGTTCTTTGAAGAGATAGCAAATAGGTTAGACCAAGGAGAGCCAATGGATGTTATCTATCTTGACTTCCAAAAGGCCTTTGATAAGGTGCCTCACGGGAGACTGCTGAGTAAAATAAGGGCCCATGGTATTCGAGGCAAAGTACTAACATGGGATAAAAGGTTATTTTTCGGAATGGCAACCGGTGACGAGTGGTGTCCCGCAGGGTTCAGTGTTGGGGCCACAGCTGTTCTCTTTATATATTAATGATCCAGATGACGGGACTGGGGGCATTCTGGCTAAGTTTGCCGATGATACAAAGATAGGTGGAGGGGCTGGTAGTATGGAGGAGGTGGGGAGGCTGCAGAAAGATTTAGACAGTTTAGGAGAGTGGTCCAAGAAATGGCTGATGAAATTCAACGTGGGCAAGTGCGAGGTCTTGCACTTTGGAAAAAAGAATTGAGGCATGGACTATTTTCTAAACGGTGACAAAATTCATAATGCTGAAGTGCAAAGGGACTTGGGAGTCCTAGTCCAGGATTCTCTAAAGGTAAACTTGCAGGTTGAGTCCGTAATTAAGAAAGCAAATGCAATGTTGTCATTCATCTCAAGAGGCTTGGAATATAAAAGCAGGGATGTACTTCTGAAGCTTTATAAAGCATTAGTTAGGCCCCATTTAGAATACTGTGAGCAATTTTGGGCCCCACACCTCAGGAAGGACATACTGGCACTGGAGCGGGTCCAGCGGAGATTCACACGGATGATCCCAGGAATGGTAGGCCTAACATACGATGAACGTCTGAGGATCCTGGGATTATATTCATTGGAGTTTAGGAGGTTGAGGGGAGATCTAATAGAAACTTACAAGATAATGAATGGCTTAGATAGGGTGGATGTAGGGAAGTTGTTTCCATTAGCAGGGGAGACTAGGACCCGGGGGCACAGCCTTAGAATAAAAGGGAGTCACTTTAGAACAGAGATGAGGGGAAATTTCTTCAGCCAGAGAGTGGTGGGTCTGTGGAATTCATTGCCACAGAGGGCGGTGGAGGCCGGGACGTTGAATGTCTTTAAGACAGAAGTTGATAAATTCTTGATTTCTCGAGGAATTAAGGGCTATGGAGAGAGAGCGGGTAAATGGAGTTGAAATCAGCCATGATTGAATGGTGGAGTGGACTCGATGGGCCGAATGGCCTTACTTCCCCTCCTATGTCTTATGGTCTTATAGTATTCTGCTGGAGGAGAGTCTGGTTATTCCAGACTGATATCTGACAAGTAATGTGGAGTGCAGGAGCAATAGAGGAGTCAATGTAAGAAGGCAAGGCCTGCCTTCTCTGTGACCCTCCTCTGGCCATACAACCAGCTCCAAAGCTTCCAGTTGCTCTGACTTTTACTTCTTGTACATCACTTTCACCATTTTGATATGTAAACTGTTAGCTGGATGATTTATGACATTTGGCGACCATGATTTCAGAGGCCTAGCCGCCATGTTCAAGATCCCTGGCTGAACCTCTCCATTACCTGATAAATTACCAAATTTATCATTCTTCATTACCTTTGCATCTGTGACTTGCCACCTGTTTTCGCTTAGATGTCTGTGAAAGGTCTTGAGGCATTATTAGCATCTCCTAAGTGTCCCTGGTCATGTCAGATACCTCTGCTCAATTACTCTGCCAGCCTCAGTTTCTGGTCCGATACATATTCAGCAGGGCAAGGCATTTTCCCTTGTCCAGCCTGCTGGACGATGGGTCCTTCTCCTTCTCAGTTGCCTGATTACCAGGATCAACACAACATTGTCTACTCCATCCATGACACACTTGTACTCGTCTCTACGGAAACACTAAATAGAAACATAAAGGAACGAGGGAGTCATTGTGAAGCCATGGGTTGCTTTCATCCCAACCAACAAATCATCAATTCATGCTCTGGAGTGCTAGTACTGTCTTCTGGATCAACAGCAGGACACTCATTCCCCCAAACACCCATACCCCCAAACACCCATACCCCCAAACACCCATACCCCCAAACACCCATACCCCCAAACACCCATACCCCCAAACACCCATACCCCCAAACACCCATACCCCCAAACACCCATACCCCCAAACACCCATACCCCCAAACACCCATACCCCCAAACACCCATACCCCCAAACACCCATACCCCCAAACACACATACCCCCAAACACACATACCCCCAAACACACATACCCCCAAACACACATACCCCCAAACACACATACCCCCAAACACACATACCCCCAAACACACATACCCCCAAACACACATACCCCCAAACACACATACCCCCAAACACACATACCCCCAAACACACATACCCCCAAACACACATACCCCCAAACACCCATACCCCCAAACACCCATACCCCCAAACACCCATACCCCCAAACACCCATACCCCCCAAGCACCCATACCCCCCAAGCACCCATACCCCCAAGCACCCATACCCCCAACACCCATACCCCCAACAGTCATACCCCCAAACACCCATACCCCCAAACACCCATACCCCCAAACACCCATACCCCCAAACACCCATACCCCCAAACACCCATACCCCCAAACACCCATACCCCCAAACACCCATACCCCCAAACATCCTTATCCCCAAACACCCATACCCCCAAACATCCATATCCCCAAACACCCATACCCCCAAACACCCATACCCCAAACATCCATATCCCCAAACACCCATACCCCCAAATACCCATACCCCCAAACACCCATACCCCCAAACACCCATACCCCCAAACACCCATACCCCCAAACACCCATACCCCCAAACACCCATACCCCCAAATACCCATACCCCCAAACCCCCAAACAACCATACACCCATACCACCAAACACCCATACCCCCAAACACCCATACCCCCAAACACCCATACCCCCAAACACCCATACCCCCAAACACCCATATCCCCAAACACCCATACCCCCAAACACCCATACCCCCAAACACCCATACCCCCAAACACCCATATCCCCAAACACCCATATCCCTAAACACCCATATCCCTAAACACCCATATCCCCAAACCCTCATACCCCCAAACCCTCATACCCCCAAACACCCATACCCCCAAACACCCATACCCCCAAACACCCATACCCCCAAACACCCATACCCCCAAACAACCATACACCCATACCCCCAACACCCATACCCCCAAATACCCATACCCCTAAACAACCATACACCCATACCCCCAAACACCCATACCTCCAAACACCCATACCCTCAAACACCCATACCCCCAAACACCCATATCCCCAAACCCCCAAACACAAGTGCTTTGACACAGGGGCTTCTCTCTGGCTGAGATTTTCCAGGTGAGAGAATCCTCAGTTGGGGCACTGTCAGACTGGTATCCTTTGATTTACAAATTAGCCCCCACATGCACTCATGTTATGAGAGTACTGGGTTAGGGTGGGGTGCTATTCAAATCCTGAACTTGACAGCTGAAACATTTAAATATCTTTGGGCCATTAGGCAGATGCATTTTGGCCCATTGTCCCCTTTTCAGTTGGTTGTTTCTGACACTTAGGACTGCCTGGGAGAGGGACAAAGGGGCTTTGGAAGCCAGTCCCAAAATGGCCCCAGTTGGGTTTATAATCTTGCAAGAATGCACAAAATAAGTTTGGATGCCACATTCCCTAAATTGGCATTAGACTGTTCCTGACATGTCCCAGTTATGCCTTCCTCTCCATTTACAAGAGCAGAGGCAAGTAGGGTACACCTTCAATTGGCCCACAACTTCAGTGGTCGACTGTCAGCCTCCTTCCTCCTCCTCTAATCCTTTATTCTATCCTGATAGTTGTTAATATCTCTGTTCCCCCCCCCCCCACTCCACCCGGATCGTTTGATGTTGATGTCCCAATGTCCCATGTAGACATGGGGCGAAATTCTCCGTAATCGGCGCGATGTCCGCCGACCGGCGCCAAAAACGGCGCAAATCAGTCCGGCATCACGCCGCCCCAAAGGTGCGGAATCCTCCGCATCTTGAGTGGCCGAGCCCTAACCTTGAGGGGCTAGGCCCGCGCCGGACTGATTTCCGCCCCGCCAGCTGGCGGGAAAGGCCTTTGGTGCCCCGCCAGCTGGCGCGGAAATGACATTGCCGGGCAGCGCATGCGCAGAAGCGTCAGCGGCCGCTCACGGCATCCCCGCACATGCGCAGTGGAGGGGGTCTCTTCCGCCTCCGCCATGGTGGAGACCGTGACGAAGGCGGAAGGAAAAGAGTGCCCCCACGGCACAGGCCCGCCTGCGGTTGGTGGGCCCCGATCGCAGGCCAGGCCACCGTGGGGGCACCCATCGGGGCCAGATCGCCCCGCGCCCCCCCCCCCCCCCCAGGACCCCGGAGCCCGCCCGCGCCGCCTTGTCCCGCCGATAAGAGAGGTGGTTTAATCCACGCCGACGGACAGGCATTCTAGCAGCAGGACTTCGGCCCATCCGGGCCGGAGAAACGCCGTGGGGGGCCCGCCAACCGGCGCGGCGCGATTCCTGTCCCTGCTGAATCTCCGGTGCCGGAGAATTCGGCAACCTGCGGGATTCACGCTAGCCCCCGGCGATTCTCCGACCCGGCGGGGGTCAGAGAATCTCGCCCCAGATCCTTCCCAATTTGAGGCCCATTGTACTGTGACTTACTGAGAGTCCTCCCACTTCCCATGAGACCATCTAGTGCTCCTCCACCTCTCCCACCTGCAATATTGCCTGTTTCCCCTCTGCAGATGCGTCTCCTGACTGTGACTGTGCCACCTGCGGCCCGGTATCAAGCGACCACATTTTAGGACTGACATGTGGGAGGCACTGACCAGGGCATAACCGACACAGGACAGACAAGCCTTCTTGGACTCGGTCTAGGACAGACGTGGCAAGCACAGGCCTCTAAATTGTGGCACGTGGCACAGGACTGACTATACTTTCTGGCCCCGACTAATTTCCACGCACTGTAACACACACACACACCACCACCACCACCACCTCAGTCATGCTTCTCTGTGCTCTCGTCCCTTGTTATGCACCCATCGATTATGTGCCTCAATGCACTCTTTCCCCCTGGCTCCATTGGCACTCCCCTCCCATCCCCAGTCAACCCTCCCACTGGTCTTGTATGGTAGGCCTTGGCTCTGAAGGATGGGAGATATGTGGTCCCGGGATCGGATCCAGAGAGTCTATCAATATCACGATGTCCAGGGACACCATGGTGTAAATACAACTATGGAAAGAATTAAAATGTTATGTTGGTGGCCCAAAGTAGATGGAGATGTAAAGCATTATGTGGAAAATTGCCTGATTTGTGCCCAAAATAATCCAGACCATTATGCTATGAAAAGAGCTTAGACAAGTCAGGCCGTTAAATGGGCCATGGATGGATTTACAAATAAACTATGTGGGCCCCTTGTCATCATGTCAGGGGGAGGAGGTTACAAATCATTTTTGTCATCATTGATATCTTTAGTAAATGGATTGAAACATTCCCTACCAGGACGAACATGACAAAAGTGACAGCCAATGTACTGGTACAGCAGGTGTTAACTAAATGGGAACTTCCTCGCAACATTGAATCAGACCAAGGAACTCATCCCACTCCCCAGGTGATGTAGAATGTAAAGGTCCTATTCGGAATAAAACAGAAATTCCACATCGCCTACCCCCTGCAGTATAGTGGAAAGAATGAAACTAACTTTGAAAAACATGATTCGGAAAACTGTCCAACAAAATTACTTGAAATTGATGTAGTTCTGCCCTCTTTTCTTTTTTTTGAAAAATATTTTGAGGGCATTTATATATATATATACATCAAACACAACCATAAAAAAGCAAGCAAACAGGAATCCATGCCCTTTTTTCTAATGATCGTACAAAATACCATATCCAACTCAACAGGTTTCATGCCCCATGGCCTGATGACAGGATCTCCCGTGAGATGGGCAGAACCCTTGTTGGATTAGATATGTCAGAGCCAGAACTGAAGCTGTCAGCCATGAAAAGTGATAATATCCAACCCGCCCATATGGCCGATGCATATAAAATGGGTTAGAAAAAGAAGGGCAGCAAAGCATATTTCGATGGGAGGGTAAACCCTGTAGAGTATGAGATTGGGAAAACAGTCATGCTCCAAATTCACCAACCTGGACTGTTTCTGTCCCCTAAATACAGTGAGCCACATTTTATAGTAGACAACGCAAGACCCTTGGTTTACAAAGTTTTATTAGACTCTGGTAAGACCGGGTGGTACCATGTAAACCAGTTAAAGCTATTCAACCCTCAGGGCAATCAGCAGCACCATATGTTGCTGGATGCGGGTGAGGGAGACGCAATTCCACCCCCCGCTCCTCTCCTAGCAGAGAATGGAGCACCAGCGAGCGCTGCCGCTAGCTCTGATCAGACAACAGGCTTGCAGAAACGCTGAATGACAAAGTCTCGAAGGAGGTCTCAGATTATGAACCCCCCACCGCTCTCCCCCCGCCCACCCAGGTTGTGAGAGAAGAAAATAGGGAAATGGGAGACGATTAGTCCAACAAGATCCCAGTGATGAAGAAATTTGGGCCAATTGGCTAGCAAGGTTGACACTGTAAATAAGAGCACATACTCTCTTGATCTCAATAATAGGTTCGAAAAAATGGACTGGGAAACAAAAATTGAGAATGGTAACAAAACAAGCAAAATGTATATTAGGAAATTAAACAAAACGTGAAACAAGAAACTGAGGAAAATTAAGAAACAAATCAAGCAGGATTAGATATTATGAAAAAACTGAAAGGCCATGCAAAACTGATTAACCAGATAATAAAAGAGAGGGCTAATGATTCAGACCAGAATCAGAATCTAATTCTTTGCAGTAATTATGGAAATTGGATGACAGAACAATTGAGGGGAAATTTGGAAGAAGTGAATAAAGGATTAGTGCCATCATAAGAACATAAGAACATAAGAACTAGGAGCAGGAGTAGGCCATCTGGCCCCTCGAGCCTGCTCCACCATTCAATGAGATCATGGCTGATCTTTTGTGGACTCAGCTCCACTTTCCGGCCCGAACACCATAACCCTTAATCCGTTTATTCTTCAAAAAACTATCTATCTTTATCTTAAAAACATTTAATGAAGGAGCCTCTACTGCTTCACTGGGCAAGGAATTCCATAGATTCACAACCCTTTGGGTGAAGAAGTTCCTCCTAAACTCAGTCCTAAATCTACTTCCCCTTATTTTGAGGCTATGCCCCCTAGTTCTGCTTTCACCCGCCAGTGGAAACAACCTGCCCGTATCTATCCTATCTATTCCCTTCATAATTTTATATGTTTCTATAAGATCCCCCCTCATCCTTCCAAATTCCAACGAGTACAGTCCCAGTCTACTCAACCTCTCCTCGTAATCCAACCCCTTCAGCTCTGGGATTAACCTAGTGAATCTCCTCTGCACACCCTCCAGCGCCAGTACGTCCTTTCTCAAGTAAGGAGACCAAAACTGAACACAATACTCCAGGTGTGGCCTCACTAACACCTTATACAATTGCAGCATAACCTCCCTAGTCTTAAACTCCATCCCTCTAGCAATGAAGGACAAAATTCCATTTGCCTTCTTAATCACCTGTTGCACCTGAAAACCAACTTTCTGCGACTCATGCACTAGCACACCCAGGTCTCTCTGCACAGCAGCATGTTTTAATATTTTATCATTTAAATAATAATCCCTTTTGCTGTTATTCCTACCAAAATGGATAACCTCACATTTGTCAACATTGTATTCCATCTGCCAGACCCTAGCCCATTCACTTAGCCTATCCAAATCCCTCTGCAGACTTCCAGTATCCTCTGCACTTTTTGCTTTACCACTTATCTTAGTGTCGTCTGCAAACTTGGACACATTGCCCTTGGTCCCCAACTCCAAATCATCTATGTAAATTGTGAACAGTTGTGGGCCCAACACTGATCCCTGAGGGACACCACTAGCTACTGATCGCCAACCAGAGAAACACCCATTAATCCCCACTCTTTGCTTTCTATTAATTAACCCATCCTCTATCCATGCTACTACTTTCCCCTTAATGCCATGCATCTTTATCTTATGCAACAACCTTTTGTGTGGCACCTTGTCAAAGGCTTTCTGGAAATCCAGATATACCACATCCATTGGCTCCCCGTTATCTACCGCACTGTTAATGTCCTCAAAAAATTCCTCTAAATTAGTTAGGCACGACCTGCCCTTTATGAACCCATGCTGCGTCTGTCCAATGGGACAATTTCCATCCAGATGCTTCGCTATTTCTTCCTTGATGATAGATTCCAGCATCTTCCCTACTACTGAAGTTAAGCTCACTGGCCTATAATTACCCACTTTCTGCCTACCTCCTTTTTTAAACAGTGGTGTTACGTTTGCTAATTTCCAATCCGCTGGGACCACCTCAGAGTCTAGTGAATTTTGGTAAATTATCACTAGTGCATTTGCAATTTCCCTAGCCATCTCTTTTAGCACTCTGGGATGCATTCCATCAGGGCCAGGAGACTTGTCTACCTTTAGCCCCATTAGCTTGCCCATCACTACCTCCTTGGTGATATCAATCCTCTCAAGGTCCTCACCTGTCATAGCCTCATTTCCATCAGTCACTGGCATGTTATTTGTGTCTTCCACTGTGAAGACCAACCCAAAAAACCTGTTCAGTTCCTCAGCCATTTCCTCATCTCCCATTATTAAATCTCCCTTCTCATCCTCTAAAGGACCAATATTTACCTTAGCCACTCTTTTTGTTTTATGTATTTGTAGAAATTTTTACTATCTGTTTTTATATTCTGAGCAAGTTTACTCTCATAATCTATCTTACTCTTTATAGCTTTTTTAGTAGCTTTCTGTTGCCCCCTAAAGATTTCCCAGTCCTCTAGTCTCCCACTGATCTTTGCTACTTTGTATGTTTTTTCCTTCAATTTGATACTCTACCTTATTTCCTGAGATATCCACGGTCGATTTTCCCTCTTTTTACCGTCCTTCCTTTTTGTTGATATAAACCTTTGCTGGGCACTGTGAAAAATCACTTGGAAGGTTCTCCACTGTTCCTCAACTGTTTCACCATAAAGTCTTTGCTCCCAGTCTACCTTAGCTAGTTCTTCGCTCATCCCATTGTAATCTCCTTTGTTTAAGCACAAAACACTCGTGCTTGATTTTACCTTCTCACCCAATGAAAATCGCTTATTATCACAAGTAGGCTTCAAATGAAGTTACTGTGAAAAGCCCCTAGTCACCACATTCCGGCGCCTGTTCAGGGAGGCTGGTACGGGAATTGAACCGCGCTGCTGGCCTGCCTCGGTCTGCTTTAAAAGCCAGCTCTTTAGCCCTGTGCTAAACCAGCCCCTGTACAAATCATGGATTAGTAACGAGCAGTAAAAACTTTGACCAATAGGGGCATTAACCTGAAAATTATGGAGTGCCAGTTTAGACCGCTAACTAAAGACTCTTTTTTAATATGAAGTGCTCAATTCTTTTTTTTCCAATTAAGGGGCAATTTAGCATGGCCAATCCACCTACCTGCACATCTTCTGGGTTGTGGGGGTGAGACCAACACAGACATGGAGAGAATGTGAAAACTCCACAGCGACAGTGGCCCAGGGCCGGGGATCGAACCCGGGTACTCGGCGCCATGAGGCAACAGTGCTAACCACTGCGCCACCATGCCATCCGCTCTCAAAGTTTGGTTCAATGAAGAATGTAAGAAATCAGTGGAGAAGCAATAGGGGTGGCATTAGGAATTCCCATCATCCTACCTGATGAATCTGGGATGAGGGTCTTTGAGGTAGAAAACACTGGGATCATCCAGCATGATGTGTGAATGGAACACAAAGATATATATCCGGTAGAATGGAATAAAACATTGTAGGAACTATGCTGTACAAATTTCAGCAAGCCAGCAAAATTATAACCTGTTCATATCCAATATACCACTCCAATAAATGTAGATTTGAGACAAATGAAATTGTAACTTGTACCCTAGACGTTAGAGCCCTCAGAGATCACAAGGATCGCATGTGTGGGTAAAGGAGTATATTGTGTTGCCACCTCACTGAGGAGACATTGGTATGGGACCAGAATATGCCGTGTGGAGAAATCCACATTCTGCATAAAACCCCAGGTTTCAGCTAGAATTGGGAAACTGAGTTGGTTGGATTGGATTTGTTTATTGTCACGTGTACCGAGGCACAGTGAATAGTATTTTTCTGCGAGCAGCTCAACAGATCATTAAGTACATGAGAAGAAAAGGAAATAAAAGAAAATACATAATAGGGCAACACAAGGTATACAATGTAACTACATAAGCACCAGCATCAGATGAAGCATACAGGGGTGTAGTGTTAGTGAGGTCAGTCCATAAGAGGGTCATTTAGGAGTCTGGTAACAGCAGGTAAGAAGCTGTTTTTGAGTCTGTTTGTGCGTGTTCTCAGACTTCTGTATCTCCTGGAAGAAATTGGAGGAGTGAGTAAGCCGGGTGGGAGGGGTCTTTGATTATGCTGTCCACTTTCCCCAGGCAGCGGGAGGTGTAGATGGAGTCAATGGATGGGAGGCAGGTTTGTGTGATGGACTGAGCTGTGTTCACGACTCTCTGAAGTTTCTTGCGGTCCTGGGCCGAGCAGTTGCCATACCAGGCTGTGATGCAGCCAGATAGGATGCTTTCTATGGTGCATCTGTAAAAGTTGGTAAGAGTTAATGTGGACATGCTGAATTTCCTTAGTTTCCTGAAGAAGTATAGGTGCTGTTGTGCTTTCTTGGTGGTAGCGTCGACGTGGGTGGACCAGGACAGATTTTTGGAGATGTGCACCCCTAGGAATTTGAAACTACTAACCATCTCCACTTCGGCCCCATTGATGCTGACAGGGGTGTGTACAGTACTTTGCTTCCTGAAGTCAATGACCAACTCTTTAGTTTTGCTGGCATTGAGGGATAGATTGTTGTCGCTGCACCACTCCACTAGGTTCTCAATCTCCCTCCTGTATTCTGACTCGTCGTTATTCGAGATCCGGCCCACTATGGTCATATCGTCAGCAAACTTGTAGATGGAGTTGGAACCAAATTTTGCCACGCAGTCGTGTGTGTACAGGGAGTAGAGTAGGGGGCTAAGTATGCAGCCTTGCGGGGCTCCGGTATTGAGGACTATTGTGAAGGAGGTGTTGTTGTTCATTCTTACTTATTGTGGTCTGTGTGTCAGAAAGTCGAGGATCCAGTTGCAGAGTGGGGAGCCAAGTCCTAGGTTTTGGAGCTTTGATATGAGCTTGGCTGGGATTATGGTGTTGAAGGCGGAGCTGTAGTCAATAAATAGGAGTCTGATGTAGGAGTTCTTGTTGTCGAGATGCTCTAGGGATGGGTGTAGGGCCAGGGAAATGGCGTCTGCTGTGGACCGGTTGCGGTGGTATGCGAATTGCAGTGGATCAAGGCGTTCTAAGAGTATGGAGGTGATGCGCTTCATGACCAACCTCTCAAAGCACTTCATTACGACTGAAGTCAGGGCCAACGGACGGTAGTCATTGAGGCACGTTGCCTGGTTCTTCTTTGGCACCGGTATGATGGTGGTCTTATTGAAGCAGGTGGGGACCTTGGAGTGGAGTAGGGACAGGTTAAATATGTCGCCGAACATCTCTGCCAGCTGGTCCGCGCAGGCTCGGAGTGCACGACCAGGGGTCCCGTCCGGGCCCGTCGCCTTCCGAGGGTTCACTTTCAGGAAGGCCGATCTGACTTCGGTGGGTATGGGTGAGTTATGGGCTGCTGGGGCACTCGACAGCGGATTGTTGGTTACCTGCTCGAACCGAGCATAGAATGCATTGAGTTCATCGGGGAGGGGTGCGCTGCTGCCGGAGATACTGCTCGGCTTCACTTTGTAGCCCGTTGTGTTGTTTAGTCCTTGCCACAACCGCCGAGAGTCTGTCTGTGACTCTAGCTTGGTTTGATATTCTCTCTTGGCATCTCGGATGGCTTTGTGGAGGTCGTACCTGGATTTCCTGTATAGATCAGGGTCGTCTGACTTGAATGCCTCAGACCTGTCCTTCAGTAGGGAGTCAATCTCGCGATTGAGCCATGGTTTCCGGTTGGGGAACGTACGTACTGTTTTCTTTGGCACGCAGTCATCCACATATTTGCTGATGGAGTCTGTGACGGTGGTGGCATACTCATTTAAGTTGGGCGCTGAGTTCTTAAATATAGACCAGTCCACTGTCTCTAAGCAGTCCCGTAAGAGCTCTTCTGTCTCCTCGGACCAGCACTGCACAACCTTCTTAGCTGGATTCTCCCGCTTGAGTATCTGCTTGTATGCCGGGAGAAGGAGCACCGTCTTATGGTCTGATTTCCCAAAGTGCGGTCGGGGGATGGAATGGTAGGTGCCCTTGATTTTTGAAGTGGTCAAGAGTGCTGTCATCCCTGGTGGGACAGGAGATGTGCTGGTGGAATTTTGGCAGTACACTCTTGAGATTGGCCTTGTTGAAGTCACCAGCCACGATGAACAAGGCCTCCGGGTGTTCTGTTTCGTAGTTGTTTATAACTGTTTTTGTAGTTCGTCCAGCGCCTTCCTCACTTCTGCCTGGGGTGGGATGTAGATCGCTGTGATAATGGCTGAAGTGAACTCCCCTATGGGCGGCACTTCATGGTCAGGTATTCCAGGTTCGGGGAGCAGTCGGTCGCCAGGGTCGCCACATCCAAGCACCAGGAGGAGTTGATGAGGAGGCAAACCCCTCCACCCTTTGCTTTGCCTGATGATGCGGTGAGGTCTGCCCAGTGAATTGAGAAGCCTTCAGGTTGTATGGCACAGTCCGGTGAGGCAGGGGTGAGCCATGTCTCTGTGAAACAGAGCACACAGCAGTCTCTTACTTCCCTCTGAGAGGTAAGTCTGGAGTTAAGTTCATCCAGCTTGTTTTCGATCGCTTGGACGTTTGCCAGGAGTATGCTGGGGAGAGGGGTCTTGAAACAGAGTTCCTTCAGTCTAACCTGCAGACCGCTGCATTTCCCTCGCTTCCTCAGTCGGCGGCTGCAGCTGGATGTTCCTGGGATTCGATGTGAGAAGTCTGACCTTGTGGAAGGTAGGTTGTTGCGTCTGGCGGGGACCAGGGCGCTGGTTACGTTTCCGGGGTCGCGTCTGGCAGGGTCTCGGGTGCTGGTTGAGGTAGAGGTGTTGCTGGGGGGGGGATATTTGTGATCCGGACGGGTCCCGGTGTTCTGCGGGCACGGGAATATTTTGCAGCACTTTCGGGTCCTCGCGCGGGGTCTCCACCATTTCAGGGGTCCTGAGTCGTGGGCTGGAGCTTCCTGAGGCAGGCTGGGCTGGGTCCTGTGGTCTGTTCCCTCCTTGGGCACTCCTGGGGTCGGGTCTTGAAGCAGGCCCGGTCAGGCCTCCATGTGGATTTTTCTTTCTTCCGTCTCCCGGTAGGTAGGATTGCTGGGCGGGCCTCTCCGGGTCGGGTCACTGGGTGGGCCTCTCGGGGTCAAGTTGGGCCTGGTCTCGTCGTAGGTGGTCGAGTCGGGAACTCCGGGCACTGGGCCGGGCGATCTGGGGGCTGGCGTCGGTTGTTAGGCCGGGTTGGGAGCTCCGAGGTCTGGGTCAGCTCCAAATCGAGGTCAGGGCTTCACTCCCGGGTTGGGCCTGATCCACCTCCAGGTCGTGGAGGTCATGTCGGGTCAGGTCAAAAGGACTCCACGGGCCTCGGAGGATGTTCAAACCTGCAAGAAAAGATAAAAGAGAGAGGTTAGTAATAATGTTAGTCTTAAAATTAAATTTTAAAAGATTGTAAGTTAAGTCTGTGAGGAGTCTGCACATCCTCCCCGTGTCTGCGTGGGTTTCCTCCGGGTGCTCCGGTTTCCTCCCACAGTCCAAAGATGTGCAGGTTAGGTGGATTGGCCATGATAAATTGCCCTTAGTGTCCAAAATTGCCCTTAGTGTTGGGTGGGGTTACTCGGTTATGGGGATAGGGTGGCGGTGTTGACCTTGGGTAGGGTGCTCTTTCCAAGAGCCGGTGCAGACTCGATGGGCTGAATGGCCTCCTTCTGCACTGTATATTCTATGATTCTATGAAGTAAAAAGTGGTTCCGATGGTTGATATTCATAAACGAAAACAAAAGCAAATTGATGACACGAAAGAAATTGAATCTGAACTTCCATACATGGAAACATACATAGATACACAGAAAATAGAAGGAGGAGGCGGGCTTTCGGCCCTTTGAGCCTGCTCCGCCATTCAATAGGATCATGCTGATCGATTTAAGGATTATTGGGCAAAATATGTGACAAATATGCAACTGTTGCCAGAAACTTTAAGAAATATTAAAAAGTGCCTTAAATATGTTTATATAACATATCAGAAGGTATTACAAGAAGTAAGTGTAATCAAAACCGACATAAATAAAATGAAGGGGCTTTTAACAAGGTCTGACACAACAGATTACTATGTAAAGTTAAAGCGCATGGGATTGCGGGTAGTGTCTTGAGATGGATAGAAAGCTGGTTAGCAGACAGGGAGAAAAAAGTTGAAATAAATGGGTCTTTTTCCAATTGGCAGGCAGTGACTCGTGGGGTACTGCAGGAATCTGTGCCAGGACCCCAACTGTTCGCATGATATATTAATGATTTGGATGAGGGAATTAAATGTATTGTCTCTAAATTTGTAGATGATACAAAGTTGGGTGGGAGGGGATGCAGAGATGCTTCAGCGGTATTCGGACTGGCTGAGTAAGTGGGCAGATGCATGGCAGATGCAGTATAAGGTGGATAAATGTGAGGTTATCCGCTTTGGTAGCAAAAATAGGAAGGCAGATTATTGTTTGATTAGGTGTAAATTTAGAGAGGTGGATACTCAGCGAGGCCTTGGTGTCTTCGTGCATCAGTCACTGAAAGTAAGTGCACAGGTGCAGCAGGCAGTAAAGAAGGGAAGTGGTTATGTGGCCTTCACAGCGAGAGGATTTAAATTTAGGAATAGAGATGTTTTACTGCAATTGTATTGGGCATTGGTGAGGCCACACCTGCAGTATTGTGTGCAGTTTTGGTGCCCTTATCTGAGGATGGACGTTGTTGCTGTGCAGGGAGTGCAGCATAGATTTACCAGGCTGCTTCATGGGATGGCGAGATTGTCATATGAGGAGAGACCAAGTCGGTTAGGATTATATTCATTGGAGTTTAGAAGAGTGAGAGGGAATCTCGTAGAAACTTACAAAATTCTAACAGGATTAGACAGGGTAGATTCAGAAACAATGCTCCCGATAGTAAGGGAGCCCAGAACTAGGGGTCATAGTTTGAGGATAAGGGGTAAACCCTGAGGTAAGGAGAAATTTCTTCACCCAGAGAGTGGTGAGTCTTTGGAATTCACTACCACAGAAAGTAGCTGAGGCTAAAATGGTGTGTAATTTCAAGAAGGAATTAGATATAGCTGTTGAGGCTAAAGGGATCAAGGGATATGGAGGGAAGGCAGGATCAGGGCCTTGAACTTGATGATCAGCCATGATCAGAATGAATGGCACAGCAGGCTCTAAGGGCTGAATGGCCTCCTACTGCTTCTATTTTCTCTGTATCTATGTATCTTCAAACAAACGCAAATATGGTTCCCAACTTAATGCGGGGGGCTGCCAAACCCGCCATGGAATTTGGGAGTGGAAAATCACAAAACATCTTTAGCCATTTTCCGCATTTTCCTGACCTGCAGGTCAAGATGGCACCGGAGAGTGACAACTCTGCGAGCTTGCCCCCACAGATCCTCTTCCTACATCTTTTATAGTAAGAAGTCTTATAACACCAGGTTAAAGTCCAACAGGTTTGTTTGACCTTCATTTGCCTGCGGAAGGAGCAGTGCTCCAAAGCTAGTGATTTGAAACAAACCTGTTGGACTTTAACCTGGTGTTCTAAGACTTCTTACTGTGCTCACCCCAGTCCAACGCCGGCATCTCCACATCATACATCTTTTATAACTGTTCTAACCTTTCAAAACTAAATTCTAACACTTATATAATCACTAACCACGTTTTTTAATGTTTACTTTCAGGTCTGGAGATTCTCCAACTTCCGAGGATCGATCTACATGACCCGGCCTGACCCGACTCGGCAGGACTCAATTGGCGACCTGACCCCGACCCCGACCTGGACAAAGAAGAGGCCCTGACCTCGCCTGGAACTCATCCTAGCATCTGGAGCACCCACCCCGGCATCCGAACCCCCAGGCCCAGCAACCAAAGCGTCCAACCCGGCACCCAGCCACACAACCTGGCACAATCCGACCTGGAGAGGCCCACCCAGCGCCCTGACTCACCTGAGGAAGGAAAGGAAGAAAATGAACATGGAGGTCTGACCAGGCCTAGCTGGAGGCCTGATCCCAAGAGCGGCCGACCTGACCACCGACGCTGGATCTGACCATGTGACCAGCCTGAACCGACCCAGGAAGACCTAGTCAGAATCTCAAATTCAATCACCCCCCAAAGCTGAGAATACCCCACACAGGGACCTGAACATGCCGAAAGAAAGACTCAACCTCGTGGAACCCCGGGGCCCGACTGGATCCCGAACATATCCCCCGGCAACCCCGAAGTCAAAACCACAGCCCACGACCCCTCCAGAAGCAACCACTTACCTTCCACAAGGTCAAGCGGCGACCTAGAAAAAAGGGGAATGCGCCAGTCTGCAGGTGAGGCTAAAACAAAGCGGTTTCAAGCCCCCTCTCCTCAGCATACTCCTAGCAAACGTCCAAGCGATCGAAAACAAGCTGGACGAGCTTAACGCTAGATTTACCTCTCATAGGGAAGTAAGAGACTGCTGTGTGCTCTGTTTGACAGAGACATGGCTCACTCCTGCCTCACTGGACTGTGCCATACAACCGGAGGACTTCTTAATTCACCGGTTGGACCCGGCAGCATCGGGCAAGGCGAAGGGTGGAGGGGTTTGCCCTCTCATCAACTCCTCCTGGTGCTCGAATAGGGTGACCCTGATGAACTTCTGCTCCCTGGACCTGGAATACCTGACTGTGAAGTGCCGCCCATACTACCTTCCACATGAGTTCACTTCTGTCATTATCGCAGCGGTCTACATCCCACCTCAGGCAGAGGTGAAGGCACTTGATGAACCGTAGACCACTATAAACAACCTGGAATCGGATAACCGGAGGTCTTGTTCATCATGGCCGGGGACGTCAACCAGGAAAACTTCAAGAGTGTCCTGCCAAAATTCCACCAACACATCTCCGGTCCCACCATGGGCCCTAACATCCTTGACCACTGCTACACAACCATCAAGGGCGCCCACTGATCCATCCCGTCCACATTTTGAAAAATCAGACCACAAGACAGTGCTCCTTCTCCCGGCACACAAGCAGAAACATAAGCGGGAGGATCCGGTGAAGAAGGTCATGCAATGCTGGTCCAAGGCAACAGAAGAGTTCCTACGTGACTGCTGGGAGTCAGTGGACTGGTCACTTTCGAAGACCTCAGCGGCCAACCTAGATGAGTATGTCACCACCGTCACAGACTTCATCAATAAGTGAGTCGAGGACTACATGCCAAGGAAGGTAGTACCCCATGGTTTAACCGGAAGATCCACTCCCGACCGAAATCCAGGTCTGAGGCATTCAAGACAGGCGACTATGACCTATACAAGGAATCCAGGTACAACCTCCGCAATGCCATCAGGGATGCCAAGAGAAAATATCAAACTAAGGTAGAGTCACAGACTAATGATACAAACTCTTGTCGGTTGTGGCATGTCTTAAACAATATAACGGGCTACAAAGCAAAGCCGAGTGGAATCTCTGGCAATAGAGCATCGCTCCCCGATGAACTCAATGCATTCTATGTTCGTTTTGAGCAGGAAGCCAACAAACCGACGTCACCTATTCCCAATAGCCTCGGACACACCCAAATCGACCGTCACAACCTCAGATGTAAGGTCGGCCTTCTCGAAAGTGAGCCCACGGAAAGCAACAGGTCGTGACTGAGTCCCTGTTCATGCACTCAGATCCTGCGTGGACCAACTGGCAGGTGTGTTCGCAGACATCTTTAATCTCTCCCTGCTTCAAGGTTCCCATCTGTTTCAAGAAGACCACCATCATACTGGTGACAAAGAAGAACTCGGCAATGTGCCTCAACGACAACCGGCTGGTGGCCATGACAACTATTATGAAATGCTTTGAGAGGTTGGTCATGAGACTAATCAGCTCCAAACTTCCAGATTGCCCTGATTCACTGCAATTTGCATACTGCCACCACCGGTCCACAGCAGATGCTATCTCCCTGGCCCTACACTCACCCCTGGAGCATCTCGACAACAAAGACACATACGTCAGACCCCTATTCATTGACTGCAGCTCCGCCTTCAGCACCATAATCCCAGCCAAGCTCATATCCAAACTCAAAAACAGGAGGGAGATAGAGAACTTAGTGGCATGGTGAAATGACAACAATCTCTCCCTCAATGTCAGCAAAACTAAGGAGCTGGTCATCGACTTCAGGAAGCAAAGTGTCATCCACACTCCTGTTAGTATCAATGGTGCTGAGGTGGAGATGGTTGACAGCTTCAAATTCCTAGGTGTAAATATCACCGACAATCTGTCCTGGTCCACCCACGTTGACGCTACGATCAAGAAAGCACAACAGCACCTATACTTCCTCAGGAAATTAATGAAATTCAGCATGTCCACAGCAACTCTTACCAATTTCTAGAGATATACCATAGAAATCACCCAATCTGGCTGCATCACAGCCTGGTATGGCAACTGCTCAGCCCAAGGCCGTAAGAAACTACAGAGAGCCGTGAACACAACCCAGTCTTTGAAGCGAACCCGCCTCCCATCCATTGACTCCGTCTACACATCCCGCAGGCTTGGGAAAGCGGGCAGCATAATCAAAGATCTTTCCCACCTGGGTTATTCTCTCTTCCAACCGCTTCCACCGAGCAAAAGATGCTAAAGTTGGAGAACACGCACCAACAGACTCAAAAACAGCTTCTTCCTCGCTGTTACCAGACTCCTGTATGACCCTCTTATGGACTGATCTAATCCTATGGACTAAACTAATCTTTCTATGCATCTTCTCTACAGTTGTAGCACTATATACCATATACTTCACCAGCTGTCTAAGCTTATGAATTTTCATTGTGTCCTCATGTATTTATCATATGTTCTGTGTTTTCATGTATGGAGCAATCTGCTTGGACTGTACGCAGAACAATACTTTTCACTGTACCTCGGTACACGTGACAATAATTCTAAATCCGCCCACCGTGACGTCCACCATTGATGGGACTGGAAGATCACGCCTGGTGAAGCAGTTTGTGGCAAATCTCCTGCTGAGCCTCCTAGAGGATGTGTAGTACAGGAAGATGGTGAGAAAAAGGAAGAAGGTGTGTGATATTACAAACTATCCTACAATTCTGTTACCTGAGAACATTTCCATGGTAAATGCTTTGACAACAAAGACACATAAATCAGATGACCCGCTTTGACAAAGGGTCATCTGGACTTAAAACGCTAGTTCTTTTCTCTCCCTACAGATGCTGCCAGACCTGCTAAGATTATCCAGCATTTTCTCTTTGGTTCCATGGTAAATGCAATGAGATCGCTGGAGGAGAATGATGTCTGCTCTCTGAAAGTCCCAACTGGATTTGGTGATTATGATGATTATCTTCACAAGTTTATATTGGGCAAGGCAAAGGGCTAGCATTCTCATTACTTGCCAACCTGGCTCACCCCTGAACCATCCAAACCCGAGAAAATACCAGGCAAGCTTATGCAACTTTTCATCATAGTTTAATCTATTAGGTCCGAGAGCATTGTTTGTTGTGTACCTGTTTGTTCAAATATTTTGGTCAGACTGTATTCAGACTCTTAATACTCCCCTTGTTGTACATAATTAATGTTATATTTTGCTCCTTGTGTAATTACAGACTTTTTTTTTAGTATGTTGCCTGTTATGGACTCCTCTGGTTTAGTAAAATCTTTTTAATTTGCATTTACATAGCGAGCAAATTAACTCAAGAGTTCAGTAAAGCTCACTAGTTGTACGGTAACACTCTGGAACTGTTGAAGCTTAAGAAGGAGGAAATGTTATCTCTAAATGCATTTTGGAAGGTCTAATGCAGGTAGGGAATATACAGTGAATGGTAGAACCCTCAAGAGTATTGAAAGTCAAAGAGATCTAGGAGTACAGGTCCACAGGTCATTGAAAGGGGCAACACAGGTGGAGAAGGTAGTCACGAAGGCATACGGCATGCTTGCCTTCATTGGCCGGGGCATTGAGTATAAGAATTGGCAAGTCATGTTGCAGCTGTATAGAACCTTAGTTAGGCCACACTTGGAGTATAGTGTTCAATTCTGGTCGCCACACTACCAGAAGGATGTGGAGGATTTAGAGAGGGTGCAGAAGAGATTTACCAGAATGTTGCCTGGTATGGAGGGCATTAGCTATGAGGAGCGATTGAATAAACTCGGTTTGTTCTCACTGGAACGAAGGAGGTTGAGGGGCGACCTGATAGAGGTATACAAAATTATGAGGGGCATAGACAGAGTGGATAGTCAGAGGCTTTTCCCCAGGGTAGAGGGGTCAATTACTAGGGGGCATAGGTTTAAGGTGAGAGGGGCAAGGTTTAGAGTAGATGTACGAGGCAAGTTTTTTACGCAGAGGGTAGTGGGTGCCTGGAACTCGCTACCGGAGGAGGTAGTGGAAGCAGGGACGATAGGGACATTTAAGGAGCATCTTGACAAATATATGAATAGGATGGGAATAGAAGGATACGGACCCAGGAAGTGTAGAAGATTGTAGTTTAGTCGGGCAGCATGGTCGGCATGGGCTTGGAGGGCCGAAGGGCCTGTTCCTGTGCTGTACAGTTCTTTGTTCTTTGTAAATAGTCTTTAGCACTCATGGGGATAAAAATAGCTCAAGTAAACATTTATTGGTGGGGTTTTTTGAGATCTGAGAATATAATAACTACCTATAACAACAGATCTTTGCATCGCATTTGACTCCCTTCCAGCTGTAATTGAAAGATTATTCCTTACAATGTTAAACTAAGTTATTTTTTCCTTGATTAAATTATCAGGAAAGTATTCACCTTTTCTTTTTTATGCTGCATTTCTGATGTAAAATGAAAGGGTGTGAATTTCTATCTATGCTTAATCCTTAAAATGCTTAATATTTTAGGATTGTAGGAACAGGCGCAAGCCATTCTGTCCTTTGATCCTGAAACAGAAATAGGAGCTTGAGTAGGTCCTCGAGCCTGTTCAACCATTCAGCATCACAGAATCTTTACAGTGCAGAATGGGGCAATTTGGCCCATCAAGCCTGCACTGGCTCTCTTGGAAGAGCATTCCGCCTCATCGCACTCACCTGCCTTATCTCTGTAACCTTGCACATTCTTTCTTTTCAGATAGCAATCTAATTCCCTTGTGAATACCTTGATCAAACGTGTCTCTGCCACCACCTCAGGCAATTCTTCCAGACTGCAACCACCCTCTGCGTGAAAAAATCTTTCCTCACATCATTTCTACTCCTTTTTCCCATCATTTTGAATTTGTGCCCTCTCTCCAATAATCGTGGCTGATCCTCAACTTTAAGTTTCCTGCCCTATCTCCATATGACTTTGTTTTCACGGTGTCCAAAACCCCGTTAATCTGCAACTTGAATATACTTAATGACAGACAATCAAAGATTGAACACCCTTTGAATGTAACCATTTCTCCGCATTTTAACCAGCTGACCCCTTATTCTGAGATTGTGGGCCCCTAATTCCCGACTCCCTTGGTGGGGAAGTATCCTCAAAGGATCTACTCTGTCAAACCCATGACCGCGACCACCTAGAAGTACAAAGGCAGCAGACACACAGGAACAGCACTACCTGCAAGCAAGTTCCCTCCTGCCCACCGCACCCAAACCATTCACCGTTCTGACATAAACATGGACATTGACAAGGACCCCAAGGTCCTTCTTTTCCTCAGCCCCTCTCAGCATCCTCCCATGTTTACCTATTCCCCAGCTTTGTTTGCCCTCCCTAAACGCTTTCCTAGTTTTTCCCTGGTGCCTCGACAGCGGCGTTAATGTGTTCCACTCTGCATGTACAGATAATATGGTGTTTGCATGTTATTAGCGTGCCTGACTCGGTATTCTCCGGGGCCTCCGTGATTCTCCACCTCCACCAGCAGGACTGCCCGACGCCGAGGTTCACTTACTCTCTTACAAATCGTGAAACAGGCGCTGTGCTGCTCAGTGAGGGAGAGGACGTAGGACATGCAGAGGCGCGGCCTTGGGCTGCCGCCCTGACACTCACAGGGCTGGCTGCGAGGTGTGGGCGGAAGGAGAGGGGGATGGATCATACAGCCAGGGTGACCCCCCACAGTATTGGCGCAGTGTCCAGGCACGGACCGCCATTCCTGTGGCCCATGATTCTACAGAATGACACTGGCCATATGGGTACCCGCACCCCGCCAGCCCACTATGCCTGCACCCCAGCCCCCACCCCCGCACCCCCACCATCGGGGCACCACGTGACCCCCGGAGGGCAACACCTACAATAGCCTCTACAGGGGGGCTGGACAGGGGCCATGGAGTTTACCACCAGAAAAGGCCTTGCCAGCCGAATATACCCTTGGCAGCAATGACGGGTGCCAGGGCCTGAAGCTCCGAGGCTGCCAGGCACCAACAGGGCCAGGGGCGTGGGGATGAGTAGGGGGACATGCAAGGGCAGGGTCTGCAGTGCCAACCGGGGCCACCGTATAGCCCATTGAACCTGGTTGGGCCGGGGGTATGTACCATGCTAACATGTCGGCCTTTCACCTCCTGCAGACAATGGATATTGGAATTCAACCAGCAGCGTTGACCTTCCTCTTATTTGCCGCAGTCAAACAAAGAACAAAGAACAAAGAAATGTACAGCACAGGAACAGGCCCTTCGGCCCTCCAAGCCCGTGCCGACCATACTGCCCGACTAAACTACAATCTTCTCCCCTTCCTGGGTCCGTATCCTTCTATTCCCATCCTATTCATATATTTGTCAAGATGCCCCTTAAATGTCCCTATCGTCCCTGCTTCCACTACCTCCTCCGGTAGCGAGTTCCAGGCACCCACTACCCTCTGCGTAAAAAACTTGCCTCGTACATCTACTCTAAACCTTGCCCCTCTCACCTTAAACCTATGCCCCCTAGTAATTGACCCCTCTACCCTGGGGAAAAGCCTCTGACTATCCACTCTGTCTATGCCCCTCATAATTTTGTATACCTCTATCAGGTCGCCCCTCAACCTCCTTCGTTCCAGTGAGAACAAACCGAGTTTATTCAACCGCTCCTCATAGCTTATGCCCTCCATACCAGGCAACATTCTGGTAAATCTCTTCTGCACCCTCTCTAAAGCCTCCACATCCTTCTGGTAGTGTGGCGACCAGAATTGAACACTATACTCCAAGTGTGGCCTAACTAAGGTTCTATACAGCTGCAACATGACTTGCCAATTCTTATATTCAATGCACCGGCCAATGAAGGCCAGCATGCCGTATGCCTTCTTGACTACCTTCTCCACCTGTGTTGCCCCTTTCAATGACCTGTGGACCTGTACTCCTAGATCTCTTTGACTTTCAATACTCTTGAGGGTTCTACCATTCACTGTATATTCCCGACCTGCATTAGACCTTCCAAAATGCATTACCTCACATTTGTCCGGATTAAACTCCATCTGCCATCTCTCCGCCCAAGTCTCCAGACAATCTAAATCCTGCTGTATCCTCAGACAGTCCTCATCGCTATCCGCAATTCCACCAACCTTTGTGTCGTCTGCAAACTTACTAATCAGACCAGTTACATTTTCCTCCAAATCATTTATATATACTACAAAGAGCAAAGGTCCCAGCACTGATCCCTGTGGAACACCACTGGTCACAGCCCTCCAATTAGAAAAGCATCCCTCCATTGCTACCCTCTGCCTTCTATGGCCTAGCCAGTTCTGTATCCACCTTGCCAGTTCACCCCTGATCCCGTGTGACTTCACCTTTTGTACTAGTCTACCATGAGGGACCTTGTCAAAGGCCTTACTGAAGTCCATATAGACAACATCTACTGCCCTACCTGCATCAATCATCTTAGTGACCTCCTCGAAAAACTCTATCAAGTTAGTGAGACACGACCTCCCCTTCACAAAACCGTGCTGCCTCTCACTAATACGTCCATTTGCTTCCAAATGGGAGTAGATCCTGTCTCTAAGAATTCTCTCCAGTAATTTCCCTACCACTGACGTAAGGCTCACCGGCCTGTAGTTCCCGGGATTATCCTTGCTACCCTTCTTAAACAGAGGAACAACATTGGCTAATCTCCAGTCCTCCGGGACATTCCCTGAAGACTGCGAGGATCCAAAGATTTCTGTCAAGGCCTCAGCAATTTCCTCTCCAGCCTCCTTCAGTATTCTGGGGTAGATCCCATCAGGCCCTGGGGACTTATCTACCTTAATATTTTTTAAGACACCCAACACCTCGTCTTTTTGGATCACAATGTGACCCAGGCTATCTACACCCCCTTCTCCAGACTCAACATCTACCAATTCCTTCTCTTTGGTGAATACTGATGCAAAGTATTCATTTAGTACCTCGCCCATTTCCTCTGGCTCCACACATAGATTCCCTTGCCTATCCTTCAGTGGGCCAACCCTTTCCCTGGCTACCCTCTTGCTTTTTATGTACGTGTAAAAAGCCTTGGGATTTTCCTTAACCCTATTTGCTAATGACTTTTCGTGACCCCTTCTAGCCCTCCTGACTCCTTGCTTAAGTTCCTTCCTACTTTCCTTATATGCCACACAGGCTTCGTCTGTTCCCAGCCTTTTAGCCCTGACAAATGCCTCCTTTTTCTTTTTGACGAGGCCTACAATATCACTCGTCATCCAAGGTTCCCGAAAATTGCCGTATTTATCTTTCTTCCTCACAGGAACATGCCGGTCCTGTATTCCTTTCAACTGACACTTGAAAGCCTCCCACATGTCAGATGTTGATTTGCCCTCAAACATCCGCCCCCAATCTATGTTCTTCAGTTCCCGCCTAATATTGTTATAATTAGCCTTCCCCCAATTTAGCACATTCATCCTCGGACCACTCTTATCCTTGTCCACCAGTACTTTAAAACTTACTGAATTGTGGTCACTGTTACCGAAATGCTCCCCTACTGAAACATCTACACCTGGCCGGGCTCATTCCCCAATACCAGGTCCAGTACCGCCCCTTCCCTAGTTGGACTGTTTACATATTGTTTTAAGAAGCCCTCCTGGATGCTCCTTACAAACTCCGCCCCGTCTAAGCCCCTGGCACTAAGTGAGTCCCAGTCAATATTGGGGAAGTTGAAGTCTCCCATCACCACAACCCTGTTGTTTTTACTCTTTTCCAAAATCTGTCTACCTATCTGCTCCTCTATCTCCCGCTGGCTGTTGGGAGGCCTGTAGTATACCCCCAACATTGTGACTGCACCCTTCTTATTCCTGATCTCTACCCATACAGCCTCACTGCCCTCTGAGGTGTCCTCTCGCAGTATAGCTGTGAAATTCTCCTGAACAAGTAGCGCAACTCCACCTCCCCTTTTACATCCCCCTCTATCCCGCCTGAAACATCTAAATCCTGGAACGTTTAGCTGCCAATCCTGCCCTTCCCTCAACCAGGTCTCTGTAATGGCAACAACATCATAGTTCCAAGTAGTAATCCAAGCTCTAAGTTCATCTGCCTTACCCGTAATGCTCCTTGCATTAAAACATATGCACTTCAGGCCACCAGACCCGCTGTGTTCAGCAACTTCTCCCCGTCTGCTCTGCCTCAGAGCCACACTGTCCCTATTCCCTAGTTCTCCCTCAATGCTCTCACCTTCTGACCTATTGCTCCCGTGCCCACCCCCCTGCCATACTAGTTTAAACCCTCCCGTGTGACACTAGCAAACCTCGCGGCCAGGATATTTATGCCTCTCCGGTTTAGATGCAACCCGTCCTTCTTATACAGGTCACACCTGCCCCGGAAGAGCTCCCAGTGGTCCAGATAATGGAAACCCTCCCTCCTACACCAGCTGTTTAGCCACGTGTTTATCTGCTCTATCTTCCTATTTCTAGCCTCACTGGCACGTGGCACAGGGGGTAATCCCGAGATTACAACCCTCGAGGTCCTGTCTTTTAACTTTCTGCCTAGCTCCCTGAACTCCTGCTGCAGGACCTCATGCCCCTTCCTGCCTATGTCATTAGTACCAATATGTACAACGACCTCTGCCTGTTTGCCCTCCCCCTTGAGGATTCCCTCTACCCGTTCGGAGACATCTTGGACCCTGGCACCAGGGAGGCAACATACCATCCTGGAGTCTCTTTCACGTCCACAGAAGCGCCTATCTGTGCCCCTGACTATAGAGTCCCCTATTACTAGTACTCTTCTGCGCTTTGACCCTCCCTTCTGAACATCAGAGCCAGCCGTGGTGCCACTGCTCTGGCTGCTGCTGTTTTCCCCTGATAGGCTATCCCCCCCGACAGTATCCAAAGGGGTATATCTGTTCGAGAGGGGGACAACCACAGGGGATTCCTGCACTGACTGCCTGCCCTTTCTGGTGGTCACCCATTTCTCTGCCTGCACCTTGGGTGTGACCACATTTACATAACTGCGATCTATAGCGCAGTCCTGGGGGATGCCCTGCGGCTGTACGAGCTGGAGCTGCTCGAGGAGGAGGAAGCTACCGGAACCTGCCCCAGAGGAACAGGAGGCAGCTGGTGAGGATGGAGGGCCAGCCACCCAACAAGCCGACGAGGATATGGTGCATAGGAGGCACCGCATAAACTCTTGTGTGCACTGGCACTGCCTGTCATTTGAGGACCTGATGGACCGTGCATGCGTCAAAGACTCCGGCTGAGTAATGATGTATCTGCCAGGTCATTGTGCATCTGGCACCACGGGGGAACGGTGGAGGAAACCCACTCCTGATGGGCTTGAAAGTGAGCGACGCCCTGAACCTTTACGTTACCGGGTCTTTCCAGGCATCGAGTGGGGACTGTTATCGGCCAGGGTTTAGAGAACCCCAAAGTATATCATGGAGTTCACGTGACCCGCAGTTTTTACTAGATTGTGGTATGGGGAGCACACGGCCCACTCTACAGGTGTGGTACAGCAGAAATGGAAAAGTATTTTTTAAAGCAAAACAATGTTTATTCTATGAACTCAAATTAACCTTTTTAAAACATACAGCGAACATCTTAGCAACCATTAATTCAAATACAACCCCCAAAGAATACAACACTAAGTAATCCTTTAAGCTTTCCTTTTAACATCCATAAGACTTAAAACACCTTTTACCAGAAGCACCTCAGGTTAAAGTCACTACTGTTATTAGTTTTAAATCACCAGGATCGATTTACAGTCTTTAGATTACAGAGAGAGACTCTAATACACTTCCTGGCTGTGACTGCAGCGATCCAGCTCTGAAAACGAAACCAAAACACACCCTGCAGCAAAGAGCCTAAAACGAAAGTAAAAAGCTGGCAGACATGCCCAGCTCCACCCACACTCTGACATCACTGCAGTAATAAACACTAATTTCTTAAAGGTACTCTCACTACAGATACTTATATACACACCCATTTATAAACACCCATTTCTTAAAGGTACTCTCACATGACACCTCCCCCCAAGAAAAAAAAAAACCATCAACTTCAAGATGGTTTCATTTTTCACCATCCTTTAAGAAATGCACACAGTAAATATACTTTTTCGTTTCAAAAAACAACACATGCAAACATGTATAATAATATAGTCCATTTTGTTTTCGTTTTTCTTCCTCAAACTGAAATGAAATGAAATGAAATGAAAATTGCTTATTGTCACAAGTAGGCTTCAAATGAAGTTATTGTGAAAAGCCCCTAGTCGCCACATTCCGGCGCCTGTTCGCGGAGGCTGTTACGGGAATCCTTCTTGATTGACAGTCTCTTTGAACAAGAAGGTCTCTGTGCGATCCGTCCATTTCTCTACGCCTCAGCATTTCTCTTGAAAGTCATTTACTTCAGTTCAATCTGATCACAGAGTCCCTTGTAATTCTCCAATGCAGGAGCATTGGTTATCACAGCTTTCAGGCAGTCAAATGCCTGTTGAAAGTCCGCTGTCCATTGAAATTTTTGACGTTTCTTCAGCAAGTCCATCAGTGGAGCAATCACGCTACAAAACATTTGCACAAATGTTCGATCAAATCCACTCATGCCAAGAACGCATTATTTCCCTTCAGCTTGAGGGTATCGGAAACTCCTCAATACTGTTGGTTTCACATCCCGTGTGACCATTCGGCCCTGTCCGATTCTATGGCCAAGGAAAGTGACTTGGGCTTTTCCAAATTCACTTTTGGTTAGGTTTACCACCAAACCCGCCTCCTGAAATCAATCGAATAACTCCATCAGATGTTTTAAATGTTCTTTCCATGTCTGGCTGAAAATTACCAAATTGTCGATGTATACCACACAATTGGGTAATCCTGAAACAACTTTGTTAATTAACCGTTGAAATGTGGCTGGGGCGTTTTTCATGCAAATGGCATAACTTTGAATTGGTATATAGCATCTGGAGTCACAAAAACTGAAATCTCCTTCACCCTTTCGGATAAAGGTACCTGCCAGTAACCTTTAAGTAAATCCAGTTTGGAAATAAAAGCTGATTGTCCCACTTTCTCAATGCAATCCTCCAAATGTGGGATAGGATAAGAGTCCGTTCTTGTAACTGCATTAACCTTTCTATAGTCCACACACAACTATTGGGTACCGTCTGGTTTAGGTACCATCACTATGGGTGAGCTCCATTGGCTGCAACCCACTTCAATATAAATTTTTAAGCATACTCTCACTCTCTTTGTTAACCTGTGCCAATTTTAAAGGGTTAAGTCTGTATGGATGTTGTGTAATTGGAACAGCATTTCCCACATCTACATCATAGCCATTTTAGTACTTCCCAATTTATCTCCACAAAATTGCCCATGTGATATCAATAACTCTTTCAGGTCAGTTTGTTTTTCCTCTGGAAGATAACCCAACAATTTATCCCAATTTTTAAGAAGATCCTCGTTTTACAATTTAATTTGAGGTATGTCAAATTCACAGTCATCTGGATTTGGTTCGTCACTTTGAGTTAGAATCATTAAAACCTCCTCCTTTTTCTCTCCTTCCCTTTCAAGTACCTTTTAAGCATATACGCATGACACACTCGGTGAATTTTCCTTCTATTTGGTGTTTTTACCACATAATTCACCTTAAATTCCTTTCAATCTGATAAAATCCACAAAACCTTGCTTTTGAAGGATCACCCACCACTGGTAACGACACTAAAACTTTACCTCCACTGGCAAAACTACAAACTTTGGATTTCTTGTCCGCTACCCGTTTCATCACATTTTGTGCAACTTTTAAATGTTGTCTAGCCAATTCACCTGCTCTATTTAATCATTCCGTAAAATTTGACATGTAATCCAATAATGTAAGTTCTGATTTCTCACTCACCAATTTTTCCTTAATTAATTTAAATGGTCCTCTTACCTCATGACCAAAAATTAGTTCAAAAGGACTAAATTTGGTTGACTCATTAGGTGCATCCCTAATTGCAAATGGTATAAATGGAATTCGTTTATCCCAATCCTCTGGGTAATCTTGACAATCAGCCCTCAACATTGTCTTTAATGTCTGATGCCACCTTTCTAACGCTCCCTGCGATTCTGGATGGTACGCAGTTGATTTAAATTGTTTTATTCCTAAGCTATCAATTATTTCTTTGAATAATCTTGAGATAAAATTTGATCCTTGATCCGATTGTATTTCTGTGGGTAGTCGATATCTAGTAAAGAATTTAAGTAACTCCTCCACAATCTTTTTAGCTGTAATATTATGTACTGGAATGGCCTCGGGAAACCTAGTAGACACATCCATTATCGTCAAAAGATATTGATTCCCACTTTTCGTTTTAGGAAGCGGTCCTACGCAATCAATTAGGACCCTTGTAAAAGGTTCCTCAAATGCTGGAATGGGTATTAAGGGAGCTGGTTTTATCACTGCTTGAGGTTCCCCTATCACTTGACATGTGTGACATGATTGACAAAATTTAACTACATCTTTATGTAGTCCTGGCCAATAAAAATGTTTTTGGATTTTAGCTTGAGTTTTCCTTATTCCCAAATGACCTCCCATTGGTACCTCATGTGCAACTCGCAACATCTCCTTTCTATACCCTACCGACAATACTACTTGATGAACTTCTGCCCACTTTTCATCCGCCTGCATATGTAAAGGTCTCCATTTTCTCATCAAGACATCACATTTACGGTAATAATACTCTGGTATCCACTCAGATTCCTCTTCCATCTATGTTTTCTGATACATCCATTTTATTTCTATATCTTTTTGTTGTAACTCCGCCAGTTTTTCTGAACTAAAAATATCCACCTCATCCTCCACCTGTTCTTGTTCTTTTTCAACCATCTGATCAAAAATCGTTTCTGATAATTGCACTTCAACTTCATCGTCACTCTGATTTAACTTCTTTTTTTTTCTAAATGTTTTTATTAAAGCTTTTCCAACCAACGTTTTTCCATAACAAAAATCAACAAGAATTATTAAACAAAACAAGGTGGGTGTTATCTTCATACAAAACAAAACTTACAGTATATCAACAGTCCACCCCCCCCCCCCATCTGAGCGGGGGGCAGCAGCGGAAATGTCCCCACCTGCTTTTTAAGAAAGTCCCGGACCTGGAGGTACCTGAACACATTCCCCGGGGGGCAGGCCGAACGTCTCCTCCAGCGCCTGCATGCTGGGGAAAGTCCCGTCTATAAACAGGTCCCCCATTCTCCTAATACCTGCCCTATACCAGCCTTGGAACCCCCCATCTATCCTACCCGGAGCAAATCTGTGGTTATTCCATATCGGGGTCCGCACTGAGGCCCCCTCCTCCTGCCTGTGTCGCCACCACTGCCCCCAAATCCTCAGTGCCGCCGTCACTACCGGACTTGTGGTGTATCGCGCCGGCAAGAACGGCAGCGGCGCCATGACTAGTACCCCTAGTCTGGTGCCTTTGCATCACACCGCCTCCAGCCGCCCCCATGCCGTCCCCTCCTCCATCATCCACTTCCTAATCATGGCCACATTTTCCGCCCAATAATAGCTGCAGAAGTTCGGCAGAGCCAGTCCTCCCCCTCCCCAGCTACACTCCAAGAATGCCCTTTTAACTCGTGGGGTTTTATTCGCCCACACAAATCCTGTAAGAATCCTATTCACCCGCTTAAAAAAGGACTTGGGGATAAAAATGGGGAGGCACTGAAAGACGAACAGGAACCTGGGTGTGGTGATCTGTATATCTGTGTATATCAAGCAAGGGGTCAATGTAGATGCAATACAACTGAGCAATCACTAGAGGGAGCACGGGAGGTATAAAACACACGAACAGGAAGTCAGCACACACTTCACAGGAACGGGAGTGGTAGCAAGACACAGACAGGCAGCTCAAATGTAACTTAAAGTTAAGCACTGAAGAGAAAACAAACTCACAATAAAGCATCTACTTCAACTTCAAGACTACGAGTGTTATTAAGACACAAGGAATAACACATGGTACCAGGTGACTTCAGGATGCTTACTATAACACGACACAAGCTGCAGACACAAAATAACCAAAATGGCAAGGAAAACTCTTACCGGACATTCGACGTGGGAAGACTTCGCTAATTCGATGATATCTGTTGGAACCCCACCTCAGCTGAACACAACCGGTAATTTAAGTAATGACTGGAAAAGATTTAAACAAATGTTCGACATATATATATCATAGATAATGATTTAAAAGCAACCTCAGAAGAAATGAATATAGCTCTGCTCATCGCAGGACATGAAGCTAGAGAAATATACAATTGCTTTAAATACTTGAAAGGTGAAGACAGCACCAAATTAGAAGTAATACTAAAAATATTTGAAGAGCACTGTATGGAATTTGAACAGTATTGTGTGCTCAGAGACCAAATTGCACAGGGAATGAGTGATGCAAAACTCAAATAATCACAACCAGAACAGAAAGGGTTAACTCTGAAAATCGCGATTGAAAAGTCCAGATCGAAAGAGAAAAGTAACTTTAATGTCTTACTAAGCAAAAATGCTGAAATCCACTCTAAAATCGTGTCTAAGCACATTTCACAGTCTGCAGGCAACAAAAGACGGAAATCTGCGTCTGCGCATGCGCAGGAAACCGAAGCCGCACATGCGCAGTGCACAAAAAAGCGCACTGTAAAGGAAGATCGATGTGCGCATGCCCAGTTCAAAGAAAAGATCGCGCCATTCGAAGATGGTTCTGCGCAGGCGCTAGCCGCACATGCGCAGTCTACAAAAAAACGCAGAGTAAAGGAAGATCGATTTGCGCATGCGCAATCGAGCCCCACACATGACGTCTCGAACGTCATGACGTCAGAGGACCCGAAAATTGAAAACAAGAAACTTAAAGCGGTAAAACCCAACTTTCTGACCTCAAAAGACAAAACAATGCCTGAATGTTTACCAGCAGTGAAAGATAAATTTCACAACACCCTGGAACAAGCAGTCTGCACCACCCAAAGTGAAGAGAACGATAACAAATCCGAAACAAAAAAAGATGATTTGTTTTTCGAACAATACTACTCAGACATGGCTGAGTTGGCTGAGTTATTCGGATATGCTGATCACAGCATCAGCAACACGGTTGCAAAGCTCAACACGACTCTACTCATGGTAGATGAATCCAATACCATGATGCCATGGCAGATCGTTGAGATATTGGATGACAGCAATACCCAAGAAGACAACGCCACACAAAGAGCACAGAATGACTCCGTTGAGAGAGCACAGATTGACTCCACAGAGTGAACACTGCACGACTCCACAGAGAGAGCGATGAAAGACCTCACAGAGGGAGTGACGCAAGCCTCCACGGACAGCTCGTTGACAGACTCCAAAATGGAAGCAAACAAACACTCCATTGCGAACGCCATGCATGATCAAAACCATGAAGGTCAACCCACCGTATCGGAGCAACTCACAAGCAGACTATGAAAGTCTACCAAGCTCACATAATCATGAAGAAGACAATGTAAGTCTACCCACTGCATGCGAAAACAATGTCATCACACTCGACATACAGGAGGTGCAGAATCACAGCGAGACTGACAGATCTCAGCTCGTCTGTACAGAAGCACAGAGTAGGGCTACTCATGAGTCCAGAGAGACCACGTCAATTGAAATCTTGAAGATTTTGACTCCAGAAGAGGAGCAGAACAACAACAGCAACAACAAAAACTGCAAGCACAACAGCAAAAACTACAAGAAGCATAACAAAGACAACAACAAGCACGACGAGACGGCGAAAACAATAAAAACAGAAACAACAAGAACGACAACGAAAACAGCAAAGACAGATACGGCAGAAACAACGACAATGAAACAACCTGTACAAAATGGTACAGCGCTGCACATGAAGGACAATACCACAGCACACTGCAAAACATTGATGAGACTACAAACATGCCATGGCATGACAACAAATCGCACAAATTCACATCTGCTCCAGAACAAGCAAGCACACCAGCTTTCAAGGCAAATGACACACTAAATCGATACCACAAGCACAGAAAAAAAGTCCATGTCACTCAACATCAGTGGTTCGATCACTCAAACACCTCGGGATGACTTGTTGGTTACTTAAAAACAAGAACACCGACAACATTCACAACGGAGTTGCAATATCAATATCACCACGTCAACAACGAAAAAGAAAAAACTCAACGAACAAATTCATCAAGTTTGGACTCATAAATGTTTTTATTAAGATTGGACTCATAAATCTTAATTGGCTTTGTAAAATATCCAATATCATCATCACTTGTACAGATATACATATAAGTAATCTAACTGTTTTGTACAATTTTCTTTAACACTGTACAGAAAATATGTGAAGAAAAAAGGGGGGATGTGGTGATCTGTATATCTGTGTATATTAAGCAAGGTGTCAATGTAGATGCAATACAACTGAGCAATCACTAGAGGGAGCACGGGAGGTATAAAAACACACGAACAGGAAGTCAGCACACACTTCACAGGAACGGGAGTGGTAGCAAGACACAGACAGGCAGCTCAAATGTAACTTAAAGTTAAGCACTGAAGAGAAAATGAACCCACAATAAAGCATCTACTTCAACTTCAAGACTACGAGTGTTGTTAAGACACAAGGAACAACACACTGGGGAGAACCATCACCTTCACAGTCTGCACTCGTCCCGCCAGGAAAAGCGGGTGCATGTCCCACCTTTTAAAATCTCCCTCCATCTGCTCCACTAGCCGGGTTAAGTTGAGCCTGTGCAGGGCATCCCAGTTCCTGGCCACTTGTATCCCCAAGTATCGAAAGCTCCTCCCCACTATCTTGCGTGGGAGCTCCCTCAGTCTCTCCTCCTGCCCCTAGCGTGAACCACGAACAGCTCACTCTTCCCCACGTTCAATTTATACCCCGAAAAGCTCCCAAAGTCCCTCAGGATCCGCATGACCTCCCCCATCCCCTCTAGCGGGTCCGAAATGTACAACAACAGGTCATCCGCGTAGAGGGAGACCCGGTGTTCCTCCCCCCCCCCCCCCATGCACCAGCCCCCGCCAATCCCTTGACGTCCTGAGCGCTATGGCCAACGGCTCAATTGCCAGGGCAAACAGCAACGGGGACAGGGGGCACCCCTGCCCCACCCCATGGTGCAGCCTGAAATACTCGGACCTTAGCCGGTTCGTGAACACACTCGCTATAGGGGCCTGATCCAGCAGCTTGACCCACCCTATGAATCCCTCACCAAATCCAAACCTGCTTAACGCTTCCCACAGGTACTCCCACTCCACCCTGTCAAAGGCCTTCTCCGCGTCCATTGCAGCCACCACTTCCGCATCCCCCCCCCCTCCGAGGGCATCATGATAATGTTCAGGAGCCTCCTCACATTCGTGTTCAGCTGCCTGCCCTTGACAAAACCATCTGGTCCTCCCCAATCACTTCCGCGACACAGTCCTCTACTCTGGTGGCCAGAAATTTTGCCAGCAGTTTGGCGTCTACATTCAGGAGCAATATCGGCCTGTAGGACCCACACTGAAGCGGATCCTTCTCCTTCTTCAAAATAAGCGAAATCAATGCCTGCGACATCGTCGGGGGAGGGTCCCTCTCTCCTTTGCCTCATTAAAGGTTCTTAGCAGGAGTGGGATCAGTAGCTCCGAGAACTTCTTATAAAAATCTTCAGGGAAGCCGTCCGGACCCAGGGCCTTGCCCGACTGCATGCTTGCCAGTCCCCTAACTACCTCCTCCAACTCAATCGGGGGCCCCCTGTCCCTCCACCCGCTCCACCTCCACCCTCGGGAACCTCAACTAGTCCATAAACTGCCTCATCCCTTCCCCTCCCTTCGGGGATTCCGACTCGTATAACTTCCCAAGAACTCCCTGAAGACTTCATGGACCCTCTCTGGGCTCAACACCATGTTGCCTTCCTTATCCCGCACTCCCCCGATCTCTCTAGCCGCCTCCCTCTTGCGCAGTTGGTGCGCCAGCATCCTACTTGCCTTCTCCCCATACTCGTAGACTGCCCCTTTCACTTTCCTCAACTGTGCCTCCGCCTTCCCCGTGGTCAGCAAGTCAAACGCCGCCTGCAGTTTCTGGCGCTCGTTCAGCAGCTCCCCCAACCCCCTTCCCGGGCCTCCGCGTACCTCTTGTCTACCCTAAGTATCTCTCCCACCAGCCTCTCCCTCTCCGCCCTCTCGTTCTTCTCTCTGTGGGACCTAATAGAAATTAACTCTCCCCTAACGACCACCTTCAAAGCCTCCCAAACCACTGCCACCGTTACCTCCCCTGTGTCATTCGCTCCCACATATTTCTCAATGCTCCTCCTTTGATTTATCTTCTTGTCTTAACCTGTGACTTTGCGACCTTGTGTGGTAGTATGCATGAGGGGTCATGTGGGACTGTGAAGCCGTGATGTCATTGGCTGACAGATCCCGGGTCCTGGTTGGCTGTTGACCTCTAGCTCCACCCTGAAGGCGGAGTATAAGAACCTGGAGTTCTCCCCCGCAGGCCAGTCAGCTACTGAACTGCGGGGAACAAGTCACGCTTAATAAAGCCTCATCGACTTCATCTCTATTCGTCTCTCGTGAGTCTTTGTGCGCTACAATTTATTAAGCGTGCTTAAAAGAACTATGGAGCTCAGGATCATCCCGGAATGCCTGAGGATCAGCCCCAACGCAGTGAACTCAGCAGCAGTTTTCAAACACTGGCAGACTTGTTTCGAGGCCTATCTCAGAACGGCCCCCGGCCGGGTCACAGAAGACCAGAAACTACAGGTCCTGCACTCGAGGGTAAGCCCGGAAATTTTCCCTCTCGTCGAAGACGCAGAGGATTACCAGACGGCGTTCGCAGCACTAAAAAGCATCTATGTTCGCCCAGTGAACCAGATCTACGCACGCTACCAACTCGCAACGAGACGGCAAAGTCCCGGAGAATCGATAGATGATTTTCTACGCCGCGCTACTAATTTTGGGACGGGCCTGCAGCTGCCCGCCGGTAAACGCGATGGAACACACGGACATGTTGATGCGTGATGCTTTTGTGGCTGGTATGAACTCTTCCCAAATCCGCCAAAGACTTTTAGAAAAAGAGCCGCTAGGACTCTCAGAGGCACGGGCCCTTGCAGCCTCACTAGATGTGGCCGCGCGAAACGCCCGCGCCTACGGCCCCGACCGCGCGGCAGCCCCTTGGGCTCCGTGGACCCCCGTCGCGACAAACCCCCCCCTCCCCCCCACCCCACAGGCTTGCGCGGTTCAGACGCCAAGTCGTCCCGGGGGAGCCCGCTGCTATTTCTGCGGCCAGGCGAAACACCCCCGGCAGCGCTGCCCGGCCCGCGCAGCGACTTGTAAGAGCTGCGGGAAAAAGGGCCATTTCGCGGCTGTGTGCCGGTCCCGGGAGGTCGCCGCGGTCCCCGGCGAACAAGGATTCCTGCGTGCTTCTAACGCTCCCCAACCCCCCCAGCGCCCCATGTACGACCTGCAGGCGCAACCAGTTTGGGTCCCGGCCACCGCTGTCCAGCGCCCCATGTACGACCCGCAGGCGCAACCAGTGTGGGTCCCGACTACCGCTGTCCCCGGAGAACAAGGCGATCTGCGCGTTTCTGACGCTCCCCAACCCCCCCCAGCGCGACCCGCAGGCGCCGCCATTTTGGGTCCCGGCCACCACGAGGGGAGGAGGGGCGCCGCCATCTTGGGATCCCCCAGACCTGTGCGACACATGGAGACGGCCATTTTGTCCACCCCCGCCGCCATCTTGTGACCCCCCAGCCATGTGCGATGCATGGGGGCGGCCATTTTGTTCACCCCCGCCGCCATCTTGGACGGCAACAACAGACCCCAGTGTCGACGGCTCCACGGGGTTCGAGGAAGACGCTCAAACACTACAATCACATCTGGCCTCAATGACGCTGGACCAAGCACGGCCCCGGACGCTCCAGATGACGACAACAACAGTGCTGATAAACGGGCACGAGACACCATGCCTGGTCGACTCCGGGAGCACGGAAAGCTTCATCCACCCCGACACGGTAAGACGCTGTTTTTTGACCATCCGTCCCAGTGCGCAAAAGATTTCCCTAGCTGCAGGATCCCACTCCGTACAGATTAAAGGCTTCTGCATAGTGACCCTAACGGTGCAAGGGAGGGAGTTTAAAAACTACAGGCTCCCCATCCGCCCAAGTGACCACAAGTACACAGCCTTCGAGGCAGACGGGCGATTATACCACTTCCTAAGGGTCCCATTTGGCGTCACAAACGGGGTCTCGGTCTTCCAACGAGAGATGGACCGAATGGTTGATCAACACGGGTTGCAGGCCACGTTCCCGTACCTCGACAACGTGACCATTTGTGGCCACGATCAGCAGGACCACGACGCCAACCTCCAAAAATTCCTCCAGACCGCTAAAGCCTTGAACCTCACATACAACGAGGACAAGTGCGTGTTTAGCACAAACCGGCTAGCCATCTTGGGATATGTAGTGCGCAATGGGATAATAGGCCCCCACCCCGAACGCATGCGCCCCCTCATGGAATTTCCCCTCCCACACTGCTCAAAAGCCCTAAAACGCTGCCTGGGGTTTTTTTCATATTACGCCCAGTGGGTCCCCCAGTACGCAGACAAGGCCCGCCCCCTAATACAGACCACGACCTTCCCTCTGTCGACAGAGGCTTGCCAGGCCTTCAGCCGCATCAAAGCGGATATCGCAAAGGCCACGATGCGCGCCATCGACAAGTCCCTCCCCTTCCAGGTCGAGAGCAACGCCTCCGATGTAGCTCTAGCGGCCATCCTTAACCAAGCGGGCAGGCCCGTGGCCTTTTTCTCCCGAACCCTCCACGCTTCAGAAATCCGCCACTCCTCAGTGGAAAAGGAAGCCCAAGCCATAGTGGAAGCTGTGCGACATTGGAGGCATTACCTGGCCGGCAGGAGATTCGCTCTCCTCACGGACCAATGGTCGGTAGCCTTCATGTTCGATAATGCACAGCGGGGCAAAATTAAGAACGACAAGATCTTAAGGTGGAGGATCGAGCTCTCCACCTTCAACTATGAGATCATGTACCGTCCCGGAAAGCTGAACGAGCCGTCCGACGCCCTATCCCGCGGCACATGTGCCAACGCACAAATTAACCGCCTCCAAACCCTCCACGAGGACCTCTGCCACCCGGGGGTCACTCGGTTCTACCACTTTATAAAGTCCCGCAACCTCCCCTACTCTGTGGAGGAGGTCCGTACAGTCACAAGGAACTGCCACATCTGCGCAGAGTGCAAACCGCACTTTTTCAGGCCGGATGGTGCGCACCTGATCAAGGCTTCCCGTCCCTTTGAACGCCTTGGTGTGGATTTCAAAGGGCCCCTCCCCTCCACCGACCGCAACATATACTTCCTGAACGTGGTGGACGAGTACTCCCGTTTCCCCTTCGCCATCCCCTGCCCTGACATGACAGCGGCCACAGTCATTAAAGCCCTTAACACCATATTCACACTGTTCGGTTGCCCCGCATACGTCCACAGCGACCTCCTTTATGAGTGACGAGCTGCGCCAGTTCCTGCTCAGCAACGGTATAGCCTCGAGCAGGACGACCAGCTACAACCCCCGGGGGAACGGGCAAGTAGAGAGGGAGAACGGCACGGTCTGGAAGACCGTCCTACTGGCCCTACGGTCCAGGGACCTCCCAGTTTCACGGTGGCAGGAGGTCCTCCCGGACGCTCTCCACTCCATCCGGTCGCTACTGTGTACTAGCACTAACCAAACGCCTCATGAGCGCCTCCTTGTCTTCCCCAGGAAGTCCTCCTCTGGAACGTCGCTGCCGACCTGGCTGGCGGTCCCAGGACCCATCCTGCTCCGAAAACATGTGCGGGCGCACAAGTCGGACCTGTTGGTCGAGAGGGTTCGCCTCCTCCATGCGAACCCGCAGTACGCTTACGTGGAGTACCCCGACGGCCGACAGGACACGGTCTCCCTGCGAGATCTGGCGCCCGCCGGCAACACGCACATCCCCCCGACACCAATCACCCCCTCCCTGCCACCGGCGCACCCCGCGAGCGCCCCCTTCCCGGGGGGATCGGTCCTCCTCCCAGGTCCGACCAGAAGTGAAGCAGAAGCAGAAACCGTAAGGCTCCCGGAGACGACAACACGGGAACAAGCACCAACACCGGGGCCGAGGCGATCGACGAGGACGACCAGACCGCCCGACCGACTTGTGGCACCAATGTAACACTACTATATTGTGGACTGTAACGAGAACGTTTTCCTTTTCCCCCTTTTACTGTAAATAGTTCAAAACAAAGAAACCTCTGTACATGCTGTGATGACATGCAAACGTTTTCCTCCCAGGACCAGCCTTGTAAACCCTTACCACCATACGAAGCACCACCCCGCCGGGTTCATTTTTAACAAGGTTTTCCCCAGGGTAGAGGGGTCAATTACTAGGGGGCATAGGTTTAAGGTGAGAGGGGCAAGGTTTAGAGTAGATGTACGAGGCAAGTTTTTTAATCAGAGGGTAGTGGGTGCCTGGAACTCGCTACCGGAGGAGGTAGTGGAAGCAGGGACGATAGGGACATTTAAGGGGCATCTTGACAAATATATGAATAGGATGGGAATAGAAGGATACGGACCCAGGAAGTGTAGAAGATTGTAGTTTAGTCGGGCAGCATGGTCGGCACGGACTTGGAGGGCCGAAGGGCCTGTTCCTGTGCTGTACATTTCTTTGTTCTTTGTTCTTTGTAAGGGGTGAATGTGGTAGTATGCATTAGGGGTCATGTGGGACTGTGAAGCCGTGATGTCATTGGCTGACAGATCCCGGGTCCTGGTTGGCTGTTGACCTCTAGCTCCGCCCTGAAGGCGGAGTATAAGAACCTGGAGTTCTCCCCCGCAGGCCAGTCAGCTACTGAACTGCGGGGAACAAGTCACGCTTAATAAAGCCTCATCGACTTCATCTCTATTCGTCTCTCGTGAGTCTTTGTGCGCTACACCTTGTTACTACACAATCTGGAAAAATCCCAGGCTATTCGTCCTTCAACACTTCAGTTGTCTGATTTTCCACTGGCTTATCAACCGCAGTAGGCATCACTCCCACCTGCGATCCAGCTATATCATTACCCAAAATAAACTGTGTTCCTGGACAAGATAGTTTCTCTATTACTCCTGCTACCACTTCACCACTCTTCACTGGACTTTCCAACCTTACCTTATATAATGGAACACTACTCTCACCCTGAATTCCACATATTACCACCTTTTCTTGCAACATTCTTCCCAAATTACATAACTCCTTTACCATTAATGATTGACTAGCTCCCGTATCTCTTAAAATTGTGACTTCTTTACCTGCTCCTCCTGATACACAGAGTAGACTTTACCCCACAAATAAATTATTTAAAGAGATCTGGCACCTTCTTATCAATCACCTCTTGATCAGGCTGTACAATCTTTTGTACCTCCTTCGCTTCACTTGGGCTTTCCTTTACCACTTTAACAAATCCCATTGTCTTATCCTGTTTTACCACATCAGCCTTCCCAGTGCTTTTCTTCAACCACCAACACTGTGACTTTACATGGCCTAGTTTATTACAGTGAAAACATTTGAAACTTTTCATTTCTTTTCCACCCTCCTGGATTTCTTTTTTAATCTGAGGTACACTCTCATTATTATCTCCCGTCAGATCACCTTTACCTTTACCACTTGAGTATTTCTCATGTCCCCAGTTTCTGTCCCTCACAAGCTGAAGCTGATGTCGGAAACCAAACTTTGATTTATGAATTAATTCATAATCATCTGCCATTTCTGCTGCTAATCTCACAGTTTTAACCCTCTGCTCTTCTACATGAGTTCTCACTACATCAGGAATTGAATTTTTAAACTCCTCCAAAAGTACAATTTCTCTGAGAGCTTCATACGTTTGGTTTATTTTCAAAGCCCTTATCCACCTCTCAAAATTACTCTGTTTGAACCTTTCAAACTCCATGTATGTTTGACCATGTAGAACATAAAACTGTGCAGCACAGTACAGGCCCTTCGGCCCACGATGTTGCGCCGAACTAGCCTGAAACTAAGATCAAATCAACCTACTCCCAATCATTCTCGTGCACTCCATATGCCTATCCAATAACCGCTTAAGTTCCTAAAGTGTCCGACTCCACTACCATAGCTGGGAGTGCGTTCCATGTCCCAACCACTCTCTGAGTAAAGATCTTACCTCTGATATCCCTCCTATATCTTCCACCATGAACCTTATAGTTATGCCCCCTTGTAACAGCTACATCCATCCGAGGAAAAAGTCACTGAACGTCTACTCTATCTATCCCTCTCATCATCTTATACACCTCAATTAAGTCACCTCTCATCCTCCTTTGCTCCAATGAGAAAAGCCCTAGCTCCCTCAACCTTTGCTCATAAGACCTACCCTCCAATCCAGGCAGCATCCTGTTAAATCTCCTTTGCACACTTTCCAATGCTTCCACATCCTTTCTATAATGAGGTGACCAGAACTGCACACAATACTCCAAATGTGGTCTAACCAAGGTCTTACACAGTCGCAGCATAACCTCACAGCTCCGAACTCAATCCCCCTGTTAATAAATGCTAACACACTATAGGCTTTCTTCACGGCTCTATCCACTTGGGTGGCAACTTTCAGAGATCTATGGACATGAACTCCGAGATCTCTCTCCTCCTCCACATTCTTCAGAACCCTGCCATTAACCCTGTAATCCGCATTCAAATTTGTCCTACCAAAATGAATCACCTCACACTTATCAGGGTTAAACTCCATCTTCCACTTTTCATCCCAGCTCTGCATCCTATCAATGTCTCTTTGCAGCCTACAATAGCCCTCCACATTATCCACTACTCCACCAATCTTGGTGTCATCAGCAAATTTACTAACCCTCTTCAACTCCATCATCCAAGGCATTGATAAAAATCACAAATAGCAGAGGACCCAGCACTGATCCCTGTGGTACACCGCTGGTGACTGGGCTCCAGGATGAAAATTTACCATCTACCACCACCCTCTGTCTTCAATGTGATAGCCAGTTACTGATCCAATCGGCCAAATTTCCCTCCATGCCATGCCTCCTTACATTCTGCATGAGCCGACCATGGGGCACCTTATCAAACGCCTTACTAAAATCCATGTATACGACATCAACTGCTCTACCTTCATCTATGTACTTAGTTACCTCCTCAAAGAATACAATCAAACCTGTGAGGCAAGACTTTCCCCTCACAAATCCGTGCTGACTATCCTGGATTAAGCTGTATCTTTCCAAATGATCATAAATCCTATCCCTCAGGATCCTTACCAATAATTTATCTATGACCGAAGTGAGACTAACCGACCTATAATTCCCAGGGTTATACCTAGCCCCTTTCTTGAACAAGGGGACAACATTCGCCTCTCTGCAGTGTCCTGGCACTATTCCTGTAGACAGTGAGGACATAAAGATCAAAGCCAAAGGCTCTGCAATCTCATCCCTCGCCTCCCAAAGAATCCTAGGAAATATCCCATCAGGCCCAGGGGACTGATATATCCTCAGGCTTCGCAAAATTTCTAACACATCTTCCTTCCGAACACCTACCTCCTCCAGCCTACCAGCCTGTATTGCACTATCCTCCTCAACAACATGGCCCCTCTCCTATGTGAACACTGAAGAAGAGTATTCATTTACGGCCTCTCCTATATCTTCAGACTCCATGCACACGTGCGCCTACTGTCTTTGACCGGCCCTAACTTCACCTTGGTCAATCTTTTATTCCTTACATAAGTGTAAAATGCCTTGGGGTTTTCCTTGATCCTACCCGCCAAGGACTTTTCATGCCCCCTCCTAGCTCTCCTTAGCCCTTTCTTGAGCTCCTTCCTAGCTATCTTGTATCCCTCAAGTGCCCTAACTGAACCTTGTTTTCTCATCCTTACATAAGCCCCCTTCTTCCCCTTGACAGACATTCAACCTCTTTGTAAACCATGGTTCCCTTACTCGACCATTTCCTCCCTGCCTGACAGGGACATACATATCAAGGACACGCAGTATTTGCTCCTTGAACAAGCTCCACATCTCAATTGTGCCTATCCCTGACAGTTCCTGTTTCCATCTTATGCCCCCCAATTCTTACCTAATCGCATCGTAATTACCCTTCCCCCAGTTATAAACCTTGCACTGCTGTATGTTCCTATCCCTCTCCATTGCTATAGTGAAAGTCACCGAATTGTGGTCACTATCTCCAAAGTGCTCTGCCACAACCAAATCTAACACTTGACCCGGTTCATTACCCAGTACCAAATCCAATGTGGCCCCGCCTCTTGTCGGTCTATCCACATATTGTGTGAGGAAACCTTCCTGCACACACTGCATAAAAACAGCCCCATCCAAACTATTTGAATTATCGTGGTTCCAATCAATATTTGGAAAGTTAAAGTCACCCATGCCAACTACCCTGTGACTACCGCACCTATCCAAAATCTGCATTGCAATCTTTTCCTCCACATCTGTTACTGTTTGGGGGCCTATAAAAAAGTCCTAACAAAGTGACCGCTCCTTTCCCATTTCTAACTTTAGCCCACACTACCTCAGTAGACAGATCCTCCTCAAACTGCCTTTCTGCAGCCATTATACTATCCTTGATTAACAATGCTACTCCTCCACCTCTTTTACCACCTTCCCTAATCTTCCCTAATCCCTAAAATTCTTTCCTTAAATTTCTGAACCTTTGTCTGTAGGCTTCAGGCACTAGTTCATATGCACCTAAGATGGATTTTTTCACCTCCTCATACGTCTCAGATACCTTCTCCTGTAGTGATGCACACACTTCACTAGCCCTACCTACCAGCTTTGTTTGAATCAGTAATACCCACATGTCCTGTGGCCATTTCATTTGTTTAGCTACCTTCTCAAATGAAATGAAAAAGGCTTCTACCTCCTTCTCGTCAAACCTTGGCAATGCTTGAACATATTTCAATAGATTCCCACCAAGCCTTCGACTATGACGCTCTTTCTCTCTATCCTCATTACTATCCACCAACTGTACGTTTCCCTTTATGTCTGCCAATTTTAACTGAATGTCATGTTTCATGGCCATTTTCTGAAGTTCAAACTCTCTCTCGTTATCTTTTTCCCTGATCTGTGTCTCCCTTTCTCTTTCTTTTTGTTCTGCTAGGGCTATTCTTTCTGTTTTCCTTTCTTCTCTCTCTTTTTCCTCTCTCTCTCTTTCTCTTTCTTTTTCCTCTCTCTTTCGTATTCAAGCTGCTTTAATTCTTTCTCATGTTCCATTTGTTTAATTTGTAACTGAATTTTTGCCATTTCCAATGAGTCAAACTGTATCTCAGGCAACTTTAAATGCTTAGCCACCGCCATAATTACCTCATCTTTTCGCATTTTGTCAGGTAATGTTAACTGCAATGTTTTTGCCAAATCTAACAGTCTGCTTTTAGTCTCTGTCTGTAAGGTACTGCGTGTAACCGTCTCCACCCCCAAAAACCTCTGAGCCTCTGAAAGAGCCATTGTCCACAACACACTCCCTACTTAAACTAAAATACCACACCTGAAAAGCATCCACAATATGCTCACCCGTCACTGTCTAAGTTCACTAAGCCAATCCAATAGATAGACTTTTATCCCCCTCGAACCCCCAATTTGTTATAAGCCAGGGTTTAGAGAACCCCAAAGTGTATCATGGAGTTCACCTGACCCGCAACTTTTAATAGATTGTGGTATGGGGAGCACACGGCCCACTCTACAGGTGTGGTACAGCAGAAATGGAAAAGTATTTTTTAAAGCAAAACAATGTTTATTCTATGAACTCAAGTTAACCTTGTTAAAACATAGAGTGAACATCTTAGCAACCATTAATTCAAATACAACCCCAAAGACTGCAACACTAAGTAATCCTTTAAGCTTTCCTTTTAACATCCATAAGACTTAAAACACCTTTTACCAGAAGCACATCAGGTTAAAGTCACTACTGGTATTAGTTTTAAATCACCAGGATCGATTTACAGTCTTTAGATTACAGAGAGAGACTCTAGTACACCTTCTGGCTGTGACTGCAGCTATCCAGCTCTGAAAACGAAACTAAAACACACCCGGCAGCAAAAAGCCTAAAACGAAAGTAAAAAGCTGACAGACAGCCCAGCTCCACCCACTCTGACATCACTGCAGTAATAAACACCCATTTCTTAAAGGTACTCTCACTACAGATACTTATATACACACCCATTTCTTAAAGGTACTCTCACATGACAGGACCTAACCGGGATCTCACAGAGCTCGGTGCACAGGCGCATCTGTTACGTCACGGAGGCCCTATGTGCCCAGTTGGCACAATATATCCACCACTTCAATGTAGACCGAGCCCACCAGGATGCCCGGGCAGAGAGGTTCGCCACCATCGCCGTGATGCCCCGGGTCCAAGGGGTGATCGACAGGATGCATACCACCCACCGGGCACCCGCAGATGACAGGCCAATCTTAACAAACTGAAAGGGGTTCCACACGATGAACGTACAGTTGATATGTGACCATCAGATGTGCATCATGCACGACTGCGCCCGATAGTCAAGATGTGTGCACAATGTCTTCATCCTAGCACAGTCGACGGTTCCTGGCCTCTTCGAGGTGAAGCCCTGGCTGGGGGCTTGACTCTTGGGTGGCAGGGGTTACCCATTGCAGTCGTGGTTGATGCTACCTGTCCGGCTGCCGCAGACAGAGGCAGAGACCCGCTACAACGACACCCATACAGCGACCAGGAGTGTGATCTTTCGATGAGTCGGCATCCTGAAGATGTGGTTCAGGTGTGTGGACTGAACTGGAGGGGCCTTCCAGTAGATCGCTGGCCGGGTCCCCACATCGTGGGGGCCTGTTGTGTCATCCACAACATCACGGTTCAGAGCGACGACATGCTGGAGGAGGAGAATGAACGCCAGGCCTCGTCTGATGAAGACGATGCAGGGGAGAGCGAGAGTGGACAGGACAGGGGGGCTGGCCAGGCACGGGAGGCCACACAACATGTGCGCCAGGGCCAACGAGCACGGGACGCTCTGATTTCCCCCAGGATCACTGTCTAGGACGGGGATTGGCCAGGGGCAGAGCGGAACACTGGAGCATTGAGCGCTGCCAGGACCGCAGTCCCTGGGCCAAGCCCACCCCGAACATCTGCCTATTGCACCCCCGACCCCCACTCTGTGGCCAGCCCGGACCAGCCCACCCCTCACATCCTTTTGACAGAGCACCAAGGCAGTTTATAACATTGTGCACAGGTGTTGAATATGAAAACATATATACAGCGTTGTGCCCTAAACTGTGCCCTTCACTCGCGCCAACTTGCGGGCCCTAATACTACACCGAGGTGGATCCCCAGATGGTACATCAGGAGTGGAGACGACTTGGCAGCATGGTGGCGCAGTGGGTTAGCACTGCTGGCTCACGGCGCGGAGGTCCCAGGTTCGATGCCCGCTGTGGGTCAATGTCCATGTGGGGTTTGCACATTCTCCCGTGTCTGTGTGGGTTTTGCCCCCACAACCCAATGCTGTGCAGGGTAAGTGGATTGGCCATGCTAAATTGCCCCTTAATTGGAAAAAATTAATTGGGCATTCTAAAAAAAATTTAAAAACAAAAAGGGAGTGGAGGCGACCCACTGTGATTCCCGCCTTATGACCTGGTCCCCTTTGGCGGCCGTCCTCTTGGGCGACTGTGTCTGGATGGGCCATGTCAGCCAGTGCCTGGGCAATGTCACCGATGCTCTCAGCCATGACATGCTGTGACTGGGCCACGCTGACTCCTCTAAGCGGTGCACCAGTTTCGACGTTCTGAGGGCATTTTCTATGAACAGGGGGAGAACGCAGACTGTCTTCTTGCACATCAACTCAAGAAGCAGGCAGCCTTCCAAGAAATTCCTCAATTTTGGATCAAAGAAGGTAATCTTGCCTCAGCCCCTCTCCAGGTAACTATGGCTTTCAGTACGTTTTACTGTGAGCTACATGAGTCAGAGCCTCCTCCAGGTACTTCAAACATGGTGGGGTTTCTAGATGGTTTACATACCCCGAACATTGAGGAAGGCAGGAAACGGGAACTGGAAACCCCCTTTAGCCCAGAAGAAATACGGAAATGTATCGGTCGGCTGCAATCTGACAACATCCCCGGTCCTGATGGCTTCCCACCCGAATTTTAGAAGAGGTTCTCAGAACAACTAATACCTTTAATTTTGGACATGCTCAATGATTCACTGTCTTGGGGATCATTACTCCCATCCTTGGCCCAAGCCACAATCTCGGTGCTCCTGAAGGAGGGTAAGGACCCAGTGGAGTGTGGGTTAGAACACTGTAGTTTAGTCGGGAAGTATGGTCGGCACGGGCTTGGAGGGCCGAAGGGCCTGTTCCTGTGCTGTACATTTCTTTGTTCTTTGTTCATTTCACTCCTTAACACGGATGTTAAGATACTGGTGAAAATCCTGGCAACCCTAATGGAGCCATGTCTTCCTGATATCATTTCAGAGGATCAGACAGGTTTTATCAAAGGTAGACAGTTATTGGCCAATGTCCGATGTCTCTTTAACATTGTCCTATCCCCCTCATCTGCTCAGGAACCTGAAGTTGTAGGGTGATAAAGCATTTGATAGGGTGGAGTGGAACTACCTTTTTGAGATCTTGGATAGATTCGGTTTTGGTCCCAAATTCTCCTCCTGGGTTTCTTTGATGTACAATTCCCGAAAGCCAACATCCGCACAAATATGACCTCCTCTGAATGCTTTCTGCTAGGCAGGGGCACTAGATAGGGCTGCCCCCTTTCTCTATTGCTCTTCGCCATGGTTTAGCTCACTGGGCTAAATCGCTGGCTTTTAAAGCAGAGCAAGGCAGGCCAGCAGCACGGTTCAATTCCCGTAGCAGCCTCCCCGAACAGGCGCCGGAATGTGGCGACTAGGGGCTTTTCACAGTAACTTCATTGAAGCCTACTCGTGACAATAAGCGATTTTCATTTCATTTTTCATTTCATTGAAACTCTGCCGATAGTGTTGAGGTCATCAGTGGGTGGAGGGGAATAGAATCATAGAATTTACAGTGCAGAAGGAGACCATTCGGCCCATCGAGCATCTCTTAGAAAGAGCACCCCACCCAAGGTCCACACCTCCACCCTATCCCCATAACCCAGTAAACCCCACCCAACACTAAGGGCAATTTTTGACACTATGGGCAATTTAGCATGGCCAATCCACCTAACCCGCACATATTTGGACTGTGGGAGGAAACCGGAGCACCCGGAGGAAACCCACACACACACATGGGGAGAATGTGCAGACTCCGCACAGACAGTGACCCAAGCCAGGAATCGAACCTGGGACCCTGGAGCTGTGAAGCAATTGTGCTATCATGAATACTTCGGGAGGGAGAGGAGCACCGGATCTCAGATACACAGGTGATCTACCTTTATACATTACGGATCCAGCCTCCCCAATAGAAAACATCATGAAGATACTCACGAGATTTGGCACATTCTCAGGCTATAAATGGAATGTCAGTAAAAGTGAGTGTTTCCCAGTGAACTCAATGGCCAGCGGGGCTCAGCTTGGTTCGCTGCTGTTTTGCCTCTCGCCCTCTAATTTCTGATATCTGGGAATCCGTGTGGCCCATAACTGTGCCCTACTCTACAAACTGATCATTTTAAGCCTCATCAGCAAGATCAGATTGGACTTACAGAATAATGTCCCCTGACTCTAGCGGGCAGGATCCAAACTGTTAAGATGAATCTGCTACCTAGATTTTTGTTCTTATATCAAAGTATCCCCATTTTTTTACCCAAAGCATTTTTTATTACGGCCAACAAATTAATATTGGCATTTGTCCGGACAGGTAAAAGTGTCAGAGGCTTCAGAGAGACAGAGGATCAGGGGGCTTGGTCCTCCCCAATCTCTTGTCTTATTACTGAGCTGCCAATATGCAGAAAATGCTACAATGACTGTCAGATCGAAACCAAACTGGAGTAGATTAGAGGCATGGTCTTTTGCCACAGCCTCCTCCTTACACACCATAATTACCACATCGCTGCCCTTCTCCCCGGTGGGTCTTTCCTCGCACTATGTGGTGATTCCATGCCTCAGGATTTGGAAGTAGTTTCGGCAGCATTTCAATCTCCTCCCACTGTCTTCTCTTGCCCTGACATGTGACAGCTATCTCTTCTTCATGCCTTTGGGCTTGGATCTATTGTTCAGGTCCTGGAGAATGGGAGGTCTGGTGCACTTTGGGGATTTATTCCTAGATGGAAGCTTTGCCAGCCTTGAAAAACTATCAGACGGATACAATCTGTCTGGCCCCAACCTTTTTTTTCAAATTTGGGATTTCTCACGTAAGTTTTTTTGTCCTTCCCATGCCCCCCCCCCCCCCCCCCCCCTTCTTCCCTGCTAGTAAAAGGTACTGACCTTGGCACAGCAGGGGACAGGGCTAATTTCAAACTGTACAGCCTCATTCTATCTTTGGATCATGCCCTCTGTGTGTATATTTTTGGCTATATGTATATTACTGTTTATATTTGATAATTCAATAAAATGTTTATTTTTGAAAAATCACTCTCTCTGCCTCTTTTATTTCTTTCACTTAATCATGCCTTTCGTTTCCTCTTCATTTTACTTCCTGCATAGCATTGAAACTTAATTTATCGTTTTTACTTTTTACTTCCTGCGTTTAGACTCTGTGGATGAGATTTTAATTCCTTCACTTATACAGAGTTAAAATTGGATCCGGCTTGTCTCAGTCGGGCATCTTTGCTTGGGATGGTTGAAGAGCCTTGCTGCTGCTCGCCCTGTTCACAAACACCACAGATTCCCCATAGGAAGTGCCACAATGTGTCTAATGATAGCAAGTCACTGCTCAGAAGCACCATGTAAAGTCTGTGGGCAGCTGTCAGCAGAGTGAATGGCAAGCACCATTATTTTGCCACTGACTACAAAACTGGGCCCTTATTGACAAGAACTGGCTCATTCTTCGGGCTGCACGGTAGCACAGTAGTTAGCACAGTTGCTTCACAGCTCCAGGGTCCCAGGTTTGATTCCCGGCTTGGATCAGTCACTGTGCGGAGTCTGCACGTTCTCCCTGTATCTGCATGGGTTTCCTCCGGGTGTTCAGGTTTCCTCCCAACTGTGCAGATTAGGTGGATTGGCCATGCTAAATTGCCCTTAGTGTCCAAAACGTTAGGTGGGGTTACTGGGTTATGGGGATAGGGTGGAGCTGTGGGCTTAGGTAGGGTGCTCTTTTCAAGGGCTGGTGCAGACTCGATGGACCGAATGGCCTCCTTCTGCACTGTAACTTCTATGAAAAGTAGCACGGTAGCATTGTGGATAGCACAATTGCTTCACAGCTCCAGGGTCCCAGGTTCGATTCCGGCTTGGGTCACTGTCTGTGCGGAGTCTGCACATCCTCCCCGTGCGTGCGTTTCCTCCGGGTGCTCCGGTTTCCTCCCACAGTTCAAAGATGTGCAGGTTAGGTGGATTGGCCATGATAAATTGCCCTTAGTGTCCAAAATTGCCCTTAGTGTTGGGTGGGGTTATTGGGTTATGGGGATAGGGTGGAGGTGTTGACCTTGGGTAGGGTGCTCTTTCCAAGAGCCGGTGCAGACTCGATGGGCCGAATGGCCTCCTTCTGCACTGTAAATTCTATGATTCTATGAATCTGCAGGTAGGGAAGCAGTCACAACTAAAGATTAATAGTGTTTTTTTAAAAATCTATGGTTGCAACCTTAGCCGATGCGATGAACTTATTTTCTTTCTGCTGGCATGTAGATCCGAGAATTGGACTCCACTTCCCTTGAACACTTGCACCATCATTCTCAGTGGATGTGGGCCCACAGGCCAAAGTTGCTGCTAATTTGGAGCTCAGTTGGGAATTTCACAGAAAGGCCGCATGATTGACTGCTCTGCGGGGGGGAGCGGGGGGTGGTTGCTGAATGAGAGATTTGTGCAGTAGGAAATGTTCTTCGGAAATTCAGGTTGAAGCAAGCTGGTGGAGATGAAGAAAATGAGCTTTACATTATATTTGGCTGCCTCGGATCTGATTTGAGCGTGTTAAATGGCGACACAGGATTTTGCTATTTCCCTGCACTGATATGTCAGACGGCTACACCCATGCATCAAATAATGGCATGATATCACCTATATACAGGTTTGAAATGAATGTTGGCATTCCATTGCAGTTCTGTAATGCTGATATGCAATAGCCTAAGGCAAATTAAGAAAACAGATTTTCTTCAATCGTGTTTCTTAACGCAAATGTATAACATTAATCTTTTCAGCTTCTGAATCCAGTACACTGGTAGCAGTCGGAAAGTACTGGTTTCAACGCTTATCCTATAGCTACTCCCCAGAACTTACCCATCTCAACATGATTCATCCAACACATGTGCCTCTACCACTCAGCCAGTCCCTAGATGAATTGTCCCGAATTCTCCATAAACTCGAATGAGGGAATTTCAGAAATCGTCCCAGGAAATCCCACCGAGAGTCTTTCGTTTGCTGTTTAGTGTTTGTTAATAGCACAGGAGCGACCACCAGAGGACAATTGACACTGCAGTGGGCCACCACATATCGAGTCAAGTGTCCAGAAGTCTGATCAAAGGGTGATGTTAAAGAGCTGCCTGCCTTTACCGTGAGCAATCTTCAAGCTGTAACGCGGCTTTGCTTGAATCCTTCAATTTCTGAACTTTGGGGTTAAACAGGAAAGTAGCTGGAATCCACCTATTTGGCAATACGCTCAGTGTCATGTATCACTCATTTGAAGTGTGCGACGTTACTCACAGGTTTACCGCCTTAAATATCTCGCCCAGTTTAAGCGGGCTGGTGGGTGTGCCTCACTTTTTTTATGATAATTTCCAACTCTCAGCCACTTTGGCCACAGCTCCACACTGCAAGGTATGCACAAGGACGCGGTCCAAGCGGGAGGGAAAGCGCGCTGGAGTCGGTGGAATGAAGCAAAGAGAAGGCAACTTGACCATTCCGCTGAGTGGTGAGGAGTTCAGCCCCGCCACTTGCCCTCTGTACTCTCTGACACTGACAGCTCAGCCTTCACCCCGGGACGGCGGCTCAAATGAAGGAAATCCCCGGGCAGAGGAGCAGAGGAAGACTTCAACCGGGGCATCGCCAACCGCTGGACTTTGGGAAGTGGCCCCGCTTGGTGTGTGTGTGTATGTGTGAGCGTGAGAGAGGCAGAGAGAGAGAGAGGTGAGTTGACTGGAGAGAGGGAGGGAGGGGACGGAGGGAGGGGGTGAGTTGTGCAGCTGGTTTGCTCGCTGGGGTTGTGGAAATGACAGGATTGTCAATAACAGTGAAACCAGTCTGCCGGAGGTGGGTGGGCGGTGGGGGTCACTGGGGTCCATCTCGCTCCTGTTGTCAGGTCCTTTCAACAATACAGATGTGAATGTCACAATTTCCGGGTAAAAGAACACTCGTGTGCATTGCCAGTACTTTGTGTTTGTGTACAGCGTCACATACACTGCAGCGCGCCCCCGTCCATTTGGCCCAATGTTGCACTTTATTCCATTTGACTTGTGCTGTAACGGGAGGTCACTCTGTGCTAGAATGGCACAGGGAAAGGGAAAGGGGCCATTGGGGTGGGGGAGGGGAAGACTCTCGTACTTAATCGGAAATGTTTTGAAGTTGCTGTCACAGCGATTGTGTTCCGCAGGAAGGTGGGGGGCTCCCGTAGGTGAAATCAGTTCGGCTCCCGTAGGTGAAGTCAGTTCACAACTCCTGCATTGTCATAGCGCCCACGGACCTCGTGGTTGTACTGTCAATAAATCCGGTTTATTCAGCAACCGCGCCCGTACCCCCACCCCTCCTCTCCGTCCCAATATTTTAGATGAGCTCGGTTGGATACATTCCCCATTTACTTTGGGCGTGGTGGTAAAATAGATTTTTTTTAAAGCCTGGTTCAGCCCATGGGAAGATCAGTCAGTGAGTTTAGTCATCTGCCGAGAATAATGAGAAAGGCTATTATCCGATTGTTAAGTGCTAACCCTCCTCCTAAATCGTTTTTTTAAAACTTCCCGTCGCATGTCAGAAACCTGACGTTAATTGCAGCAACAAACAATAAATATTGTGGTGAAATCTAGTTCCGCACCAGTTGCTTCCTCATGTGAGCCCATCCAGGCAGAGAGGGCTGTTAGGTTTGCACAGAAATTGGCCCCAGTGCTAATAATCCTTAGTATTCTTTTCTTCTAAAAATGTGAAATTATTTTATTGAAGCTTTCAATCAGCGTCCGCCAAAAGCTATGTGCATTGATAAATAAATATCGTCAAACACGTTTTAAAAAAAAATTATGTTGACACCAAGAGCTGAATTGTAAAGGTGCAATTTTCCAGTCTTGTTGCTCGCTCGCTCGAGTGAAACGAGGCCGGTGAATAGCAGGACAGGTGGAAATCGAGTGCGGCGCCAGGCGACAAACAGTTTGTGATGCATTCGTCCGGCTCCCGTAGGTGAAATCAGGATCTTGCGGTAGTGTGGTGAGAAACCAATTATCACTACTTAAACCCTATTTCCATACAATTAACAGGAGCAACCCCATATCCAACAGCCATCCGCCATTCATCAGTCTCCCCAGCAAGTGGCCACGCTGGTGCCGATTAATTCTCCTTTTGTAAAACCTGAACCTGGCGGGTGGGCTCACGGAGCCGAGGAGGTGAGAAGCCATCTTCGCTCTCAGGCATTGAGCCATGGGGCATGGGGCCCTCTGCGCCATTTGCCAACCACGGCATTGGTGACCACTCTGTCCTCGGCCATCCACATCACCTCCAGGGTCTGTTCCTCGAATGTCGTGAGGATTATGTCTGACATGCCTCGGCCAGTCTGGGCCCTCTCGCAGGGATTGTGGGAAAGCTTCTCCTGCAGAGTCACAGAGAGGGCATCATCAGCCACACGTGTGGCTCATAGTGCTGGGGGTGGGTGTGAAGGGGGGGTTCGGGTGATGGGATGGTTGAGATGAAGAGAGAGGGGTGTGAAGGGTAGATTGGGGGCAGATGGGGGGTTGGTCAGCTTTGGGGATGGGAAGGTTGAGGGGGGGGGGGGTCAACTCACCCATGCTGCTTGGTGTAGTTTGTTGACCTGGGTAAAGAAATTTGAACTGACGTTGCCATTGCAATGCACAGTCATTTAATTCATGTTAAGATAAAAGAGAATCCAAAGGCCTTTTACAGGCATGTACTCAGTAAAAGGATCAGTGATGTCAGAAGGCATTGGCTGAGGCACAAGATGAGTTTTTTTGCATAAACTAAAGAAGAGAACTTTGCCAAACAGTAAACGAGGAGGTTGCCAGGATACTGGATGACATAAAAATTGAAGGAATGACAGTACTTAAAGCGGCTGTCACCTGACCTGCTTGGGATGTATCCATGTTTGTTGAGGGTAGAACCTGTAATAATGTTGGCCATAATCATCCCATCCTCCAAGATTCAGGGTGCCAAGGTCTGGAAGATTGCAAATGTTACTGCACCTGGCTCAAGCAAGGAGGGAAGGCTAACCTGGCAATGCAAGGCCAATCAGTCTAACATCGGTGATGAGGAAACTTATAAAAACACACATCTGGGAGAAAATTACCAGCCATGTGAACAAGCTGGGACTAATAAGTGAGAGCCAGTACAGATGTGTTAAAGGAAATAAAGACTCAGCAAGTCTGGAAGCATCTATGGAGAGAGAAAATCTATGGAGAGAGGGGCTTTTCACAGTAACTTCATTGAAGCCTACTTGTGACTAAGGGCTATATTGCCCATAGTGTCCAAAAAGGTTAGGAGGGGTTATGGGGATGGGGTGGAAGTGAGGGCTTAAGTGGGTCGGTTCAGACTCGATGGGCCGAATGGCCTCCTTCTGCACTGTATATTCTACGTAAATCTATGTAACAGGTGATTATTATTATTATTAATAATAAACAGTGGTAATGGGCTGGATTCTCCATTCTGGAGACTAAGTGCTGATGCCAGCATTGAATGTGTCGACTTTCATGACAGGAAATTCGGTGCCGACCCCTCACTGATTCCAGTACCGGTGAGGGACTAGCACCAGCGCCGACTGAAACACCCGCCGCCGTGCCGAAAATGGCTGGAGAATGGCCGGGTCCTGGGCCGCTCATGCGCGCGGCTGACGACCTGCACCAGTTGTGCTGTACAACATAGCAACATAGTGCCGGCTGTGCGCTAAACCTAACCCGCCGGCCCCGACACCACAACCTACCCACCCCCTGGCCACCCCCGGCCATGCCCCACCAGTTCCCCCAGCCCTGGCAGAAGATCCTCCCCCCCCCCCCCCCCCCGGCCAGTGGCACGGAATCTGATCGAGTGTGGCGGCGTTGGACACGGTGTAATGAATGGCTAATTTCAGCCTGCAAGGTGGTGGATAGTGCAATTCTCAGTACTAATTAAATACTTCAGGAAGGACTTTCCAGGCCCCATGGAGGCAGTGGTTGGAGAAAGTAGAGGTGGGGAGGGGAGGGGAAGCCTTGCTAGGACAACACCTGAAACATTCCTGTCATACTTCGGAGAAGTGGACTGGGTTTACAACCGGAAATGGGCAGTCAAGTAACATCAATAATGAAAGGCAATATCACAGACTCACCAGCAGGCTAGGAACCAATCAGAACCAGAGGCTCCATGTCCCAGTGACAGGGCCATGGGCAGGAAAAGTCGCGCCTGCTGTCCAACCACTACACCCATGGTCCAAACACTTCCTCTAGAGGAACATCCCTCCACTACGAGAGGTTAATAACTTCCTCCTCATAATTCTTTTTACTTGCATCCTCATTGCTGAGGGTGTCTCCATGCTGAGGTACCTTGCTATTCTGAACCTACCTTGGCAGCATCCATTTCTCCTTGTGTGGCTACAGAGCTGTCCACCATCCTTAGTAGAATAGCCAACAAGGAGGTGGTCAATTTGGAGCCCGTCTCATTGGGCGTATTGATGGCAAATTCGGGCTCGGGACCCTCACTATTTCTTTGTTCTGTATCTTCACACACTTTGGATTGGTGAATAATTGGTTGGCTAATTATCTACCCATTGAACTGCATCACAATCGCTCCCTCCATGGCTAACTAGTCCAGCAATGGGACTTGAACCCACGGCTACTGGCTCAGAGCAGGGGTGCTACTACTATACTACTGGACCTCCAGCTAGGTCTGCCGCTGTGGTACTGATGCTCACAGGAAAATACAGCCTTTAGATTTTGGGATGTGGGGGCAATGTTGAAATTTCCAATTGAATCTGTCGCCTCTTATAAGTCAGCCTTTGAAGTACAAAATCAAGACCTAATATTTAATCTGTGTAAAACAGTTCAACCCCAACTGGAGTATTAAGTCCAATTCTGGGCACCACACTTTCGTTGGATTAGCAAAGTTCTTCTGTACCCTCTCCAAAGACTTTCTATTTTACCAGTCCTATGTAGAGACTGGAGAGGCTGAGGTTGTTCCCCTTAGAACAGAAAGTAAAAGAGGAGACTTGATAGGATTGTTTAAAATCATGATGGTTTCAGTGAATGTAATGTAACTGCTTCCAATGGTTGAAGGGCTGATATTCGGAAGGCACAAATTTAAGATGATTAGCAAAAGAACCAGAGGTGACATTAGACAAAGCTTTTATCCGTGACAAATAGTTAGGAATTTGAATATACTGCCGGATAGGGTGTGAATGCAAGTTCACTATAGTAGCCTTTAAAAGGGAATTGAATAAGTACTTGAAGGAGAAGATAAATACAGAGATACGGGAAAAGAGCTGAGAGTGGGACTACCTGGAATGCCCTTTGTGGAATCCAGCCCAGAAATGTTGGGTCAAATGGTCTTCTATACCATTCTATGATTTGTATTTAATTCAAGGAAAACATTTTAAAACAAAGTTTAGCATGAGATCACTATTCTAAACTATGTCCAAATTTGATTTGTGCTGACAGCTGATGATGCTTTGGTATTTTACAGAATGTTTTGCAGATGTTTCACACCAAAATCTCAGCTGAAGAGGTTGCTTTTGCTGTCCATGACCTTTGTACTGCCCTGCCTACTGAAACTCTTTCACAGTCACAGAATGGTCACAGGTACACAGAAGACGTGGCTGGTGGAACCTTTCTGGAGTACCTCCCAATTTGTACGGAACAGAAAGAGTGGCAAGTATTTACATTTGCAGCTCGAAATAAATTGCACTGCCATCTATGAGTGCAGCTCGGTGGAAGTGGGCAAAACTTTAGAAATACGCAAGGGTAATATTGTTGATCTGGAAGATGAAGACGTTGAGTTGATGACATCTGACTGTGCTCAGTTCCTTTCCCAAAGAGGATATCAAAGCACGTTAGTCTCGGAAGCGGAAAAGGTGTACCCTCTGGCATTTTCTATGGTCGTCCATAAAGACGCTATTATGGTGGAAAGGAGCTTAAAGATGATTTACATGCCCCAGAATATATACTGCATTCATTATGACCAGAAATCCTCAAGCTCATTCAAAGCTGCCATGAACAACTTAGCTAAATGCATCCCTAACGTGTTCATTGCGTCCAAGTTAGAATTAGTACACTATGCTCACATCTCTAGGCTACAAGCAGATCTCAACTGCCTGTCCGATCTTCTCCAATCTTCAGTCCAATGGAAGTACGTCATCAATTTGTGCGGCCAAGATTTGCCGTTAAGGTCCAACTTTGAATTGGTATCTGAGTTGAAGAAGCTGAGTGGACGTAACATGTTGGAATCTATGAAGCCGAGCGATATTAAAAAAGAACGATTCATGTACCGCCACGAGCTTCAAGATATCGCAAATGAGGAAGGACGGATGCCCTTCAAAACCAATGTTCTGAAGGAACCAGCCCCCCACAACATCAAAGTATTTACTGGCAGTGCCTATTTTGTTTTGAGTTATGACTTTGTCAAGTACATCAGTCACAGTACGGTGGCCAAAGAGTTTCTCGCTTGGTCCGCAGATACCTATTCACCAGATGAGCACTTCTGGGCAAGCATGGTGCGGGTGCCTGGGGTGCCAGGTGAGCTCTCCATGTCTCACGCTGAAGTCACTGATCTGCAGAGTAAGGTGAGGCTGGTAAAGTGGAGCTATCTGGAGGAGGCGCTATACCCAGCCTGCACGGGCACTCACCGCCGCAGTGTCTGCATCTACGGTTCTGCCGAGCTCAGGTGGCTCCTTAACGATGGCCATTGGTTTGCAAATAAATTTGACTCCAAAGTAGACCCTGTATTAATAAAATGTCTGGAACTGAAGATTAGGGAACGCCAGAAATATTGGGTAGAATTGACTCCTCAAAAGTTCTATATTTATAATCAGAGTGAAAACTTTTGGGGCTGAATGAATGTAGCATTCTGTGCTAGAAATGTCCACCAACTTAAGCTCAAAAGGCAAATACCAAATCAAATTATATATTTTCCAGCTTTGTGCTGGACATCTTGATCAATGATTTTATAAAGGGTAACATGGAGACAAATGCGTGTTCGATCAGCTAGACTAGTTTGATGCAATTATTGACAGTGGACGAAAGACACCAATTAGTGAAGTGTTTAACATCACTTTTATTCTACATGTGAACCTGATCCTATAATGGGTCATGATAGAGAATACACAACCCAGGAACGTGGATGATGACTACAATCAAATTGTCTTGTTCTGTGTTTTCTCATGTTCAATATACGATCCTCAGATTGATCCTGATACTGTAATAATGCTGTGCAATAACGGGTGTATCCTGAGGCTGCAGATAATTTTAAAAACCTTATGTAAAACCATGCAGGTTAAAAATTGGATAGTGGGCTGGTAGGGTTATTAATAAGATGCACAGCAGAGAGTGGGATCCAAATATGCCACTTTCTATATATCTGGCTGTTCTTAAACTAAACGGAGGTTGCTTCCTGAGGAAATTGATGTAATAATGTAATCCATTTTCTAATTCAAATGTTTCTTACTGAATGTTTTTAAATAATTTATGGCTTTGGTTACGTGATCTGCTTTGGCAATATCAGGTTTGCTGGCTAGCAGTAAGATGATGTTGAACAACTTCATCAATGTCAAGCCACTGCAGTGTGCATCAGACACTTAGCCTATATGAGAGGATCTCTCAGCAGCAATCACGATTCAAGTAAGTTGCGCGAATCTGCTTCATAAGCAAAATAGAAATATCCAGAGCCTTCACTGTGAGGCATTTATTTAAATTGGCATTTTTAAAATTCAGCACTGGCAAGGGGCAGGAGGGAATCATTTTATCTGAATGTTCAGTACATGGTGTAAATATTGTAGTGCGATCAAAAACAGATTTGATCTGATATGACCACACATACGTGACGTCATCGGTAATGGGTGCTTGGTGAGCCTGGATTGTGCACTAACTCCTGGAATTAGCCCAGAGAGACGGGATGCACGTGTCTCTCCAATGGGCAACGTGAAACCAGTCCCAAAGCACAAAATATCCCCTGATTCAGTACTCATGGACAATCTCACTTTGGCCACAGGGCAGCCAGTATGAGACATAGGAAAATGTCACTCAACAGGCTCCTTAGAGATTGGGTTGAGGCATTTGGTTGAGGGGAAAACAGGGAACTTTACTCCTGCATCTAAGTATGCTCTGCCTAACCTTGGAATGCTAGGCGTCAAAGTGTCCCGTTCCTCAGCAACCTGATAAGCACAAAATGCACAACCCCACCCCCAAAAATGATTGTGTTCTCATGATTTATGTTCATGGTAATATTTAATGATGTGGTACGATGTTTTTATGCCTCCCATGTCATTTTCTGGCCTTGAAGTTACTTCCAAATCATGCACACGATATCAGTGCAGAAAGATGTTTGCTTAGAAGCTAATTTAAAGGGCCAGCAAAAAGGTTAAATGCTACATTTAATGCTCCATTTTCATTTATTGTCTCAACGTCTTGTATCTTTGTTTGATTCATAGAACTTTCTGGTAATTTCTGTAATGCTCAATTTGTTTTCATCCAGCTCTCCTTGAGCTGCCAGTAGGCTTCCTAGTGGGAAAGCCCATATAGGTGAGTTTCGTGGATGACAAAAAGCAGGAGAGGGGGTGCCAGCTGGTCAGTGTGCACCAGAATTGGTCTGTGCCCGCCAACCACTATACACAAGGCCAAAGGGGATTGGGTCCTGGACTGCTCTGTCATTTGTCAACAGGCCCATTTATTTCATTCCAACAGCTTTGCACAAAACTCTCACTATACATCACCTGACAGAGGCCACCTGAAGCCCCTTTACATATCAGTGTCAATTAATGGATACTTAACATAAATGAGACAACTAATTGCAATGTCTCTTAACCCATTACTTAACAGTCTCCCGTTCCATGGAGAAAAAATAATAATTAGGTGAAAACAAAATTTCAAGAAACTCAAAAACACACACATGATTTCCCCCCCCTTTTTTTTTGTTTGGACGAGAAAGAAAAAAAAAACAGTCACAGAAACAAGCGCCCTTCATTAACAATATCCAAAAGTTTCTGTGAACACGCCCCTTTTTTCGTAAAACAGCCTGACAGTTGATAGCTCCTGTCAACCCATTTAATTTTTGTTATTTCCCCTCTGTCCAACATCTGCTTCAAATTTGCGATGCCTATCCATAACCTCTTTTCATTGACACTTTTTGTAGAGTGCACAATTTCCCACAGGGGTTTATTGTCAATGTGACAGTCAATAGGTATATTACCCAAATCCCAAAATTTCTGTCAATATCATACTTATATAAAAGGCCATATCCACCGCCTCGACAAGGCTTAACGTCTCAGCAGCCAAAGTGCTTTTTACCACTCTCCTTATTTTCTTTGTTTCCCACACAAGCGGGCAACATTTACCATTGTTCCCCAAAAGGAAAATTATAAAACCTCCTGCGCTTGAAACCCCATCACATAAATTTGCGTAGGACGCATCACTATAAACTATGAGTTTCAAGTGCCTAAGGTCACCTAAAACCGGGAACTTCAAAACACACTCCTGCATTTTTAGTTTGGCCAACGCTTTATTTGCTCTTATTATGTCTTCCACTTTGGGATCATTCATTTTTGTACTCAACTCTAAGACATCAAAACTCAGGTCCGGTCTGGTCTGTCTACCTAGCCAGTTCAGCTGCCCAATTAAACTTCGCAGTTGCTCTTTTTCTATCTTTGAAACCATTGCGTCTTTTTGTGAAACTCGGCCATGACTAATTACTATTGGGCTGATGCTTTCCGAATAAGATTGCTGACGTAAAGTTGCCCCTAACTTAGTCTGTCCAATTTCCAGTCCAATATATTTAAATGCACCAGAAGCCTGACTTCCAACCCTGAATTCTTTTCTCAAACCAGAGATTACAATAGTTTTAAAATCACTAGTCCCACCCCACAAAAAATCATCGACATACATCATAAAAATGCCAGAAAGATTTCCTTTATAGTGCCTGTAAAACATTGCAGGATCTGCTTTCAACTGGCAACAGCCTAACTTTAACAAAACTGACCTTACCAAAAAATACCAGACTCTAGATGCATCATTTAATCTATATACACATTTGTTCACCTTCCAGAGTACCTCTTCTGTGTCAGCCGCCTCTTTAGGAGGATGGAGAAAAATGTCTCTCTGGAGCTGATGCCCTTGCAAAAAGGCAGCTTTTATATCTATAGATTTGCATTCCCATACCTTTGTGGCTAATAGAGCCAAGAAGATCTTTAAAATAACCTTTCCTGCTGTAGGTAAATCTACCCTTAAATCCTGATCTTCTAAGTTTTCTTCAAATCCCTTTGCCACAAGCCTGGCCTTTGCCTTATAAGTTCCATCCGGAAGAACCTTTTCCGTGCAAATCCATCTGTGGGATAGAGCGCTTTGTCCCCTATCTGGTACTTCCGTGTATAGCCCAAATTCACTCCAACTATGCAATTCTTGCTGTTTAGCTTCTTTGATAACTTTTTCATCTAATTTATTTGAAGCCACCAAAATCTCACGTGCATGTGGGCTTCTACTCCTATTAGTATTTGTAGTCTTACTCATGTTCCGAGATCTTGATAAACTACGTCCCCTTTCCCGCCTGGTATCTCGTTCTGTACTGCTACAGCTTGATCTTTCACTTCTGCTGTGGGATGTCCTTTCAATAGTTCTCGACCTTTTCCTGCGGACCTGTTCACTATCTGATGTACTATCTGAACTGGCACTGTGTGTCTCCATTTTTGAACTTTGTTTCCCCAATCCATTGTCTTGGCTCCTTCCCCTGAATGCTGTACATTCAATCAATGTTTAAACTGTCCAGCGGCCTTCCCTGCTCTACTAATAACAGTTGCATCCTTCCATTGACTAGACCCTTCAGGCAAGTATGTCACTTTTGTACCAACTTTTGGCAGTTGCCCTTTCGGAAAAATGGCCTGTTCTAATTCATCAGAAGTGTTGTGTTCCTCCACAGAAACCCTGTCTATATCAGTTAATTGGTCCTCATAGTTCTGTAACACATGCGTACCAGATGACTCTGGTTCCTTGTCATGTCTGTCTGCTCTGTCTAAATTTGAAAATTTGTAATCTGTACCCATTATCCCTGATGAATGTACCCGAACAGTTTGATTACCATGTTGCAAAATAATTGTTTTGCCATCTATGCCTATGTTCTTCCCTGGGCCTTTCCATTCATTAGAATTGTCTCTCTTATAGTATACCATGCCTCCTTGCTGACAAACGGAATCTGATGGCCGTACGTTAGGTCTTAAAGCTCTGCAAATTCTTTCAGAGAATTCTGCTTCCAAAAAAGCTTTTCTACTGCTATGTAATGCATTTAAATGTTCAGCAAAACCAAAGCTAATTGTAGTCCCCTCCCAAGCTGGAGGCTGGTCATCCAAAATAGATGGAATTTTAGGATTTCTACCAAGCACTAATTGATAAGGACTATAGCCCCCAACCATCTGCAATGAATTCTTTGCATGTACTGCCCATGCTAAAGCTGAATTTAGCCTGTAATTTGGTCGATCTGCCAAAATTTTCCAAAGCATATCGATGACAGCATGATTTCTTTCACAGACACCATTATTAATGGGCTTTCTGCTGCTGTATTCATAACTCTGATATTCATGTTTTCACACATATCCCTAAATTCATCATTACAAATTCTCCCCCATTGTCCGTAAGGAATTTTGCCGGTAGACCCATTCCTGTCCCTATCCATTTTTCCACGATTTGATCCAGAATTACTCTCTTTTCTTTACTTCGTACAATCGTTGATTGACTAAATCTGGTTGCTAAATCTACAAAATGCAAAATAAACATATTATTTGCTTTATCCCAGATCTTAAGGTCCATGGCCACAATGTCGTTAAAATCCCTGGCCAAAGGTAGGGTTACTATCGGACGTGCTGGTGTCCTTCTGTACTTCCTACAAACTGCACAGCGGTCACTAACCTGTTCTATCAGTTTAGTAGAGTCGTCATCCCTTACCCCTGCATCCTTTAATAAAATTTTCAACCTCCGAAGGGACGGATGTGCAAATTGCCAATGCAGTTTTAATACCACAAGCTTTTTGTCAGCTAAAGTCCCATTTTCAACTGCCATTAACACATCCTTAACCACTCTACTGGAAATATTATTTGTCAGTAATGGTATACAATAGTGTCCCGACTGTGTAAATTTGGAAAGACGGTGGACTTACAAAACTGTTGCCTTATCCTGTTCCATATCCAGTTTCATGTGTGCTTTCTTTATCGACGGTCTGCTCAGAAGCAAAGGTATCTCACTTGATCCAACATCCGTGCTAATGAAATGATTCACTCCGGCAATATTGCAAGGGATCACCACTCTTTTCAGCGACTTCAGAGTATTATCATCCCCAAACCTGAAACTTGTGGAACTTTCAAATTCCTTAACCTTGTTACGATTTTCAGCATTCAAAGAGTCCAGGTAACATTTTAACCAGTCAATTCCACACACAGTAGATGTGCAGCCATTGTCCAAAACAGCACAGTTGAAGGATTCTGCAACCAACACCCTCATTACCGGCGTAAAACTGCTTGTCAATAGGGCAATGCCTTCTTTCTGGTCACTATCTTTTTCCTCTTCTGACTCTTCTGTGTCATGTGTCGCTTCAAACACTCTATCATAACGAGTTGGACAGTTGAAAGCATAATGGTATTGAGAGTCACATCGAAAACATCGATTTATCATGCCCCGTGCATTTCTGGGGTTCATCTCCCTATTGTAGGTTCTAACTGGGTTTCTGTCTTCATAATTTCCTTGTCTCGGTCTCCTTCTATAGTCTTGAGCCCTGTTCATAGCCATACGATTTTGCCATCCTGTTAATGTATCTTCCATACTCTGCCTTATTGCAGGCTGACCTATTTGGGTCATCCGAGCCATCGGAATCGAATGTTTCACCAGAAACGTTTGTAAAGCTTTTGTCATCTGTTTGAATAAGGTATCCTTATCAGTAAACTGAACTCCTGTCAAAACCAGGAGCCTATCCATGTTGCTCACTTTAGCACAGTCAAGTAATTTAAAGGCCAACACTGTGGAAATTCCAGGTTGTGTTTCTGTAGCCTTTTATATAGTCTGCCAAATTCCATTATATAGTCTTCCATGGAGATATCCTCCATTTTCCAGAACTTATCAAAATCCGACCATGCTTCATACGCATTTAACAAGTCATCTTTCTTATAAATCTTATCCATATAATGTAATAAAGTCTCCAGACCTTCTTCTGAGTCTAACTCTTCCAATTCCTATTGGAAGCTCAGAAAGCACTTTGTTTCGGATTTTACTGCCATATGGTAAAGAAAGAGCCAATGCCATACCTTGTTTTCTCTTTCCCAAAGCAGTTACCTTAGTCCACATAACTACTGCACTTCTACATTGGTCGTACAATTCCCTTTCAGAAAATAAGGGAGGATAGTTATATCCAGCCATCTTTATCCTCGGTTCAGCCATATATCCCTTTTATTTTCCTTCTTTTCTCACTCACTCCTTGGTTTGATCTGGAAAAGTTGTATCTTTCAACCCTTCACATTTACACAGCAACCATCCTCTGCTACCAATTGTTAGACATTTTAGTTGCTGTGATATGAAGAGTCTAAAGTTCTGTTCCTTTTTCACAAACACCCATTTATTTCATTCCAACAGCTTTGCACAAAGCTCTCACTATACATCACCTGACAGAGGCCACCTGAAGCCCTTTACATATCAGTGTCAATTAATGGATACTTAACATAAATGAGACAACTAATTGCAATGTCTCTTAACCCATTACTTAACACACTGGCGGTTGTGTCTCTGGATACATAGGCCCTAAACTTGGAAATACCTCCCTAAACTTCTCAACCTCACCAAATCTACTCCCTTCTTTAAGGCATTCCTTAGGGCAACCTTCAATGATGTGAGCCATTGACTGGGGTGCACCACAGCTGCAGCCCAGGATCCCTGCAAGGCCCAACTTGTGCTGATTTGTTGCACAAGTGCCTTGGCTAGTGTGGAAACGGTTGAGGAGTTTGCAATGTTGGAGTGGCAGGTTGAAGCAGGGTGGATGAGCTGGGGATCCGTGATGAGGGAGTGGTTTTTAGTGATGGCGCGTTGGTTCCAATCCTGCTGAGATGTTTCACTGTGTTAAAGTTGCTGTACAGATTCAATCTGTTGTTGTACAATGAAACTGAATATCAAGTGGAAAGTATGACAGGCAATTGATGCAATACCTCGCAAAGCAAATTTCTGCACTTAGGACATGACGCAAGTGTCTATTCCTCATTTTTTTTTTAGAATTAGTTCATATGATGTGGGTGTTGCTGACTAAGCCAGCGTTCATTGCACAACCCCAATTGCCCTGGAGAAGGTGGTTGTGAGCCACTGCCTCAAACTGCTGGAGTCTATGCAATGTAATTACACCCACAGTGCTATTGTTCACCTAGATTGCATGCTACAGCAAGTTGCGTGACTGATCCTGGTCTCAACTGGTAGCTATCAGTGGATGATGGCCAAGAGATTTTTCTCCCCTTCTCTTGGCTGCTGCCACTGAAGCCAATTAGAATGTTTCCTTGGCTGAGGTTTTCTTCACAGACCAGGGAATGAAATTGAGGCCTTACTTGTTTGTGTGACTTAATATCTTATTGTGCCATTCATTTACCCACTGAACCATTTGGGCCCTCTGCAATGTTTTGATAGCTGCATTGCTCATGTGATCCTTATCTGAAGAATTGTAACTCAGATGGCAACATCAAATAGGAATACATTTTTTTAAGAAACCCATTTTTTTCCGATTTACAATCCCACACACAAACCTAACCCTACTGAAGTGAAAAGCTCTGAAACTTGAAAGCAATTCACTACTTATTGAACGTTTGCGGGAAAGAATTAGAGTATTGCATTTCAGCAGGTAAGCAAAAGACTGGTGTTCTGGAGGAGAATAATGCCCAAATTTTCAATACATCTGGCTAAATGTCTGAATTTGAGAGGGGTGCCTTTTTATATCGCACACAAGGACCCTAACTATAATTACTTATCATGTGGGGAGGTGGTGTTGTCACCCACCTAGTAATCCAGGGGACATGACTTCAAATCCCACCATGGAAGCTGGTGGAATTTAAATTCATTTAATAAATCTAGAATTAAAAAGTTAGTCTCAGTAATATGGTTCAATAATGCCCTTACCTAGTCTGGACTAGAGGTAACTGTTAGCTGGCCTCTAAAATGGCTTAGCAAGCCAATTCGATCATATCATCTTCAGATGTTTTATCTATGACCTTCCCTCATTCTCAAGGTCAGAAGTGGGGATGTTCGCTGGTGATAATGTTCTGTAACTCCTCAGATACTGAAGCCGGGTCCATTTGCAGCAAGACCTGGACAATATACAGGCTTGGGCTGATAAGTGGCAAGGAACATTCACACCACACAGGCGGCAGGCAATTACCATCTCCAGCAAGACAATATCTAACCATATCCCCTTGACATTGCGATCACTGAATCCCCCGCTATCAACATCCTGGGGATTACCAATGACTAGAAACTTGACTGGACTAACCATATAAATACTGGGGGTGATTCTATGCCCGTGTTGCATCCGGAACTCATAAATGGGGTTTGCGCTGGGTGTTGAACGGAATGCGATGCTCCTGGCTCATGGCACCTGACGCAATGTGGTTCACACCCCAAATGAGCATATTTAAATAAGGATTTGGATATGCTCAGACCGTTTCAAGCTAGAGTAGCACGGCTCCCAGGATCCTCTCTCCTCCCCCCCCTCCTCCTACAAAGCTGGAGGGCAGTGGGAATCACTACAGGCCTCCATCAATGGAGACCAGATGCGAAGACCTTGCCGGGGCTTGGAGGTCATCGGAGCCCGTGGGTGGTTGGAGACATGGCAGGACAGTTCCTGGTACTGCCCCTCAGAACCCTGGCAGGTTGGCACTGCCTAGGTGCCAAGGGACAGGGCCTGAAAGGGGCATGGCCATGAAAGGGGGATGGGGGGGAACATGAAGGGCATTTGGCAACCTGATAGCGGAGTGTGGCTCGCCTGAGGGGAGGGCCGCTGGTGCCAATGATTGGGGGGGGTGGGGGGGGGGGGCATGATGCTGGCTAGAATGGGGCAGGGTTAAAGGGAGACGCTTTGGGAGGGCCCCGATGCCAGCGATCCTTGGGGTGCCCTTTAAAAACGGCCCCCCATGAGGCTGGGCTTGCAGGCATCTTCTGCCCCCACATATCACTTTCTCGGATGGTTTCACCTCAGCTCCAAAAAGTGTGGGGGTATTGTAATAGGAATTTGGGAGGATTCTGCCACTATGCATTGCTGCAAGAGCAGGTCAGAAGCTAGGAATTCTGTGGAGAGTAACTCACCTTCAAGTCTGTCCGTAAGGCACAGTCAGGAGTTGATGGGATATTCTCCACTTGCAACTATTCGCAATAGTTGTCTTAATATTAAATCTATATATTGCTTTATAACAACTCCAAAAGCACTCAAGAAGCTCAATGTTATCTAGGACAAAGCAGTCTGCTTGATTGGCATCCCATCCACCACCTTCAACATTCACACCCTCCAACACCTATGCATAGTAGCAGTAGTATTTAATATCTACAAGATACACGGCAACAATTTACCTTTGCCAGCACCTTCCGTGCGGATGATCTATAGCATCTAGAAGGACAAGGGGTGGCATGGTGGCACAGTGGTTAGCACCATGGTTCAATTCCAGCCTTGGGTGACTGTCTGTGTGGAGTTTGCACTTTCTCCCCGTGTCAGCATGTGTTTACTCTGGTGCTCATGTACAGGTTAGGTGGATTGGCTAAAATTGCCCCTTAGTGTGCAAAGGTGTGCAAGTCAGATGGGGTTGTGATCATAGGATGGGAGAAAGGGCCTGGATAGGGTGCTCTTTCAGAGGGTCAGTGCAGACCCAATGGACCAAATGGCCTCCTTCTGCACTGTAGGGATTCAATGGATTCTAAGGGCAACAGATGCAAGAAACATCATGGCCAGCACGTGCCCCTCCAAGCCACATACCAGCCTGATTTGGAACAATATTTCTGTTCCTTGCCTGTTGCTTGGTCAAAACCCTGAAACTCCCTTCCTAACAGCACAGTGGGTGTTCTACAACACACGTCTGAAGTGGCTCAAGAAGGCAGATCACCACCACCTTCTCAAGGGCAACAAAACTCACACCGCATGAATGAATGAAAAAAAATGTTGACTATCACTGATTGCATGCTTACCAAAACACATCAATACCATTGGTCTTCAATTCCAAACCTTCGCATTGCCAACAATCATTGGGCAACCACAGGCAAATAATAAGTGCCATGGGGCTGCTTCACAGTATTGTAAATGCATCTCATAGTTCTTGCAATATTACAACAAGAAATTTAAGCCCCCAGCACAGCGCGTCTCCCCCTGGTGGATGTGGGGGGCCATTTAAATTGATGTTTATATTAGCGGGACTGTAATATCCATTAGGGCAGGAGGGTTGGTAATGTCCACCTGGGTGGGAGGGACTGTAAAATCTATCTGGGTGGGAGGGACTGTAATGTCCACCTGGGTGGGAGGGACTGTAAAATCTATCTGGGTGGGAGGGCCCATAAAATCCAGGCCTATGAATTTTATGATTCTATTTGATACTACTTTTTAAGATAGGAAAATGAATCTAAACAACAATAAAACAAATAAGTTGGAGTGAAAATAGTCTTTGCCCAGTAGTGTAAAATGGTAATTTTACCAGTTGTAAAGAATTTATGCATTTAAAATTTGTAGATCTAAATTATTTAATTTATAATGACTCTGGTAGAAGAGACATTCAGTAAATTTAAGACTAATGAACATACAGCACAGTTGGAATGCCCACAAGCCCAGACATCATGCTTGCAGTTTCATGAGGGCCATATAATCTGGGCTCACACAAATTACATAATGGATTTGTATGCTTTATTATACATGGGGGTAACTTATTGTTCTAAATTTGAAGTTATTGCTCCATGTAATAAATGTTATTTTCATATCACAATGTGGTAACGTCATTGTAATGTTATCAAAGTCTTATGTTCCTTGGGAAACGCTGTCTCTGTGTTAACATTTTATATTTAACTCACTTAAATAATAGTTGCCCAAAAGTTAAATCTTTAAATTACTTTATTTCAGCACAGGTGGAGTTTTACCAAGCTCTTTTGAATTTTTTTAAATACTGAGAATTTGGGTTTTTTGGCAGCTGGTAAAACAAATTCTGATATCGAAATCAATTATTTATTCTTTACATAGAGTGGAAATACGAATAATGATTATCAAGAAGGATGCTATTCAGCTGTAATATAAAAACAGTGTGTGGTTAATGGAAAATAGCACAAGTGATTTTCAATAAATTCACTGAAATCAATTGAGGCTGCAAATCCTTGACATTTTCTGTGCACTTCCACTTTTAGTCTGACAAAGATCTACCAGATTAAGCCAGGTTAGGATACACGTCATTCAACAGTGTTAATTAATGTGGGGCTTGGGGTTGGGAAGAGGGGTAGGCAACGTATTATCCGTGACAATTGATCCTCGATTATTAATTTGAATATGGTGAGTGAATAATTTTGGTGCCCGCCCAATCCCATATTATGGGGGCCAACTCGGAGGTGGTAGGCACCAGTCCGGTTTTACATCCCGCCCCCCCTTGAAAACACACCTTGTGGGGGCATGTGAAATACAGCCCCATGTCTCACTGCAATGCAGGAGTATGGTGATGACAACTGCTCTGCAACACAAGGACACTTTTGTTGTCTTGCTGAGGTCCTTGTTGTCAAATACCCGCTGACATTGTTTGTAGATGGCGGAGCTGGCACAGCTGATCCGACATTGGATCTCCTCATCCATGGTGCCTTCTGAGAGAGGTAGCTCCCGAGAAATGGGAAGTGCTCAACTTAGAGTCTCTCCTTCAATCTTTATAGCAGGTGGAACATTTGGCTGATCAGTTCTTGGATTTGCTTTGGCAACATTCGCAGCAGATCGAGTCTCTTGTATACAAGATTGAAGAAATTGAGAGTGGTGCAGAATGAGTGATGACACTGTAATCGTCTGCAAACTGTAGATCATATATGTTGATGGTGGTCAGTTTAGTTTTGACATGAAGGCAACAGAGGATAAAGAGTTTTCCATCCAGACAGTATTTATTACTGACACCAGAGGGCAATTGACCTTTGATGAGGTGACTTGTCACAGTCAGGTAGATTATAAATAGTATGGGGGCCTTGCTTAACACCGATCTGGATTTTGAAAGCATCTGTTTCAGATCTCCCCTTCCAGACAGTTACAGTCGTATCATCATGAAGCAGTTCAGGACTGTGGTGAAGTTTCTTGGACATGGACATCTATTTGAAGCATAATCCACAAAATTCATTCATGGGATATGGGCGCCACTGGTTGGGGCAGCATTTATTGCCCAGCCCTGAGGGCATTCAAGAAGCAACCATAGGCCAGACCAGGTAAGGATGACAGATTTCCTTCCCTTAAGGACATTAGTGAATCAGATGGGTGAATCGGATACAATCGACAATGGTTTCATGGTCATCATTAGACTTTTAATTCCAGACTTTTATTGAATTTATTGATTTCAAATTTTACCATCTGCCCACTGTGGGATTTGAACCCTGGTCCCCAGAGCATTATTATCCTGGGTCTCTGGATTACTAGTGCAGCGACAATACTACTAGGCCGCTGCCTTCCCAATAGAGTCAAATGTTTTAGTCAGGCAGTGGGGTAGGGCGTCTCCATTACTCGGTGCTTGTACCCCTGACCTTTTAGGCCAGGACACATCAGTGGGTAATATGTTCAACAACAATAGGTGAATCAGCCCACCAAAGGCACATATGTGCTTTGCCTTAGTAGCCTGCACCCTTGATGAAATAATAGGTTGCTATTTTTTAAGCAGTTCTTTTATAAGAGGGTCACAATTGTGACAATTGTTATTTTAATCACTGCAATCTCACACTGCACTCGTATTGGCAAAAGATAGTCATCAGTCACTCACAAATCCACTTTGTGCTTCAGCTTCATTAAGGTGTACTTACTTATCTTGTAATCAGCTAATTGTCACACTCATGTACGATGGTTTGCATTGATTATCAACACAGTTGCTGAACATTAGTCTCATTGCTAAACCTCCCCAGATCAAAAATAAAACTAACAAAGTGGGAAAGATGCAGTGGGTCAATTAGCTTCTGAAAATAAATGAGAAGACAATATTCTGAGTGAGATGATTGGTCAGAATCACTAACATCCAGCAAACAGCCCCAGGATATGACTCACAGATTTAATGTCAGTATTGTCGGAGTGGTTAAGAAATTTCCCGTGGACGGAGTAGACTTACTTTTGGGGAATGATTTGGCAGGATAAAGGTCGTAGTTTAACCCACGAGTGCAGAGAGTCCGAGGGAAGCACTGCAGATAACACATGAGATACCAACAGTAGGGCATGTGGAAAACAGGAAAACCCATTGGGCATTAAATGACTCAAAGAAAGAAGCATTAACAGACATTAATCACATATAAGAACTCGGAGCAGGAGTAGGCCTAAAGAGCTTTGCAAAGAGTCATCGGACTCGAAACGTTAGCTCTTTTCTCTCCCTACAGATGCTGCCCTGCTGAGATTTTCCAGCATTTTCTCTTTCGTTTCAGATTCCAGCATCCGCAGTAATTTGCTTTTAGTCCCTGTGAAAATCTCCATGTCGCTACACTATGGCGCCTGTTCGGGTACACGGAGGGAGAATTCAGAATGTCCAATTCACCTAACAAGCACATCTTCCAGGGCTTGTGGGAGGAAACCGGTGCACATGGAGGAAACTCACACAGACACTGGGAAAACGTGCACACTCTGCACAGACAGTGACATAAGCCGGGAATCAAACCTGGGACCCTGGGCAACAGTGTTAACCACTGTGCTACCGTGCCGCCAATTCTTTCAAAGCTAGGAAAGAAAACGGCAATCAGAAGAAGACAGTGACTTAGACTCTTCTAAAAGTAATTTGTTACGGCTTGGTGCAGTAAACCCGTTGCCATTCACTTCAGATGCAAATATTTCCCAGAGCATGCCTGTTTTGAAGGATGACATACATGATAGCAAAGCAATAATTATTCAGGGCAAGGACAGTAAGGACTGTAAAGTGACACCAAACAACTAGCTAATTAACCCACATCCTTGTAAAGGTCCACAGTGCCTCTTCAAAGTAAAGGAAGCAAATAGCAAAGGAGGTGAATTAATCAGTAATCAATTCTTTTTAAAAATTATGGGGAAGGTGGATAGAGAACCATGTGGTGGTTCTGCCACCTCATCTGTTAACAACAACCAGAAAGTTCATGGAGTCCAAACCTGATTCTGAAAGTAAAGGCACGGAAAAGCCAATTCAGCTAAAAATAATTTCCATGTGCCATTGCCATTGCGTGGCACATTGGGGTAACTCCTAGCATCAACAGGAATCTCTCTGGTTTTCCCCATGGTGGGAGCACTTAGTCATGGTTCTGGAGAATCGCGCCCTCTAACTCTGATGCTCATTGCAGAATTTCTGAAGTATCATTCTTGTGAAGAGATTTTCTCATTTTTATTGGATTCCGCTGAAAGCAGAGAATTTGATGAGTACAATTTCTGTTTCCTTGTAAGTACATTGTGAAAAAGGAGGAAAATCTGTACAAACTGTATAGTTGATTGTTGGGAAGAATGTTTCCCGGGGTGTTTATTTTCTGTAACTACTTTGATACAAGTTTGAATAAAATGCGTTTTTAAGAAAAAAGAAATTATACATACAACTAAAAGCAGAACGGCACACTGCAATCGCTGCAGTAAAGTAAGGGCCAGGTTTTCTTGCCACCTGCTTGTATTATCCAGTTAATATCACGGGAATGCCAGCACCCGGTGTCCAGTTTGTTGCCTGGACAATTTTAAGTGCCCATCCCCTCATCTTGGCCATGCAGAGTTAGAATTCCAACCCCCCCCCCCCCCGCCCCCACCTTTATGTATTTCAGAAATACTTAAAATAAAAAGTTTGGAAAAATAGTTTAATTACTTTAGTCTATACGCTTGTGGCAACCTCTCTAAATACGTTCCTATTTATTTAGCAATCTCCATGAGTAAACTGGCAGGATCTGCTAAGTAGATGCGACCTCCATTTTCCTTCCTGAGGTGTTGTGCTCAGAATTGCTCCTCATACTCAGGAATAATCTATTTCTTCCACCTTTACATTCTAGCCCTCTAAATATAAAGGCCAGCATTCCGCTTGCCTTTTTGATTATTATATGCACCTATTCATGACCTTTTAAACTATGTACCTGTTTACCTGTGTTGAAGGAGAGACAGAAATATGTTGAGCACCTCTCATACATTGGCTCAAAAGGCCACCATTGTCAAGGAGATCCAATGCCAGATCAGCTACTCCAGCTCAGCCTTCGACAAACAATGACAGGAATGTTTGACAACAAAGACACCCCACAAGTCAACAAGTCTGAGTGTACAGAGCAGTTGCCGTCACCGTGCTCCTGTACTGCAGTCACGGTGCTCCTGTACTGTATCAGCGACATGTAAGAAGTGCTGGAGAAATTCAGCACTACCTCCGCCGCATCCTCTGGATTCAGTGGGAGAACAGTTGGGCAAATGCTATTGTCTCTTGAAGCCAGTTCCATAAGCCTTTAGGAAAAGAACCCTGCACAAATCAACCACGATGGACTGGCCCCTGTCCAGGTGGCTGAAAAGCATCTCCCACAGCAGGTCCTGTTTTCTCAACTCTCAAATGGCCAATGTTCAGGGGGGAGGACAAAGTGCCTCAAAGACACTCACGCTCTCCTTCAAGTGCAGCAGCATTGGTATCACTGGAGGAGCTTGCTACCAATCCTTCAAAATGGCAACAACTTGACCATCAAGCTGTATCACGCTTTTTGTCACAACATCTTAATTATGAGGCAGAGTGGCGGCAGAGAAGGAATGAAAAGGGAGCACATCCTGCACTCTGGCTCCCACCCTCTCATGGAACGTCCTTCCAATGTGCTCAAAGAGCTGTGGGTCGAGGTTCAGATGTTCGGTCACACGAAAACCCGTGGCAGAAACTCACAACCTCGAGTAGATGTCATCCTTGAATTGATGGCCAGCTGGCAATGACCTGAACACCCAACTATCTTTGGCTCTTCACTGTTTCAACCTTTCCCCATCTAGAAAGTATCCATTTTTTCTTTTTTACCTATATTAAAAATACATTTGCGGTGTTTTGCCCATTTGTACAATCTATGAAATGAAATGAATGAAAATGAAATAGGCTTCAAGTGAAGTTACTGTGAAAAGCCCCTAGTCGCCACATTCCGGCGCCTGGTACGGGAATCTATTAATGTCTTTGTAATTTTTATACTTGAATCTATGCTGCTTACAATCTTGTATCATTGCTGAATTTGGATCATTGGCTAACCATCCCAGCACGAAGTTGTTAATAAGTATGGTAAACAGATCAGGCCCAAACACACAAATCTGTGGAAGGCAACTAATCAACTCCTGTCAGTTAGAGCACCTGCTCTTCTTTGCTATCTTTGCTTCCTGCATCTCAGCTAATCTCGTAACCAGGTCAATAATTTACCATCAATCCAATTAGCTGTTAGTCTGTAATGATTAGCTTTATCAAATGCCATCTGGAAGTCCAAATAAATAAGGCCCATAGAAAACATATGCCCAATAATCACCTTCTCACAAAATTCAATCAACTACAGCAGGCATGACCCCCCTTTATGGAGTCATAGAGTTTTTACAGTGTAGCGCACAATGACTTACGAGAGAGACGAATAGAGGTGAAGTCGATGAGGCTTTATTAAGCGTGACTTGTTCCCAGCAGTTCAGCAACAGACTGGAGCTGCGGGTAGAAGCCCAGGTTCTTATACTCCGCCTTCAGGGCGGAGCTAGGGATCAACAGCCAACCAGGACCCGGGATCTGTCAGCCAACAGCATCACGGCTTCACAGTCCCACATGACCCCTAATGCATACTACCACATTCACCCCTTGTTAAAAATGAACCCGGCGGGGTGGTGCTTCGCGTGGTGGTAGGGGTTTACAAGGCTGGTCCTGGGAGGAGAAAATTTTTGGCATGTCCTTTGAATGCTCTACACTTTGCCCTACATTGGGCTATGTACAGGGTTTGTGAACTATTTACAATATTCGTAAGAGGAAAAGAACATTCTCGTTAAAGTCCACAACATTCTTGTGTTACACCGATGCCACGAGTCGAGCGGGCGGTCTGGTCTTCCTTGTCGATCGCCTCAGCCCCGGTGTTGGTGCAGGTGCTTGTTCCTGCGTTGTCGTCTCCGGGAGCTTTTCGGTGTCTGCTTCTGTTTCACTCCTGGTCGGGCATGGGAGGAGGACCGATCCTCCCGGGAAGGGGGCGGTCGCAGGGTGCGCCGGTGGCAGGGAGGGGGTGATCGGTGTCGGGGGGGGTGCGTGTTGCCGGCAGGCGCCAGGTCTCGCAGGGAGACCGTGTCCTGTCGGCCGTCGGGGTACGCCACGTAGGCGTACTGCGGGTTCGCGTGGAGGAGATGAACCCTCTCGACCAACGGGTCCGACTTGTGCGCCCGCACATGTTTCCGGAGCAAGATGGGTCCTGGGGCCGCCAGCCAGGTCGGCAGCGACGTTCCGGAGGAGGACTTCCTGGGGAAGACAAGGAGGCGCTCATGAGGCGTTTGGTTAGTGGTGGTACACAGCAGCGACCGGATGGAGTGGAGAGTGTCCGGGAGGACCTCCTGCCACCGTGAAACTGGGAGATCCCTGGACCGTAGGGCCAGTAGGACGGTCTTCCAGACCGTGCCGTTCTCCCTCTCTACTTGCCCGTTCCCCCGGGGGTTGTAGCTGGTCGTCCTGCTCGAGGCTATGCCCTTGCTGAGCAGGAACTGGCGCAGCTCGTCACTCATGAAGGAGGACCCCCTGTCGCTATGGATATATGCGGGGCAACCGAACAGTGTGAATATAATGCTAAGGGCTTTAATAACTGTGGCCGCTGTCATGTCGGGGCAGGGGATGGCGAAAGGGAAACGGGAGTACTCGTCCACCACATTCAGGAAGTATGTGTTTCGATCGGTGGAGGGGAGGGGACCTTTGAAATCCAGACTGAGGCGTTCAAAGGGGCGGGAAGCCTTGATCAGGTGCGCTCTATCTGGCCTGAAAAAATGCGGTTTGCACTCAGCGCAGATGTGGCAGTTCCTTGTGACTGTACGGACCTCCTCCACGGAGTAGGGGAGGTTGCGGGACTTTATAAAATGGTAGAACCGAGTGACCCCCGGGTGGCAGAGGTCCTCGTGGAGGGTTTGGAGACGGTCTATTTGTGCGTTGGCACATGTGCCGCGGGATAGGGCATCGGACGGCTCGTTCAGCTTTCCGGGACGGTACAAGATCTCGTAGTTGAAGGTGGAGAGCTCGATCCTCCACCTTAAGATCTTGTCATTTTTAATTTTGCCCCGCTGTGCATTATCGAACATGAAAGCTACCGACCGTTGGTCAGTGAGGAGAGTGAATCTCCTGCCGGCCAGGTAATGCCTCCAATGTCGCACAGCTTCCACTATGGCTTGGGCTTCCTTTTCCACTGAGGAGTGGCGGATTTCTGAGGCGTGGAGGGTTCAGGAGAAGAAGGCCACGGGTCTGCCCGCTTGGTTAAGGGTGGCCGCTAGAGCTACATCGGAGGCGTCGCTCTCGACCTGGAAGGGGAGGGACTCGTCGATGGCGCGCATCGTGGCCTTTGCGATATCCGCTTTGATGCGGCTGAATGCCTGGCGAGCCTCTGTCGACAGGGGGAAGGTAGTAGTCTGTATTAGTGGGCGGGCCTTGTCTGCATACTGGGGGACCCACTGGGCGTAATATGAAAAAAAACCCAGGCATCGTTTCAGGGCTTTGGAGCAGTGGGGAAGGGGAAATTCCATAAGGGGGCGCATGCGTTCGGGGTCGGGGCCTATTATCCCATTGCGCACTACGTATCCCAGGATGGCCAGCCGGTTTGTGCTAAACACGCACTTGTCCTCGTTGTATGTGAGGTTCAAGGCGTTTGCGGTCTGGAGGAATTTTTGGAGGTTGCCGTCGTGGTCCTGCTGATCGTGGCCGCAGATGGTTACGTTGTCGAGATACGGGAACGTGGCCTGTAACCCGTGTTGATCAACCATTCGGTCCATCTCCCGTTGGAAGACCGAGACCCCGTTTGTGATGCCAAATGGGACCCTTAGGAAGTGGTGTAGTCGCCCATCTGCCTCGAAGGCTGTGTACTTGCGGTCACTTGGGCGGATGGGGAGCTGGTGATAGGCGGACTTGAGGTCCACGGTGGAGAAGACCTTATATTGGGCAATCCGATTTACCATGTCGGATATGCGGGGGAGAGGGTACGCATCTAGCTGTGTGTACCTGTTGATGGTCTGGCTATAGTCTATGACCATCCTTTGCTTCTCCCCGGTCTTTACTACTACCACCTGTGCTCTCCAGGGACTATTGCTGGCCTGGATTATGCCTTCCTTCAGCAACCGCTGGACTTCGGACCGGATAAATGTCCGGTCCTGGGCGCTGTACCGTCTGCTCCTAGTGGCGACGGGTTTGCAATCCGGGGTGAGGTTTGCAAACAAGGATGACGGTTCAACTTTGAGGGTTGCGAGGCCGCAGATAGTGAGTGGGGGTATTGGGCCGCCGAATTGAAACGTTAGGCTCTGCAGGTTGCACTGGAAATCTAATCCCAGTAATGTGGGTGCGCAGAGTTTGGGAAGGACGTAGAGCCTGTAGGTTTTAAACTCCCTTCCTTGCACCGTTAGGGTTACTATGCAGAACCCTTTGATCTCTACGGAGAGGGATCCTGCAGCTAGGGAAATCTTTTGCGTACTGGGACGGATGGTCAAAAAACAGCGTCTTACCGTGTCGGGGTGGATGAAGCTTTCGGTGCTCCCGGAGTCGATCAGGCATGGTGTCTCGTGTCCGTTGATCAACACTGTTGTTGTCGTCGTCTGGAGCGTCTGGGGCCGTGCTTGATCCAGCGTCACCGAGGCCAGATGTGGTCGTAGTGTCTCAGCGTCTTCTTCGGACCCCGTGGAGCCGTCGATGCTGGGGTCCATTGTTGTCATCCAAGATGGCGGCATCCATGAATCGCACGCGGCCGGGGGTGGACAAAATGGCCGCCCCCACGGATCGCACATGGTCAGGGGATGGACAAAATGGCCGCCTCCATGCATCGCACATGGCTGGGGGGTCACAAGATGGCGGCGCCCATCCTCCCCTCGTGGTGGCCGGGACCCAAAATGGCGGCGCCCGCGGGTCGCACATGGGGCGCTGGGGGGGGGGGGGTTGGGGAGCGTTTGGGATGCGCTGGACTCTTTCTTCTCCGGGGACAGCGGCGACCCCCCGGGACCGGCACACAGCCGGTAAATGGCCCTTTTTCCCGCAGCTCTTGCAAGTTGCTGCGCGGGCCGGGCAGCGCTGCCGGGGGTGTTTCGCCTGCCCGCAGAAATAGCAGCGGGCCCCCCCGGGATGGTCTGGTGTCTTAACCGCGCAAGCCTGTGAGAGAGGGGGGGGGAGGGGGTTTGTCGCGACGGGGGTCCACGGAGCCCAAGGGGCTGCCGCGCGGTCGGGGCCGTAGGCGCGGGCGTTTTGCGAGGCCACGTCTAGGGAAGCTGCAATGGCCCGTGCCTCTGAGAGTCCTAGCGACTCTTTTTCTAAGAGTTTTTGGCGGATTTGGGGAGAATTCATACCTGCCACAAACACATCGCGAATTAACATGTCCGTGTGTTCCGTCGCGTTTACCGGCGGGCAGCCGCAGCCCCGTCCCAACATTAGCAGCGCGGCATAGAACTCCTCCAGCGATTCTCCGGGACTTTGCCGTCTCGTTGCGAGTTGGTAGCGTGCGTAGACCTGGTTCACTGGACGAACGTAGACGCTCTTTAGTGCTGCGAGTGCCGTCGGGAAATCCTCTGCGTCTTCTATGAGAGGGTAAATTTCCGGGCTTACTCTTGAGTGCAGGACCTGTAGTTTCTGGTCTTCTGTGATCCGGCCGGGGGCCGTTCGGAGGTAGCCTTCGAAACAAGTCTGCCAGTGTTTAAAAACTGCTGCCGCGTTCACTGCGTGGGGGCTGATCCGCAGGCATTCCGGGGCGATCCTAAGCTCCATAGTTCTTTAAGCACGCTTAATAAATTGTAGCGCACAATGACTTACGAGAGAGACGAATAGAGGTGAAGTCGATGAGGCTTTATTAAGCGTGACTTGTTCCCAGCAGTTCAGCAACAGACTGGAGCTGCGGGGAGAAGCCCAGGTTCTTATACTCTGCCTTCAGGGCGGAGCTAGGGCTCAACAGCCAACCAGGACCCGGGATCTGTCAGCCAACAGCATCACGGCTTCACAGTCCCACATGACCCCTAATGCATACTACCACATACAGTAAGGCCCTTCTGCCCTTCATGCTTCTGCTGGCCAGGTTGATTTTCTCTGACCGGTTGCAAATTAATCGACTTATTCAATTATTTCATGCTTAATTCTCAACTATAATAATATCCACGATTCAGATTTTTTTAAAATTTAGAGTACTCAGTTGTTTTTCCCAATTAAGAGGCAATTTTGACTTGGCCAATCCAATTACCCTGCACATCTTTTTGGGTTGTGGGGATGAGACCTACGCAGACCACGGACAGTGGCCCCCGGCTGGGATTTAACATGGGTCCTCGGTGCCGTGAAGCAGCGGTGCTAACCACTGCGCCACCGTGCTGCCCTGTCCAATTCGGATGTTAGGCTCCACTCTTGTTTTCACAATATCATACATGTATGAACAAGTGGTAGAGGAAAGGGGCTCTTCCTCCTATGGTGCCAGCCTGTTGTCTTATATTGTGGGTGGCCTTCTACAGCAGGAAATAGCAAAATATAACATGGCGAGTATTATAAACAGTTTGGCAAATGTGTTATTCTGGTAGAGTCGCTGATAGTGTATGAGGGTTTGCAATACTGGTGACTTAGACCATAAGACATAGAAGCAGAATTAGGCCACTCGGCCCATCGAGTCCCCATTCTCCTGTCTTCTCCCCATAACCCTTGATCCCCTTATTAATCAAGAACCTATCTATCTCTGTCTTAAAGACACTCAGTCTTCTGCGGCAAAGAGTTCCACAGAATCACCACCCTCCGGCTGAAGAAATTCCTCCTCATCTCTGTTTTGAAGGCTCGTCCTTTTAGTCTGATATTGTGTCCTCTGCTTCTAGTTTTTCCTACAAGTGGAAACATCCTCTCCACATCCACTCTATCCAGGCCTCGCAGTATCCTGCAAGTTTCAATAAGACCCCCCCCCTCTCCTTCTAAACTCCAACAAGTACAGACCCAGAGTCCTCAACCGTTCCTCCTACGATAGCTCTTCATTCCAGGGATCATTCTTGTGAACCTCCTCTGGACCCTTTCATAGATTATCATAGAATTTACAGTGCAGAAGGAGGCCATTCGGCCCATCGAGTCTGCACCGGCTCTTTGAAAGAGCACCCTACCTAAGTCCACACCTCCACCTATCCCCATAACCCAGTAACCCCACCCAACACTAAGGGCAATTTTGGACACTAAGGGCAATTCAGCATGGCCAATCCACCTAACCTGCACATCTTTGGACTGTGGGAGGAAACCGGAGCCCCCGGAGGAAACCCACGCACACACGGGGAGAACGTGCAGACTCCACACAGACAGTGACCCAAGCCGGGAATCGAACCTGGGACCTTGGAGCTGTGAAGCAATTGTGCTAACCACCATGCTACCGTGCTGCCCCTTTCCAAGGCCAGCACAGCCTTCCTTAGATACAGGGCCCAAAACTGCTTACAACATTCCAAATGGGGTCTGACCAGAGCCTTATACAGCCTCAGAGGTACATCCCTGCTCTTGTATTCTAGCCCTCTCGACATGAATGCTAACATTGCATCAGGGCAGCACGGTAGCATTGTGGTAGCACAATTGCTTCACAGCTCCAGGGTCCCAGGTTCGATTCCGGCTTGGGTCACTGTCTGTGCGGAGTCTGCACGTTCTCCCCGTGTGTGCGTGGGTTTCCTCCGGGTGCTCCAGTTTCCTCCCACAGTCCAAAGATGTGCAGGTTAGGTGGATTGGCCATGCTAAATTGCCCTTAGTGTCCAAAATTGCCCTTAGTGTTGGGTGGGGTTACTGGGTTATGAGGATAGGGTGGAGGTGTTGACCTTGGGTAGGGTGCTCTTTCCAAGAGCCGGCGCAGACTCGAATGGCCTCCTTCTGCACTGTAAATTCTATGATTGCATTTGCCTTTCTAACTGCCGACTGAACCTACACGTTTAGCCTTAAGAGAATCTTGAACAAGGACTCCCAACCCCCTTTGTGCTTCTGATTTCCTAAGCATTTCCCCATTTAGAAAATAATCTATGCCTTCATTCCTCCTTGCAAAGTGCATAACCTCACACCTTTCCACACTGTATTCCATCTGCCACTTCTTTGCCCACTATCCTAGCCTGTCCAAGTCCTTCTGCAGCCCCCCTGCTTCCTCAATACTACCTGTCCCTCTACAGATCTTTGTATCGTCTGTAAACTTAGCAACAATGCCTTCAGTTCCTTCTTCCAGATCATTAGTATATATTGTGAAAAGTTGAAACGGTGTGGTCCCAGCACCAACCCCTGACGCACACCACTAGTCACAGCTGCCATCCTGAAAAAGGCTTATGCAGCACCTTGTCAAAGGCAATCATGTGGAGAAGGACGTTTAGTGAAGTGATCACAGGAGTTTTTTTTCCCATATATATATTTTTATTGACATTCTCATTTTAGCAAATAACACAAACCTCTGGATTGGTACAGCACAGCATAAATGTCTCAGCATGCAAAAATACAGAAGAGGACAGGAGAATAACAATACAGATGATTCAGTATAACCATTAAGCTTGGTGCCTCCATATGTACCAACAGATGTACCAGAGAATGGAGGGGAGGAGGAAAAGGCCATGGAAACATGGTAAAATGCCGTACACCTTCCCAAGTAGTGAGTGCTCGCACCTCCCACAAGAGTCCAGGATACGATCTTTGTGCCATGTTTGAGCGTGTGCCAGAACATATTTCCCCCAGCTCCAGTCATACCCGTGGTATCAATAGCATAGCATTAGGTCCCCTTCTGAGATACAAGACTTGTCTGTACCTTTGCAGCAACCAGTCAATGATTTGTTAACCCAAAAAGAGAGACAGGAATTGTAGTGAAAATTTACATGAATACTAATTCTAACACCAGATGCAACAAATCCTCAACTCCAGGACAGCACAATCATTCCATACTACCAGATAGAGAAGACAAGCACATATTTGTGCAGTTAGGTCAGGTTATAATCTATGCGGTCATCGCATCCCAACAGACTAACAATGGCAGGATAAAATAAAGTGCTACCAAAAGCAGACGATCTCAGGGTATCAGGGAGCAAGATAGTCAGAAACACGTGGCCCCCTGGTACATGCCCCTCACCACAATACAAAAAAGTAAAAAGCTGCACATTTGAAAACTCACTCAGCCTTTCAGGACATCCTAGCCAAGAAGGAAGCTCCCAAGCAAAAGGAGGCAACAAACAGGTTACAGACCACAGAACAAGAAGTGACCTGGTCCTGGACACCCTTGCACACAGGAGCCAGTAAACTGAGAAACCTCCCCATGTCAAGACTCACTACACACCTGCCCCACTCTTCTCTCACCATATTTGAGGCAGCACCACATCTCTGGCAACACAGATTCACAGCATCCTCCAATAAGGTGGCATCACCCGCAAGGTGAGGTGGAATTGTCGAGGCACTCGTCATTTGGGTATCTTGGGAGGGGTATGATCCGATCCTACCGCCCCTCCCTGGACACTAAGGAAAATTCTTCTCCCCCCGGCAAGACAATATATTCAGGGCCTGGATTGACATGCTATCTACTGCAGTAAGGAAAATAAAACCCTCCAAGAGTGTAACACCAGGATTAGCCAAAGGATGCCAGACAAGGACCAGCATTTGTACACCATCACAAAAAGGATACTCGGGGCAGAGCAGTGTAGTCTGAGAAACAAAACACTACCTCACCAGAAGAGCCCTGGCTTCAAAAAGGAGGGCATTCAGTTTAGTGATATCATGGTTGTGTTGTAATTCAGCGACTTACCACTAGGAGTCTCATTAGTATATAAGTGAATGTTAGAGTCAGATGACCTCAGACTGACTCGGGAACTGGGAGAGAGGTTGCTTGTGCATGTTCATACTGTTATTCAGCTGTTTTGTATATATTTGACCCACAGTTAATGTTAATAAATCATTTATAGCTTTAGCTACAAGCGTTCTTGTAATATAAATCAGTCCAGCCGACAAGAACATTACATGGTACCAGGTTGGATGGTATTAAACACTGAGAAAAAACTATCAGCCTATCACGGGGTCTGCAGGGATTTGAAGATTTTGCAGATCACAAGGATGAACCACATGGAGTTGTTGAAGCCACCAATAAGTCTCAGATTTCACGGTAATGTGGACAGCAACTGGCGTGTGTTTAAACAACAGTTTAATCTGTTTATTACTGCAAAAAATTTAGGAGCTCAATCAGATTTACGTAAGATAGCAATGCTCATAACAGCGACAGGGCCCAAAACAAATGCTGTGTTTAATACGTTTAAATTTGCTAACGAAGAAGATAGTAAAATGAAGTAATTTGAAGATTTGATGAACATTGCACCACCAAAAAGAATGAAATTTATGAACGGTATGTATTTAGATCACATTTGCAGAACACAGAAGTGTCCATAGATCATTTCATCACTGATTAAAAGTTAAAGGCTAAAACCTGTAACTTTTCTGCGGTAGAATCTTCTATGATTTGGGACCAAATTGTGTTTTGTGTGAATGATGATAAGCTGAGGGAACGGTTGCTGAAGGAGTCAGAGCTGTCTTTGGAACAAACAGTGAAGATTTGTCAGGCTCACGAGCTAGCAGCACAGCATTCTAAAATGTTTCTCAGTAATGGTGGTGTCCCCACCCTCCAGGGTTTGTGACTCATACAGTTTACCATAGAAGTCCTTAAAGACTTTGTTTATTTTAGCTGGACTCCGCACTGTGTTCCCCGCCCCTATCTCTAATTCCCCAAATCACTTCTGCAGCTGATGCGCCAGCATCCGACTTGCCTTCTCCCCATACTCATACACTGCTCCCTGTACCTTCCTCAACTGGGCCTCAGTCTTCCCCGTGGTTAGCAAGTCAAACTCCATTTGGAGGCTCCGGCGCTCCTTCAGCAGCCCCTCCTCGGGTGATTCCGCATACCTCCTATCTACCCTCAGTATCTCCCCCACCAATCTCTCCCTCTCCGTCCTCTCCCTCTTTTCCCTGTGGGCTCTGATTGAGATTAACTCCCCCCTGACCACTGCCTTCAGCGCCTCCCAGACCACACTCACCGACACCTCCCCATTATCATTGGCCTCCACATATCTTTGGATGCACCTCCGGACCCGCCCACAGACCTCCTCGTCCGCCAGTAGTCCCACGGGCGGGCGTTGGCCTCTCTCCTCCCCCACCCCCAGCTCGACCCAGTGCGGGGCATGGTCCAAGATTGCAATGGCCGAATACTCCGTCCCCTCCACCCTCAAGATCAGCGCCACGCTTAGCACGAAAAAACCTATCCGCGAGTAGGCCTTGTGCACGTGGGAGAAGAAGGAAAACTCCCTCGCCCTTGGCCTGGCAAACCTCCACGGATCCACTCCCCTCATCTGGTCCATGAACCCCCTCAGGACCTTGGCTGCTGCCGGCCGCGTACCCGACCTCGACCTAGACCGGTCCAGAGTTGGGTCCAGGACCGCATTACCAAACTACACGACTCCAGATCCGGAATCTGGCTCAGCATCCGCTTCATGAACCCCGCATCATCCCAGTTCAGAGCATACACATTCACTAGCACCACTCGGGCCCCCTGCAACCTGCCACTCACCATAACATAACGATCCCCCCTTATCCGCCACAATACCCACCGCCTCAAATGCCACCCACTTATTCACCAAGATTGCAACCCCCCTGTTCTTCGCATCCAGACCTGAGTGAAAAACCTGCCCCACCCATCCCTTCCTCAGCCTGGTTTGATCCGCGATCTTCAGGTGTGTTTCCTGTAGCATGGCTACGTCTGCCTTCAGCCCCTTTAAGTGCGAGAACACCCGGGCCCTCTTGACCGGCCCATTCAGGCCTCTCACGTTCCACGTGATCAGAGGGATCGGGGGGCTCCCCGCCCCCCCTCCCCTGACGACCAGTCATCTCCTTTTTTAGGCCAGCCACGTGCCCGCGCCTCCCGCACCCTTCAGTCCCCCAGGCGGAGGCTCCCCGCCCCCACTCTCCCTCTTACCATCGATTCCCCCTCAATCAGCACAGCAGCAACCCAGTTCCCCCCCCCCCCCCAAACCCCCCATCCCCCGACCAAGCAACTGCTTAACCCACCTTCCCCCTCCCCCCCCCCCATTGCACTCCCGGAAGCCAGCTGACTCATGCTGACCCCGGCCACTCCCGCCTCTGCCTCCAATCCCTCTTTGGATTCCCCATCCAAATCTCCAGCCCCCCCCCCCCCCCCACCTGAGTGGGGTAAAGAGAGTCCCCCCCCCAACACCCCATATAAACCAATGCGGACATCAAACACAGTACCGCCCCCCGCTTCGGGTACCGTCCCCACCATTTCGCGGGAAAAAGCCACGCTCCCTGCCTGGGCTGACCCCACCCCCTATGACGCAGCTCCTCTGAACTGCGACCTCGTCCCAATCCCTGAGGGCCCAGGCCACGGGGCCACCCAGACCCAAGAAAACGCGGGAAAAACCCCACCCAAACATCGCCCCATCTCCCTCACCCACAGCCATCATAGCATGTTCCTGTGCTGTAATTTTCTTTGTTCTCTCTTTGCGACAGGTTTAGATAAAGGATCTGGATCGGCGCAGGCTAGGAGGGCTGAAGGGCCTGTTCCTGTGCTGCAATTTTCTTTGTTCTTAACATACTGCAAACCATTAATTCGAGTCCAACTTCTCATTTTTGATGAAGGTCCACGCCTCATCCGGCGTATCAAAATAGTGGTGTTGGTCCTGGTATGTGACCCACAGCCTCGCCGGCTATAACAGGCCGAACTTCACCCCCTTCCCGTGGAGGATCGCCTTGGCCCGATTCAATCCTGCCCGCTTCTTGGCCAGCTCTGCACTCCAGTCCTGGTAAATCCGGATCTCAGTGTTCTCCCACCTGCTGCTCCGCTCCTTTTTCGCCCAACACTCTCCCTGTCGGCGAAGCGGTGGAACCTTACCACCATAGCTCTCGGCGGCTTGTTCGCCCTTAGCTTCCTGGCCAGGACTCTGTGCGCCCTATTCAGCTCCAGGGGCCTCGAGAAGGCCCCGGCACCCATCAGCGTACTCAGCATCGTGGCCACTTATGCCCCAGCATCCGACCCCTCCACGCCTTCAGGGAGACACAGAATCCGCAGGTTCTGCCTCCTCGACCTATTCTCCAGGTCCTCCAGCTTCTCCTGCCATTTTCTATGCAGCGCCTCGTGCGCTTCCACTCTGACTGCCAGGCCCAGAATCTCATCCTCATTCTCAGAGGCCTTCTGCTGCACCTCCTTAATCGCTGTCCCCTGCATCTTCTGGGTCTCCACCAACCTTTCTCCGCCTTCAAGTCCTCAAAGCAGCTTCTGAAAAACTCCTGCTGCTCCCGAGACCACTGGGCCCACGCTGCCTGATCCCCGCCCGCTGCCATCTTGTTTTTTTGCGCCCGTTCTCCTCTCTTCTCTAAAGCCACCTTTTTGACCGCTGCGCTCCCGGTCCACTCCATAGAGCGCTGGGGGACTCTCACTGTTTGCTTCCCACACCGGGAATTGTCGTCCAAATGCCGCTGGAGCTCCTTATAATGGCCCAAAAGTCCGTTATCGGCGGGAGCTGCCGACCGTGCGACCTACCAAGGCATAGCCGCAATCGGATGTCCGAGGGAAGCATTATTAGGGCAAAACGATCTAACGCTTAAAATCACGTTTGAAAAATGTATTTCGCATGAACAAAGCAAGAATCAATATTTAGAGTTTAATCACCGTGAAAAGGGCTCGAAAGTCTACCACGAGGTTGAGAGTGTTAAAATGGTGTCGCAGGCAGCAAAGGAGCACGTTTCGAACGGCAGCTATCTTGCATGCGCACACTCCAGCCTTGGACATGCGCAGTTCGCACGAAAATGCGAGGCTCAAGAAAATAAATCTGAGCATGGCTGAAATGTTCCAAACTCAATCACTTTGCCTCCCAATGCAAATCTACAGCGATATATCATTCTCCAACACAAAGACAAAACAATATCAATGTTCGCAGCATTGATACGAGAATCACAAATCAAAGAAAGATTTTTCAGATGAAGGTGATCATTTTTCCTTGGAGAACACTTTCTTCATAGGAATTATTGACAAAACAGAGGAACTTCAAGCAACGACCAAGACTACTCAACAAATTAACGTCATTGACTCTAACAGTGAATGGACCTTGACAGTGCAAGTCAACAACTTCCCAATCCTGTTCAAGCTTGATACTGGGGGCTTCAGCAAACTTAATGACAAGCAAAGATCTCGCATCGATTCCAGGGGAACACGAGATGATACCTGCTGCATGTAGGCTGAAAGACTACAATGGCGACCCGGGGCAAAATTCTCCCCCAACGGCGCGATGTCCGCCGACTGGCGCCAAAAACGGCGCCAATCAGACGGGCATCGCGCCGGCCCAAAGGTGCGGAATGCTCCGCATCTTTGGGCGCCGAGCCCCAACATTGAGGGGCTAGGCCGACGCCGGAGGGATTTCCGCCCCGCCAGCTGGCGGAAATGGCGTTTGTTGCCCCGCCAGCTGGCGCGGAAATGCGGCGCATGCGCGGGAGCGTCAGCGGCCGCCGAAAGTTTCCCGCGCATGCGCAGTGGGGAGAGTCTCTTCCGCCTCCGCCAAGGTGGAGGCCGTGGCGGAGGCGGAAGGGAAAGAGTGCCCCCACGGCACAGGCCCGCCCGCGGATCGGTGGGCCCCGATCGCGGGCCAGGCCACCGTGGGGGCACCCCCCGGGGTCAGATCGCCCCGCGCCTCCCCCAGGACCCTGGAGCCCGCCCACCCTGCCTGGTCCCGCCGGTAAATACCAGCTTTGATTTACGCTGGCGGGACAGGCAATTTCTGGGCGGGACTTCAGCCCATCCGGGCCGGAGAATTGAGCGGGGTGTCCCGCCAACCAGCGCGGCCCGATTCCCGCCCCCGCCCAATCTCCAGTACCGGAGACTTCGGCGGGGGCGGGTGCGGGATTCACGGCGGCGAACGGCCATTCTCCGACCCGGCGGGGGGTCGGACAATGACGCCCCCGATTCCTTCAAGAGGATCATGCCATTTAAAAGTAGCAAATAAGAAGGTCAGAAAAGTACTACGGTTTGAGATCGTGGACAACCAGAAATCTTCGCTGTAAGGTGCCCATGCCCGCAAGTACTTGCAGCTTGTCCAAAGGATTTTCATGAATACCAAAGACTGGACGATGACATCCAGCAACTGCTTTATGAATACCCGGATGTATTTCGAGGTATGGGTTCTTCACCTTACCAATATAAAACTTTGCTGAAAAAATAGGCAAAACCTGTAATTCATCCGCCGAGGATAGTTCCAGCTCCTTTGCGCGAGAGGCTGAAATTAGAGCTAGAAAGGTTACAGTCTCAAGGAATCATCTCAAGAGCCACGCAGCCGACTGACTGGGCCAGTTCTTTAGTGTCAAGAAACCATCAGGTGATCTCAGAATCTGTATGGATCCCAAGAATCTGAACAAGAATATTTGTGTGGAACATTACCCTATCCCTAAGCGTGAAGAGAGAACGTGTGAGATGACAAAAGCTCGCATTTTTACGAAACTCGACGCTTCGCAAGTTTCTGGCAGATGCAGCTAGATGATTCAAGTTAATGCTTTGTACGTTCAATACTCCATTTGGACGCTTCTGTTTTAACTGCATGCCTTTTGGGATCATCTCTGCTTCTGAAAACTTTCACAGAATAATGGAGCGGGTGACTGAGGGTATCGATGGTGTAAGAGTCCATGTAGATGACATAATCATATGGTCGGCTACAGAAGAAGACCACATCGCTTGTTTGAGAAAAGTGTTTCAAAGGATCCACAAATACGGATTGAAACTCAACCACTCAAAGTACATGTTTGCATGAACATCTTTAAACTTCTTGGGTGATACAATATCAGCTCACGTTGTCAGATCAGATCATGATAACATTTCTGCGATCCAGAACATGAAGCAACCACAGGATAAAAAAGCTGTGTTAAGATTTCTAGGATTCATTAACTTATCGGGCAATTTTATACCCAACTTGTCTACGAGGACGTCAGCTCTATGAAACTTGATAAGGAAGCCCATTGAATTTAAATGGACGCAATGACACCAAGATGAATGGGTGGATCTCAAGCATCAACTGATGACAGCTCCAATTCTTATCTTCTTTGACCGAGCTAGAACTACCAAAATCTCCACCAATGCCAGTCAAGACAGGATCGGCGCAGTGTTTCTTCAATAAAATGATCAATCAGACTGGGTTCCAGTTGCATATGCATCCAGGACGATGACTGCCACGGAATCATCACAAATCAAAAAAGAGTGTCTTGGGCTGATCACAGGCAGAATGAAATTCCACGACTATGTGTATGGGCTCCCTATGTATAGTGGAAACGGCTCACAGACCATTAGTCCACATAATAGACAAAAACCTGAATGACATGACTCCTCGCCTACAGCGCATGATGATGAAGTTGAGGAGGTATGACTTCACCTTAGTGTACACTCCAGGAAAGGACCTCAACATAGCTGACACGCTGTCAAGATCTATCAACACTGAAAGCTCACCACCAAAGTACATTGATGATATTGAAGCTCAAATGCAGTTACGCATGGAGAATCTTCCGGCATCTGATGAGAAGCTACAACAAAATCGTCCAGAGACACAAAAAGATGCGACCTTGCTCAGAGTGATGCATCATCTCCCGCATGGTTGGCCAAAGGGACGGTGTCCATAGTATTAGAACATACAGACAGAATTGACAGTAGCGGATGGACTATTGTTATGCAATGACCAGATTGTCATTCCACTGAGTCTAAGATCAGAGATGCTAAGCAAGATTCATGAGGGACATCTCGGAATCGAGAAATGCAAGAGGAGAACACAGCAGGAACTGTACTGGCCTGGTATTAACAAAGAGATAACCGACATGATACTGACCTGTGCCACTTGTCAGAAACATCAACCAGCACAATGTAAAGAGACACTACAGCATCATGAGTTAACTACGTCACCGTAGACAAAAGTAGGCACCGATTTGTTTCATGCCACAGGTCATGACGATGTTCTCATCATAGATTACTCCTCAACTTTTCCTGAAGTGTTGAAACTTCCGGATCTTACATAAAGGCTAGTAAGGAGACATTTTCGAGACATGGGATTCCACACACGGTTATGTCCGATAATGGTCCTTGCTTCACGAGCTGGGAGTGGACAGAATTTTCCAATCAGTACAACTTTCATCATGTCACCTCGAGTCCACACTTTCCACAGTCTAATGGCAAAGTTGAGAAAGGTGTGCACATTATCAAGCAATTCATAAGCAAGGCGAATGACTCGCAATCCGACATTCACTTGGCTTTACTTTCTTACAGAGAAACACCATTAAGCTCAGGGCTATCACCAGCTCAGATGCTTTTTAACCACGATGTTAGAACAACATTACCTACAATTCAACTTAGAAATCCTGATCAATCATATGTACTCAACAATATCAAACAGCAACGCTACAAACAAAGGCAGTATTATGATCAGCATGCGATTCAATTAAAACCACCAATAAAGGATGACATTTTTAGATTGAGAAATCCAGAAGTATGATGGTCAGCTACAACCACAGAACTCAGGCAAGCAGCACCGTGATCATACATTGTCAAGTCTGCAGAGGGTGTGCTTTCTCGACGTAATCGGCGAGACCTACTGAAAATACAACTTCCGAAGCCTGTCTTTCCCACGTTGAATTTACATGAATCACTCACCCAACAGCACTTGAATGTCAACAAACCACCTGACATTTCTCACAAGGACATTAAAACTTCAACTACACCACTTCAACCAAGGAGATCTAGCAGAATAAAACCCAATCGTTCGAATTTGTGAACATTTAAATCATTAATTAAGCATTAATTGGATATGTATAATTGATTATAACTTCTCCAGATATTCACAGCACCATTTCTTTGTGTACAATTTTCTTTACAGGATACACAAAATATGTAACACAAAAAGGGGGGGATGTAGTGATCTGTGTATGTGTATGCATGAGGGGTTAATGTATAGTCATTACAGTTAAATGATCAGTAGAGGGCAGCACTGACAAGGGGTATAAAAACACACTCAATCTGCTTTCCTGCCTCTTCGAGTGTATTGTGACTAGAGACCATAGGTATAGAGAGTTAGCTCATGAAAGTATGGTTAATCAAAGTTTATTCTTATTCAGTCTTGTTTAATTTAATAGCTAGTAAAAGTATTAAAGAATCAAATTCACAAGTTAATTGTTTAGTTACTCAATAAATGTTTTGCTTTCATTGAACTACTACGAGTGTTTATCAACATCAAGTTTAACAGCATCTTGGTATAAGCAAATGAGTAACATATAATACTCCAAGTAATATAACACAGTGTGGTGCAGTGATTATAGATTTAGTGCGGTGTCATTAGTGATTACAGGTTTAGTGCAGTGTAGTCCTGTGATTACAGGTGTTTAGTGCAGTGTGGTGCAGTGATTACAGGTATAGTGCAGTGTAGTCCAGTGATTATAGGTTTAACACATTGTGTGCAGTGATTACAGGATGTTTAATGTAATTTGGTGCCGAGATTACAGGCTTAGTGCAGTGTGGTGCAGTGACTACAAGTTTAGCACAGTGAGGTGCAGTGATTACAGGAGGTTTAGTGCAGTGTGGTGGAGTGATTACAGGAGGTTTAGTGCAGTGTGGTGGAGTGATTACAGGTGGTTTAGTGCAGTGTGGTGCAGTGACTACAGGTTTAATAAAGTGTAGTCCAGTAATTACAGGTTTAGTGCAGTGTGGTCAAATAATTACAGGTTTAGTGCAGTGTGGTGCAGTGATTACAGGACGTTTAGTGCAGTGTGGTGCAGTGATTACAGGAGGATTGGTGCAGTGTGGTGCAGTGATTACAGGAGGTTTAGTGCAGTGTGGTGCAGTGATTGCAGGAGGTTTAGTGCCGTGTAGTGAAGTGATTACAGGAGGTTTAGTGCACTGTGGTGCAGTGATTACAGGAGGTTTAGTGCAGTCTGGTGCAGTGATTATAGATTTAGTGCGGTGTGATTAGTGATTACAGGTTTAGTCCAGTGTAGTCCAGTGATTACATGATGTTTAGTGCAGTGTGGTGCAGTGATTACAGGATGTTTAATGCAATTTGGTGCCGGGATTACAGGTTTAGTGCAGTGTGGTGCAGTGACTACAGGTTTAGGAAAGTGTGGTCCAGTATTACAAGTTTATGAAAAAATGAAAATGAAAATTGCTTATTGTCACAAGTAGGCTTCAAATGAAGTTACTGTGAAAAGCCCCGAGTCGCCACATTCCGGCACCTGTTCGGGGAGGCTGTTACGGGAAGTGTGGTCCAATAATTTAGTGCAGTGTGGTCCAATAATTACAGGTTTAGTGCAGTGTGGTGCAGTGACTACAAGTTTAGCACAGTGTGGTGCAGTGATTACAGGAGGTTTAGTGCAGTGTGGTGGAGTGATTACAGGAGGTTTAGTGCAGTGATTACAGGCTTAGTGCAGTGTGGTGCAATGATTGCAGGTTCAAGATGATCAGAGGATTGGTTAGGGTGGACAGTGAGAGCCTTTTCCTCGGTTGGTGATGTCTAGCACGAGGGGACATAGCTTTAAATTGAGGGGAGATAGATATAAGACAGATGTCAGAGGTAGGTTCTTTACTCAGAGAGTAGTAAGGGTGTGGAATGCCCTGCCTGCAACAGTAGTGGACTCGCCAAGACTAAGGGCATTCAAATGGTCATTGGATAGACATATGGACGATAAGGGAATAGTGTAGATGGGCTTTAGAGTGGTTTCACAGGTCGGCGCAACACCGAGGGCCGAAGGACCTGCTCTGCGCTGTAATGTTCTATGTTCTATGTTCTATGTTTAGTGCAGTGTGGTGCAGTGATTGCCATATTCTTTGCAAAAAAGCAACATAGGAAATAGCAACAGGAATAGGCCATTTGGCCCATCAAGCCTGCTCTGCACTTCAAACAGATCATGGCTGATCATCTACCTCTTTTGTCATTTTTTCCAATATGCCCAGATCCCCTGATAACATTAGGTGCTCCTGGAAAATGCTCCTGGCATTGACATAGGGCACGATTCAGTGGCTGATCCCATTGCTCCCAGGGCAGATCCGGGCTCAACAGGTGAATAGCACAGGAGCCCCAAATGGGGGTCCATTCTGGATGCCGGGCCGATCGTGAGTCACCTGACCCTCTCTGCGGGCGTGATCTGGCCTAATGGCCAAATGGCTCATTTAAAAACGAAGGTGGATTTAGCTGGCGCCCAGGACTCATCGGCCACACCTGCAAGATCTCGCCAGGTCGCTGTTTACTACTGGTCCACACAAACGTGGATCAAACGTAATGGCGCCTCGGGGGCGGGTGGGTCTCACAGGTTATTGGGGACCCCCAGATAGTTAGGGTAGGGTGATATTCGTGTCAAACCAGCCATCCTTCCATCAACCTGCCAGCTATTGGATTACAATGGCAATGCCATTGCTGCCAGTGGCTCGCGCCAGCATGAAGTGACGCACAGGTCACGCAAAGCCATCCTTCCTTTTGAAATCGTGGGCTCCTCGAAAGCTTCCCTGCTTGGCGCACAGGCATGCAAGCTGTTGAACCTAGTTCAGAGAGTTCACTCTCTCTCTCCTGATGACATGTCTGCCTTTCAGGACACTGACTTCAGGGTGCAACTCGATGCCATCATCAACCAGCACAACATCTTCGAAGGCATGGGCACGCTCCCATATACCTACAAGATCTTATTGAAACAGAATGCCACGCCTGTGGTGCATGCACCTCGCAGGGTCCCAGAACCCCTTAAGGACCGCCTCAAGCAGCAGCTGCAGGACCTCCAGGACCAAGGAATGATCTCCAGAGTCACGGAACCAACCGACTGGGTCAGTTCCATGGTATGTGTAAAAAAGCCTTCCGGCGAATTGAGAATTTGCATTGATCCCAAGGATCTAAATCGCAATATTATGAGAGAGCACTATCCAATTCCCAAGCGCGAAGAGCTCACATGTGAGGTGGCTCGCGCCAAGCTCTTCACCAAACTCGACGCCTCAAATGGATTCTGGCAAACCCAGCTTGACAAATCCAGCAGGAAACTGTGTACATTCAATACCCCCTTTGGCAAATATTGTTACAACAGGATGCCGTTTGGGATCATATCTGCTTCAGAAGTGTTCCATAGGATTATGGAACAAATGATGGAAGGCATTGAAGGTGTTCGCGTCTATGTTGACGACATAATCATTTGGTCCATGCAGGAGCATGTCAGTCGCCTCCAGCGCGTATTCAAACGTATACGTGAGCATGGCCTCCGCCTCAACAGGGCCAAATGCTCTTTTGGTCAGACGGAACTCAAGTTCCTCGGGGACCACATCTCCCAGTTGGGTGTGCGGCCGGATGCGGACAAGGTGGCTGCTATCACAGCCATGGAAACGACAGAGGACAAGAAGGCGGTCCTCCGATTTCTGGGCATGGTCAACTTTTTAGGGAAGTTCATCCCTAACCTCGCCTTTCATACCACGGCTCTCAGGAACCTGGTCAGGAAGATGACAGACTTCCAATGGCTCCCTGTCCACAAGCGCGAATGGAGAGAACTCAAAGCCAAACTCACCACGCCCCCGGTCTTAGCTTTCTTTGATCCAGGAAAAGAGACCAAAATTTCGACCAATGCCAGCCAATCCGGCATTGGGGCAGTGCTCCTGCAACGCGATGAGGCCTCATCATGGGCCCCCGTTTCATATGCGTCACGCGCCATGACCCCCACGGAACAGCGCTACGCGCAGATAGAAAAGGAGTGCCTGGGCCTTCTGACTGGTGTGGATAAATTTCACGATTATGTGTATGGACTTCCTCATTTCACCGTCGAGACCGACCATTGCCCGCTGGTCAATATAATACAGAAAGACTTGAACGACATGACGCCTCGCCTCCAGCGTATTCTCCTCAAGCTCCGGCGATATGACTTCCAGCTGGTATACACCCCGGGCAAAGACCTCATCATTGCTGACGCTCTCTCCATGTCAGTCAACACTCCATGTGACCCTGCGGGATTCGTCTGCCAGGTTGACGCCCATGTGGCCTTCGTGACCTCCAATCTACCTGCCACGGATGAACGCCTCATCCAAATTTGCCGCGAGACGGCGGCTGACCCTTTGCTACAGCGTGTCATGCGCCACCTAACGGACGGGTGGCTCAAGGGCCAATACCCTCAGTTCTATAATGTCAGAGATGATTTGGCGGTAGTGGACGGGGTTCTTCTGAAACTGGACCGCATTGTCATCCCGCATAGCATGCGCCAACTTGTCCTGGAACAACTACACGAGGGCCACCTTGGCGTGGAAAAGTGCTGCCGACAGGCCCGAGAGGCAGTGTACTGGCCCGGCATTAATGAGGACATAGCCAACACAGTGCTCAACTGCCCCACTTGTCAGCGCTTCCAGCCGGCCCAACCACATGAGACCCTGCAGTTCCATGAGTTGGTCACGTCACCTTGGACCAAGGTGGGCATCGACCTGTTCCACGCACTGTGTAGAGACTATGTCCTGATCGTGGACTACTTTTCAAATTACCCGGAGGTGATATGGTTGCACGATATCACATCGTCTGCAGTCGTCCGTGCCTGTAAGGACACCTTTGCTCGACAAGGCCTCCCACTCATGGTTATGTCGGACAATGGCCCCTGCTTTGCAAACCAGGAATGGTCCAACTTTGCCAGGAGGTACAATTTTGCACATGTGACATCCAGTCCCCTGCACCCCCAATCCAACGGCAAAGTGGAGAAGGGCATCCACATAGTCAAAGGGCTCCTCTGCAAGGCTGCCGATGCTGGGTCCGATTTCTACCTTGCCTTGCTGGCCTATCGCTCCGCCCCACTGTCCACTGGCCTGTCGCCAGCTCAATTGCTCATGGGTCGTACCCTGAGGATGATGGTGCCGTCCATTCATGTCCCAGACCTTGACCACGTTCCGGTCCTTCGACGGATGCAGCTGTCTCGTGCACAGCACAAGGCGGCTCATGACTCCCGTGCAGCTCATCTTCCTGCTCTGGCTCCAGATGACAATGTCCGCATCCATCTTCTGGATGGTGGCTGGTCTGAAACTGCTGTTGTCCTTCGGCAGGTGGCCCCCCGCTCATTCCTGGTTCGTCTACCGGAGGGCTCCATTCTGTGCCGCATTCGACGCGCCCTTCATCTCGTTCCACGCTCGCTACCTGATCCTCCTCTGTCAGCCTCGCTCTCCTGCTGACCCTGCCATGGACTATGCAGAGATCCCGGTCATTGCTGGTGCAGTCCAGCCCGCTCCTCAGCCGGTGGCTCCCGACCCACCCTTGAGGCGGTCAACCAGAATTCCTTGCCCACCTCAGAGACTTAATTTGTGAACTTTGTGGACTTATTGGGCACGACTCTCCGCTCCCGCGCCGAAGTGCCCACGCCGTCGTGAACGTCGTTGAGTTTCACGACGGCGCGAAACGGCCCCGATCGCGATTGATTCAGGGCCCGAAAATGGTCTAGGAGCGGGGCCGCGATGACCTCGGGGGGCGTGGTGTGAAAGCAGCGTCGTAAGCGCGCGACGCCTCACTGACGCAGCGCTGCGCCATAAATGAAGGACCCAGGAGGAAGAGAAGGAGGAGAGATGGTTGAGCCCCGACGAGCCGCACAGTGGTTCCGGGACACGGACCTGGACACCCTCCTCGATGAGGTTGAAAACCGAAGGGCCACCCTCTGCCCAAGACGTGGGCATCGCCAGCCGTCCAGCACGGTGAGGCGCGGTTGGCGTGAAGTTGGCACCGCTGTGGGGCACACACCCCGGTTCGGGGAGCAGTGTCAGAAGAAGCTGCACGACCTCACATGGGCTGGCAGGGTAAGTGCCATGAGGGTGCCCCCGGGTCACAACCAACCCTCCTCCCCCCTCCCCCACCCCCGGGCACGAGGGGGGGAAGTGGGGTGGGGAGGTGGGGGGGTGGGTGGGGGAGGGGTGGGGGGGTTCAGGGTGCACAACGTTATACTCGACCCACATGAGCACAGGGACCCCCCCTGGAGAGATGCCATGGCATGGCTCCGTCTCCCCACCCAGCATTAATATAGCCTATATCTGCACGCCCTGATGATACCCCCCTTATTGTGATGCTTTATCCAACCCCTCCCCCCCAGGACAAGACAGCTCACAACCAACGTGAGCGTATGAGAACCGGAGGGGGTTCTCCTGTGCTGCACCCCCTAAACGGTCACAAGCAGAGGGCCCTGGACCTCGCTGGGGGATCCGCCACCCGGGAGGTCGCGACATGCCAGGTCGGAGGCGCAGAACCAAGTGAGACAACCCTGCATGTCCTTACCCCACCCCCCCCCCCCGCCCCAACCCATCATCGCCCCCTCACACTCTGGCCACTGCACCCTCGATCCCCTCCCCCTCACACTGGCCACTGCACCCTCGATCCTCACCTCCCTCACACTGGCCACTGCACTCTCGATCCTCACCTCCCTCACACTGGCCACTGCACCCTCGATCCTCTCCCCCCTCACACTGGCCACTGCACCCTCGATCCTCACCTCCCTCACACTGGCCACTGCACCCTCGACCCTCTCCCCCCTCACACACTGCCCCCACCACCATCATACCCCCGGCCCAGCATGCCTAATGAACCCCGTATCGTTGTGTTCCCCAGGGCCAGCCGCCGAACGTCCAGGGTCGTCTCGGCCAAGACACAGCCGACCATCTCCAACCTCAAGCGCACCCAGGGACGCACGCCAGAGTGTGGCAGTCGGTCGGACAGGAGGGCCATCCTCTCAGTCTGGGACGCTGGACGGGGACGCACATACGACGGGCAGAGACAATACTGAGGGGCACAGGACGGACAGTGACGATGACGCACAGAGAACGGCCACACAGTCTACGGATTCACCTGGAGGGCAACATGACATGGGCCGCATGCGCCTTGCGCCGGGCCATGAGGGGGACCAGTACACACCAGACTTCCTAACGGACGATGACCTCCAGCTAGCGGCACTGCTGTCTCCCACACCATTCACCATCACAGAGACACCCGCCTCGGTCGGGCAGATAAGTGATGAGGCTCCCGGGTCACTGTCTGGTGCGCACCCCACAGCCCAGCCGATACAGCAGGTGGAGTTTGGAGCAGCCGAGGGGCTGGACGGTCGGAGGGCAGCCCAGGCCCAGCAAACAGCTGCCGCCCAGACGGTTCCCGGGTTCCTGGATGTACTTGACCCATCCGGACAACCGATGCATGTGGACACCCAGGGACTGAATAACGGGATGAAGGCCATCTTCCAGGACCTGCACACACAGTTGGAGGAGTCCATCCGCGTTCAGGAGCAGGGAGTGGTGCCGCTCATCGCAGCCACCCAGGCCGACACCGCACGGGTGGGGTCCGCGGTGGAGGCAATGGGTGAAATGGTTTTGGCCATTGGTCAGGTTCTGCAAGGCGTTGGGCTTCACGTGCACGCGTCATCCATGGCCCAGGAGAGGGCAGCCCTCTCACAGGCAGCCATGCACCAGAGCCAACATGACATTGCCGCCACTCTCCGGGCCCTGGCCGGGTCTCACCATGCCATGGCCCGGTCCCAGCAGGCGATGGCACAGTCCCAGCAGTCAGTCGCGGAAAGCATAGACTGCCTGGCGCACGTGATGGATGGCGTAGCGCGCTCACAGGTTGAGATAGCACAGTCCCTGGCAGGAATGTCGCACTCTCTGGGCTCCGTCTCTGCGAACATTCGGACCGTGGTTGATACCGCTGCAGGCCTCCAGGACTGGCAGCGCCAGGTGTCGGTGGTGCGACGGGGCATGTCTCCGATCGCACCTCCGTCCCACAGTGAGGCCCGGGGGCCACCGGCCTCCCCGAGGGAGGAGGAGGTTCTGGGGCCCGTCCCGGTACCTCCAGCAAGGGACGTCCCGGTGCACTCGGCCTCCCCCCGTCCCGTCCCTGGCGCATCTGGTGGGCAGCGGGCAGGACAGGGTGGCACCACGCCATCCAGCACGCCCGCCGAGCAGCCTGGCCCATCAAAGCCAGGCCGCCACGGAAACGCGTGCCGACAGGGAGCCATGTCGCAGGGCGTGATTCTCAGCAGTCCGCCTCCACTCCTGTTGTACCATCTGGGGAGACACCTAGACGTAGTGGTAGGTGTAAGGCAAAGAAGTTAGGCACATAATAAGTTGGCAAGGGTGCAGGGCACAGTTTAGTTGTAGGGGGTAGGGCATCTGTATGTGAATGTCACAAATAAACTCACTGTTGCACTTAACTTGTAAGACTCTGTGCTATGTCCGGTGCCAGGGGGCTCGTGAGGGTGACTGAGTGGCGCTGTGGTTAAGGAGCGGTTCAACGTTGGTGCCGGATGTGCTGTCCCTTTTCCCCCTGCCTCCCAAAATCGGACACCGTAGTCCTCGGCACTCGGACGCCAGCCACCCCACACGGGCACGTGATGAAATGTCCGTTACGAAGGCTGTGACCACCGGAGTGCATGGTTCAGCTATAGCCATGAGTCAGACCTTGGCTGGCGAATCTGAGCACACGGCTCATCGCAGAGCGGGCTGTCATCATTCAACATGGCACTGATCACACCCGCTTACACAATTGTGGTAGTATGCATTAGGGGTCATGTGGGACTGTGAAGCCATGATGTCATTGGCTGACAGATCCCGGGTCCTGGTTGGACGTTGACCTCTAGCTCCGCCCTGAAGGCGGAGTATAAGTACCTGGAGTCCTCCCCCGCAGGCAGTCTACTACCGAACTGCGGGGGAAACAGTCACGCTTAATAAAGCCTCATCGATTTCACTCTATTCGTCTCTCGGAGTCTTTGTGCGCTACAATTTATTAAGCGTGACTAAAAAGGACTATGGAGCTCAGGATCATCCCGGAATGCCTGAGGATCAGCCCCCACGCAGTGAACGCGGCAGCACCTTTCAAGCACTGGCAGACTTGTTTTGAGGCCTACCTCAGAACGGCCACCGGCCGGGTCACAGAAGACCAAAAACTATAGGTCCTGCACTCGAGGTTAAGCACGGAGATTTTCTCTCTCATCAAAGACGCAGAGGATTTCCAGACGGCGTTCGCAGCACTAAAAAGTCTCTATGTCCGCCCAGTAAACCAGATCTACGCTCGCTATCAACTCGCAACGAGACGGCAAAGTCCCGGAGAATCGATAGATGAATTCTACGCCGCGCTACTAATTTTGGGACGAGCCTGCAGCTGCCCGTCGGTGAACGCAAATGAACACACGGACATGTTAATGCGCGATGCTTTTGTGGCAGGTATGAACTCCTCCCAAATCCGCCAAAGACTTCTAGAAAAAGAGTCGCTAGGACTCTCAGAGGCACGGGCCCGAGCAGCCTCCCTAGACGTGGCCGCGCAAAATACCCGCGCCTACGGCCCCGACCGCGCGGCAGCCCATTGGGCTCCGTACGTACCCGTCGCGACAAACCCACCCCCCCCCGGACACCCCACAGGCTTGCGCGGTCCAAACACCAAGTCGCACCGGGGGCGCCCGCTGCTATTTCTGCGGCCAGACGAAACACCCCCGGCAGCGCTGCCCTGCCCGCGCAGCGATCTGCAAGAGCTGCGGGAAAAAGGGCCATTTCGCGGTTGTGTGCCGGTCCCGCGAGGTCGCCGCTGTCCCGGGAGAACAGGGAGCCCTGCACGCCGCTTACGCTCCCCAACCCCCCCAGTGCCCCATGTACGACCCGCAGGCGCAGCCACTCTGGGTCCCGACCACCGCTGTCCCGGGAGAACAGGGAGCCCTGCACGCCGCTTACGCTCCCCAACCCCCCCTGCGCCCCATGTACGACCCGCAGGCGCAGCCACTCTGGGTCCCGACCACCGCTGTCCCGGGAGAACAGGGAGCCCTGCACGCCGCTTACGCTCCCCAACCCCCCTCCCCGCGCCCCATGTATGACCCGCCAGCGCTACCACTTTGGGTCCCGACCACCGCTCTCCCCGGACAAGAGGGAGTTCTGCGCGGCTCTAACGCCCCCCAAACCCCCCCCCCGTGCCCCACGTATGACCCACCGGCGCTACCAATTTGGGTCCCGACCACCGCTGTCCCCAGAGATGAGGGAGCCCCGCGCGTTCCTAACGCTCCCCAACCCCCCCAGCGCCCCATGTGCGACCCGCAGGCGCAGCCATTTTGGGTCCAGGCCACCACGAGGGGAGGAAGGGCGCCGCCATCTTGGACCACCCCAGACCTGTACGACACATGGGGCGGCCATTTTGTCCACCCCCGCCGCCATCTTGTGACCCCCCAGCCATGTGCGATGCATGGGGCCAGCCATTTTGTTCAACCCCGACGCCATCTTGGACGGCAACAACGGACCCCAGTGTCGACGGCTCCACGGGGTTCGAAGAAGACGCTCAACTACTACAACCACGTCTCGCTTCAATAACGCTGGACCAAGCTCGGCCCCGGACACTCCAGACGACGACGACAACGGTGCTGATAAACGGGCACGAGACACCATGCCTAGTCGACTCCGGGAGCACGGAGAGCTTTATCCACCCCAACACGGTAAGACGCTGTTCTTTGACCACCCATCCCAGCGCACAAAAGATTTCCCTAGCTGCAGGATCCCACTCCGTACAGATCAAAGGCTTCTGCATAGTTACCCAAACGGTGCAGGGGAGGGAGTTCAAAAACTACAGGCTCTACGTCCTTCCCCAACTCTGCGCCCCCACATTACTGGGATTAGACTTCCAGTGCAATCTACAGAGCCTTACCTTCAAATTCGGCGGCCCAATACCCCCACTCACTATCTGCGGCCTCGCAACCCTCAAGGTGCAACCCCCGTCCTTGTTTGCAAACCTCACCCCGGATTGCAAACCCATCGCCACTAGGAGCAGACGGTACAGCGCCCAGGACCGGACCTTAATTCGGTCCGAAGTCCAGCGGCTACTAAAGGAAGGCATAATCCAGGCCAGCAATAGTCCCTGGAGAGCACAGGTGGTAGTCGTAAAGACAGGGGAGAAGCAAAGGATGGTCATAGACTATAGCCAGACCATCAACAGGTACACACAACTAGACGCGTACCCTCTCCCCCGCATATCCGACATGGTCAATCGGATTGCCCAATATAAAGTCTTCTCCACCGTGGACCTCAAGTCCGCCTACCATCAGCTCCCCATCCGCCCAAGTGACCGCAAGTACACAGCCTTCGAGGCAGACGGGCGATTATACCATTTCCTAAGGGTCCCATTTGGCGTCACAAACGGGGTCTCGGTCTTCCAACGAGAGATGGACCGAATGGTTGATCAACACGGGTTGCGGGCCACGTTCCCGTATCTCGACAATGTAACCATCTGCGGCCACGATCAGCAGGACCACGACGCCAACCTCCAAAAATTCCTCCAGACCGCTAAAGCCTTGAACCTCACGTACAACGAGGACAAGTGCGTTTTTAGCACCAACCGGCTAGCCATCCTGGGCTACGTAGTGCGCAATGGGATAATAGGCCCCGACCCCGAACGTATGCGCGCCCTCATGGAATTTCCCCTCCCGCACTGCTCAAAAGCTCTGAAACGCTGCCTGGGGTTTTTTTCATACTACGCCCAGTGGGTCCCCCAGTACGCAGACAAGGCCCGCCCCCTAATACAGACCACGACCTTCCCTCTGTCGACAGAGGCTTGCCAGGCCTTCAGCCGCATCAAAGCGGATATCGCAAAGGCCACGATGCGCGCCATCGACGAGTCCCTCCCCTTCCAGGTCGAGAGCGACGCCTCCGACGTAGCTCTAGCGGCCACCCTTAACCAAGCGGGCAGACCCGTGGCCTTTTTCTCCCGAACCCTCCACGCTTCAGAAATCCGCCACTCCTCAGTGGAAAAGGAAGCCCAAGCCATAGTGGAAGCTGTGCGACATTGGAGGCATTACCTGGCCGGCAGGAGAGTCACTCTCCTCACGGACCAACGGTCGGTAGCCTTCATGTTCGATAATGCACAGAGGGGCAAAATCAAAAACGACAAGATCTTAAGGTGGAGGATCGAGCTCTCCACCTTCAACTACGAGATCTTGTATCGTCCCGGAAAGCTGAACGAGCCGTCCGATGCCCTATCCCGCGGCACATGTGCCAACGCACAAATTAACCGCCTCCAAACCCTCCACGAGGACTTCTGCCACCCGGGGGTCACTCGGTTTTACCACTTTATCAAGTCCCGCAACCTCCCATACTCCTTAGAGGAGGTCCGTACAGTCACAAGGAACTGCCACATCTGCGCAGAGTGCAAACCGCATTTTTTCAGGCCGGATGGTGCGCACCTGATTAAGGCTTCCCGCCCCTTTGAACGCCTTAGTCTGGATTTCAAAGGACCCCTCCCCTCCACCGACCGCAACATATACTTCCTTAATGTGGTGGACGAGTACTCCCGCTTCCCATTCGCCATCCCCTGTTCTGACATGACCGCGGCCACAGTCATTAAAGCCCTGAACACCATATTCACACTGTTCGGTTGCCCCGCATACGTCCACAGCGACAGGGGGTCCTCCTTCATGAGTGACGAGCTGCGCCAGTTCCTGCTCAGCAACGGGATAGCCTCGAGCAGGACGACCAGCTACAACCCCCGGGGGAACGGGCAAGTAGAGAGGGAGAACGGCACGGTCTGGAAGACCGTCCTACTGGCCCTACGGTCCAGGGACCTCCCAGTTTCACGGTGGCAGGAGGTCCTTCCGGACACCCTCCACTCCATCCGGTCACTACTGTGTACTAGCACTAACCAAACGCCTCATGAGCGCCTCCTTGTCTTCCCCAGGAAGTCCTCCTCTGGAACATCGCTGCCGACCTGGCTGGCGGCCCCAGGACCCATCTTGCTCCGAAAGCACGTGCGGGCGCACAAGTCGGACCCGTTGGTCGAAAGGGTTCACCTCCTTCAAGTAACCCGCAGTACGCTTACGTGGAGTACCCCGACGGCCGACAGGACACGGTATCTCTGCGAGATCTGGCGCCCGCCGGCAACACACACACCCCCCCAACACCAATCACCCAACCCCCCCCCTTCCTGCCACCGCCGCACCCCGCGACCGCCCCCTTCCCAGGAGGATCAGTCCTCCTCCCAGGCCCGACCAGGGATGAAGCCCAAGCTGAAACCGTAAGGCTCCCGGAGAAGACAACACCAAACAAGCACCGCCACCACCACCGGGGCCGAGGCGATCGACACGGACGACCAGACCGCCCGACCGACTCGTGGCGTCGATCTAACAGTACAATGTGGACTTTGTGGACTTTTAACGAGAACATTTTGTCTTTTCCTGACGATTACTGTAAATAGTTTGAAACTAAAAAAAACCTTGTACATACTGTTATAACATGTGAAAGTTTTCCTCCCAGGACCAGCCTTGTAAACCCTTACCACCATGCGAAGCATCACCCCGCCGGGTTCATTTTTAACAAGGGGTGAATGTGGTAGTATGCATTAGGGGTCATGTGGGACTGTGAAGCCATGATGTCATTGACTGACAGATCCCGGGTCCTGGTTGGACGTTGACCTCTAGCTCCGCCCTGAAGGCGGAGTATAAGTACCTGGAGTCCTCCCCCGCAGGCAGTCTACTACCGAACTGCGGGGGAAACAGTCACGCTTAATAAAGCCTCATCGACTTCACTCTATTCGTCTCTCGGAGTCTTTGTGCGCTACAACAATCATCAATGTTGTGCAATCCCGTAGTGCCGCAATGGTAAGGTGATGTGGAATTGGTGCTGTGTACGCGGTGCGTGTTCCGGGGGGGGGGGGGGTGCAGCGTGGTGCCCGTGTGCAGGACTGGCGGTGCAAGTGGCAGTGTTCAGCGAATCCCCCCCCACGGTACGTGAACCGTGCGGCATGCCCGCTGTCGACGGTGCCGTCGTGCAGCCTCCTGGACGTAACCAGCACCCGGGCATTGTCTGTGTCCTGCGCCCCTCCCCCCACCCTGATGCACGCCATCCTCCTACTCCTCCTCCTCCTCCTTCTCCTCCTCCCCTTCGTTTGCGTTAGCTCCGGTGCCGTCCGCTCCTCCCTCCGACTCCTCCACCAGTGCATCTCCCCTCTGCATGGCAATGTTGTGCAGCGCACAGCAGACCACAACCATGCGACTGACCCTGTCAGGCCGGTACTGCAGGGCCCCTCCGGAGCGGTCCAGGCATCTGAATCGCATCTTCAGCAGGCCGAAGCACCGCTCCACCACACCCCTGGTTGCTGCCTGGGCCTCGTTGTACAGGCTCTCCACGTTGGTCTGAGGCCTCCATATTGGCGTCATCAGCCATGACCTCAACGGATAGCCCTTGTCGCCCAGCAACCAGCCCCTCAGCCGGGGGGGGGGGGGGCGGGGGGGGGGCATCCCTCGAACATTGCGGGGATGAACGACTGTGCCAGAATGTAGGCGTCATGCACACTCCCGGGGTACCTTGCACACACGTGCATGATCTTCATGTGGAGGTCGCACACCACCTGAATGTTCATGGAGTATGCGCCCTTCCTGTTCATGAACACTTCCCTGTTGTCTGCAGGTGGCCGCATGGGGACGTGCACACCATCGATGACACCCTGGACCATCGGTATCCCAGCCACCTTGGAGAATCCGTGTGCCCGTGCTTCCTGCTGTGCTCTGTCCTCGGGGAATTTAATGTACCTGTCCGCGATGGCATACAAGGCGTCAGTCACGGCCCTGATGCACCTGTGGACCGATGCCTGTGAGATCCCGGATAGGTCCCCGCTCGGCGCCTGGAAGGAATCGGTAGCGTAAAAGTTTAGGGCCACCGTCACCCTGACGGAGACTGGTATCGCGTGTCCTCCTCACATTCCATGTGGTGCGAGGTGCGCCACGAGCTGGCATATATGTGCGACCGTCTCCCTGCTGAACCGTAGTCTCCTCCTGCATGTGATGTCCGGTAGGGCCTTGAATGACATTCTGTCACCGTACACCCTAGGCCCTGCTGGACGCCTGTGGCGCCCTGGCACCACCATCAGTGGCTCCTCCTCCTCCTCCTCCCCCCCAAGGACTTCGATATCAGTGCCCACTTCCTGTGCATTCCTCGCCGTCGGGGGGTCAATGTTCTCCTCGGCAGCCCCTGGACATTCCGGGCCTGAGCGCCTGCGGCCTGCGTGGCGACGACGGGCCACTCCGCGGCCATCCCCTCTGCTGCAGCAGCAGCAGCCGCTGCAACTGCAGCCACTGTGGGCCGTCCGACTCTACGCTGCCGGATGGCAAACTCCAGAGCTGCGGCTCCAACCACGGCAGTAAACATCGCTGTCGGTCGGCATACATGGTGACCTGCAGGAGGGTGGGGGGGGGGCAGAGAAACGACATGTTACCCGGAGGTTCTTCCACACCTCGACAGCCGGGTTGCATGGGATCCCTGTGAATCCCGGTGGCCTGGTCGCGCTGCAGATACGCAGCCAGCCGAACACCTGGTCACTGTCTGCGTCCAACGGTCAGTTCACACCGTCCTCCTCACCAGTGTGCCAGTCGCCTGTGCCCATCAGCCACACGACAACCTGCGGCCGTGTCCTCGTCACCGTCCTACCATATCAGGGCGGCTGACATGTGGCATCCGCGAATGGACGACACCCTCCACATTCTCCCTCCCCCCTCCCACCTCCACTCCATCCCTCACCTCCCTCCCACCTCCACTCCCTCCAACACCCCCCTCCCACCTCCACACTCTCCCTCCCCCTCCCACCTCCACACTCTCCCTCACCCCCTCCCACCTCCACTCCCTCCCTCACCTCCCTCCCACCTCCACTCCCTCCCTCACCCCCCTCCACACTCTCCCTCACCCCCTCCCACCTCCACTCCCTCCCTCACCCCCTCCCACCTCCACTCCCTCCCTCACCCCCTCCCACCTCCACTCCCTCCCTCACCCCCCCCACCTCCACACTCTCCCTCCCCCTCCCACCCCCACACTCTCCCTCCCCCTCCCACCTCCACACTCTCCCTCACCCCCTCCCACCTCCACTCCCTCCCTCCCACCTCCACTCCCTCCCTCACTCCCTCCCACCTCCACTCCCTCCCTCCCCCTCCCACCTCCACACTCTCCCTCCCCCTCCCACCTCCACACTCTCCCTCCCCCTCCCACCCCCACACTCTCCCTCCTCCCTCCCACCCCCACACTCTCCCTCCCCCTCCCACCTCCACACTCTCCCTCACCCCCTCCCACCTCCACTCCCTCCCTCCCACCTCCACTCCCTCCCTCACCCCCTCCCACCTCCACTCCCTCCCTCACCCCCCCCACCTCCACACTCTCCCTCCCCCTCTCACCCCCACACTCTCCCTCCTCCCTCCCACCCCCACACTCTCCCTCCCCCTTCCACCTCCACACTCTCCCTCACCCCCTCCCACCTCCACTCCCTCCCTCCCACCTCCACTCCCTCCCTCACTCCCTCCCACCTCCACTCCCTCCCTCCCCCTCCCACCTCCACACTCTCCCTCCCCCTCCCACCCCCACACTCTCCCTCCCCCCTCCCACCTCCACACTCTCCCTCACCCCCTCCCACCTCCACACTCTCCCTCACCCCCTCCCACCTCCACTCCCTCCCTCACCTCCCCCACCCCCACACTCTCCCTCCCCCCTCCCACCTCCACACTCTCCCTCACCCCCCTCCCACCTCCACTCCCTCCATCACCCCCCTCCCACCTCCACTCCCTCCCTCACCCCCCCCACCTCCATACTCTCCCTCCTCCTCCCACCTCCACACTCTCCCTCACCCCCCCCACCTCCACACTCTCCCTCACCCCCCTCTCACCTCCACTCCCTCCCTCACCCCCTCCCACCTCCACTCCCTCCCTCACCCCCCTCCCACCTCCACACTCTCCCTCCCACCTCCACAGTCTCCCTCACCCCCCTCCCACCTCCACACTCTCCCTCACACCCCTTCCACCACCACTCCCTCCCTCACTCCCCTCCCACCTCCACTCCCTCCCTCACTCCCCCTCCCACCTCCACTCCCTCCCTCACCCCCCCTCCCACTCCCTCCCACCCCCCCCGTTGGCCGCAGCGTTCTCGGGGAAGCTGACCCGGTCTGCAGGAGCTCCGGAACAGTCCGTTCACCTCCTCACTGCTCAGCCAGCACGACTGGCTGACGACTTTATTTACCAGGTGTGAACGGCGACGGCGTGAACTGGGGCCACGCCGTCGGGACTTCGGCCCATCCGGGCCGGAGAATAGCGGGGGTAGCGGAGAATCGCCATTTTGGGTGTCTCGGGCGATTCTCTGGCCTGCGCCACGCAGAACTCGACGGGGCCGATCTCACCGCTTGGGTGAATCGCGGGAGGGCGTCGGACCGACGTTGCGTGGAAAAATGGCGCGCCAGGCGATTCTCCCAACCCGCACGGCATCGGAGAATCGCGTCCCATAGACTTTCTGAATTGTTCTGTTCTTCCGTTTGATCGTTTACATGGTTTGTATATAGTGTTGATCTCGTTATTCTTGTTGCATATTGTTTTTCTGCACCAGGCATCTTCCCATGCAAATAGCTTAGTCCTCATGTACATAGTCCTGTAAATATGTCTTTCGCACATACGTAGTCAGGGACATTCTCACCATACACTATTTATTGCCACACATGAACATTCTTTTATAAAAGGGGGGATGTCATGATATACACCAATATATCATGGTGCAGACACACACTGATGGACACACAGTGGGACCAATCAACACACACAACACCGCAGCCAATCACCAGTTAGAGCACACGCACTATAAAGACAGGGGGCATCAGAGTTCCCGCTCATTCGAGCTGCAGCTAGCTAGTAGGACAGAGCTCACAGCCTGCAGCACAGTCATTCACCATGTGCTGAGTGCATCGACTGGTTAGGACAAGGCAAAGGTCTTTAGTTAAAGCTAGTATTGTGTTAACCCACAGTGAGAATATGTTAAACAGTTAATGATTCAATAAAATAGTGTTGCACTATTTCAAGTGTTGGTGACCTGTATGTGTTCCATGGATCCAGAGCGCCCAACACAACACCCAGGACCTGATGAACTTCATCCTAGGGTCTTAAGAAAAGTAACTGTTAAGGTAGTAGTGTTTCATTGTAATTTTCCAAAGTTCCCTAGATTCTGGAAAGATCCCATCCGATTGGAAAATAGTGAATACAACTCCTCTATTGATAAATGGAGGGAGGCAGACAGCAGAAACCGTAGGCCTGTTAGCCTAACATCAGCCATCGGGAAATGATTGAATCTATTACTAAAGAGGTTATAGCAGGGCATCTAGAAAATCTCAATGCAATCTTAAGAGTCAACATGGTTTTGTGAAAGGGAAATCATGTCTAACTAATTTGTTCTAGTTGTTTGAGGAAGTAACAAACAATGTGGGTAAAGGGGAACCTATAGATCTGGTGAACTTGAATTTCCAAACAGTGTTTGATAAGATGCCAGATCAAAGATTGCAACACAAATAAAAAAGCTTATTGTGTAAGGGGCACCATAATAGCATGGATAAAGGAATGGTTAGCTAACAGGAAGCAGAGAAGAGAAATCTTCTTTCCAGAGTTCGCTGCTCGAATGTAGATCCAACCCACGCTGCCAAAACCCCCACCAAAGGTAGGGCAAGGAGGCAGGTCCCACGTCCATAACAGCCAGAATGGGAATCAAATCCCATGCTTTCAATCCATACAAACCATCCAGATAATTGTGTCAACCAGCCTTCCAGGGAGTCCGAGTTGTTGTGACAACATGCATGTTACACACATGTTATAGCCTGGAGCTATGGATAATTTCTTTCCATCTCATGGTCGAACAGGAATCTCTCCTGCTCTCACAACCTGTGATTAAACTAGAACATAGAACATACAGTGCAGAAGAAGGCCAATCGGCCCATCGAGTCTGCACCGACCCATTTAGGCCCTTACGTCCACCCTATCCCTGGAAGCCAATAACCCCTCCTAACATTTTTTGGTCTCTAAGGGCAATTTATCATGGCCAATCCACCTAACCTGCATGTCTTTGGACTGTGGGAAGAAACTGGAGCACCCGGAGGAAACCCACACAGACACGGGGAGAACATGCAAACTCCACACAGACAGTGACCCAGCAGGGAATTGAACCTGGGACCCTGGTGCTGTGAAGCAACTGTGCTAACCACTTGTGCTACCGTGCTGCGATTGGGATATCTTGAAAGAATTTACAAGTTGATACCTGTTAGGCACTAAGTGTAGCAGCCAGCAAGCAAACTAAGAATCGAGCTATTTATTAACAGAATAATTATGTGCAGAGAATAATAATGATGTCACGGCTGACTTTGACTCCTGTTTCTAAACTGCTTGAGAGAGCCCGTGCTCAGCCCCAGGATTTGCGCTCTTCAGCCCAATTGGCCGAAGGAATCACATGACCCTCCAGAGCCCTTTCCCTTAAAGGAGCTCATGACTACACCTCCCCCTTTAAGCCCCTTATTAACATACACCAACCTAATTAAACTATCCGCATTACAACACCATAAGGGAGTTTTTTGCACAGCCCAGTATGAAGTCAGTCTGTCAGAGGGTTTCCTCTCCCTTTTCCAACGATGCAGCTCAACTGGCAGTGCCTCAACAACAGGGGCAGACTCGGTGTCACTCCACCTTGTATAGATGTATCAGTGTAGACCACTTCTTCAGTTTCCACAGTAACACTACTCGACTATTCCTCTGGCTGATTTGTTTCCATACTGCTTTCAACCACAACAAATTCACTGGCAGGCACTGGGAAAAGACTGCCCCACTGGCTCTCTTGGTGACTCCCTTTTTCTCGAATGATCTAGATGCTTCTCACCTAGGATCCGACTTTGATTCATCCTAACATTTTTAGCATATACTAGATCATCCACTTCGAATGTTCTCGCAGGCTTTGGAGAATCATGGGGCTGAATTCTCCGCCGCCGGGATTCTCTGTTTTGCCGGCAGCTTGGAGGTTTCCCAATGGCATGGGGCTGTCCCACAATGGGAAACCCCATTGGCCAGCCGCGCAATGGAGAATCCCGAAAGCGTGCCGCAATAGAAATCTGGGGTGACAGGACGGAGAAACCCACCCATGATTTTTCTTTTGCAAACTCTGCTTTGCCTCCATCCTCCCCACAAAATCTGGAAACAGCTAGGTCCAATCTGGTCCGAATACACCTGTCCACCCCTGCTTCCTCAATACTACCAGTTCCTCTACATATCTTTGTATCAACTGCAAACTCAGCAACAGTGCCTTCAGTTCCTTCTTCCAGGTACTAAGTGTAGAGACTGGGGAAAATAGTGAGACTGAGATAAAGATAGCGCAGAGTAAGAGCAGGAAGAGGGAGGCCGCAGGGCTCAGCGGGCCTGTAGGTCTGGAGTGTGTTTGCTTTAATGCAAGAAGTATGACAGGTAAGACAGATAAGCTGAGAGCCTGAATTACTGCATGGAACTATTATGTAATTGCAATTATGGAGACATGGTTAAAGGAGGGACAGGACTGGCAGCATAACATGTCGGGTTATCGTTGTTTTAGATGGGATAGAAGGGGAAACAAAAGAGGTGGGGGAGCAGATCACAGCTGTGTTGAGGGAGGGCACATTGGAAAGAATCTTGTAGCGAGGCATTATGGGTGGAGCTCAGGAATGAGAAGGGTGATGTTGGGGGTGCACTATAGACGTCCCGACAGCTTGCAGGGGACAGAGGAGCAATTGTTTAGTCAGATACTGAAAAGGTGTGAAAAAAAGCAGGGTAGTTGTATGGGCGACTTTAACTTCCCCCCTATTGACTGAGAATCCCTGACAGCCAGGGGCTCGGATGGAATAGCACAGTGGTTAGCACTGTTGCTTCACAGATCCAGGAACCCAGGTTTGATCTCTGGCGTTGTCACTCTCTGCGGGAGTCTGCACTGTCTGCGTGGGTTTCCTCTTGGTGTCCGGTTTCCTCCCACAAGCCCCGAAAGATATGCTTGTTAGGTGAATTGGACCTTCTGAATTCTCCCTCAGTTACCTGAACAGGTGCTGTAGTATGGTGTACTGGGGATTTTCACAGTAACTTCATTGCAGTGTTAATGCAAGCCTACTTGTGACACTAATAAAGATTATTATTAGTAGTATCAGCTGTGTCCAGGAGGGTTTTTTGATATAGTATGTTGACAATCCAACCAGGGAGGAGGCCATACTAGACTTGGTATTGAGGAATGAGCCAGGCCAGGTGATTGATATTTCAGTGGGCTTAGCGACCATAATTCCATAAGATTTCGGTAGTCATGGATAAGGACAAGAGTGGCCCGCGGGTGAAGGTGCTTAATTTGGAAGAGCCAATTACATCCAAATTAGACAGGAACTTGGGAATGTGGATTGGGAGCGGCTATTTGAAGACAAATCCATGTCTGACATGTGGGTGGCTTTTAAAGGCCAGTTTATTGAAGTGCAGGACAGGCATGTCCCCGCGACAATGAAGGATAGAAATGGCAGGATTCGGAAACCATGGATGACAAGGGAAATTGTAAGCTTATTCAAAAGGAAATAGGAAACATACGATAGATCTAGGCATCTAAAAAGCGATGAAGCCCTTAAGGAGTCCAGTGAAATAGGAAGGAATTTAAACTTGGAATTAGAGAGGCTAAAAGGGACCATGAAATGCCTTTAGCAAACATGGTCAAAGAGAATCCCAAGGCTTTTTTTTTTATGCATATATTAGAAGCAAGAGGATAGCATGAGAAAGAGTAGGTCCACTCTTGGACAAGGAGGGAAGTTATGCGTGGAACCACAGGAAGTGGGTGAAATCCTTAATGAGTACTTAGTATTCGTATTCATCAGGGAGAAGGTCATGACGGATGTTGAGATCAGGGATAGGTGTGTGAACACTCTTATGAACGTCAATATATCAACGGAGGAAGTGTTGAGTATCCTAAATTTTGGAGCGAGTGCAAAGAAGGTTCACCAGGATGTTGCCTGGTCACGAGGGTGTTGTTAATGAGGAGAGCTTGAATAAACTAGGATTGTTATCGCTGGAAAGACGGAGGCTGAGGGATACCGGATAGAGGTCTACAAAATTATGAGAGGCATAGACAGGGTGAATAGTCAGAGGCTTTTTCCAAGGGCGGAAGTGTCAATTACAAGGGGACACATGTTCAAAGTGAGAGGGGGAAAGTTTAAGGGAGATGTGCAGGGTATGTGTTTCTCACAGAGAGTGGTGGGTTCCTAGAATGCATTGCCAGAGGGTGTGATGGAAGCAGGCACATTAGCAACATTTAACAGGCATCTGGTGGGTACATGAATCGGGAGGAAATAGAGGGATATGGACTGAGTAAGGGCAGAAGGTTTTTGTTTTAGTTAGCGCATCATGATCGGCACAGGCTTGGAGGGCTGAAGGGCCTGTTCCTGTGCTATACTTTTCTTTGTTCTTTGTTCGAAACAACTGCTGTAGGAAATCTTGCAATAGGCTCGCCGGTTTGCATTGAAAGATTGCACAGGCCGATGATACTCCAAATGGCAGTCTGGTATACTGGTATAGGCCCTTATGCGTGTTGATCGTAACAAACTCTCTGGATGCCTCATCCAGCTCATGTCTAACTTAGAGTAATTTAGATCTCCAGCTAGCTTGGTGTACAGGTCCTCTATTTTCGATATGGAATACCTGTCCAATTTTGCCACTTGATTGACCATCAATTTATAGTCGCTACATATTTGCTACATAACCAGTCTTATCTGGTTTAAGTATTGGCGCAATGGGAGCTGCCCACCCCGTGAACTGCATCAGCATGATAATGTCCAAATCTTTTAATCTTCTAAATTCAGTTTCCACATTCTCATACAGGGAATGGGGCATGGGTCTTGCTCTGTAAAACTTTAGTGTAGCCTCTGGATGTATGTAAACTTTGGCTTTCAAGACCCATATTTTGCATACTTCTTCTTGAAATACCTCCTGATATCTCTGGAGGACGTCCTGTAAGACCCTTTCATTATATTTGAAAATTACTAGTTAATTCACTCACCTGATGAAGGAGCTGTGCTCCGAAAGCTAGTGATTCCAAACAAATCTGTTGGACTTTAACCTGGTGTTGTAAGACTTCTTACTGTGCCCACCCCAGTCCAACGCCGGCATCTCCACATCATTTAAATGAAGATGATGATTAGAATGTGAGAGGGTGAGGTTATTTGTTGGTGTTGAGGGTGACGGTGATTGAGAATCCTGAGACCCAGACACACACACACACACACACACACATCCATCTCTTTGTCACAGACACTCTCTCACACAGACACACACATATCGGGCTGGATTATCCGTTCTAGAGATTATGTCCCCACGCCGTCATGAAAACGGTGGTGTTTTACACCAGGAAAACTGGCGCAAAACGACCACCGATTCCCTGCTCCGGAGGGGGACTAGCAACCAGGCAGCGTAGAGTTCCCAGCTCTAGCTGCCGATACGGTCCAGGGCATTGCCGGGTCCGTGGCTGCACATGCGCACGGCGGCGGCCTGCAGCGGCTGTGCCGTGCTTCATAGCGGACGCAGCCCACGGGCTCGGCCCGCAAAGATAGTCCCCCCCTTCGACCAGCTCGCAGGCCCCGAACCGCCCCCCTCCCCATAGTGCCCCCAGCTCCGAATAATGTTCTCCCTGCCTGTGGATCGGCCCTCCCCCGACTGTGGTGGTGCTGCACTGAGTCCGAAGCCGCCATGCTGAATTCCCGATGGATGAGACCATGCGAGTCCCACGCCGTCGGGAACCCGGCCGGTGGGAGACGGAGCATTGCGGGGCGGGCCTCACGCAATGGCCGTGGATACGGCATGTGGCGTACTCTCCGAGGACGCTGCTTTTCAGGGGGCGGGGCAGTGCGAAAGCGACACCGCCCCTGATTTCGTCGTCATCGCGTCGGGTATCGGAAAATCCAGCCCATCCTCTCTCTCACACACAGACAAACACACACATACACATCCTCCCTCACACACACACTCATCTCTCTCTCACACAGTATCTCACACGCACACACACTCTCTCACACACAAACATTCACACACCCTCTGTCAAACACACACTTTCTCTCCCACACTCTCCCACATGCACATCATGCACCCTCTCACACACTCTCTCTCACGTGCATATTCACACACTGTGAAAGGGAAATTAATGAGTTGCCAACTTAGAAGCATGCTGGGAATTGCTTGACTATAGTTCAACACTGCTTTTGAATGAAAGTAAGTAGGTCAGGTACGTAAACAAAATACTGCTTAGTATTTTGGTCTCGGTCTTATTATGATAACACATTATTCTCCGAAAGATAACAAAATGTGTACTCGAGTTGTTTTTAAGAACTACGTATTTCATCTTACGTACTTTCCAAGGTCCATTTGATAGAAACATGGCTGTTTACTTCCAGCTGTTATTTCAGACTATAAAGATATGCTTTCTTGGGTCGAATCTCAGAGTGTTGTGGACTGGTTAAAAAGCCAGAACACTCTCTCTCCGCAAATATATTTGTGTAAATACATTTCCTTAAATCGAACCTCAAAGAATTTGTCTTTGCTATAATTTCCACGACACACACACAAGCACACAAACTCTGTCGCACACACTCTCACACACACTCTCTGTCACACACACGCACACACACACACTCACATTGCCTGTCAGGGGATGAGGAATGACCTGTGTTTGTAGGAGCAATTCCTTGCAGAATTTTCCACTCCACTTACCTGTCTGCAGACCATGATAGAAAAGGTTCAGGGGGCTGTATCTGGCCTGTGGGCTGCAAGTTGGAGAAGCCTGCTTTAGGGTATAATTATTTGTTCATTTTTTCTGTCTCAGAATAGCAATTTGGCCTCACCAGTATGCCTCGAAATTGTGAAATATAATTCTGTAAATGAAAAAAAACAGAGGACCCAGCACAGATTCTGAGCAACACAACCACCCACATTTCTGCCAATCTAGAAAACTGCCCTTTCTTCCCAATCCTTGCTTTCTGTAATTCCATGCATTCTCTTTCGTCGCATGTACCTTCATTTTCATCACAGGTCTCCCATGTGGCCCTTTATTAAATGTCATCTGAGTGCGCTTCTGCAAATCATTTACTGCACTCCCTTTTCACACACACTCCAAGCTTTTCTCAAAATGTCCAATTGAGCTAGTCGAGCATGAACTGTCCATAAAAACTCTGTTCAACATCCGTAGTCAGCCCATATTTAAATTTATCTTCAAACATTTGGAAAATTGTGTATGTTGGTTTTGTGGTCTCCGCCCAAAATGTTCTGTGCTATTGGACATTTGAAAGATGTGTTTCACTTCCTTGTGCTTATCTTTGCTTGGTCAGTTTGTGCACTTCCTGCTGGAGTTGAATAGGACTTACCATGCGAATGGGGAGCTGCAATTCCATGCCTTTGTGGTACACCTCCACTCCGGTGGGAATATGGGAGGACAAAATATATTGGGCAATATAAATGATTCCAGAAGCTCATGGAATACTGTGAGCAATTTTGGGCCCCACACCTCAGGAAGGACATACTGGCACTGGAGCGGGTCCAGCGGAGATTCACACGGATGATCCCAGGAATGGTAGGCCTAACATACGATGAACGTCTGAGGATCCTGGGATTATATTCATTGGAGTTTAGGAGGTTGAGGGGAGATCTAATAGAAACTTACAAGATAATGAATGGCTTAGATAGGGTAGACGTAGGGAAGTTGTTTCCATTAGCAGGGGAGACTACGACCCGGGGGCACAGCCTTAGAATAAAAGGGAGTCACTTTAGAACAGAGATGAGGAGAAATGTCTTCAGCCAGAGAGTGGTGGGTCTGTGGAATTCATTGCCACAGAGGGCGGTGGGGGCCGGGACGTTGAGTGTCTTTAAGACAGAAGTTGATAAATTCTTGAATTCTCGAGGAATTAAGGGCTATGGAGAGAGAGCGGGTAAATGGAGTTGAAATCAGCCATGATTGAATGGTGGAGCGGACTCGATGGGCCGAATGGCCTTACTTCCGCTCCTATGTCTTATGGCCTTATGGTCTTATGGATAAGCTGGCATGGCATGGGCAAATAAACGACTGAAAATTGAAAATGTGGGCGGCACGGTGGTGCAGCGGTTAGCACTGCTGCCTCGTGGCGCCGAGGACCCGGGTTCAATCCCAGCCCCGGGATGTCACCGTCCGTGTGGAGTTTGCACATTCTCCCTGTGTCTGCGTTGGTCTCACTCCCACAACCAAAAGATGTGCAGGGTAGGTGGATTGGCCAAGCTAAATTGCCCCTTAATTGGAACAAAAAGAACTGAGTACTTTAAATTTATTTTAAAATTGAAAATGTAACGTCTATTTTGGAAGAAAGTCTAGGAAGAGGAAATGGATCTTAGTGGCAAAAGAAGCATAAATTTGTGTTAAAAACAAAAAGAATTAAAGATGAGGTTACAATTTTTCCAGCAAAAAAGCTGGCTCATTGTTGAGTGGTCCATCAATTGTTATAAAAGGGAATTAGATTATCCTTTGAAAATAAGGAACATTAAAGGATACGATAAACTAGCAGGAGACTGGATTAAGTGACTTGTGAAGAAAAAATACTAGTACAGACAGTCCCGATGGGCCAAATGGTGTGTTTCTGTGTTGTAACATTTTATTTATTCTGAAAGTTTTACCTGCTGGGCCTCCTTTGACTGCTGGTGATCAGATATTTGCTGTATCCAAAGTCCCGTCCCCCCCCCCCACCCCCCAACCTCAAGATCAGCCGCTGCTCCAATAGGCTGTGTGGAGGCCTTTCTTCCCCAAACATGCCGTAGCGAATCCTAGCAGACCTAGCTGAAGAATCTCTTGGGGAATTGGCCACAAGTGGCATCCTGTCAGGAATGGGTTAAAATTGCAGGGAATTACCGCCCCGGTAATTCGGCAGGGGTTGGAAACCTGAATTCTAGCTCCAGTGTACAGGAGATTGAGAGCAGTGAGGTCATGAGTAGGGTTTCAAGGTCGCAGGAGTGTACCGGCAGGCAGGAAGGTGGTTTGAAGTGTGTCTACTTCAACGCCAGGTGCATCCGGAATAAGATGGGTGAACTTGCAGCATGGGTTGGTACCTGGGACTTCGATGTTGTGACCATTTCGGATAGAGCAGGGACAGGAATGGTGGTAGCAGGTTCCGGGGTTTAGATGTTTCAGTAAGCTCAGGGAAGGTGGTAAAAGAGGGGGAGGTGTGGCATTAGGGGCTGTTTAGCACAGAGCTAAATCGCTGGCTTTGAAAGCAGACCAAGGCAGGCCAGCAGCACGGTTCAATTCCCGTAACAGCCTTCCCGAACAGGTGCCGGAATGTGGCGACTAGGGGCTTTTCACAGTAACTTCATTTGAAGTCTACTTGTGACAATAAGCGATTTTCATTTTTCATTTCATTTCATTGTTAGTCAAGGACAGTATTATGATGGCAGAAAGGACGTTTGATGAGGACTCATCTTCTGAGGTAGTATGGGCTAAGGTTAGAAACAGGAAAGGAGAGGTCACCATGTCGGGAGTTTTCTATAGGCCTCCGAAAAGTTCCAGAGATGTAGAGGAAAAGATTACAAAGATGATTCAGGATAGGAGCGTAAGTAACAGGGTAGTTGTTATGGGGGATATTAACTTTCCAAATATTGACTGGAAACGCTGTAGTTCGAGTTCTTTAGATGGGTCAGTTTTTGTCCAATGTGTGCAGGAGGGTTTCCTGACACAGTATGTAGATAGGCCAACAAGAGGCGAGGCCACAGTGGATTTGGTACTAAGTAATGAACCAGGCCAGGTGTTAGATTTTGAGGTAGTTGAGCACTTTGGTGATAGTGACCACAATTCGGTTACATTTACTTTAGCGATGGAAAGAGATAGGTATATACCGCAGGGCAAGAGTTATAGCTGGGGGAAAGGCAATTATGATGCGATTAGGCAAGACTTAGGATGCATAGGATGGGGAAGGAAACTGCAGGGGATGGGCACAATTGAAATGTGGAGCTTGTTCAAGGAACAGCTACTGCATGTTCTTGATAAGTATGTACCTGTCTGGCAGGGAGGAAGTGGTTAAGCGTGGGAACCGTGGTTTACTAAAGTAGTTGAATCACTTGTCAAGAGGAAGAAGGAGACTTATGTAAAGATGAGACGTGAAGGTTCAGTTAGGGCACATGAGAGATTCAAGTTAGCCAGGAAGGACCTAAAGAGAGAGCTAAGAAGAGCCAGAAGGGGACATGAGAAGTCCTTGGCAGGTAAGTCCACCTGCACTGTAACTTCTATGATAAAGGATCAAGAAAAACCCTAAAGCTTTCTATAGGCATGTCAGGAATAAAAGAATGACTAGGGTAAGAGTAGGGCCAGTCAAGGACAGTAGTGGTAAGTTGTGCGTGTAGTCCGAGGAGATAGGAGAGGTGCTAAATGAATGTTTTTCGTCAGTATTCACACAGTAAAAAGACAATGTTGTCGAGGAGAATACTGAGATTCAGGCTACTAGACTAGACAGGATTGTGGTTCATAAGGAGGAGGTGTTAGCAATTCTGGAAAGTGTGAAAATAGATAAGTCCCCTTGGCCAGATGGGATTTATCCTAGGATTCTCTGGGAAGCTGGGGAGGAGATTGTAGAGCCTTTGGCTTTGATCTTTTTGTCGTCATTGTCTACAGGAATAGTTCCAGAAGACTAGAGGATAGCAAATGTTGTCCCCCCTTGTTCAAGAAGGGGAGTAGAGACAACCCCGGTAACAATAGACCAGTGAGCCTTACTTCTGTTGTGGGCAAAGTCTTGGAAAGGATTATAAGAGATAGGATTTATAATCATCTAGAAAGGAATAATTTGATTAGGGATAGTCAACACGGTTTTGTGAAGGGTAGGTTGTGCCTCACAAACCTTATTGAGTTGTTTGAGAAGGTGACGAAACAGGTGGATGAGGGTAAAGCAGTTGATGTGGTGTATATGGACTTCAGTAAAGCGTTTGAAAAGGTTCCCCATGGTAGGCTATTGCAGAAAATACGGAGGCATGGGATTGAGGGTGATTTGCGATTTGAATCAGAAATTGGCTAGCTGTAAGATGACAGAGGGTGGTGGCACAGAATGCCACAGGTTCCAGGTTTCTGGAATGGACAGTCCCATCGATCGTGGAGATGCAGTCGCAGAGCCAGGGACTACATGGGGGGTTGTTGGCGAGCATCCAGCACTTGCAGGTGCAGCTGGAGGAATCCAACTGCTTGCAGTAACAGTAGGTGGTGCCAGCCATGCGAGTCACCCAGGACAACACCGCATGGATGGCGTCCGCGGTGAAGGCATTGGGGGCAATGATTTGGGTTAAGGATCAGCATGTCCAAGGCCTGTGCCAGACCCAGCTGAAAATGACAGCGGCGCTTTTTAGTGTGCACAGTCACAGAAGGCTCCTGTTGGGAACGTCGGCGGCATTGTCCAGGCGCTGGCCGACGTAGCGCAGACACAAGGGAGGTAGTCTAGTCCCATGGAGTAGCCCGGGGGCAATCGGGCACCCCGAGGAAGGAGGAAGTGACGGAGCCCATGCTGAAGACTCCCGCAGAGGAGGTGCCGGCACACCACAGCATCTCGGACTCCCCCCGAGCTAACACACCGCACACCTTCTTGACAACCCTATCAATCTGGGTGGCCACTTTCAAAGATCTATGTACATGGACACCGAGATCTCTCTGCTCATCCATACTACCAAGAATCTTACCATTAGCCCAGTACTCTGTATTCATGTTACTCCTTCCAAAATGAATCACCTCACACTTTTCTGCATCAAACTTCATTTGCCACTTCTCAGCCCAGCTCTGCAGCTTATCGTTGTCCCTCTGTAATCTGCAACATCCTTCTGCACTGTCCACAACTCCACCGACTTTAGTGTCATCCGCAAATTTACTCACCCATCCTTCTACGCCCTCCTCCAGGTCATTTGTAAAAATAACAAACAGCAGTGGCCCCAAAACAGATCCTTGTGGTACACCACTAGTAACTGAACTCCAGGCTGAACATTTCCCATCAACAATCAACCTCTGTCTTCTTACAGTAGACAATTTCTGATCCAAACCGCTAAATCACCCTCAATCCCATGCCTCCGTATTTTCTGCAATAGCCTACCATGGGGAACCTTATCAAACGCTTTACTGAAATCCACATACACCACATCAACTGCTTTACCCTCGTCCACCTGTTTGGTCACCTTCTCAAAGAACTCAATAAGGTTTGTGAGGCACGACCTACCCTTCACAAAACCGTGTTGACTATCCCTAATCAAATTATTCCTTTCTAGATGATTGTAAATCCTATCTCTTATAATCCTTTCCAAGACTTTGCCCACAACAGAAGTAAGGCTCACTGGTCTATTGTTACCGGGGTTGTCTCTACTCACCTTCTTGAACAAGGGGACAACATTTGCTATCCTCTAGTCTTCTGGAACTATTCCTGTAGACAATGACGACATAAAGATCAAAGCCAAAGGCTCTGCAATCTCCTCCCTAGCTTTCCATAGAATCCTAGGATAAATCCCATCTGGCCCAGGGGACTTATCTATTTTCACACTTTCCAGAATTGCTAATACCTCCTCCTTATGAACCTCAATCCTGTCTAGTCTCGTAGCCTGTATCTCAGTATTCTCCTCGACAACATTGTCTTTTTTCTGTGTGAATACTGACAAAAAATATTAATTTAGCACCTCTCCTATCTCCTCGGACTCCACACACAACTTACCACTACTGTCCTTGACTGGCCCTACTCTTACCCTAGTCATTCTTTTATTCCTGACATACCTACAGAAAGCTTTAGGGTTTTCCTTGATCCTTTATCATAGAAGTTACAGTGCAGATGGACTTACCTGCCAAGGACTTCTCATGTCCCCTTCTGGCTCTTCTTAGCTCTCTCTTTAAGTCCTTCCTGGCTAACTTGTAACTCTCAAGTGCCCTAACTGAAGCTTCACGTCTCATCTTTACATAAGCCTCCTTCTTCCTCTTGACAAGTGATTCAACTACTTTAGTAAACCACGGTTCCCTCGCTCGACCACTTCCTCCCTGCCTGATAGGTACATACTTATCAAGGACATGCAGTAGCTGTTCCTTGAACAAGCTCCACATTTCAATTGTGCCCATCCCCTGCAGTTTCCTTCCCCATCCTATGCATCCTAAGTCTTGCCTAATCGTATCATAATTGCCTTTCCCCCAGCTATAACTATTGCCCTGCAGTATATACCATCCCTTTCCATCGCTAAAGTAAATGTAACCGAATTGTGGTCACTATCACCAAAGTGCTCACCTACCTCAAAATCTAACACCTGGCCTGGTTCATTACCCAGTACCAAATCCAATGTGGCCTCGCCTCTTGTTGGCCTATCTACATACTGCATCAGGAAACCCTCCTGCACACATTGGACAAAAGCTGACCCATCTAAAGTACTCAAACTATAGCGCTTCCAGTCAATATTTGGAAAGTTAATATCCCCCATAACAACTACCCTGTTACTTTTGCTCCTATCCAGAATCATCTTTGCAATCCTTTCCTCTACATCTCTGGAACTTTTCAGAGGCCTATAGAAAAGTTCCAACAGGGTGACCTCTCCTTTCCTGTTTCTAACCTCAGCCCATACTACCTCAGTAGACGAGTCCTCATCAAATGTCCTTTCTGCCACGGTAATACTGTCCTTGACTAACAATGCCACACCTTCTCCTCTTTTACCACCTTTCCTGAGCTTACTGAAACATCTAAACCCCGGAACCTGCAACAACTATTCCTGTCCCTGCTCTATCCATGTCTCCGAATTGGCCACAACATCGAAGTCCCAGGTATCAACCCATGCTGCAAGTTCACCCACCTTATTCCGGGTGCTCCTGACGTTGAAGTAGACACACTTCAAACCACCTTCCTGCCCGTCGGTACATTCCTGCGACCTTGAAACCTTACTCATGACCTCACTACTCTCAACCTCCTGTTCACTGGAGCTACAATTCAGGTTATCATCCCCCTGCTGAATTAGTTTAAACCCTCCCGAAGAGCATTACCAAATTTCCCCCCCAGGATATTGGTACCCCTCTGGTTCAGATGTACACCATCCTGTTTGTAGAGGTCCCACCTACCCCAGAATGAGCCCCAATTTTACAGGTATCTGAATCCCTCCCTCCTGCACCATCCCTGTACTCACGTGTTCAACTGTTCTCTCACCCTATTCCTCGTCTCGCTAGCACGTGGCACGGGTAACAACCAAGAGATAATAACTCTGTTCTAGCTCTAAGATTCCACCCTAGCTCCCTGAATACCTGCCTTACATCCCCATCCCTTTTCCTACCTATGTCGTTGGTGCCTATGTGGACCATGACTTGGGGCTGCTCCCCCTCCCCCTTAAGGATCCCGAAAACATGATCCGAGACACTCATTAAAGACAGAGAGGCAGTCAATGTCCGCTGGAGAGCGAGAGAGCACTTTGAAGACCTCCTCAACCAAGGCACAGCCTTTGACACAAATGTCCTGGACACCATCCCGCAACACGCTATTTACCACCATCTCAGCACAACCCCAGCTCGCCGCGAGGTTGGAAAGGCCATCCGCCAGCTAAAGAACAACAAGGCCTCTGGCGCAGAGGGAATCCCCGCAGACGTACTAAAATGCGGCGAGAAGGCACGCTTGACAAGAATCCAGAGCCTCGTCACCCCTGTCTGGAAGGAAGAGAGTATGCCAGATGATCTCAGAGATGCCTTAGTTGTGACCATCTTTAAGAAAGGACACAGGTCTGACTACAGAAATTATAGAGGGATTTCCTTACTCTCCGCCATGGCAAAGGTCATCACGAGAATAACCCTCAATCACCTCCTCCCTGTGGTTGAAGAACCCCTCCCCGAGTCTCAGTGTGGCTTCCGCCAATCCAGAGGCTCAATGGACATGATCTTCAGCTTGCAGCAAATCCAGGGAGAGTGGAGAGAGCAGCATCAACCTCTGTACATGGCCTTCTTCGATCTCGCAAACGCCTTTGACTCTGTCAACCATGAGGGATTGTAGAACATCCCGCAGAAATTCAGCACCATCCTCCGCCTGCTCCATGATGACATGCCAGCTGTAATCCTCACTAATGAACCACTATAGACTCAATACGTGGGCAAACTGAGGTCCATCAGGGCTGCGTCATCACACTAATGCTCTTCTCTATCTTCCTTGCAGCAACACTCCACCCCATGACCTTGAAGCTCCTCACTGAAGTGGACAAGCGGGAAACTGTTCAACCTCTGACACCTCCAGGCCAGAACCGAGACCTCCCCATCCTCTGTCATCGCGCTGCAGTACACAGACGATGCCTGTGTGTGCGCACACTCAGAGACCGAGCAACAAACCATTGTCGATGCATTCACCGAGACATGAGAGAATGGGCCTCAGACTAAATATTCGGAAAACAACGTTTTTTTACCAGCCCGTTCCTGCCACACAGAACTGCACCCCCCCCCCACCATCAAGATCCACGGTGAGCCGGCGGACAAAGCGGATCATTTCCCATACCTTGGAAACCTCCACGTGCGAGCAGACATTGCCGACGAAATCCAACATCGACTCCAATGCCCCAGTGCAGTCTTCGGACGCATGAGGAACAGAGTATTTGAAGACCGAGACCTCAAACCCAGCACCAAGCTCATGGTTTACAGAGCAGCTGTGGTTCCCGCTTCCTGTATGCATCAGAAACATGGACAATGTACAACAGACACCTCAAATCTTTGGAGAGATATGACCAATGCTGCCTCTGCAAAATCCTGCAAATCCACTGGCAGGATAGGTGTACCAATGTGAGCGTGCTCTCCCAGGCCAATATCCCCAGTATCGAGGCACTGGTCACGACCAGCTGGGATGGGCAGGCCACATTATCTGCATGCCCAACACAATTCTCCCAAAACAAATGCTCTACTCCGAGCTCTGCAATGGCAAGCGATCACTAGGAGGGCAGAGGAAATGCAACAAGGACACACTGAAAGTCTCCATAATTAAATGCAACATCCCCACTAACAAGTGGCAATCGCTTGCCTTAGAACGCACAAGCTGGAGAAAAAGCACCTGAAGACACCAATCACCTTGAGCGTCACAGGGTGGAGCACATGGTGGCCAAACGTAAACAGTGGAACGAGAGCACAGAATCCAGAGCATCGCATCCACCCACATCATCAAATACCACCTGCCAAACCTGTGGCAGAGTCTGTGGATCCAGGGTTAGACTATTCAGCCGGTGCAGAACCCACCTCCCTGGAGTGGACACAAGTCTTCCTCGATGCTGAGGGACTGCCCGAGAAGAAGATATCTGGGGCGGGATTTTCCGGTCTCTGACGCCAAAATCGCATTCGGCGATCAGCCGGAGAATCCCCAGGACATCACCTGAGGCCCTCCCCCGATGCTCCGCCCCCGATGAGCCGGGATCCCGCCGGCGTGGACCACTCATGCTATTTTATTTCGGGAACCCGAAACTCTGTCAGCCCTGAGGGACTGTAGAACATCCTGCTCAAATCCAGCTGCCTGCAGAAATTCAGCAGCATCCTCCGCCTGCTCCATGCTGACATGCCAGCTGTAATCCTCAGCTGGAATCGGCGTCCCCCCACAGTCGCGGGGGGGGGAGCCGATCCGCGGGCAGGGAGGGCTTAGGCAGGGGCTGGGGGCACTGGTGGGGGTTGGTCCAGGTGGCGAGCCTGGCCAAAGGAGGGCACTATTTGGCAGGCCTGGTCCGCGCGCAGCCGGCGCCATGTTCACGGCGCAGCCGCTGCTGGCCGCCGCCATGCGCGGCCTCGGACCCGGCAATTCTCTGGCTCTATCCGCAACGAGAGCTGGGGCGCTGCATGCCTGCTAGCTCCCCACCAGGCAGAGGATCGGTGGAGGTTTTGTGTCATTTTTCCGGGCGTTAAACGCCACTGTTCCCACGCCGGCATCAGCACTTAGTCTCAAAATCGGAGAATCCAGCTCTTGGTTAGACCACACCTGGAGTAGTGTGAGAAGTCCTAAGCAGCGCACGTCTGAAGTCTATATTAACCTTGGAGGGAGTGCAGCATAGGTGTTGCAGGATTCCAAATTACAGACAAAATACAGAAACCAGGATATTCCCTGGAATGTAGATCATTAAGAGATGACTTGATCAAAGATTTCCAGATATTAAGGGAAACAGGTGGAGTCAGTAAGGGGAAACTATGTCCACTGGTTGGGAAATGTAGTGCAAGGATAAAGATTAGAGCCAGAGCATTCCGAAGTTAAATTAGGAAACACTTGCCCATGCAAATTGAGGTGGAAGTTTAAAACTTTCTTCTGCAAATGGCAATTGCTACTAGATTGATTGTTAATTTCAAAACTGATAGCTTTTTTTCATCTGAAGCTGCTTAAAGGATTGTGGGGCCAGTGGAAGTTTATTGAGTTAGGTCTCAGATCACCCATGATCCTAGCTGAACAGGTTTGAGGATCTGAATGGCCTCCTCCTGTTCCTAAGAAAGGAGTCAATAAAGTAAAGTCACCATAGTCCCAGATGGCCATGGGCTGCTTTCCCCTTTGAGGGGGAGAGCTGACGGCTGGTGATTTATCCTGAGGATCACCGCACCTCACGTGCCTTCACGAATAACCTCAGGAATTGAACCCATGCTGTTGGCCTTGCTCTGCATCGCAAACCAGCTGTCCAGCCAACAGAGCTAAACCGGCCCCCATGTGAAAGGAGCAATATAAATGCAAATCATTCTTGGAAGCCCAAAATGGCACATGAAGAGCAAGTTTTTTTTTAAGCATGTCTTTACACACACCATTTGGTATGGCAGAGGTGAAGTAATAGGCAGGTTAATTGTCAGTCTGACAGAGAGAAGGGAGTTAATATTTGAGTCTCGATGATTCTTCGTTAAAGCTTTGACATCCAGACTCGCAACGTTAGCTCCTTTCTCTCCACAGATGCTATCAGACCTGCTGGGATTGTCCAATATTATCTGTCTTAGATTCCAGCATCTGCAGTAATTTGTTTTTACTTTAATTATCAGCCTATTCAACTATGTCATGAACACTTCCACTGTGGCCTGGTGGGAGCCTGAACCTGGAGTTCCTGGGCCATAGGTTGGGAAACTACCACTGCCCCACTTGAACTCCTTCAGTACAGATTGTTTTTACACGAGTATGATATAGTCACCTCGATAATCTTTTTGAATGACTAGTGCCAATGTAACGTCTTCTATCTGTGGAGCATTAGTTAGACAGTTGTTTAATGGTAATGTCATTAGAGTAGCGCTGGGATGTTCCGGCACCCCCACGGTGAGTTTTCCGGAAGCTGCGGTGGCTGGCCGTTGTCCGCTTGTGGGATCTTCCAGTCCTGCTGAAGTCAATGGCTATCTGCGTTACTCCGCTGGCCACGCCGCGAGGGAACCCGCCTCGGGGCGTCGACTTTCGGCGGAGCCGGAAGATCCCGCAAGCAGGAAGGGCCAGAAAATCCCAGCCCAGGAATCTCCCAGCCCAGGAATCCAAAAGCCCAACGTAATGATCTTGGGACATGGGTTTAAATCTCATTGTGGCAGCTGCTGGAGTTTAAACTCAATTTTAAAATGTGGACGGTGACTATGGCAGCTTTCATCAACTGTTCGGGTTCATTAAAGCTCTTTAGTGGACTTCCGGGTGCGGCTATGCAGAGCTAGGTCACATATTCGGTAGCTCCCGCTTGGAACGGACTTTTGGGCTCTTTTGCAGGGCCCCCACGGCATTTGTTCGACATTTCCCGGTGTGGGAAGAGGACTGCAACACTCCCCTGACGGTGTCCCCCAGGAGTGTTGTGTATTTTGGCTAGCAGGCCCGGCAGAAGCAGTGGAAGATTTGGCTGCAACAGGATTTGCAGCATGCAAGCGGGGGCAGGGCAAGCTTAAAGCTGCAAACAGTCCTGAGGACCTTTATCAAAAGTGAATTCTAACAGCAGAGGGAACAACTGTGAAAAGATCTCACCAGGGCCACTGAAGAAGCGGGGACGAGGCTTCCGGTGGCGGCCATGGAGGAGTAGGTCACGCATTCGGCACCTCCCGTCTGGAACGGACACTTAGACCTTTTTCAGGAGTTTCCCCAGCATTTTGGGGCAGATTGGTGAAGCGAACACTGCCAAAAGGATTCCCTCTCGAGACTTTTGGGCTCTTTTCAGGGCCCCCAAGGGCACTTTTTCGATGTTTCCCGGTGTGGGAAGGAGTTAATAATAGTTCCCCGTCAGTATATGGCTTTAACTAGGAGCGGGGTGACAAAAAAGGTGGTGGTGGACCAGAAGAAGGGAGGGAAGAAGGACATAATGGCGGCGGGCGGAGACCAGGCAGCGTGGAGGCAGTGGGCGGAGGAGCAACAGGAGGGTATCCAGCGCTGCCACAGAGAGATTAAAAAGGACCTGCTAGAGCCGATGAAGGCTTCTATTGATAAGCTGCTGGAGACACAGACGGCCCAGGGGGTGGCGATCCGAGAGGCTCAACAAAAGATCTCTGTCAATGAGGATGAGATCTTAGTCCTGGCGGTAAAGGTGGAGGCGCACAAGGCGCTCCACAAGAAATGGCAGGAGCCGTTCGAGGAGATGGAGAAGCGGTCGAGGCGGAAGAATCTGCGGATTCTGGGCCTCCCGGAGGGGCTGGAGGGGCCGGACGTGGGGGCCTATGTGGTCACCATGTTAAACTCGCTGATGGGAGCGGGGTCCTTCCAGGGGCCCCTGGAGCTGGAAGGGGCCCATAGAGTGTTGGCGAGGAGGCCCAAGGCTATCGAGCCTCCGTGGGCGGTGCTGGTGCGGTTCCATCGGTTCGTCGATCGGGAGTGTGTGCTCAGGTGGGCCAAGAATTGAGAGGAGCAGCAGGTGGGAGAACACGGAGGTTCGGATATATCAGGACTGGAGTGCGGAGGTGGCGAAGAGGAGGGCCGGGTACAATCGAGCGAAGGCGGTGCTGCACAGGAAGGGGGTGAAGTTTGGCATGTTGCAGCCGGCGCGATTGTGGGTTACCTACAAGGACCGGCACCATTATTTTGAGTCTCCGGAGGAGGCGTGGGCCTTTGTTCAGGCCGAGAAGCTGGACACAGACTGAGGGTCGGGATGGGCGATTGGGGACTGCAGTGGATATGTTATGCCTATTTTTGGTTCGGCGGGGTGGGGGGGGGGGCCTTTGCATTGTTTTGGGTTTCTTTTTCTCTGTGTTTTTCTCTTTCGAGTTGGGGAGGGTGGATGGGGCGGGTTGGGCACTGTTTTGGTTGGTGGCGGGGCCTGGTAGGTGGAGAGCGCGGGATTTTTTTCCCGCGCCGAAGACTGGGGGGTACGGGACCGGGGCGGGGAAGCGAGGATTGTTTCCCGCACTTAGAACGGAGGGGGAGAGCCTGTGAATGGGGAGCGGGAGAGGAGGGTGTGCCACACAATGGGAGGAGTCGATGGGGAGGCGGGAGCGGCCGGGGTCAGCAGGAGTCAGCTGACTTGCGGAAGTGCAATGGGGGGAGTAAACCAGCTAGGATGGGTGTGGGGGCGGGGGGGGGGGGGGGGAGGGAATCGAGTTGCTGCTGCTAAGATCAAGGAGGAGCTGGAGCGAGTGGGGTGGGTCAAGACGGGGGTATGCCGCTGTGGGGAACGGGCCGGGTGTGGGGTGCGGGCACGTGGCTGGCCGAGGAGGGATCATGGCTAGTCGGCGGGAGAGGGGGGCGGGTAGCCCCCTAATCCGGCTGATAACCTGGAATGTAAGGAGACTGAATGGGCCGGTTAAGCGGGCCTGCGTGTTCGCGCACCTGAAGGGGCTCAAGGCGGATGTGGTTATGCTCCAGGAGACACACCTGAAGGTGGCAGACCAGGTAAGACTGAGGAAAGGGTAGGTAGGTCAGGTGTTTCACTCGGGGCTAGATGCCAAAAATCGAGGGGTGGCGATCTTGGTGGGAAAGAAGGTGTTATTTGAGGCGTCGAGCATTGTGGCAGATAATGGCGGTAGGTACATAATGGTAAGTGGTAAGTTGCAGGGAGAGAGGGTGGTACTGGTCAATGTGTATGCTCTGAACTGGGACGATGCGGGTTTTATGCGGCGTATGTTGGGTCGGATCCCAGACTTGGAAGTGGGGGGCCTGATAATGGGGGGAGACTTTAACACGGTGTTGGATCCTGCACTGGATCGCTCCAGGTCTAGGACGGGTAGGAAGCCGGCGGCGGCTAGAGTGTTGAGGCGATTTATGGACCAAATGGGAGGGGTGGACCCTTGGAGATTTGCAAGGCCGGGGGCTAGGGAATTTTCATTCTTCTCACATGTCCATAAGGCTTATTCTCAAATCGACTTTTTCATTTTGAGTAGGGCGCTGATAGCGAGAGTAGAGGATACCGAGTATTCAGCAATAGCCATTTCGGACCACGCCCCGCATTGGGTGGACTTGGAGATGGGGGAGGAGAGGGACCAGCGCCCGCTGTGGCGCTTGGAGGTGGGGCTGTTGGCGGACGAGGAGGTGAGCGAGCGGGTCCGAGGAAGTATAGAGAGGTACTTGGAGACCAACGACAACGGGGAGGTCCGGGTGGGGGTGGTATGGGAGGCACTGAAGGCGGTGGTGAGGGGGCGAGCTGATCTCCATCAGGGCCCACAAGGAGCGGAGGGAGCGGGGGGAGAGGGAGAGGCTGGTGGGGGAGATGGTGAGGGTAGACAGGAGGTATGCGGAAGAACCTGAGGAAGGATTGTTGAGGAAGAGGCGCAGCCTCCAGGTCGAATTCGACCTGGTGACCACCAGGAAGGCGGAGGTGCAGTGGAGGAAGGCTCAGGGGGCGGTCTACGAGTATGGGGAAAAGGCAAGCCGGATGCTGGCGCATCAGCTTCGGAAGCGGGACGCAGCTAGGGAGATCGGGGGAGTTAAGGACAGGGGAGGGAGCGTGGTGCGGAGTGGGGTTGGCATCAATGGGCTCTTCAGGGACTTCTACGAGGAATTGTACCGATCCGAGCCCCCACGGGAGGAGGGAGGGATGGGCCGTTTCCTGGACCAATTGAGGTTTCCAAAGGTGGAAGAGGGACTGGTGGCAGGACTGGGGGCCCCGATTGGGCTGGAGGAGCTGATCAAAGGGTTAGGAAGCATGCAGACGGGGAAGGCATCGGGGCCGGATGGTTTCCCTGTTGAGTTCTATAAAAAATATATGGACCTGTTGGGCCCGCTGTTAGTTAGGACCTTTAATGAGGCAAGGGAGGGGGGGGGCTTTACCCCCGACGATGTCCCGGGCACTGATCTCCTTGATCCTGAAGCGGGACAAGGATCCCCTGCAAGGTGGGTCTTACAGACCGATTTCCTTGCTAAATGTAGATGCCAAGGTGCTGGCGAAGGTCTTAGCCACGAGGATTGAGGATTGTGTGCCGCAGATCATCCATGAAGACCAGACGGGGTTTGTGAAGGGGAGACAGTTGAACGCGAATGTGCGGAGGCTTTTGAACATTATCATGATGCCGGCGAGGGAGGGGGAGGCGGAGATAGTGGTGGCGATGGACGCTGAGAAAGCCTTCGATAGGGTAGAGTGGGGGTACCTGTGGGAGATGCTGAAGAGGTTCGGGTTTGGGGAGGGGTTTGTCAGGTGGGTTAGGCTGTTGTACGAGGTCCCGATGGCGAGTGTGTCCACAAATAGGAGGAGGTCCGAGTACTTTCGGTTGCACCGAGGGACGAGTCAGGGGTGTCCCCTGTCCCCCCTGCTCTTCGCACTGGCGATTGAACCCCTGGCTATGGCACTGAGAGAGTCGAGGAACTGGAGGGGGTGGTGCGGGGTGGGGAGGAGCACAAGGTGTCGCTTTATGCGGACGACCTGCTGCTGTATGTGGCGGACCCGGTCGGAGGAATGCCAGAGGTAATGAGGATGCTTAGGGAATTCGGGGACTTTTAGGGGTACAAGCTCAATATGGGGAAGAGCGAGCTGTTCGTAGTTCAGCTAGGGGACCAGGAGAGGGGGATTGGCGAGCTTCCACTAAAAAGGCCGGAGAGGAGTTTCAGATATTTGGGGGTCCAGGTGGCCAGGAGCTGGGGGGCGCTGCATAGGCTTAACTTTACAAGGCTGGTGGAGCAAATGGAGGAGGAGTTCAAGAGGTGGGATGCGTTGCCGCTGTCCCTGGCGGGTAGGGTGCAGTCAATCAAAATGACGGTGCTCCCAAGGTTTTTGTTCCTGTTCCACTGCCTCCCCGTGTTTATCCCGAAGGCTTTTTTTAGGCGGGTTAACAGGAGTATAATGGGGTTTGTGTGGGCGCGAGGGACTCCGAGGGTGAGAAGGGTGTTCCTGGAGCGGAGTAGAGATAGGGGGGGCTGGCGCTGCCCAACCTCTGTGGGTACTACTGGGCCGCCAATGCGACAATGGTGCGCAAGTGGGTGATGGAGGGGGAGGGGGCTGCATGGAAGAGGCTGGAGACGGCGTCCTGTGTGGGTACGAGTCTGGGGGCGCTGGCAACGGCGCCGCTGCCGTTCCCTCCAAGGAGGTATACCACGAGCCCGGTGGTGGTGGCGGCCCTCAAGATTTGGAGGCAGTGGAGGCGGCATAGGGGGGAAGTTAGGGCCTCGGCGTGGACCCCATTACGGGGGAACCACCGGTTCGCCCCAGGAAGAACAGGTGGAGGGTTTTCGGGGTGGCACAGGGCAGGCATACGAAAGTTAGGGGACCTGTTTGTGGACGGGAAGTTCGCGAGCTTGGGTGAGCTGGAGGAGAAGTACGGGCTCCCCCCCGGGGAACACCTTCAGGTACTTACAGGTAAGGGCGTTTGCCAGACGGCAGGTGGTGGAATTCCCACGGCTACTGCCACACACAGTACAGGACAGGGTGCTCTCGGGGGGGTGGGTGGGATTGGGGAAGATCTCGGAAACTTACCAGGTGATGCAGGAGGAGGAGGAGGCCTCGGTGGTGGAGTTGAAAGGTAAGTGGGAGGAGGAGTTGGGAGAGAAGATCGAAGAGGGGACGTGGGCAGATGCCCTAGGGAGGGTGAACTCTTCCTCTTCATGCGCGAGGCTCAGCCTCATACAGTTTAAGGTGCTGCACAGGGCACACATGACCGGGACAAGGATGAGCAGGTTCTTTGGGGGTGAGGACAGGTGTGTTAGGTGCTCAGGGAGCGCAGCAAATCACACCCATATGTTCTGGGCATGCCCAGCGCTGGAGGAATTTTGGAAGTAGCGAGGACGGTGTCGAGGGTGGTAGGATCCAGGGTCAAACCGGGCTGGGGGCTCGCAATATTTGGGGTGGCAGAGGAGCCGGGAGTGCAGGAGGCGAAAGAGGCCGGAATTCTGGTCTTTGCGTCCCTGGTAGCCCGGCGATGGATTCTCCTTCAGTGGAAAGATGCGAGGCCCCCAAGCGTGGAATCCTGGATCAGCGATATGGCAGGGTTCATTAAATTGGAGAGGGTGAAATTCGCCTTGAGAGGGTCGGTACAAGGGTTCTTTAGGCGGTGGCAACCGTTCTTAGACTTTCTGGCAGAACGATAGACATTGGTCAATGGCAGCAGCAGCTCAGGGGGTGGGGGGGGTGGGGGGGCGGGGTTACTTTATTTTTGTTTATGTTATTTACACTGGAAGGGTCTGAGGGGGTGTATACACCTGTTGTCTTAAGTCAGGGTGTTAATGTTAATTTACTATTTCGGTACGGGGGGAGGGGTTTGGGGATTGCTTTTTTAGATTGTGTTTTGTACTTAACCCTGTTGGGTTCTTTTTTCTTTCTCATTTTGTTATTGATATTTTATGAAAGCCTTTAATAAAAATTTTTTTTTTTTAAAAAAGCTCTTTAGTGAAGGAAAACTGCCATCTTAATTGCCCTCTGAAACAACCGCGAAAGCCACTCAGATGGGCAATTAGGAATGAGCAACTAAATGTTGGCATTGCCAGCGATGGCCACATCTCATGAAAGAACTTTTAAAATTCAATCGCTGCTGTTTTAACAAAGTATGTATTTGCTTTGTTTGGCCCTTGTTCCATATTGCAACCAATCGCTATTTGTTGATGTACTTTCTTGATTATTCTTTTTGTCCACTGTGTACATACTGTGTACATTCCCTTGGCCGCAGAAAAATACTTTTCACTGTACTTCGGTACATGTGACAATGAATCAATCAATAAATCAATCAATCAAACTTGTTTTCTAATATTTTAGCTTTGAGTAGCAAAATAATTTTGTTAAAACTGTTCACGCAGCATTTCCAGATCTTTGGTTACATTAATGCCCGAGCCAGGAGCCCTTTAAACATGTGCAATTATTTCTGCTCAGGCATGTGGGGAAAGGTGGAAGCGGTTACACCAACCTGTTTGGGTGGGTAGCAAGAGATTTTGAGCTTAACTCTGTTCTAAACGCACGCATGTGGAAAGATTAGGGTGCCACCTGATGTGTTCGGTGCTTTGGATCCGTGGAACACATACAGGCTACCAACACTTAAAATAGAACAACACTATTTTATTAAGCTAGAAACTGTTGAGCATACTTTCACTGTGGGTTAACACGATGTTAGATTAAACTAAATGCCTATCCTAACCAGTCTATGCACTCAGCATATGGTGGAGATCTGTGCTGTAATGAGTGGGAAAACTGATGCCCTCTGTCTTTACAGTGAGTGTGCTCTAACTGGTGATTGGCTGCGATGTTGTGTGTGTTGATTGGTCTTGCTGTGTGTCCATCAGTGTGTGTGTGTCTGCACGATGATATACTGGTGTATATTATGACACCACCCAAAAGGGAAGGGTGAGAACGCAAACTATAGACTTCCAGTGGCGTTTGCGCGTGGGTCGGCTGCATCGGGAAGAGCTCCCGCCGGTGGCCACTATTTGCGGCGCTTTCGGGGTTTCTCCGATTCTTCGCTCCCCTCCTCGATTATTGGCGGCCTTTAGGGCCTTCCCAAGTAGCAAGCGGGGCTGGTTCGAAAACCGGTGAGGAACCCTGTGCGGGTGTCGGGTGGCTTGTGCTGAGGCGTCGGGCCCAGCGCGCGCGGAGGTCGGAGCAGCGGGGGCGGAGCTAAACGGAGGCCGAGGCGGCAGGCCCGAAGCCAGGGCGCAATGTAGGTGAGATGTCCCACATCGGATGGCTCCCGCCTAGAATGTGGTAAGAAGATTGAAGTCCGGTCCCAGAGAATTACTGGAGGAATACAAAAAAAGAAGAGAAAGAAGCTTTAAAGAAATTTGGTGAAAGTTTTTTTCCCCCTTTTATTTTGAAGGAGTGAAAAAAAATTTTTTTTTTGTTTTCTCTATAAGAAAAAAAAGATTGAAGAAGGAAAGAAGGGTGAAAAAAAGGAAAAATAATAAGCCGTTAAAGGATGCGAAGAGCAGCGTTGAAGAAGGGAGGAATCGCAGGCTCGCCATTGAATGAGAGGACGAGCAAAAGTGCTGACAAGATGGGGGATGCCAGGCCGCATGGTGGGACCGTACTACTTACGGTGGAGAAGATGACCGAGATGATGGTGGTGGAGCTGGAAAAGCAATTTGCGAGGAACATGGAGGCTTTGAGGAAGGAGACGGCGATAGTATCGAAGACATTGGTGGAGGAGGCAATCGCTCTGGTGAGTGTAGCTGTGGCAAAGACTTCGGCCGAGGTGAGAGAGCTGGGCGAGAAGATGAAGGAAGTGGAGGAGGCCATGTCGCAGCACAGCGATGGGGTACGAGCTGCGGAGGGTGGTGGAGGTCCACAGAGGGCTCCGAGCAAACCTCGATGACTTGGAGAGCCGCTTGAGACGGCACAATCTGAGAATTGTGGGCTTGCCCGAAGGGGCAGAGGGTCCAAGGCCAACAGAGTACTTCGTTAAGAAGTTGGCAGAGCTGATGGGGGAGGGTGAGAACCCCTCCCAGTACAAACTGGACCGAGCTCATCGGTCATTAAGGCCGAAACCCAAAGTGAATGAGCCGCCAAGAGCAGTAATTATCTTCTTCCATAAGTACTGTATGAAGGAGAAGGTGTTAAGCTGGGCGAAGCAGAAGTGTGAGGTGCAGTACGATGGTGCTGGAGTTCGGACCTACCAGGACCTGACGGTGGAGTTGGCAAAAAGACTAGCGGCGTTCGGGCGAGTGAAGGTGGCACTGTACAAAAAGGGGGTGCGATTTGGTAAGGCATACCCGGCGAAGCTGAGGGTGACGTATGATGTCAAAGACTTTTATTTTGAGACAGCGGAGGTGGCTGAGGCATTCGTGAGTGCAGAAGGCTTGGGACAGACGTGAGGAGCGGAACTGGAAGAGAGACTGTGGACTGTGATTGGGGAGCTGGAAAATGTATAAATGCTTTAACTTTATTTTTACTGACGTGTATTGTAATTTACTTCTCTTCACATTGTTACAGAGTTCACGTTATTGGTTGGGTTGAGTGGCATTCTGTGTTGCGACTTTTATAAATTATTTTAGTGAATTGTATGGGTTGGATTGTTGTTTTTGTTTTTTCTTTCTCTGGGACTGGGTGAGAGGGGATGGTATATCTTGGCGGGGGGAGCCACCTGCGCTAGCTAACTAAAGTCGGCTAGTGAACGGAAGTAAGGTGAGAGGAGAGCATCGGACATTGGAGCCTGGTTAGCAGGTTTCGATGGGCCTACGAGGCGAGCGAGGGGCGGGAAGGGATTGATGCTGGGAGATGTTTTTTCGAGAGGAAATGTAGGGAGGGTTTTTGGGAGGGGGGGGGAAGAGGTTTGATATTAATAATGGATAGGGGCAGGCCAGGCTTATGGGGCAGGGCCCAGTGGTATGATGATGGTAGATAAGAAGGGTGGGGAGGGGATGAGAGACCAGTTAGGATAGTGACGTGGAACGTGAGGGGGTTAGGAGGTCCGGTTAAGAGGTCAAGGGTGCTTGCGCATCTTAAAAGTTTGAAAGCCGATGTAGCAATGCTGCAGGAGACACACTTGAGGGTGAAGGACCAGGTGAGATTTAAAAAGGGCTGGGTTAGTGAGGTGTTTCACCATGGATTTGACGGAAGGGCTCGAGGGGTAGCGGTAATGGTCAGCAAAAGAGTACGCTTCCAGATGGAGAAGATGGTGGCAGATCGGGGGGGGGTAGATATGTGATTGTGACAGGGGCACTGGAAGGGAGGTTAGTGGCGCTGTTAAGTGTATACGATCCCAATTGGAACGATGTGGGATTCGCAAAGAAGGTGTTTGGGGCCGTCCCCGACTTGGACATACATGAACTGATAGTGGTGGGGGACAAGAACTTGGTGTAGGAGCCAAGGTTGGACAGGTCACAGCCACGCTCGCTGGTCCCATCAGGGGGGCGAAGGCGTTGGCTGGGCTAATGGTGGAAATGGGAGGGGTGGACCCTTGGAGGTTCCTGCACGCAAGGGAACGGGAGTACTTGTTTTTCTCAGCAGTCTAAAAGGTATACTCGCGGATCGACTTTTTTGTGGTGGGGAAGGCTTTGCTGGCTGGGGTTAAAGGGTCGGTGTACTCGGCAAGTGTAGTGTCAGATCATGCTCCGCATTGGGTGGATAAGGTGACACACAAAAGGTTGTTGCATAAGATAAAGATGCATGGCATTAAGGGGAAAGTAGGAGCATGGATAGAGGATTGGTTAATTAATAGGAAGCAAAGAGTGGGGATTAATGGGTGTTTCTCTGGTTGGCAATCAGTAGCTAGTGGTGTCCCTCAGGGATCAGTGTTGGGCCCACAACTGTTCACAATTTACATAGATGATTTGGAGTTGGGGACCAAGGGCAATGTGTCCAAGTTTGCAGACGACACTAAGATAAGTGGTAAAGCAAAAAGTGCAGAGGATACTGGAAGTCTGCAGAGGGATTTGGACAGGCTAAGTGAATGGGCTAGGGTCTGGCAGATGGAATACAATGTTGACAAATGTGAGGTTATCCATTTTGGTAAGAATAACGGCAAAAGGGATTATTATTTAAATGATAAAAAATTAAAACATGCTGCTGTGCAGAGAGATCTGGGTGTGCTAGTGCATGAGTCGCAGAAAGTTGGTTTTCAGGTGCAACAGGTGATTAAGAAGGCAAATGGAATTTTGTCCTTCATTGCTAGAGGGATGGAATTTAAGACTAGGGAGGTTATGCTGCAATTGTACAAGGTGTTAGTGAGGCCACACCTGGAGTATTGTGTTCAGTTTTGGTCTCCTTACTTGAGAAAGGACGTACTGGCACTGGAGGATGTGCAGAGGAGATTCACTAGGTTAATCCCAGAGCTGAAGGGGTTGGATTACGAGGAGAGGTTGAGTAGACTGGGACTGTACTCGTTGGAATTTAGAAGGATGAGGGGGGATCTTATAGAAACATATAAGATTATGAAGGGAATAGATAGGATAGATGCGGGCAGGTTGTTTCCACTGGCGGGTGAAAGCAGAACTAGGGGGCATAGCCTCAAAATAAGGGGAAGTAGATTTAGGACTGAGTTTAGGAGGAACTTCTTCACCCAAAGGGTTGTGAATCTATGGAATTCCTTGCCCAGTGAAGCAGTAGAGGCTCCTTCATTAAATGTTTTTAAGATAAAGATAGATAGTTTTTTGAAGAATAAAGGGATTAAAGGTTATGGTGTTCGGGCCGGAAAGTGGAGCTGAGTCCACAAAAGATCAGCCATGATCTCATTGAATGGCGGAGCAGGCTCGAGGGGCCAGATGGCCTATTCCTGCTCCTAGTTCTTATGTTCTTATGATATGATACTGGAGAAGGGAGTAGCGCAGAGACCGGGGTGGAAATTAGATATGGGACTTTTGGGGGACTAAGTGTTCTGTGACAAAATTGAAAAGGTAATTAAGGAATATGTAGTTTCAACTGTACGGGTGAGGTGCCGAAGGCAGTTTTCTGGGAGGCTCTTAAAAGTGGCGGTGAGGGGTGAGGTGATTTTGTTTAAGGTCAGGGTGGACAAAGAGGAGAGGTTGGAGCAGCAGAGGGTAATAGATGAGATGTTGGAGGTAGATATCAGTTATGCAGAAGATGGGGACCCAGCGAAGTTGGAAAAGAGGAAGGAACTACAGGCGAGCTTTGACCGGCTATCTACCAGGAAGGCGGTGCGCCACCTGAGGCGAGCAAGGGGTGCAGTTTACGAACGTGGAGATAAGGCAGGGTTATGTTAGCAGGTCAGCTCCAGAGGGAAGCAGCGGTAAGCGAAATTGTTCAGATGAGGGATCGGGCAGGGGAGTTGCTGGTGGCTCTGGATCTGATTAACAAGGTTTTTGAGGAATTTTATGAGAGATTGTACAGGTCAGATCCACCTGGGGGAGACCGTGAGATGCAAGAATTTCTAGATGGGTTGGAGTGCCCGAGGTTAGGGGAGGGGGACAGGGCTACATGAGAAGGAGCGATAGTGGAGCAGGAGATAAAGGATGCGGTTGGGAGAATGCAGTCGGGGAAGTTGGCGGGGCCGGATGAATTTCCGGTGGAATATTATAAAAAATTCATGGATAAGCTGGCACCCGTGATGGTGGGTATGTTTGAAGAGGCGATAGGGAAGGGGGTGTTGCCACAAACCTTGGGGCAGGCATCGATTTCCCTGTTGCTAAAAAAAGATAAGGATCCGACGGAGTGTGGGTCATATAGGCCCATATCACTTCTGAATGTGGACGCAAAGTGTTGGCGAAGGTACTGGCGGGTAGGCTGGTTTGAAATTATTAAAAGGTTAACTATTTAAACATACTTGAACTGTGGGTAAGTATGATACTAGTTTTAACTAAAGACCTTTGCCTTATCCTAACCAGTTGATGTACTCAGCACATGATGAATGTCTGTGTTACAGGCTGTGAGCTCTGTGCTCCTAGCTAGCTGCTACTCGAATGAGCGGGAACTCTGATGCCCCCTGTCTTTATAGTGCTAGTGCTCTCACTGGTGATTGGCTGCAGTGTTGTGTATGTTGATTGGTCCCACTGTGTGTCCATCAGTGTGTGTCTGCACCATGATATACTGGTGTATATTATGACATGCCCCCTTTTATATAAAAAAAATGTGCCTGCGTGACAATAAATAGTGTGTGGTGAATGTCCCTGACTATGTGTGTGCGAAATATTTACAGGACTATGTACATAAAACTAAGCTATTTACATGGGAAGGTGCCTGGTGCAGAAAAAACAGTGTGTCACACAAATAACGAGTTGAACACGATATACAAACCACTTGAACGATTAAATGGAAGACCAGAACAGACCAGGGAGTCCATTAGTACAAACTTCACAAATTAAGTCTCTGAGGTGGGTGACGAATTCTAGTTGACCGCCACAAGGGTGGGTGGGGAGCCGCCGGCTGAGGAGCGGGCTGGACTGCGTCAGAGTCAGGAGGATGCAGAGTGACCGGAATCTCTGCATAGTCCAGGTCAGGGACAACAGGAGGGCATGGCACTGGCAGAGGATCACGTAGCGAGCGCGGAACGAGACGAAGGGCACGCCGATTGCGGCGCAGAATGGAACCATCCAGTAGACGAACCAGGAACGAGCGGGGAGCCACCTGCCGAAGAACCACAGCAGTTGCCAACTAGCCATCATCCGGAAGATGGATGTGGACGTTATCATCTGGAGCCAGAGCAGGGTGATCAGCTGCACAGGCGTCATGAGCCGCCTTGTGCTGTGCACAAGACAGTTGCATTTGTTGAAGGACCGGAACGTGGTTGAGGTCTGGGACGTGAATGGACGGCACTGTCTCCTCAGGGTGCGACCCATGAGCAGCTGGGCTGGCGACAGGCCAGTGGACAGTGGGGCCGAGCGATAGCCCAGCAGGGCGAGGTAAAAGTCGGATCCCGCAACGGCAGCTTTGCAGAGGATCCGTTTGACTATGTGGATGCCCTTCTCCGCTTTGCCATTGGATTGGGGGTACAGGGGACTGGATGTCACATGCACAAAGTTGTACCTCCTGGCAAAGTTGGACCATTCCTGGCTTGCGAAGCAGGGGCCATTGTCCGACATCACAGTGAGTGGGATGCCGTGACGAGCAAAGGTGTCCTTACAGGCATGGATGACTGCAGACGATGTGATGTCGTGTAAACGTACCACCTCCGGGTAGTTTGAAAAATAGTCTACAATCAGAACATAGTCCCTGCCCAGCGCGTGGAACAGGTCGATGCCGACCTTAGGCCAAGGGGACGTGACCAACTTATGGGGCTGTAGGGTCTCACGTGGTTGGGCTGGCTGGAACCGCTGACAGGTGCGGCAGTTGAGCACTGTGTTGGCGATGTCGTCGTTGATGCCGGGCCAGTAAACTGCCTCTCAGACCTGTCGGCGGCACTTCTCCACGCCAAGATGGCCCTCGTGCAGCTGTTCCAAGGCGAGCTGGCGCATGCTGTGCGGGATAACAATGCGATCCAGCTTCAGGAGGACACCATTGACTACCGCCAGATCGTCTCTGATGTTGTAGAACTGCGGGCATTGGCCCTTGAGCCACCCATCTGTTAGATGGCGCATGACACGCTGTAGCAGGGGGTCAGCCGCAGTCTCGCGGCGAACTTGGACGAGGCGTTCATCCGTGGCCGGTAGATTGGAGGCCACGAAGGCCACATGGGCGTCAACCTGGCAGACGAATCCCGCTGGGTCATACGGGATGTTGACTGCCCTGGACAGAGCGTCGGCTATGATCAGGTCTTTGCCCGGGGTGTCTACGAGCTGGAAGTCGTATCGCCGGAGTTTGAGCAGAATGCGCTGGAGGCGGGGCGTCATGTCGTTCAAGTCTTTTTGTATTATATTGACCAGTGGGCGATGGTGGGTCTCGATGGTGAATTGGGGAAGGCCGTACACATAATCATGAAACTTGACGACACCGGTAAAAAGGCCCAGGCACTCCTTTTCTATCTGCAAATAGTGCTGTTCCGTGGGGGTCATGGCGCGTGACGCATATGCAACGGGGGCCCATGATGAGGCCTCATCGCGTTGCAGGAGCACTGCCCCAATGCCAGATTGGCTGGCATCGGTCGAAATTTTTGTCTCTTTCGCTGGATCAAAAAAGGCTAAGACCGGGGCCGTGGTGAGTTTGGTTTTAAGTTCGGTCCATTCGCGCTCGTGGGCAGGAAGCCATTGGAAGTCTGTCGTCTTCCTGACCAGGTTCCTGAGAGCCGTGGTATGAGAGACGAGGTTAAGGATGAACTTCCTTAGGAAGTTGACCATGCCCAGAAATCGGAGGACTGCCTTCTTGTCCTCTGGCTTTTTCATGGCTGTGATGGCAGCCACCTTGTCCGCATCTGGCCGCACACCCAACTGGGAGATGTGGTCCCCTAGGAACCTGAGTTCCGTCTGACCGAAGGAGCATTTGGCTCTGTTGCGGCGTAGGCCCTGCTCCCGTATGCGTTTGAACACGTGCTGGAGGCGACTGATATGCTCCTGCATATCATGTCGTCGACATAGACGCGAACACCTTCAATGCCTTCCATCATTTGTTCCATGATCCTGTGGAACACTTCTGACGCCGATATGATCCCAAACGGCATCCTGTTGTAACAATATCTTCCAAAAGGGGTGTTAAAGGTACACAGTTTTCTGCTGGATCTGTCTACTTGAATTTGCCAGAATCCTTTCTAGGCGTCAAGTTTGGTGAAGAGCTTGACGCGAGCCATCTCGCATGTGATCTTGTGACATCGCTTGGGGATTGGGTAATGCTCCCTCATTATGTTGCGAATCAGGGGCGAAATTCTCCGGAAACGGCGCGATGTCCACCGACTGGCGCCCAAAAACGGCACAAATCAGACGGGCATCGCGCCGCCCCAAAGGTGCGGAATGCTCCGCATCTTTGGGGGCCGAGCCCCAACATTGAGGGGCTAGGCCGGCGCCGGACGAATTTCCGCCCCGTCAGCTGGCGGAAAAGGCCTTTGGTGCCCCGCCAGCTGGCGCGGAAATGACACCTCCGGGCGGCGCATGCGCGGGAGCGTCAGCGACCGCTGACAGCATTCCCGCGCATGCGCAGTGGAGGGAGTCTCCTCCGCCATGGTGGAGACCGTGGCGGAGGCGGAAGGGAAAGAGTGCCCCCACGGCACAGGCCCACTCGCGGATCGGTGGGCCCCGATCGCGGGCCAGGCCACCGTGGGGGCACTCCCCGGGGCCAGATCGCCCCGCGACCCCCCCAAGATCCCGGAGCCCGCCCGCGCCGCTTTGTCCCGCCGGTAAGGTAGGTGATTTAATTTACGCCGGCGGGACAGGCATTTTAGCGGCGGACTTCGGCCCATCCGGGCCGGAGAATCGAGCGGCCCGCCAACCGGCGCAGCGCGATTCCCGCCCCCGCCAAATATCCGGTGCCGGAGACTTCGGCAACCAGCGGGGGCGGGATTCACGCCAGCCCCCGGCGATTCTCCGACCCGGTGGGGGTCGGAGAATTTCGCCCCAGATTTTTTGGTTCAATGCAGATTCTGAGCTCGCCGGAAGACTTTTTTACGCACACCATGGAACTGACCCAGTCAGTTGGTTCCGTAACTCTGGAGATCACTCCTTGGTCTTGGAGGTCCTGCAGCTGCTGCTTGAAGCGGTCCTTGAGGGGTTCTGGGACTCTGCGAGGTGCATGCACCACAGGCGTGGCGTTCTGTTTGAGTAGGATCTTGTAAGTATATGGGAGCGTGCCCATGCCTCCGAAGACGTTGCAGTGCTGGTCGATGATGGCGTTGAGTTGCGCCCTGAAGTCAGCATCCTGGAAGGCAGGCTCGTCATCAGGAGAGAGAGAGTGAACTCTTTGAACGAGGTTTAGCAGCTTGCACGCCTGTGCGCCAAGCAGAGAGTCCTTCGAGGAGCCCCCGATCTCGAAAGGAAGGATGGCTTTTCGTGACTTGTGCGTCACTTCGAGTTGGCATGAATGATGTTGCCATTGTAGTCCAATAGCTGGCAGGCCGATGGAAGAATGGTTGGTTTGACAAGAAGGCTTTGGAAAGCAGACCACGCCATGAGATTGGCGGAGGCACCAGTGTCCAGGCGGAATCGTATTTGGGACCGGTTGACCGTCAGGGTGGCACACCACTCATCGTCTGGATCGCTGCTGTATACCAACAGCGGCTGGTGTCTTTGCTTCGGGGACAGCCTGTTTTTCGTTACGACACCGACTCAAAAAGGCGCCTTCAGGTCCTCGGTGTCACTGCTGTGCGGGAGGTCGGAATCGGACTCGGTGACCGTGGGTTGAATTGCCCGAACATTCCTGAGAGGCTGGCTGAAGCGATATGAATTGGAAGGCTGAGCTGCACGACAGCAGGCAGCATAGTGGCCAAGTCTTCCACATCGTAGGCATTGTCGAGATTTTGCGGGGCATTGCTGCTTTAAATGGGCGGAGCCACAGTTGCCACACGTCGTGTCAGCACGTTCGCTGCACCACCGCGCATGCGCGTGTGCGGTCATGCATGGTGTGCGCCTGCGCATCACGTTCCTCCACGTCTCCATCCCCTCGTTTGGTGCGTGCAAGCGCGGGAGTCCGTGAAAAGTGCGCAAAATGGCCGCCCTCATCCAGGCTGAGGCCCTGGAGGTGCTCAATCACTTGGACCCGTTCCGCCTTGTGGGGACCTTGCCACGCTGTTTCAACCGCTTGTATATGGGAGTACCAACTGGTGGCATTTTCATGTAGGACACAGGTCCCGATGGCGGTCGCTAGAGTGAGTTGCTTTACTTTGAGGAGCTGCTGACGTAGGGGGTCCGACTGAACACCGAAAACGATCTGCTCGCATATCATGGAGTCGGAGGTGCGCCTGTAACTGCAAGATTGCGCAAGGATGCGGAGGTAAGTCAGAAAGGATTGGAAAGGTTCGTCCTTACCCTGCAAACGCTGCTGGAACACGTAGCGCTCGAAACTTTCATTCACCTCTACGTTGCAGTGAGTGTCAAATTTGAGGAGAACCGTCTTGAACTTCATCTTGTCTTCGTCATCTGCAAAGGTGAGAGAGTTGAAAATGTGGATGGCATGGTCCCTGGCCGTGGAGAGCAGAAGAGCAATCTTTCTGGTGTCCGAGGCTCCCTCCCTGTCCGTGGCTATGAGGAAGAGCTGGAAGCGCTGTTTGAAAATCTTCCAGTTGGCCCGAGGTTGCCGGCGATGCGGAGTGGCGGCGGCGGGCTGATGTTGTCCATGTTGCAGGATAACGGAATGCTGGCGGAAGAGGCAGATCACTTGCAGGTAGGTCTAAGAAGTGCTAGTATGCAACCACTCCTGGTACCATGATGTGTTGGGTGTTCTAGATCACATACAGGTCACCAACACTTGAAGTATTGCAGCACTATTTTATTGAAAGGTTAACTATTTAAACATACTTGAACTGTGGGCAAGTACGATACTAGCTTTAACTAAAGACCTTTGCCTTGTCCTAACCAGTTGATGCACTCAGCACATGGTGATTGTCTGTGCTGCAGGCTGTGAGCTCTGTGCTCCTAGCTAGCTGCTACTCGAATGAGCGGGAACTCTGATGCCCCCTGTCTTTATAGTGCGTGTGCTCTCACTGGTGATTGGCTGCGGTGTTGTGTATGTTGATTGGTCCCACTGTGTGTCCATCAGTGTGTGGCTGCACCATGATATACTGGTGTATATTATGACAGGGCGGGGGCTTGTTGACTCTTGAGAAGGTTAAGTTTGAACTGAGGGGAAGGATGGAGGGGTTCTACAATTCATGGGCGTTATTCATTATACTCTTTTAAGAACTGGATAACATTGAACATTATTCATCATGAAAGTGCATGATGAATAATGCCCATGAATTGTAGAACCTCTCCATCCTTCATGGTTGGGTGACCTATACGACTTCCTGCGGTTAGAGAAGATAAAGTATGAGTTAAGGGGCTCAGCAGGGGAGTTAGAGATGGGATCGTTGTTATTGATATGGGGATTGACATATTTGTTACTGATTATTGTTTGTTGTTGGTGGGTGTAAATTTGGGAGAAAATGTGAAAAAGGAGGAGAATAAAAAATATTTTTTAAAAAAGAGAATGCAAACTATGAATAGAAACAATGTAGTTTGCTAACTGTCGTGGCTCGGGGCGTACACTGGAGGTTTCCAGTAGTAAACAAAAGGGGTTTATTGACGAAAAGCAAAGACAGCTAGATAACAGGCGCAGAAAAACTATAGAACACTTTACTCTTAATTTTCCTGGCCCACACTGTCCGACGCCCTGCTCCCAGGATGATTGACCCAGAGCCAGTCATGTAGCCAGTGAAGCTTACCCCTGAAAGGGGCCAAGCTACCACATCCCTTCCCCTTAAGTCCCTTAATACACCTCTGCATAACAATGTACAAAAACCATAATTGTTAACAGGGACAACCGAGGAAAGAGAGTCCATCAAAAAGTCAATCGGTCTGGAGTCCTCCGAGTCCTCCTGGATCTCCGAAGCCCAGCCACAGGTTGGGCACTCCTTTGGGAGATTGGGTGGTCCACAGTTGATGTCATCTCAGGCAGGACAACTTCCACAACAGCCAAACTAACCCCGCCACCCTCGACAAACACAGTTGGTTGGACAGAAGTGGGAGCCCGAGCTCCCCTTGGCTGGAGTATTCAAGGTGCTCATAAAACCCGTCAATTCCACACTGGGGGTCATCATCCCTCAATTCCTCAGTTGGTCGACGTGCTTCTTAACCCACTTCCCATTAACATTGACTACATATGACACTGGCCCAGACTGGGCCAACACGTCGTACTAATCATGGCAAACCTGCTGTGGAATTACGGACAAAAAGCGGGTCTCCCAGCTGGAATGACCTGTCCTCTTTCTGCTCTTACCGCTGACTCTTCTGGGAGGCCTGACACGCCTCCATGCTCCCTGCCAAGTTTGGAAATATGAGGTCCAATCAGGTTTTCAACCAACAGTCCATGAGCATCTCAGCTAGTATGACCCCTGTGGTTGAATAAGAGGTTGGAATGTACAACAGCAAAAAATAAGCCAATCTCTGAAGTGGTTTATCTAACTGCTTTTTCATGGCGTTCTTGAAAGTTTGAATTGCCTGTTCAGTCAGACCATTCAACACTGAATGATAGGGGGCTATTCTCATGCGTCGTATGCCATTTGCTGGAAATCATCGCTGGTGAAGGAAGTGCCATTGTCTAAAATGATTGCCTCGGGAAGACCATTAACAGCAGACATACGGCATGAAGTCTTGACTGTGGCCGCTGAGGTCGTGATCCCCATCTCCTGGACCGATAACCGCTTCAAGTGAGCATCTACCAGCACCAAAAACATCTTGCCCAAAAACAGACCCGCATAATCTGCATGGACTCGGGTCCATGGGCAACATGGGTGACATGGCCATGTGGTGGAAGGTGACAAAGTTTGCTGCATTTGGCTGGGGAGGCCCTGTTGTGCGAGCTCTTCAATGGCTTTGTCTAATTCTGGCCACCAGATATAGCTGTACACCAACATCTTCATCTGTGTCTGCCCTGCGTGGGTCAGTTTAACTCTTGAAGGAGGGGCCCCCTAGCCTGAGGTGGGCCAACCACCCATGACCTCCACAGAATCACGCCGTCTTCACATGTCAACTCATCTTGATGAGTGAAGTAGAGACTCAGCTGTTCAGACTTCTCGGAACTCCAGCCAGACTGTATCATTTGTTTGACCTTCTCTTTGGGTCTCACTGCGGATGTGCTCTGCAGACAATGGCAGGGTGTCTCGGACATTTTGGGCTAGAATGACCTCCTGGGGTACCAGTAGTGACAGAATGCTCTTCGGTAGGGCAGGCGTCATAATGCATCCGCATTAACAATTTGTGTCCCAGGCCGGTGCTGAAAAACATAGTTGTCAGCCACCAACAAAATGACCCAACGGTGCACCCTCATCGAAGCTATGGGTGGTATGAGCTTATCTTCCCGTAACAAGCCCAGCAATGATTGTGATCAATCACAATGTCAAACGGTCGACCAGACACATACTGGTGGAATTTCTTCACACTGAATATAACCGCTAAGCCCTCCTCCTCAATCTGAGTGTAGTTTTGTTCTGCTTCAGAAAGAGTCCTTGTGGCAAAGGTGATAGGGCGTTCCGTACCTTCTCCCAATTTGTGTGATTAAGTGGCCCTGACACCATAAAGGGAAGTATCACATGTCAGGGTTAATGGTTTTTACGGATCTAAATGCACCGAGAGGATTGAAGACTGGAATGCTTGCTTCACGACTCGGGAGGTTCTTTTTGGGCTCCTTCCATTATCACCACTGATTCTTCCTTAAAAGTCGATGAAATGTTGCCAATATTGCGGTGAGATCTGAATTAAACCTTGCAAGGAAAGACTTAAGCTTGCTGGAATTTTTGAGTGCAGACATCTCGTATGGTCTTGACCTTTTCTTCCACAGGGGGAAACCCTGTTGCATTGACTCAAAATCCTAGCATGTCACTTCAGAGGCCTGCAAGGTACATTTATCGCATTTTAGGCGCACCCCAGCATCACCAAATCTCTTTAAGACTAAGGCTGGAGACATGGAGCTGGATTCTCCGTTGCTGAGACTAAGTGCTGGAGCAAACGGAGAATCCGCGGGAGGTTTGCGACAGGAAAATCGGCGCGAACCCCTCACTGATTCAGGTACCAGTGAGGGGTTAGCACCGGCGCCGCGTGAAACTCCCACAGACTGCACTGAAAACGGGTGGAGAATGGACCTGGGCGGCACATGCACAGAGCTGAAGACCTGCACCGGTCGTGCCGTAAAACATGGCCCCGGCAGTGCGCGAACCCTAACCCGCCCAACCGCGACCCCACAGCCCAGACCCTGGCCACCCCCCACCAGTCCCCCCAGCTGTAGCAAACCCCCCCCCCCCCCCCGGCCAGCGGCACGGATCCCGGCCGAGTGTGGCGGTGCCACTGTCACTGTCTGCAACCAGCATGCTGGGTTCCCGACTGCTGGGACCACATGTGGCCCCGCCATCGGGAACTCGGCCCATCGGGGGTGGAACATCGTGAGTGGGCTGGCCGGTGACACGCCAATGGCACACGGCGCGTATCACGATGACGCTGGTTTGGAGGGGGCGCAGCATGGTGGACCAGCTCAAACCGGCGCTGGCCCCGATTTCGGAATCCATTCTCTGCCCGATCGTCGATTACGATTTTGCCGTCGGGCTACAGAGAATCCAGCCCATGTTGTTCTGGTATAGTGCCGGTGACTAGCACATTATCAAGGTAAACCAGCACCTTGGGAATCTCCTGGAGGAGATTTTACATCGTGTGCTGGAAGATAGCACAGATTGAAGCGATGCTGAATGGCAGTTCGGTATATTGGAAGAGGCCTTTGTGGCTATCGTTTGTAGCAAACGTCTGAGACGTCTCATCCAACTCTAGTTCCAGGTAGACATGACTGAGGTCCAACTTTGAATAGGTGAGTCCCTCCCACCAGCTTGTGTTGAAGTTTTCAATTCAGGGAATTGGATACCGATCGACCTGGGCAGCCTAGTTTATGGCCATCTTATAGTTCCCACAGATCCTTAGCTGACTCTTGCTGAAGCTTCCATGTTTTCTCAACCGTCCCTTCCTTCGCCCTTTGATTCACAATGTCTGTCAATGTGGTGGCTCGAGAACCACTGGAGGCTTCCAATATTAAACAGAAGGTACATTGATGAAAGGCAAAGACAGCTAGATAACAGGCACTGAGCACTATAGTGATCTCAGGTTCAACTCCCTGGTCCACACTGCTGAGGGTCCTGCTCCTATTACTCCATGCAAACTCTCCACTGGCTGGGGTTCACATGCTCCCATGCGATTGGCCCTGAGCCGGTCACGTGGTCAGTAGAGCTCTCCCCCTTTCTTTTTTATTCATTTACGGGATGTGGGTGTCGCTGGTTCGGCCAGCATTTAGGCCCTCGATGCCCATAGTAGGTGGTGGTGAGTGGCGTTCTTGAACTGCTGCAGTCCTTGAGGTGTGGGTACACCCATGGTGCTGTTAGGGAGGGAGTTCCAGGATGTTGCCCCAGCGACAGTGAAGGAACGGTGACATATTTCCAAGACCCTTAAAGGGGGCACGCTATCACACTAATCTTAAAGCAACAGCTTTTATTTTGGCAAGGAAACTGGGTTAAGGGAGAAACCAGGTACAGTTTGGAAATAGTGAATCTTCTGACCTCCTCAATGCTCGCTGAACAAATGACAGCTTCCCTGTAGAAAAGAATGGTGTATTGAAAAGGCATGGATATGCTGCTATCAATAATTGAGGGGATCCTATTCACCAGTGACACCCATTCAGGTCGCTTTTATCTGGTGAGTATTTTGTTTAACAAAAACTTTCAGTCTGAATACAAATGTCAGTTGACGGTTTCATTTCCCCATCAGTTCTTCTGTACAATTGCTCGGAGGAACAGGAAGCATTGTACCATTTGCTGGATTCTCTTTTAGAATGGAAGTTCACAATATGAGTTCTGCTCTGGCGAGCTTATAAAGATAATAGTTGAGCCACACTGACTAAGAAGGTTTCTTGTGTATTTTGAGTTAGTTGATGGCGAATTTGCATCTTTTTGACATGAGAGGCCCAATGTAAGAAATGCAAATCAACGGAATGAAAATTGGACAGGATCTGTAAGAGGCATGTGTACTGCCAGGCAGCCAAGATAGCACTTCACTCCAACGGGTCCCTCCCTTCAACTTTCAAATAATAAATTTCATTTTGAAGCCAACTTGAAGTCTGATGTTTAATTAACAGAAAGGTTAAATGCTAAGTGCTTGGATGCGTGAAAAATAAACTCTAATTGTTAGTTCTATGCAAGAGAGAGAGAGATAGGAGTAACATTTTAATATTATGTTGTTAAAAGTGAAGGAGAAACAAATAGAAAGAGACGATAGGAGGGGCTGGAAGAGGAAAATATTTGGAAGGTGAGACGACGTCTGGCCTTTCGCCACCCATTCTTGGGCGTGCCTGGATGGAATTTAGAAGGAATGAATGACAGCAGAACAAGCTGAAAGGATGGATACACGAGTATTGTGGGTAGTGTCGTGTTATTCACCCTAGGGTAACACGGACTGCAACACGATGCAGATAGACGATAAAGCATACACCAAACGTAGGCGTTGGTTCAATACGATTTATTGAACTTCTGTAACAATGCACACAGCTGGCTGTGGGTTGACTCTCTACTACTCTAAGTAAACTAACTCTAACTATCTACACCAGGCTAGCTCTGATCCACGTGTAGAAGGTGCTGTCTGATATGTAGACCCTGACTGTCACTACAGTTGTCACCAGTGGAAAGAGGCGGAGTGCTGATGCCTCGTGTGTTTTATCGTTGGAAGCCCCCTTCTGGTGTTCTGTCTAGTGATTGGTTGTGTTCTGTCCTGTATGTTGATTAACTCATCTGGGCGTCTGTCACTGCCTGTCTTTACCTCATGATGTGCATGGGTGCATATTATGACAACCCCCTTTTTAAAAAAAATTGTCGGTTGATTAAAGCATACACGACATATTTACAGAGATAACTATTTACAGCAATTGGTGAGTGAATGCACATGTACATGTAAGGTGTCTAGCATGCAGATACAGAACAATATATACAAAGGAAATATTTATAAGTCCAGTCGCTGGGGCTGGCTTCGGATTCTTGTCGACCGCCTGAGAGGTGGGGTTGGGGATGATGGCGCCTGGACAGGCGGGATTGCAGCCAGATTGATGGCCTCGTGGAGCGAGGTGTCCGGAAAAGGCATAACGACATCTGGGAAGGTGAGATCTGATGGTGGGCAGACAAGTTTGCATAGTGCCCTTCTGTTGCACCTGACAATGGAGCCATAAGCCGTGCGAACCACAAACAATCTGGGAGCAGCCTGTCGAACAACAACAGCTGGAGCTGACCAGCCTCCACCAGGCAACTTGATGTGAACAGCATCTTCCGGAGATAGCACAGGCAAATCAATAGCATGAGCATCGTATGTCAGCTTTTGCCGGTTTCTGAGTTGCTGCACCTTTTGCTGCACTGGGAGGTGATCCAGGTCAGGTAAATGAATGGCCGGAACAGTCAGGTTACGATTCATAAGGAGCTGTGCCGGAGACAGACCGTTGGACAGGGGGGTTGCTCTCTCTTTAACCAGGAGAGCAAGGTTAAAGTCCGAAGCTGAGTCCGCAGCCTTGCAGAGCATTTGCTTCACGATATGGACCCCTTTTTCGACCTTCGTCCTTCTGGAGGAGCACCGCACCAATGCCGTCCTGGCTGGCGTCTGTGGAGATTTTAGTCTCCCGCTCTGGGTCAAAACAAGCTAGAACAGGAGCAGTGGTGAGCTTCGCTTTAAACTCGAGCCACTCTGCTTGATGTGTGGGTAGCCACTGAAAGGCAGTGGACTTCTTCACCAGATGCCTGAGAGCCGTGGTGTGTGACACGAGGTTGGGAATGAACTTTACACAAAATTTACCATACCCAGGAATCGGAGTACCGCCTTTTTGTCTTCCGGGATCTTCATTGTGTTGATGGCCTTGACTTTGTCCGAGTCCGGTTGCACGCTCTCCTGGGATATTTGATCACCAAAAACTTGATTGAGGACATGCCAAAGGAGCATTTGGCTTTGTTCAACTTAAGGCCATTGGCATGTATGCATCTGAAGACTTGTTGCAGACGAGAAATATGTTCCTCCGGGGTCATGGACCATATAATGACGTCATCAACATAAACTTGCACACCCTCAATGCTCTCTAGCATCTGTTCCATTATCCTATGAAAGATTTCAGAGGCCGAAACAATACCAAACAACATGCGGTTGTAACAATACCTTCCGAAAGGTGTATTAAACGTGCAGAGCTTCCTGCTGGACTCGTCCAGTTGCATCTGCCAGAAGCCACGCGATGCATCTAGTTTTGTAAAGAATTTGGCATGTGCCATCTCACTCGTCAGCTCCTCCTGCTTCGGGATCGGGTAGTGTTCCCGCATTATGTTCCGGCTAAGTTCCTTGGGATCTAGACATATGCTCAGTTCTCCAGAGGGCTTCTTCACACAGACCATCGAGCTGACCCAGTCAGTTGGTTCCGTCACTTTAGGTATTATACCCTGGACGGTATTATACCCTGGTCTTGGAGCTCCTGCAGCTGTGCCTTTAAACTTTCCTTCAGAGGAGCCGGCACCCAGCCTGGTGCATGGACCACAGGCGTGGCATCAGGCCTGAGCAAGATTTTGTAGCGGTAGGGCAGCGTGCCCATCCCACTGAACACGTCCGGATATTGCAATAGTAGCTCGTCAATGTTGGCCTGAAGATTCATGTTGGCAGAAGACATGGCATGTACGCGCTGGACAAAGACATAAAAAACAGCATAAATGTACTTTACCTGAATGCTCGTAGTATACGGAATAAGGTGAATGAGTTGATGGCGCAAATCATTGTGAATGACTATGATTTAGTGGCCATTACTGAAACATGGTTAAAAGGTGGTCACGACTGGGAGTTAAATATCCAAGGGTATCAGACTATACAAAAGGATAGAATAGACGGTAAGGGCGGTGGTGTAGCTTTGTTGTTTAAGGATGGCATCCGGGCAATAGTAAGGGATGATATTGGTGCTATGGAGGACAAGGTTGAATCAATTTGGGTGAAAATCAGGAATAGTAAGGCGAAAAGGTCACTGATAGGAGTAGTCTATAGGCCACCAAATAGTAACAGGATGGTAGGGCAGGCAATAAGCAAAGAAATAACGGATGCATGTAGAAATGGTACAGCGGTTATCATGGGAGATTTCAATCTGCATGCCGATTGGTTTAACCAGGTTGGTAAAGGCAGCCTTGCGGAGGAGTTTATAGAATGCGTCCGGGATAATTTCCTGGAACAGTATGTAATGGAACCTACAAGGGAACAAGCGGTCCTAGATCTGGTCCTGTGTAATGAGGCAGGATTGATTAATGATCTCATAGTTCGGGATCCTCTTGCAAGGAGCGACCACAATGTGGTGGAATTTAAAATACAGTTGGAGGATGACAAGGTAAAATCATGATGTGGCAATGCCGGCGTTGGACTGGGGTGAGCACAGTATGAAGTCTTACAACACCAGGTTAAAGTCCAACAGGTTTGTTTCGATGTCACTAGCTTTCGGAGCGCTGCTCCTTCCTCAGGTGAATGAAGAGGTATGTTCCAGAAACACATATATAGACAAATTCAAAGATGCCAAACAATGCTTGGAATGCGACCATTAGCAGGTGATTAAATCTTTACCGATCCAGAGATGGGGTAACCCCAGGTTAAAGAGGTGTGAATTGTATCAAGCCAGGACAGTTGGTAGGATTTCACAGGCCAGATGGTGGGGGATGAATGTAATGCGACATGAATCCCAGGTCCCGGTTGAGGCCGCACTCATGTGTGCGGAACTTGGCTATAAGCCTCTGCTCGGCGATTCTGCGTTGTCGCGCGTCCTGAAGGCCGCCTTGGAGAATGCTTACCGGAGATCAGAGGCTGAATGCCCTTGACTGCTGAAGTGTTCCCCGACTGGAAGGGAACATTCCTGCCTGGTGATTGTTGCGCGATGTCCGTTCATTCGTTATTGCAGCGTCTGCATGGTCTCGCCAATGTACCATGCTTCGGGACATCCTTTCCTGCAGCGTATGAGGTAGACAACGTTGGCCGAGTCGCACGAGTATGTACCGCGTACCTGGTGGGTGGTGTTCTCACGTGTAATAGTGGTATCCATGTCGATGATCTGGCACGTCTTGCAGAGATTGCCATGGCAGGGTTGTGTGGTGTCGTGGTCACTGTTTTGAAGACTGAGTAGTTTGCTGCAAACAATGGTTCGTTTGAGGTTGTGCGGTTGTTTGAAGGCAAGTAGTGGGGGAACATACCTCTTCATTCACCTGAGGAAGGAGCAGCGCTCCGAAAGCTAATGACATCGAAAGAAACCTGTTGGACTTTAACCTGGTGTTGTAAGACTTCGTAAGGTAAAATCAAAATGTGCTTAAACAAAGGCGATTACAATGGGATGGCTGGGAGCAAAGACTTCATGGTGAAGCAGTTGAGGAACAGTGGAGAACTTTCCGAGCGATCTTTCACAGTGTTCAGGAAAGGTTCATACTGACAAAAAAGAAAGACGGTAGAAAGGGGAAAAATCGACCGTGGATATCTAAGGTGGTGAGGGAGAGTATCAAATTGAAGGAAAAAACATACAAAGTGGCAAAAATTAGTGGGAGACTAGAGGACTCGGAAGTCTTTAGGGGACAACAGAAAGCTACTAAAAAAGCTATAAAGAAGAGTAAGGTAGACTATGAAAGTAAACTTGCTCAGAACATAAAAGCAGATAGTAAAAGCTTCTACAAATATATAAGACAAAAAAGAGTGGCTAAGGTAAATATTGGTCCTTTGGAAGATGAGAAGGGAGATTTAATAATAGGAGATGGGGAAATGGCTGAGGAGCTGAACAGGTTTCTTGGGTCAGTCTTCACAGTGGAAGACACAAATAACATGCCAGTGACTGATGGAAATAAAGATATGATAGGTGAGGACCTTGAGATAATTGTAATCACTAAGGAGGCAGTATTGCGCAAGCTAATGGGGCTAAAGGTAGACAAGTCTCCTGGCCCTGATGGGATGCATCCCAGAGTGTTAAAAGAGATGGCTAGGGAAATTGTAAACGCACTAGTGATAATTTATCAAAATTCACTAGACTCTGGGGTGGTCCCAGAGGATTGGAAAGTAGCAAACGTGACACCACTGTTTAAAAAAGGAGGTCGGCAGAAAGCGGGTAATTATAGGCCGGTAAGCTTAACTTCGGTTGTAGGGAAAATGCTAGAATCTATCATTAAGGAGGAAATAGCGGGGCACCTGGAGGGAAATTGTCCCATTGGGCAGACGCAGCATGGGTTCATAAAGGGTAGGTCGTGTCTGACTAATTTGGTAGAATTTTTTGAGGACGTTACCAGTGCAGTAGATAACGGGGAGCCAATGGATGTGGTTTATCTGGATTTCCAGAAAGCTTTTGACAAGGTGCCACACAAAAGGTTGCTGCATAAACTAAAGATGCATGGCATTGAGGGTAAAGTGGTAGCATGGGTAGAGGATTGGTTAACTAACAGAAAGCAGAGAGTAGGGATAAATGGGTGTTTCTCTGGTTGGCAACCTGCAACTAGTGGGGTCCCTCAAGGATCAGTGTTGGGCCCGCAGTTGTTCACAATTTACATAGATGATTTGGAGTTGGGGACCAAGTGCAATGTGGCAAAGTTTGCAGACGACACTAAGATGAGTGTTAAAGCAAAAAGTGCAGAGGATACCGGAAGTCTGCAGAAGGATTTGGATAGGTTAGGTGAATGGGCTAGGGTCTGGCAGATGGAATTCAATGTTGCCAAGTGTGAGACTATCCATTTTGGGAGGAATAACAGCAGAATGGATTATTATTTAAACGGTAAGATGTTAAAACATGCTGCTGTGCAGAGGGACCTTGGTGTGCTGGTGCACGAGTCGCAAAAAGTTGGTGTGCAGGTGCAACAGGTGATTAAGAAGGCTAATCGAGTTTTGTCTTTCATTGCTAGAGGGATGGAGTTCAAGACTAGGGAGGTTATGCTGCAATTGTATAAGGTGTTGGTGAGGCCACATCTGGAGTATTGTGTTCAGTTTTGGTCTCCTTACCTGAGAAAGGACATTTGGCACTGGAGGAAGTGCAGAGGAGATTCACTAGGTTGATCCCAGAGTTGAGGGGATTAAATTATGACGAGAGGTTGAGTAGACTGGGACTGTACTCATTGGAGTTTAGAAGGATGCGGTGGGATCTTATTGAAACATATAAAATTATGAAGGGAATAGATAGGATAGATGCGGGCAGGTTGTTTCCACTGGTCAGGGAAAGCAGAACTAGGGGGCATAGCCTCAAAATAAGGGGAAGTAAATTTAGGACCGAGTTTAGGAGGAACTTCTTCACCCAAAGGGTTGTGAATCTCTGGAATTCCTTGCCCAGTGAAGCAGTTGAGGCTCCTTCTTTAAATGTTTTTAAGAAAAAGATAGATACCTTTCTAAAGAATAAAGGGATTCGGGGATATGGTGTACAGGCCGGAGAGTGGAGCTGAGTCCACAAAGATCAGCCATGATCTCATTGAATGGCGGAGCAGGCTCGAGGGGCCAGATGGCCTACTCCTGTTCCTAGTTCTTATGGACAAGATTGAGTAACTTGCATGCATGGGCACCAAGCAGGGAAACCTCGTCAGGCTTGACGATTGCAAACCGCAATGTGGCCTTGATGGCCTTGTTGGAGACATGCAGGTGACAGGACCCTAACGCAGTGATGGCATTGCCATTATAGTCAAGCAGCTGGCAGGCCGGCGGAAGAATTGTTGGCTGCCTTTGGATGCGAACAAGATCTGCTTGAGATATGAGATTGGTTGAAGCACCAGTGTCCAGCTTGAACCGGATGCTGCAGTGGTTAACTTGTACGATTGCACTCCACTCGTCTGCAGAATCCACCTTGAGGATGGGTATGTGTGTTGCTGAACATGAGGAGGCCTTGTCATACATGGCAATGATGCCCACTCGATATGGGGACTCCGGGCAGTCATCCTCTGGATCCGTGGTGGTATCAGGTTCTGAATCCAGCAGCCGTTGCTGCACACTTCGAATGCGTTTGCGTTGGAACAGGGATCGGAGGTGCAGACCTGCACAAGGCTGCATAATGGCCAGGCTTCCTACAATTTAGACATTGCCTGCCTCTTGCAGGGCATTGCCGCTTTAAATGGGTGCTGCCGAAGTTCGGGCACGTCATCACGTTGATGTCGTAACGTTCCGTGCGTCGTCGCACAGTGCGGTCAGCCGCCGCTCACACCTGCGCAGTGTGGTCCATGGTGCGCATGCGTGGAACCCTGGGAAAAGTGCACAAAATGGCCGCCTTCATTGATGCTAAGGCGCCGCATTCGGGCGATGGCCTGTACACTCTCTGCCTTGTGGGAGGCAAGTTGGTCCTGCTCTGCCGATTTAAGGCAAGGGTAGCGACCAGTCGCCTGTTCGTGGATTTTTCACGTCTCGATGGCTGCTGGCAGGATCATATTTTTTATTTTTAGGAGCTGCTCCCGCAGGGCGTCGGAGTGGACCCCAAACACGATCTGATCCCTGATGAGGGAATCAGTGATGTCACCGTAGTTGCAGGATGAAAATGAAAATCGCTTATTGTCACAAGTAGGCTTCAAATGAAGTTACTGTGAAAAGTCCCTAGTCGCCACATTCCGGCGCCTGTTCAGGGAGGCTGTTACGGGAATCGAACCGTGCTGCTGGCCTGCCTTGGTCTGCTTTCAAAGCCAGCGATTTAGCCCTGTGCTAAACAGCCCCTATTGCGCTAATATGCGGAGATGAGTTAGAAAGGATTGGAAAGGCTCATCCTTACCCTGAAGGCATAGCTGGAAGACATAGCGCTCAAAACTCTCGTTTGTTTCGACTTCACAGTGACTGTCGAATTTGGCTAACACGGTCTGGAACTTGGTCGTGTCCTCACCGTCAGCAAAAGTGAGTGAATTGAAGATTTGGATGGAGTGGCCCCCGAAGTCGATAGGAGCAGTGCGAATTTTCTGGCATTGGCCGCATTTTCGAGACGCAAGGCCTCAATGTATAGACTGAATTTCTCCTTGAAGACCCGCCAGTTGGGGCCAAGGTTTCCAGAGATCTGGAGCTGTGGAGGTGCCTGGATCTTCTCCATGCCGCTGGAAGGCACTTGCTGGTCATCAGTGAGTTCTTGAAGGTAAATTACTTAGACGAAGTAGCCACTCCTAGTATCATGTCTTGTTAGTCACCCTGGCGTTACATGGACTGCAACACGATGCAGATAGACTATAAAGCATACACCAAATGTACACATACGATTTATTGAACTTCTGTAACAATGCTCACAGTTGGCTGTGAGTTGACTCTCTACTACTCTAAGTAAATTAACTCTAACTATCTACACCAGGCTAGCTCTGATCCACGTGTAGAAGGTGCTGACTGATATGTACACCCTGACTGTCACTACAGTTGTCATCAGTGGAAAGAGGCAGAGTGCTGATGCCTCGTGTGCTTTATAGTTGGAAGCCCCCCTCTGGTGTTCTATCTGGTGATTGGTTGTGTTCTGTCCTGTATGTTGATTGGCTCACCTGGGTGTCTGTCACTGCCTGCTTTTACCTCATCATGGGCATGGGTGCATATTATGACAGGTAATTCAATGGAGAAAAGGTAAGGGTAGCAATGAAATTGTGGAAGTGGTTCAAATTGGAAAGGGAACACAAAGTTGGGGGAGGGTGGGGTCACATGAGTCATTGGAGGAAGTGAAGACATGGGAACCCCTGACGATCACATTTTCACTAATTATGGTCTGTTCCCCGACCATACCACACTATGCCACCGTCTACCTGAAAAGAAAGGAGAAAATGAGGGACGACCCAAGGGAGAAGAGAAGAGGAAGGGACAGAAGCACAAGAGGGACAGAGTTATCATAGAATTTACAGTGCAGAAGGAGGCCATTCGGCCCATCGGCCCAGTTAAGCAGCACTTCAATAATAGCAGAGCCCGTTAAGAGAGAGAAAACGTTGTCCAACTATGTGCAGCACTGTCTGAGTTTGACGGGTAGGTAATTAAAGTATTTAAAAATATTGTTATCAAATATGAATAAATTGAACAAAATTATCGATAGTAGAGATCACATGCCTTTTCACCTAGAAACGAAGAGGAATGTGGTAGCTCCAGCCAATTAGTTTGCAGTGTTAAATATTTTTTCCTGAACTAGGATTGTCGGATGATGCATTAGGCAAGACCAGTCTGACTTTTGAATCAATACGTAGCCCTGTAAAATCTTTTGTTACCTTCTTTACTTCTAGCAACCAAGATATATTTGTGACAATTACTTCTGATACTGGGTAATTTTACTAATTCATGTTCGTGAAGGGCACAGACCTTTACATACCTTAATAATGTAAGGTGTGCAGAGAGTTGCTTAACCATTTGGACTTTCTGCCCGTTCCTAGGGTAACAGTTGGGCTTTTATAGGCTAAGATAAGCCCAGATTTTTGCCATGCTGGAGAGCCTCTCTGTCATGGTGAAAATAGCTGAACTACTTGAAGGTCCTGGCCCTGATTGTGGCATTTCGCATTTTCATGGGACAGGACATGTTTCACAAATATGTGTTTTACTTAGGCTGCTGGGCTTTTAAATCACCAGCTGCCTCGACTCTAGTCTGGTTTTGGTGGACTATATGTGTGTGGATCCAGAAATGTGCAAAGTAGATAGACCTGATAAGAGCAGCTCTGAACTTGCCGTCTTCATTTGGATAGCCAGGAGATGCAGGTGACCCCTGTTGAATTTTCTTGAAAATTTTATTCACAGCCCCAGAAGTGCTGGGATGGTGAGGAGATTGAGCCTGTATTCCATAGAGTTTCAAAGAATGTGGGATGGGCTCACTGAAACTTACAACATTCGTACAGGGTGTGACAGGCTGGATGTAGATAAGATGTTCCCCCTGGCTGGTGAGTCATTCAAGACTGAGATGAGGAGTAATTTCTGCACTCAAGATGGTGAAGCTTTCGAATTGTCCACCCTGGAAGGCTACAGAAATTCAATTTCTGAGCATGTTCAAGACACAAAGCGATATATTTCTGGAGACGAATGACATCAAGGGATATGGAGACAGTGCGGGAAAGTGGCATTGAGGTAGATGATCAGCTATGATCTAATTGAATGGCAGAGCAGGCTCGAAGGGTTGAATGGCCTAGTCCTCTTCCTATGTATCCAACTTGCTCAATTATTTCAGTCACCAATGCAGATCCATGATTGGCTTCTAGGGGACAAGGACTGCTCCTTAAGAATTTGGGTAATGACCCCCTTTAGGAGCCTACACAATGACACAGAGCACAACTCCAATGACAGCCATGAGTACCATCAAACAGACAATTGGCATTTTAAAGATGTGCTTCAGGCGCCTCAATAGTTTAGATGGAGCCCTAGCAAGAGTACAAAGAGTAGTAGTGGAATGCACCACACTGCACCACATTGCGCAGTGGAAGGGCCTGGAATTCATTGTCTGAAAGGGTGGTAGAGGCAGGAACCCTCAAAACCTTTAAGAAGTATTTAGGTGAGCACTTGAAATGCCACAGCGTTGGTTACGGACCAAGTGCTGGAAAATGGTATTAGAATAGATAGATACTTTGTTCCAAGACCTGTTTGTAGCCAACAACTAAGAATACAAAAAACAGGGGGGAGGGGTTAGCCACCACACAATGAGGAAGGAAGGGAGGGGGGATAAGGGAGTGGGAGGGGGGTTGCAGAGAGATATGGAACCATGCCCAACAAAAGAAGCATGAGAAGCAAGGTGGGGGAGTAGGAAAAGAGAAGAAGGGCGGGGGCGGGGGCAACAGCCAGAACCAAACAATCAGTGGGGAACGAAAAACAGAAAACCAAACCACCACTGTAAATAATGCAAGAGAAAGAACAACGATGTATGAATGTAAATAGTAGAAACCGACCTTTTCAGATGTTTATCCTCTGGTCAGCGAACAATCCCGTCCAATTGCAGACACTGAATTCAAGCAAAAAGCAGCACTCGTAGAAACTGGAACGTTGTAAAAATTGATGATTTCTCTCCCGCCAGCCTGTCAACAAGAACGTAGGCCTCTGGGCAGCTCGGTGACGCAGTGGGTTAGCCCTGCTGCCTCACGGCGCCGAGATCCCAGGTTCGATCCCGGCTCTGGGTCACTGTCTGTGTGGAGTTTGCACATTCTCCCCGTGTTTGCGTGGGTTTCGCCCCCACAACCCAAAGATGTGCAAGATAGGGGGATTGAACACGCTAAATTGCCCCTTAATTGGAAAAAAAATGAATTGGGTACGCTAAATTTATTTTTTAAAAAAGAACCTAGGCCTCGGAAAGAGTTGCCACAGTAAGCTGGTGGGAGCCTGTCTTTCCTCTAATATCTGTGCAAAGTAGCAAAAAGTGAGGTTACCTAAGCACCATTACATTAATTTGCATAGAGCATGTATATATATCAACATCCGTCCCCCCTGGAGGAATACGAACACGTTTCATGAATGCAAGCACCTTGAGTAATTTGGCATTGAGGACGGACAGGTTTGACTACTCTTCTTTCAAAAGTCCAAGGGCTTCTCAGCAGTATTTCTTGTTGGATTTATGTTACCTTTGGAGCTGATTTGCGCCACTGAATGATATGTGAATCACATTTGAATGCAAACAAATCCTTCTCAAATCTATGGTCAGTTGCCCAACCATCGGTCATAGTCTTACGATGAGAGGTCGCAAATTTAAAATGGAGTTGAGGAGAAACTACTTCTCCCCAAAGGTTTGTGAATCTGTGGATTTCACTACCCCAGAGTGCACTGGGACAGTGTGTAAACTTTTTTTTATATATAATATATTTATTAAAGTTTTTAAAACAATTTTTCTCCCTTACAAACAATAACCCCCCCATAACAAAAAAAAAACGAGAAATCGCGCGGAGCAAGATATATATATACATGGCAAAACAGTATATTTACATAGCTTTGTACACTGGCTCTCTCCCACACGTGCCAGTTTCACCGACTCTTCATGTTATCTCTTGCTCATCCACCCCCCCAGGCAGCTCCCCCTCCCCCCCGCCCTCCCCGGATGTTCCCCCCCCCCCCCCCCCCCCCAGGTTACTGCTGCTGCTGACCGACCTTCCTCTAACGCTCCGCGAGATAGTCTAGGAACGGTTGCCACCGCCTGTAGAACCCCTGCGCAGACCCTCTCAAGGCAAACTTAATCCTCTCCAACATTATGAACCCAGCCATATTGTTTATCCAGGCCTCCACGCTGGGGGGCTTTGTCTCCTTCCACATTAGCAAGATCCTTCGCCAGGCTACTAGGGATGCAAAGGCCAGAATACCGGCCTCTTTCGCCTCCTGCACTCCCGGTTCGTCCACTACTCCGAATATTGCTAGCCCCCAGCTTGGCTTGACTCAGACTTTCACCACCTGAGATATTGCTCCCGCCACTCCTCTCCAGAACCCCTCCAGTGCCGGGCATGACCAAAACATATGGACATGGTTCGCCGGGCTCCCTGAGCACCTTCCACATCTGTCCTCTACCCCAAAGAACCTGCTCAACCTCGCCCCCGTCAAGTGAGCTCTGTGAACCACCTTAAATTGTATCAGGCTGAGCCTGGCACACGAGGAGGAGGAATTAACTCTACCCAGGGCATCAGCCCACAGACCTTCCTCGATCTCCTCCCCCAGCTCCTCCTCCCGTTTACCTTCAACTCTTCTACCAGCGCTACCCCCTCTTCTTTCAACTCCTGGTGTATTGCCGACACCTTGCCCTCCCCGACAAAAAATAAATTAAAAAAAAAAAATAGTAGAAACCAACCGATGTGGAAATATTTTTCTTTATCCTCTGTCTCATACTGTTTGTCCATAATTATCATAGAATCATAGAATTTACAGTGCAAAAGGAGGCCATTCCGCCCATCGCGTCTGCATCAGCCCCTGGAAAGAGCACTTACCCAAGTCCATATCTCCACCCTATCCCCACACCTCCACCCTATCCCTGCAACCCCACCTAACCTTTTCTGGACACTAAGGGCCCTTGGAAAGAGTACCCTACTTAAGCCCATGCCTCCATCCAATCCCCGTAACCCCACCTAATATTTTTGGACACTAAGGGCAATTTATCACGGCCATTCCACCTAACCTGCACATCTTTGGACTGTGGGAGGAAACCGGAGCACCCGGAGAGAACCCACGCAGACTCGGGGAGCACGTGCAGACTCCGCACAGACAGTGACCCAAGCCGGGAATCGAACCTGGGACCCTGGAGCTGGGAAGCAACTGTGCTAACCACTGTGCTGCCGTACTTGTTTGTTTTACCACTAAAAACTCAGTAAAAACATTTTAAAAAGGAATATAGGTGCTTGATGGTCGGCATGGACGTGATGGGCCGAACAGCCTCTTTCCGTGCTGTAAAACACTGACTCTGTGACAAATTGAAGATGGTGACGCCAGTGGCAGAGCCCCAAGCTCTCAGGAGGAGGGCGATAAGAAAGAAGAGGAGGAGGAAATAAGCCCCTGTCCATTCAGAAGATTCTGAAAAGGCAGAGCAGCTGTGAGGCTGTGTAGCCAGAGTTGTCACCAAACAGGTCCTTATACAAAATAAATTCTCACAAAGTCTTCTGCTCTCACAATTGCCATCAGCCATTGGCATACGTCCACTTAAAGAACTTGACATAAATTACAAAATAATTGTTGAAGGGACTGCCCATCCTCCACAAAGCAGAGAATAAACATCAATGAGTTGGATTCAGTCACATTCATGACCATAGGCCTCATCATATTGCAAACACTCATGGTAATAAATCATTCATAACCTCATGAATGCCAGTGACTGTAAATGATGGGCCCATGCTGCCAAATTGTCCATAACCAAACCATGCCCACAATGCTGAGAGCAGACTTCAAACCCTATACATGCCGGTGGGGTTGTCTGTTGAAGCGTACATCTTACACATGAGAAGCCCATAACTGTGCAACAACAGGGGTGGGATTCTCCGGGTGTCGGCGGGCCGGGCAGAAACGTCGCAGTGGAGTGGCGGGAACCACTCCGGCGTCGGGCCGCCCCAAAGGTGCGGAATCCTCCGCACGTTCAGGGGCTAGGACGGCGGCGGAGTGGTTTGCGCCCCGTCGGCCGGCGTGGAAGGCCTTTGGCGCTGCGCCAGCCGGGGCCGAAGGGAATCCACCGGCCGGCACAGGTCCGCACATTCGCGGGAGCGGCAGCGTCTCCTGACGTCATCCCCGTGCATGCGCAGGGGGGTTCACTTACGCGCCGGCCATTGCGGAGGCATACACGGCCGGTGCATAGGAATACAGTGCCCCCACGGCACAGGCCCGCCCGCGGATCGGTGGGCCCTGACCGCGGGCCAGGCCATCGTGGGGGCACCTCCCGGGGCCAGATCCCCCCGCGACCCCCCAAGAACCCCGGAGCCCGCCCGCGCCACCAGGTCCCATCAGTAAGGAACCAACTCCAATTTATGCCGCGGGACTGGCATAGAACAGGCGGGACTTCGGCCCATCACCGGGGCCGGGGGGGCCGCTGCCACCCCCGCCAAATCCCTGGTGCCGGAGAAGTCGGCAGCCGGTGGGGGCAGGATTCACCCCCCCCCCCCCCCCCCCCCCCCCCCCCGGCCCCCCCGGCGATTCTCCGACCCGGCTGGGGTTCGGAGAATCCCGCCCCAGCTCTTTGAAAGGACTTGCACACCATCCATTCTGACCAATGGTAGTGGGCTCCAAATGCACCATCCTTGGCTTCCATATACCTCTGCTTACCACAGAGAGCTGAGATAGAATCATAGAATCGTAGAATTTACAGTGCAGAAGGAGGCCTTTCGGTCCATCGAGTCTGCACCAGCCCTTGGAAAGAGCACCGTACCTAAGCCCATACCTCCACCCTATCCCCACACCTCCACTCTATCCCCGTAACCCCATCTAACCTTTTTTGGACACAAAGGGCAATTTAGCACAGCCAATCCATCTAACCTGCACATCTTTGGACTGTGGGATGAAACCAGAGCACCCTAAGGAAACCCACGCAGACTCAGGCAGAATGTGCAGACCCCACACAGACAGTGACCCAAGCTGGCATTCGAACCTGGGACCCTGGAGCTGTGAAGCAACTGTGCTAACCACTTTGCTACCGTGCTGCCCGGGATGCAAATGCAGCCAAAGTAGTGGACACAGCAGTTGGCCAATGTTACCTGCATGATACGTGGCCTCTCGAGCTGTAATGCCCATACCTCGGCCAATGTGTAACACTGATGTGCAGATGAATGCCTTTCATCCAGTACTCATGCTTGAGAAGCACCTGTTGCCCAGCATCTGTCCATGGTGTCTGATCATTGAAACTCCCTTAGAGTCAAACTTTGGTGGACAATGAAAAATACAAGATGTTGCTCTCTTTGATTGTTTCTAAATATGGCTGTCAATATGGTTGCCTTCCTTAATTCTAATTACGTTTGCTTTAGAGTCGGCAGGTATCTTTCGGTACCGCCACAAGGTTCAAACCCGAATACTGATCAAAGAGTCGGTACACCAGTTAGTTAGTTCAAAGTCAATACTATTTATTTACATACACAGTAATATCTACTCATGCACGAAATACTACAGACTAAACTATCACTACTGCTAAAGCCTATACTTAGCTTCGGGCGCCCACTCAGTCAGAGGAACAATGGCCGTTGTTCAGTTCTGAGGCTGCTGGGGTTGAAGAGATAGAGGGGAAACAGCTAAGGTTGTCTGTCTGGTAGCGAGCGTTGACCTTGGACTTACTTGCTTCAGGTGTAGCTGGTGGACGGGTCTCTCCACTTTGAGAGCCGATTCCAAGAGAGCCATTCTCTCTTGGGGCCTTCTTCTTATACCCGAAGGGGTTTCGCGCACTTTTGGGCGGGCCTTGAACTTGGCCCCGATCAATTGGGCCATTTCTTGATCATTCACATTGATCCTGACCAATAAAGGGGTGGGTGCCCTGATGGCTGGGCGTGTCCTAGGTGGCCGTTGGCCTGCTTTGTTTTCTGCTTTCGGTTTGGGGAACTGCGTCACGAGGTCTGGGGCCAGATCGGTTACTTCAGTATCTTCCTTTGTTCCCAGAGATGGGCCATCCATATGCTAATGGACCTACAGTTTCAGTCTCGTCTGGGAGCTGTTTCTCCAATATGCAGGCAGGCTCTGTGCCTGCTTGCTTTCTTAACATTGTCCATTTTTCCCTGCAATCTTTGCAAATGTCCATTTTGTATTCTGGAAGTGGCCTTCCCAGATGGCTACAAAGAAGCATCTCAATGCTTGACCTTTAGACCTTGGGATTCTTATGTGATAGACCAGTGAACAAAAAGTTTACCCCAGGCACAATTTGAATTCGGACCTTATTGGTTACTGCAGGTGGATTAAGCCAGCCAACAGGTTCTCTTATGGACCTTTTCCACCAAATTTAAAGATCCTGGTCAGAAATGCATGGGGTAACTGGGCAAAAAGGGTTGTGAGCCATTCAGAATTCAATGCTCTCATTCATTATAGTGTGCTTACATGTATCATATGTACCATATTATCAATGATTACTGTTGCGTTCTGTGGAGAAAATGGCTCTGCGCAAATGCTTAGTGTCCTGTATGTTGTGGCCATGACTCCGAGGTTGCATTCTGTGTTCTGCTGACAGCCCTATTGGTTTGCTCCTTCTTAGTCACTCTGTCATGATGTGAGGAACCTGGTCAAGGGAAAACAGTGTGGGCGCATCCTGATAGGTGGGTGGCAAGAGGACAGTGGATAGGATAATGAATATGGCACCATTCACCATTCATCCACCCACTGAGCCTTGGCAGCTAACTACATAGAACATAGAACATAGAGCAGTACTGCAAAGAACAGGCCCTTTGGCCCTCGATATTGTGCCGAGCATTGTCCAAAACCAAGATCAAGCTATCCCACTCCCTGTCATTCTAGTGTGCTCCATGTGCCTATCCAGTAACCTATTGAAAGTTTCTAAAGTCAGACTCCACTATCACAGCAGGCAGTCCATTCCACACCCTAACCACTCTCTGAGTAAAAAACCTACCTCGGACATCCCTCCTATATCTCCCACCCTGAATCTTATAGTTATGCCCCCTTGTAACAGCTACATCCACCCGAGGAAATAGTCTCTGAACGTCCACTCTATCTATCCCCCTCATCATCTTATAAACCTCTATTAAGTCGCCTCTCATCCTCCTCTGCTCCAAAGAGAAAAGCCCTAGCTCCCTCAACCTTTCCTCATAAGACCTATCCTGCAAACCAGGCAGCATCCTGGTAAATCTCCTTTGCACCCTTTCCAATGCTTCCACATCCTTCCTATAATGAGGTGACCAGAACTGCACACAATACTCCAAATGTGGTCTCACCAGGGTCATGTATAGTTGCAGCATAACCCCGCAGCTCTTAAACTCAAGCCCCCTGTTAATAAACGCTAACACACTATTAGCCTTCTTCACGGCTCTATCCACTTGAGTGGCAACCTTCAGAGATCTGTGGACATGAACCCCAAGATCTCTCTGTTCCTCCACATTCCTCAGAACCCTGCCGTTGACCCTGTAATCCGCATTCAAATTTTTTCCACCAAAATGAATCACCTCACACTTATCAGGGTTAAACTCCATCTGCCATTTTTCGGCCCAGCTCTGCAGCCTATCAATGTCTCTTTTCAGCCCACAACAGCCCTCTACCTCATCCACTACTCCACTAATCTTGGTGTCCTCAGCAAATTTACTGACCCACCCTTCAGCCCCCTCCTCCAAGTCATTGATAAAAATCACAAATAGCAGAGGACCCAGCACTGATCCCTGTGGTACACGCTGGTAACTGGTGTCCAGTCTGAAAATTTTCCATCCACCACCACCCTCTGTCTTCTATGTGATAGCCAGTTACTTATCCAATTGGCCAAATTTCCCTCTATCCCACACCTCCTTACTTTCTTCATGGGGAACCTTATCAAACGCCTTACTAAAATCCATGTATACGATATCAACTGCTCTACCTTGAAAATGAAAATTGCTTATTGTCAAGTAGGCTTCAATGAAGTTACTGTGAAAAGCCCCTAGTCGCCACATTCTGGCGCCTGTTCGGGGAGGCTGGTACGGGAATTGAACCGTGCTGCTGGCCTGCTTGGTCTGCTTTCAAAGCCAGCGATTTAGCCCAGTGTGCTAAACCAGCCCCTGGTTTACACTCTTAGTTTACACTCTGGTTTACACCCCATCTACACACTTAGTTACCTCCTCAAAGAATTCAATCAAATTTGTGAGGCAAGACCTACCCTTCACGAATCCGTGTTGACTATCCCGGATTAAGCTGCATCTTTCCAAATGGTCATAAATCCTATCCTTCAGGACCTTTTCCATTATCTTCCCGACCACCGAAGTAAGACTAACTGGCCTATAATTACCAGGGTCATTCCTATTCCCTTTCTTGAACAGAGGCACAACATTCGCCATTCTCCAGTCCTCTGGCACTATCCCCGTGGACAGTGAGGGCCCAAAGATCAAAGCCAAAGGCTCTGCAATCTCATCACTTGTCTCCCAAAGAATCCTTGGGTATATCCCATCTGGCCCAGGGGACTTGTCGACCCTCAGGTTTTTCAAAATTGCTAATACATCCTTCCTGAGACCATCTACCTCCTCCAGCCTACCCGCCAGAATCACACTCTCATCCTCAAAAACATGGCCCCTCTCCTTTGTGAACACTGAAGAAAAGTATTCATTCAACACCTCTCCTATTTCTTCTGACTCCATGCACAAGTTTCCACTACTGTCCTTCACCGGCCCTACCCTTACCCTGGTCATTCTTTTATTTCTCACATAAAAGTAAAAAGCCTTGGGGTTTTCCTTGATCCAACCCGCCAAGGACTTCTCATGCCCCCTCCTAACTCTCCTAAGCCCTTTTTTCAGCTCATTCCTTGCTACCTTGTAACCCTCAAGCGACCCTACTGAACCTTGTTTTCTCATCCTTACATACTCTTCCTTTTTCCTCTTGACAAGACATTCAACCTCTTTTGTGAACCATGGTTCCCTCACACGGCCAATTCCTCCCTGCCTGACAGGGACATGCCTATCAAGGACACGCAGTATTTGTTCCTTGAACAAGCTCCACTTTTCATTTGTGCCTTTCCCTGACAGTTTCTGTTCCCATCTTATGCTTTCTAATTCTTGCCTAATCGCATCATAATTACCCCTCCCCAATTATAAACCTTGCCCTGCCATATGACCCTATCCCTCTCTATTGCAATAGTGAAAGACACCGAATTGTGGTCACTACATGATTGCATATCTCTTCCAGGTTGTTAGAAGCAGTCCAGAGGAGGTTCACTAGATTGATTCCAGAGATGAGAGATTTGTCTTATGAAGAGAGATTGAGCAGTTTAGGCCTATACTCTCTCGAGTATAGAAGAATGAGTGATCTAATTGAGGTATATAAGATGGTAAAAGGCATTGACAAAGTAGACATAGAGTGGATGCTTCTCTTGTGAGGACGTCTAGAAAGAGAGGTCATAATTTTAAGATAAGGGGTAGCAGATTTAAAACAGAGATGAGGAAAAATTACTTCTCCCAAAGGGTCGTGAATCTGTAACAGCCATGTCGCCCAGTCCACGTTGGTAAATACTTGTAGTAATTCACGCCCGTGAGATCTCCGCCTGAGAGGAGCAGAGCACTGTGTCAAACCCGCTAATCACATTTAATTGCATGCAAATGCCAGTTTTGCATACTTCCGCCTGCGCGGGGCACAAACCTCGTTATCGCCACCAGCGATGGACCAGAGCATGGCGCCGGAATCAGAGCCGGGCACGGACCTTGATTTTGTCCAGATGCCCATTTCTCCACCCGATCGCGGTTCACATTTGCGGCGATGCGAGGCGGAGAATTTGGCCCCTTATCTGCACGGCTCGAAAGCCCATTAAGAAGCTTGTGTGTGTGATTCTGTTGGCTATTTCTCAATCTCTTGTCATGATATAAGTGGGAGAGATGGGGAATCCGCAGAGAAATGGCATAAACACCTGCAAAAAGGTGAAGATCAGGGAAATCTCAGTAGAATTTTCATTCTTCTCGAAACTCACTGTCACATGATAACGCAAGGGAAGTATAATTTTTGTTTAGTTTCGAAATGTATGGATGAAAAGGATTTTAATTGTAACTGCCAGCTAAAAGCTGGTATTTCAGTTTCAGTTCAAAGTAATCTGCTGATGGAACTGACATAAAACATCAGTGGAAATGTGTTGCTGGGAGACAACACGAAGTTCCCACTGGGACTGCGGAGTACTCAGCGAGATGGATGGAATGTGAGAGTGGTGGCTGATGGGATTATGATTACAGATTAAGAGAGCAAATGGGACACATGACACTCATATAGCAACAATGCGGCCAATAACTCCATCTCCCCCTCTCTAACAGTGAAGTGGCAACAAAACTTGTACATATACATCATAAAATAATATTAAAAGTCCTAAAGTAAAACAAACAACCAAAATGAAGCATGACGATGAGACCAAGACGCTTTTGTATTTCGCAACCTCAGACGGAATGTTGAACTCACTCATCAGGTTCCACAGTCAAATATATCTGCAAATTCAGTTGGTATTAACCCCTTGTGATCTGTAATATCATTCTCTCTACATTCACCACACCATCACAGAATTATACTGCATTCATCGCCTGCAAAACCTCTTGGAGATGCTGCGTTAAAATGAATTTGTGCTGACTGGGGGGGGGAGAACGCGCTGAGACACTTAAGTCTGAGGCCTGGTCAATATTGGGCCTGGGGCCTCATTTTAACAAAGCCCGGTGAGCTGTAGAAGTGGACTCCACATTCACAAGAGCCCACTGGTGAAATGAAGATAATATTGGGCCACAGCAATGCCTTATTAACATTCTCAAGGGGTGTGATACCTGTTGCAGGATGTTGCCTTAATGACAGTGGCCGCGGTCATGTCGGGGCAAGGGATTGAAAAGGGGAAGCGGAAGTACTCGTCAACGACGTTGAGTAAATACGCGTTGCGGTCGGTAGATGCTGAGGCGCTCGAAGGGCCGGGATGCCTTTACCAGGTGGGCCTTGTCTGGCCGATAGAAATGCGGTTTACACTCCGCGCAGATTTGGCAGTCCCTGGTCATGGCCCTGACCTCTTCGGTGGAGTAGGGCAGGTTGCGGGCCTTGATGTAGTGGAGAAGCCGGGTGACCCCCGGGTGACAGAGGTCGTTGTGGATGGCCCGGAGTCGGTCATCTTGCACGCTGGCGCATGTACCGTGGGACAGGGCATCTGGGGGCTCATTGAGCTTCCCAGGACGATACACGATATCGTAATTATAGGTGGAGAGTTGGATCCTCCATCTCAAGATTTTAGCATTCTTGATCTTGCCCCGCTGTGTATTGTCGAACATGAAGGCTACCGATCGTTGGTCGGTGACGAGGTAGTGCCTCCAATGCCGCACAGCTTCCGCAATGGCTTGAGCTTCTTTTTCGACTGAGGAGTGTCGAATCTCAGAGGCGTTTAGGGTACGGGAGAAAAAGGCTATAGGCCTGCCTGTCTGATTAAGGGTAGCGACGAGGGCGACATTTGACGTGTCGCTCTCCACCTGGAAGGGGATGGACTCGTCCACCACGCTCATCGCGGCTTTGGCAATATCTACCTTGATTTAGCTGAAGGCATGGCAGGTCTCAGCCGTCAGTGGGAAGATGGTGGCTTTGATCAGTGGGCGGGCTTTCTCCGCATAGTTGGGGACCCACTGGGCATAATATGAAAAGAACCCGAGGCATCTTTTCAGGGCCTTGGGGCAGTGGGGGAGGGGGAGTTGCAGGAGGGGGCGCGTGCGGTCGGGGTCGGGCCCTAGGATTCCATTTTCCACGACATAGCCAAGGGTGGCCAGTCAGGTTGTGCGGAAAACGCATTTCTCCTTGTTATAAGTGAGGTTGAGGGCTTGGGTGGTTTGGAGAAACTTCTGAAGGTTGGCGTCGTGGTCCTGCTGATCGCGGCCGCAGATGGTGACATTGTCCAAGTACGGAAATGTGGCCTGCAGCCCGTACTGGTCCACCATTCGGTCCATCGATCTTTGGAAGACCGAGACCCCGTTGGTGACGCCGAAGAGGACCCGGAGGAAGTGGAAGAGGCGGCCGTCTGCCTCAAAGGCCATGTAGTGGCGATCTTCCGGGTGGATTGGGAGCTGGTGGTATGCGGACTTCAGATCTACCGTGGAGAACACCCGGTAGTGTGCAATCTGATTCACCATGTCTGTGATCCGGGGAAGGGGGTACGCATCGAGGTGCGTGTACCGGTTTATGGTTTGGCTGTAGTCTACAACCATCCGGTTCTTCTCCCCAGTCCTGACAACCACCACCTGGGCTCTCCAGGGGCTATTGCTGGCCTCGATGATCCCCTCCCTCAATAGCCGCTGGACCTCGGACTTCATAAAAGTCCTGTCCTGGATACTGTACCGCCTGCTCCTGGTGGCAACGGGTTTACAGTCGGCGGTGAGGTTCGCAAAGAGTGGGGGAGGGTCGAACTTTAGGGTCGCGAGGCTACATACGGTGAGAGGGGGTAGGGGTCCGCCGAACTTCAGGGTCAGGCTCCTGAGGTTTCACTGGAAGTCCAGTCCCAACAGGAGAGGAGCGCAGAGATCGGGGAGGACATATAGTTTAAAATTGGCGTATTCGGCACCCTGTATCGCGAGGTTCGCGACACAGTACCCCTGGATCTGCACTGAATGCGATCTGGAAGCGAGGGAGATTGTTTGGAATGCGGGGGAAATTTGGAGAGAACAGCGCCTTACCGTGTCTGGATGTATGAAGCTCTCCGTGCTCCTGGAGTCGAACAGGCAGAGCGTTTTGTGCCCATTGACCCGGACGGTCATCATCGAGTTCCTGAGGTGCTTGGGGCGTGACTGGTCGAGGGTGACCGTGCCGAGTTGCGGGTAGCCAGCGTGGTCGGAGCTGGTGGGGTGGTCCCAAGATGGCTGCCCCCGTCGGTTGCACGTGTCGGGCGTGATGAAGATGGCGGCCAAGATGGCGGCCCCATGAGTCGCACATGGCGGGCTGCGTGGGAGATGGAGGCCAAGATGGCGGCTCCCGTGAGTCGCACATGTTGGGTAGAGTCAAAGATGGCTGCCCCCACGGACAGCATGAGGCATATGACGCGTCCGGAGGGGGCGGTGTCGGCAGGCACACAGCCGCGCTGCAGGGTCTGCGGGCCTGTGAGTCTGAAAGTCGTACCTGTGATTTGGAGGTTTTGGATCTGGCCAGGCAAACTTTCGCAAAGTGTCCTTTCTTGCCAAAGTTGCTACAGGTCGCATTCCGAGCCGGACAACGCTGCCTGGGGTGCTGGTGCAGGCCGCAGAAATAGCAGGGCAGTCCCCCGGGTTGGGCGGGAAGCTGCGTGGCACAGGCCTGGGGCATCCTCTGGTTGGGTTTCCACGAGGGGGTCGCATGGTCGGAGGAGAAAGCGTTGAGGCTCTGAAAAGCTACTTCTAAGGAGGTGGATAGATTTACTATCTCTTCTCGGTCGAGGGCACCCCTTTCAAGCAGGCGCTATCTGCCGTAGTTGGACTGGACTCCAGCGCATAGGCATGGCGAGTTCGATGTGCTGTGAGGCCGTGACGTCCTTGTAGTTGCAGTTTAGCGCGAGTACTTTCAGGTCACGTAGGTATTCCTCCAGCGATTCCCCTGTCCGTTGGCGGCAAGTGGTGAGGACATGCCGCGCAAACACTTTGTTCACCGGCCTCACGTATTGCCTTTTCAGGATCGCGACCGCGTCTGCGTATGTGTTCGCTTCCTCGAGCTGCACGGAGATTCTGTGGCTCACCCGGGCGTGGTGGAGGCTCAGTTTGTGTTCCTCGGTGACGGAGGGCGAGGAGGAGGCGGCGAGGTAGGCCTCAAAACAGCGGAGCCAGTGCGAAAAAATCCCTTTGGCTTCAGCGGCCTGTGGGTCGAGTTCCAGTCGATCAGGTTTGAGGGCTGCTTCCATTGCGATGTTGTAGCTGATTAAATTGATGCGACCATCAATTCACACGAGACGGAGAGTTGAAGTGAACTGTGGTTTTAATCAGCTAGAACTGTGCCTGCCTGCGACTGCTCTGTACTGAGAGCAGCCTGCAGGCAGCAGATCTATATACCTCGCCCGAGGGGGAGGAGCCAGGGGCGGAGCCCACAAGGGCACCAACATGATACAATGTAATGTAATGTAATACAATGGTCCATCGGTGGAGCCCACAAGGGCATCAACATAGTACAATGTAATGTAATGTAATACAGTGGTGAAAGGTTGCCGTAATACATTCACCACATCCTTAACCTCCTCTCCTAAAGCTTTTATGATGGAATCACGGAATGATATATCACAAAAAGAGGCCATTCAGTCCATCATATCTGTGCCAAATATTTGGTAGAGCTATCCAATTATTCTCCTATCCCTGCTCTTTCCCGATAGTCCTGTAATTCTTTTCCAAGTATTCATCAATTCTAAATTGAATATTCCCATTGTTTCCATCACCCTTCCAGGCAGTGCTTTCCAGATCACAGCTAGCTGTGTAAAAGAAAATGTCCTCATGTCACCTCTGTCCTTTGGTCAATCACTTAAATCTGTGTTCCCTGGTTACCAACCTGCCTGTAAATGGAAATAGTTCCTCCTTATTTACTCAGTTATAATCTGTGCTCCAGCCTCTCCAGATAACAGGAGCCCTTCATCCCGGGTACTATTCCAGTAAATCTCTTCCACACTCTCTCCAAAACATTAACATCCTACCTAAAGTGTGGTGCCCAGAATTGAACACAATACCCCAGCTGAGGGTTAACAAGTGTTGCTTTATGGTTTAGCATAACTTCTTTGCTTTTGTACTTTGCGCCTCTATTAATAAAGCCAGTGATTCCACCTGCTTCTTTTTAACAGCCTTTCCACTTCACAGATTTGTGTACATCATCCCAGGCCTCTATTCCTGCACCCGCTTTAAGATTGTATCATTTAGTTCATGTTGTCTCTCCGCATTCTTCCTCCCACAATGTTTCACAACCCACTTCTTTGCATTAAATCCCATCGCCATGTGTCTGCCTAATTCACCAACCTATGGTCTCCTGTTACTAACGTCCTCATCACCTACCACACTTCCATCTGCAAACTTAATCCCATTTATTGCCAAGAATCTAATTCCTTCTTCAAACAGATTTTGTTCCTCTACTGTGCCAGTAATCTGAGCCACGTACTTAACCCACCCTGGGGGAAAAAATAAGTTTCCCTGCCTTAATTTATAAATCTGACCTCCTGTGCTCCAGCGTTGAACCTGACAGCAGTTTATTTGGATCCAATTTGTCCACACCTTTCCCTGTTTAAAATTCTTCTATCATTTGCCCTCGGAGTTTTCTTTTCTTAAGCAACCTCTTTGTAAGGTGGTTGCTTTAGGCAGTAAGAGTACATAACCTGTATAATCAGTGTTTGAGAAAATTGGAACCTATCACCCATCACATATGCCAAGCCGATAGTAACCTGGTGGCTTTTCACACCAGGTCAGTAGAATCACAATTGCTCTGCAGATCCACATGAAAGCAAAGATGTGCGATCTACCAACATGGGAGCCCTGAGCCCTGTCGATTCCTCCTCCTCTGAGAAAACCTTTGCCAGCACCTTACGAGGTTCCCTGGACACTGGCAGCATGGTTTCAGACCCAGTGGCCCCAGTATTTGGAGCTGGAAGATGTCCTGGGCGAGTGCTGGGTCAGAGCCCAGATTAGTCACTCAGTGAGTATGATCCTTGTGCTCTGTGGCCATCCTTTACAAATGTCTCTTACTGATGCAAAACGTTCAGTCGAAGATCAGGATCCAGGTCATATGTGAAAAGATCATGTGGGAAAGTGGTGACATTTGCATCTGACCTTTGGGAAAAGCAAAAGGGAATACATTTGCTGCACCATGGAAGATAAATTATGCTCCTATTTATTTATTAACTAACGTTTCTGTACATTGGAATTCAATGCCCACAGCTCTTTTTTATTGTAGCTGATCAAAAGAGCACAAAGACCCAGGTTAAATCATCGGGGTGCACTGGTGGGTGTGAGTTTTGGGAAGGACTTTATAAAAACAGTGTCCCTACCAATCCATTGTTTTATGTGATCTTGAAACTGGTTTAAAATATCAATGGTTTCCATGAATATATTTTATTAAAGTTTTCAAACACAATTGTTCCTCCTTACAAATTCTCCGACCCGGCGTCGCCTGAGGCTGGCGTGAATCCCGCCCCCGCTGGTTGCCGAAGTCTCCGGCACCGGATATTCGGCGGGGGCGGGAATCGTGCCGTGCCGGTTGGCGGGCCCCCCTGCGCGATTCTCCGGCCCGGATGGGCCGAAGTCCCGCCGCTAAAATGTCTGTCCCGCCGGCGTAAATTAAACCACCTACCTTACCGGCGGGACAAGGCGGCGCGGGCAAGCTCCAGGGTCCTGGGGGGGTCGCGGGGCGATCTGGCCCCGGGGGGTGCCCCCACGGTGGCCTGGCCCGCGATCGGGGCCCACCGATCCGCGGGCGGGCCTGTGCCATGGGGGCACTCTTTCCCTTCCGCCTCCGCCACGGTCTCCACCATGGTGGAGGCAGAAGAGACTCCCTCCACTGCGCATGCACGGGAAGCTGTCAGCGGCCGCTAACGCTCCCGCGCATGCGCCGCCCGGAGATGTCATTTCCGCGCCAGCTGGCGGGGCACCAAAGGCCTTTTCCGCCAACTGGCGGGGTTGAAATTCATCCGTCGCCGACCTAGCCCCTTAAGGTTGGGGCTCGGCCCCCAAAGATGCGGAGGCGCGATGCCCGTCTGATTTGCGCCGTTTTGGGCACCAGTCGGCGGACATCGTGCCGTTTCTGGAGAATTTCGCCCCTGATAACTAATAGACAACATTGTTTAAATAAAATAGTGAACTAAGACTATTCCATTCCCCCCCCCCCCCCCTCTGGGCTGCTGCTGGCTATCTATTTTCCCCCTAACGTTGCGCTAGATAGTCGAGGAACGGTTGCCACCGCCTGGAGAACCCCTGAGCCGATCCTCTCAGCGCAAACATCATCCGCTCTTGTTTTATGAACCCTGCCATATCATTTATCCAGGCCTCCACGCCGGGGGGTTTCGCTTCCTTCCACATGAGTAAAATCCTACGCCGGGCTACCAGGGACGCAAAGGCCACAATATTGGCCTCTTTTGCCTCCTGCACTCCCGGCTCATCCGCTACCCCAAATATAGCTAACCCCCAGCCTGGCTTGACCCGGATCTTCACCACCTTCGAGATCACTCCTGCCACTCCCCTCCAATACACCTCCAGTGCTGGACACGACCAAAACATATGTGTGTGGTTCGCCGGGCTTCCCCCGCACCTCCCGCACCTGTCCTCCACTCCGAAGAACCTGCTCAACCTCGCTCCCGTTATGTGTACTCTATGTAGCACCTTAAATTGGATCAGGCTAAGCCTGGCACACGAGGAAGAGGAATTTACCCTGCTTAGGGCATCAGCCCACAAACCCTCCTCAATCTCCTCCCCGAGTTCTTCTTCCCATTTTCCTTTCAGCTCTTCTACCAGCTCCTCCCTCTCTTCTCTCATCTCCCGGTATATTTCGGACACTTTGCCCTCCCCGACCCACACCCCCGAAAGCACTCTATCCTGGATCCCCTGTGTCAGGAGCAGCGGAAATTCCCTCACCTGTTGTCTCGTGAACGCCCTCACCTGCATATACCTAAAGATATTCCCCGGAGGCAGCTCATACCTTTCCTCTAGCGCTCCCAAGCTCGCAAACGTCCCATCGATAAATAAGTCTCCCACTCTCCTAATTCCTGCCCGGTGCCAGCTCTGGAACCCTCCGTCCAACCTCCCTGGGGCAAACCTATGGTTGTTCCTGATCGGGGACCACACCGAGGCTCCCAACGCACCCTTCTGTCGCCTCCATTGCCCCCAGATACTTAATGTTGCCGCCACCACTGGGTTCGTGGTAAACCTTTTCGGGGAGAGCGGTAGTGGCGCCGTCACCAGCGCTTTTAAGCTCGTTCCTTTACAGGACGCCATCTCCAGCCTTTTCCACGCCGCCCCCTCTCCCTCTATCATCCACTTACGGATCATCGCCACATTGGTGGCCCAGTAATAGTCGCCCAAATTCGACAACGCCAGTCCCCCTCTGTCCCTGCTACGTTGCAGGAACCCCCTCCTTACCCTCGGGGCCTTCCCTGCCCACACAAAGCTTGTGATGCTACTATCTATTTTCTTGAAAAAGGCCTTAGTGATCAATATGGGGAGACATTGAAACACAAATAGGAACCTCGGGAGGACCATCATCTTAATCGCCTGCACTCTGCCCGCCAGTGACAGCGGCAGCATATCCCACCTTTTGAAATCCTCTTCCATTTGCTCCACCAGCCGAGTCAGATTGCGTTTGTGTAAGGTTCCCCAGCTCCTGGCTATCTGAATCCCCAGGTATCGGAAGTTTCTTTCCACTCTCCTTAGCGGTAGGCCATCTATCCCTCTACTCTGGTCCCCAGGGTGTATTACGAAAAGCTCACTCTTTCCCATGTTAAGCCTATATCCCGAGAAATCTCCAAACTCCCTCAGTATCTGCATAACCTCTGTCATCCCCCCCCACTGGATCCGCCACATACAGCAGTAGGTCATCTGCGTAGAGTGACACTCGGTGTTCCTCTCCCCCTCTAACCACCCCTCTCCATTTCCTGGAGTCTCTCAGCGCTATGGCCAGTGGTTCAATTGCCAGCGCGAACAGTAATGGGGACAGAGGGCACCCCTGTCTTGTTCCCCTATGTAACCGAAAATACTCCGATCTTTGCCGATTTGTGACTACACTTGCCATTGGGGCCCCATAGAGGAGTTTAACCCAGCTGACAAACCCCTCCCCGAACCCAAACCTCCTCAGCACCTCCCATAAATACTCCGACTCTACCCTATCAAATGCCTTCTCTGCATCCATTGCCGCCACTATCTCTGCCTCCCCCTCTGCTGGGGGCATCATTATCACCCCCAATAGCCGTCGCACGTTGACATTCAATTGTCTCCCCTTTACGAACCCTGTCTGATCTTCGTGCACCAACCCCAGGACACAATCCTCTATCCTCATTGTCAGCACTTTTGCCAACAACTTGGCGTCCACATTCAGGAGTGAGATAGGCCTATAAGACCCGCATTGCAGCGGATCTTTATCTCGCTTCAGGATTAGTGATATCGTCGCCTCCGACATTGTCGGGGGTAGAGTCCCCCCTTCTCTGGCCTCGTTAAAGGTTCTTACCAGCAGCGGGGCCAACAAGTCCACGTATTTCCTGTAAAATTCCACCGGGAACCCATCAAGTCCCGGGGCCTTCCCTGCCTGCATGTTCCCCAGCCCTTTGGTCACCTCGTCCACCCCAATTGGCGCCCCCAGGCCTGCCACCTCCTGCTCCTCCACCCTCGGGAACCTTAGTTGGTCCAGAAACTGCTGCATCCCCTCTTTTCCCTCCGGGGGTTGGGACCTATATAACCTCTCATAAAAGGTCTTAAACACCTCATTTACCTTCCCTGCTCTCCGCACCGTAGTTCCCGTTTCATCCCTAACTCCCCCTATTTCCTTCGCCGCTGTCCTCTTACGAAGCTGGTGGGCCAGCAGGCGACTCGCCTTTTCCCCATATTCGTATCTCATCCCCTGTGCCTTCCTCCACTGTGCCTCTGCCTTCCCTGTGGTCAGCAGGTCAAACTCCGTCTGGAGTCTTCGCCTCTCCCTATATAGTCCTTCGTCCGGGGCCTCCGCATATCTTTTATCCACACTCAAAATCTCCCCCAGTAATCTTTCCCTCTCCTTGGCCTCTGTTTTCCCCTTGTGAGCCCTGATGGAGATCAACTCTCCCCTGACCACCGCCTTCAGCGCTTCCCATACTACCCCCACTCGGACCTCCCCATCATCATTGGCCTCCAGGTACCTTTCGATACATCCCCGCACCCTTCCGCAGACTCCCTCATCAGCCAATAATCCCACATCCAGTCGCCAGAGTGGGCGCTGTTCCCTCTCCTCTCCTAGTTCCAGATCCACCCATGTGGGGCATGGTCTGAAACAGCCATGGCCGAGTACTCCGTTCCTTCCACCCTCGAAATCAGTGACCTTCCCAAAACGAAGAAATCTATCCGGGAGTATACCTTATGGACATGGGAGAAAAAGGAGAAAATCTCCACGGATCCACTCCCCCCATTTGGTCCATAAACCCCCTAAGCACCTTCTTCTGGTCCTGGATCTAGATCTATCTAACCCTGGGTCTAGCACGGTGTTGAAGTCCCCCCCCCCATTACCAGGTTTCCTACCTCCAGGTCCGGGATACGTCCCAGCATCCGTTTCATAAATCCCGCATCATCCCAGTTCGGGGCATATACATTGACCAGCACGACCTCCATTCCCTGCAGTCTGCCACTCACCATCACATATCTGCCCCCGCTGTCCGCTACAATGTTCCTAGCCTCAAACGACACCCGTTTCCCCACCAATATGGCCACCCCTCTATTCTTTGCGTCCAGCCCTGAGTGGAACACCTGTCCCACCCATCCTTTCCTTAACCTAACCTGGTCCGCCACCTTCAGATATGTCTCTTGAAGCATGGCCACGTCTGCCTTCAGTCCTTTTAAGTGCGCGAACACTCGGGCCCTCTGAATCGGCCCATTTAGGCCTCTCACGTTCCACGTGATCAGCCGGACTGGGGGGCTGCCCGCCCCCCTTCCCTATCGACTAGCCATCACCCTCTCTGGGCCAGTCCCACGTCCCGGTCCCGCGCACCCACCCGTCCCCCAGGCGGTGCATTCCCGTCCTGACCACCTTTTCTCTTACCAGCTCCCTTTCGATCTCAGCAGCAGCAACCCAGTTGTCCCCCCCTCCCCCCTCCCCCCTCCCCGCTAGATCCTCATCTAGCATGGTTACTCCCCCCATATTGCTTCCGAAAGTCAGCTGACTTCAACTGACCCTGGCTTCTCCCGCTCTCTCCTTGACCCCCCCGTGTGTGGAACTCCCATCGTCCTTGCGCCTATCTTCCCGCCATCATCTCTCTGGCACGGGAAAAAAAAAACGCGCAGCTCCCCCTACAGCCCCGTTCCCATTCCCCATCCCCCGCCTGTGTCTCTTTTTCCCCCCCCACCGGCGCCCACATTTCTCAGTGCCCCCCCCCCCGTCAAAGACCATCCCGATACAGTGAACCTCCCTTTCCCCAATTTACACCTCTCCATCAACATTGTCGTTTCCCCTCAAACATCAGTCCCTCAGTTCTGGTCCAGTTTCTCTTTTTGAATGAAGGTCCATGCTTCTTCCGACGTCTCAAAATAGTAATGTTTATCCTGGTACGTGACCCATAATCGTGCTGGCTGCAACATCCCGAACTTTACTTTCTTCTTATGCAGCACCTCCTTGGCTCGATTAAAACTTGCCCTCCTTCTCGCCACCTCCGCGCTCCAGTCCTGATACACTCGTATCACCGCACTCTCCCATCTGCTACTTCGTGCCTTCTTGGCCCAGCTCAAGACAACCTCTCTGTCGTTGAAGTGGTGAAATCGCACGACCATCGCCCTTGGTGGTTCTCCAGCCTTTGGTCTCCTCACAAGGACCCGGTGGGCCCCTTCCACTTCCAAGGGGCCCGAGGGGGCCTCAACTCCCATTAGCGAACGTAGCATCGTGCTCGCCTAAGCCCCGCCGTCAGCTCCTTCCACTCCCTCGGGGAGACCCAGGATCCGGAGGTTCTTTCTCCTTGATCTATTTTCCAGGACTTCAATTCTTTCGATTCTTTCGATGCACTTCTTATGAAGCGCCTCGTGCGTCTCCATTTTGACCGCTAGGCCCAGGATCTCGTCCTCGTTTTCAGTTACCTTCTGCTCCACCACACGGAGCTCTATCTCCTGGGCCTTTTGTGTCTCTTTAAGCCCCTTGATTGCCTGTAACATCGGGGCCAGCACCTCCTTTTTTAACACCTCCACACACCGTCTGAGAAATTCATCCTGGTCCGGTCCCCATGTCGCCTGGGCTCCCTCCAACACCATCTTGTTTCATTCTTTCCTCTGCCGCTGCCCTCGAGGATCCTCCGTGAGCTGGCCACCGCCGCCGGTCTTTTTCTTGCACACTGGGGGGGGGGGGGGGGGGGGGGACTCCCTGTTGCTTCACCCCACACCGGGTTTTGTCGCGAAAATTTCCCGTTGGGGCTCTCAAAAAGTCCGTCAGAGCTGGAGCCGCCGAAACGTGCGGCTTAGCTGAGCATCGCCGCAACCGGCAGTCAATGATTTCCATGAATAACTAGCGTATTAATGATCTTGAATTTAACTGGAGGGGTATGTTCGGGAGGGAGGGGATGCAGGCAGGAGGGGGACCCACATGGGAATTTCAGCATGAGGACCAAGTCATTTCAACTGTTGGACTCATTGAAATCATCCACAGCCAGGGACCAGCAGCATTGACTTCAAAGGGCTGGTGGGCGGCTGAGGTAGTCAGTCAGGCCGGGGACAGTGGCAGGCTGAGAACTCATGGGAATGGCCAGTAACATAGCCTAATCCTAGACTCTCGCACACACGGGGGCGGAATCAAGCCGATTTTATTACTTTTACAGAAATTGAACATTGTGAATTTTTTTATACAACCCACAGCACATTAAAGAGAATTACCCTTTAACCCAGTAACAGAGAGTGTTGAACAAAAATTGAGAGCAGGTAATATTAGATTTTAACTAATGCTGTACATCTTGGTCTGAGCCACCTGGCCTTAACCAGGCTATTTAAGGAGGCTATCCAGTCACTGTGGCTGGTTTATCTCAGTTGGCTAGACAGCTGGTTTCGAGATGCAGAGTGAGGCCAGCAGCATGGGTTCAATCCCCGTACCGGCTGAGATTATCCATGAAGGCTCACCTTCTCAACCCTGCCCCTCACCCGAGGTGTGGTGATCCTCAGGTTAAATCACCACCAGTCAGCTCGCCCCCTCAAAGGGGAAAACAGCCTATCGTCATCTGGGACTACGGCCACCATACATTTACTGTAATTGCATATGTAGATGCTGTGTGAGGTCAGAATCAGCTATGTAAGGTCCTGAGTTTAACAGAACATTAACACGTTCTCTTCAGGCTCACACAAGGAAAATAGCCACTTGGATGACTTAATGGAGGTTGCTGCTTTCCATGAATCAATGACTTCAGAAAAATAAAGTAATGCAGGAGAAGGAATGAAGCAAACGTAGTGTTATAACCCACAAGTATCTTCCGGGGGTGGGAACAATTAACTTCCCCATGAACATTACAGAATACAAGCTCACCCGTTAAGGGGGTGGGGATCTCTAAACAATGTATGGTTGTAGGGTATATAAAGCCGGCCCGTTAGACACTGACAAGGCAGACCAAGTAGTTGGGATCTACCTTGTGATGTATATAATACTTATTGTAAATAAACTGTGGACTCCTTATAAAACAGGCGACGAGGGTTAAACACAGAATCACAGTATCTGACGAAGGTGACTGCATGCACTTAAATTGCACGGCGGTGCCCCAGAATGCCCCCACAAGGATCATGGTGAATTTGTTGGACATGGAACTGGACACTGGCGTGGTGGTTTCCATTGTGGGGTGGAAGACATTTGACCGCATGAGACAGGGTGTGCAGGACTTGGACCTGACCGATACCAAGGCTAGGCTGGTCACCGACACTGGTGAGACTTTGGACATGACCCCAGTGGGCTTTGCTCACCAGTCGGCAAACTTCCTGCTTATTGTGGTAGAAGTGCAAGGCCCCAGCTTGTTGGGACGTGATTGGTTGAGTCATTTTCAACTAAATTGGCAATGCATCCTCCATGTGGGGCCTGGGGCTTAAGTGAAGTATTGGATAAGTACCCCAAAGTATTTCAACCCAGACTGGGGAAGATCAAAGGAGCCATAGCTTACATTCATGTCGACTCGGGAGCCCTACCTCGGTATTTCCGGGCATGCCCAGCCCCCCATGTGTTGTTGGAAAAAGTAGAAACTGAACTCACTTGACTCGAAAATCTGGGTATTATCAGTCCCGTACTTTTTGCGGATTGGGCAGCGGTAGTGGTGCCAGTAATAGAACCAAACAAGACAGTCCGGTTATACAGGGACTATAAGCTAACCACAAATACTGCTTCAAAGTTGGATCAATACCCCTTGCTTGGATTGAAGATCTTTACATGACGTTGGAGGGCGGACGTTTGTTCACTGAACTTGATATGAACCACAAAAGTATGTTACAGTTAATACGTAAAGAGGACTTCACAAGCACACCCGGTTGCCGGTTTCAGAGTGTCCTCTGCCTGTGCTATATTTTAACGAGTAATGGAGAACATCCTGAGGGGATTCTGCATGTAGCAGTCTATTTTTAGATGATGCGCTGGTCATGAGAGCAACAGGATAAGAGCAGCTGGAGGACCTTGAGGCAGAACTGTAGCGTTTCTCTGAGTCTAGTGTCTGCTTACGGTGGACAAAATATGTCTTCAAAGCTAGGAAGTGGTCTACCTCAGTTACCGGGTTGACTGCAAAGGCTTGGTCTTGCTCCAGAGGGAACGCAGCAAAGGTTTACCAGACTGATTCCTGAGATGGCGGAATTGACATATGAGGAGAGATTGAATCGGTTGGGATTGTATTCGCTGGTGTTTAGAAGAATGAGGGGGATCTCATAGAAACCTTTATAATTCAACAGGACTAGACAAGGTAGATGCAGGGCGGATGTTCCCGATGGTGGTGGGTGTGTCCAGAATCAGAGGTCACCAGAGGACACGGGGTATTCCATTTAGGACAGAGATGAGGCGAAATTTCTTCACCCACCCTGTGGAATTTGTTACCACAGGAAGTAGTTGAGGTCAAAACATTGTAGGCGAATTCTCTATCGGCCGACCCCGGAATCAGGAAATGCCACTGGGCGGAGAATTGGTTCCGATGTTGAAATCGTGAACGGCACTGGTTTCACGCCAAATCGCAATTCTCCATTGCCTTGACAGCGCGCCAATGAAGTCCAGAACGCACATACAGTAAACGGCATTGGCATATCATTAACAGGCCTGACCCGGTTTTCTCCGGAGACTCCGCGATTCTCTGCTTCCATCTGGGCAAATTCACGTTGGCGTGGTTCACTTGTGGTTTTAAAAATTGTGAAACAGGCACCATGGCTGATGAGGGAGAGAGAGGTGGTAGGACAAGAGAGGGACGACTGTGGGCTGCAGATCCTGACACTGGCCAGGCTGGCTGGGGGTGAGAGGGGGGCCCTGCCATGGCCTGGGGCAGGGGGCAGGATGGGATGATGGGGAATGGGCCGTGTGACCGAGGTGACCCTGCATGTAATTGGGGCAGACTCAAGACACGGACCATGATTGTCACGGCCTGCAAGGCAACCATATTGCTGCGAACCCCACTAACCAATCACCTTGGCCCCTCGTTCCAAAGTGACACTGACCATATGGGTTCCCCACCCTACCAGCCCCCGCAACACAACCCCCAACCTACCACCGCCCCGCACCCAAGGCCACTCCTTACCGCACCTCAGCCCCCACCCTCCACTCCACTCCACCGCAATATCCCGCCGCACCCCACCCTCCACCCCCAACACCACCGCACTCCCCACGCTCCCCCAAACAGCTGTCACTCGCTGGCGGGGCACCAGGCGGTCCACCCAGGGCAATGCCCATTGTAGCCCCTAAGGGGTGAGGCGCCGGACGGGAGCCTGGGGGTATACCACTAGCAAGGGCATCCACAGCCAACGGTACCCCTGGCAGCAAGGACAAGCGCCACGACCAGAGGCCCCCATGGTTCCAGCCACTGACAGGGCCTGGGTTGCGGGGTTGGGGAGGGGTTAACTCTATAGTAAGGGGCACAGATAGGTGCTTCTGTGGACATGAAAGAGACTGCAGGATGGTATGTTGCCTCCCTGGTACCAGGGTCAAGGATGTCTCTGAACGAACACGGGGCACCCTGAAGGGGGAGGGTGAATAGCCAGAGGTCGTAGTACACATAGGTACTAATGGCATAGACAGGAAGAGCAATGAGGTCCTACAGAAGAGGTTCAGGCAGTTAGGCAGTAAGCTAAAAAGCAGGACCTCCAGGGTTGTAATCTCAGGATTACTCCCTGTGCCAGTGAGGCTAGAAATAGGAGGATAGTGCAGCTAAACACGTGGCTAAACTGGTGGTGTAGGAGGGAGGGTTTCAGATTTCTGGACATTGGGATCTCTTCCGGGGCAGGTGGGACCTGTACAAGAAGGACGGGTGCATCTAAACTGGAGAGGCACCAATATCCTGGCTGGGACGTTTGCTAGAGTCACTCGGGAGGATTTAAACTAGAATGGCAGGGGGGTGGGAACCAGAGCGTTAGCTTAGATGGTGTCATAACTGAAGGGGAAATAGAGAACAAAAATAAGAGAACAACATCACCCTCAGGCAGAACAAAAAAGGTGACAAATATGAGAAGGGAGGTGGTCACTGCAGGACAGTGACCACAGGGATAGGGTGGAGGTGTAGTGTGGGCTTAAGTAGGGTGCTCTTTCCAAGGGCCAGTGCATATTCAACGGCCAAATGACCTCCTTCTGCACTGTGAATTCTGTGCTTCTATGTGTCCTTTCGAAAGGACAGGCAGATGGGCAAAGGGGGCGGGGTTGCATTGTTAGTAAGGAATTAAATTAGTGATATAGGATCAGAAGGTATAGAATCTGTGTGGATAAAGTTGAGGAATCGCTAAGGTAAAAAGACCCCATAGGGAATTATGTACAGGCCCCCTAGCAGTAGTCTGGATGTGGGACAGAAATAAATCAGACGATAGAAAAGGCATATCAGATTGGCGCGATTTAATTCCCAAAAAACAAAGTCCCATTTTGGGCGCGTATAGCAGGGCCTTTCTCAGCCCCGCCGGTGCGGAGAACAACCCCACCATCAAACGGGACTTTGTTCTTTTTTTGGCCTCGGCGAGGAACACCCTGCCGAGGTTGCACTTACCTCACTTCCTGCACTGACAGGGAGCTTGGCTCGCCAGTGCAGGAAGAAATCGGGGCACCATTTATAAGTGCCGCCCCGATCACTCAACCTCCCTTTGACACCCCAACGTGGCCTCCGTACCTCTCCAACAATCCAATTTGCCTCTTCGGGTGTCCTCATCACCCCCTCACCCCACCTCTTTATGGCATGGCATCTTCTGGCCTGATCCCTGGCACAGGCGACCTGGGAGACCTGCCAGACTGGCAGTGCCACCAGGACACTCTGTCAGTGCCAGGGTGCCAGGCTGGGAGTCCCAAGATGCCCAGGTGCCAGTGAGTGTGCCAAGGTACCACACTTCCCAGAGCCCGATCACGTGGGGCGTCCAACGGCCTGGAAGAGCCCCCAGGTGCTGTTACGCCTGCTCCATGTTTGTGTGGACCAGTGCTAAACAGTGCCTTGGCGAGGTCTCCCAGGGGTGGGTGGTCGTTCCCGCCCTTGGGAGAATTGGGCGCCGATATATTTAAATGAGCCACATCGGTCGGTCTCGACGTGTCACCGAGTTGGGCACGACAAGTCCATTCGATTGCGTTACCGGAGTTGTGGATTGGGATTAGCCATGGGTAAAAGGAACATGTCCTCCTTTGCTGGCTCCTTTTGTGCTTTGCTGCTGGAGGCAGGGACGTGCTTTGCCTCTTCAGTCTCATGCGGCCTGAATCAGGAAGGCCAGACGAGGCAGGTGCTTTCCATTTTAAGCGCAGGTAAGTCACTGCGGAGTGGAAAACCACCACTGATTGCCACTCCGAGGAAGGTCCAGGCCTATATTATTATTGCCATTTTGTCAACTGCGCTTGAAACATGGGTTTGGTCCCAGTGTTTCTCACTATTCCTGGACGATTTCCTCTCTCTCCTCCAGTAATTGCCCCGTAAGGTTGTTCACCACTGCCTCCCTATCACTGGCGTTCTTATTTTGTTACACATTTTCAGATGTAATTGCCTTATCCTTTCCTCCTGATTCTGAACCAGGTAAGCCATAATCCATATGGCTTCCATTAATCGTACAATTATGATTGAGTTTGTCACCCACACCTCCACCTTTTCCACCGGGTTTTCGCTCCTGGGTATTTCTCCGACCCAAACCTTTGTTACTCAAATCCTCCATTGTCTTAGTCTCAGATTTACCCTTTTCCTCTGATTGAGCCATTATGCCAATTTGTAATGTCTGAGAGACTGAGAATCACAACTGACACAATTTCACCACAGGTTTGTATTTATTTCAAAAAGCTTAATCTTTAAAACAATACAGAATGACTTAAAACAAACATATACAAACTCGTTAGTCAGATTACATTGACTGCAGGTCGATTGGATCCAATCTGACTGATCAGCCTCCAGTGGGACTTCCTGTTGATGGTCTCATGCGCTCTCACAAAGGAACTGCTCTTGTGCCCAATCCCTCTGATCTTCTCAATTGGCAGTCGCTGCTTGGTTGTTGGAGTGCGTGGTGACATGTTCCGTGAATTGTCAGCTGATTTCATAAGCAAATTTAAACAAATCTTAAAATATATTCTCACAGCAAAGTGAAGGAAGGTGTCGTTGACAGTGCAGTCAAGCGGCACTTACACAGCAATAGCCTGCTCACTGATCCTTAGTTTAGGTTCTGCTCGGGTCACTTGGCTCCTGACTTCATAAACAGCCTTGGTCCAAACAGGGATAAAAGAGCTGAACTGAAGACGTGAGGTGAAAGACTACCCTTGGCATCAAGGCAGCATTCGATTGTGTGTCACTTCAAGAAGCTCTGGGGAAACCCAAGTCCATAGGAACCAGGGAGGAAGCTCTGCACAGGTCCGGGTCATACCTAGCACAAAAGAAGATGAATGTGGTTCTTAGAAGTCAATCATCTCAGCCCCAGGACATTGCTGCAGGAATCCCTTAGGGTAGTGTCTGAGCAAAGTGAAGCGAAAACCCGGTGGAAAAGATGGAGATGTGGGTGACAAACTTCATAAATGACCTTCCTTCCAGCAGAAGATCAGAAGTGGGGATTTTCGCTAATGATTGCACCTTTCGTAACTCCTCAGATAATTAAGCAGTCCGTGTTCATTTGCCGCAAGACCTGGACAACATTCAGGCTTGGGCTGAGAAATGGCAAATAATATTTGTGCAAAACATTCACCATTCCCAACAATAGAGAATGCAGCCATTTCCCCTTGACATTCAATGCAATTACCATTACTGAATATCCCACTACCAATATAGTGGGAGTTACCATTGACCATAACTGAAATGGACTAACCATATACATACTGTGGCTGCAAAAGCAGGTCCATGGTTGGGAATTCTGTGAAGAGTAACTCACCTCCTGACCCTTCAAAGCCTGTCCACATTTACACAGCACAAGGCTGGAAAGTGATGGAATACTCTGCACTTGCTTGGATGAACGTGGCTCTAACAACACTCAAGAAGCTCAACACCATGTCGGACAAACCAGCCCACTTGATCAGCACCTCATCCTCCTCATAGTTCACAATACTTCCTATGTTTCGTGGCATCTAAAAATTTTGAAATTATACCCTGGGCATCCAACTGTCGGGTACTGATGTATATCAAGGAAAGCAGTGACCCTCGTGCCACGGACATGCTACCGTATACCTTCATCCAGTCTGAAAAGCAATCATTCACCACTACTCCCTTTCCTATCACTCAGCTAACTTCACATCCATGTTGCCACTATCCCTTTTGTTCCATGAGCTTCAATTTTCATTCCCTCTGGGATGCTAGGTTATTTATTCAGCATACAAATCCGTCTCAGAGCATCTCTGGGAGGGGCGGCCATACTCACAATGTTTCACTAATTTCCGGAGTTACGTTAGAAATTCTGTTACCAATTCTCCGGGGATTCTTCTGGCTGTATTGAATCTATGAGTGTGATTTACTGGTCTCATCTTGCCTGACCTGGTTACGTGACGAGACCATTGAATCTCGTGAGAGGCCTCTCGCACGATTCGCGCCGCTTGAGATGTCTCGCAAGATTCAATCTCACCTCACGAGAATTTGCAATCTGGATCTCACCCTCGCTGGGCGTAATCCCATATTAGTATATTTTTAATGACCATTTGGCTCATTGAAATATATCTGCGCCAGATTCTCCCAGCGCTTGGGACCTAACGGTCTCACCTGGGACACCTTGCCAGGGCACCATTTAGTACTGGTCCACACAAACATGGGTCAGGTGTAACAGCACCTGCAGGGGTCTACCAGGCCATTGGAGGCCCACGGGCGGTTGTGCATTGAGCAGAGTGGCACCCTGGCACTCTGGGCATCTTGGCACTACCAGCCTGGCACCTTGACATTGCTACCCGGGCATCCTGATGGTGCCAAGGTACAAAGGTGCACGAGTGTCAGGTTGCCCGTGCTAGGGACCAGGCATGGGGGTGCCTTCCCCTTAAGAGGTGGAATGAGGGGGGCGGCTCGAGGACCCCAAAAGATGCCCGGGTAGCAATGTCAAAGTGCCAGGCTGGTAGTGCCAAGATGCCCAGAGTGCCAGGGTAAGTTGGGTGTAGTGGGTGGGATCCAGAGGCCGCGATGGAGTGGTTCAGGTGGGTCGAAAGACGATCTGCGAGTCATCTTCCACGAGGAATCAGGGCAGTACAGTAGCACAATGGGTAGCACTGTTGCTTCACAGATCCAGGGTCCCAGGTTCGATTCCTGGCTTGGGTTACTGTCGAAACATCTTCCCAATATAGACCCAAGCAAGTCCCGTCAGGGTTTTATATGTTTCAATAAGACCAGCTCTCACTTCTCTAAACTCTAATGGATATAGACCCAGCCTGTTCAACCTTTTTTCATAGGATAAGCCCTTCATCCCAGGAATGAATCAAGTGAGCTGTAATAACCCCCATGAGTCCCACGGGGATACACTGATAGATTTTCCAGTGGGACATTTAGAATCCGAGCATCCCCGCTAGTGGGCAGAGATCTGCCCAGCTGGGGCCCATGGCTTAACCCTCTAAATACCAGCCCGAACCGGGCCTGGCACTATAGCTAGTCCCCAACTGGGAACTTATTGTTGGATGCCACGGTAGCAGCCTTCACTTTTAAGTTTATAATAAACTTAAGTGAACCTTCTCTCTCGGGTTTCCTGGATCATCATACTGGCGATGAGGAAAAAGAGGGGGGAAAAAGTGATTCTCCACAATCTTGTTGCACCTGCATAGTCCAATAAGAAACCAAAACTGAAGGAGCTTCGAAGATGTCGCTGTTCGGGAAGTTAGATCCATACGATACAAGCGTAGAGGATTGGGATCAATATGCTGAAAGAATGCAATACTCCTATTGGGAAAATGACACAGACACAGAAGACCAACAGAAGGTGATTATCCTGACTCCTTGCGGGAGTCCCAGACTCAAAATCGTTCAATGAATTCATTGAACTAGTGGTGAACCACTATGACCCAAAGCCATCTGTAATAATACAAAGATATAAGGGGGGTGCAATTTAACGGGACAAAAACAGAGTTCACTTTCAGCTACGTTTATCAGCGCTGAGAAACATTGCACTATTTAGCGACTTTTGCCTGTTGTTTTTTGTCTCGGCGAGGAACGTCCCGCCAAGGCCGCACTTACATCAGTTCCAGTACTGATTTTTTAAAAATAAATTTAGAGTGTCCAATTCATTTTTTCCAATTAAGGGGCAATTTAGAGTGGCAAATCCACATACCTTGCACATCTTTTCGGTTGAGGGGGCGAAACCCACACAGACACGGGGAGAATGTGCAAACTCCACACGGACAGTGACCCAGAGCCGGGATTGAACCTGCGACCTCGGCGCCGTGATGCAGCAGCGTTAACCACTGCGCCACCGTGCTGCCAATTCCAGTACTGATGAGCTCAGCTCACCAGTGCAGGAAACAAAGAAACGTAGAAAATAGAAGCAGGAGGAGGCCATTCAGCCTTTCCCACCTGCTCTGCCATTCATTCTGATCATCAAGTTCAATACCCTGATCCTGCCTACCCTACATATCCCTTATAATAATAAATGTTATTGTCACAAGTCGGCTTACAATGAAGTTACTGTGAAAAGACCCTAGTCGCCACATTCCGCCATCTTTTTGGGTACACAGAGGGAGAATTCAGGATGTCCAAATGACCTAATAGCACGTCCTTCGGGACTTAAAGGGAGGAAATCGGAGCACCAGGAACGAAACCCACGCAGACACGGGGAGAACACGCAGATTCAACACAGATGTGGTAGAAACTAGGGGAAACCGTTTAGAAATAAGAGGTTTCCCTTTTAAATTGGAGATGAGGAGAATTTTTTTCTCTCCAAGGAATGTTTGTGGAATTCTCTTCCACAAAAAGCAGTGGAGGCTGAATCATTGGATTTATTCAGGGCTGAATTATACAGACGTTTGATAGACAAGGGGGAGGGTTATAGGGGGCAGACAGGAAAGTGAAGTTCTGATCACAGCCATGAACTTATCGAATGATGGGGCAGGTACAAAGGGCCAAATGTCCAACATCTGCTTCTAAGCCCGATGTTCATTCTTAGTTGCCAAACAATTGTTTGAAAACATGTTGCTGGGATTGAAGGGTTGCCAGCTGATGTACTTAAGGAACCAAGTGACCATGTTGACCATGTTCCATTTTAGAGAACCAACAATGCATAAAGACAATGTATTATTGTTAACTAAAGTTTTATCCTGACTTAATATTACCAAAGAAAGGAATGTAGCTCTTGATGACATACCTTTCATGATTTATTCATATCTCTTTTAAAAAATATATATATTTATTCAAATTTTTCAACAAATTTTCAACAAACCCCCCCCCCACAAAAAGAAAGAAACAAGAGCACAACAATCAGAAATTATACATTGGATTTCCCCCATATACAATAACCCCCCATATAACATTTAAAAACACAAATAGGGAACCCCCCCCCCCCCCCACCTTCACCCAAACGCCACCCCAAAAGAACCCCCCCCCCCCCGCCGCCCTTGGGCTGCTGCTGCTGACCTCCTCCTAACGCTCCACGAGATAGTCTAGGAACGGTTGCCACCGCCTGAGGAACCCCTGCACAGACCCTCGCAAGGCAAACTTTATCCTCTCCAGCTTGATGAACCCTGCCATGTCATTGATCCAAGCTTCCACACTAGGGGGCTTCGCATCTTTCCATAGTAGCAAAACCCTCCGCCGGGCTACCAGGGACGCAAAGGCCAGAATACCGGCCTCTTTCGCCTCCTGCAATCCCGGCTCGTCCGATACCCCAAATAATGCCAATCCCCAGCTCTGCTTGACCCGGGCATTCACCACCTTGGACATAGTCCTCGCAAAACCCCTCCAAAACCCATCCAGCGCCGGGCACGACCAGAACATATGGACGTGATTTGCCGGGCTCCCTGAGCACCTCCCACATCTGTCCTCCACCCCAAAGAACCTACTCAACCTCGCCCCTGTCATATGCGCTCTGTGAGTAACTTTGAACTGTATTAGGCTGAGCCTGGCGCAAGAGGCGGAAGAATTAACCCTACTCAGGGCATCAGCCCACAGACCCTCATCTATCTCCTCCCCAAGCTCCTCCTCCCACTTGCCCTTTAACTCCTCCACCGAGGCCTCCTCCTCTTCCTTCAGATCCTGGTAAATCGCCGAAAACTTGCCTTCTCCAACCCATACACCCAAAATCATCCTGTCCTGAATCCCACGTGCCGGAAGCAGGGGGAATTCTCTCACCTGCCGCCTCACAAACTCCCTCACTTGCATGTACCTGAAAGCGTTTCCTGGGGGTAGCTCAAACTTCTCCTCCAGCGCCCCTTGGCTCGCAAACGTCCCATCGATGAACAGGTCCCCCATTCTTCTAATCCCTGCCTGATGCCAGCTCCGAAACCCCCATCCATCCTTCCCGGGATGAACCAATGATTCTCCCGAATCGGGGACCAAACCGAGGCTCCCACCTCGCCTCTGTGTCGCCTCCACTGCCCCCAGATCTTCAGCGTCGCCGCCACCACCGGACCCGTGGTGTACCTTGTTGGCGAGAGCGGCAGCGGTGCTGTCACCAGCGTCCTCAGGCTCTTGCCCACACAGGACACCATCTCTAGCCTCTTCCGCGCCGCCCCCTCTCCCTCCATTACCCACTTATGGATCATCGCCACATTGGCTGCCCAATAATAGCCACACAAATTCGGCAGCGCCAGCCCCCCCCTGTCCCTGCTACGCTCCAGAAACACCCTCTTCACCCTCGGGGTCTTATTCGCCCACGCAAATCCCATGATGCTCCTGCTTACCCATTTGAAAAAGGCCATGGGGATCATAATGGGAAGGCACTGGAACACAAAGAGAAACCTCGGAAGGACCGTCATTTTGACCGACTGCACCCTACCCGCAGTGAGAGTGGCAGCATATCCCATCTTTTAAAATCCTCCTCCATCTGCTCCACGAACCATATCAAATTGAGCTTGTGCAGGGCCCCCCAACTCCTGGCTACGTAGATCCCCAGGTACCGAAAGCTCCTTTCCGCCCTCTTCAGCGGTAGCTCGTCTATCCCCCTTCCCTGGTCCCCTGAATGCACCACAAAGAGCTCACTCTTCCCTACGTTGAGTTTATACCCCGAAAAGTCCCCAAACTCCCTAAGGATCTGCATGACCTCCGCCATCCCCTCCACTGGATCCGCCACATACAACAACAGGTCGTCGGCATACAACGACACCCGGTGCTCCTCTCCCCCCCAGACCAGTCCCCTCCATTTCCTGGGCTCCCTCAGTGCCATGGCCAACGGCTCAATTGCCAGTGCGAACAACAAGGGGGATAAGCCCTGCCTCGTCCTCCGGTACAGCCGAAAGTACTCCGACCTCCGCCGGTTCGTAGCCACACTCGCCACTGGGGCTCTATATAGCAGCCTGACCCAACTAATGAACCCCTCCCCGAACCCAAACCTCCGCAACACTTCCCAAAGATACTCCCACTCCACCCGATCAAAGGCCTTCTTTGTGTCCATAGCTGCCACGACCTCCGCTTCCCCCTCCACCGAGGGCATCATAATCACATTGAGGAGCCTCCGCACATTTGTGTTTAGCTGCCTACCCTTCACAAATCCAGTTTGGTACTCATGAATCACTCCCAGGACACAGTCCTCAATTCTCGTAGCCAGCACCTTCGCCAGCAACTTAGCGTCAATATTGAGGAGCGAGATCGGTCTATACGACCCACATTGCAATGGATCCTTGTCCCGCTTCAAGATCAAAGAAATCAGCGCCCTGGACATTGTCGGGGCAAGGTCCCCCCCTCCCTCGCCTTAATAAAAGTCCTCACTAGCAACGGGCCCAGCAGGTCCACGTATTTCCTGTAGAATTCAACCGGGAACCCATCTGGCCCCGGGGCCTTCCCCACCTGCATGCTCCCCAATCCTTTAACCAGCTCCTCCAGCCCAATCGGCGCCCCCAAACCAGCCACCTCCTCCTCCTCCACCCTCGGGAACCTCAGCTGATCTAGGAATCGTCGCATCCCCTCCTCCCCCGCTGGGGGCTCAGACCTGTACAGATCCCCATAAAAGTCCCTAAATACCTCATTTATTCTCACCGCACTCCACACCGTATTCCCCCCTCTATCCTTAACTCCACCAATCTCCCTCGCTGCCTCCCTCTTACGAAGCTGATGTGCCAGCATTGATTCATATCTCTACTGTTACAAAACAAGCCCTTCAATAAGCAAGCCTGCCCTTCTGATGATCTGAAACGTATTCATTTACACATGTTAAATTAATATTGCGTTTTTGAGACCGAAGTGTCTATCCTTTTACAGAAGTGATAGATGCTGAGGTTCCAGCAACACCAAGGGCGGGATTCTCCAAATGGAGGCAGAGTGTTCACGCCGTCGTGAACGCCGTCGAGGTTCACAACAGCTCGAAACGGCCCCTATCCCGACCGATTCAGGGCCCGATAATGGGCTAGGAGCGGCGCCGCGTCATTTACGCGCGCCAGGTTTACGCGGCGCCACATACATGGCGCGGCTGGCGCCGCATAACTGACGTCACCCGCGCATGCGGGCGATCATGGCCCTGGGTCACTGCTTGTGTGGAGTTTGCACGTTCTCCCCGTGTTTGCGTGGGTTTCACCCCCACAACACAATGATTGAAAAAACATGAATTGGGTACTCTAAATTTATTTTAAAAAGAAACATATCATAGTTCCTTCGCTGTCACTGGATCAAAATCCTGGAACTCCATCTCTAACAGTACTGTGGGTGTACCTACACCACATGGACTACAGAGGTTCAAGAAGGCAGTTCACCGCCACCTTCTGAAGGGCAATTAGGGATGGGCAATAAATGCTGGCCCAGCCAGCGAAGCCCACATCCCATAAAATTAATTCTAAAAAAATTGTGTTGCATTGTTACTGCCAATTATATCGAGCAGGCATGGTGGAATTTGGATTGGATTTGTTTATTGTCACGTGTACCAAGGTATAATGAAAAGTATTTTTCTGCGAGCAGCTCAACAGATCACTAAGTACATGAAAAGAAAAGGAAATAAAAGAAAATACATAATAGGGCAACACAAGGTACACAATGTAACTACATAACACCGGCATATTGAATTTCCATTACTTTTGCACAAACATTTCACAATATTTTAAGTGCGATTTAGTTTTTAAGTCTGTGGACAAGGTGCAGCCCAACCTCTGCCCCCTCACCACTTTTGTCTTTAGTTGTTCCTTTATTCTTTTAATTGAGATTTTGCGGTGTTGGCACGAGCATTAATATTATTATGGTGCAAAATCCATTTTCTGCAGCCTAAAATTTGCTTTGTGGACGCAGAGCTGGATTTAACAATAAACCTTGGGACCTGGCTTTTGAATGTCAGCATGTCTGAATCTAGATTAGAAGAACAATACACGAGCAGGTCTTGTATATTACATTGAAATTTACTCAGATGGGATTGCAAGTGAGAGAAAGTTTGGCTTAGTTGAAGAAATTTGAATGTCAACACCATTTTCATTAGGCTATCACACTTATCTTTAATCTTTGATAATGTCCGCTGAGGGAAGAAAAGCAAGTTGTTGTCAGCAGTAATTAGGCAGTAAATCAGAGCATGATGGGTAATGTTCAACGCACAAGACTCAGGTTGTTTGTTGACTTGGGGAGTGTCTCAGAAAACTTGAAATTTCTTTCTGTTTGAAGTCCTGCTTTTGGCTTAAATTTAAATTCATCCATATATCTCCATTTTACAGTTGTCATCCATTCCATATATTACACAACCTAAATTTCAGGCTCGGTCACTGGGTGGAATCTTCTCATAATTTGTCCGAGTGTCAGTTTCAGTGAGCAAACAAACATGTGGCTCTCCAGCTGGGACATCTGAGTTTTCTCTAACAGATTCGGAGAATCTGGGGGTGTGCTTTGCGCTGTCATTCTAGTGGGGCATGGTAGTGATGGCAAGGCCAGTTCCACAGAGATCGGGGTGCCATCTTCTGGAATATACTCCCCCCCCCCCCCCCCCTACGGGCACGGAAGACCTCCAACAAGCAATGAGGTTACACTCCTTCCCCCACAACAAGCTTTGGGGCAATACACCCCCTCCCAACTATAAGCGGGGTGACCCTCCCCCAACAGGTACCTAGGTGATCCGCCCAACAATCATTGTGGAAACCCCTCCCCCAACATGCATCTGGGCAAACCCCTCTCCAAAAAGCATTGGGCGAAACCCCCCCAAAAAAAGAATTCAGGAATCCCCCCACGAGCATCAGGTCAACACCCCCCAACTTGCATGGGGCCTGACACCCCAAGAGGCATCGGGGAAATAGCCTCCCCAGCCAGAAGCATCGGGGAACCCCCCCAAAGAACACTGGGGCAAGCCCCTTTCGAGAAGCACCAGGGCACATCTCACAGGTGTAGGGGCACCAATAAAAAGGCATCAGGGCAACCGCGCCAACAAGCATCTGCGTTCTCCCCCCCCAATAAGCATCGAGGCAACCCTCCCACAATGACAATTGATGCACCCCCTGAACAAACATCAGGGGAACTCCCACCCCCCAACCCGAACAAGTAGCATGAATTTGCCTGGCAATAGCTGTAAAATGAATTTAACAAAACATAATAGAATGCGACCTGCCCAGCAACAGATAGAAATCTGCCTAGAGACACAGTAGCCAGTTTTTTAAAGGATGGATGAGATACATCTCTCCCGGTAACAAAATTAGAAACAGTCTAGATAAGAATCTGATGTGAATAGATTATGAGCAGAAACATTTATCCAGACGATAGGGAAGATCAAAGAGGTATACATGTGATAATTTCTAGAGTCAAGTAATTTGATAGGGGCAGACAGCCAATTACACAGAAGGCAAAATCAAAGTGGAACAAAGATATAATTTGCTGAACCCTCAGAAGCAAGGTAGGCCAGTTAACACCTAGCAGGCAGAGGCAGACAAGCCAGTTTCTAACTAACAGCCTCTAAATCTTAGAACCAAGGCAGCTCAGAAAACCTCCACAAAGGCAATTTGAATATCTTCGATGGTCCACGTTTCACAGACTTGATTATCATTCCTGTATTGAATGCTGGTTTTAACTTATACATTTATTTAATTTTGATGTTATTTGGGGAAACGGGGAAGTTTAAGGAGTTCAGAGATCGCAGATATATTTTGGAACAAGGGTTACATTATACATAAACTGTGTGCGTGTTTAGTAATTCATATTGCCACTTGTCAAAAATGGAATAGTTCTGTTCATGTGTATTTGACTTTTTTTACTTCAATAAATAGTCTTTAGTAATTGTTATGCAATGACTTGGCTGCTTATTCTCACTGGGGTTTCAATTGTCTCCTCACACCAAAACAAAACAGAACTAGACACCTCCATGTTCCAGTGTTCCAAGTTGAGATACCCTCGCAGATAACATTGGGGGCTTGTCTGGGATCGTAACAAGCAAAATTTCTTGGGTATAGAGAATTTTTGACATTTGAATGTAGTAAGAGTGAGAAACAAGTGAAACCAAGTAAGAATGTGTTGTATTATGTAAGAACATAGAGCATAGAACATAGAACAGTACAGCACAGTACAGGTCCTTCAGCCCACGATGTTGTGCCAACTATATATCCTAATCTAAGATCAACCTGATTCACCTGAGGAAGGAGCAGCGCTCCGAAAGCTAGTGACATTGAAACAAACCTGTTGGACTTTAACCTGGCATTGTAAAACTTCTTACTAAGATCAACCTAACCTACACCCCTTCAATTTACTGCTGTCCATGTGCCTGTCCAAGAGTCGCTTAAATTTCCCTCATGATTCTTGATGTGTTGGGTGTTCTGGATCACATACAGGTCACCAACACTTGAAATAGTGCAACACTATTTTATTGAATCCTTAACTGTTTAAACATACTTAGATTGTGGGTTAATACGATACTAGCTTTAACTAAAGACATTTGCCTTGTCCTAACCAGTCAATGCACTCAGCACATGGTGAATGTCTGTTTTGCAGGCTGTGAGCTCTGTCCTCCTAGCTAGCTGCAACTCGAATGAGCGGGAACTCTGATGCTCCCTGTCTTTATAGTGCGTGTGCTCTCACTGGAGATTGGTTGCGGTGTTGTGTGTGTTGATTGGTCCCACTGTGTGTCCATCAGTGTGTGTCTGCACCATGATATACTGGTGTATATTATGACATCTCCCCTTTTATGAAAAATGTACCTGCTTGGCAATAAATAGTGTATGGTGAATGTTCCTGACTACGTGTGTGCGAAATATTTACAGGACTATGTACATAAAAACTAAGCTATTTACATGGGAAGGTGCCTGGTGCAGAAAAAAACAGTGTGTCACAAGAATAACGAGATGAACACTATGTACAAACCACTTGAACGATTAAACAGAAGAACAGAACAAATCAGAAAGTCCATAAGTCCACAAAGTTCACAAATTAAGTCTCTGAGGAGCGGGCTGGACTGCGTCAGAGTCAGGAGGATGCAGAGTGACCGGAATCTCTGCAAAATCCAGGTCAGGGTCAACAGGAGGGCGTGGCACTGGCAGAGGATCCTGTAGCGAGTGCGGAACAAGACGAAGGGCACGTCGATTGCGGCGCAGAATGAAGCCATCCGGTTGACGAACCAGGACCGAACAGGGAGCCACCCACCGAAGAACCACAGCGGTTGCAGACCAGCCACCATCCGGAAGATGGATGCGGACGTTGTCATCTAGAGCCAGAGCAGGGAGATCAGCTGCACGGGCGTCATGAGACGCCTTGTGCTGTGCACAAGACAGTTGCATTCGTTGAAGGATCGGAACGTGGTCGAGGTCTGGGACGTGAATGGACGGCACCGTCGTCCTCAGGGTGCGACCCATGAGCAGTTGGACTGGCGACAGGCCAGTGAACAGTGGGGCCGAGCAATAGGCCAGCAGGGCGAGGTAGAAATCGGACCCAGCATCGGCAGCCTTGCAGAGGAGCCGTTTGACTATGTGGGCGCCCTTCTCCGCCTTGCCGTTGGATTGGGGGTACAGGGGACTGGATGTCACATGCACAAAGTTGTACTTCCTGGCAAAGTTGGACCATTCCTGGCTTGCGAAGCAGGGGCCATTGTCCGACATCACAGTGAGTGGGATGACGTGCCGAGCAAAGGTGTCCTTACAGGCACGGATGACTGCAGACGATGTGATGTCGTGTAAATGTACCACCTCCGGGTAGATTGAAAAATAGTCTACAATCAGGACATCGACCCTGCCCAGCGCGTGGAACAGGTCGATGCCGACCTTGGACCAAGGGGAGGTGACCAACTCATGGGGCTGTCGGGTCTCATGTGGTTGGGCCGGCTGGAAGCGCTGACAAGTGGGGCAGTTGAGCACTGGGTTGGCGATGTCGTCATTGATGCCGGACCAGTACACTGCCTCTCGGGCCCATCGGCAGCACTTCTCCACGCAAAGATGGCCCTCGTGTAGCTGTTCCAAGACGAGCTGGTGCATGCTGTGCCGTAATACCAGGTATTGCAGTACCTGAGAGGTGGATGCCCATTGGCTAGACCTAGGAGTCTACCATTGGCTAACGCACATAGCTCCGCCCTGAGAGGCAGGGCATAAGAACCAATGTCGTCCCAGCAGCCTTCACTTTCTGTATCGAAGCTGCTGGGTACAGTTCTAGCTGATTAAAGCCGATTAGTATGACTCTCCTTGTCTCACGAGTAATTGATTATGCATCAATTTAATCAGCGATTACTTCTGAAGAATGGACCTCCGCATCAAGCCGGAGTGCCTTCAGCTCAGTCCCCACGCAGACAACTCCACTGGCATTTTTGAGCACTGGCTGGCGTGTTTTAAGAGCTTCATCGACACAGCAGCCGAAACCCCCACGGAAAGGCAGAAGGTGCACCTTCTACTCTCCCGAGTCAGCCCTGCAATCTACCCTCTGATCTAGGAGGCGGACGATAATGCTGCAGCTATCGAGCTGCTAGAAGGACATTACATCAGTCCTCTGAACCAGGTCTACGCCCGTCACCTGTTGGCAACTAGAAGGCAGAGCCCTGAAGAAACACTGGAGGACTTCTATCGGGCTCTACTAGTGCTGGGCCGGAACTGCGGCTGCCCACCAGTCACGGGGAATGAACAGATGGAACTTTTAATTCGGGACGCTTTCGTGGCAGGTATGTCTTCTCCCGACATCCGCAGAAGGGTCCTTGAAATGGACACACTGGGCCTCACTGAGGCACGGGCCCTGGCAGGGTCTATGGACGTTGCGTACAAAAACGCACTGGCTTTTGCTCCTGGACGCATGGCATCCCCCTGGGCTGCTTGGCACCCCGTCGCGGCAGCCCCCCAGACTTTCCCGCTAACCCCACAGGCCTGCGCCGCTAGACGGCCCATTTTCACCGCCAGCCAACGCTGCTTCTTCTGTGGCCAAGCGAATCATCGCCACGCGCGCTGCCCAGCCCGCACCGTCACCTGCAAAGGGTGCGGCAAGAAAGGCCACTATGTTGCGGTCTGCCAGGCCCGCGCCGTGGCAGCGGTCGCCAGCGACTATCATCAGCCTTTGTTCCAGGTCCCGGCCGTTCAAGGCCCACCGCCGCCCTCCTACCCAGATGCAACGTGCGACCCACGGGAGCGGCCATTGTGCCCCCCGCCACCACGCTGGGTGGATGGGCGCCGCCATTTTGTCCCTCGCCGACGCCATCTTCTGTAACCCCGGACTCCATGTGCGACCCGTGGCTGACGCCATCTTGGATGGGGCCTCAAGCTCCCAGCACTGCCGACTCCATGCTGCCTGACCAGAACTTCCCCTTGCTGCAGCTGGCCTCCGTTACCCGGAACCGGCCTCAGGCCCCCAGCACTGCCGACTCCACGCTGCCTGACCAGAACTCCTCCTTGCTATAGCTGGACTCCGTTACCCGAAACCGGCCTCAGGCCCCCAGCACTGCCGACTCCACGCTGCTTGACCAGAACTCCTCCTTGCTACAGCTGGCCTCCGTGACCCTGGACCAGAGTCGGCCCCAGACACTAGCGAAAGCCACCACAACGATCGCTATCAATGGCCACGTGACGTCGTGCTTGATCGGCTCCGGGAGCACGGAAAGCTTCGTCCACCCCGACACGGTAAGACGATGTTCCCTTGTCACCCATCCCGTAAATCAACGGATCTCCCTGGCCTCCGGGTCACACGCAGTGGAGATAAAAGGGTTCTGCCTAGCGAACCTCACTGTCCAAGACAGGGAATTCCGCAATTACCGCCTGTACGTTCTGCCGCACCTCTGTGCAGCCACCCTTCTTGGGCTGGATTTCCAGTGCTACCTACAAAGCCTGACCTTTAAATTTGGCAGCCTTATACCCCCCATTACTGTCTGCGGCCTCGCAACCCTTAAGGTCGACCCGCCTTCCCTGTTTGCGAATCTCACCCCGGATTGCAAACCCGTCGCCACCAGGAGCAGACGGTACAGTGCCCAGGACCAGACCTTCATAAGGTCTGAGGTCCAAAGGCTGCTGAAGGAAGGGGTCATCAAAGCAAGCAACAGCCCCTGGAGGGCTCAAGTAGTGGTGGTAAAGACCGGGCAGAAACATAGGATGGTCATCGACTACAGCCAGACCATCAACTGGTTTACGCAGCTGGATGCGCACCCTCTCCCCCGTATAGCCGACCTGGTAAACATGATTGCGCAATACAAGGTCTTCTCCACGGTGGATCTCAAGTCTGCCTACCACCAGTTGCCCCTCCGTCATGGCGACCGCCAGTACACTGCCTTCAAAGCAGATGGGCGGCTCTATCACTTTTTAAGGGTTCCCTTCGGTGTCACGAACGGGGTCTCGGTCTTCCAGCGTGAGATGGACCGAATGGTTGACCGGTACGGCTTACGCGCAATGTTCCCATATCTTGATAACGTCACCATCTGCGGCCATTACCAGCAGGACCTCAACACCAATCTCCGAAAATTTCTCCAGACCGCGGACCTCCTTAATCTGACCTACAATAAGGAGAAATGCGTGTTTAGCACCGACCGTCTAGCCATCCTAGGCTACGTAGTGCGAAATGGAGTCATAGGCCCTGACCCTGAACGTGCGCCCCCTCATGGAGTTCCTCCTCCCTCACTACCCCAAGGCCCTAAAGCGCTACCTCGGCTTCTTTAGCTACTATGCACAATGGGTCCCTAATTACGCAGACAAGGCTCGACCCCTGATCCAGTCCACAACCTTCCCCCTGTCGACGGAGGCCTGCCAGGCCTTCTGCCGCATCAAAGCGGACATCGCAAAAGCAACGATGCACGCCATCGACGAGTCCCTCCCCTTCCAGGTCGAGAGCGACGCGTCCGACGTAGCTCTGGCGGCCACCCTCAACCAAACGGGCAGGCCCGTGGCTTTCTTCTCTCGCACTCTCCATTCTTCCGAAATTCACCACTCCTCGGTCGAAAAGGAGGCACAGGCCATAGTAGAAGCTGTGCGATACTGGAGGCATTACCTGGCCGGCAGGAGATTCACTCTCCTCACTGACCAACGGTCGGTGGCCTTCATGTTCAATAATGCACAGCGGGGCAAGATTAAGAACGACAAGATCTTGCGGTGGAGGATAGAACTCTCCACCTACAATTACGAGATCTTGTACTGTCCCGGGAAGCTGAACGAGCCTCCTGATGCCCTGTCCTGCGGCACTTGCGCCACCGAGCAAGTGGACCGCCTCCGAGCCCTCCACGAGGACCTCTGCCACCCGGGGGTCACTCGTTTCTTCCATTTCGTTAAGACCCGCAACCTGCCCTACTCCATCGAGGAGGTCAGGACAGTCACCAGGGACTGCCGTATCTGCACGGAGTGCAAACCGCACTTCTACCGGCCAGAGGGAGCGCATCTGATAAAGGCTTCCCGTCCCTTTGAACGCCTCAGCATGGACTTCAAAGGCCCCCTCCCCTCCACCGACCGCAACACGTATTTCCTGAACGTGATTGACAAATTCTCCCGGTTCGCATTCGCCATCCCCTGCCCAGACATGACCACAACCACCGTCATCAAGGCCCTCCAGGGTATCTTTACACTGTTCGGTTTCCCCGCATACACCCACAGTGATAGGGGGTCCTCCTTTATGAGCAACGAACTGCGTCAATTCCTGCTCAGCAAAGGCATCGCCTCCAGCAGGACGACCAGTTACAGCCCCCGGGGAAACGGGCAGGTAGAGAGGGAGAACAGAATGGTCTGGAAGACCGTCCTGCTGGCCCTTTGGTCCAGGAATCTCCCAGTCTCCCGCTGGCAAGAAGTCCTCCCAGTGGCCCTTCACTCCATTCGGTCGCTGCTCTGTACTACCACAAACCAGACACCTCACGAACGTCTCCTTGTCTTCCCCAGGAAGTCCTCGTCCGGGACCTCGCTCCCAACTTGGCTAGCGACACCCGGACATGCCAACCCCCAGTACGCCTACGTAGCGTTCCCCGACGGCCGGCAAGACACGGTCTCCCTTCGGGACCTGCCGCCCGCCGGAGCCCCACGCGCATCCGCACCATTGCCCCCACCCCCACCCTCCCTGCAGCACCTGAGGGTCAGTACTGCCGCCACCCCTACTCAGCGCCGAACAGGCACTGACGCCTCCTACAGGCGCCCCTCCCCCTGCCCACTTTTTGCCCCAACAGCGCCGCCTAGGGGAGACAAAGCTGCCAGGGAGGAAGACACCACATTCCCGGAACCACAACCGCCGGGGCCTACACCAGGATCATCGCCGAAGCCCAGACGCTCTAGAAGGAAGACCAGGCCACACGATCATCTGATTGCTGCACCATAAAACAATAAAAACTTTCTCTGTTACCCTCGACATCACGGTACCTGCAATACCTGGTCCTACCATGCAAAAGGCGACAGTAACACTGGCCATCACCCCGCTGGGTCCTTTTTTAACAGGGGGTGAATGTGGTAATACCAGGTATTGCAGTACCTGAGAGGTGGATGCCCATTGGCTAGACCTAGGAGTCTACCATTGGCTAACGCACACATCTCTGATGTTGTAGAACTGCGGGCATTGGCCATTGAGCCACCCGTCTGTTAGGTGGCGCATGACACGCTGTAGCAAAGGGTCAGCCGCTGCCTCGCGGTGAATTTGGACGAGGCGTTCATCCGTGGCAGGTAGATTTGAGGCCACGAAGGCCACATGGGCGTCAACCTAGCAGACAAATCCTGCTGGGTCACACAAAGTGTTGATTGCCCTGGAGAGAGCGTCGGCAATGATTAGGTCTTTGCCCGGGGTGTATACCAGCTGGAAGTCGTATCGCCGGAGCTTGAGCAGAATACGCTGGAGGCGAGGCGTCATGTCGTTCAAGTCTTTCTGTATTATATTGACCACTGGGCGATGGTCGGTCTCGACGGTGAATTGGGGAAGGCCGTACACATAATCATGAAACTTGACGACACTGGTCAAAAGGCCCAGGCACTCCTTTTCTATCTGCGCGTAGCGCTGTTCCGTGGGGGTCATGGCATGTGACGCATATGCAACGGGGGCCCATGATGAGGCCTCATTGCGTTGCAGGAGCACTGCCCCAATGCCAGATTAGCTGGCATCGGTCAAAATTTTTGTCTCTTTCGCTGGATCAAAAAAAGCTAAGACCGGGGCCATCGTGAGTTTGGTTTTGAGTTCTCTCCATTCGCGCTCATGGGCAGGAAGCCATTGGAAGTCTGTCATCTTCCTGACCAGGTTCCTGAGAGCCGTGGTATGAGAGGCGAGGTTAGGGATGAACTTCCCTGGGAAGTTGTCCATGCCCAGAAATCGGAGGACCGCCTTCTTGGCCTCTGGAGGTGACTGACATGCTCCCACATAGTGGACCAAATGATTATGTTGTCGACATAAATGCGAACACCTTCAATGCCTTCCATCATTTGTTCCATGATCCTGTGGAACACTTCTGAAGCCGATATGATCCCAAATGGCATCCTGTTGTAACAATATCTGCCAAAGGGGGTGTTAAAGGTACACAGTTTCCTGCTGGATTTGTTGAGCTGGATTTGCCAGAATCCTTTCGAGGCATCATGTTTGGTGAAGAGCTTGGCGCGAGCAATCTTGTATGTGATCTCTTCGCGCTTGGGAATTGGATAATGTCCCTCATGATATTGCGATTCAGATCCTTGGGATCAATGCAAATTCTCAGCTCGCCGGAAGGCTTTTTTACGCACACCATGGAACTGACCCAGTCGGTTGGTTCTGTAACTCTGGAGATCACTCCTTGGTCTTGGAGGTCCTGCAGCTGCTGCTTGAAGCGGTCCTTGAGAGGTGCTGGGACTCTGCGAGGTGCATGCACCACAGGCGTGGCGTTCTGTCTGAGTAGGATCTTGTAAGTATATGGGAGCGTGCCCATGCCTTCGAAGACGTCGTGGTGCTAGTCGATGATGGCGTCGGGTTGCGCCCTGAAGGCGGGCGTGTCATCAGGAGAGAGAGAGTGAACTCTTTGAATGAGGTTCAACAGCTTGCACGCCTGTGCGCCAAGCAGGGAGTCGAGGAGCTCCTTCGAGGAGCCCATGATCTCGAAAGGAAGGATGGCTTTCTGTGACTTGTGCGTCACTTCAAGTTGGCACGAGCCGGTAGCAGGAATGATGTTGCCATTGTAGTCCAATAGCTGGTAGGCCGATGGAAGGATGGCTGGTTTGACACGAAGGCTTTGGAAAGCAGACCACGCCATGAGATTGGCGGAGGCACCAGTGTCCAGGCGGAATCGTATTTGGGACCGGTTGACCGTCAGGGTGGCACACCACTCATCGTCTGGATCGATGCTGTATACCGACAGCGGCTGGTGTCTTTGCTTCGGGGACAGCCTGTTTTTTGTTACTACACTGACTCGAAAAGGCGCCTTCGGGTCCTCGGTGTCATTGCTGTGTGGGAGGTCCGCATCGGACTCGGTGACCGTGGGTTGAATTGCCCGAACATTCCTGCGAGGCTGGCTGAAGCGATATGAGTTGGCAGGCTGAGCTGCTCGACAGATGGCAGCATAGTGGCCAAGTCTTCCACATCGTAGACATTGTCGAGATTTTGCGGGGCATTGCCGCTTTAAATGGGCGGAGCCACAGTTGCCGCACGTCGTGACGTCAGCACGTTCACTGCGCCACCGTGCAAGCGCGGTGCAGTCGTGCGTGGTGCGCGCCTGCGCATTACGTTCCTCAATGTCGCCGTCCCCTTGTTTGGTGCGTACAGGCGCGGGCGTCCGCGAAAAGCGCGCAAAATGGCCGCACTCATCCAGGCTGAGGCCCTGGAGGTGCTCAATCCCGTTGACCCGTTGGACCCGTTCCGCCTCGTGGGGCCCTTGCCGTGCCGTTTCAGCCGCTTGTATATGGGAATACCGACTCGTGGCATTTTCATGTAAGACACAGGTCTAGATGGCAGTCGTTAGGGTGAGTTGCTTTAATTTGAGGAGCTGCTGACGTAGAGGGTCCGACTGAACACCGAAAACGATCCGGTCGCGTATCATGGAGTCGGAGGTGGGCCCGTAGCTGCAAGATTGCGCAAGGATGCGGAGGTGCGTGAGAAAGGATTGGAAAGGTTCATCCTTACCCTGCAAATGCTGCTGGAACACGTAGCGTTCGAAACTTTCATTCACCTCTACGCTGCAGTGAGTGTCAAACTTGAGGAGGACCGTCTTGAACTTCGTCTTATCTTCATCATCTGCGATGGTGAGAGAGTTGGAAATGTGGATGGCATGGTCCCCAGGCCGTGGAGAGGAGAAGAGCAATCTTTCTGGTGTCTGAGGCGTCCTCCTTGTCCGTGGCTTCGAGGAAGAGCTGGAAACGCTGTTTGAAAATCTTCCAGTTGGCCCCGAGGTTGCCGGCGATGCGGAGCGGCGGCGGCGGGCTGATGTTGTCCATGTTGCAGGATGACGGAATGCTGGCGGAAGGCAGATCACTTGCAGGTAGGTCTAAGAAGTGCTAGTATCCCACCACTCCTGGTACCATGATGTGTTGGGTGTTCTGGATCACATACAGGTCACCAACACTTGAAATAGTGCAACTATTTTATTATAGTATTATTATTATTATTTTATTGAATCCTTAACTGTTTAAACATACTTAGATTGTGGGTTAATACGATACTAGCTTTAACTAAAGACCTTTGCCTTGTCCGAACCAATCGATGCACTCAGCACATGGTGAATGTCTGTGTTGCAGGCTGTGAGCACTGTCCTCCTAGCTAGCTGCAACTCAAATGAGCGGGAACTCTGAAGCCCCCTGTCTTTATAGTGCGTGTGCTCTCACTGGTGATTGGCTGTGGTGTTGTGTGTGTTGATTGGTCCCACTGTGTGTCCATCCGTGTGTGTCTGCACCATGATATACTAGTGTATATTATGACAATTCTGACTCCACCACCTCTGCTGGCAGTGCATTCCACGCACCCACCACTCTCTGTGTAAAGAACCGACATCTGACATCTCCCCTATACCTTCCTCCAATCACTTTAAAATGATGTCCCCCTCGTGACAACCATCTCCACCCTGGGGAAAAGTCTCTGGCTATCCACTCTATCCATGCCTCGCATCACCTTGTACACCTCTATCATGTCACCTCTCTGCCTTCTTCGCTCCAGTGAGAAAAGCCCTAACTCCCTCAACCTTTCTTCATAAGACATGCCCTCCAGTCTAGGCAGCATCCTGGTAAATCTCCTCTGCACCCTCTCCATAGCATCCACATCCTTCCTATAATGAGGCGACCAGAACGGAAAACAATATTCCAAGTGTGGCCTAACTAGAGTTTTATAAAGCTGCAGCAAAACCTCGCGGCTCTTAAACTCAATCCCCCTGTTAATGAAAGCCAACACACCACACTCCTTCTTAACAACCCTATCAACCTAGGTGGCAACTTTGAGGGATCTATGTACGTGGACCCCAAGATCCCTCTGTTCCTCCACACTTCCAAAAATCCTGCCTTTAACCCTGTATTCAGCAGTCAAATTCAACCTTCCAAAATGAATCACTTCACATTTATCTAGGTTGAACTCCATCTGCCACTTCTCAGCCCAGCTCTGCATACTGTCAATGTCCTGTTGTAACCTGCAACAACCCTCAACATTATCTACAACTCCCCCAACCTTTGTGTCATCAGCAAACTTACTAACCCACCCTTCCACTTCCTCACCCAAGTCATTTATAAAAACCACATAGAGCAAAGGTCCCTGAACAGACCCCTGCGGGACACCACTGGTCACCAACCTCCAAGTGGAATATTTTCCATCCACTACCACTCGCTATCTTCTTTCGGCCAGCCAATTCTGTATCCGGACAGCCAAATTTCCCTGCGTCCCATGCCCCCTAATTCTCTGAATGCGCCTACCATGGGGAGCCTTATCAAATGCCTTACTGAAATCCATATACACCACATCCACTGCCGGACCTTCATCAATGTGTCTCGTCGCATCCTCAAAGAATTCAATGAGGCTTGTAAGGCATGACCTGCCCCTCACAAAGCCATGCTGACTATCTTTAATCAAACTATGTTTTTCTAAATAATCATAAATCCTATCTCTCAGAATCCTTTCCATTATTTTGCTCACCACAGGCGTAAGACTGATGGGTCTGTAATTCGCAGGGATTTCCCTATTCCCTTTCTTGATCAGGAGAACAACATTTGCTTCCCTCCAATCATCCGTACTTCTCCAGTGGAGAGTGAGGATGCAAAGATCATCGCCAACGGCGTAGCAATCTCCTCTCTTGCTTCCTGTAGTCACGTTGGGTATATCCCACCTGGCCCAGGGGACATATCTATCCTGATGCTTTAAAAAAATTTCAGCACATCCTCCTTCTTAATATCAACCTGTTTGAGTCTATTAACCTGGTTCACGCTGTTCTCATGAGCAACAAGATCCCACTCTCTCGTGAATACTGAAGCAAAATATTCATTTTGGGCCGCCCCCATCTCCTCAGACTCTAGGCACAAGTTCCCTCCACTATCCCTGATCGGCTCTACTCTCACTCTGATCATCCTCTTATTTCTCACATAAGTGTAGAACGCCTTGGGGTTTTCCCAATCCTTCCCACCAGGGCTTTTTCATGCCCCCTTCTAGCTCTCCTAAATCCATTTTTGAGTTCCTTCGTGGCTACCTTGTAACCTCTAGAGCCGTGCCAGATCCTTTCTTCCTCAACCTTACGTAAGCTTCCTTCTTCCTCTTGACTAGAAGCTCCACTTCTCTTGTCATCCAAGGCTCCTTCACCTTACCATTCCTTCCTTGTCTCAATGGGACAAAACTATCCAGCACTCGCAGCAAGTGCCCCTTAAACAACCCCACATTACTGTTGTGCATTTCCCTGAGAACAACTGTTCCCAATTTATGCTCCTCAGCTCCTGTCTAATAGCAGTATGATTTCCCCTCCCCCAATTGAATAACTTCCCATACTGTCTGTTCCGTTCCCTCTCCATGACTATGGTAAAGGTCAAGGAGTTGTGGTCACTGTCACCGAAATGCTCTCCCACCGAGACATCTGACACCTGCCCTGGTTCGTTGCCAAGCACCAAATCCAATATGGCCTCCCCCCTAGTCGGCTTATCTACATATTGAGTCAGGAATCCTTCCTGGGCACACCTGACAAAATCTGCTCCATCCAAACCATTTGCACTAAGGAGGTTCCAGTCAATATTAGGGAAGTTGAAGTCACCCTTGACAACAAGTCTGTTACTTCTGCACTTTTCCAAGATCTGCCACCCAATCTGTTCCTCTATCTCTCTGCTGCTATTGGGGGGTCTGTAGAAAACTCCCAATAAAGTGACTGCTCCTTTCTTGTTTCTGACTTCCACCCATACTGACTCAGTAGACAAACCCTTCTCGACTATCTCTTTTTCTGCAGCTGTGATGCACTCCCTAATTAACAGTGCCACTCTCCATCCTCTTTTACCTTCCTCCCTATTCTTCTTAAAACAGCTAAACCCTGGAACATCTAACAACCATTCCTGCCCCTGTGAAATCCTTGTCTCCGTAATGACCACAGCATCATAGTTCCAAGTACTGATCCATGCTCTAAGTTCATCTCCCTTATTCCTGACACTCCTTACATTGAAACAGACACAGTTTAATCCATCCCACTGAGTGCAACTTTGCCCTATCAACTGTCTATCCTTCCTCACAGACTCACTGCATACTATTTCTGCCTTTTCAACAGCTGCCCTATCCTCTGATCCGTAGCTCTGGTTCCCATCCCCCTGCCAAACTAGTTTAAACACTCCCGTAGAGCTCTAGCAAACCTCCCACCCAGGATATTGGTGCCCCTCCAGTTTAGGTGCAACCCGTCCTTCATGTACAGGTCCCACCTTCCCCAGAAGGTAATCCCAACGATCTACATATCTGAAGCCCTCCCTCCTGCACCAGCCCTGTAGCCACGTGTTCAGCTGCACTCGCTCTCTGTTCCTTGCCTCACTTGCACGTGGCACCGGTAACAATCCTGAGATTACTACTCTGCTCGTCCTGCTCTTTAGTTTCCAACCTAACTCCCTAAAATCACTTTTTAGATCCTGATCCCTTTTCTTAGCTATGTCTTTGGTGCTTATGTGCACCATGACTTCTGGTTGCTCCCCCTCCCCCTTATGAATCCTGTAGACTCGATCCGAGACATCCCTGGCCCTGGCACCCGGGAGTCTCGTTTGCGATCCGTTTCCCTAACCATTGAGTCTCCTCTCACTATCGCTTTTCTATTCTCTCCCCTTCCTTTCTGAGCCACAGAGCCAGGCTCAGTGCCAGAGACCTGGCCGCTATGGCCTACGCCTCATAGGTTCTGCCCCCCCCCCTAACAGCATCCAAAACGGTATACTTGTTTTAAAGCGGAATGTCCACGGGGGATCCCTGCACTGTCTGCCCGTTCGTTTTCCTTCCCTTGACTGTAACCCAGTTAATCTTGTCCTGTACCTTGGGTGTCGCTATCTCCTTGTAACTCCTCTCTATAACCAGGATGATCCGAAGTTCATCCAGCTCCAGCTCCAATTCCCTAATGCGGTCTCTGAGGAGCTGGAGTTGGGTGCACTTCCCGCAGGTGTAGCTAGTGGGGACACTAGTGGTGCCCCTCACCACCCACATCCTACAGGAGGCGCATGCAACTGCCCTAGCTTCCATCGCCTCTGATCTGAATTCCCAAAGAGATTTAAAAGGAGAAAAAAGTAAATAAATAAAAAATTAAAGATTAAACACCCGTTAGGCCCTTAAAATATATATATATATATATATATATTGCTGCTACTCTCTCAAGTGAACCCTCTAAAATTTGTGATTCTGCTGAATGATACAAATATAGCTTGCTGCCCCCTAGAAAAAAACAAAACAACTCTTACCTTACAGAATGTAGCTGAGATTCTGCCCTGTGAACCCGCTGGAACTCCACCCTCCGACTCTGTTCCCAGTCAGCTGCACTCTTTGTAAATTCCCGGCTCCCCTCACGCTCTTTGAGGCAATGTAGGAAATGAAAGGAGCACCTTGCTCCCTCCTCACCAAACTCCCTCAGTCACCGAACTCCCACTTTAGCACTCTAATACAGCCCAGTCAGCACTCCAGTGCTGCAACAATGACTCTTGATATAGCTCACTCTTATCTGTAAGTAGACAAGGTTAAGGTAACCGTAGCAACTTTGAAAAGGGTACCTAAAACCAAATTGATGGAATTGGCAGATGAATTGGAAGCAGTTTAAACCACAGGAGCTAGGAAGGCTGAGATAATTGAAAAACTCGCAACACATTTAAATAAAGGAGAGGGGTTAAGCAATCCCTTAATTTCAAGAAGTGAGGATTTTGAATTAGCAAAGTTAAAATTTTTGTTTATTCGTTCACGGGACGTGGGCTTCGCAGACTGTGCCAGTATTTATTTCCTATCCCTAATTGCTCGAGTGGGCAGTTAAGAGTCAACTGCATTGCTGTGGGTCTGGAGTCACCTGTAGGCCAGACAAGGTAAGGACAACAGATTTCCTTCCCTAAAGGACATTAGTGAAGCGGATGGTTTTTTTTTTAATGCCAATCGACAATGGTTTCATTAGACTTTTAATTCTAGACTTTTATTGAATTTAAATTTCACTATCTGCAATGGTGGGATTTGAACCTGGATCCCCAGGGCATTACTCTGGGCCTCTGGTTTACTGGTCCCGTGACAATACCATTATGCCACCACCTCCCACAAAGAGGCAATGTGCACGATTCAACGGCCTCATTGCACCTGACTTGGTGTCGGGACGAAGCCATTGTATCTCACGAGAGACCTGCATCGGGATTCGTGATACTCGGAACATGTCGCGAGATCCAATGGACCCCTGGGTGGATCCCAAATGGTATTCCCAGGGTGAGGCCAGTGAGATCAGGTTATCTGATAACATTTTTAGCCAGCTGAATGAGAATGAGACAGAACCAGAGAACGAGGCAATGTATTCAATTCAAAAAGGTTTGTGAATTGCAGCAGAGCGAGTCCAGAGTAAAACATTTAAAAGCAGCCCAGCCAGGGTTGATACAAAGGTCCAGACTCAGAGTTTTATAACCAGAGAGAGCTTGCTTGTGTTGTTACCGGTGTCAGGCAAACCCCTGAAATCTAGATTCAGTGACCATGTTACATTGAAAAAAAATTGAGCAAGGAAAACTATCTGGTATGCACCCCGGATAGACACAAATCACAAAGGTGTGTCATATAAACCTATTAAAGAAGTATTGGGTAAGCGGAAATAAGAACAAGCAGGAGGTTTTTAATCTACACATATATACCAATTATCTCTAATCGTTTTTATTTTATTAAATTTTAGAGTACCCAATTCATTTTTTCCAATTAAGGGGCAATTTAGCATGGCCAATCCACCTAGCTTGCACATTTTTGGGTTGTGGGGGCGAAACCCACACAAACATGGGGAGAACGTGCAAACTCCACACAGACAGTGACCCAGAGCCGGGATCGAAGCTGGGACCTCAGCGCCGTGAGGCTGCAGTGCTAACCCACTGTGCCACCGTGCTGCCCAATTATCTCTAATCATGATAATGTAACCTATGCTCGTACTTGTAGAATTGAAGGTAGGCCTGATTATTGCCTATTAACAAGCCAACAACATTTTAAAGTACAATTATGCAAACAGTGTTATAGAACCATAGAATTCTTACAGTACAGAAGGAGGCCATTCAGCCCATCGAGTCTGCACCAACACTCTTGAAGAGCACCCTACCCAGGCCTCAACCCTATCCCCATAACCACACCTAACCTGCATATATTTGGACACTAAGGAGCAATTTATCATGGCCAATCCACCTAACCTGCAATTCTTTGGACTGTGGGAGGAAACCTGAGCAGCCGGAGGAAACCAACGCAGGCACGGGGAGAAAGTGAAAACTCCACACAGACACCCGAGGTCGGAATTGAACTCCGTCCCTGGCACTGTGAGGCAGCAGTGCTATCCACTGCGCCACTGTGCCACCCATTAATTTACTCCCATTAATTCTGTGTACTGGTGCTCCCTGACACTTGGCACCACATACCCTGCAATCCTGGGCTACTCTCTCGTTGACAACGTCCAAGCCTGGCCACCAAATGTAGCTACGTGCTAACATTTTCATTTTGGACACCCCTGGGTGCCTGTTGCGCAGATCTCTCAGGATCAGGCCCTGGCCCTTGCCTGGGATGATGATGAATGTACTCCACAGGATGGCATTCTCCAAGCTAAACTCGGACATCTTTGTCGAGAATGCCCACAACCCATCTGATAGCTGCCTATGCTGACCCCCTTATAGGACTATGTGTTGAAACTTCAAAAGGACTAGGTCGAGGATTTGAGATGCTGTAACAGGCAACATGGCCACTACCTCATACCTCCTGGGCGGAGAAGGAGGGTGTGTCAGCAAAGGCAGTCTGCTAAATGCATCCACATGTGGGATCTGGGAGCCTGGGTAATGCTCAAACGAGTACTCATAGGCAGCCAGCAGGAGGGCCCAATGCTGGATCCTGGTTGCGGCGATGGGCGGAATCACTTTGTCTTCCTTAAAAAGACTGAGCAGTCGCTTGAGGTCTGGGATGATCGAGAAAAGTCGACGGTACACATATTGATGGAATTTCTTCACGGTGAAGACAACTGTTAACCATTCTTTCTCTTGTCGCACATAATTACGCTCAGCCGCGGCCTGTATCCAGGAGGTGAAAGCGACCAGCCTTTCTCGGCCATCTTCCATGTGATATGATAAAACGGCGCCAATGCCTTACAATGACGCATCACACGTGACAAGTAGCTGTTTGGTGGGATCACAATGCTTTAGCACGCCGGAGGAAGGCAATTGTTTCTTGATTTGTATGAATGCTTCTTCTATTTGCTTTCTCCACACCCATTCTTGGTTCTTTTTCAAAAGGAGGTGTAGGGTGGCTACAATTGTCGCAAGACCAGGGATGAACTTGCTATAATAGTTCACCTGTCCCAAGAAAGACTGTAACTCCATGGTGTTTTCAGGGGTAGGGGCCTGCTGAATAGCTTGTACCTTTCCTGCGACCGAATGTAATCCCTCATTGTCCACTCGGTAGATGAGGTACACAATTTCCCTTGTGTGGAAAACACACTTTTCTCTCAGCAGGTGAATGCCCATCTCCGAGAATCAAAGGAGCACCTCGTCCAAGTTAAATGACCCTGTTCGGTCGTCCCTGTGACCAACATGTCAACATGTGACTACTTGCGGCAACCGTCGTAGTATGTTTTCCATCACCCTCTGGAATATGGCACAGGTGGATGACACTCCAAAGGGTAGTCTGGTGTACTATTACAGGCCTCTATGGATGTTTATAGTGACGTATTTACAGGAAAAAGGGTCCACCTCTAACTGCAAAATCGTATGGTTCATATCGAGCTTGCTAAACGAGTGTCCACCGACCAGGTTTGCGTATAGGTCCTCCATGCGGGGCATCGTGTAATGTTCCAATCTGGAGGCCCTGTTGACCCTTAATTTATAATCCCTGTACAATCTGGCCGTCCTGTCAGGTTTGAAAACTGGGACCACCAGTGCCACCCAATCGGCAAAACATGCGGCCTGATGATCTTAAGTCCTTTGAGCCGGCTCAGTTTGGCCTCAACTTGCGCCAACAAAGCGGAAGGGACTGGGTGAGCTCTGAAATATTGCAGTTGTGCACCTGAGTCGAACTAGATTTTTGCCTTGGCCCCTTTTATTTTCCTCAGTCCAGGCTGAAAAACCTCGGGGTATTTTCCTAGCACTTTGTACAGGCTTCCGGATCCCATCGGAAAATTTGCTTCCGGACTGGATGTAAGGCACCTTAGCCAATCATGACCGAGCAGGCTGGGGGCATCTCCCTTGACCACAATATACGGGAGATGCACCGACTGATGTCCGTAAACCACCGGGGTCATATTGGTTCCTGCAATGAGCAACGGTTTGCTGGTATACATCACTAATCTTGCCTCAATGTCCCTCCAATCCAACTTTGCATTCCTGTCAAAAGTCTGCTTTCCAACAATGGAATCCGCAGCTCCTGTGCCGAGCTCCATGTCCTATGGATGCTCATTAACCTGCACAGTTATCTTAATGGGGCCACTCAGGGAGCTGTACATAATTCAGCTGCATGCACTCCTCCTCTGACTGGTCCAGGTGGAAAGTGTGAGCCCATGGCTGACGCCTACCGGGGCATCTGGATCTCTGGCTGATTTGTGTCTTGTGCTCCCTTCGGCCCCTGCATGCACACGTCCAGCAATGTCTTGGTTATCCCTCTATAGACTCCGGTACTTGGTCCAGGGCGATGTGGTGGGGGGGGGGGGGCATCATAGGGTGTTTACCTCCATTCTCTGGATCTTCTGCACTTCTCTCTTGGCGCAGTCACGGGAAAGTTAAATTTGAACGGCCTCTTGCAGGTCTAGGGACAATTCGGCTAGCTACTTCCTTTCAGTAGCCACATTATTTACTCCGCAGACCAAATGGTCACGCAGCATTTCGGAAAGGGAAGATCCGTATTCACAAAATCCGGCTATTTTTTTTCATAACCTTGTCAAAAACCCAGGTACGGACACTCCAGGAGTCCTTTCTGCCATATTGAAACAGTATCTCTGCATTATTACGGACGATTTAGGTTTGAAGTATGCCCCACTAGGGTTACCAATTGTTCAAAGGTCTTAGTGTCCTGAGCTGCATGATATGTGAGGCTTTTAATCACTCCAAAAGTAACTGCACCACAGGCAGTCAGCAATATTACTGTCTGTTGCTCATTCTCAGAGATATTGTTCGTCCTTAAAAAGTTACGTATGTGTACTACGTATTGTGTTCAATCCTCTAAGCTTGCTTCGGATACGTCCAATTTTCCAAATAAAGTCATATTGAAAAGAATTCCCAACTTGTCCAGTAGAGTAAAGGAGGTGGTGTAGCAGGGTCGACAGTAATCCAGTTGTATCCTCATCGCCAGTTTTGTAGACCACAAATGAGTCCGAACTGAGTTAGTAAAAAGAAACTTGGTTTATTATAATGCACTGGTATTTACAATGTACATCAGATCCCAGCCAGGTCTGTCCTATCAGCTCCATGCCTCGCCGACTTTATACAGAACTTAACTGTGATTAATCAAGGGCATTAACAGAGGAATTTGTATTCGGCGAGACTCAGGGGGAAACTGATTGATCCAACCCCGTAGGTTTCATGCGTGTTATAAAATTAACCATGAGAGCTGCTTCATTTACTTCACAAGAATGAGTAAATATTGACTGTTGTTTTTTTCAGGACTCCTAATAATTCAACAAATTTGCATAGTTCACCTGTGTATTTGTCATACTTAGTGCCATGGTTAGATACGTAGTGTCTCTCAATGTTGTACTGCTATGATATAGCTATTTGCTGCATGCATATCATGTAGATTTATCATTCACATTCCACTTTTCTTGAAAAACACAACACTGTCCATCAACCTTTCTTCTCTTTGATAGCACCATTTTCTCACCGTTTTAGTCCTTATCAATTTAGATGAGAGAAGGAAAAATGATGTAGTGCTGGAAAGCTAGCTAGTCTGGTTTGTTCCATTCAATTTACGCCATTGAAATCATGCACAATTTGCACCATTGAAATTCTGCGAAATATCTGTGCCCACGCCACACATCTAGTGCGCAATTCTCTGGCCTCATTGCGCTCTCTCTCAAGCGCAACGAGGCCGGTGAATAGCGGGAGAGGCCAAAAACGAGATCTGCACCAGGCGCCAAACAGTTTGCGATACAACCGGTCCCCTCCCCTTGGCGAAATTGAGATCTTGTTGTAGAGTGGCGAGAAACCAATTATCACCACTTAAGCCCCATTTCCATGGAATTAATGTGAGCCACCCCATAGCCAACGGTCTCCCGTGATTCAGCGGCCTCCCCAGCAAGTGGTCACGCTGGCACCGATTTGTATTCCTTTTGAAAAACATGAACCTGGCGGAAGGGTTTCAGCGGGGAGCCAAGTAGGTGAGTAGCCATCTTTGCTCACGGGCAACGAGCCCAGTGCATTGGACGGAGTTTGGGGGCCCTGGGCTGGGGGTGGGGGCCCTTCTGCGGTGGGCTGCCATGAGAGTGTGGGGTCGAGGCATTGGGGGCAACCGGGGGGCAACTGCTCACAGCTCCACCGTTCTAACCCTTGGAATGTGTGTCCCCTTTCTGGGTCCCTGCCCGTCTCCCCCAATGACCACCTGTAACCCCCATCGACTGCTGAGGCCTCTGGCTGCGCGGCTGAAGGCGGTTGCTGTAGGGAATTGGCAATCGTGGCTCAGTGAGCACTTCACAGATGCCGGGTGGATTCCCGCAGGTGGGCAGGCCATGTAGCATGTGAGAGTCATTGTCTTGCATCCCAATCAAACCTTGATGCCTGGACACTGTTCCTGACACTGTAGGAGGCAACAGCACACACGTAACATCCGAACACCCAGGGGATGGAACACAGCTCCGGAGACATGTCCACAGCCCGAGAGTGGGTAGGGGCCACGAGGAGGGGGCATGTGCCTGCAGAGATGGGCAAAGGGTCCGGGGTCAGCCTGCACTGCGGAAGAAAGAGACAGAGTCATCATACTGGTTGTGCAAAAAGGAGTTTAATGTGCTGTGCAATACCTCAGTCCCAGTGGAGCCGCCTCCCACCCTCCCAAACCCCAACCCCACTACCATCCCCAACCCCTACCTACACCACACGCCCTCCTAGCTCTACCACTACGTCTCAGTGTGTCTCCATCAGCTCCGGAGAACCCACTTTCAGAGGCTTAGCATCAAGCTAGGACCTAGCCCTCCGACTGTTGTCTCGCCAGGGGGTTCCTGCCTCCACCAGGCGTGCATCATCAGCGGTGTGGTACTCACCAGATTGTGCCTCCGAAGCCTGTCCACTAACATGTCCCACCGAGGTGTCTATACCTGCGCTGGTGGAGGGTGGGGATGGCAGCTGTGCCGTGACTATAACAGTTGCATCCTCGGAGTTCCCCTCGGAGTTAGGAGAGGGGGCCGCCTGGGATTGGCCGGTTCCGTCGGCTGGAGGACCTGTGGGAGAACGGATATGTGGTCAGTGGGAGGGATGGGTCAGTCAGTAAGGCAATAACAACTCACGTTTGACAGGTCCTCCGGGTGGAACCCGGTGCTTCCTCACCAATGTGGCATCCGCCAGCCTCCGCGTTGGTAACCGCCCTGTCCTTGGCCACGCTGATCACCTCCAGTGCCTACTCCTCGAAGGAGGTGAGGATTCTGATGTCCGCCATCCCACTGCCAGTCTGGGCCCTCTGATTGTGGGAGAGGTTTACCTGAAGAGACACAGAGAGGGCACCGTTAGCCACACGCATAGTTCACAGTGGTGGGAGAGGGCATTTGAAGGAGGGGTTGGGGGGGGGCAGTTGAACGGAGAAGGGGGAAGAAAGACATGGGGGAGTTGAAGGAGAAGGGGGGGTGGATGCCTCCGTTGGGGGGTGGGGGGGGGAGGTCTCGGGGGGCGGGGGGGTGGGGGAGGTCTCGGGGGGCGGGGGGGGAGGTCTCGGGGGGCGGGGGGGGGGGAACATTGGTGTCTACTCACTCGTGCTGCTTGGGGTAGGTCATTGACCTTCTTCCTGCACTGAAAACCAGTCCTCCTGGTCACACTCCGCGAGCTGACTACTGCCACCACCTCATTCCAGGCAGCACTGACTGCCTTGTGGCTCACCCTCCGGGACCCTTGGGGGAACAGGACATCCATCCTGGTCTCCACCGCCTCCAGGAGCCTCCTCAGGTCAGCATCTCCGTATCTTGGGGCCGGTCTCCTCAGCGCCATTATTGTGAGCTGGCTGCGGTTAGCTGAGCAAGTGCAGCTTAAGTGCTGCTCGACCTTGTTAGCAGGGGGGGCTGGTGAGCCAGGTCCTGGCGAATCAGCTGGCAAACCATTATTTGCGGCTAGAAGCCCGTGAGGCTTTGTGAAGTGGACCAATTAACGTTGAACAGCGTTTCTGACCTCGCTGGGCTGAGTGCCAGGAAGCTCACGGGAATTCCTGCTCCCGACCACACCTAGACATTTTGCAGGAGAATCGGGCCCCTCCTCTTGCCTCAGCAACAGAGGTGATAGCCACACCTACAGGATGAAAAATGAACTACAAGAGCCCTAAGGGGCATTATGAGAGGTGTTATGTGTGTGGTCCTCCAATAATAATAATAACAATAATCTTTATTGTCACAAGTAGGCTTACATTAACACTGCAATGAAGTTATTGTGAAATGCCCCTAGTCGCCACACTTCGGCGCCTGTTCGGGATAATTCAGAATGTCCAATTCACCTAACAGCACGTCTTGCGGATTTGTGGGAGGAAACTGGTGCACCTGGTGGAAACTCACGCAGACACGGGGAGAACGTGCAGACTCCGCACAGAACCCCGGTCCCTGGCGCTATGAAGCGACAGTGTCAACTACTGTGCTACCGTGCCACGCTCCTGCACTCCCTGGGTGCTACACTTAACTTTATGCCCCCGGCAGGTTGCCCTTGACAGCCTCAAGATTTGAGAAAGCTGTTGGGATAGGAGAATTCCCTACCTGAGGGGAACATATGGCAGGGAAGCCCTTTAATTCAAATTCCAGACTCCTACTACCCTCTGCCTAAAAAAGGTTCTTCCCCATGTCCCCTCTACACCTTCTACCACTTATCTTGAATCTATGTCCACTGTTTTGTGAGGGCCACAAAGAATCCAGCACGAGTTTCAAGGATACAAAGAAATAACATTAATTTATGGCAGCAGGCAGCAGGCAGCAGGCAGCAGGCAGCAGGCAGCAGGCAGCAGGCAGCAGGCAGCAGGCAGCAGGCAGCAGGCAGCAGGCAGCAGGCAGCAGGCAGCAGGCAGCAGGCAGCAGGCAGCAGGCAGCAGGCAGCAGGCAGCAGGCAGCAGGCAGCAGGCAGCAGGCAGCAGGCAGCAGGCAGCAGGCTCGCTTGCTGCTTACTCCTTCCTGCTGGTTCCAAACTGGCCAGCTTTATTTATACAGAGAGTCTGCTAATGACTTCTCCGCCCCCCTCATTGGGGAAGCTCATACTGCCACAGGATTGTGGGATTGTCATTAGTCCCCAGCCAATGGTAAGCAGGCAGGTTATAACACACTGGTTCTAGAATTCTCCAAGGGAAACAATTTCATCCTGTCCACCCTATCTCTTTCCCTCATTATTTTGTACACCTCAATTAAGTCACCCCTCAGCCTTCCTTTTTCCAAGGAAAATAACACAAACCTATCCAATCTCTCCTTGTAGCTACACTTTTCTAGCCCACACAGTCTGTCTCATCTGGTTTTAGTACTGGGACCACTGGCACCGCCCAGTTGGCGAAACATACTGGTTTAATGATCCCAAGGCCTTCGAACTGGCTGCATTCAGTTTTAAATTTTGCTAATAAAACGTAAGGGACCGGGTGAGCTCTGAAATACCTTGGTTGTGCTTCCGGGTCTACTTGAATTGTTGCCATGGCACCTTTTATTTTCCCCAGTGCGGGTTTGAAAAGCTCAGGGTATTTCCTTTGAACATCGTATAGGCCCCCAGATCCCATTTGGAAAAGTTGCTGCCAGTCCAGGTGTAGACGCTTAAGCCAATCGCGGCCTAGCAGGCTGGGGCCGTGCTCCTTGACTATGATCAACCGGAGTCGTACCAACAGGTGCCCATAGATTAATGGGGTCATTGTGGTTCCCACAATGGCTAAGAGCTCACCGGTGTACGTTGCTAACCTTGCCTCGGTGTCCCGCAGGTCTAACTGTTGCACCGCTGTCCTTACCCTGTTGAAAGTTTGTTTTCCAATAACTGAAACTGCGGCTCCCGTGTCTAGCTCCATGTCTAATGGATAACCATTAATTTCCATTGTTATCATGATGGGGGCCATACGGAGTGCTGCGTTGCAATTCAGCTGCACACACCCCTCTGGCTGGTCCAGGTGGAAAGTGTGAGCTCTGGGTTTGTGCTTGCCACTACTGGGGCATCGGGATTGCTGGCTACCTTGTGTCTAGAGCTCTCTACGGTCCCTGCATCCATATGCCCCACAATGCCTGGGCTCGCCCTCTACAGACTCCGGGGAGGTATCCCTTAAGGATGTTTCAGTCGACGACCAATGGACCTGACCCCTATGGTACTTGGTCCAGGGCAAGGTTTCTGATTCTGGGTGCATCCTCGGGTTTTTACCTCCATCCCCTGGATCTCTTACACTCCCAGCTCGACACTTTCACAGGAAAGCAAAATGTGTATGGCCTGCTGAAAATCTAGGCACAGTTCGACTAGCAACTTCCCTTCAGTAGCCATTTTATTTATGCCGCAGACCAGTTGGTCGCGCACCATCTTGGAAAGTGTAATTCCGTACTTGCAATATTCAGGTAGTTTTCGTAGTCTTATCAGAAACTCAGTTACAGACTCTGCCTGGGTCCTCTCTGTCATGTAAAACTGATATCTCTGCACTATAATGGATGGTTTACGGTTGAAATGTTGCGCCAGTAGGGTTTCCAGTTATTCAAAGGTTTTAGTGTTCAGAGTTGAAGGATATGTAAGGCTCTTTATCACACCATAAGTATGAGCTCCACAGGCAGTCACCAATATCACTGTCTCTCGGTTATCACCTGTGATAGAGTTCACCCAGAAAAATTAAGGGATGCGTTCACGTACTGTGTTCAATCGTCTAAGCTTAGTGGAACACATCCAATCTTTCGAACAAAGGCATTTTTGCGATAGGAAAAAAAAAATCACTCCAACCTTTAGTCCAGCAGTGGAAGGGACAACTAAGGTTTATTGCAGACCAATATATATGCAATACACTACAGATCCCAGCCAGATCTGTCCTGTCAGTCCCATACCTGGCCAACTTTATATAGATCTCAATCATAATGTCCTCGGGCTCCCCGCATCCTTAGCTCGGGAGTTCGTACACGGTGAGACTCCCGGGAGACTGAGTGCTCCAAACCCGTGGGTCTTGTGCAGGTTTTAACACACAGCAAATACCAACCCTTTAGGAACACCACTCCATACTTCCCTCCAGCTCTTCTTTCTTCGGCATTTTGTATCCTCCTTTACTGTATTTAACACATTTCATATTCCTTCATGAAAAAAGGAAAATTCTCTTTAATTTTGTTTCTTTAAAAAGGACAAAATGACTGAACTGATAACATGACCCGCAATTGACCTCATGATGGTAGTTCCAGAAGTTTCTGAGCAATTTAAACATGGATAAAGGCTAACTCATCTAACTGCTGGTATGTAACACTCCTTGCATTGTATGAACATTCCAACCAAGCCAACACAAAGGACTTGTAGACGAGGCTTTCTGCATCGGCCAGCTCTGGGCAAAGGCAGACCTACTGGAATTCCTCATTTCCAATATGTTCCCAATGGTTCCACAGTTACCTGCTCAAAACACAATAGGTTTTAACAAGGGTCGTCAGCTGGGAGGCCCGGCCCAAAGCTGCCCTGTCACATGTCCAAGACTTGAGCTGTTTGAATTGTTTTTAATTTTACAGATTTTGTGACTATCTTCATTTTTAGTTATACAGATTTTGGGGTTATCTTCATTTTGGAGTTTAACCTCAGAAGGGAAAATCAGACTCCAGGCTAGCAGGCTGCCTTCTCAAAGTCAGATGTCCAGAAAGAATCCTACAGCGTAAACTTCTCAGAATACAAGAATACTTCACTGCATTTTCAACCTGTAACCGAGTTCCCAAGACAAAGACCAGGAATTCTGCCAGACAAAGCCAGCTGAAAAAAATCTTCATTGGACTGTCATGTGAGAGTACCTTAAGAAATGGGTGTTTATCAAATAGCTGCAGTGATGTCAGTGTGGGTGGAGCTGGGCTGTCTGTCTGTATTACTTTCACTTTGGGCTGTCACTTTGGGTATAGTTTCGTTTTGCAGATTGGACGTTGCATCCAGCAAAACCAGGCGTAATTCTGATTTCTTTCTGCATGAAAGGAATGTCTTCAGATCACTTGCTAACTGCTTTCAATAGAGAATTTAAACCTGCTGTCTTTCTGTAAAAAGGGTCTTTTGTCTTATGGATGTTGCAAGAAAAGATTACGGGTTATTTATAGAATACTGTATTCTTTGGGGGGAGTATTTTAGTTGATAGCTGCTAAGATGTTTACTGTGTGTGTTTAAAAATGTTAACTGGATTCATAGAATAAACATTGTTTTTGTTTCTACATACTTTAGTTCTCTGTTGCACCACACCTGTAAAGTGAGCCCTTGTGCTCCCCATAACCAAAATCTATTTAAAGTTATGGGTCAGGTGGACTTCATTATATACTTTGGGGTTCTCTAAACCCTGGCCTGTAATAGGACATTGACGTACTTATATGGTCTGTGATCTTGCCTTGTAGCTCTTTCTTTCCTTTACTCCTCTATTTTTTGTCTGAATGCAAAAAGGGACGGACATTGCAAACTCCCCTTCCCACATTTTGTGTGTGTGTAAAATAAATGAACCCACTTATTTTGTCTCATCTCGGGTTTGCTGTGGGGTTATGAATAGAGGATTGGATCACTCCAAAATGGAAAGGTTGGGGAAAATATGCCACACTTATAAAGGGGGAAATCAAAACTCAAAAACAACATTCTGTTTACGGACTAGTGGTGCAAGGAGCAATCAGGGCTGTTTAAATTAATGCCCCACCTGCCCATAACATATTGTTATGATCATGGACCAAACCTGCTCCACCCCCCCCCCCCCCAACCACCAGACAAATAATCACCCCAGTGAAGTACAGGCAAATTACCAGGTAAACTGTGATGGTCAAAGAGGCTACACTGCACAATAAATGACAGGTGTGGCCAATATAGATACCATGGATTTCTCAGCAACAAACCTAGACATCAGTGTTCACTGTGAGTTACAAAATATCATTAAAACTCTGTCTCTATGATGAAGGATTACAAATCTTCACTCTGGCTTTAATACGGCATGGGGAGTCCACAGCAAGTTGTAGTAAAGACTATTATTTAACAGCAATATGATCTACACGAGGCCCAGTTACACGTCACCGAGACTTCTCTAAACTTTGGTCGGCTACACACTGGCCGACCACGCCAAACATATGGGCTCCACAGACTGGCAGCAAAACCTTGGCCCGGCACTTGTTCTCCATATCATTACAGGCTCCGAAGACGCTCTCTGCCCCGATTGCAGAAGTTCATATCAGGGCCAAAAACATCCAAATGCCCGAACAACAGCAAGGTAAATCAACAAACTCCGGAGCGACCGGAGAATTGGCGCAGTCACATGCGGTCAACCCGGCGCTGGTCGGTGGCCGTTGAAAGAGGCCCCCGTGGCGATCCTGCGCCGGCAACTGGCAGAGTTCCCGCCAGCGTGCTTCTAACATGGTTCCACCCGACGGGAGCTCGGAGTCATGGCTGCGGTGGGCGTCCTGGTGGGGGGCGAGGGGATCCGTCACCAGAGGGGGCCTCCACGACGTCAGGCCCGTGATCGGGGGGGGCCACCGATCGGCGGGCGCGAGCGATCTGGGGGAGCCTACTTCTTCAGCGCCGGTCCTCTTGTGGGTCCACCATGTCTCGCGGGGCCGCCGCCGCAAGCCGCAAGCCGGCGCGGACCTGCGGCCAGATGTGCAGGGCCCCATATCGGCAGCCGGAGCTGCGTGGAGCATTCTGGGGCCCTGCAAGCCCCCTTAAAACCGGAGAATCACCCCGGACTTTCTGGAAAAATGTCCGGAGTGATTCACGCCCGTTTTCTCGCGGGCGTGGGTACATAGCCCCATTATTGGAGAATCCCGCCCCATACTTTAGTCCCCACAAAATGTTGTCAGGGAGGTGGTTCAGCCGGAAAGATTGCGTGTCGGCAGCTCCAATTTTACCCTCATTGCCGGTTTAATAAGGCACTGGGAGTCCACAGCAAGTTGTAGTAAAGACATTTATTTAACAACAATATGATTTTCATGAGGCCCGGTTGCACCTCACCAGGTCCTCTCGCCTTTTTGATCGGCTACACATTTGCCAACTTTTTGTACTAGTGCTGGTAAGCTACCCTGCCCATAGCGGGGGAGCTTGCAGTTCCGATACGCACAGGGAAACAATCATCCCCAGCTGGATATGGTTTATTACATGGCCTTTCAAAAATCTAGCCTCAGAATTCTTTTCAGAACTCACTCCAACTTAGACTGCCTCAATGACAGCTCATCTCCCAGGGTTTCAATCTTGCCATTAAAGATTGCCTTCTCAAAAGAACAAAGAACAAAGAATAAAGAAAAGTACAGCACAGGAACAGGCCCGTCAACCCTCCAAGCCCGTGCCGACCATGCTGCCCGACTAAACTACAATCTTCGACACTTCCTGGGTCCGTATCCCTCTATTCCCATCCTATTCATGTATTTGTCAAGATGCCCCTTAAATGTCACTATCGTCCCTGCTTCCACCACCTCCTCCGGCAGCGAGTTCCAGGCACCCACTACCCTCTGTGTAAAAAACTTGCCTCGTACATCTACTCTAAACCTTGCTCCTCGCACCGTAAACCTATGCCCCCTAGTAATTGACCCCTCTACCCTGGGGAAAAGCCTCTGACTATCCACTCTGTCTATGCCCCTCATAATTTTGTAGACCTCTATCAGGTCTCCCCTCAACCTCCTTCGTTCCAGTGAGAACAAACCGAGTTTATTCAACCGCTCCTCATAGCTAATGCCCTCCATACCAGGCAACATCCTGGTAAATCTCTTCTGCACCCTCTCTAAAGCCTCCACATCCTTCTGGTAGTGTGGTGACCAGAATTGAACACTGTAGTCCAAGTGTGGCCTAACTAAGGTTCTATACAGCTGCAACATGACTTGCCAATTCTTATACTCAATGCCCCGGCCAATGAAGGCAAGCATGCCGTATGCCTTCTTGACTACCTTCTCCACCTGTGTTGCCCCTTTCAGTGACCTGTGGACCTGTACGCCTAGATCTCTCTGACTTTCAATACTATTGAGGGTTCTACCATTCACTGTATATTCCCTACCTGCATTAGACCTTCCAAAATGCATTACCTCACATTTGTCTTGATTAAACTCCATCTGCCATCTCTCTGCCCAAGTCTCCAAACAATCTAAATCCTGCTGTATCCTCTGACAGTCCTCATCGCTATCTGCAATTCCACCAACCTTTGTGTCGTCTGCAAACTTACTAATCAGACCAGTTACATTTTCCTCCAAATCATTTATATACACTACGAACAGCAAAGGTCCCAGCACTGATCCCTGCGAACACCACTAGTCACAGTCCTCCAATTAGAAAAGCACCCTTCCATTGCTACTCACTGCCTTTTATGACCTAGCCAGTTCTGTATCCACCTTGCAAGCTCACCCCTGACCCCGTGTGACTTCACCTTTTGTACCAGTCTACCATGAAGGACCTTGTCAAAGGCCTTACTGAAGTCAATAGAGACAACATCCACCACTCTATCTGCATCAATCATCTTTGTGACCTCTTCGAAAAACTCTATCAAGTTAGTGAGACACGACCTCCCCTTCACAAAACCATGCTGCCTCTCACTAATACGTCCATTTGCTTCCAAATGGGAGTAGATCCTGTCTCCATAAGACCATAACACATAGGAGCGGAAGTATGGCCATTCGGCCCATCGAGTCCACTCCACCATTCAATCATGGCTGATTTCAACTCCATTTACCCGCTCTCTCTCCATAGCCCTCAATTCCTCGAGAGATCAAGAATTTATCAACTTCTGTCTTAAAGACACTCAACGTCCCGGCCTCCACCGCCCTCTGTGGCAATGAATTCCACAAACCCACCACTCTCTAGCTGAAGAAATTTCTCCTCATCTCTGTTCTAAAGTGACTCCCTTTTATTCTAAGGCTGTGCCCCCGGGTCCTAGTCTCCCCTGCTAATGGAAACAACTTCCCTACGTCCACCCTATCTAAGCCATTCATTATCTTGTAAGTTTCTATTAGATCTCCCCTCAACCTCCTAAACTCCAATGAATATAATCCCAGGATCCTCAGACGTTCATCGTATGTTAGGCCTACCATTCCTGGGATCATCCGTGTGAATCTCCGCTGGACCCGCTCCAGTGCCTGTATGTCCTTCCTGAGGTGTGGGGCCCAAAATTGCTCACAGTATTCTAAATGGGGCCTAACTAATGCTTTATAAAGCTTCAGAAGTACATCCCTGATTTTATATTCCAAGCCTCTTGAGATAAATGACAACATTGCATTTGCTTTCTTAATTACGGACTCAACCTGCAAGTTTACCTTTAGAGAATCCTGGACTAGGACTCCCAAGTCCCTTTGCACTTCAGCATTATGAATTTTGTCACCGTTTAGAAAATAGTCCATGCCTCTATTCTTTTTTCCAAAGTGCAAGACCTCTCACTTGCCCACATTGAATTTCATCAGCCATTTCTTGGACCACTCTCCTAAACTGTCTAAATCTTTCTGCAGCCTCCCCACCTCCTCCATACTACCTGCCCCTCAACCTATCTTTGTATCATCAGCAAACTTAGCCAGAATGCCTCGAAGAATTCTCTCCAGTAATTTCCCTACCACTGACGTAAGGCTCACCGGCCTGTAGTTCCCTGGATTATCCTTGCTACACTTCTTAAACAGAGGAACAACATTGGCTATTCTCCAGTCCTCCGGGACATCACCTGAAGACAGTGAGGATCCAAAGATTTCTGTCAAGGCCTCAGCAATTTCCTCTCTAGCCTCCTTCAGTATTCAGGGGTAGATCCCATCATGCCCTGGGGACTTATCTACCTTAATATTTTTCAAGACGCCCAACACCTCGTCTTTTTGGATCTCAATGTGACCCAGGCTATCTACACACCCTTCTCCAGACTCAACATCCACCAATTCCTTCTCTTTGGTGAATACTGATGCAAAGTATTCATTTAGTACCTCGCCCATTTCCTCTGGCTCCACACGTAGATTCCCTTGCCTATCCTTCAGTGGGCCAACCCTTTCCCTGGCTACCCTCTTGCTTTTTATGTACGTGCAAAAAGCCTTGGGATTTTCCTTAACCCTATTTGCCAATGCCTTTTCGTGACCCCTTCAAGCCCTCCTGACTCCTTGCTTAAGTTCCTTCCTACTTTCCTTATATTCCACACAGGCTTTGTTTGTTCCCAGCCTTCCAGTCCTGACAAATGCCTCCTTTTTCTTTTTGACGAGGCCTACAATAACTCTCGTTATCCAAGGTTCCCGAAATTTTCCGTATTTATCCTTCTTCCGCACAGGAACATGCCAGTCCTAAATTCCTTTCAACTGACACTTGAAAGCCTCCCACATGTCAGATGTTGATTTACCCTCAAACATCCGCCCCCAATCTAGGTTCTTCAGTTCCCGCCTAATATTGTTATAATTAGCCTTCCCCCAATTTAGCACATTCACCCTAGGACCACTCTTATCCTTGTCCACCAGCACTTTAAAACTTACTGAATTGTGGTCACTGTTCCCAAAATGTTCCCCTACTGAAACTTCTACCACCTGGCCGGGCACATTTTCCAATACCAGGTCCAGTACAGCCCCTTCCCTAGTTGGACTGTCTACATATTGTTTTAAGAAGCCCACCTGGATGCTGCTTACAAACTCTGCACCATCTAAGCCCCTGGCACTAAGTGAGTCCCAGTCAATATTGGGGAAGTTGAAGTCTCCCATCACCACAACCCTGTTGTTTTTACTCTTTTCCAAAATCTGTCTACCTATCTGCTCCTCTATCTCCCGCTGGCTGTTGGGAGGCCTGTAGGAAACCCCCAACATTGTGACTGCACCCTTCTTATTCCTGATCTCTACCCATATAGCCTCACTGCCCTCTGAGGTGTCCTCCTGGATTCCTAAGCCTGCACTCTAGCAGCGACTCACAGACACAACTCCAGCTCTTCACCCATGCTGAGCAGAACACTGGGTTACCTTTGCCCCAGTGAGCCTGCAGTACAGAGTCACTAACCTTCCCCTGCCCTCTCAGCTCTCCAGTGTTCTCCCGAGCCCTCACTACTTGAGCCTATCGACTGCAGCACTTGTTGGAGCCCCTCTCTTTGCTCCTCTACCCAGTGATTTCTCTCCATATTGGTTCCTTCCAGTCTTCTCCCAATAGTCGCCTCTCTGGTCCTCTACCAGAGTTCCATTTATCTCTCTGGAACCTCTCCCTGTCCCATCTCCCTGGATTCCTCTCATTATGGCGCCCCAATCCTGGGTCCTGGGATCTGGGTTTTGCATTGTTCTTTCCCATGCAGGCACACTGGGCACTAGGCCCCAGCCCAAAAATCTCCCATTGTTGAATTGTGCAAGTGCAGCCCCCTCCCGATTTGGGAAATCCCTGGGCCATGTTGGGCTTTGTAGTTCCTGACCTCCACTCAGAAATCATGCATGTCCTATTTATCGATAACTTGCTCCTCCAGATTTGTACACTAAGGGAAAGTTCTGTATAATGAAAAACCTGAACCTGTTCCACATCCGGTAACCCAACCCTCTGCCATATGCCCCCCACCCCCCCACCCCACCCTTTACATAGAATTTACAGTGCAGAAGGAGGCCATTCGGCCCATCGAGCCCGCACCGGCTCTTGGAAAGAGCACCCCGCACAAGGTCAACACCTCCGCCCTATCCCCAGTAACGCAGTAACCCCACCCAACACTAAGGGCAATTTTGGACACTAAGGGCAATCCACCTAGGTAGCCCATCCAGGACAACACCCACATTAGCCCCTACTGGGGTGCCAGGCAGAGGCCGTGGAGCATACCGCTGGCAAGGGCAGCGGCAGAGGCCCCCACGGTGCCGGCCACCGACGGGGCTGGGGGTACGGAGATGGGGTGGGGGAGGGGCATGGGGCGGAGCCCGTAGTGCCAACCAGGTCAAACGTGTAGTCCATTGGGCCTGGTTGGGCATGGGCGCATGGACCATGCTAACATATTGCCCTTTCACCCCTTGCAAACAATGGAAATTGGAATTCAACCAGCAATGGTGGCCTTCCTGCTGGTCGCCTCATCCCTGGGGGATGCCCTGCAGCTGTACGAGCTGGCACTGCTCGAGGATGAGGAAGATGCTGCAGCGGAGCGTGCTGCATTCTCCACAACATCGCACAGCAGAGGGGCGATGTGTTGGAGGAGGAGGAGGAATGCCAGGCCTTGTCCGATGAGGAGGATGTGGGGGAGGGAGCGATGGGAATGACATGGAGCCCAGGCAGGCATGGGAGACCGCATGACATGTGCGGCAGGACTAATGCGCATGTGACGCTCTGATCACCTCCAGGTTCACCAACTAGAGGTGGGGAGGGGGGGGTGGGGCAGGGGCACGGACACTGCCCCCCCCCCTCCCAGGCTCCCGGCATGCAAGCTGGCTATTCCATCACACTGTCCCATCGGATCCCTGAGGTGACGGTGGTGGGGATGGTCGGGAGATGGGGAGCACAAGCCACCCACAACATCCCCCCATTCCTTCCCCACACCCCCACTCTGGCCAGCCCAGACCAGCCCACCCCTCACACCCTTCTGATAGAGCACCAAGGCAGGTTGGAACAGTGGTAACCCTTGTTTAATGTGAACAAACACATACAGATATGTGTCCTAGCCCCTATAACTAAACTGTGCCCTGCACCCATGTATCACAGAAGTTGTATTGGGTGATGTCTGTCATTTGGTTTCAGGGGGGTATGTGTTTGGCCACAGTTGGCCTGTTGGTTTACAGACTGTGTACTTATAGAGAAAAATATAGTATAAGATATATCCTGTCACTTGTGTTATTCTTAAAAATCTGTGTACATATGTGAAGATATAGGTGCAAAGAAGTATTGTGTTATAATCAATCTTTGGTGGTTAATAAATGTTTTATTGTTTTGTAAAGAGTGAATTGGCAGTACTGTGATTATGTTCATCCACTTTTCTAAAGAACAAATCAAATTTATGATCCAATCAGCTCGGGTTCCTCTCTGGGACCTTCCTGCCCAGTAATAACATCAGCTGGGATTGTAACATCGGCACTAGTTGTAGGATGCTCTGGAGCCCAGAGATTACAGCCGTGATGGAATAGTGTAATAGTGTAATGGCTCCCTTTTGTGGTCACTAGTGAATGGATGTATACAGCCAAAACCAGAATATACTAGTGTTCAGTTGGGCACATGACTTTCCATGTGGAGCATATCTCTTTTCTATCTTGCACAGTCTGGCATTGTGATAGGATTGTGGATGCTGCAAGACAAACCAATTTGGGTTGCTAGAGGAACTGTGAATTTTTGTTTGCTGAGAAATATTTTTTTAATCACCGTCTCAATGGAAATATTGATTGTACACATGGGTGAACCGACTCCGAACTGAACAGCTTGTTCTGCATATGGTAAAAGGTGCAACAAATGTGGGAAATGGAATCACTTAGCTGAGTTCTGCAGGTAGAAACCACGGTAGCCCTCCTCTGCCATCAGCAACATGGCAGCTGGTCGGTCCCCAGGGGTTGGTGCATCAGTAAGGTGAATGAATGGGAGCTCAGCCAAAGTTACAGAGCCTCTATTACGAGAGTATCAACACCGTCACAGAAAAGGGTGAGATCTTTGCCATAATTTCCAGTAATGCAAGACAGAAGGTAAAGATTGACACTGGAACAAAGTGCATTATCCAGCCAAATGTTATGGGAACTGGACCCATATGCAGCACCAGACCCCAGCACCCAGGCAGACTTTGTAGCTTACGGCGGACAAACCATTCACACTGAAGATGTAGCTGTCCTCCACTGCACACAGGGAAATTTCAAGTTTCATGTAATTGACCAGAATGTAAAGCCACTACTAGGTCTTTGGCCAGCATTACATTGGGAGTCAATCAACTTGGTCTAGACATGCATGCTCTACAACTCCAGGCCCAAAGATGACCTCTTCAACAGTGTCATCATTGGTAGGCTTCCAGTTGCATATCAGATGAGACTAGGTGATTCGGTACCACCGTAAGTCTGTGCTCAGGGACGAGCACCAGTAGGCATGAAGCACAAAGTCGTTCATGAATTGTACTAGATGACAGCACTAGGTGTCATAACTCTTATAGACGAGGCCGTAGAATGGGTTTCAGCAATGGTGGCCGCAGTAAAAAAAATAGCACAGTCAGGATATGCATTGACCCAGTGCACTTGAACAAAGCGCTGCTCAGGCCTCATCGCCCTCTGAAGTCAGTGGAATAGGAGATAGCAGACATGCCAAATGCTAAAGTGTTCAGTATTCTCGATGCGAAATGCAGGTTCTGGCAGATCCCATTAGATAAGGAATCTTTGAGACTAATCACATACTTGTCTCCGATAGGCATATGCTCAATGGGATCTCCACTGGTAGTGAGGTTTTCCAGTGGTGCGTGGAGCAACTCTTTGCCGGCAACCTTGCAAAATCATTGTTGATGACATCCTTGTTTGGTGTCGTACAATGCAAGAACATTATTCACATCCTCGCCTCGTCCTTAACAGAATCAGGACCATACAGCTGAAGCCTAACCCTGTGAAATGCGGATTCGGGGTCAACCACATTCGTTACGTGGACCATTTACTCACAACTGATGTAAGACCTGATTCAGACAAAGCAATGGCTATATGACAGATGACCATTCCTGTAGACAAGCACAGTTTACAGTGCATTCTTGGTGTGACATATTGGGCTGAATTCTCCGATTCTGGGGCTATGGCCCCACGCTGACGTGGCGATGGTGGCATTATATGCCAGGAAAACCGGCGCAAAACGGCCACCGATTCCCCATATTGCTGGGGGCTAGCAGACAGCAGCATATAGCACCCGGCTCTAGCTGCCGATATGCCCCGGAGAATTGCCGGGTCCGTGGCCGCGCATACGCATGGCGGCGGCCTGCAGCGGCCGTGCCGTGCTTAATGGCGGAGGCCGTTTGTGGACCCGGCCTGTGAAATAGTCCCCCACTTCGGCCGGCTCGCGCACCCCATCACAGCGCCCCAGCCCCGAATAATGTACCCCCTACCCGTGAGTACGCCGCTTTGGAGGGGGAAGGGCATCGCGAAAGCAGCGCCGCCCTCGATTCATTCAGGAAATGTGATTCTCCGGCCGTTCGCCGAATGCGATTTTGGCGTTGCCGATTGGGGCTGGTTTAGCTCAGTGGGCTAAACAGCTGGCCTGTAAATTAGAACAAGGCCAGCAGCGCGGCTTCAATTCCTGTTCTGACCTCCCTGAACAGGCGCCAGAATGTGGCGATCTAGGGGCTTTTCACAGTAACTTCATTGAAGCCTACTTGTGACAATAAGCGATTATTATTATTACCAGAGAACCCAGCCCATTATCTTTCTAAGTTTATCCTGTGTTATAGTGACAGCACTAGATCTCTTTATCAACTTCTCCAACAAAACATCGAATGGTGCTCGCAAGAGCACCACATAATGGTCTTCAACAGATTCAAACAGGCAATCGCAGCCCCACTGGCGATACAATACTTTGACGTTTGAGCACCTCACTCGCCCGTGGCACTGGTAGCAATCCTGAGATAACTACCTTTCAGGTCTGACTTCTTAACTTTCTTCCTAACTCCCTATATTCTGCTTTTAGGACCTCATCCCTTTTTTTTACCATAATCTTTTGTACCATTGTGTACCACGACCACGGATTGTTCACCCTCCCGCTCCAGAATGTCCTGTATCCACTTTGAGACATCCTTGACCTTAGCACCAGGGAGGCAACATACCATCCTGGAGTCTCGTTTGCGGCCACAGAAACCCCTATCTATTCCCCTTACAGTCGAATCCCCTATAACTATTGCATTCTCACACTTTTTACTCCTCCCCTCTGTAGCAGAACCAACCGTGATGCAACGAATTTGGCTGTTGCTGATTTCCCCTGAGTGGTCATTCTTTTTTACAGTATCCAAAGCGGTATATCTGTTTTGCAGCGGAATGGTCAAAGGAGATTCCTGCACTGCCTGCTTAGCTCTGCCTGGTGGTCACCCATTCCCTTCCTGCCTGTGAAGTCTGAACCTGCGGTTTGGCCACCTCTCTATACGTGCTATCCACAATAATCTCCGCCCCACAGATGCTCCACAGTGTCCCCAACGCCGCTCCAGTTCTGAAACCTGGGCTTCCAGCAGCTGTAGCTTGATGCTAAAGCTGTGATGTTACAATCTTAGCATCGTCTACAAATGTGGCAAGTAGCAGCATTTGGCTGATGCCCTCTCCAGAGCCTTCGTACTCACTACAGACCAGGCAGATTGTGAGGAAGACATCGACATTATTGGCATAGAGGTGCTGTCCTCTCATTGAATTCAGGAATTCAAAGACACCTTACAGGGGGACACCGCTTGAAGAGAATTGCACAATGTCATCATGGGGGACTGGCCTGAGTCCTCAGGGAAGCTTCCCTACAAGCTCCGCACATTCTTCGCTATCAGAGATGAACTGACTAGAATGGACTAATACTGCATGGCCAGTGATTCGTTATCGTGGCTGTTCTTCAGAGGTACTACACCCAACAACATCACTAGGGGCAGCCCAAGTTGGAAACAACCAGATATAGGGTCAGGGAATCACTGTACAATCCCCCCATGTATACAGACATGGAAAGGGGAGCTTCCAGATGTGCACCATGGAATGCACCAAGCCACATCAAGCAAAAGAACTGCAGCATTTACATGAGGTCCCGGACCCCCCATGGTCATTCACAGCAGCTGGCATGTTTGAATGGAATGGTAAACAACATTTAGTCTTAGTTGAATTGAATTCCGGGTGGTATGAACTTGACTACCTGCCAAACATGATGAGCAACACAGTCATTATCAAGCTCAAGAGACACTTTGCCACACATGGCATCCCGCAGAGACTCATGACAAATAATGCTCGCCAATTCATCTCCACTGAATTTTATAACTTTGTACGCACGTGGTACTTTGAGCATACCATAAGCAGCCCCCTATACCCACAGTCAAATGATCTAGTGGAATGGGTGGTTAACTCAGCCAAGCATCTTCTAGAGAAATGTGCACGGGATCACACAGGTTACTATACTGCACTCCTCAGCTTGGGAAATGTACCATGACAGGGCCTGCACTCATCAGCACGACTCTTTTCCAAGCACACAGGGACCACGGTTCCTACTGCTAAAGCTTTGCTGCAGCCCAACGTGAATGATGCCCTCCTGCAACGCAGATTGAGAAACAAAATGCACTACGATCAAGATGCCCATAGACCTGGCCCTTCAACACGTGGCCATGACCAGTTGGGGGGGGGGGGGGGGGGGGGTGCACAGCCTTGCCCTGCAGCCAAACAGTTATGTGGTAGCATGAGACAGTGTCCATTTGTATGTAACTGCTGTCACCTCCTACAGGCATTGGAACCAGCGCCAACAGATGACACAGCAATTCATGTATTCAGCCTGTCGCTTGGGGCCTCCTACACTAGGGGACATTATTGACTGAGACCCTTGCTTCAGTCAATTGGTGGACATAAATTCTTTAACTTTGAATCAGGTCACTTCTTTATTGAACTCAATATAAAATCCAGGTCACGCTGGCTTCTAGTCATATGCTCACAGGTCAACATTAATCAATCAATGTCTTACTGGTCACGAATGTTTAAAGAGTCGTGACTCACTCAGGGGTCGTATTTCTCCTCAGGGACAACACACAGGGGCCACTGTCTCTGATCTTCGGGTAAACGTTCTCCAAGGCGGCCTTCAGGACGCGCGACAACGCAGAATCACCGAGCAGAAACATATAGCCAAGTTCTGCACACATGAGTACGGCCTCAACCGGGACATTGGATTCATGTCGCATTACATTTACCCTCCACCATCTGGCCTGGGCTTGCGAAATCCTACCAACTGTCCTGGCTTGAGACAATTCACACCTCGCTAACCTGGGAATACCCCTCTCTCTGGATCAGTAAAGACTTAATTACCTGTAAATGCTCGCATTTTGAGTATCATCTTGCATCTTTGACTTTGTCTATATATGTTTCTTGAACCTACCTCTTCATTCACCTGAGGAAGGAGCAGTGCTCCAAAAGCTAGTGATTTGAAACAAACCTGTTGGACTTTGACCTGCTGTTGTAAGACTTCTTACTGTGCTCACCCCAGTCCCAACACCGGCATCTCCACATCATGTCTGTCCAAGGCATAGCAACAGCCATTATCCAGTCAGCTCCTGCGCTCAGTGTCTGACTGCACATCCTGTTCTTCACTGCAGACCCCACTGCTTCTGCAGATACCATTAGGCTTTGCTGGTGTCTTTACTTTGCTGGTGCCTTTATGAATACCCATCAGGCTATAGAGTCTCTTTTAACTTGGCCATATTTGGTGAATTGAACATTCTGAATTCTCCCTCTGTGTACCCGAACAGGTGCCGGAATGTGGCGACTAGGGGCTTTTCACAATAACTTCATTGCAGTGTTAATGTAAGTCTACTTGTGACAATAAAGATTATTATATTAAATTAATATTTCCCAGTAGGCTTCAGGCCAGGACTACAACATGCAGACTACTCCAGAGGCCAATGCAGAGAGCCCTGCACTTACAGACCACGCTGACGGAGCATTCCGGCTCACCCACACTAAGGACACCAGCCAGAGAAAGACTACAACATCACCAACCAGCATAACCATTCGTTCAGGGTGCCTGGGCAAATGAAGCACGAGATTCCAGGACTTTATTACCAGTTATCCTAGAACTGGTTTTCGAATTTCAGTTTTCTACAGCAAAAGGCGGGCAGTTACAACAGCTTAATCCATGCCTCACTGTATATGTACTTGGTTATACATTGTTATCTCATTTAACTTGTATGTTACACAATGGTCTGAACATTGTGCACACTGTCACATCTCATGCAACTGGGTTTTTCACCTAAACATGGATAATGCAGACCAAGTGGTCACGTGAGAACTTGTAAAAAAAAAATGTTATTCGAAGTTTTTCACAGATTATCACAACAGAAAAATAGAGACCCCCCCCCCCCACTTTACACAAATAATAAAACAACAAGAACACAAGTGCATAAATAAACAAATAAATGTTACACAGTAAACGATAGTGCATCCCCTACCAGAAACGAACTTCCCCCCCCACCCTCCCGGGTTGCTGCTGCTGACCATCTCCTAACGCACCGCCAGGAAGTCTAGGAACTGCTGCCACCGCCTGAAGAACCCTTGCAAAGATCTCCTTAAAGCAAATTTCACCTTCTCCAATTTAATAAACCCTGCCATGTCGTTAATCCAGGATTCCACGCTTGGGGGCCTCGCATCCTTCCACTGAAGCAGAATCCTTCGCCGGGCTACCAGGGACGCAAAGGCCAGAATACCGGCCTCTTTCGCCTCCTGCACTCCCGGCTCATCCGACACCCCAAATATTGCGAGCCCTCAGCCAGGCCTAACCCTGGAATTCACTACCCTTGACACGGTCCTCGCTACGCCCCTCCAGAACTCCTCCAACGCTGGACATGCCCAGAACATGTGGGTGTGGTTTGCTGGGCTTCCTGAACACCTCGCACATCTGTCCTCACTCCCAAAAAAACCGCTGAGCCTTGCCCTGGTCATGTGCACCCTGTGCAGCACCTTAAATTGTATCAAGCTGAGCCTCGCGCAAGAGGAGGAAGAGTTTACCCTTCCCAGGGCATACACTCGTCGATCTCCTCCCCATAGATCCTCTTCCCACTTACTTTTTAACTCCTCCGCCGGGGCCTCCTCCTCCTCCTGCATCACCTGATAAGTTGCCAAGATCCTACCCTCTCCAACCCACACCCCCGAAAGCACCCTGTCCTGGACCCTACGCGCCGGCAGCAGCGGAAACTCCACCACCTGTCGCCTAACGAAAGCCCTTACCTGCATATATCTGAAAGCATTTCCGGGGGGGGAGCCCGAATTTCTCCTCCAGCTCCCCAAGGCTCGCAAACTTCCCGTCTATAAACAGGTCCCCTATCCTCCTAATACCTGCCCTGTGCCAACTCAAGAACCCCCCATCCATATTGCCCGGCACAAACCGATGGTTCTCCCGTATCGGGGACCACACCGAAGCCCCACCTCCCCCTTGTGTGGCGTCTCCATTGCCCCCAGATTATGAGGGTCGCCGCTACCACCGGGCTCGAGGTGTACCTCATCGGAGGAAGCGGCAGCGGTGCCGTCACCACCACCCCCAGACTCGTGCCCACACAGAACGCCATCTCCAACCTCTTCCACGCCGCCCCCTCCCTCTCCATTACCCACTTACGTATCATCGCCACGTTGGCAGCCCAATAGTACCCACATAAGTTTGGAAATGCTAACCCCCCCCGTCCCTGCTCCGTTCCAAGAACACCCTTCTCACCCTCGGGGTCTTCTTCACCCATACAAACCCCATAATACTCCTGTTAACCCACTTAAAGAAGGCCTTAGGGATCAGGATGGGGAGGCACTGAAACAAAAACAAAAACCTCAGGAGCACCATCATTTAAAAAAAAAAATGTTTATTAAGAATTTTTTAACAACATTTTCAACCATACAAACAAAACCCCCCCCGTAACAAAAATAAAAGAAAACTCGCATAACAAGACATAAACATGGCAAATCAATATGATACAGAACTTTGTACATTGGATTCCTCCCGTACACATCAGTTTTCCGAATCATTTATGTATTTTCTTGCTCAGATGCCCCCCAGAAAAACCCCCTTCCCCGTCCCTCCCTCTCCCCCCCCCAAGAGAGATGTCCCCCCCTCCTCTCCACCCCCCTCCCCCTCCCCCCCTGGGTTGCTGCTGCTGTCGACCAAACTTCATCTAACGCTCCGCGAGATAGTCTAGGAACGGTTGCCACCGCCTGGGGAACCCCTGCACAGACCCTCTCAGGGCAAACTTTATCCTCGCCAGCTTGATGAACCTTGCCATGTCATTTATCCAGGCTTCCACACTGGGGGGCTTCGCGTCTTTCCACAATAGCAAGATCCTCCGCCGGGCTACCAGGGACGCAAAGGCCAGAATACCGGCCTCTTTCGCCTCCTGCACTCCCGGCTCGTCCGCTACTCCAAATAATGCTAATCCCCAACTTGGCTTGACTTGGACTTTCACCGCCTTCGATACTGTTCTCGCAACTCCCCTCCAGAACCCATCCAGTGCCGGGCACGGCCAAAACATATGGGCATGGTTCGCCGGGCTTCCTGAGCACCTCCCACATCTGTCCTCCACCCCAAAAAACCTACTCAGCCTCGCCCCCGTCATATGCGCTCTGTGAACAACCTTAAATTGTATCAGGCTAAGCCTGGTACACGAGGAAGAGGAATTAACCCTACTTAAGGCATCAGCCCACAGACCCTCCTCAATCTCCTCCCCCAGCTCCTCTTCCCATTTACCCTTCAGCTCCTCTACCAAAGCCTCCCCCTCTTCTTTCATCTCCTGGTATATCGCTGACACCTTGCCCTCTCCGTCCCATACGCCCGAAATCACCCTGTCTTGAATCCCATGCCGGGAGCAGCGGGAATTCCCTCACCTGCCGCCTCACAAACGCCCTCACTTGCATGTACCTGAAAGCGTTTCCCGGGGGTAGTCCAAACTTCTCCTCCAGCGCCCCTAAGCTCGCAAACGTCCCATCGATGAACAGGTCCCCCCATTCTTCTAATCCCTGCCCGATGTCAGCTCTGAAACCCCCCGTCCATCCTTCCTGGGACAAACCGATGGTTATCTCTTATCGGGGACCACACCGAGGCTCCCATCGCACCCTTGTGCCGTCTCCACTGCCCCCAGATCTTTAGCGTTGCCGCCACCACCGGACTCGTGGTGCACCTTGTCGGTGAGAGCGGCAACGGTGCCGTCACCAGTGCCCCCAGGCTCGTTCCTATGCAGGACGCCATCTCCAACCTCTTCCATGCCGCCCCCTCTCCCTCCATCACCCACTTACGGATCATCGCCTCGTTGGCTGCCCAGTAGTAGCCACCCAGATTCGGCAACGCCAGCCCTCCTTTATCTCTACTACGCTCCAGGAACCCCCTCCGTACCCTCGGGGTCTTACTCGCCCACACAAAACCCAGAATGCTCCTGCCTACCCTCTTAAAAAAGGCCTTGGTGATCACAATTGGAAGGCATTAGAATACACCATTTTAATCGACTGTACCCTGCCCGCTAGCGAGAGTGGTAACATGTCCCACCGTTTAAAGTCCTCCTCCATCTGCTCCACCAGCCGCGTCAAATTAAGTTTGTGCAGGGGCCCCCAGCTCCTAGATACCTGGATCCCCAAGTATCGAAAGCTCCTTTCCGCCCTCCTCAACGGTAGGTCGTCTATCCCTCTTCCCTGATCCCCCGGATGCACCACAAAGAGCTCACTCTTCCCTACATTGAGCTTGTAGCCCGAGAAGTCCCCAAACTCCCTTAGGATCTGCATGACCTCTACCATCCCCTCCACTGGGTCCGCCACATACAGCAACAGGTCGTCTGCATACAGCGACACTCGATGCTCCTCTCCCCCTCGAACCACCCCCCTCCATTTCCCAGACTCCCTTAATGCCATGGCCAAAGGTTCGATTGCTAATGCAAACAACAGGGGGACAGGGGGCAACCCTGCCTCGTCCCTCGATACAGCCGGAAATACTCCGACCTCCGCCGATTCGTAATCACACTCGCCATCGGGGCTCTATATAGGAGCTTAACCCAGCTAATAAACCCTCCCCCGAACCCAAACCTCCGCAACACTTCCCAGAGATACTCCCACTCTACTCGGTCAAAGGCCTTCTCCGCGTCCATAGCTGCCACTATCTCCGCCTCTCCCTCCACCGATGGCATCATAATCACATTCAGCAGCCTCCGCACATTGGAATTTAGCTGCCTGCCCTTTACAAATCCCGTCTGGTCCTCGTGAATCACTCCCGGGACACAGTCCTCAATCCTCGTAGCCAACACCTTTGTCAGCAACTTAGCATCTCCGTTGAGGAGCGAGATCGGCCTATACTACCCGCATTGCAGTGGGTCCTTATCCCGCTTCAGGATCAAAGAGATCGTCACCTCCGACATTGTCGGGGGCAGGGTCCCCCCCTCCCTTGCCTCATTGAAAGTCCTTACCAGCAACGGGGCTAACAGGTCTACATACTTCCCATAGAACTCCACCGGGAACCCATCCGGCCCCGGGGCCGTCCCTGCCTGCATGCTCCCCAGTCCTTTAACCAGCCCCTCCACCCCGATTGGTGCCCCAAAACCAGCCACCTCCCGCTCCTCCACCCTCGGGAACCTCAGTTGGTCCAAGAATCGTCGCATCCCCTTTTTTCCCCCTGGGGGCTGGGACCTATACAGCTCCTCGTAGAAGGCCTTGAATGTCTCATTCACTTTCACCGCACTCCGCACCGTAGTTCCCCTTCCATCCTTGACTCCACCTATTTCCCTCGCTGCCATCCTCTGGGAGCACCGTCATTTTAACCGATTGCACCCTCCCCGCCAGGGAGAGCGGCAGCATATCCCACCTTTTGAACTCCTCCTCCATTTGCTCCACCAGCCTCGTTAAGTTGAGCTTATGCAGGGCCCCCCAGCTCCTAGCCACCTGAACCCCCAGGTGTCTAAAACTTCTTTCTGCCCTTTTTAGCGGAAGTTCACCAATTCCCCTTTCCTGGTCTCCCGGGTGCACCACGAACAGCTCGCTCTTCCCCATGTTGAGTTTAAACCCGGAGAAATCCCCAAACTCCCTAAGGATCCGCATCACCTCCGGCATTCCCCACACCGAGTCCGCCACATACAATAGCAGATCGTCCGCATACAACGATACCCGGTGTTCCTCCCACCCCCCGCACCAACCCGCTCCAGTTCCTAGACTCCCTCAAAGCCATGGCCAGGGGCTCAATTGCCAGCGCAAAGAGCGGGGGGATAGAGGACACCTCTGCCTCGTCCCTCGGTATAGCCGGAAATATTCCGACCTCCTCCTGTTCGTGGCCACACTCGCCACCGGGGTCTCGTACAGCAACCTCACCCAGCAGACGAACCCCTCCCTGAACCCAAACCTCCTCAACACCTCCCACAGGTACCCCCACTCCACCCTATCAAAGGGCTTCTCCGCGTCCATAGCCACCACTATCTCTGCCTCCCCCTCCACCGCCGGCATCATAATTACATTCAGGAGCCTACGTACGTTGGTATTCAACTGCCTCCCTTTCACAAAACCCGTCTGATCCTCGTGTATGACCCCTGGAACACAATCCTCATTCCTCATGGCCAATACCTTTGCGAGCAGTTTCGCATCCACATTAAGGAGTGAAATCGGCCTATACGATCCGCACTGTACAGGGTCCTTGTCCCGCTTCAGAATTAGAGAAATCAGCGCCCTAGACATCGTCGGGGGCAGGACCCCCCCTCCCTTGCCTTGTTGAAAGTCCTTACCAGCAGCGGGCCCAACAGGTCCACGTACTTCCTATAGAATTCCACTGGGAACCCATCTGGCCCCGGTGCCTTCCCCGCCTGCATACTCCCCAGTCCCTTGACCAGTTCCTGTGTAGGGAACTTGTTTCCATTAACAGGGGAGACTAGGACCCGGGGGCACAGCCTTAGAATAAAAGGGAGTCACTTTAGAACAGAGATGAGGAGAAATTTCTTCAGCCAGAGAGTGGTGGGTCTGTGGAATTCATTGCCACAGAGGGCGGTGGAGGCCGGGACGCTGAGTGTCTTTAAGACAGAAGTTGATAAATTCTTGATTTCTCATGGAATTAAGGGCTATGGAGAGAGAGCGGGTAAATGGAGTTGAAATCAGCCATGATTGAATGGTGGAGTGGACTCGATGGGCCGAATGGCCTTACTTCCACTCCTATGTCTTATGGTCTTATGGTCTTATTTAAAAGGAGTGGTAGCTGAGAGACAGAGCGGAGATTAAAAAAGAGCGGGAGCTGAGAGTCAGAGCAGGAGATTTAAAAAGAGCGAGATCTGAGCGTCAGAGCAGGAGATTTAAAAAGAGTGGTAGCTGAGAGACAGAGCGGAGATTAAAAAAGAGCGGGAGCTGAGAGTCAGAGCAGGAGATTTAAAAAGAGCGGGAGCTGAGAGTCAGAGCAGGAGATTTAAAAAGAGTGGTAGCTGAGAGTCGGAGCAGTGATTTAAAAAGAGCGAGAGCTGAGAGACAGAGCGGAGATTAAAAAAGAGCGGGAGCTGAGAGTCAGAGCAGGAGATTTAAAAAGAGCGGGAGCTGAGAGTCAGAGCAGGAGAATTAAAAAGAGCGGTAGCTGAGAGTCAGAGCGGAGATTTAAAAAGAGCGGGAGCTGAGAGTCAGAGCGGAGATTTAAAAAGAGCGGGAGCTGAGAGTCAGAGCAGGAGATTTAAAAAGAGCGGTAGCTGAGAGTCAGAGCAGGAGATTTAAAAAGAGCGGGCACTGAGAGTCAGAGCAGGAGATTTAAAAAGAGTGGTAGCTGAGAGACAGAGCAGAGATTAAAAAAGAGTGACAGCTGAGAGTCAGAGCAGGAGATTTTAAAAGAATGAGAGATGAGAGTCAGAGCGGAGAATAAAAAAGAGCGAGAGCTGAGAGTCAGAGCAGGAGATTTAAAAAGAGTAGTAGCTGAGAGTCAGAGCAGAGATTATAAAGAGCGGTAGCTGAGAGTCAGAGCAGGAGATTTAAAAAGAGGGGGCACTGAGAGTCAGAGCAGGAGATTTAAAAAGAGTGGTAGCTGAGAGACAGAGCAGAGATTAAAAAAGAGTGACAGCTGAGAGTCAGAGCAGGAGATTTTAAAAGAATGAGAGTCAGAGCAGAGAATAAAAAAGAGCGAGCGTTGAGAGTCAGAGCAGGAGATTTAAAAAGATTGGGAGCTGAGAGTCAGAGCAGGTGATTTAAAAAGAGCGGGAGCTGAGAGTCAGAGCAGGAGATTTAAAAAGAGCTGGAGCTGAGAGACAGAGTAGGAGTTTTAAAAAGAGCGGGAGCTGAGAGTCAGAGCAGGAGATTTAAAAAGAGCAGGAGCTGAGAGTCAGAGCGGAGATTTAAAAAGAGCGGGAGCTGAGAGTCAGAGCGGAGATTTAAAAAGAACGGGAGCTGAGAGTCAGAGCAGGAGATTTAAATAGATTGGGAGCTGAGAGTCAGAGCAAGAGATTTAAAAAGAGCGGGAGCTGAGAGTCAGAGCAGGAGATTTAAAAAGAGCGGGAGCTGAGAGTCAGAGCGGAGATTTAAAAAGAGCGGGAGCTGAGGGTCAGAGCAGGAGATTTAAAAAGATTGGGAGCTGAGGGTCAGAGCAGTAGATTTAAAAAGAGCGGGAGCTGAGAGTCAGAGCAGGAGATTTAAAAAGAGCGGGAGCTGAGAGTCAGAGCAGGAGATTTAAAAAGAGCGGGAGCTGAGAGTCAAAGCAGGAGATTTTAAAAGAGCGAGAGCTGAGAGCCAGAGCAGGAGATTTAAAAAGAGTGTGGTAATACCAGGTATTGCGGTACCTAAGAGGCTGATGACCATTGGTTAGACCCAGGAGTTTACCATTGGCTGTTGTTACATAGCTCCGCCCTGACAGGCGGAGTATAAGAAACGGTGCCGTCCCAGCAGCCTTCACTTTCTGTACCAAAGCTGCTGGGCAACAGGTGCTAGTAGATTAAAGCCTTCAGTTATGAAATCACTTTACCTTGAGTGTAATTGATTGCACATCAATTTAATCTGCTAGACTTAAGCTGGAAGGATGGATCTCCGCATCAAACCGGAGTGCCTTCTACGCAGCCCCCAAGCGGAGAACTCGGCTGCAATATTTAAACACTGGCTGGCGTGCTTTAAAGGTTACCTCGAGACGGCCGGAGGCACCCCCTCAGAAGGACAGAAATGCATCTCCTGCGCTCAAGGGTCAGCCCTGGGATCTACCCCCTTATCGAGGAGGCAGAGAACTATGATGCTGCGATCGAACTGTTAGAAGGACATTATATCCGCCCTGTAAATCAGGTCTACGCACGTCACCTGCTTGCAACGAGACAGCAAAGCCCCGGGGAATCATTGGAAGATTTGTACCGGGCGCAACTGGTGCTGGGCCGAAACTGTGGCTGCCCGCAAGTTTCGGGGAGCGAGCACATGGAACTTTTAATCAGGGATGCTTTCGTAGCAGGTATGAGCTCCTCAGATATCCGCCGAAGACTCCTAGAAAGGGACACCCTGGGACTTATAGAGGCACGGGTCCTGGCAGGGTCCATGGACGTTGCCTACAAAAACACGCAGTCCTATGCGCCCGACCGCGCGGCGGCCCCCTGGGCTGCGTGGCACCCCGCAGCGGCAGCTCCACAGACCTTCCCCCTGACCCCGCAGACCTGCGCTGCGAGACGGCCCACTAACGCCACCGGGCCCCACTGTTTCTTCTGCGGGCAGGCGAATCATCCCCACCTGCGCTGCCTGGCCTGCACCGCCGCCTGCAAAGGGTGCGGCAAGAAGAGCCACTTTGTAGGGGTCTGCCGGGCCCGCGCCGTGGGCGCGGTCTCCAGCGACTCCGGACCGCCGCAGCAACCCCCCTTCAGGCCCCGACCAGCCAGCGCTCACCGCCACCCCCCTATCCTAGGGCCACGTCCGATCCACGGACGTGGGTCAACACAAGTTGTGCCTGAAACAAGTTGAGATTCGAGTCAGAGTCCGACAGATATGTCTGATGTAGTGGAAAATTCAATTGAAGGTCAAGAGCAAAGTCACTCTTTGTTGGAAAAAACTTCTCTTCAGACTCAGTTTAAAATGTGTCAAGGTCCTTCCCCATGTTCTGCAAGTTTGGTCAAGAAAGAAGGCATCCTCTTAGGAATGGGATTGTAAAAAGTTGGATTTGTAAATAAATGAAAAACAAAAAATGGATATTTGTTATAGGGAATTTTAACATGTGTATTGTCGTGTTGGGTGTCCCGAGAGACAAACGAACCAACACGGTTGTAGATGGTACAACTCTGTTTTATTATTCTCTATAATAACAACTGTTAACTTCTGGCTGTGGTTCGTACTTCACCAGTTAACCTGTGGACCCAGCCCTAGCACTATCTTAGTGAGGCACTCAGCACATGGTGTATGTCTGAGTGGCACGCTGTGAGCTCTGTGCTCGGAGCTATCTCCTGGTGGAATGAGTGGGAACTGTGGTGTTCCCTGTTTTATAGTGCGTGTGCTCTCACTGGTGATTGGCTGTGATGTTGCGTGTGTGTTGATTGGTCCGTCGACCTGTCCATCAGTGTGTGTGTGTGATTGCACCATGATATGTTAATATGGATATCATGACATATATTTTCTCGTTAAGGTAAATGGAAATGTCACCACAGTGCCAGAGGATCATAGGCTTTTTTAAGAGTTGATTGGGAGTGATTTAACCCGGGTGAGGGACAAGGTTGAGAAGGCAGGGCCACAGTAAATAACATCAGCCGTTATGGGAATTGAACCCACGCTGTTGGCATCGCTCCACATCACGAACCAGCCATCCAGTCAACTGAGTCCAATGCAATAGGATAACAACGTTTTTTGAACAAGAGCAGGTTAGCATTCTCTTGTGGCCTATTGTGTATGTTTGTGTATATACATACCCATATACATACACATATGTACACATAAAATATATATACATAGCCAAAACTGGATTCAACTAGTTTTCAGTTGGGTACTTCAGTTTCCATCTGGCACTCTGCCTCTTTTCTGTCCTGCAAAGATAGGTGCTAACCCTGGGTACATTTTCCCCTCACTGTGCTCCCAGTGCAGAGCCCAATGTGGCACTTAAATCTACATGCCTATACTTATGGTTAGCATCACTTTCTATCCAATTAACTCGTGAAGTGTACAGAATTCTTTTCCCACTTTCCTCCCATATTTTTTGTTTTTTGTTGAAATAGTAATTTGGTTTCAGCACAGAGGAAAAATAAACAGTGAAAAAAATTGCACAATGTTTTATTTAACACAGATTCAATAAAAAAAAACAATAAACAGTATTTCTTGGATTCCTCCACACAATAAAACAAAAAATGATTTGCGCTTTACTACATATTGGAAAAATAAAACCACTTGATCAATCCATCATTATTTGGATCCCTAAGTATATAAGAAAAGAGCTGCACATCGGTCGCTGAGGTGCCAACAACAACAGCATCCAAAATTCATAGAAACCTACAGCACAGAAGGAGGCCATTCAGTCCTTCGTGTGTGTGCTGGCTCCTGGAAGGTGCCGTCGGACAACCCAGTGAATTCCTCATCCTCTAGTACACGTCCCACTCCTTTTTAAAACTATTTATGAAATCAGCTTCCGCCACCTTTTCAGGGACGATTTCCAGGTCCTCACACTCTGAGCGCAAAAACAATCTCCCTTTCAGATCTTATGCCAGTTTTTAGAATACCATGTGCCAGAAGGATTACTTTTTCTCTCCCTATTCTATCGAAAGCCCTCATCGGCTGCCACGTTTCTGTCCATTTAATAATCTTTATTATTGTCACAGGTAGGCTTACATTAACACTGCACCTGTTCAGGTACACAGAGGGAGAATTCAGAATGTCCAATTCACCTAACAGCACGTCTTTCAGGACTTGTGGGAGGAAACCGGAGCATCCGGAGGAAACCCATGCAGACCACAAGGAGAATATGCAGACTCCGCACAGACAGTGACCCAAGCCGGAATCGAACCCAGGTTCCTGGTGCGTGAAGCAACAGTGCTAACCACTGTGCTACCTGTTCCCATTTGGTTAGATCGGCCCATAGTAAAACCCCAACACAATACAGAGGAGCTGTACGGGTATGAGGGGGTTAATTGTAACATGGCAGAAGAGTCAGCCAGCCAAAATACTGACTCATTAAGAGGTTGGAAAAAGACATTATCACAAACAACGGTGCAAATTAACTGCCATCATCTAATGCAATGAAGAGACTGGAAGAGACATTATTATAAACAATGATACAGGACAATTGCTTTATATAACTCAGTTAAGAAACTGAGAATGTTGTGATCATAAACAAATGGCCCCTGACATTGGCCATCACACAGCACAATTGTGAGAGGGGTCCTCAATATCTTCAGTTGGAGCTTCCCACCTCCAAAAGTCCACAACCAATTAGAATCTGATAGCTCTCCTGTACCAGGGGTACCACCTAGAACTTCACTAAACCTGGGGATGAAGATTGTCACTGGAGCCTGGAGGAAATGTAGGTGAAGCAGGATCAGGGAGGCCCCAGTGAGGGATGCAAGGTGTTCAGGTTAAAGGGCAGGTTGGGGGGCACTTTCCACGTGGGCAGCCCTTGCTGACAGTGGGTCTCCCTGTTGGGCATGAGCTTTGTAGGAGGTAATCAACAAGGCCACAGGCAAGCCCACCAGGGTTTACCGAGTGGGTTGTCCACATGTGGGCCGAATGGCCTTACTTCCGCTCCTATGTCTTATGGTCTTATGGTCTTATGTCTTGTATACTGGTGGCTGTGGGCTGTGGTCAATTAAGGGCCTCAATCAATTGTCTTCTGGGTAGGAATGCTGCCCTCAACCCTTCCTGCCCCAGACATTATTGGTGGGTTGAGAGGGTGGGGTTATAATGGTGAGTGATTTGCCAAGATGATCAAGAAACCATCTTGTACCTTTTAGCTGTCAAGAAATAAAGGTAGTTTTAAATAATCTTTATTTGTATTTGTGTTGGAAATGAGGCATAGCTTCAAGTTTATTTAATTTTGTGGTTCTGTATTTTAAAGGGTTAATGACTTCATTTGGGTTCAGATACCTGTTTGATAATGTCACTTTACGACCTAATACAAACAAGCTTTAAAGGAAAACCAGATTTTGCTTAGCAACCAGAGGCCACCATAGGTTAGAAAGAACCTTGGAGTTTAGTTTTAAGTTGGACCCAGGAGAAGCTGGACAGGACCAGGGAGATGAGAAAAGCATACTGTCAAAAGAAGAAAAAGAAGTCCAGAAACTAGAGAGTTGGGGACAAAAGAATGTCTCAGGAAGACAGTTACTTTAAGGAACAAAGAAAAAGAAGTGTGAAGTTAAATTAAAAATCAGATAACTTGCTTTGAGTTAAAGCAACAGCTTTAACACCTAGATTTAATGTGAGAAGCCAGACATGTGAGGTAAAACAAAAGTTTGGTGACACCTAAATACAGCCTGTGAAGCAATAGTGTTCTGTTGGCATAGTTGGGTACCTGGAAGATTGTGTGGTAACTTGAATGCAGGAGGCAATCCAAGGCAGAGCGATATTGAAAGAAGAAATTGAAATCCTGGAAGTGGATCCTTGGTGAAGGCTTCCGAGGGAGGGTATAGTTTGGGAGAAAATTCCGAGTGTGTTTTTCAGGATTGGAGTTTGGAAGCATTTGTGTGGAAGCCATAGTTCGAGTGAGACCAGTTGGTGCACAGTGTGATAAACATCTGAAGGGGGTTTGATGAGAAATCCACAGAAGTTGTTTTGGGTGGCATCTGTTATTTAGTTTCAAAGTGTGGTGTGCTGGTGATAGTTTAATAAATGTTTTGTTAAAAGCTAATTGCAATCCTGTTATTCTGTTCACCCATGTCTCTCAACAAAAAAAAAAGTGAAAATTACTGTCCATTGAACCATTCTGGAACCTGGCTTCTCAGTAGTAACATCAGCTGGATCGTAACACAGCCCAATTACAGGACCCTAGCCCACCTCCCAGACCATCTCTACAGGAGCATTAAAGTCTGCCCAAAATGTTGATGGATGGAGAAAAAATGGGCAAGGACTTGATGTAAATGGCCCCTGGCCCCATTTTGAGTTGCTACCAGCCCAGATGACAGGGTGACAAAGCTGCAGAGATTTGCGCTCAGATTCTCCATGAGGCTTATGGTAAACTGGGGGCTTGACTACCTGTCTCACTTTCCTGGATAGAGGTATGAGGTGCAGGGAATCTTCAGCGGGTGAACAGAGAATAAAATTAATCATGTGGCCTTCATTGTATGGAACCTGTATTAGAATAATACAAAAACATGACACCTTTGCTGCCAATTTAATTCCCATTAGCAGTTAAATAGAAGGACGTCTTTCTCTTTCTTGAAAGGTATATTAAAGATTTATTGAAGTGCGTGTAACAACAGTTACAGCTGTGCACCCAAAGCATATATTATGGATGGTATTGCATAATAGAAGAAATGGAGCAATGTTCAGTGACATTTGAAATTTCAATAAACATCTTTCATGTTAAATAAATAATCATGTCCACAGTCTGCTTTCAGAGATGCATGATAAAATACTCTCTATATATATTATGTATTTTTAAAAATTTGCAACAAAACAGATAACAAATCACGAAAAGACTGATGCAGGTTAATAAAGCCCCTAAAACAGCAAACCAAGCAATGGGGTTGTTTTCTAAAAGGACAGAATTGAAAAGCTGAGAAGCTGGTAAACTTAAAATGAGCTTCGATTAGACCACACTTGAAGTACTGTGAACTGTTCTGGTCTCTATGTTATTGAGGTAGATGTCATAAGGAAGAATTTTTTTTGAAATAAAAAATTTAGAGTACCCAATTCATTTTTTCCAATTAAGGGGCAATTTAGCGTGGCCAATCTACCTAGCCTGCACATCTTTGGGTTGTGGGGTGTTGCTAACTTTCCGGTTGGTTCAATAGCTCTGTTTTATTACCTTTGCTCTCGAGTCACCAGGCATCTTTATGAAACCGCCACGAGGTTCAAGTCCAAGTAATGATCAATAACTCAATACACCAATTAGTAAGATTCAAAGCACATTTATTATACACAGTAATCGCTACTCATGCACAAATTCTACATCTAAGCTACTTCTATAACTAACAGGCCCACCAGGTCAGGGGAACAAATGGCCTTTCGTTCTGGTTCTGAGTCTGCGGGATTCGAAGTTGGTACGGATTGGTAGCTAGGAGCGCTTATCTCGTAGCGAGCGTTGAATTAAGACTTACTTCTTTCGGTGGTCACTGCACCGGTCACGGTCAAGGTTGGTTCGCGTTGCTGGGTGAACCGGGCAGGACGAAGAGAGCGAGTTGAACTTGGGGCTTAACTCTTATAGTCCCCAGGGGCTTCCCGCCTTTCGGGGCAGACCCTGTGCCTGGTTCTAGGTGATTGGACTTTGTTCCAATCGCTTGGTTCGATTTCTCCAATACTGGAGCGGTTCCCTGATCGATGGGCGGTCTTGAGGTGTTCGTTAACCTCTTTTGTGTTGGCTCCTGCTGGCGCCGGGGAGTCTGGCTTAGTTTTGTGTGTCCCAAATGTTGCTATTGTTCCTGGGGATTGCTCATCAGTATGTAGATGGCTGCTACATTGTTATGCTGATGGTCGCTGGTATCGATGCTGTCTGGCCTTTTGCAGAGTTAAATACACAGCAAATCCGCACCTGCTGGTTTCTGTCTGTGTTGGCTGAATTTCCCATCAGCCTTTGCCGTTTGCCATTTTAAGTCGGGAGTTGGCCAGTTTAGGTGGCTACAGGGGGCGAAACCCATGCAAATACGGGGAGAATGTGCAAACTCCACACGGACAGTGACCTAGAGCTGGGAACGAACCTGGGACCTTGGCGCCGTGAGGCAGCAGGGCTAATCCAATGGGCCACCGTGCTGCCCTGTAAGGAAGAATTAAGAGTTTATTGGCAACTAACAAGGGTAACTTATATACATGCACAGAGTCTCTGACATATGTATTTACACTCTGGCTCCCGGGTTCACTCGGACAAGAAACCTGCTCCTCGGGCCCTGAACGTTTTCCTCATTGGTGGGGGTTCACGTGCTCCTGCACGATAGGCCATGAGCTAGTCACATGGATCATTAGGGCATGCCCCTTAAAGGGGCCATGCTACCGCATCACTGCCCCCTTAAATCACTCATTAACATATCTACAAATAAGCTTTATGCAATAACTGTATGTAACGTAAGTTTGAGGAAGCAAAAGGGAAGAGAGCAAAGCAGTCCATCAAAGCGTTAACCTATCAGGGGATTTCCTGGGTCTTGTGGACTGCCATAATCCCCACTGGCTTCTCCAACTCAGAGGTAACAATATCATCAACCTTGGCAGAATGTCCCTGAAAGTCAACCAACCCCAAAGGGTTCTTTCCTTCTGTAGCTTGTTCCTGGGTCATTGATGGGGCCTCCTCAAGACTACTGGATCCCCTTTGTCAGGACTCTGTGTTCCCGGTGCCGTGATATACATCACTGTAAGTACACAAAGGGTTAATGTACATACACTACACCTAGCTAGACACTAGAGGGAGCACCAGAGACATGACACACAGACAGTCAACCAAAAGAACAAAGAAATGTACAGCACAGGAACAAGCCCTTCGGCCCTCCAAGCCCGTGCCGACCATGCTGCCCGACTAAACTACAATCTTCTACACTTCCTGGGTCCGTATCCCTCTATTCCCATCCTATTCATGTATTTGTCAAGATGCCCCTTAAATGTCACTATCGTCCCTGCTTCCACCACCTCCTCCGGTAGCGAGTTCCAGGCACCCACTACCCTCTGCGTAAAAAACTTGCCTCGTACATCTACTCTAAACCTTGCCCCTCTCACCTTAAACCTATGCCCCCTAGTAATTGACCCCTCTACCCTGGGGAAAAGCCTATGACTATCCACTCTGTCTATGCCCCTCATAATTTTGTATACCTCTATTAGGTCTCCCCTCAACCTCCTTCGTTCCAGTGAGAACAAACCGAGTTTATTCAACCGCTCCTCATAGCTAATGCCCTCCATACCAGGCAACATTCTGGTAAATCTCTTCTGCACCCTCTCGAAAGCCTCCACATCCTTCTGGTAGTGTGGCGACCAGAATTGAACACTATACTCCAAGTGTGGCCTAACTAAGGTTCTATACAGCTGCAACATGACTTGCCAATTCTTATACTCAATGCCCCGGCCAATGAAGGCAAGCATGCCGTATGCCTTCTTGACTACCTTCTCCACCTGTGTTGCCCCTTTCAATGACCTGTGGACCTGTACTCCTAGATCTCTTTGACTTTCAATACTCTTGAGGGTTCTACCATTCACTGTATATTCCCTACCTGCATTAGACCTTCCAAAATGCATTACCTCACATTTGTCCGGATTAAACTCCATCTGCCATCTCTCCGCCCAAGTCTCCAAACAATCTAAATCCTCTGTATCCTCCGACAGTCCTCATCGCTATCTGCAATTCCACCAACCTTTGTGTCGTCTGCAAACTTACTAATCAGACCAGTTACATTTTCCTCCAAATCATTTATATATACTACAAAGAGCAAAGGTCCCAGCACTGATCCCTGTGGAACACCACTGGTCACAGCCCTCCAATGGGAAAAGCATCCTTCCATTGCTACTCTCTGCCTTCTATGGCCTAGCCAGTTCTGTATCCACCTTGCCAGCTCACCCCTGATCCCGTGTGACTTCACCTTTTGTACTAGTCTACCATGAGGGACCTTGTCAAAGGCCTTACTGAAGTCCATATAGCCAACATCCACTGTCCTACCTGCATCCATCATCTTAGTGACATCCTCGAAAAAACCCCCGCTGTCACTCAATCCCAGCTCTCTCTCTCTCTATCCCGGCTCTCTCTTTCTCTCTCTCTCTCTCTATCCCGGCTCTCTCTCTCTATCCCGTTTCTCTCTGTATCCCGGCTCTCTCTCTCTCTCTCTATCCTGGCTCTCTCTCTCTCTATCTCTATCCCAGCTCTCTCTCTCTCTATCCCGGCTCTCTCTCTCTCTATCCCGGCTCTCTCTCTCTCTATCCCGGCTCTCTCTCTCTCTCTATCCCGGCTCTCTCTCTCTCTATCCCGGCTCTCTCTCTCTCTATCCCGGCTCTCTCTCTTTATCCCGGCTCTCTCTATCCCGGCTCTCTCTCTCTCTCTATCCCGGCTCTCTCTCTCTCTCTCTATCCCGGCTCTCTCTCTCTCTCTCTATCCCGGCTCTCTCTCTCTCTCTCTATCCCGGCTCTCTCTATCCCGGCTCTCTCTCTCTCCCGGCTCTCTCTCTCTCCCGGCTCTCTCTCTCTCCCGGCTCTCTCTCTCTCGCTCTATCCCGCCTCTCTCTCTCGCTCTATCCCGCCTCTCTCTCTCTCTCTATCCCGGCTCTCTCTCTCTATCACTGCTGTCTCTCTCTCTCTATCCCGGGTCTCTCTCTCTCGCTCTCTCTATCCCGGCTCTCTCTCTCTCTCTATCCCAGCTCTCACTCTCTCTGTCCCGGCTCTCTCTCTCTCTCTATCCCGGCTCTCTCTTTCTCTCTCTCTCTCTATCCCGGCTCTCTCTGTATCCCAGCTCACTCTCTCTCTCTCTATCCCGGCTCTCTCTCTCTCTAAATAGGTCAGTAAGATAGGACACGACCAATGGGCATTCACGATACACACAGAGGTGACACTACCACAGGAGGGCATTACACTAACCCACATAAAAAGGACACAACACACATGATCTTCCTCTTTCCAGTGGAGACACTCAGTGAGTACATAGGGTTGATTGAAACACATCACTCCCACCACGTGGATTGTAGCAGACTGGTTCGCCAGTCTGAGTAGCTATAGCAGGATTAACAGTAGAGACGAATCCAAGTAGGAGAATTGTTAACAGTAATAAATGTGTTAAAGCTATCTCCAAGTCTGAACCTTCCTTTGTCAGAGTGCACATCAAGAGAGCAGCTTATGCTACGCCAAGAGCATAACAAAACATGGTTCCAGGAGTGAACTGTTAAATCCATATAGTTACAACTCAGCAAACAGTGACAACCAGCAACAACACCCAGCCAAGATGTTCGAGATTCCGGTTCCACAGCAGCTCAGGTACCAAGGCAATCTTAGTGAAAACTGGCTTTGGTTCAGGCAGAGATTCGAGATCTACCTGGTAGCGTCCGACGTAGATGGCGTGGCGGATGCAGAAAAAATAAAGCTTCGTCTTACCATCGCGGGTCCAGAAGCAGCTGAAATCTTCCAGACCTCCAAATACTCAAAGGGGCAAAACAAGAGTGACTTCCAGGCAGTCCTGGACAAGTTCCAAGAATTCTGTGAGGAACATGCAAGAAGAAAAGGCAAAACAGGCGCCAAAACTCACCGTGAGGTAGGCTTGCAGCAACGAACGGCAGTTTTGAATTGCAGCCATCTTGGAAAAGGTGCTGCACGTGCGCAGTTACGCGAAGAGCGCACAGAACGGAAAGGTCCATTTGCGCATGCGCAAGAAGCCGCTCATGCGCAATTGCGACACAGGCCCCAAGTAAAGGAACAGCGATCTGCACTACGTCACATGCGTCGTGATGTCAGAGGCCCTGGACCACGCCCACTTAAAGGGGAAATGTCCCAAAACACGGGGGGAAAAATGTAAAGCCATAAAACCCGATTCTTTCACCTGGAACGACAGCACAATGCCTGAAATTCGACCAGTAGCTGAAAGTAACCTCCGCAGAACCTTGCAATGAGCAGTTAGCACCACCCAAAGAGATGATACAGTCCTTGAAGACTATGTCTCAGACCTTGGATTTTTCTTTGGACATCGCGAGCCCAATGCCAGCTCCGACACAAAACGTGATGATATGGTCCTAGAAGACAACGACTCAGACAAACATTTCACCTTGGGAGGCTACCCCAGTACCAAGTCCGAACCGCAACTAGACGTGTTGTACATTGACGACCCCGACGATGAGTTCTTCGGATTGGGGAATCTTCAGCCCAGCATATATGACATCCCAACTCGTGAGTGCAGGGTTACGCTGCGGCCTACCACCAAGAGACAGAGAGCGGTACAAGCCCACAGAGAGCGGCCTGCTGCCACACAGAGAGTAGTCCAATCACTGCGAAGGGTCCCAGCCTCCACACAGAAAGCGATGAAAGACTCCACAGCGAGCTCGTGGACAGACTCCACGATAGAAGCAATGCAAGACTCCAGAGCACAGTCCTTGCATGAACAAGAAGTGATGACAGTTTCCACTGAGAGACCAATGCACAAGGAACGCTGCAAGACTCCACAGAGGGAGTGACACAAGCCTCCACAGCGACCTCGTGGACAGCCTCCACGATAGAAGCAATGCAAGACTCCAAAGCGCAGTCCTTGCATGAACAAGACCATGAGGGTCTAGCAACCTCCTCTGAGCAACCAGCAGCAGTCAATGCAAGTCTGCCACGCTCAAGTGTACAGCAAGCAGACTATGACAGTCCACCCAGATTATTTGAGCCACCAGAAGAAGACTCTGACAGTCTACCCACCTCAAATGAAAGACAAGAAGACACTGAGGTTCTACCCACTGTATGTGCGACATGTGACGACGGCATCCCACTTCCCATACCAGATGTGCAACGTGACAGACCTCAGCTAGAATGTACAGAGGCACTCGACAATCACAGTGAGACTACTGGTGACTCTGGTGACACCACGTTACTTCAAACCTCATTCGCTCGAGCCTCTCCACAAGCAAATACATTCCTGAATGTTTTGACTCCGGACGTGGAGTATCAAGAAACTTCAGAAGATGCAAGTGAACCTGAAATGACTCCGGACGGGGAGCATCAAGAAACCAAAACTGATTCAGGTGAACCAGAAAGGGCTCCAGACGGGGAGCATTGACAAGCCAAAACTGACTCAGGTGAAACAGACCAGACTCCAGACAGGGAGCATCGACAAACCAAAGCTGATTCAAGTAAGCCAGACATGACTCCAGACGGGGAGCGCCGCAAACTCAGTGACGGCACGCTCAAGGAAACAGCAGATGCCACACAGGACGCTGACACGAGTAACTGTGTGAAGGACTCGTATTATCCACAGAGTGTGGTCCTTGAGCGCAGCAAACACGACAACAAAACCAACAAACACAACAGCAACATCAAAGACAATAGCAAGAAGCGTGCCAAAGGCAACAACGTTGACAACAAGCACGACAAAAACAACACCGATGGAACTACGACTGGTACGACATGGTACAACTCTGCCCATGAGGGACACTGTTACTGCTCAGCTCAGTGCAATGACATGCCACGGCAGGACGAAGCATCTTACCAATTCACGTTTGCTGCACTACCAACAGGCAACCTGGCTTTCAGGACAGATGCCATCAAGAATTACCACCACAAGCATCGAAAGAAAAAAAAGAGTCCAAATCAGACAACAAAGTGAGTTGACCACTTCTTGGTTCCTTCAGCACAGGGACACTGATGGTGTTTACAATGCAATGCCACCATCAACATCACCAACTCACCAACCAAACAAGAAAGCCACTCGACCATAATAATTAATGAACTTTGGACTCATGCGTATGATTTGGACTTATTGTTTAATGATCACTGTTATCATAACTTGTACAAAGTATCACTCATCTACCTAGTTTGTTCAATTTTCTTTAACACTGTACAGAAAATATGTAACACAAAAAAAGGGGGGATGTGGTGATATACATTACTGTAAGTACACAAAGGGTTAATGTACATACACTACACCTAGCTAGACACTAGAGGGAGCACCAGAGACATGACACACAGGCAGTCAACCAATAGGTCAGTAAGATAGGACACGACCAATGGGCATTCACGATACACACAGAGGTGACACTACCACAGGAGGGCATTACACTAACCCATATAAAAAGGACACAACACACATAATCTTCCTCTTTCCAGTGGTAACACTCAGTGAGTACAGACACAGGGTTGATTGAAACACGTCACTCCCACCACGTGGATTGTAGCAGACTGGTTTGTCAGTCTGAGTAGCTATAGAAGGATTAACAGTAGAGACGAATCCAAGTAGGAGAATTGTTAACAGTAATAAATGTGTTAAAGCTATCTCCAAGTCTGAACCTTACTTTGTCAGAGTGCACTTCAAGGGAGCAGCTTATGCTACGCCAAGAGCATAACAAAACACCCGTTTATCCAGACTCCTTCGTACCGAGTGGATCTTAGGAACCAGGTTTGGAGGGAGTTGGATCGAGTAGTTGGCAGGCAACTTGTTGGCCAGGGACAGTGTTCTGCCTGACAACCAATCAGTGATTGGTTCCTGCGTGATCCTTTCTGAGAGAACTGGGCAGAAGCGTTCAGATCTCGGAAGTGAAATAAACATTCTCTCTCTCTCTCTCTCTCTCTCTCTATCCCGCTTGCTGAAGTGAAAGAACTGCTCCATTATTCTGAAAGCAGTGACCTTTTGCTGTGAATTTAAAATTATGCTGAGTCTACAGAGAAGGTAGACAACCTTGCCAGGGAAAATCATCTCAAACCTAGAAGGTAGAAACTTCAAAACAAAAGCTGAACTTCAGGAAAACATTAACTGGAAGTCATCCCATTATATCAAAGATCTTTATCCTTTTATTTGTATTAATATTTTCTTTCCCTTTCCACCACTCTTTTCTCTCTGTGTTGTTTATCTGTGTGTGTGTATGAAGAGTGGGGGTAGTTAGGAAGGAGGGTTTGAGGGGCAGCACGGTGGGGCTGTGGTGGCACTGCAGTCTCACGGCACCGAGGTCCCAGGTTCGATCCCGGCTCTGGGTCACTGTCTGTGTGGAGTTTGCACATTCTCCCCGTGTTTGCGTGGGTTTCGCCACCACAACCCAAAGATGTGCAAGGTAGGTGGATAGAACACGCTAAATTACTCCTTAATTGGAACAAAATGAATTGGGTACACTGAATTTATTTATTTTTAAAGGAAGGGAGGTTTGGGAAAGGTGTATCAGATAGTTACATTTTCTGTCCATTCAATTATAATAGTCTACATAACAAAAGGTTATTTGTGTTAATGTCGCCATAGTCCCAGATGATCATTGGCTGCTTTCCCCTTTGAGAGGAAGAGCTAACTAATGATGGTTTAACCTGAGCATCACCACACCTCAGGCGAGGGGCAAGGTTGACAAGGAGGGGCCTTCATGAATAACCTCAGCCAGTAAAGAAATTGAATCCATGCTGCTGGCCTTGATTGATTCATTGATTGATATTTATTGGCACATGTACCGAAGTACAGTGAAAAGTATTTTTCTGCGGCCAAGGAAACGTATACAGTACGTACATAGTAGACAAAAGAATAATCGACAGAGTACATTGCTCTGCATCATGAACCAGCTGTCTAGCCAAATGAGCTGCCATTGCATCCCAGGCGGTATTGGTGGACCTCCGACCCCCTTGGGGGGGGGGGGGCGGGGGGGGGGGGGGCAGGATGCCCCCTCTCTCATTCACAGCATTGCGAAGTCTGTCCAGGTCAGCATCCCCAAAGCAAGGAGCAGATTATGGCTGACCCGATATTCCTCATATCCACTTTCCTGCCCTTTCCCATGTAGGAGCATTTTCAGAGACTCGGTATTGAGCTGGCTTTTAGGTGGGGGATTTCCCCCCCCCCCCCCCCACTAATTGCAGTTCAGCTAACATAAAGACCCGTGGAGACAGCAATTCTGGTTAAGACGACTTTACTTTCCAAGCTTGGTTCAACATATGACGGAGAGTGATTTGGATAAAAGCCAAAACCACACTGCTTTACATTGCTTCAGGTTATGCAATTTTCAAAAATCAGTAGCCCACCCCAGTTGGACTCAATCCAATCCTTGTAGCTGTCGGTTTTACGTTAACCAATGAATTTTACTTGAGACAGCATGGTGACTGTGTGATCAGCTTGTGATTTAGCCCCATCCCGTTCCCTGGCCATCTGTTGTTTTCCAAGACTCTCGCATCTGCTGTCTCTTGCTCTCCCTTACTCCCATTTCCCTTATCTCAGTGTGGTTCCTGGTCGTACCATTGTCTGTCTGAGCATGGGATTTTGGAGCTGCTGATAAGAACTGCTTATTAAGCTGGCTGTGTTATTGCTGACCACATTGTTTCTGTCTGATTCTGTCTGTCTGAAGAATGTAGTCACATTAGTTAGCTTAAATCCTATCATACATTGCGGCCAATACTATAGCAAGAGTTTAAATTCTTGTTACTGCTATGTTCTAAGAATACATGTTTAATGGTTAATAATGATTACAAGATATACGTTCTATGATTAGTTTCAATCCTCAATAAGCTAACTTCTTGAGAGCTATTCTAGTGTTACCCTAGTGGTCTCCTCTCAGGACCCCCCTTCATCCCGTAATCCTTGATTCCATTACTGATCAAGAATCTATCTTTCTCAGCCTTAAACATACACAAGGGCCGAGATTCTTCGACCCTGCGCCGCGTCGGAGAATCCCCGAGGGAGGCACGAATCCCGTCCCGCCGCCCCGACGCTGGCTTCCCTATTCTCCATCACATTTTCATGCGCAGGCGGGATTCCCGCCATGCCGGTCGGGGGCCATTGACAGCGCCCACCCCCCCCCCCCCCCCCCCCCCCCCCGGCCATTCTCCGGGTCACGATGGGCTGAGTGGCCAACATGTTTTGCCCAGTACCGCCAGCGTGAATTACTCACCTCACACACGGCGGAACCTGGCAGGTAAGTGTGCGGGGGCCATCCTGGGCGGTTGGGGGAGGACGGGGTGATCCGACCCGGGTGGGGGGGGGGGGGGGGGGCGCGATGGCCTGGCCCGCGATCGGGGCCTACCGATCGGCAGGCGGGCTGGTTCCATGGGGGCCTTCTTTCCTCCGCGCCAGGCCCCTGTAGGGCTCCGCCATATTGCCCGGGGGCCGCCGCGGAGAAGGGAATCCCCCGCAAATGTGCGGAAATACACCAGCCTTTCTGCGCATGCGCGAAATACGCCGGCCGTTCTGTGCATGCACATGTTCGGCGCCGGCTGGAGATGCGGGAACCATTCCGGCGTCAACCTAGCCCCCTAGAAAGTGGAGAATTCCTCACTTTCGGGGGCCGTTGATGCCGGAGTGGTTGGCGCTGGTTTTCATGCCCCATTATTGGAGAATCCCGCTCAAGGACTCTACCCTTCAGCTCTCTGTAGCAAGGAGTTCCAAAGACTCACAATCCTTTGAGAGAAGCTGGATTTTCCATTTCTGAGACAACGGGCTGGATTCTCTGATTTGTAGACTAAGTGCTGATGCTGGCCTGGGAACAGTGCCGTTTTACGCCAGAAAAACGCCACCCCCGCACTGATCCTCTGTCGGGGGTTGGGGGGTGGGGGGGGGGCTAGCAGCCACGCTGCATAAAGCCCCTGGCTTTACCTGCAGATACGGCCGGAGAATTGCTGGGTCATCGGGGGCGGAGCATCGGGTCGGGGCCTCAGGTGACGCCGTTTTTGAGGGGGCGGGGGATCGCAAAAGCAGCAGCGCCCTCGATTTTGCAGCAAACGGGGATTCTCGAACGCGATTTTATCGTCGGCGACTGGAGAATCCCGCCCCAAATGTTGATGCCAGCGCAGAATCCAGGAAGTTCCATGAAAGCAAAACTGTCACCGAACCTCGGCAGATTCTGCTACTGTTAAGGGGCTAGCAATGGCTTGGCATCGAACACAATCGATTCCAATGAGAAACAGTGCAGGAATCATCGGTTTCACAATTGACACTCCGGAGGCTGACAAGCTGCAGCCGCATTTACAGACTGCAATCCCCAAACACACACCATCCCAGCTAACAAGATGGCAGCAAGATGAACGGCCTCATGCTTCACGGATGCCGAGCTGAAGACCCTCTGGGATGCGGTGGAGGAGAGGCGGATGACTCTGTACCCCGGTCAGGGAAGGAGGCTGCCAGCCGCCGCCATTCGCCGTGCCTGGGCGAAGGTGGCAGAGGTGGTCAGCGCTGTGTGTAACTCCGTCCAAACCAGCCAGCACTGTGGGAAAAAACTGCACGATCTCCTGAGGGCGGCTGAGTAGGCAACACTGTGCCCCTGGCACCAAACCCCATCCCCATCCACTTGTAACCCTAACCCCCCCAACCCGGAGGGGGGGGCAGAACCCCTACCCTGCACCACATGTTGGTATCCATATCAGCTGCCATGGCTGAGTGCCCTGGCCACTGAGGGTACCAACTACCCACCCCGGGGCTGCATGCGTCGGACTGTCTAACACTGTCGTTTTCTGTTTTCGCCCCATACCTTCCCCAGGAGAAGGCCACCCATGACCGCCAGGAGTGGGAGAAGACTGGACTTGCAGTCCCTCACCATGGCAGAGCAGAGGGTACTGGATGTGGACGGCAGCCTGGAGGAAAGAGAGGTCGCCAGGGTGGTGTTCGGCCGCGGCAGAGGAAGGGAGACTCATAGAAACATAGAAACAGAAGATAGGAGCAGGAGGAGGCTGTCATGATATCCATATTAACATATCATGGTGCAATCACACACACACACTGATGGACAGGTAGATGGACCAACCAACACACACACAACATCACAGCCAATCACCAGTGAGAGCACATGCACTATAAAACGGGGAACACCACAGTTCCCGCTCATTCTGCCAGGAGAAAGCTCTGGAGCGAAATTCTCCGGTATCGGCGCGATGTCCGCCGACTGGCGCCCAAAACGGCACCAATCAGACAGGCATCGCGCCACCCCAAAGGTGCGGAATGCTCCCCATCTTTGGGGGCCGAGCCCCAACATTGAGACGCCGGAGGAATTTCCGCCGCGCCAGCTGGCGGAAACGGCCTTTGTTGCCCCGCCAGCTGGCGTGGAAATGACATCTCCGGGCGGCGCATGCGCGGGAGCGTCAGCGGCCGCTGACAGATTCCCGAGCATGCGCAGTGGAGGGAGTCTCTTCTGCCTCCGCCATGGTGGAGACCGTGGCGGAGGTGGAAGGGAAAGAGTGCCCCCACGGCACAGGCCCGCCCGCGGATCGGTGGGCCCCGATCGCGGGCCAGGCCACCGTGGGGGCACCCCCCGGGGTCAGATCGCCCCGCGCTCCCCCCCAGGATCCGGAGCCCGCCCGCGCCGCCTTGTCCCGCCACTAAGGTAAGTGACTTAATTTATGCCGGCGGGACAGGCATTTTAGCAGCGGGACTTCGGCCCATCCGGGCCGGAGAATCGAGCGGGGGGGGGGCCCGCCAACTGGCGCGGCGCGATTCCCGCCCCCGCCGAATATCCGGTGCTGGAGACTTCGGCAACCGGCGGGGGCGGGATTCACGCCAGCCCCCGGCGATTCTCCGACCCGGCGGGGGGTCGGAGAATGTCGCCCCAGAGCACAGAGCTCACAGCGTGCCACTCAGACATATACCATGTGCTGAGTGCCTCACAAAGATAGTGCTAGGGCTGGGTCCACAGGTTAGCTGGTGAAGTACGAACCACAGCCAGAAGTTAATAGTTATTATTGTACAGAATAATAAAACAGAGTTGTACCATCTACAACCGTGTTGGTTCGTTTGTGTATCGGAACACCCAACACGACAGAGGCAATTCTGCCCTTCGAGCCTGCTCCGCCATTTGTCACGATCATGGCTGATCGTCCAACTCAATAGCCTAATCCTGCTTTCTCCCCATAACCCTTGATCCCATTCGCCTCAAATGCCATATCTAGACTTTCGGTTGCGGCGATGCGGAGCTAAGCTGCACATTTCGGCAGCTCCCGCGATAACGGACTTTTGGGCTCTCCAGAGGAGCCCCAACGGAACCTTTTTGATTTGATCCCGTGTGGGAAGGTGAAGTAAGGTTCCCACCTTACGTTGTATGGCCGAGATTAGCGGTGGAGCGGCGGGAAAAGAGGCTCTGGAGCAGCGGCAAAAACAAGGGGGAAAAAGCAAGATGGCGGAGGGCGGAGATCGAGCAGCATGAGGGCCGGACCAGCAGGAGTTCCTTAAGCGCTGTGTGGAGGATCTCAAAAGGAGGTGCTGGCGCCAATGCTGTTGGCGATCGAGGGGCTGAAGGAGATCCAGAAGGCCCAGGCGGTGGAGCTTCGTGAGGTGAGGGATAAAACGAATGAGAACGAGAACGAGGACGAGTTCCTGGGCGGTAAAAATGGAGGCGCACGAGGCGGTGCACAGGAGGTGGGCCGAGAGAATCGAGGTCCTGGAGAACAGGTCGAGTAGGAAGAATCTCCGGATTCTGGGTCTCCCCGAAGGAATGGAGGGAGCTGATACTTGGGCGTATGTGAGCATGATGCTCCGAGCCCCCTGGAGCTGGAAGGGGCTGACCGGGTCCTGGCGAGGAGACCCAAGGCTGATGAGACGCCAAGGGCGATAGTGGCAAGGTTCCATCGCTTCGCGGACAAAGAAAGTGTGCTGAGATGGGCCAAGAAGGTGCGGAGCAGTAGATGGGAGAATGCGGTGATCCGAGTTTACCATGATTGGAGCGCGGAGGTGGCAAGGAGGAGAGCTGGCTTCAACCGGGCCAAGGCGGTGCTGCACAAAAAAAGAGTCAGGTTCGGCATGCTGCAGCCTGCGCGACTGTGGGTCACTTATCAGGACCGACACCAGTATTTTGAAACGCCAGAAGAGGCTTGGACCTTTATTCAGACGGAAAAATTGGACTCGAACTGAGGGGATGTGGTTGTGGGGGGAGATGTTGGTTGTATACGGGGTTGTAAATATGGGTAAAGATTACTTCATGGGTGGGATGATGGATGGGGATGTGGGTAGAGTTCTAGTTAAAATTCCCCTTTTTTTTTCTTTTCTGTAGACGAGGTGGTGGGGAATGTGGGCGTCGGTGCTGGAGGGAGGCGAGACTCGGGGATGAGGGATCTGGGATAATGGCCGCAACAGGAGCTGCGCCACAGGGGGCGGGGCTGGCTCAGGAAAGCACGGGCTTTTTCCTGCGCGAAAAGGGGGGGGGGGGGGATGGAGGAAGGCAAGGAGGAGGAGAGACTCCCACACGGGGAGATCAACGGGGAGGCGGGGGAAGCCGGGGTCAGCAGAAGTCAGTTGACTCACGGAAGGAATATGGGGGGAGCAAAAGTGCTAGATACGGATCTAGCGGGGAGGGGGGGAGGGAAGGGGGGGAGGCGGGGGACATAAGGGTTGCTGATGCACTGTCCGAGGGGGAACTGAAAATGGAAGAGGTGGTCGGGACGGGGGTTCCCCGCCTGGGGGACTGGAGGGTGCAGGAGGCGCGAGCACAGGACTGGCCTAAGATAGGAGATGGCTAGTCGGGGGGGGGGGGGGGTGCGACTGATCACGTGGGTGGGTAGCCCCCCAATCCGACTGATCACGTGGAATGTGAGATGCCTAAATGGGCCGGTTAAGAGGGCCCGAGTGGCCCTTAATTCCTCGAGAAATCAAGAATTTATCAACTTCTGTCTTAAAGACACTCAACGTCCCGGCCTCCACCGCCCTCTGTGGCAATGAATTCCACAGACCCACCACTCTCTGGCTGAAGAAATTTCTCCTCATCTCTGTTCTAAAGTGACTCCCTTTTATTCTAAGGCTGTGCCCCCGGGTCCTAGTCTCCCCTGCTAATGGAAACAACTTCCCTACGTCCACCCGATCTAAGCCATTCATTATCTTGTAAGTTTCTATTAGATCTCCCCTCAACCTCCTAAACTCCAATAACTATAATCCCAAGATCCTCAGACGTTCATCGTATGTTAGGCCTACCATTCCTGGGATCATCCGTGTGAATCTCCGCTGGACCCGCTCCAGTGCCAGTATGTCCTTCCTGAGGTGTGGGGCCAAAAATTGCGCACAGTATTCTAAATGGGGCCTAACTAATGCTTTATAAAGCTTCAGAAGTACATCCCTGCTTTTATATTCCAAGCCTCTTGAGATGAATGACAACATTGCATTTGCTTTCTTAATTACGAACTCAACCTGCAAGTTTACCTTTAGAGAATCCTGGACTAGGTCTCCCAAGTCCCTTTGCACTTCAGCATTATGAATTTTGTCACCGTTTAGAAAATAGTCCATGCCTCTATTCTTTTTTCCAAAGTGCAAGACCTCGCACTTGCTCACGTTGAATTTCATCAGCCATTTCTTGGACCACTCTCCGAAACTGTCTAAATCTTTCTGCAGCCTCCCCACCTCCTCCATACTACCTGCCCCTCCACCTATCTTTGTATCATCGGCAAACTTAGCCAGAATGCCCCCAGACCCGTCATCTAAATCGTTAATCTATAAAGAGAACAGCTGTGGCCCCAACACTGAACCCTGCGGGACACCACTCGTCACCGGTTGCCATTCCGAAAAAGAACCTTTTATCCCAACTCTCTGCCTTCTGCCTGACAGCCAATCGTCAATCCATGTTAGTACCTTGCCTCGAATACCATGGGCCCTTATTTTACTCAGCAGTCTCCTGTGAGGCACCTTATCAAAGGCCTTTTGGAAGTCAAGATAGATAACATCCATTGGCTCTCCTTGGTCTAACCTATTTGTTATCTCTTCAAAGAACTCTAACAGGTTTGTCAGGCACGACCTCCCCTTACTAAATCCATGCTGACTTGTCCTAATCTGACCCTGCACTTCCAAGAATTTAGAAACCTCATCCTTAACAATGGATTCTAGAATCTTTCCAACAACCGAGGTTAGGCTAATTGGCCTATAATTTTCCATCTTTTTCCTTGTTCCCTTCTTGAGTTACAGCAGCGATTTTCCAATCCTCTGGGACTTTCCCTGACTCCAGTGACTTTTGAAGGATCATAACTAACGCCTCCACCATTTCTTCAGCTATCTCCTTTAGAACTCTGGGATGTAGCCCATCTGGGCCCGGAGATTTATCAATTTTTAGACCTCTTAGTTTCTCTAGCACTTTCTCCTTTGTGATGGCTACCATATTCAACTCTGCCCCCTGACTCTCCTGAATTGTTGGGATATTATTCATGTCTTCTACTGTGAAGACTGACGCAAAGTACTTATTCAGTTCCTCAACTATTTCCTTGTCTCCCATCACTAGATTACCAGCATCATTTTGGAGCGGCCCAATGTCTACTTTTGCCTCCCGTTTGTTTTTAATGTATTTAAAGAAACTTTTACTATCATTCCTAATGTTACTGGCTAGCCTACCTTCATAATTGATCCTCTCTTTCCTTATTTCTCTCTTTGTTATCCTCTGTTTGTTTTTGTAGCCTTCCCAATCTTCTGACTTCCCACTACTCTTTGCCACATTATAGGCTTTCTCTTTTGCTTTGATGCATTCCCTAACTTCCTTTGTCAGCCATGGCTGCCTAATCCCACCTCTGATAACCTTTCTTTTCTTTGGGATGAACCTCTGTACTGTGTCCTCAATTACTCCCAGAAACTCCTGCCATTGCTGTTCTACTGTCTTTCCCACTAGGCTCTGCTCCCAGTCGATTTTCGTCAGTTCCTCCCTCATGCCCCTGTAGCTACCTTTATTTAACTGTAACACCTTTACATCTGATTCTACCTTCTTTCTTTCAAATTGGAGATTGAATTCTACCATATTATGATCACTGCCTCCTAAGTGTTCCATTTATTTTAAGATCTTTAATCAAGTCTGGCTCATTACATAACACTAAGTCCAGAATGGCCTGTCCCCTCATGGGCTCCATCACAAGCTGTTCCAAAAAGCCCTCCTGTAAACATTCAATGAATTCCCTTTCCTTGGGTCCACTGGCAGCATTATTTACCCAGTCCACCTGCATATTGAAGTCCCCCATGATCACTGTGACCTTGCCTTTCTGACATGCACTTTCTATTTTGTTGTGCATTTTGTGCCCCTGGTCCTGACCACTGTTAGGAGGCCTGTACACAACTCCCATTATGGTTTTTTTGCCTTTGTGGTTCCTCAACTCTAACCACACAGACTCCACATCATCTGACCCTATGTCGTTTAGTGCTATTGATTTAATTTCATTCCTAATTAATAAGGCAACCCCGCATTAGGGGCCGTAAGGCCAGAATGTTAGTTGGAATGGCTGCAGAGCACAGTTAAGTTGTAGGGTGTAGGGCACAAACCTGTATATACATTGTCACATTAAACACCAGTTCACACTGTTACAACCTGCCTCAGTGCTCTGTCAGATGGGTGTGAGGGGTGGGCTAGTCTGGGCTGACCAGGGAGTGGGAGGGAATGGGAGGACATTGTGGGTGGCCTGGGCTCCCCAACCTGCCCCCCTGACTGTCCCCACCACCATTGGGATTCGATGGAATGGCCAGCTCCCATAGTTAGGATGTTGTCTGTCAGTCTTGTGTTCCCTTTTAATGCCCATCCTGCTGCCTGAGATACATTCTTCGGGCTGGCTGCTGCAATGCTACTGCAGCCTTTGGGAATTCTGTTTAAAGTGGAATCTTTCGAGTCTGGGAGAAAGCCAACCCTTTCAGATGGGCTGGTCCGAATGCTGCTTTGGCATCCTGGAGGGCTCGGTCCACATTCAAATGGATGTATTGAGCTGCATGAGCATATAGGGCCTCCGTGATGGCAAGGATGCACCTGTGCACCGGGCTTTGTGAGATCCTGGACAGGCTCCCACTTGCCACCTATAAGGACCCTGTGGCATAAAGGTTTAGGGCGACCGTCACCTTGATGGCCACTGGGAGTGGGTGTGTTCCCCCCCCCGTGCCAGGTGCGCCATGATCTGGCAGATATGTCGCACTGCCTCCCTGCACAGCATGCCCGGTCCGGCAGGTCCTCGAATGATGGGTGCTGCCGGTGCACGCGAGGCCTCATGTGGTGCCTCCTTCGCGCCTCCTCCTCCTCAGCCTGTTGAACTGGTGGCCTTCTCCTGGGCGGGGGGGAACAGAAAACGACAGTGTTAGACAGTCCATCGCATGCAGCCCAGGGGCTTTGGTAGTTGGTAACCTCAGTGGCCACCACCGGTATGGATGCTGACAAGTGGCGCAGGGTGGGGGTTTGGACGTCCTCTGGGTGGGGGGGGCTAGGATACAGGTGTGTGGAATGGGGTTAGTCCCAGGGGCACAGTGCTGCCCACTTACTCTGGCCGTCCTGAGATGTCGTACAGTTTTTTACGGTACTGCTGGCCAGTCCAGGTGATGACCACCTCTGCCACCTGTGCCCAAGCACGGCGAATAGCGGCGGGTGGCAGTCTCCTTCCGGGTCGGGGTACAGGGTGGCCTGCCTCTCGTCCATCGCATCCGGCAGGGTCTCCAGCTCGGCGTCCGTAAACCGTGGTGCCGTGCGTCTTGCTGCCATCTTGTTGGCTGGGATGGTGAGTGTGGGGGGTGAAGTGTGTATATATGGCTGCAGCTTGTCAGCCTCCTGAGTGTCAATTGCAAATCCAGCGAATCCCACACAGTTTCTTATTGGAATCGATTGTGTTCCACGTGCTGCCGGTGCTAGCACCTCAACAGTCCCTGAATTGGTCCAGGTGTGACACCAGTTTTGTTGTTGTGCAGATCCACGATACTTGCGTCGGCGTCAACACATAGTCTCAGGAATCGAAGAATCCAGCCAAATGATTTTTCACGAGTTTCACGCCACGCGTAGCCTGCCTCTGACTCTCTCTCATCCACAAACATCTCCACTTCTGACCTTATGATGGAAGGGAGGTCATTGATGAAGCCGCTGAAGATAGTTGGGCCTCGGACACGACTCTGTGCGACTCCTTTTTTAAAAAAAATTCCAATTAAGGGGAAATTTAGCGTGGCCAATTCACCTACCTTGCACATCTTTTTGGGTTGTGGGAGTGAGACCCATGCAGACACAGGGAGAATAATCATAATAATCACTTATTATCACAAGTAGGCTTCAATGAAGTTACTGTGAAAAACCGTGAAGCAGCAGTGCTGACCACTGCACAACCGTGCCGCCCCCCCCCCCCTCCCCCCACCCCCTCGCTAAGGGATACCTGCAGTGATGTCTTGGAGCTGATTGGCTTACAACTACCACAAGCATCGTCCTTTGCGCCAGGTATGACTCTAACCAGTGAAGAGTTTTATCCCCGATTCCCATTGCAATACTCGGTCAAATGCTGCCTTGATGTCAAGGGCAGTCACTCTCACACCTGCCATTCAGCGCTTTTGTCCATGTTTGAACCACGGCTGTAATGAGGTCAGGAGTGGAGTGACCCTGGCGGAACCCAAACTGAGCGTCCGTGAGCAGGATATTGCTGAGTAAGTGCCGCTTGATAGCACTGTTGATGAATCATTCCATCACTTTGCTGATGATGGAGAGTAGACTTATAGGGCAGTAATTGGCTGGATTGTCCTGTTTCTTGTATACAGGATACACCTGAGCAATTTTCCACATTGCTGGGTAGATGCCAGTATTGTAGCTGTACAGGAACAGCTTGGCTAGGGGTGCGGCAAGTTCTGGAGCACAAGTCTTCTGTACTATTGCTGGAATATTGTCAGGGCCCATAGCCTTTGCAGTATTAGTGCCTTCAGCCGTTTCTTGATATCACGTGGAGTGAATCGTATTGGCTGAAGACTGACATCTGTGATGCTGGGGATCTCCGGAGGACACTCTGCCACTCTGCACATCTGGCTGAAGATTGTTGCAAATGCCTTAGCCTTGTCTTTTGCACTGATGTGCTGGGCTCCTCCATCATTGAAGATGGGGTATTTGTGGAGCACCCCCCCCCCCCCCCCCCCCGCCATGAATTTTTAAATTGTCCACCACCATTCACCGCTGGATGTGTCAGGACTACAGAGCTTAGGTTTGGTGCGCTTGTTGTAGAATCCCTTAGCTCTGTCTATCACTTGCTGCTTATGCTGTTTGGCACACAAGTAGTCCTGTGTTGCAGCTTCACCAGGTTGACACCTCATTTTTCGGTATGCCTGATGTTGCTCCTGGCAGGCTCTCCTGCACTCTTCATTGAACCAGAGTTGATCTCCTGGCTTGGTGATAATGGTAGAGTGGGGAATATGCCGGGTCATGAGGTTACAGATCGTGGTTGAATACAATTCAAGTAATAGGGGATGGAGGCTAGGCCAGTTACATGCTCCTCCTGTAGGATGTGGGTGGTGAGGGATACCACCGGTGTCCCCACTGACTATACCTGCGGGAAGTGCACCCAACTTCAGCTCCTCAAAGACCGTGTTAGGGAACTGGAGCTGAAGCTGGATGAACTTCGGATCATCCGGGAGGCAGAGGGGGTGATTGAGAAGAGTTACAAGGAGGTAACCACACCCAAGGTACAGGACAAGAATAGCTGGGTTACAGTCAGGGGGAAAAAAACAAACAGGCAGAAAGTGCAGGGATCCCTCGTGGCCGTTCCCCTTCAAAACAAGTATACCGTTTTGGATGCTGTTGGGGGGGATGACCTACCGGGGGAAGGCCCTAGCGGCCAGGTCTCTGGCACTGAGTCTGGCTCTGGGGCTCAGAAGGGAAGGGGGGAGAATAGAAAAGCAATAGTTGTAGGAGATTCAATGGTTAGGGGAATAGATAGGAGATTCTGTGGTCGCGAGCGAGACTCCCGGAAGGTATGTTGCCTCCCGGGTGCCAGGGCCAGGGATGTCTTGGATCGTGTCTTCAGGATCCTTAAGGGGGAGGGTGAGCAGCCAGAAGTCGTGGTGCACATTGGTACCAACGACATAGGTAGGAAAAGGGGTGTGGAGGTAATAAACAAGTTCAGGGAGTTAGGCTGGAAGTTAAAAGCCAGGACAGACAGAGTTGTCATCTCTGGTTTGTTGCCGGTGCCACGTGATAGCGAGGCTAGGAATAGGGAGAGAGTGCAGTTGAACACGTGGCTGCAGGAATGGTGTAGGAGAGAGGGCTTCAGGTATTTGGATAATTGGAGCGCATTCTGGGGAAGGTGGGACCTGTACAAGCAGGACGGGTTGCATCTGAACCAGAGGGGCACCAATATCCTGGGAGGGAGGTTTTCTAGTACTCTTCGGGAGGGTTTAAACTAATTTGGCAGGGGAATGGGAACCGGATTTGTAGTCCAGCAACTAAGGTAGCCGATATTCAGGACGCCAAAGCGTGTAATGAGGCAGTGGGGAAGAGAACACTGACAAAGGAGAGTACTTGCAGGCATGGAGATGGGTTGAAGTGTGCATACTTCAACGCAAGAAGCATCAGGAATAAGATGGGTGAACTTAAGGCATGGATCGGTATTTGGGACTACGATGTGGTGGCCATCACGGAAACTTGGATAGAAGAGGGGCAGAAATGGTTGTTGGAGGTCCCTGGTTATAGATGTTTCAATAAGATTAGGGAGGGTGGTAAAAGAGGTGGGGGGGTGGCATTATTAATTAGAGATAGTATAACAGCTGCAGAAAGGCAGTTCGAGGAGTATCACCCTATTGAGGTAGTATGGGTTGAAGTCAGAAATAGGAAAGGAGCAGTCACCTTGTTAGGAGTTTTCTATAGGCCCCCCAATAGTAGCAGAGATGTGGAGGAACAGATTGGGAAACAGATTTTGGAAAGGTGCAGAAGTCATAGGGTAGTAGTCATGGGCGACTTTAACTTCCCAAATATTGAGTGGAAACTCTTTAGATCAAATAGTTTGGATGGGGTGGTGTTTGTGCAGTGTGTCCAGGAAGCTTTTCTAACACAGTATGTAGATTGTCCGACCAGAGGAGGGGCAATATTGGATTTAGTACTGGGTAATGAGCCAGGGCAAGTGATAGATTTGTTAGTGGGGGAGCATTTTGGAGATGGTGACCACAATTCTGTGACTTTCACTTTAGTAATGGAGAGGGATAGGTACGTGCAACAGGGCAAGGTTTACAATTGGGGGAAGGGTAAATACGATGTTGTCAGACAAGAATTGAAGTGCATAAGTTGGGAACATAGCTGGCAGGGAAGGACACAAGTGAAATGTGGAACTTGTTCAAGGAACAGGTGCTACGTGTCCTTGATATGTATGTCCCTGTCAGGCAGGGAAGAGATGGTCGAGTGAGGGAACCATGGTTGACAAGAGAGGTTGAATGTCTTGTTAAGAGGAAAAAGGTGACTTATGTAAGGCTGAGGAAACAAGGTTCAGACAGGGCATTGGAGGGATACAAGATAGCCAGGAGGGAACTGAAGAAAGGGATTAGGAGAGCTAAGAGAGGGCATGAACAATCTTTGGCGGGTAGGATCAAGGAAAACCCCAAGGCCTTTTACACATATGTGAGAAATATGAGAATGACTAGAGCGAGGGTAGATCCGATCAAGGACAGGAGCGGGAGACTGTGTATTGAGTCTGAAGAGATAGGAGAGGTCTTGAACGAGTACTTTTCTTCTGTATTTACAAATGAGAGGGGCGATATTGTTGGAGAGGACAGTGTGAAACAGATTGGTAAGCTCGAGGAAATACTTGTTCGGAAGGAAGATGTGTTGGTGTGGTAGTATGTATTGGGGGTCATGTGGGACTGGAAGCCCTAATGTCATTGGCTGACAGATCCCGGGTCTTGGTTGGCCGTTGACCTCAAGCTCCGCCCTGAAGGCGAAGTATAAGAAGCCGGTGTCTTCCCCCGCATGCCAGTTTACTATCGGGCTGCTGGGGAACAGACACGCTTAATAAAGCCTCATCGACTTCACTATATTCGTCTCATGGAGTCTTTGTGCGCTACAATTTATTAAGCGTGTCTAAAAAGGACTATGGAGCTCAGGATCATTCCAGAATGCCTGAGGATCAGCCCCCACGCAGTGAATGCGGCAGCAGCCTTCAAACACTGGCAGACTTGCTTCGAGGCCTACATCAGGACGACCACCGGCCGAGTCTCAGACGAACAAAAACTGCAGGTCCTGCACTCGAGGACTGCAGGTCCTGCACGGAGATTTTCACCCTCATTGAAGACACCGACGATTTCCAGACGGCGTTCACAGCACTGAGAAGTCTCTACGTTCGCCCAGTTAACCAAATCTACGCTCGCTACCAGCTCGCGACGAGACGGCAAGCTACCGGAGAATCGATGAACGAGTTCTACGCCGCGCTGCTGATTTTGGGACGAGCCTGCAGCTGCCCGTCGGTGAATGCAAACGAACACATGGACATGTTAATGCGCGACGCTTTTGTGACAGGTATTCAATCCTCCCAAATCCGCCAAAGACTTCTAGAAAAAGAGTCGCTAGGACTCTCAGAGGCACGGGCCCTAGCAGCCTCCCTAGACGTGGCCGCGCATAATACCCGCACCTACGGCCCCGACCGCGTGGCAGCCCATTGGGCCCCGTACGTACCCGTCGCGGCAAACCCCCTACCCCCCCTCCCGGACGCCCCGCAGGCGCAGCCGCTCTGGGTCCCGACCACCGCGGCCCCGGGAGAACTGGGAGCCCTGCACGCCGCACACGCTCCCCAACCCCCCTTCCCGCAGCCCACGTATGACCCGCCGCCGGCGCTACCGCTTTGGGTCCCGGCCAACACTCCCCACGGAGAGGAGGGGGTTTTTCGCGTCCCTAACGCCACCCTAACCCCCGTCCCTCACCCCACGCCTGACCCGCCGGCGCCACCTACTTGGACCCTGACCACCGCTGCCCCCCGGCGAGGGAGCACTGCACGGTCCCAGCGCTCGCGGCCCCACGTCTGACCCGCCGGCGCCGCCGACCTGGGCCCCGACCACCGCTGTCCCCGGCAAGGGAGCTCTGCACGGTCCCAGCGCTCGCGGCCCCATGCCCGACCCGCCGGCGCCACCTACCTGGACCCCGACCACCGCTGTCCCCGGCGAGGGAGCTCTGCACGGTCCCAGCGCTCGCGGCCCCACGCCTGACCCGCCGGCGCCGCCGACTTGGGCCCCGACCACCGCTGTCCCCGGTGAGGGAGCTCCGCGCGGTCCTAGCGCTCGTGGTCCAAAAGCTCGCGGTGAGGGAGCTCCGTGCTGTCCTAGCGCTCGCGGTCCTAGCGCTCGCAGTGAGGGAGCTCCGCGTGGTCCTAGCGCTCGCGGTCCTAGCGCTCCCCAGACCCCCCAGCACACCATGTGCGACCCGCAGACGCCGCCATTTTGGGTCCCGGCCACCACGAGGGGAGGAAGGGCGCCGCCATCTTGGACCACCCCAGACCTGTACGACGCATGGGGGCGCTACAGTTGGGCATTTTGAAAAACTTGAGGATAGACAAGTCCCCCGGGCCTGACGGGACATATCCAAGGATTCTATGGGAAGCAAGAGATGAAATTGCAGAGCCGTTGGCAATTATCTTTTCATCCTCACTGTCAACAGGGGTGGTACCAGGGGATTGGAGAGTGGCGAATGTCGTTCCTCTGTTCAAAAAAGGGACTAGGGATAACCCTGGGAATTACAGGCCAGTTAGTCTTACTTCGGTGGTAGGCAAAGTAATGGAAAGGGTACTGAAGGATAGGATTTCTGAGCATCTGGAAAGACACTGCTTGATTAGGGATAGTCAGCACGGATTTGTGAGGGGTAGGTCTTGCCTTACAAATCTTATTGAATTCTTTGAGGAGGTGACCAAGCATGTGGATGAAGGTAAAGCAGTGGATGTAGTGTACATGGATTTTAGTAAGGCATTTGATAAAGTTCCCCATGGTAGGCTTATGCAGAAAGTAAGGAGGCATGGGATAGTGGGAAATTTGGCCAGTTGGATAACGAACTGGCTAACCGATAGAAGTCAGAGAGTGGTGGTGGATGGCAAATATTCAGCCTGGATCCCAGTTACCAGTGGCGTGCTGCAGGGATCAGTTCTGGGTCCTCTGCTGTTTGTGATTTTCATTAATGACTTGGATGAGGGAGTTGAAGGGTGGGTCAGTAAATTTGCAGACGATACGAAGATTGGTGGAGTTGTGGATAGTAAGGAGGGCTGTTGTCGGCTGCAAAGAGACATAGATAGGATGCAGAGCTGGGCTGAGAAGTGGCAGATGGAGTTTAACCCTGAAAAGTGTGAGGTTGTCCATTTTGGAAGGACAAATATGAATGCGGAATACAGGGTTAACGGTAGAGTTCTTGGCAATGTGGAGGAGCAGAGAGATCTTGGGGTCTATGTTCATACATCTTTGAAAGTTGCCACTCAAGTGGATAGAGCTGTGAAGAAGGCCTATGGTGTGCTCGCGTTCATCAACAGAGGGATTGAATTTAAGAGCCGTGAGGTGATGATGCAGCTGTACAAAACTTTGGTAAGGCCACATTTGGAGTACTGTGTACAGTTCTGGTCGCCTCATTTTAGGAAGGATGTGGAAGCCTTGGAAAAGGTGCAAAGAAGATTTACCAGGATGTTGCCTGGAATGGAGAGTAGGTCTTACGAGGAAAGGTTGAGGGTGCTAGGCCTTTTCTCATTAGAACGGAGAAGGATGAGGGGCGACTTGATAGAGGTTTATAAGATGATCAGGGGAATAGATAGAGTAGACAGTCAGAGACTATTTCCCCGGGTGGAACAAACCATTACAAGGGGACATAAATTTAAGGTGAAAGGTGGAAGATATAGGAGGGATATCAGAGGTAGGTTCTTTACCCAGAGAGTAGTGGGGGCATGGAATGCACTGCCTGTGGAAGTAGTTGAGTCGGAGACATTAGGGACCTTCAAGCAGCTATTGGATAGGTACATGGATTACAGTAAAATGATAGTGTAGATTTATTTGTTCTCAAGGGCAGCACGGTAGCATTGTGGATAGCACAATTGCTTCACAGCTCCAGGGTCCCAGGTTCGATTCCGGCTTGGGTCACTGTCTGTGCGGAGTCTGCACGTCCTCCCCGTGTCTGCGTGGATTTCCTCCGGGTGCTCCGGTTTCCTCCCATAGTCCAAAGATGTGCGGGTTAGGTGAATTGGCCAATGATAAATTGCCCTTAATGTCCAAATTGCCCTTGGTGTTGGGTGGAAGTGTTGAGTTTGGGTAGGGTCCTCTTTCCAAGAGCTGGTGCAGACTCAAAGGGCCGAATGGCCTCCTTCTGCACTGTAAATTCAATGATAATCTATGATTAATCTAGGACAAAGGTTCGGCACAACATCGTGGGCCGAAGGACCTGTTCTGTGCTGTATTTTTCTATGTTCTATGTTCTAATTCTGCTGCTGCTGATGGCCCACAGCGCCTCATGGATGCCCAGTCATGAGTTGCTAGATCTGTTTGAAGTCTATCCCACTTAGCATGGTGGTAGTGCCACACAACACAATGAAGGGTATCCTCAATGTGAAGATGGAACTTTGTCTCCATATGGCCTTCTACCTATACAGTCGTGGACAGATGCATCTGCAGCAGGTAGATTGGTGAGGATGAGGTCAAGAGTTTTTCCCTCTTGTTGGTTCCCTCACCAGCTGCTGCAGTCCCAGTCTAGCAGCTATGTCCTTTAGGTCCCGGTCAGCTCGGTCTGTGGCGGTACTACTGAGCCACCCTTGGTGATGGACGTTGAAGTCCCCCACCCTCAGTGCGTCCTCCAAGTGGTGCTCAACAGGAGGATTATTTATTCATCAGCTGATGGTGGCCAGTGCGTGGTAATCAGTAGGAGGTTTCCTTGCCCATGTTTAATCTGAAGCCAGCATCGATGTTGAGGACTCCCAGGGCAACTCCCTCCTGACAATATACCACTGTGCCGCCACCTCTGCTGGGTCTGTCCTGCCGGTGAGACAGGACACACTCAAGGATGGTGAAAGTGATGTTGGGACATTGTCCATATATAAGGTCTGATTCTGTGAGTGTGACTATGTCAGGCTGTTGCTTAACATGTCTGTGAGACTGCTCTCCCAACTTTGGCTCAAGCACCCAGATGTTAGTAAGGACTTTGCAGGGTCGGCAGGGCTGGGTTTGACGTTGTCGTTTCCAGTGCCTGGTTCGATGCTGGGTGGTCCGTCTGGTTTCATTCCTTTTATGTGTTTTCGTAGCGGTTGAATACAACTGAGTGGCTTGCTAGGCCATTTCAGAGGGCATTTAAAATTCAACCACATTGCTGTGGGTCTGGGGTCACATGCAAGCCAGACCAGGTAAGGATGGCAGATTTCCTTTCCTAATGGATATCAGTGAACCATCTGGGTTTTTACGACAATCAACAATGATTTCATGGTCACCATTAGGCTTTTAATTCCAGATATTTTATTGATTTAGATTCCACCACCGGCCATGGTGGGATTCAAACCCGGGTCCCCAGATCATTATCCTGAGTCTCTGGATTACTAGTCGATCGGCAATACCACAATGCCATCCCCTCCCCTCTACAGCAGATGGAGGGCGGAATATCCCAGGGATCCGGCATTCAGAGGGATGCAGGAGCCCAGGACTGATCGCCGGTCAGATGATGCGCCTCTGGGCCCAGTCATCGCACACCTGCTGGAGCTACAAATTCAGAGTTATGAATACCAGGAAGGGATGTCAGGATCCCTCCTCGGACTGCAAGACCAATTGGAGGAATTTTAGGAGGTGGTGCCGTCACTCCGAGGCGACTGGGCCAACATCGCAAGGGTGCCGTTTGCAGTGGAGATCTTGGTGCAGGATATGCACTCCATGGCAGGGGTTGTCCACTCCATGGCTGAGGGCACAAGCTCCATGGTGCAGGGCCTCAATTGCATTGTGCAGACACTTGTGGGAATCTACGAGCACCAGCACCAGTGGACGCGGGACTTCTGGATCTCACTCCAGCAGGCCCTCCATCCCATGGAGCAACCCAGGGGCACCCACAGGCAAGAAGAGAGTCTTCTACCCATAACACCCTGGGGGTGTCCAACGCACCAGACTCCTCCCTTCCGATGTCCGACGAATCTCCAGCCCTGCACACTGAGGAGAGTGGCACAATAACACCCATGCTGCCTGAAAGCAGGCCCAGCCCCCCAAGGTCATGGCCCTCCAAAGGATGCCCTTGTAGGATCTCTTATTTTTGAATAAGAGATGGGAGTCCAGTGGTAGTTTGAGATTGAGTTTATTGCAAAAACTTGGTTTATACTTTCAAATATAAGCAACAGAAACAAAAGCCCAGCAGGGCATAAGGAAGATAACAATGGAAAATGGACAAAGAAGAAGAGAGCGGGAAACATGTGAACCAATAACTTTATACCTGTACATTTTGGTACCCTCCTCCTCCCCTTCCCTGCCCCTAATTGGCTTAGACGTTTTGAATTGTGACTTCTAACTGGCGTTCCATATCATCACTCACACTTACTGGCTGGGCTCACTTTGTTACATTGCCACACCCGTAGTCTGGGCTCTGAAAAGCTGACGTGTTCCCACAGTATACTTTCCCACAACTACAATATTTTCAAAACTTGGTTTTAATATTTCCCCACAGCCCGTTAAAGTCATCACAGGCAACAGGGCGTGGCAGACAACAGGCTGCCTCAACGTCAGCTGTGAATCCTGGGTAAATACCTCGGCATAGCGACAGGGTTAGGAAGGTAAAGAAATTATAATCACAGCATGGATACGATGGGTTTTGGCACGATTAGATATTGACCACTGATGTTAGCAGCACTTCATGTATTCAAAGTCACATTAGGCTCCCTTTAAACTGCCCTCATTTCATTGCAGGAAGCACAGCCAGCCCTTGCGTTTAGGCTGGAAGCACAATGCTGGCTCATCCTCAATCTCCTCTCAGCGAGGATGTCAGCTCAATTGTTGTGCTCCCCTCACTCTGTAATGAAACAGTCTTGGAACCCTCTTCACAGGCCTCCCCCCACAATCCAGGACAATGCATAGGTCCTTCATCTCTGGAAACATTCTTTCAGCATAAGTAAGCCATCGGCTGAAAGCTTGTGAGAGTCTGTCCGCTTACACCATCGGTGCAGTCAGAGCGGCAGCCCTAACCTCAGAGGAGGCAGTCCCAGCAGAGATAGGTCATTCAGCGTCTAATTGCCCACAGATCACCCTGTTCAGTGGCAGGTCGTGATCAGGTTTCTGTCAAGCAGGAGTCAGACAATTGCAGGTGATTTGAAGAGCATTGGTCTGTCCTCACTGCAAGTCATCCATCATTGTCCTGCATCGTTTCGTTATTGGGCTTCCGCCCCCTGCCTGAAAGGAGCTATCTAACAGGAAACGTCCCACTGACAACACACAGGTAAGTACGATCTGGCCCCCTTAGTCCTGATCCTCCCCAAAGCGAGAGGCTATCAGAACATCCCGAGCCTTGCACCCCATTCAGACCTTGGCCATCCATCTGGATGTCTTCCATCTCCTCCTAAACCAGCTCCTCGCTCTGTTGTAGTGCCAGGTTAGAGGGAGGCATAGCTCACAATAATGATGCACGAGATCCTCTGGGGCTGTACAGAACGGCTACCCCTGACTGGTCCAGGCACTGGAACCATATCTTCAAAAGGCCGGTTGTCTGCTCCACCAGCGTGACCACTAGCATAAACCTTGTTGTATCAGGTCTCATCTGCAGCTTGTGGCCTCCGTACTGGTCACCTCCTGCCTCATACTGGTGTGTGCCCCTTGTCCCCTGGCGTCCTAGCTAGCCTGGTCACAGTCAAAGTTGCTGTAGTTACGCACCATTAGAAAGAGTGCATTCGTCACCACAGAGGATGATGGTCGGAAGTTGTTTTTGTGTCCAGTGGTGTTCTGTAGGATCGATGTTGGGTCCCTTGCTGTTTGTAGTGTACATTAATGATGTAGACCTGAAGGTGAGAGATACGATCAATAAGTTCACAGATGACATAAAAATCTGTGGTGTGGTAAATAGTGAGGAGGAAATCCTAAGATTACAAGACAATGTAATGGATGGGCTGGTGAGAGGAACAGAACAGTGCAAATGGAATTTAACCCTGAAAAGTGTGAAGTGATCTTGAAGTATTTTGAGATCTAACAAGGCAAGGGAATATACAATGAATTGTTGGACCCTAGGAAGTACAGAAGATCAGAGGGGCTTTGGGGTGCATACCTATAGATCACTGAAGATAGCAGGACAGAAAGGATATGATTGCACTGGAGAGGGTACAGAGAAGATTCACCAGGATGTTGCCTGAGCTGAAGCATTTCAGCAGTCAAGAGAGGTTGGATAGGCTGTTTTTTCTTTGGAGAGAGAAGGCAGAGGGAGGTGTATCAGGTTATCAGGCATATGGACAGGATGGATAGGAAGGAGTTTTTCTCACGGTGCCGAGGACCCGGGTTCAATCCCGGCCCCGGGTCACTATCTGTGTGGAGTTTGAAAGTGAAATGTGTAGCCAGGCAACAGGCAGAAAGACACAGAAGGGTTAACAGAATGGATATGCTAATCGCTAAGATACACGATGAGGTAGTATGGTCATGTGCTAGGCACTCTAGGCAGCAGACAGGTAGAAACATAGAAAATAGGTGCAGGAGTAGGCCATTCGGCCCCTCATGCCTGCATCACCATTCAATATGATCATGGCTGATCATGCAAATTCAATAAAAGCAAATTACTGTGGATGCTGGAATCTGAAAACAAAGAGAAAATGCTGGACAATCTCAGCAGGTCTGCCAGCATCTGTAGGGAGAGAAAAGAGCTAACGTTTCGGGTCCAGATGACCCTTTGTCAAAGCTCTGAAAAAGGGTCATCTGGACTCGAAACGTTAGCTCTTTTCTCTCCCTACAGATGCTGTCAGACCTGCTGAGATTTTCCAGCATTTTATCTTTGAGTGCAAATTCAGTATCCCACTCCCGCTTTCTCTCAATACCCCTTGATCCCTTTAGCCGCAAGGGCCCCGCCCAGCTCGCTCTTGAAATATATCCAACAAACTGGCCCCAACAGCTTTCTGCGGTAGAGAATTCCACAACTTCACAACTCTCTGAAAGAAGAAGTTCTTTCTCATCTCAGTCCTGAATGGCTTATTCATGGGCTGTGACCCCTAGTCCTGGATATCCCCAACATCGGGAACATTCTTCCCGCATCTAACCTGTCCAGTCCCATCAGGATTTTATATGTTCAATGAGATCGCCTCTCATTCTTCTAAACTCCAGTGAGTACAAGCCCAGTCAATCCAGCCTTTCTTCATATGTCAGTCCTGCCATCCTGGGATTAGTCAGGTAAACCTTCGCTGGACACCCTCAATAGCAAGAATGTCGTTCCTCAAACTAAGAGACCAAAACTGCACGCAATACTCAAGTTGTGGCCTCACCAAGGCCCTGTATAACTGCAACAAGACATCCCTATTCCTATACTCAAATTGTCTCACTAAGAAGGCCAACATGCCATTAGCTTTCCTCACTGCCTGCTGTACCTGCATGCCAACCTTCAGCGACTGTTCCACCATGACACCCAGGTCTCGCTGCACTTCCACTTTTCCTAAACTGCCACCATTCAGATAATAATCTGCCTTCCTGTTTTTGCCACCAAAGTGGATAACCTCACATTTATCCACATTATATTATGTGCTTTTCCTCTATTCCACTATGTACAGTCTGTAAATAGTGTAAATAAGGTGATTTTTAAGCCTACAGCTCTTCCTGATTAGAATGCTGGCTTATAACACTGAAAAACATCGTAGCTGGGGTGGTGGAACCAATTTAATCCATTATTGGTGCCATACAGCGAACACCCATGGTCCAAGTTGTCCGCGATCCCGGCTCAGCACGGTGCCTCATTAAGTATCTTGGCAATACCGTCACAGAAGGTGGCAATGGCGGCACTGCAGGAATAGTATTGTTTCCACCCTGCTTGCTTCCAAACCTCGAAGACCCACAAAGGAATCACTACTGGAAGATGTGTCGTGAAAATTGTCTACAGGTTCAAACAGTCTCAGGTCTCTACACCCACACACAACCAATACAAGTCAGTTCTTCCCTTCATTTATGGGTCCGGATACGAGTTCAATCATTGACATCCATACCTCCCAATCCTCAGAAAGGTCTGTTCACTCACTCTTGACCACTCTGGGCCCACTAACTAGTCCTTATCGGGAAATGTCCTCTAGACAGCATCATCTCGGTCACCCCATCCCAATCGAGCAAATTTGGCCCACTGAGGCATTGAGTAAATTCACTTCTCTCGCAGACCCAAACTCGCTAACTCTGCACACAATGAACCCCGTCAAAATAGTACAAAAAGGCACGAAACCAATCTGCCACAATTTTGAAATGTCTGTGCTGTGGTGTGGGCCGACACACAGACAGCAGAATTGCCCAGCTAAGTGTTTCAGATGGGACTACTGCTTCTGCTCAGTTTAAGTCTCCACCAAAGGGGTAAACAATGGAGGCACAAGAACATAACGCTTGTCTCACACTTCCTGGGCAAAGTTCATCAGCATTCTCGGTGGGAGAGCATTTTGGTGACAGTGACCACAACTCCTTGACCTTTACCATAGTCATGGAGAGGGGATAGGAACACACAGTATGGGAAGGTATTTAATTGGCGGAGGGGAAATTATACTGCTATTAGACAGGAGCTGAGGAGCATAAAGTGGGAACAATTGCTCTTGGGGAAATGCACAACAGTAATGTGGGGATTGTTTAAGGAGCACTTGCTATGAGCGCTGAATAGTTTTGTCCTACTGAGATGAGGAAGGAATGGTAAGGTGAAGGAGCCTTGGATGACAAGAGAAGTGGAGCTTCTAGTCAAGAGGAAGAAGGAAGCTTACATCAGGTTGAGGAAGCGAGGATTTGACTCGGCTCTAGAGGGTTACTAGGTAGCCAGGAAGGAACTCAAAAATGGACTGAGGAGAGCTAGAAGGGGGCATGAAAAAGCCCTGGCGGGAAGAATTAGGGAAAACCCCAAGGCGTTCCACACTTATGTGGGAAATAAAAGGATGATCAGAGTGAGAGTAGGGCCGATCAGGGATAGTGGAGGGAACTTGTGCCTAGAGTCTGAGGAGATGGGGGAGGCCCTAAATGAATATTTTGCTTCAGTATTCACGAGAGAGAGGGACCTTGTTGCTCATGAGAACAGTGTGAACCAGGTTAATAAACTCAAACAGGTTGATATTAAGAAGGAGGATGTGCTGGAAATTTTGAAAAGCATCAGGATAGATAAGTCCCCTGGGCCTGACGGAATATACCCAAGGTTACTACAGGAAGCGAGGGAGGAGATTGCTACGCCATTGGCGATGATCTTTGCGTCCTCACTCTCCACTGGAGTAGTACCGGATGATTGAGGGAAGTGAATGTTGTTCCCCTGTTCAAGAAAGGGAATAGGGAAATCCCTGGGAATTACAGATCCATCAGTCTTACGTCTGTGGTGAGCAAAATATTGGAAAGGATTCTGAGAGAGAGGATTTATGATTATTTAGAAAAATATAGTTTGATTAAAGATAGTCAGCATGGCTTTGTGAGGGGCAGGTCATGTCTCACAAGCCTCATTGAATTCTTTGAGGATGCGACGAGACACATTGATGAAGGTCGGGAAGTGGATGTGGTGTATATGAATTTCAGTAAGGCATTTTATAAGGTTCCCTGGTAGGCTCATTTAGAAAGTTAGGGGGCATGGTATACAGGGAAATTTGGCTGTCTGGATACAGAATTGGCTGGCCAAAAGAAGACAGTGAGTGGTAGTGGATGGAAAATATTCCGCCTGGAGGTCGGTGACCAGTGGTGTCCCGCAAGGATCTGTTCTGGGACCTCTGCTCTTTGTGGTTTTTATAAATGACTTGGATGAGGAAGTGGAAGGGTGGGTTAGTAAGTTTGCCGATGTCACGAAGGTTGGGGGAGTTGTAGATAGTGTTGAGGGTTGTTGCAGGTTACAGGAGGACATTGACAGGATGCAGAGCTGGGCTGAGAAGTGGCAGATGGAGGTCAACCTTGACAAATGTGAAGTGATTCATTTTGGAAGGTCGAATTTGAACGCTGAATACAGGGTTAAAGGCAGGATTCTTGGAAGTGTGGAGGAACAGAGGGATCTTGGGGTCCACATACATAGACCCCTCAAAGTTGCCACCCAGGTTGATAAGGTTGTGAAGAAGGCGTATGGTGTGTTGGCTTTCATTAACAGGGGGATTGAGTTCTAGAGCTGCGAGAGTTTGCTGCAGCTTTATAAAACTATAGTTAGACCACACTTGAAATATTGTGTCCTGTTCTGGTTACTTCATTATAGGAAGGATGTGGATGCTTTGGAGAGGGTACAGAGGAGATTTACCAGGATGCTGCCTGGACTGGAGGGCATGTCTTATGAAGAAAGGTTGAGGGAGCTTGGGCTTTTCTCACTGGAGCGAAGAAGGCAGAAAGGTGACTTGATAGAGTTGTACAAGGTGATGAGAGGAATGGATAGAGTGGATAGCCAGAGACTTTTCCCCAGGGTGGAAATGGCTGCCACGAGGGGACATAATTTGAAGGTAATTGGAGGAAGGTAAAGGAGAGATGTCAGAGGTAGGTTCTTTACACAGAGAGTGGTGGGTGTGTGGAATGCACTGCCAGCAGAGGTGGTGGAGTCAGAGTCATTAGGGACATTTAAGCGACACTTAGACAGACACATGGACAGCAGTAAATTGAAGGAGTGTAGGTTAGGTTGATCTTAGATTAGGATAAATGGTCGGCACAACATCGTGGGCTGAAGGGCCTGTACTGTGCTCTACTGTTCTATGTTCTGTTCCCAGGACTTCTGGTCCGTCAATTTAGAGGTCAGATTTTGTTCCAACATGCTTCAAACATGAAAAGGCACAGGACTATCTACACCAGCTGAACATCTTACATGGCTGCACGCAATCCCTCATTAGTCTCCCAATACAAAAATCCAGGAGCTGGGAGGAACGCACCTACATGTTAAGTGTCAGATTACCACCACATGATGACACAAGGGGTGACAGGTCACAGACTCTTTACATCCTTCATACCCATTTCCCACTTTCCCAGAGGAAAGCATGGGTACAGTTGGGCATCATCCAGACCTTAATGAGATTCTCACATTGGGCACGAGGGTCACATTCTGCCAGGAATTTCCATAACCTTTTGAAGGACTGGGGAAGCTTAAAAATAATTCCCACATTTCTCGGCTCGCTGAAGCCATGCTCACGATTAGAAGGGTGTCACACCCCCTACAGCTGAAGGTTAAGGGGGAACCTGACCATATGTTACACAGGAGCGTTATTTCCCCAGCCTACAACCATGCTGGTGTCCGGTCTGGTCACTGTTCCCAAGTCTCATGGCCACCTCCGGCTTTGTATCAATCTCATAAAGCTTAATAAGGCCGTACGGGTGAATGTCCAAACGATGGCATTGGTAAATGACATTTTAGCTGCGAATGCCGATAACATCCTTTTTACCAAGCTTGATGCGAACTGCACATTTTGACAACTACGCCTCGACAAGCAACCTAGGCTGCCAACGACCTTTATCATACCTTTTGGTCGATTTTGCGTTAACCATCTCTCTCTCATATTTTACCTGCTTCCGAGATATGCCAACGTACCATGTCAACAATCCTCAAGGGCAAACAAGGTGTTATCTGTCACATGGACAACATCTTCATAAATAGTTCTACAAAAGCGGAACAATCGGCCCTCCAGAAAACAGGCCTCACGCCTGAACAACAAGTGACAGTTTGTCAGGACTAACTCAAAATTCCTAGGACACATCATCCAATGACATGGTATTATGGTTAATCCTCAGAAAATAATTTCTGAAGTGCATCACAGACACTCAGCATTTCCTTTGGATGGTAAACTAGATTGAAAAGTCTATCCTAAACCTGGCCACACTGATAGAATCCTGAAGATACCTCCTGTGAAGGCCAACAATGGTCTGGGGCGTAGAACTTCTCAAGGCCTTTCCATCCATTAAAGAGTGAATCATTTCCTCTGGCCTCCTGGGGCACTCTGACCCTGCCTTTCCTACACTTGTTGCTGCTGTCATCACTGCTGTCACTTCCTCCATTGGCCTCAACGCTGTCCCCAAGCAGCCACAAAAGAACATGGATAGAAATCCTGTCCATTTTGCGTCGAGAGCCTTCATGGAAACCGAACAAAGATATTCCACGATTGAGGAAGAGGTTACATGGGCTGTTGAACACTTTCCTGATTACCTGAAGGGGCTGCCACTCCAAGCGGAAACGGACTACAAGCCCCTCATGACATTCCTCAATGTCGCTGTGATTGTTAAAATGCCCACCCGCATTCAACAGTTTTGCCACTGGTTGATGTCTACATTGGCATCAGAAGTGCAAATATTTTCCTCCACCTTCATGAGCCTTCTGCCCATATCTGCCACGAAGCTCCAGGATTTAGACATGCCCAAGAAGAGGATATCAAACCAGTTCAAATGTGAGAATTTTGCCTCCAAAGGTGGTTCAAATACAACCTGACCGGCCATGTTACCTGTGAATAGTAGAAGCCCATTTGACCACCATGGAACTCCTCGTCTACGACCATCATTTGATCATTCCATGCCCCGTGCAACCAGATACCCTTCACAGCCTCCACGGAGGTCACCTAGGCTTCACTAAATGCAGAGCGAGAACCCTGAAATCAGTGTGGTGGTTGGACATCGCACTAGGATTTTGGCCTATCCTGCCTCACAGGCCGCATTAACATTCCAGCACCATCTGTCTTTCCTCAATGACAATGACAAAAGTTGAGCCCAACCTCTTTGACTTCCACAGCAAGGCATATCTCATGGCTATTGATTATTATTCTTGATGGTTAGAGATAATCAGCCTTCATACAGCCACACTGGAGTCTGTCACCAGGGAGTTTGAGACCAACTTTTATAACAAATGTCCCTGGACAAAATCAATTCAGATAATAGGCTCAATTTGCACATGACCATTTTCGACAGTTCATCATTAATACTATTACCAGCTCCCCTCTTCACCTTGACATTCAGTGGCATTACGATCACTGAAACCCCCACATCAATATCCTGGGGGTTACCATTGAGCAAATACTGAACTGGACTAGCCATATAAGTATTACCAGAGTACCAGAGTAGGTCAGAGGCTGGAAAACTCAGGTGAGTAACTCATGTCCTGTCCACCACCAACAAGGTACATATCAGGAGTGTGATGGAATATTCCCCCACTCCAAAAACGCTCAAGATGCTCGACACCATCCAGGAACAAAGCAGCCCACTTGATTGGCATCCCATCCACAAACATTTACTCCCTCCACAATCAGCGCATTGTGGCAGCAGTGTGCACCATCTAGAAGATGCACTGCAGGAACTCACTAAGGCTTCATAGGGGCGCCTTCCAAACCCACGACCATTACCATCTCGAACAACAAGGACAACAGACACCACCACCACATGGAAGTTCCCCTCCAAGTGACTCACCATCATGATTTGGAAATATATCACTGTTCCTTCATTGTTGCTGGGTCAAAATCCTAAGCTTCCTCCCTAACAGCACTGTAGGTGGACCTTCACCACATGAACCACAGCGGTTCGAGAAGGCAGCATCTTATCACCACCATCTCAAGGGCATCTATGGATGGGCAATAAATACAGGTCTGGCCAGTGACGCCCACATGCCGTGAATCAATTTTTAAAAAGCCATAGAAAGACTGAGTGATCAGTCCGGGCTGGTAATGACTGATGTCCAAAGTCTCAGATTGGTCTTCAGCTCTCATACCATATAGGGCCACAACCTTAGCCAATGGGTTACCTCTGGCTGAACTCCTGACGGTCATCGTCTAGAAACACAGATTCTGTTATCACCCACAAATCTTCAGCCTGATAGCATCCCTGCTGGCCATAATACAGTGAGAACCTCCGGGAAGTGCAACACCAATGGAACAATACCAGAGATAGGGTGAAAACTCTTCTACCTTGGACACCAGGCCAGTGATTCTGGATCCAGGACCGAAAGCATCATTCTCACCGGCACGGAGCATCCGTGCTCGTATTTGTTCCAGACGCCATCTAGCTGTCCGAAGAAACAGGTGGGCCGTCATCGCACAAATACCCACCAGACCCCAGGGTTTCAACTATCATGAGGTAGGGACCACATACCCCCGAAATACCCCAGGTGCTTCCATAGATGTTGATCCACTCCTGAACCCATTCCCAGACCTCCGACTAAGTGGAACTGCCACTAGGACATGCTTGGGAATTGCTCCCGAGAGACACAATCTACAGCAGCGGTGGGGCAGTGGTTAGCACTGCTGCCTCAGAGCATCAGGGACCCAGGTTCAATTCCAGCCTTGCCTGACTGTCTGTGTGAAGTTTGTACATTCTTCCTGCGGCAAGTAGCTCATGTCCTGACTCCCTAAAGCCTGTCCACCACCAAGAAGGCACAAGCCAGGAGTATGATTTGTGCCTTGTTGGTGGTGGGCAGGCTTTGGGGAGTTTGCGTGGGTTTCCTCCGTGGGCTCCGGTGTCCTCGAAAGGTGGAAAGATGTGCCGGTTAGGTAGACTGGCCATGATCAATGCACGGGGTTATGGGTTTAGGGCAGCAAGTGGGCCTGGATAAAGCGGTCTTTTGGAGGGTCAGTACAGACTCAGTGGGCCGAATGGACTCCTTCGGTACAGTAGGGATTCAATAGCTGTGGGAGGGGTGGGAGGAAAACCCAGCCCGGTTTGACCCTGGATCCTACCACCCTCGACACCGTCCTCGCTACCCCCTTCCAAAATTCCTCCAGCGCTGGGCATGCCCAGAACATATGGGTGTGATTTGCTGGGCTCCCTGAGCACCTAACACACCTGTCCTCACCCCCAAAGAACCTGCTCATCCTTGTCCCGGTCATGTGTGCCCTGTGCAGCACCTTAAACTGTATGAAGCTGAGCCTCGCGCATGAAGAGGAAGAGTTCACCCTCCCTAGGGCATCTGCCCACGTCCCCTCTTCGATCTACTCTCCCAACTCCTCCTCCCACTTACCTTTCAACTCCACCACCGAGGCCTCCTCCTCCTCCTCCTGCATCACCTGGTAAGTTTCCGAGATCTTCCCCACTCCGACCCACCCCCCCGAGAGCGCCCTGTCCTGTACTGTGTGTGGCAGTAGCCGCGGGAATTCCACCACCTGCCGTCTGGCAAACGCCCTTACCTGTAATTACCTGAAGGTGTTCCCCGGGCTTCTCCTCCAGCTCACCCAAGCTCGCGAACTTCCCGTCCACAAACAGGTCCCCCAACCTTCGTATCCCGGCCCTGTGCCACCCCGAAAACCCTCCACCTGTTCTTTCTGGGGCGAACCGGTGGTTCCCCCATAATGGGGTCCACGCCGAGGCCCTAACTTCCCCCCTATGCCGCCTCCACTGCCCCCACATTTTGAGGGCCGCCACCACCACCGGGCTTGGGGTATACCTCCTTGGAGGGAGCGGCAGCGGCGCCGTTGCCAGCGCCCCCAGACTCGTACCCACACAGGACACTGTCTCCAGCCTCCTCCATGCAGCCCCTTCCCCCTCCATCACCCACTTGCGCACCATTGTCGCATTGGCGGCCCAGTAGTACCCACAGAGGTTGGGCAGCGCCAGCCACCCCCCCCTATCTCTACTCCGCTGCAGGAACACCCTTCTCACCCTCGGAGTCCCTCGCGCCCATACAAACCCCATTATACTCCTGTTAACCCGACTGAAAAAAGCCTTCGGGATAAACATGGGGAGGCACTGGAACAGGAACAAAAACCTTGGGAGCACCGTCATTTTGATTGACTGCACCCTACCCGCCAGGGACAGCGGCAACGCGTCCCACCTCTTGAACTCCTCCTCCATTTGCTCCACCAGCCTTGTAAAGTTAAGCCTATGCAGGGCCCCCCAGTTCCTGGCCACCTAGACCCCCAAATATCTGAAGCTCCTCTCCGCCCTTTTTAGTGGGAGCTCGCCAATCCCCCTCTCCTGGTCCCCTAGCTGAACTACAAACAGCTCGCTCTTCCCCATATTGAACTTGTACCCCGAAAAGTCCCCGAATTCCCTAAGGATCCTCATAACCTCTGGCATTCCTCCCACCGAGTCCGCCACATACAGCAGCAGGTCGTCCGCATAAAGCGACACCCTATGCTCCTCCCCACCCCGCACCAAGCCCCTCCAGTTCCTCGACTCTCTCAGTGCCATAGCCAGGGGTTCAATCGCCAGTGCGAAGAGCAGGGGGGACAGGGGACACCCTTGTCTCATCCCTCGGTGCAACCGAAAGTACTCGGACCTCCTCCTATTTGTGGCCACACTCGCCATCGGGACCTCATACAACAGCCTAACCCACCTGACAAACTCCTCCCCAAACCCGAACCTCTTCAGCACCTCCCACAGGTACCCCCACTCTACCCTATCGAAGGCTTTCTCAGCGTCCATCGCCACCACTACCTCCGCCTCCCCCTCCCTCGCCGGCATCATGATAACGTTCAAACGCCTCCGCACATTCGCGTTCAACTGTCTCCCCTTCACAAACCCCGTCTGGTCTTCATGGATGATCTGCGGCACACAATCCTCAATCCTCGTGGCTAAGACCTTCGCCAGCACCTTGGCATCTACATTTAGCAAGGAAATCGGTCTGTAAGACCCACATTGCAGGGGATCCTTGTCCCGCTTCAGGATCAAGGAGATCAGTGCCATACCATCCCCACTCGGACCTCCCCGTTGTCGTTGGTCTCCCAAGTACCTCTCTATACTTCCTCGGACCCGCTCGCTCACCTCCTCGTCCGCCAACAGCCCCACCTCCAAGCGCCACAGCGGGCGCTGGTCCCTCTCCTCCCCCATCTCCAAGCCCACCCAATGCGGGGCGTGGTCCGAAATGGCTATTGCTCAGTATCCTCTACTCTCGCTATCAGCGCCCTACTCAAAATGAAAAAGTCGATTTGAGAATAAGCCTTATAGACATGTGAGAAGAATGAAAATTCCCTAGCCCCCGGCCTTGCAAATCTCCAAGGGTCCACCCCTCCCATTTGGTCCATAAATCTCCTCAACACTCTAGCCGCCGCCGGCTTCCTACCCGTCCTAGACCTGGAGGGATCCAGTGCCGGATCCAACACCGTGTTAAAGTCTCCCCCCATTATCAGGCCCCCCACTTCCAAGTCTGGGATCCGACCCAACATACGCCGAATAAAACCTGCATCGTCCCAGTTCGGAGCATACACATTGACCAGTACCACCCTCTCTCCCTGCATCTTACCACTTACCATTATGTACCTACCGCCATTATCTGCCACAATGCTCGACGCCTCGAATAACACCTTCTTTTCCACCAAGATCGCCACCCCTCAATTTTTGGCATCTAGCCCAGAGTGAAACACCTGGCCTACCTACCCTTTCCTCAGTCTTACCTGGTCTGCCACCTTCAGGTGTGTCTCTTGGAGCATAACCACATCCGCCTTGAGTCCCTTCAGGTGCGCGAACACGCGGGCCCGCTTAACCGGCCCATTCAGTCCCCTTACATTCCAGATTATCAGCCGGATCAGGGGGCTACCCGCCCCCCTCCCCCAACGACTAGCCATGACCTCTCCTCGGCCAGACACGCGCCCGCACCCCACACCGGGCCCGTTCCCCACAGCGGCATACCCCCGTCTCGACCCACTCCACTCGCTCCAGCTCCTCCTTGATCTTAGCAGCAGCAACTCGATTTCCCCCACCCCCCCCCCCCCCCCCCCCCCCACCCCCACCCCGGGCTAGGACCCATCCTAGCTGGTTTACTCCCCCCATTGCACTTCCGCAAGTCAACTGACTCCTGCTGACCCCGGCCACTCCCGCCTCCCCTTCGACTCCTCCCATTGTGTGGCACACCCTCCTCTCCCGCTCCCCATTCACAGGCTCTCCCCCTCTGTTCTAAGTGCGGGAAACAATCCTCGCTTCCCCGCCCCGGTCCCGCCCCCCCCCCCCCCCCAGTCTTCGGCGCGGGAAAAAATCCCGTGCTCCCCACCTACCAGGCCCCGCCACCAACCAAAACCCGCCCCATCCACCCTCACCAACCCGAAAGAGAAAAACACAGAGAAAAAGAAACCCAAAACAATGCAAAGGCCCCCTCCCCGAACCAAAAATAGGCATAACATATCCACCGCAGTCCCCAATCGCCCATCCCGACCCTCAGTCTGTGTCCAGCTTCTCGGCCTGAACAAAGGCCCACGCATCCTCCAGAGACTCAAAATAATGGTGCCGGTCCTTGTAGGTAACCCACAGTCGCGCCGGCTGCAACATGCCAAACTTCACCCCCTTCCTGTGCAGCACCGCCTTCGCTCGATTGTACCCGACCCTCCTCTTCGTCACCTCCGCACTCCAGTCCTGATATATCCGAACCTCTGCGTTCTCCCACCTGCTGCTCCTCTCCTTCTTGGCCCACCTGAGCACACACTCCCGATCGACGAACCGATGGAACCGCACCAGCACCGCCCGCGGAGGCTCGTTAGCCTTGGGCCTCCTCGCCAACACTCTATGGGCCCCTTCCAGCTCCAGGGGCCCCTGGAAGGACCCCGCTCCCATCAGCGAGTTTAACATGGTGACCACATAGGCCTCCACGTCCGGCCCCTCCGGGAGGCCCAGAATCCATAGATTCTTCTGCCTCGACCGATTCTCCATCTCCTCGAACCGCTCCTGCCATTTCTTGTGGAGCGCCTCGTGCACCTCCACCTTTACCGCCAGGACTAAGATCTCGTCCTCATTGTCAGAGATCTTTTGTTGAGCCTCTCGGATCGCCACCCCCTGGGCCGTCTGTGTCTCCAGCAGCTTATCAATAGAAGCCTTCATCGGCTCTAGCAGGTCCGTTTTAATCTCTCTGTGGCAGCGCTGGATACCCTCCTGTTGCTTCTCCGCCCACTGCCTCCACGCTGCCTGGTCTCCGCCCGCCGCCATTTTGTCCTTCTTCCCTCCCTTCTGCTGGTCCACCACCACCTTTTTTGTCACCCCACTCCTAGTTAAAGCCATATACTGACGGAGAGCTGTTATTAACTCCTTCCCACACCGGGAAACGTCGAAAAAGTGCCCTTGGGGGCCCTGAAGAGCTCAAAAGTCCGTTTTTGCGGGAGTCGCCGAATGTGCGACTTAGCTCTGCATAGCCGCAACCGGAAGTCTCGAGAGGGAATCCTTTTGGCAGTGTTCGCTTCACCAATCTGCCCCAAAATGTCTGTGGAAACTCCTGAAAAAGGTCAAAGAGTCCGTTCCAGACGGGAGCTGCCGAATGCGCGACCTACTCCTCCATGGCCGCCACCGGAAGCCTCGTCCCCGCTTCTTCAGTGGCCTTGGTGAGATCTTTTCACAGTTGTTCCCTCTGCTGCTAGAATTCAACTTTGATAAAGGCCCTCAGGTCAGCTTGCAGCTTTAAACTTGCCCTTCCCCCGCCTGCATGCTGGAAGAGGCTTTTGTCTATTCCTGCAGCTCAAGCCAAATCTTTTACTGTTTCTGTCGGGTCTGGTAACCAAAAGACATAACATTCCTGGGGGACACAGTCAGGGGAATGCTGCAGTCTTCTTCCCACACCGGGAAATGTCAAACAAATGCCGTGGGGGCCCTGTAAAAGAGCCCAAAAGTCCGTTCCAAGCGGGAGCTACCGAATATGCGACCTCGCTCTGCATAGCCACACCCGAAAGTATCTCCCTGACCCTGTTGTACGGCAGCCAACGCGAAACTTAAACCTCATGAGGCAGGCACAAAGATGGTGACCCTGTTTGAAAATACTGCTTATAGTCCCCATTAAGAAAGAATTTAGACAATGTCCTCCACAACCTTAGGATAGAGGAGGGGATTCAAAAGAAAACTGAGAAATTGAGAACGTGTATGGGGAGGACAGGATGTAACTCAAAAATATTTGCAAGAGAGCTGCTATTCCCTTCAGTGACTATGTTTATTCCGCCTGCAATGGCAAACTATTCCACGCAGGCGTCAAGGTAACAAAGCAAGTAAAGCTTGCATTTTCACAAGATCTTTCACAACCTCAGGATGTTGTGATGCTCTTTGTAATATAAAGGGCGTTGGGCTAGCAAGGGTCCATTTGGAACAGAACAATGCCGCCCACAGTGTAATGTGTAGAGAGATGCATGGCAGTATACAGGACACAGAGTAGTATGGGGAGATTTGAGTAGAAATCAGCATGAAGTTAGCTCCTAGTCTGGGCTATATTTTATACATATGTCAATAATTATATGTTACCAGTAAACACTTTGGTTCAACCAGCCTCTGAACATCGTTGTGAAACCAAAGCAACAAACCCTTACAACACTTTTTACAGCCAAGGAAGTGCTTGTGAAATGTGTAATAACAGGGGCGGCACAGTGGTTAGCACGTGGCCCACAGGGATACCCTAATTGATCTCCCCGTGGTACTCATGGAATAAGAGCCCCGCCTTGGGGGCTCGTTACCAGGCTAATTAAAAGCCGCCCAGCCAGGGACCAGCATTCTGGTAGTCCTTTCAGGGACTTATTGTGTGTATACACCGCTGTAGCGGCCATTTTCTATGACTACAATAAACTCGCGTTTATTCACTTACAAGGGCCTCCTGGGTCTTCATACTGGTGACGAGGTGAAAACAGCCATTGCAATACTGGACGTCTCAGCCGCATCGGAATATTGCCAGGCAGGTAAAGTTTGGAGGAGTTTTGAAAATGCCGGCAAATTAGAAGCCTTTGACAAAGGCCTGCAGGATTGGGCCTAATATGTGGAGTGAATGCAGTATTTCCTCCAGGCGTATGGCAGTGGAGAGGACCGACGGAAGGTAATCCTCCTGATCGCCCCAACCTTCGGCATAACCAAGAGCCTTACTTACGCGGCAGCCCCTGACTCGAACTCCTTTGATGAACGTGTGGTGTTAGTGGTGAATCATTATGACCCAAAACTGTCATGTTTTTAAAATTTAATTTAGTTGTTAGCCAGATCTTGGTAGAAAGTTAGAGGGATGGCAGGGAAGGGAGTACAATGTACCTCCTGCAGGATGTTTGAGGTGAGGGATGCCGTTAGTGTCCCTGCTGATTTTACCTGCAGGAAGTGCTGCCATCTCCAGCTCCTCCAAGACCGAGTTAGGGAACTGGAGCTGGAGTTGGAAGAACTTTGGATCATTCGGGAGGCAGAGGGGGTCATAGATAGCAGCTTTAGGGAATTAGTTACACCAAAGATTGGAGATAGATGGGTAACTGTAAGAGGGACTGGGAAGAAGCAGTCAGTGCAGGGATCCCCTGCGGTCGTTCCCCTGAGAAACAAGTATACCGCTTTGGATACTTGTGGGGGGGGGGGGGAAATACCAGGGGTAAGCCATGGGGTACGGGCCTCTGGCACGGAGTCTGTCCCTGTTGCTCAGAAGGGAAGGGGGGAGAGAAGCAGAGCATTAGTAATTGGGGACTCGATAGTTAGGGGCACAGATAGGAGATTTTGTGGGAGCGTGAGAGACTCACGTTTGGTATGTTGCCTTCCAGGTGCAAGGGTACATGATGTCTCGGATCGTGTTTTCCGGGTCCTTAAGGGGGAGGGGGAGCAGCCCCAAGTCGTGGTCCACATTGACACTAACGACATAGGTAGGAAAGGGGACAAGGATGTCAGGCAGGCTTTCAGGGAGCTAGGATGGAAGCTCAGAACTAGAACAAACAGAGTTGTTATCTCTGGGTTGTTGCCCGTGCCACGTGATAGTGAGATGAGGAATAGGGAAAGAGAGCAATTAAAAACGTGGCTACAGGGATGGTGCAGGCGGGAGGGATTCAGATTTCTGGATAACTGGGACTCTTTCTGGGGAAGGTGGGACCTCTACAGACAGGATGGTCTACATCTGAACCTGAGGGGCACAAATATCCTGGGGGGGGGAGATTTGTTAGTGCTCTTTGGGGGGGGTTTAAACTAATGCAGCAGGGGCATGGGAACCTGGATTGTAGTTTTAGGGTAAGGGAGAATGAGAGTATAGAGGTCAGGAGCACAGATTTGACGTCGCAGGAGGGGGCCAGTGTTCAGGTAGGTGGTTTGAAGTGTGTCTACTTCAATGCCAGGAGTATACGAAATAAGGTGGGGAACTGACAGCATGGGTTGGTACCTGGGACTTCGTTGTTGTGGCCATTTCGGAGACATGGATAGAGCAGGGACAGGAATGGATGTTGCAGGTTCCGGGGTTTAGGTGTTTTAGTAAGCTCAGAGAAGGAGGCAAAAGAGGGGGAGGTGTGGCGCTGCTAGTCATGAGCAGTATTACGGTGGCAGAGAGGATGCTAGATGGGGACTCATCTTACGAGGTAGTATGGGCTGAGGTTAGAAACAGGAAAGGAGAGGTCACCCTGTTGGGAGTTTTCTATAGGCCTCCAAATAGTTCTAGGGATGTAGAGGAAAGGCTGGCGAGGATGATCCTGGATAAGAGCGAAAGTAACAGGGTAGTTATTATGGGAGACTTTAACTTTCCAAATATTGACTGGAAAAGATATAGTTCGAGTACATTAGATGGGTCGTTTTTTGTACAGTGTGTGCAGGAGGGTTTCCTGACACAATATGTTGATAGGCCAACAAGAGGCGAGGCTACGTTGGATTTGGTTTTGGGTAATGAACCAGGCCAGGTGTTGGATTTGGAGGTAGGAGAGCACTTTGGGGACAGTGACCACAATTCGGTGACGTTTACGTTAATGATGGAAAGGGATAAGTATACACCGCAGGGCAAGAGTTATAGCTGGGGGAAGGGCAATTATGATGCCATTAGACATGACTTGGGGGGCTAAGGTGGAGAAGTAGGCTGCAAGTGTTGGGCACACTGGATAAGTGGAGCTTGTTCAAGGATCAGCTACTGCGTGTTCTTGATAAGTACGTACCGGTCAAGCAGGGAGGAAGGCGTAGAGCGAGGGAACCGTGGTTTACCAAAGAAGTGGAATCTCTTGTTAAGAGGAAGAAGGAGGCCTATGTGAAGATGAGGTGTGAAGTTTCAGTTGGGGCAATGGATAGTTACAAGGTAGCGAGGAAGGATCTAAAGAGAGAGCTAAGATGAGCAAGGAGGGGACATGAGAAGTATTTGGCAGGTAGGATCAAGGAAAACCCAAAAGCTTTCTATAGGTATGTCAGGAATAAGCAAATGACTAGGGCAAGAGTAGGACCAGTCAAGGACAGGGATGGGAAGTTGTGTGTGGAGTCTGAAGAGATAGGCGAGATACTAAATGAATATTTTTCGTCAGTATTCACTCAGGAAAAAGATAATGTTGTGGAGGAGAATGCTGAGACCCAGGCTATTAGAATAGATGGCATTGAGGTACGTAGGGAAGAGGTGTTGGCAATTCTGGACAGGCTGAAAATAGATAAGTCCCCAGGGCCTGATGGGATTTATCCTAGGATTCTCTGGGAGGCCAGGGAAGAGATTGCTGGACCTTTGGCTTTGATTTTTATGTCATCATTGGCTACAGGAATAGTGCCAGAGGACGGGAGGATAGCAAATGTGGTCCCTTTGTTCAAAAAGGGGAGCAGAGACAACCCCGGCAACTATAGACCGGTGAGCCTCACGTCTGTAGTGGGTAAAGTCTTGGAGGGGATTATAAGAGACAAGATTTATAATCATCTAGATAGGAATAATATGATCAGGATAGTCAGCATGGCTTTGTGAAGGGTAGGTCATGCCTCACAAACCTTATCGAGTTCTTTGAGAAGGTGACTGAACAGGTAGACGAGGGTAGAACAGTTGATGTGGTGTATATGGATTTCAGTAAAGCGTTTGATAAGGTTCCCCACGGTAGGCTATTGCAGAAAATACGGAGGCTGGGGATTGAGGGTGATTTAGAGATGTGGATCAGAAATTGGCTAGCTGAAAGAAGACAGAGGGTGGTGGTTGATGGGAAATGTTCAGAATGGAGTTCAGTTACAAGTGGCGTACCACAAGGATCTGTTCTGGGGCCGTTGCTGTTTGTCATTTTTATCAATGACCTAGAGGAAGGCGCAGAAGGGTGGGTGAGTAAATTTGCAGACGACACTAAAGTCGGTGGTGTTGTCGACAGTGTGGAAGGATGTAGCAGGTTACAGAGAGATATAGATAAGCTGCAGAGCTGGGCTAAGAGGTGGCAAATGGAGTTTAATGTAGAGAAGTGTGAGGTGATTCACTTTGGAAGGAATAACAGGAATGCGGAATATTTGGCTAATGGTAAAGTTCTTGGAAGTGTGGATGAACAGAGGGATCTAGGTGTCCATGTACATAGATCCCTGAAAGTTGCCACCCAGGTTGAGAGGGTTGTGAAGAAGGCCTATGGAGTGTTGGCCTTTATTGGTAGAGGGATTGTGTCCCGGAGTCAGGAGGTCATGTTGCAGCTGTACGAAACTCTGGTTCGGCCGCATTTGGAGTATTGCGTACAGTTCTGGTCACCACATTATAGGAAGGACGTGGAGGTAGTTGATTCCCAAATTTCTTTATCCATCAGTCTGGCCTCAATAAAAGTCGAGATGGATTTGCAAGTATAACAAAAGTTATTTTATTCAGCTTGCAAGCTACCTAGTCCACAGTGATACAGATAACATGTTGCTTTCTGCAGCCCCGGGAACTAAGTGAATGTCCCAGACAAAGAGATCAGTACTGATACATTCAAATGGCATCAAGTTTCACATACTCGACACCCATAGGTCATCCTATGTCCCTCCTGACTTGTTTGATCTATTCTGATTGGCTCACTTCCAATCCCTTTCTCCGGCCCCTATCAATTCAGCATCACTCTCATAGACACACCTCTTCCTGCATTTTCCCATGCGGTCTAAAATCCTTTGTCTCTACTTGCCAGAGTCAAAGTGGCTTATTTCTACATTACATTAACTAATATCTCGAAAGTAACTATTTTATATCACATTCGTCAGAGGCTTTGAGCGGGTGCAGAGGAGATTTACCAGGATGTTGCCTGGTATGGAGGGAAAATCTTATGAGGAAAGGCTGATGGACTTGAGGTTGTTCCTCTGTTTAAGAAGGGTGGCAGGGATAATCCCGGGAACTACAGGCCGGTGAGCCTTACTTCAGTGGTAGGGAAATTACTGGAGAGAATTCTTCGAGACAGGATCTACTCCCATTTGGAAGCAAATGGACGTATTAGTGAGAGGCAGCATGGTTTTGTGAAGGGGAGGTCGTGTCTCACTAACTTGATAGAGTTTTTCGAGGAGGTCACTAAGATGATTGATGCAGGTAGGGCAGTAGATGTTGTCTATATGGACTTCAGTAAGGCCTTTGACAAGGTCCCTCATGGTAGACTAGTACAAAAGGTGAAGTCACACGGGATCAGGGGTGAACTGGCAAGGTGGATACAGAACTGGCTAGGCCATAGAAGGCAGAGGGTAGCAATGGAGGGATGCTTTTCTAATTGGAGGGCTGTGACCAGTGGTGTTCCACAGGGATCAGTGCTGGGACCTTTGCTCTTTGTAGTAAATATAAATGATTTGGAGGAAAATGTAACTGGTCTGATTAGTAAGTTTGCAGACGACACAAAGGTTGGTGGAATTGCGGATAGCGATGAGGACTGTCTGAGGATACAGCAGGATTTAGATTGTCTGGAGACTTGGGCGGAGAGATGGCAGATGGAGTTTAACCTGGACAAATGTGAGGTAATGCATTTTGGAAGGGCTAATGCAGGTAGGGAATATACAGTCAATGGTAGAACCCTCAAGAGTATTGAAAGTCAAAGAGATCTAGGAGTACAGGTCCACAAATCACTGAAAGGGGCTACACAGGTGGAGAAGGTAGTCAAGAAGGCATACGGCATGCTTGCCTTCATTGGCCGGGGCATTGAGTATAAGAATTGGCAAGTCATGTTGCAGCTGTATAGAACCTTAGTTAGGCCACACTTGGAGTATAGTGTTCAATTCTGGTCGCCACACTACCAGAAGGATGTGGAGGCTTTAGAGAGGGTGCAGAAGAGATTTACCAGAATGTTGCCTGGTATGGAGGGCATAAGCTATGAGGAGCGATTGAATAAACTCGGTTTGTTCTCACTGGAACGAAGGAGGTTGAGGGGCGACCTGATAGAGGTATACAAAATTATGAGGGGCATAGACAGAGTGGATAGTCAGAGGCTTTTCCACAGGGTAGAGGGGTCAATTACTAGGGGGCATAGGTTTAAGGTGAGAGGGGCAAAGTTTAGAGTAGATGTACGAGGCAAGTTTTTTACGCAGAGGGTAGTGGGTGCCTGGAACTCACTACCGGAGGAGGTAGTGGAAGCAGGGACGATAGGGACATTTAAGGGGCATCTTGACAAATATATGAATAGGATGGGAATAGAAGGATACGGACCCAGGAAGTGTAGAAGATTGTAGTTTAGTCGGGCAGTATGGTCGGCACGGGCTTGGAGGGCCGAAGGGCCTGTTCCTGTGCTGTACATTTCTTTGTTCTTTGTTCTTTGTTTGTTTTCGTTGGAGAGAAGAAGGTTAAGAGGAGACTTAATAGAGGCATACAAAATGATCAGGGGGTTAGATAGGGTGGACAGTGAGAGCCTTCTCCCGCGGATGGAAATGGCTGGCACAAGGGGACATAGCTTTAAACTGAGGGGTAATAGATATAGGACAGAGGTCAGAGGTAGGTTCTTTACGCAAAGAGTAGTGAGGCTGTGGAATGCCCTACCTGCAACAGTAGTGAACTCGCCAACATTGAGGGCATTTAAAAGTTTATTGGATAAACATATGGATGATAAGGGCATAGTGTAGGTTAGATGGCTTTTGTTTCGGTGCAACATCGTGGGCCGAAGGGCCTGTACTGCGCTGAATCGTTCTATGTTCTATGTCCGTGATAATGTAAAGCTATTGATTTAGCATTTCTGTGCGGACACTGGGGAGTCGGTGATGGACTCTCTGATACATCTCTGAAGGCTGGCAGAACATTGTGAGTTCGGTCCATCCCTCTCTGAAATATTATAGGAACCATTTGGTGTGCGGGATCAACAATGTGGCAGCTCAGAGGAAATTGGTGGCAGAACCAACATTAGACCTGAAAAAAGCCATCGAGCCAGCTCTGTCCCGTGAGAATGCTGAGAAGGGGGTTCAGGAACTCCAGGGTTTCATTGACCACAGCGGCCATTGTGTTGAATGACCCCTGTACAGGAGAACAGCGCCCTCTCAGGGTAGTTCTTGTATTGCCCGATCACCACAAAAGGAGCAACCAGGTACACAACGTTGTGGCCGTACTGAACAGCCAAGGGTCACCCCAGACCAGATGTGTGAGGGATCCGTGGAGGAGGGATTCCGTGGGGTGTGTTCCGTTGGCGGGGTGGGGGGGGGGGATGGCGTTGTGGGGGGGTTCTATATTTATTCTTTTGCAGGTATCCCAGACTTTTAAAATCTAAGTTGCTGGTGGAGAGGGTTCAATGAGTGCGTGCGACCCACCCCTTTACATTGTGGTGAGCCACATATGGCTATTGTATATACTCACTGTTGTTCTGTTATTACTATTGTCATCGACATCCACTATTGTATATACTTACTGTTGTTGCTGTTACTGTTGCTGTTGAATTGTTGTGATGATGCTGCTGTTAGCTCCGCCTGTGGCTCCGCCCCTCTGAGGAGGTATATAACCGGCCGATCTGAGACAGCCTCTCAGTGTGGGAGAAGCTACAGGTTGGCACACATCTAGTTGATTAAAGTCACTGTCCTTTGGTACAAACAAACTGTCTCGACTGAATTGATGGCCATCATACGTATTTTTAACAAGTCTCCAACAATATGGCCGAGGAAGCCATCTTGAGGCCAGTGGCTTCCCACTGCTGCCCATAAATGAGAAAATTCTGACCGTCAACTTTGTTTTTCACTCCACAGATGCCAGCAGACCGGCTATTTCCAGCTTTTTCTGTTTATATTTCAGCTCAATGTTGTTTGCCTGTTAGGAGATATTTGCAGGCTGCACTCTGGCTGAACATTTTGTTAAAAGCTCATATAAGATCAGGCAAAGTGCTCCTTACTCAAAGCAATTTCTTGCTTATCTCACCAAGTTGAAACTGGTCTGAGAGCTCCCGTGTGTTTGACACCATTCAATGTACTTTGGCGACCCCTTGTGTACATCCTTGGTACTGGATATCCAATGAACAAATACAGGTAGATGCAGCTGTCTTACTCCTGCTGGCAAATGCGATCTGTGTACAGAGACAGCAGTGAATGATGGTAGAAAGCAGTGATTAATTGTCGGTGCGGGTGCGCTCGGTTCGCGCAGGACATTTCCTGATTCATGTGTCCCTTTCCTTCCCACCTTTGCAAAGTAGAGCAAAAGGCTCATACACAGGTACAGAAAGTAATTAAGAAAGCTAATGGAATAATGCCCATTAGTGTGAGGGAATTGATGGCTGGCGCAAACATGATGAACCAAAGGACCTCTGTCCAGTCTGTAAAAACCCGATGACTCTACGTAGAACTGTGAAGACCCTTGAACAGACCCCCACATTTTGGTAAGATTTGGTTAGAGGCCAAGAACATTTTAGAACATAGAAAAATACAGCACAGAACAGGCCCTTCGGCCCACGATGTTGTGCCGAACCTTTGTCCTAGATTAATCATAGATTATCATAGAATTTACAGTGCAGAAGGAGGCCACCCGGCCCATCGAGTCTGCACCGGCTCTTGGAAAGAGCCCCCTACCCAAGGTCAACACCTCCACCCTATCCCCACAACCCAGCAACCCCACCCAACACTAAGGGCAATTTTGGACACGAAGGGCAATTTATCGCGGCCAATCCACCTAACCTGCACATCTTTGGACTGTGGGAGGAAACCGGAGCACCCGGAGGAAATCCACGCACACACAGGGAGGACATGCAGAGGCCGCACAGACAGTGACCCAAGCCAGAATCGAACCAGGGACCCTGGAGCTGTGAAGCAATTGTGCTATCCACAATGCTACCGTGCTGCCCTTAAGAACAAATTAATTTACACTATATCATTCTACCGTAATCCATGTACTTATCCAATAGCTGCTTGAAGGTCCCTGTTTCCGACTCAACTACTTCCACAGGCAGTGCATTCCATGCCCCCACTACTCTCTGGGTAAAGAAACTACCTCTGACATCCCCCTATATCTTCCACCATTCACCTTAAATTTATGTCCCCTTGTAATGGTTTGTTCCACCCGGGGAAAAAGTCTCTGACTGTCTACTCTATCTATTCCCCTGATCATCTTATAAACCTCTATCAAGTCGCCCCTCATCCTTCTCCATTCTAATGAGAAAAGGCCTAGCACCCTCAACCTTTCCTTGTAAGACGCACTCTCCATTCCAGGCAACATCCTGGTAAATCTCCTTTGCACCTTTTCCAAAGCTTCCACATCATTCCTAAAATGAGGCGACCAGAACTGTACACAGTACTCCAAATGTGGCCTTACCAAAGTTTTGTACAGCTGCATCATCACCTCACAGCTCTTAAATTCAATCCCTCTGTTAATGAACGCTAGCACACCATAGACCTTCTTCACAGCTCTATCCACTTGAGTGGCAACTTTCAAAGATGTATGAACATAGACCCCAAGATCTCTCTGCTCCTCCACATTGCCAAGAACTCTACCGTTAACCCTGTATGTATTCCGCATTCATATTTGTCCTTCCAAAATGGACAACCTCACACTTTTCAGTGTTAAACTCCATCTGCCACTTCTCAGCCCAGCTCTGCATCCTATCTATGTCTCTTTGCAGCCGACAACAGCCCTCCTTACTATCCACAACTCCACCAATCTTCGTATCGTCTGCAAATTTACTGACCCACCCTTCAACTCCCTCATCCAAGTCATTAATGAAAATCACAAACAGCAGAGGACCCAGAACTGATCCCTGCGGTACGCCACTGGTAACTGGGATCCAGGCTGAATATTTGCCATCCACCACCACTCTCTGACTTCTATCGGTTAGCCAGTTCGTTATCCAACTGGCCAAATTTCCCACTATCCCATGCCTCCTTACTTTCTGCATAAGCCTACCATGGGGAACTTTATCAAATGCCTTACTAAAATCCATGTACACTACATCCACTGCTTTACCTTCATCCACATGCTTGGTCACCTCCTCAAAGAATTCAATAAGACTTGTAAGGCAAGACCTACCCCTCACAAATCCGTGCTGACTATCCCTAATCAAGCAGTGTCTTTCCAGATGCTCAGAAATCCTATCCTTCAGTACCCTTTCCATTACTTTGCCTACCACCGAAGTAAGACTAACTGGCCTGTAATTCCCAGGGTTATCCCTAGTTCCTTTTTTGAACAGGGGCACGACATTCGCCACTCTCCAATCCCCTGGTACCACCCCTGTTGACAGTGAGGACGAAAAGATAATTGCCAACGGCTCTGCAATTTCATCTCTTGCTTCCCATAGAATCCTTGCAATTGGGCAGGACATGGAGCCTGGGCGAGCACAGAAGACAGCATGTCTGCCCTGTGGTTGTCCCCCTCTCGAACAGGTATACCCCTTTGGATACTGTCGGGGGGGATAGCCTATCAGGGGAAAACAGCAGCAGCCAGTGCAGTGGCACAACGGCTGGCTCTGATGTTCAGAAGGGAAGGTCAAAGCGCAGAAGAGCAATAGTCATAGGGGACTCTATAGTCAGGAGCACAGATAGGCGCTTCTGTGGACGTGAAAGAGACTCCAGGATGGTATGTTGCCTCCCTGGTGCCAGGGTCCAGGATGTCTTCAAACGGGTAGAGTGCATCCTGAAGTGGGAAGGCAAACAGGCAGAGGTCGTTGTACATATTGGTACTAACGACATAGGCAGGAAAGGGCATGAAGTCCTGCAGCAGGACTTCAGGGAGCTAGGCAGAAAGTTAAAAGACAGGACCTCTAGGGTTGTAATCTCGGGATTACTCCCTGTGCCACGTGCCAGTGAGGCTAGAAATAGGAAGATAGAGCAGCTAAACACGTGGCTAAACAGCTGGTATAGGAGGGAGGGTTTCTGTTATCTGGACCACTGGGAGCTATTCCGGGGCAGGTGTGACCTATATAAGAAGGACGGGTTGCATCTGAACTGGAGAAGCATAAATATCCTGGCCGCGAGGTTTGCTAGTGTCACACGGGAGGGTTTAAACTAGTATGGCAGGGGGGTGGGCACGTGAGCAATAGGTCAGAATGTGAGAGCATTGAGGGAGAACTAGGGAATAGGGCTAGTATGGCTCTGAGGCAGAGCAGACAGAGTGAAGTTGCTGAACACGGCGGGTCTGGTGGCCTGAAGTGGATATGATTTAATGCAAGAAGTATTACGGGTAAGGCAGATGAACTTAGAACTTGGATTAGTACTTGGAACTATGATGTTGTTGCCATTACAGAGACCTGGTTGAGGGAAGGGCAGGATTGGCAGCTAAACGTTCCAGGATTTAGATGTTTAAGGTGGGATAGAGGGGGATGTAAAAGGGGTGGCGGAGTTGCGCTACTGGTTAGGGAGAATATCACAGCTGTACTACGGGAGGACACCTCAGAGGGCAGTGAGGCTTTCTGGGTAGAGATCAGGAATAAGAAGGGTGCAGTCACAATGTTGGGGGTTTACTACAGGCCTCCCGACAGCCAGCGGGAGATAGAGGAGCAGATAGGTAGACAGATTTTGGAAAAGAGTAAAAACAACAGGGTTAATGTGATGGGAGACTTCAACCTCCCCAATATTGACTGGGACTCACTTAGTGCCAGGGGCTTAGACGGGGCAGAGTTTGTAAGGAGCATCCAGGAGGGCTTCTTAAAACAATATGTAGACAGTCCAACTAGGGAAGGGGCTGTACTGGACCTGGTATTGGGGAATGAGCCCGGCCAGGTGGTAGAAGTTTCAGCAGGGGAGCATTTCGGGAACAGTGACCACAATTCAGTAAGTTTTAAAGTGCTGGTGGACAAGGATAAGAGTGGTCCGAGGATGAATGTGCTAAATTGGGGGAAGGCTAATTATAACAATATTAGGCGGGAACTGAAGAACCTAGATTGGGCGTGGATGTTTGAGGGCAAATCAACATCTGACATGTGTGAGGCTTTCAAATGTCAGTTGAAAGGAATTCAGGACCGGCATGTTCCTGGGAGGAAGAAGGATAAATACGGCAATTTTGGGGAACCTTGGATAACGAGAGATATTGTAGGCCTCGTCAAAAAGAAAAAGGAGGCATTTGTCAGGGCTAGAAGGCTGGGAACAGAGGAAGCCTGTGTGGAATATAAGGAAAGTAGGAAGGAACTTAAGCAAGGAGTCAGGAGGGCTAGAAGGGGTCACGAAAAGGCATTGGCAAATAGGGTTAAGGAAAATCCCAAGGCTTTTTACACGTACATAAAAAGCAAGAGGCTAGCCAGGGAAAGGGTTGGCCCACTGAAGGATAGGTAAGGGAATCTATGTGTGGAGCCAGAAGAAATGGGTGAGGTACTAAATGAATACTTTGCATCAGTATTCACCAAAGAGAAGGAATTGGTAGATGTTGAGTCTGGAGAAGGGTGGTAGATAGCCTGGGTCACATTGAGATCCAAAAAGACGAGGTGTTGGGCGTCTTGAAAAATATTAAGGTAGATAAGTCCACAGGGCCTGATGGGATCTACCCCTGAATACTGAAGGAGGCTAGAGAGGAAATTGCTGAGGCCTTGACAGAAATCTTTGGATGCTCACTGTCTTCAGGTAACGTCCCAGAGGACTGGAGAATAGCCAATGTTGTTCCTTTGTTTAAGAAGGGTAGCAAGGATAATCCAAGGAACTACAGGCCAGTGAGCCTTACGTCAGTGGTCGGGAAATTACTGGAAACAATTCTTCAAGACAGGATCTACTCCCATTTGGAAGCAAATGGACGTATTCGTGAGAGGCAGCATGGTTTTGTGAAGGGGAAGTCGTGTCTCACTAACTTGATAGAATTTTTCGAAGAGGTCACAAAGAGGTCAAAGGTAGGGCAGTGGATGTTGTCTATATGGACTTCAGTAAGGCCTTTGACAAGGTCCCTCATGGTAGACTAGTACAAAAGGTGAAATCACACAGGATCAGGGGTGAGCTGGCAAGGTGGATACAGAACTGGCTACATAGATTACATAGATTACATAGAACATACAGTGCAGAAGGAGGCCATTCGGCCCATCGAGTCTGCACCGACCCACATTAATCCCTCACTTCCACCTTATCCCCGCAACCCAATAACCCCTCCCAACCCTTATGGACACTACGGGTAATTTAGCATGGCCAATCCACCTAACCTGCACGTCTTTGGACTGTGGGAGGAAACCGGAGCACCCGGAGGAAACCCACGCGGACACGGGGAGAACGTGCAAACTCCGCACAGACAGTGACCCAGCGGGGAATCGAACCTGGGACCCTGGCGCTGTGAAGCCACAGTGCTAATCACTTGTGCTACCGTGCTGCCCATGGCTAGGTAGCAATGGAAGGATGCTTTTCTAATTGGAGGGCTGTGACTAGTTCCGCAGGGATCAGTGCTGGGGCCTTTGCTTTTTGTAGTATATATAAATGATTTGGAGGAAAATGTAACTGGTCTGATTAGTAAGTTTGCCGACGACACAAAGGTTGGTGGAATTGCGGATAGCGATGAGGACTGTCAGAGGATACAGCAGGATTTAGATTGTTTGGAGACTTGGGCGGATGGAGTATAATCCAGACAAATGTGAGGTAATGCATTTTGGAAGGGCTAATGCAGGTAGGGAATATACAGTGAATGGTAGAACCCTCAAGAGTATTGAAAGTCAGAGAGATCTAGGTGTACAGGTCCTTAGGTCACTGAAAGGGGCAACGCAGGTGGAGAAGGTAGTCAAGAAGGAATACGGCATGCTTGCCTTCATTGGCTGGGGCATGGGGTATAAGAATTGGCAAGTCATGTTGAAGCTGTATACAACCTTAGTTAGGCCACACTTAGAGTATAGTGTTCAATTCTGGTCGCCACAGTACCAGAAGGACGTGGAGGCTTTAGAGAGGGTGCAGAAGAGATTTACCAGAATGTTGCCTGGTATGGAGGGCATTAGCTATGAGGAGCGGTTGAATAAACTCAGTTTGTTCTCACTGGAACGACGGAGGTTGAGGGGCGACCTGATAGAGGTCTACAAAATTATGAGGGGCATAGACAGAGTGGATAGTCAGAGGCTTTTTCCCAGGGTAGAGGGGTCAATTACTAGGGGGCATAGGTTTAAGGTGTGTGGGGCAATGTTTAGAGTAGATACGAGGCAAGGTTTTTACACAGAGGGTAGTGGGTGCCTGGAACTTGCTCCCGGAGGAGGTGGTGGAAGCAGGGATGATAGTGACATTTAAGGGGCATCTTCACAAATACATGAATAGGATGGGAATAGAGGGATACGGACCCAGGAATTGTAGAAGACTAGTTTAGTCGGGCAGCATGGTCGGCACGGACTTGGAGAGCCAAATGGCGTCACAAACGGAGTCTCCGTTTTTCAAAGGGCAATGGATCAAATGGTGGACCAGTACGGCTTACGGGCTACATACCCGTACTTGGACAACATCACCATCTGCGGCCATGACCAGCAGGACCACGACGCAAACCTGAGGAAGTTCCTCCAAACCACCCGAGCCCTCAATCTGACATACAACAAAGAGAAATGCGTGTTCCACACAACCCGGCTAGCCATCCTTGGCTACGTCGTGGAAAACGGGATCCTAGGCCCAGACCCCGACCGCATAAGGAACGTCCCCTCCCCCGTAGCCTCAAGGCACTCAAACGGTGCTTGGGGTTCTTTTCCTATTACGCCCAGTGGGTCCCCAGATATGCGGACAAAGCCCGACCACTCATTAAAACCACGGTTTGTTCCCTGACGGTTGAGGCTCAGTCGGCCTTCAGTCGTATCAAGGCCAATATCATCAAGGCCACCATGCACGCGGTGGACGAAACCATCCCCTTCCAAGTAGAAAGCGATGCATCAGACGTCGCCCTGGCTGCTACCCTGAGCCAGGCGGGCAGACCAGTAGCGTTCTTCTCCCGAACCCTCACCGCCTCGGAAATCCGGCACTCTGCAGTCAAGAAGGAGGCACAAGCCATAGTGGAGGCCGTGCGGCACTGGAGGCACTACCTAGCTGGTAGGAGGTTCGCCCTCGTCACCGACCAATGGTCGGTTGCCTTTATGTTCGATAACGCACAACGGGGCAAAATAAAGAATGATAAAATTCTGAGGTGGAGGATCGAACTCTCCACCTATACGTACGATATTACATATTGTCCGGGGAAGCTCAACGAGTCCCCAGATGCCCTGTCCCGCGGCACGTGCACCAATGCGCAGAAAGACCGCCTGAGGGCCATCCACGATGACCTCTGTCACCCGGGGGTCACCCGGCTTGCTCACTTCATCAAGTCCCGAAACCTACCTTACTCCACCGAGGAGGTCAAGGCCATGACCAAGGCTTGCCAGATCTGTGCGGAGTGCAAACCGTACTTCTACCGACCAGACAAGACTCACCTGGTAAAGGCCTCTGGGCCTTTTGAGCGACTAAGCATGGACTTCAAAGGGCCCCTCCCTTCCACCAACCGCAACGTTTATTTCCTCACTGTCATCGATGAATTCTCTCGCTTCCCATTCGCTGTCCCCTGCCCCAATATGACCTTGGCTTCTGTAATCAAGGCACTGCACAGCATCTTCATCCTGTTTGGTTTCCCCACTTATATCCACAGCGACCGGGGTACGTTGTTCATGAGTGATGAGCTGCATTGATATGTGCTCAATAAGGGCATCGCCTTGAGCAGAATGTCCAGCTATAACCCACGGGGAAACGGGCAGGTGGAGAGGGAGAACACGACAGTTTGGAAGGCTGTCCTTCTAGCCCTACGGTCAAGAAGTCTCCCAACCGCCTGCTGGCAGGAGGTCCTACCCGATGCCCTACACTCCATGAGGTCGCTCCTCTGTACGGCCATGAACGAGACCCCTCACAACCGTTTGTTGGAAGTCCACCTCTGGGGTCTCGCTTCCACGTTGGCTGACGACTCCGGGGCCAGTTCTACTCCGGAGGCACATGAGGAACCATAAGACAGACCCACTAGTCGAGAGGGTCCAACTGCTACACGCAAACCCTCAATATGCCTACGTCAAGCACCTCGACGGCAGGCAAGACACCGTTTCCCTGCGAGACCTGGCACCCGCTGGCTCTCCCACCGACGCCCCCTCTTCTACCGACGCTCCCCTCCCTGCACTGGCTGCCGACTCCGACAGCGCCCCCCCCATAGCGCCCCTTCCCCCCCAGCCGGCGCCGGCACCAATCACCCTAGTCACCCCAGATACCCCCCCTGCTCCAACAGGGGCAAAGGCTCAGACAACCGTGCTCCCGGATATACCCCCACCGAGGACGACCGTATCCGCCGCACCACCGCCGGAGCTGAGAAGGTCAACACGGACAATCCAAAAGACTGAACATGTAATTCCACTTCACCCCCGACGGACTGTGCGCTTTTTTTAAACAGGGGGTGAATGCGATGAATGATAATTGTATAACTGTACCTTTAATGTGATGGTCCCTTTAAGACCGGGTTTGGAACCCTGGGGGACTCCGCCTCCGGCTCCACCCCCGCCAGGGAACTGTACATAAGGTAATGTTCAGTGGGCAGCGTGCAGTGAGCACACTTCTCGGCAGCTGTCTGGTTCTCTGCTAATTGAAGCCTTTGAATTATCAATCTTCTCTCTCGAGTCATAATTGAGGGTATCTCAACAGGTATAAGAACAAAGAACAAAGAAATGTACAGCACAGGAACAGGCCCTTCGGCCCTCCAAGCCCGTGCCGACCATGCTGCCCGACTAAACTACAATCTTCTACACTTCCTGGGTCCGTATCCCTCTATTCCCTTCCTATTCATGTATTTGTCAAGATGCCCCTTAAATGTCACTACCGTCCCTGCTTCCACCACCTCCTCCGGTAGCGAGTTCCAGGCACCCACTACCCTCTGCGTAAAAAACTTGCCTCGTACATCTACTCTAAACCTTGCCCCTCTCACCTTAAACCTATGCCCCCTAGTAATTGACCCCTCTACCCTGGGGAAAAGCCTCTGACTATCCACTCTGTCTATGCCCCTCATAATTTTGTAGACCTCTATCAGGTCGCCCCTCAACCTCCGTCGTTCCAGTGAGAACAAACCGAGTTTATTCAACCGCTCCTCATAGCTAATGCCCTCCATACCAGGCAACATTCTGGTAAATCTCTTCTGCACCCTCTCTAAAGCCTCCACATCCTTCTGGTACTGTGGCGACCAGAATTGAACACTATACTCCAAGTGTGGCCTAACTAAGGTTCTATACAGATGCAACATGACTTGCCAATTCTTATACCCCATGCCCCAGCCAATGAAGGCAAGCATGCCGTATTCCTTCTTGACTACCTTCTCCGCCTGTGTTGCCCCTTTCAGTGACCTGTGGACCTGCACACCTAGATCTCTCTGACTTTCAATGCTCTTGAGGGTTCTACCATTCACTGTATATTCCCTACCTGCATTAGACCTTCCAAAATGCATTACCTCACATTTGTCCGGATTAAACTCCATCTGCCATCTCTCCGCCCAAGTCTCCAAACAATCTAAATCCTGCTGTATCCTCTGACAGTCCTCATCGCTATCCGCAATTCCACCAACCTTTGTGTCGTCTGCAAACTTACTAATCAGACCAGTTACATTTTCCTCCAAATCATTTATATATACTACAAAGAGCAAAGGTGCCAGCACTGATCCCTGTGGAACACCAGTGGTCACAGCCCTCCAATTAGAAAAGCATCCTTCCATTGCTACTCTCTGCCTTCTATGACCTAGCCAGTTCTGTATCCACCTTGCCAGCTCACCCCTGATCCCGTGTGACTTCACCTTTTGTACTAGTCTACCATGAGGGACCTTGTCAAAGGCCTTACTGAAGTCCATATAGACAACATCCACTGCCCTACCTGCATCAATCATCTTAGTGACCTCCTCGAAAAACTCTATCAAGTTAGTGAGACATGACTTCCCCTTCACAAAACCATGCTGCCTCTCACTAATACGTCCATTTGCTTCCAAATGAGAGTAGATCCTGTCTCGAAGAATTCTCTCCAGTAATTTCCCTACCACTGAAGTAAGGCTCACCAGCCTGTAGTTCTCTGGATTATCCTTGCTACCCTTCTTAAACAGAGGAACAACATTGGCTATTCTCCAGTCCTCCGGGACATCCCCTGAAGACAGTGAGGATCCAAAGATTTCTGTCAAGGCCTCAGCAATTTCCTCTCCAGCCTCCTTCAGTATTCTGGGGTAGATCCCATCAGGCCCTGGGGACTTATCTACCTTAATATTTTTCAAGACACCCAACACCTCGTCTTTTTGGATCTCAATGTGACCCAGGCTATCTACACACCCTTCTCCAGACTCAACATCTACCAATTTCTTCTCTTTGGTGAATACTGATGCAAAGTATTAATTTAGTACCTCGCCCATTTCCTCTGGCTGCACACATAGATTCCCTTGCCTATCCTTCAGTGGGCCAACCCTTTCCCTGGCTACCCTCTTGCTTTTTATGTACGTGTAAAAAGCCTTGGGATTTTTCTTAACCCTATTTGCCAATGACTTTTCGTGATCCCTTCTAGCCCTCCTGATTCCTTGCTTAAGTTCCTTCCTACTTTCCTTATATTCCACGCAGGCTTCGTCGGTTCCCAGCCTTTTAGCCCTGACAAATGCCTCCTTTTTCTTTTTGACGAGGCCTACAATATCTCTCGTTATCCAAGGTTCCCGAAAATTGCCGTATTTACCCTTCTTCCTCACAGGAACATGCCGGTCCTGAATTCCTTTCAACTGACACTTGAAAGCCTCCCACATGTCAGATGTTGATTTGCCCTCAAACATCCACCCCCAATCTATGTTATTCAGTTCCTGCCTAATATTGTTATAATTAGCCTTCCCCCAATTTAGCACATTCATCCTAGGACCACTCTTATCCTTGTCCACCAGTACTTTAAAACTTACTGAATTGTGGTCACTGTTACCAAAATGCTCCCCTACTGAAACATCTACCACCTGGCCGGGCTCATTCCCCAATACCAGGTCCAGTACCGCCCCTTCCCTAGTTGGACTGTCTACATATTGTTTTAAGAAGCCCTCCTGGATGCTCCTTACAAACTCTGCCCCGTCTAAGCCCCTGGCACTAAGTGAGTCCCAGTCAATATTGGGGAGGTTGAAGTCTCCCATCACCACAACCCTGTTGTTTTTACTCTTTTCCAAAATCTGTCTACCTATCTGCTCCTCTATCTCCCGCTGGCTGTTGGGAGGCCTGTAGTAAACCACCAACATTGTGACTGCACCCTTCTTATTCCTGATCTCTACCCATATAGCCTCACTGCCCTCTGAGGTGTCCTCCTGCAGTACAGCTGTGATATTCTCCAGAACCAGTAGCGCAACTCCGCCTCCCCTTTTACATCCCCCTCTATCCCACCTGAAACATCTAAATCCAGGAACGTTTAGCTGCCAATCCTGCCCTTCCCTCAACCAGGTCTCTGTAATGGCAACAACATCAGAGTTCCAAGTACTAATCCAAGCTCTAAGTTCATCTGCCTTACCCGTAATACTTCTTGCATTAAATCATATCCTCTTCAGGCCACCAGACACGCTGTGTTCAGCAACTTCACTCTGTCTGCGCTGCCTCAGAGCCATACTAGCCCTATTCCCTAGTTCTCCCTCAATGCTCTCACATTCTGACCTATTGCTCCCGTGCCCACCCCCCTGCCATACTAGTTTAAACCCACCCGTGTGACACTAGCAAACCTCGCGGCCAGGATATTTATGCTTCTCCAGTTCAGATGCAACCCGTCCTTCTTATATAGGACACACCTGCCCGGGAATAGCTCCCAGTGGTCCAGATAATGGAAACCCTCCCTCCTATACCAGCTGTTTAGCCACGTGTTTAGCTTCTCTATCTTCCTATTTCTAGCCTCACTGGCACGTGGCACAGGGAGTAATCCCGAGATTACAACCCTAGAGGTCCTGTCTTTTAACTTTCTGCCTAGCTCCCTGAAGTCCTGCTGCAGAACTTCATGCCCCTTCCTGCCTATGTCGTTAGTACCAATATGTACAACGACCTCTGCCTGTTGCCCTCCCCTTCAGGATGCCCTCTACCCGTTCGGAGACATCCTGGACCCTGGCACCAGGGAGGCAACATACAATCCTGGAGTCTCTTTCACGTCCACAGAAGCGCCTATCTGTGCCCCTGACTATAGAGTCCCCTATGACTATTGCTCTTCTGCGCTTTGACCTTCCCTTCTGAACATCAGAGTCAGCCATGGTGCCACTGCATTGCTGCTGCCATTTTCCCCTGATAGGCTATCCCCCCCGACAGTATCCAAAGGGGTATACCTGTTCGAGAGGGGGACAACCACAGGGTATTCCTGCACTGACTGCCTGCCCTTTCTGGTGGTCACCCATTTCTCTGCCTGCACCTTGGGTGTGACCACATTTACATAACTGCGATCTATGACGCTTTCCGCCACCTGCATGCTCCTAAGTGCATCCAATTGCTGCTCCAACCGAACCATGTGGTCTGTGAGGAGCTCCAGTTAGGTGCACTTTCTGCAGATGAAGCCATCCGGGACGCTGGAAGCCGGAAGCCTGATGTTCCAGTATGAAGTATGTTACACAACTTCATAAAGGACTCCTGGTTAATGCCTAGAGGTGGAAGAATTGGATGATGAGCAAGTAACCAAAGCTCTGTGCCAAGTGGCAACACATTAGCTGATGGGTCTAATAAGTGGATGAGCCAAAGTCATGCACTTAGTAACTTTGCTTGTCACTAACCACTATATGTAATGGAGGTTGTTCGGATCATACTGGGTATTGCCAATCTGGCTCAGGCGTCTGCAGTCCCCCTGGTGCATCTCCTGAAGTTTAATACTGTTCATAATGTAAAATATTGGGGTTGGTCTAATTTCATAGTAATGGCCAGCAATAAACTAACTATAAACTAACAAGACCACAACACTTTTGTTTTTCTCACCCATTTGAATGCTGCAAGACACCCTAACGTAGGTGTCAATTTAAAGATCAAAGGGTAGGAACGGCATTCTTTCCGAGGATGGAATTCTAGTACAAAGTCAGTGGAGGAACCATAGATGGATATCTGGAAGATCTGCTGGGTTTTCTTGGGAATCCTGTCCGGTTTTGCCTCGTGATAGGTCAAGTACCCATGTTGAGTAGGTACAGGTGCAATGTAGTGTCGGAGGTGGGCATCACCAAGTACAGATCAAATGGGAAATTATTCCAGAGGCACTGGTAGTAATGGAACAATGATAATAATATTTATTGTCACAGGTAGGCTTACATTGACACTGCAATGAAGTTACTGTGAAAACCCCTAGTCGCCACATTCCGGCGCCTGTTCGGGTACATGGAGGGAGAATTCAGAATGTCCAAATTACCTCACAGCACATCTTTCGGGGCTTGTGGGAGGAAACCGGAGCAAACCCATACAGACACAGGGAGAACGTCCAGACTCTGCACAGACAGTAATCCAAGCCAAGAATCGAACCTGGGACCTTGGAGCTGTGAAGCAGCAGTGCTAACCACTGTGCTACCATGCTGCCTGGTCTGACAATCTGACTATAGCTTCTTGTCTTTTTATTTTTGCCTGACTCACCTCCTGCATTCCCCGTAGTAACAGCAGCATTTTATTTCAATAAGATTTCTTTTCATTGAAGGGAAAGTACAGGATAAAAATACATTAAAATTCAGCCAGAAAGAAAAAGAAAGTTGGGTGTGATTCTCCGAAATGGAGATTCTCCGAAATCCTCACATTTCACGACAGCGCGAAACAGGCGGCGGGATGGCCGATTCTGTCCCCCACAGGGGGCCAGGCGCTGGAGCGGGTCATGCCGCTCCAGCCTCCATTCCCGGTGCCAAATGGGCACCGCGCCAACCCGCGCATGCGCTGTTGGGCCGCGCCAACCCCAGCATGTGCGGGGGACTTCTTAAGCGCGCCGGCCCCTATGCAACATGGCGTGGGGGTTCAGGGGCCGGCCGCGCAACAAAGTAGGCCCGGGGGGGAGAGGCCGGGAGAGGCCGGCCCGCCGATCGGTGGGCCCTGATCACGGGCCAGACCCCATCGGAGGACCCTCCCCGGTGAAGGCACGCTTTTCCCCGTCCCCAGGCCGCCCCCCGACCCTTCGTGCAGAGTTCCCGCCGCAGCGACCCGGGGTGAACGGCGCCGGCGGGACTCTGCTTTTTCCGCACGGCCGCTCGGCCCAACCGGGCCGGAGAATCGGCGGCCCCGCCGATTCGAGCAGCCCGCGGCCGGCACTGCACCAAACGCGGCGGCGCAAATGCCACCGATTCTCCGCACCTCGGCGTCGGGGCATCGTGGCGTGGTTGCGCCGATTCTCCGGCCCGGCGCGGGGCTCGGAGAATCGCGCCCGTTATGTTTGAAACATTCGCCAAAACCTAAATTATTAAATAAATGCACTAAACATTTACTGGAAAACAAGGCTTTTTCTTCTAAACGTCAGTGTCAAATGTGTAAAAATAATACACTTTAAATCATTTGCTTCTGCCTCTTTAAATTATGGCTAACTTGTTTTTCCTTTAACAAATGCTTACAATGGATGAAACTGCTGCTAAAAACCTTCATTAGCATGGCACATGTCTCCATAAATAGGCTTTTGTTCACAATAGGTGGATCTGGATAATGTGAGTGCGCAGCAAAGGACACGTGGCCAATAGTGACTGGGAGGAAGCCCTCGCGCGAACTCCAATACTAATTGCATTAGCGATCATCTCTATCCAGCCAGTCACGACAAATATAATATCCCATTACTCAGTGAGAGTTTTGAATATTGTGGTAAACCACTGTGTTCCTATATTAAGGGTTGTACGATAGAACCTGCAGTACAGATTGATGCGACCATCAATTCACTGAGAGGCATGTTGAGAAGTAAACCGTGGTTTTAATCAGCTTATAACTGAGCCTGCCTGTGACCGGTACAACAATGAATGCGGCCCTGCAGGTCAGCTGCCTTTATACTTCCTGTAAGGGGTGGAGCCATGGGCGAGCCCGTACATATCCCCCTGTGGGTGAAGCCGTACAATGGCCCATAGGTGGAGCCCACAGGTTTAAACACATAACGTAACACGATACAGCAGTAACATGATATCACAGTGCACTGGTGAATTAACCGTAGTTCCATTCACCACATTCACCCCCTGTTTAAAAAATGAAGTCCGGCGGGGGTGACGGGTTTACAGATTCAGTCGGTCTGGTGCCCGGATCGTACGTTGCGACCGCCGAAGCAATAGTGTTGCAGCCGTTTTGGGTGGCTGTGGAGCTGGGCCCGGAGCAGGCACAGGCGTGGACTCCTGGAGCGGCTCTTCCGGAGCTTCATTCCTGTGGACCGGTGCGGCGGGTGGGAGGGAGCGCGAGAACCATATCGGGGTAAGGGCGCTGAACATCGGAGGTTGGATAGGGGTAGGGTCGCTGAACATGGGAGGTTGGACGGGACCTAGTGTGGGGGATGCAGTAGTGGTCGTGGTGATGGAGCCTGCGGGCGCCAGGTCCCGGAGGGAGACGGTATCCTGCCGGCCATCGGGGTGTCTGATATGTGCATAGTGTGGGTTGGAGTGCAGGAGCTGGACCCTCTCTACCAGGGGGTCGGTCTTATGGCTCCGAACATGTTTTCGGAGGAGGACTGGACCCGGTGTCATCAGCCAGGGCGGAAGCGAGGCCCCTGAGGTAGCTCCCCTAGGGAAAACAAACAAGCAGTCATGAGGAGTCTGGTTTGTGGCCGTGCAAAGGAGAGACCTAATAGAGTGGAGCGCATCAGGTAGGACCTCCTGCCAGTGAGAAACCGGGAGATTCCTGGATCGTAGGGTCAGTAGGACAGTCTTCCAGACCGTCACGTTCTCCCTCTCCACCTGCCCGTTTCCCCTGGGGTTATAGCTGGTAGTCCAGCTTGAGGGCGATGCCCTTACTGAGCAGGTACTGACGCAGTTCGTCGCTCATGAACGACGAGCCCCTGTTGCTGTGGACATAGCTGGGGAAACCGAACAGGGTGAAGACACTATGCAGGACTTTGATGACTGTGGGAGTGGTCATATCGGGGCAGGGAATGGCAAACGGAAAACGGGAGAACTCGTCTATGATGTTCAGGAAGTACGTGTTGCGATTATTGGAGGGGAGGGGCCCTTTGAAATCGATACTAAGGCGTTCAAAGGGCCGGGACGCCTTTACCAGGTGCGCCTTATCTGGCCGATAGAAGTGCGGTTTACACTCCGCACAGATTTGGCAGTCTCTGGTTACAGCTTTGACCTCCTCGATGGAGTAGGGCAGGTTGCGGGTCTTGATGTAGTGGGCGAGCAGGGTGACCCTCGGGTGGCAGAGGTCATCGTGGATAGCACGTAATCGGTCATCTTGCGCGCTGGCACACGTGCCGCGGGACAGGGCATCTGGGGGCTCGTTGAGCTTCCCGGGACGATAAACTATATCGTAGTTATAGGTGGAGAGTTCGATCCTCCACCTCAAGAATCTTGTCATTCTTGATCTTGCACCGCTGTGTATTGTCAAACATAAAGGCAACCGATCGTTGGGCGGTGATGAGGGTAAACCTCCTACCAGCGAGGTAGTGCCTCCAGTGCCGTAAGGCTTCCACGATGGCTTGGGCTTCTTTTTCGACCGAGGAGTGTCGAATTTCAGAGGTGGTGAGGGTGCAGGAAAAGAACGCTACCGTTCTGCCAGCTTGGTTGAGAGTGGCGGCGAGAGTGACCTCTGAGGCGTCGCTCTCCACCTGGAAGGGGGCAGACTCGTCCACCGCGAGAATTGCAGCTTTGGCGATGTCCACCTTGATGCAGTTGAAGGCCTGGCGAGCCTCGGCTGCCAGTGGAAAAATGATGGCCTTAAATAGTGGGCGGGCTTTGTCCGCATACTGGGGAATCCACTGGGCGTAATAGGAGAAAAATTCAAGGCACCTCTTCAGGGCCTTGGGGCAGTGAGGGAGAGGGAATTGGAGGAGGGGGGCGCATACGGCCAGGCTCGGGCCCTAGGACCCCGTTTTCCACAACGTAGCCGAGAATGGCTAGCCTGGTTGTGCGGAAAACGCATTTCTCCTTGTTGTAGGTGAGGTTGAGTTTTTGGGCGGTTTGGAGAAATCGGTGGAGGTTGGGGTCGTGGTCCTGCTGATCATGGCCGCAGATGGTTACATTGTCCAAGTACGGAAACGTGGCCCGCAGCCCGTACTGGTCCACCATTCGGTCCATTGCTCGTTGGAACACCAAAACCTCGTTTGTGACGCCAAAGGGGACCCGGAGGAAATGGAAAAGGCGGCCGTCTGCCTCAAACGCCATGTAGTGGCGGTCCTCCGGGCGGATTGGGAGCTGGTGATCGCGATCTGATTTACCATGTCTGCAATCCGGGGAAGGGGGTACGCATCGAGTTGCGTAAAGCGGTTAATGGTCTGGCTGTAATCAACCATCATCCAGAACTTTTCCCCGGTCTTGACAACCACCACCTGAGCGCTCCAGGGGCTATTGCTGGCTTCTATGACCCCTTCCCGCAAGAGATGCTGGACTTCGGACCTAATGAACGTTCTGTCCTGCATACTATACAGCCTGCTTCTGCTTACAATCGGCGGTGAGGTTCGCAAAGAGGGGGGGAGGGTCGATTTTTAGGGTCGCGAGGCTGCATATGGTGAGCGGGGGCAGGGGCCCCCCGAATTTAAGAGTTGGGCTCCTGAGATTGCACTGAAAAAAAGAGGAGAGGAGCGCAGAGGTCTGGGAGCACATATAGTTTAAAATTAGCATACGCAGCGCCCTGGATCGCTAGGGTTGCAGTAGTGCACCCTTGGATTTGCACCGAGTGCGACCCAGAGGCGAGGGAGATAGTTTGTCGCGTCGGGAATATTGGGAGCAAACAACGTCTTACCATGTCCGGGTGAATGAAGCTCTCTATGCTCCCGGAGTCGAATAGGCAAGGTGTCTCGTACCCGTTTACCCAGACGGCCATTATGGAGCTCTGGAGGTGCTTCGGTCGCGACTGGTCCAGGGTGACAGCGCTGAGCTGGGGGTGGCCGGCGGCGTAATCGGAGGTGCTGGGGCAGCCCCGCGATGGCTGCTGTCCATGTCGTTCGTACACCTCGGGCGGTGTAGCAGATGGCGGCCAAGATGGCGGCCCCCGTTGGTCAAGCGTGGCGGGTGGTGAGGACGATGGCGTCCAATATGGCGGCCCCCATGGATTGCACGTGGCCGGCCGCGTGGGGGAGGATGGCCAAGATGGCGGCCCCCATGAGTCGCACATGTTGTGCGGAGGCGGAGTCGGCAGACACGCTGCCACTTTGCGGGGTCTGTGGGCCTGTGGGTCTGTGGATCGGGTCTGTGAGTTCGAGTTTTTAGACCTGGCCAGGCAGACCTCGGCGAAGTGTCCTTTTCGCCCGCAGTTACTACAGTTCGCATTGTGGGCCGGGCAGTACTGTCGGGGGTGTTGGGACTCTCCGCAAAAATAGCAGGGCAGCCCCCCCATGACGGGCGGGCGGCCGCACGGCACAAGCCTGGGGTAGTCTCTAGTCGGGGGCCCACGAGGGGGGTCGCGTGGTCGGTGGGGAACGCAGTAATGCTCTGAAACGCGACCTCCAGAGAGGTAGCTAGTGTTACCGTGTCCTCCAGGTCCTGGGCCCCTTAATCGAGCAGGCGCTGTCTTACATAGTTCGATCGGACCCCCGCCACGTAAACGTCTCGGATAGCGAGCTCCATATGCTGAGGGGCTGTAATGGCCTGGTAGTTACAGTTGTGTGCGAGGGCTTTGAGGTCACGTAGGTAATCATCTAGCGACTCCCCGGGGCGCTGGCGGTGAGTGGTGAAGATGTGTCGCGTGTAGACCTCGTTCACAGGTCATACATATATGCGTTCGAGTAGTGCGAGGGCCTCTGTATAGGATGCGGCGTCGTCGAGCTGGACAGAAATACGATGGCTCACCTGTGCGTGGAGAAGACTCAGTTTCTGTTCGTCCGTGACGGTGGCGTAGACGACGCGGCGAGATAGGCCTTGAAGTATCGAAGCCAGTGCGAAAAAATTTCTCTCGCCTCCGCGGCCTGTGGATCGAGTTCCAGTCTATCAGGTTTGAGGGCTGATTCAATAGTAGTATTTTAAGCTGATTAAATTGATGCAACCATCAATTCACTGAGAGACACGTTGAGAAGTAAACCGTGGTTTTTATCAGCTTACCTGAGCCTGCCTGTGACCGGTACAACAATGAATGCGGCCCCGCAGGTCAGCTGCCTTTATACTTCCTGTAAGGGGTGGAGCCATGGGCGAGCCCGTACATGCCCCAACATATCCCCCTATGGGTGAAGCCGTACAATGGCCCACAGGTGGAGCCCACAGGGTTAAACACATAACGTAACACGATACAGCAGTAACATGATATCACAGTACACTGGTGAATTAACCGTAGTTCCATTCACCACACAGGTTCACCTGGGCCCCTGCATGCTAGTTCCGCCCAGGAGCCGGGTTATAAATATGCGTGGCCTTCAGCTCGCAGCCATTTCATCAGCTGCTGTAGGAGGCCACACTTCAGATACTAATAAAGCTTCAGTTTGAATTCAACTTCGTCTCCAGCCAAATTGATCGTGCCTCAAATATCATGCATCGTATGGTAAGGGATGTCAGGACTGTGTAATCCCTTCGACATGGGTGGCCTAACTTATTGAGATGACAGATTTCAGTACTAAATCACGAGGGATTGGATTTCAACCCCAACCTCTCTCTCAGACTGACCACCTGATGTTTCCTTGTTCATAGACCACCAAGGGAAAACTGATACCTATTCCAAAGTCAGCCATCGAGTTCGCAGCATCTCAGGCAGGCGCGTTAACTCAGTCAAAAAAAACACCTTCCTTTGTTGCTGCAGACACAGAAAAGAGTAGAAGCCACTTCTTAGCAGGGGCGACAGCTGGAACCTTTTGTCCATGTCAATCATTTTAAACAGGGAACATGCAAACCTGTAATTGATTGTACACCTTCTGGTCTCATTTGGGATTCTGATTTCAGGGTTGTACATGCACAAGTGATTAAAAAGGCACATAATCCAAATTGTAGACTCTAAAGGTTATGAGGACATTACAAAATGCATATGTTTGCATTTCCAGGACTAGATCTTTACTGTGCAGAAATGAAATGAGAGTGATAGCAAGTCAACAGCTCAAGTTTACATCTCCCCTAATTTTTATTTTGATTGACTTTCAATCTACTACACAGTTAAGATCTACTTCCCTATCATTTTGGAGCGAACTCATTTATATATTGCTGCAACATTGAAATGTCTTTGGTGAGAAATTTCAATTGTTATCCAAGGTGGGAATAGCCCTGTAGATAGATGTTGGGGTAATTTTTTTCTTTCTTCATTCATAGGATGTGGGCATCGCAGACAGTGCCAGCATTTATTGCCCATTCCTAATTGTCCTTGTCTTTGGGTTTTTAACGGCACTGGCAATGTTCAAAAATTGACGCCCTGTTTCGATTTTAGAACGTCGGTTTTGACTTTATGATACCACACTAGTACATTCACACGTTACCTCAACATTCTGTGCTGCCCATCTGCATGACTGGGCAGGTTGAACCGTCTTTATTAGGTTGGAAACAATTGTTTAATTCTGTTAATTTATTTTGACACAACCGCCATGATTTTAGTGCATTTATATGCTTATGTTGTATTTAATATGCGCTCGGGCTCAGAGCTCAAAGTTAAGCAGACAACTGGCAGTGATAGATGGATTAATTATATCTCCCACACTAACCAAGAAACGTATGCTAAGGTGTGCAGGCATCAACAGTCACATCAGCAAATTGGCAGGGCAAGAGTTGAGAACATTTAACACTGCTGGATGCTCCATGACATGATTTCCTCCCCTACTTTCCTGTGGGAAAATCGGTTCCGACCTGTTCACGAAAGTATACATTCCTCAACAGGTTTTACATTGCAGTCTCCATTTCTAGCTTCAGGCTTGATGAAGGCTTTTCTCTCTGCCAGTGCTGGTATGATCTCTTCCAGTGTTGGAGTAGGGTGGTGATTCTTTGTTATAGGGGTGGCGATTCAGCAACTCCATTGCACCTGGTGCGGATCTGGGGGCAATGGGTGAATTGTGTGAGAACCCCAAATCTAGCTCCGCGCAGAGCGCTGGGCCGATCATGAGGCACCCGACTCGCTTCGCCTCGTGCGATCTGGATCTTGCTCTCGCTGAGCGAGATCCAGATCTGCATATTTAAATTAGCCTAATGGCTTATTTAAATACCCGGACGCTGGATTCACCCAGTGCCCGGGACTCAAAGGCTGCGCCTGCAAGACTCTTCTTCAGACTCTTCTATTCAGGCGGGCTTGATGAATATTTTTGTCAGAATATCGGTTCCAGTGTTCTTACATCATGTATGATTTATTGTGCCCCACATTCCCCTCAGGCAAGACTTCTTCCTTCAGAATGGAACCGCCATGTATGCTGAATGAAGCAACCCTTTCTTGACAGTTATCAAAGAAGAAGGCAAACAACAAATTCATAATCTAAAACAGTTTATTAACCGCAGTATCGTAACTAGCAGCACTTAAACTTGAAACTGGAGAGTACAAATAGTTAATAGATGGGGTTAATTGTCAAACGGCATAACAGATGTTACATTACATGGCAAATCGGTTATGTCGCACTAATTCAGCAGGTATCGCATAACAACAACATATTCAATATTTTCTACCTGTTACACTTCAAGTGTTGCATGAAAATGTCTTCAATGCATTTCAAAAAGAATATAAGGAAGCAAAGGAAATCACCAGGAACACCGAATACAAAAGCCAGGATGTCTGCAACATCCTAATTTACCTTGGTACAAACTCATCCAACGTTTACAGAAATTAGTCTTTGAAATCATAAAGAGACCGTGCTTTAGCAGAAAAATAGTCTGTTGTTTTGCATGGTATAATGTGTCTGACCTTCAAAACAGCGCAACCTCCGCATTATTGCGAATGGTACCACAGGAAATTTGCTAAAATATAATAAAACAAAATGTACAATGAGCCAAATATCTAGGCAGCAATATTATTTTGAGGATCAGATGATGATTATAAACAGCTTGAATACTGCTTTTGTGGTTTGCCATGTCCCGAGAGCTCTTGGTGAATCGAGAAATCAATTTTGGGCTATTTATTGGTTTTTTTTTTAATGTTATTTGTTCATGGGATGTGGGTCTCACAGGCCAACATTTATTGTCCATCCCTAATTGCACTTGAGGGGACAGTTAAGAGTCAACCACATTGCTGTGGGTCTGGAGTCACATGTAGGCCGGGTAAGGACGCCAGATTTCCTTCACTAAAGGACATTAGTGAACCAGATGGGATTTTACGACAATCAACAGTGATTTCATGGTCATCATTAGACTTTTAATTCCAGATTTTTATTGAATTCAAATGTCACCATCTGCAGTGGTGGGATTTGAACCTGGATCCCCAGAGCATTACTCTGGCTCTCTGGATCAGTGACAATACTACTACGCCACTGCCTCCCTGTGATAAAGAAATCACATGTGTATATATATATAAGTAATATATATCTATAAGCAAAACATTCCTTTCTTCAAGTTCATTTCATAACTTAAGTAGCTGGACTGACAGATTACTATTACAGATAACAGGCCTGAGCCCATTCACAGACGGACCACTGTATGGTGAAAATCATAAGCTGAACACAATGGCCGTCACACCAAATCATCTGGAACAATGAAGATCGGCTGGGTTTTGGATATGCTAAAATAGTTAAAAGAAAAATATGTTTTCTTTAAATCAGTAGATCATATATTTATTCCTTCCATTCCAAAATTAATTAATTAGAAGGCGGAACTTGATGTAGCATCTGCAAAAAAATAACTCCTCAGCTAAATAAATCTTTGCAATAGAAATTGTTGTTTCCAATTATTCTAAGATGTTTCTGATCCCCATCAAATGGGAGAATATATTCTGTATAGGTTGCAAAAGCAAGATAAGGCAGATGCTGGAAATCTGAAAGTAAAAAAACAAAAACTGCTGGAAAAGCTCAGCAGGTCAGGCAAATGTTTCAGATTTTTCATCAGAACGGTTCTGATGAAAGGTCACCCAACCTGCAATTGTGGGAGAAATTTTGAGCCCGTGTTAGCCATCAGCGAGAATGGCAACGTGGGCGGAAAATGCGGCAGAAACCGCGAAACGCGATTCTCGCCATCGAGATCGCATTTTTCCAGTTTTCCAGGCCTCTCGCCAGTGGTGTGATGAGAATCCCGCCAATGAAGGCGGGGAGCCTCATTTAAATACATTAGAGCAAGACCAGGATGACCTATCGCCTGGATCGTCAGGGCGAGAGAGCGTTTATAACGTCATTTCCAGTGATGAGGAACCATTAATCGTTGTTCCAACAAACCAAGAAGGGGACGACACCGAATGTTATTGATGTGACTTCCACCCAGGCACCAGAGAGCGAGGCTCTCCAACCTCCAGATGAGGGTGCAGAATTGGGCGTGGCTACACAATTCCTGGTAGACACACTGGCACCACAGGTCCCAACGGAGGATCCGCACACTTCTATGCACAGGGTGCAGACCAACACTAAAACAGGGGTTGCCTGAAAAAAAGAATCTGTCAAACAAGAGGAAGAGGAGAAGAGTGGGAGAGCATAGCGCATCCCACTGACAAAACCGAAAGACAAGATATTGATGTTGGAATTGACAAGCCAGAGACAGAAGAGACAGAGAACATACAACGAAGCAGCAAACAGCATTGTGGGAAGAAACAGAAAAAGAAGAAGCTGGTGATGCACATGTGGCCATTAAGAAGACATGAAGAGGTGGACTTCCACTGGCTGCACGAAGAATGTCTTTCATCTTCTTATGGCACGGCAGCCCCATCCTCTTTTGGAGTGAGATGGCACTGACAATCGCGGCAACCCCCTCTCAGTCAGGTTGGTCACTTTGCTGGATGGACACCTGCCTGATCATGGGTAGAGGGTTTCCCACCTCTGCTCGACCCCATCAAGAAGTTTGCTGAGGGCTCTCTCTGCAAAATGTGGTACAGTCTTTCTGACAGCCGTCCCCCCACCCCCTCTGACTGGACTTGGAACAAGTGCTGGGGCGTTCAGGGGAGGTGATTAAAAGGAGTGGTCCACGGATTACAGAGTTTTCCCGGGGTAAGAGCATCAGAGGCAAGCTGCCACGAACGTAGCATCATTCATGTGGAGAAAAAAGATTTTGTTAAAGAGGCTGAGTTTTTGCGACATCGACGCTGGCAGAATTCTCCCTGGTTTTCTCACTGGAATTGACACTTCGAAAAAATATGGAAAGATTCTGCCCATTAATTCTGTTTCTCTCTCCACAGATGCTGCCAGACCTTTTCCAGCATTGGAGTTTGCCAGTGTGGAATTTGTACATTCTCCCCGTGTTTGCGTGGGTTTTGCCCCCACAACTCAAAGATGTGCACGGTAGGTGGATTGGCCACGCGAAATTGCCCTTTAATTGGAAAAAACTAATTGGGTACTCTAAATTTATTTTTAAAAAACAGTACAAATACTGTACATGTCTTCCTTGAGACAATTGTGCCACAAACATAACCTCAGGAGAGTAGACCCTGCTACTCAATGTGCATTTCCCTGCTGTTTTGCATACCTGCAATAAATATAGGCTGTATAATTGAGATTGTCAACTAATTGTGCAAACTGTGGGCACGAGTGGAGCATTGAGCACAGGAAGACCTCTTACTACTTGTCCAACCAGTGTTGGCCGACACGTGAGGACCTTGGTTTGCATGACCAATAAACAAGTTTGAAAGAATCTCACAATTCTTGTCCTTGAATCTCAGGATTCAAGAATCTGTGTGTTATGTGAAAGAATCTCAGGTCTCAATGACAGCTTTGCCCTTTCCTTCTCTGGTAGTCACCCAGGTGGCTGATCAATTGGGTGCTGGAATAATGTGGATCTGACTCAAGATTATCCCCAACTAATGCCTCCAAAAACAGATTATCTGGTGATTTACCTCATTGCTATTTGTGCAACATTACCAACAGACTGTCACATTTCCCTGCAATACAATAGTAATTATATGTATTGTTATGGCCTGGCACTTCCCTCACTCTACTATTACCTTCAGGTAGAGCAGGGTTTTTCAAAGTGCAGGTCACGACCTACGAGTGGATCGCAGGCGGGTGTCGGGAGGGTCGTGGCGTGATCGGTTACGACGTTCCCACGGTTTTCCTGATTGCAGGAGAAGCGCCCAACAGCCCCGACCTGTTTTTAAATTGAGAATGCCAGCCATGGCCGACTTTTCAATGAAATGATGCAGTCTTCTGGCCAGAAGCGGCACCTGGCACGTACACTGATGTCTCGTGACCTGTATGTCCATGCTTTTGGCGCAAAATCATGGAGGAGAGATTCCTCCATTTTCTATCTGCGCGCAAGCAAGGCAAAGAACTGTGAAGAACTGTAGATGGATAATTTTGCTATACTGAAGATATGGCCAGAGACACAAACAAACAGTGCACCTTCTAGCCAGAAACTCACAACTGAATCTGCTGGAGAGGGTTGCTCAGAAGAGACCATGGCAGGGTCAAAGCAGTGCGAGGGTTAGCTCTGTACAGAGCTCCAGGCCCTCTGGTGAACAGCCTACAAAGAAAAAACTGAAATCGGGAACAAAGCAGCATAAAGATAATTTCTTGACGTTTGGCTTTGTTAATTGTGCCAATGCAAATCAGGATGCAAAGTACATGTGTGTTATATGCAGGGAAGTACTGATAAATGAGAGTTTAAAACCCTCAAAACATCAAAGGCATTTGAAGACTAAACACGGCGAGTTCGAGGATAAACCTCTTTTTTACAAAGGATGCAGCGGGAACTTAAATCATCAGCTGAAGTCCTTAGCAGAAATGTAACATTGAATGACAAAACAAGTGAGATCGTGAGGACCAAGAAGGCTCACCCGTCGCGTTAAAGGTAAGCAAAAATGGTGGGTCCCAAATTTCAGGCGGTTGGTAAAAGTGGGCCCCAGGAAAAAGAGTTTGAAAAACACTGACGTAGGTGGATCAACCCTCGTTCAATGAGGAGGAGATGTCAGGAATAGCACCAAATGCAGCTAAAAATGAGGTACCAACACAATGATTCATTTCACATGGGATCAAGAAATGGCTGAATGCCCTGGAGACGATAAAGTCTATGGGCCTTGACAAAAAAAAGAAGTGGGGATGTTCACCGATGATTGCACATTCAATACCATTTGCAAAAATTCCGATACTGCGGCAGTCCATGTCTGCATGTAGCCAGGCCTGAACAACATTCAGGTTTGGGCTAATAAATTCCCGTAACAGCCTCCCCGAACAGGCGCCGGAATGTGGCGACTAGGGGCTTTTCACAGTAACTTCATTGAAGCCTACTTGTGACAATAAGCGATTTTCATTTCATTTTTCATTTTTCATTTCAAAAATGGCAAGTAACACTCACCTCACATAATTGCACAACAATGAACATCTCTAAGAAAAGAAAATCTAATCTTTCCTCCTTGACTTCCAATGGCATTATTGCTGAGCATCCTGGTGGTTGCCATTGACCAGAAACTGAACTGTACCAGCCATATAATTGCAATGGGTGGAAGACCAGATCAAAGGCTAGGAATTATGGGGTGAGGATCTAATTCCAGACTTCCCAAAGCTCGTCCACCATCAATCTGCCTGCCCAGTGCAATTCCTTCCATTATCCTTTCCTATACATAGCCCTAACATTTCAACTATCAACATCCATGTGGTCACTTCACCACAATCCGAGTTTACTAGCCTTCAGCTATCTGACACACATGTCCTCCCCATAACAATCTTCTTGTAGTAACACATTCTGTTTTTACATGCAGAACACTTCCCAACATTGCAGTGCTATTCAATTTGTTCTGCCATATTGTACTTAAAGCTCCCCTTCCAGTATAAATTTATGATGAGTCTGGCCACTCCTTGTGCAAGTTTTTTGTCAGGTTCTACAGGTAAATCCCGCATTTGCAAAATGGGTCAGGGCTGAGTTCATCCCGGAAAAAAGGATTTTCCTGAAAACAGGCATTGTGTACCACTGGCTCACTTATGCACTAGTTTAAATGCAGCTCCATATCTCAGCTACCAGCCCTCGGGAGTCTGGCTTTTTTGAATTATGGTGCAAACTCTACAGCGCTGCCAACGACAAGCAATGCATCTGCTCCAAACCAAATGGTAAACAGTGTTGCTCATGATTCCTATCAGAAGGTTCAGGCATAAGTCCTTTTTTAAAATAAATTTAGAGTGCCCAATTAAGTTTTTCCAATTAAGTGGCAATTTAGCCTGGCCAATCCACCTACACCTTTGGGTTGTGGGGGTGAGATCCACGCAGACCCGGGGAGAATGTGCAAACTTCACACGGACAGTGTCCCAGAGCCGTGATCGAAATCTGTGACCTCGGTGCTGGGAGGCAGCAGTGTTAACCATTGTGCAACCGTGCTGCCCTAGGCTTAAGTCAAATGATTGGAATTTGCCTCTAATGTATATGTTTAATACAGCACGGCAATGTAAAGCAATGAACATTTGTCAGCCCGAAAATACTGCAGGATTTTCGATGGTTTTACAATAAATTAATTAGGAGGGGAGCAAAAGGATAAGACAAGAAGCAGAGGGAGGGAATGTTGGCTCACATTACTTCTGTGCACCTTGGAGCAGCCAGTTATCGAACAATACCAAAATAACATTCATCCCAAAACAGGCAAACCTGTCTGTAAAACTGCCAATTCCAGTAATTAGTATTCTGTAAATTCGGGATATACCTGTATATAGAAATTTCGTTTGGACAATGGAGAAAAGGGCAGTTGAATACAAGGAGGTGAGCAGTGAACCACAAAACCATTCAGATAAAATACTCAAGTGGGCAGATGAGTGGCAAATTAAAATTAATATGGATAAAACAAATCTCATCTTCAGCACTCCTAAGAGCTGACGTTAGGCTGAAAGGAATCTAATGATAGTAGACTTTTAACAGGGTAGATTTTCCCCTGCTCTTTCTGCCAATAAGCAGTTGAAAAATGAGAGTGGAAAGAAAATAGAGATTAATCCTTGTCCTGCATTTTGTACCTTTACAGCCCTGATTATCCAAAGCACAAGCATCTGTCCTATGACAGTCTGATTGTGGCTATTTCCTGTTGTGAACAATTGAAATGGACTAAGGGGCTGCCACAGCTTACTTGCCAATCATAGAATTTCATAGAATTTACAGTGCAGAAGGAGGCCATTCGGCCCATCGAGTCTGCACTGGCTCTTGGAAAGAGCACCCTACCCAAGGTCAACACTGCCACCCTATCCCCATAACCCAGTAACCCCACCCAACACTAAGGGCACTTTTGGACACTAAGGGCAATTTATCATGGCCAATCCACCTAACCTGCACATCTTTGGACTGTGGGAGGAAACCGGAGCACCCGGAGGAAACCCACGCACACACGGGGAGGATGTGCAGACTCCGCACAGACAGTGACCCAAGCTGGAATCGAACCTGGGACCCTGGAGCTGTGAAGCAATTGTGCTATCCACAAGGCTACCGTGCTGCATTGGCACGCCAGCATTCTGCAGTCAGTGAATGAGTTTCTTGGCAGGCCACAGAAGTGGTTTGTTTTTCTCAGCACCTTATGAACCCTGCAAACGGTACAAACAGAAATAGTGTTGAACACCAGGGAGTAGATGCCTGTGTCATTTACACACTGCCCTTTGACCTGAACAAGTAACTCCAAAGGATGTTTCAAAAGGAGCACAAACCTGGCAATCTGGATGTTCACCCCTTTCCCCTGGCCCGTGCATCTGCAGAATAGCCCAATGCAAAGTATGAGGACAAGGAAAAGAGGCCCTATTTGAGTGCAAGATTTATGCTGGGTCATCTTTCAGTGCAGTATTCCAAAATGATTACCTATACATTTTCTGATGATCTGTAAGAAATTAAATAGCTTCTCCTTTAGCAGCCCATTTAATGTCCCCGATAACTTTAATACCTGGACATTGTTCTGACAATCAGCAATCAATAGTTACAAAACCAGCAAATTGTTATAGTGGAGATGGAGACCAATAGGCCTATCGTGTCTGTACCAGCTCTCCAAATAAGCAATTCCTTTAGTTCCATTCTCCCACCTTCTCACCCTAACTGCATGTCTCCCTTTTCAGATAACAGTCAAATCCACATTTGAATGCCTTGATTGAACCTGCCTCCACCAGAATTTCAGGCAGTGCATTCCAGACCTATGGCGTCATTCTCCGACGCCCCGCCGGGTCGGAGAATCGCCGGGGGCTGCCGTGAATCCCGCCCCCGCCGGTTGCCAAAGTCTCCGGTACCGGAGATTCGGCGGGGGCGGGATTCGCGCCGCGCCGGTTGGCGGGCCCCACGCTCGATTCTCCGGCCTGGATGGGCCGAAGTCCCGCCGATAAATTGCCTGTCCCGCCGGCGTAAATTAGAGAACCTTTCTTACCGGCGGGACAAGGCGGCGTGGGCAGGCTCCGGGGTCCTGGGGGGGGCGCGGGCGATCTGGCCCCGGGGGGTGCCCCCACGGTGGCCTGGCCCGTGATCGGGGCCCACCGATCCGCGGGCGGGCCTGTGCCGGGGGGCACTCTTTCCCTTCCGCCTCCGCCACGGTCTCCACCATGGCGGAGGCGGAAGAGACTCCCTCCACTGCGCATGCGTGGGAAACTGTCAGCGGCTGCTGACGCTCCCGCGCATGCGCCGCCCCGATATGTCATTTCCGCGCCAGCTGGCGGGGCAACAAAGGCCGTTTCCGCCAGCTGGCAGGGCGGAAATCCCTCCGGCGTCGGCCTAGCCCCTCAATGTTGGGGCTCGGCCCACAAAGATGCGGAGCATTCCGCACCTTTGGGGCGGCGCGATGCCCGTCTGATTGGCGCCGTTTTGGGCGCCAGTCGGCGGACATCGTGCCGTTTGGGGAGAATTTCGCCCCTAACCACTTGCTGTGTGGAAGAATTTTTTCTCATATCACTTTTGCCAATTTCTTTAAGTCTGTGCTCTCTCGTTCTTAATCCTCTCATGAGTGGGAACAATTTCTCCCTATTTACTCTGTCCAGATCCCTCCTGATTTTGAATGCCTCTAACAAATGTCCCCTCAGTCTTTTCTTCTCCAAGGAAAACAGTCCAAATTATTCCAATTTACCTTTGTAACTGATCACTGAAACCATTCACGTGAATTTCTTTCTGCACTCTCTCCAATGGCTTCACATCCTTTTTAAATTGCAGTCACCAGAGCTGTTCCCACCAGAATGGGATATAGTCCTCCAGCTGAGGCCGAATTAGTGTCTTATTCACGTTTGGCATAACCTCCTTGCTCTTCTACTCTATGCCCCTATTAATAAAGCCCAGGATGCTGTATGCTTTATTAATCATTCTTTTAACCTATACTGCCACCTTCAATGACTTATGCACATATATACCCAGGTCCCTCGGTATGCTGGTTAGAAATGTATCCTTTATTATATATTGGGCTGAATTTTCCGATTTAGAGACGATGTCCCCACGGTAGCGTGACAATTGGCACAAAACGGCCACTGATTCCCCGTTTCGCTGTGGGCTAGCAGGGAGGCAGCGTAGAGCACCCGGCTCTAGCTGCCGATACGGCCTGGAGAATTGCCGGGTCCATGGCCGTGCATGTGCACAGCGGCAGCCTGTAGTGGCCACGCCTTGCTTCATGACAACGGGCACACTTGATACCTGGCCCGCGAAATAGTCCCCCCTCCCTCGGCTGGCTCGCGCACCCCGGACCGCCCTACCACAGTGCCCCCAGCCCCTAATATGTCCACCCCTGCCCACAGATCGGCCCTCTCCTGACTGTGGCGTCGCTGGTCTGGGTCCGCAGCCGCCACGCTGAGTTCCCGATGGGCGAGACCACACGTGTCCCACGTTGTCGGGAACACGGCCGGTCGGGGAATAAGCATTGAGGGGCCTCAGCCAACGTACCGAGGCCATGGATACGATGTGCGGCATACTCTGCCCCAGCGACAGTGAAGGAATGGTGCTATATTTCCAAGTCAGGGTGGTGAGTGACTTGGAGAGGAACCTCCAGGTGGTGGGGTTTCCAGGTATTTGCTGCTCTTGCCTTGCTAGATGGTAGCGGTCAGGGATTTGGAAGGTGCTGCCTCAGGAACCTTGCTGAGTTACTGCAGTGCATCTTGTAGATAGTACACATAGCTGCCACTGTTTGTCGATGGTGGAGGGTTTTAATGTTTGGAAGGAGTAGCAATCAAGTGGGCTGCTTTGTCCTAGATGGTGTTGAGCTTCTTGAGTATTGTTGGTGCTGTACTCATCCAAGCAAGTGGAGAGTTCTTCATTACACTCCTGACTGTGCCTTGTAGATGGTGGACAGGCTTTGGACGGTCAAGAGGTAAATTAGTCGCCATAGGACCTAGCCTTTGACCTGCCCTGGTAGCCACAGTATTAATATGGCTAGTCCAGTTCAGTTTCTGATCAATGGTAACCCCCAAGATGTTGATTGTGGGGGATTCAACAATGGTAATGCCATTGAATGTCAAGGGGAGATTGTTGGATCCTCCCTTGTAGGAGATAGTCATTGCCTGGCACGTACGTGGTGCGAATGTAACTTTCCACTTGTCAGCCCAAGCCTGGATATTGTCCAGGTTTTGCTACATTGAGACATAGACTGCTTCATTGTCTGAGGAGTCGCGAACGTTGCTGAACATTGTGCAGTCATCTGCGAACATCCCCACTTCTAACCATATGATGGAAGGAAAGTCACTGATGGAGCAGTTGAAAATGGTTGGGCCTAGGACACTACCCTGAGGAACTCCTGCAGTGATGTCCTGGAGCTGAGATGACGTACCTTCAACCACCACAACCATTTTCCTTTTTGCCAAGTATGACTCCAAGCAGCACATTATGTTCTGGAATTCTCCATCATTGAGGATGGGGATATTTGTGGCACTTTCTCCTCTAGTGAGTTGATTAATTGTCCACCACCATTCACTGCTAGATGTGACAGGACTATAGAGCTTAGTTCTGATGTGTTCATTGTGGAATTGCTTAGCTCTGTCTATTACTTGCTGCTTAAGCTGTTTGGCACACACATAGATGGTCCTGTGTTATATCTTCAGGTTGACACCTCATTTTTCATTATACTTGGTGTTGTTCCTGGCATGCATTCTTCATTGAACCAGGGTTGATCTCTTGGCTTGGTGATAATGGTAGAGTGGGGGATATGCTGGGCCATGAGATTTCAGATTGTAGTTGAATTCACTTCTGCTGCTGCTGATGGCCCACAGCGCCTCATGGATGCCCAGTCTTGAGTTGCTAGATCTGTTCAAAGTCTATCCCATTTAGTACGGTGATAATGTCACACCACACGTTGGAGGGTATTCTCAATGTGAAGACAGAACTTTGTCTCCACAGGGACTGTGTGGTGGTCACTTCTACCGATGCTATCATGGACAGATGCATCTGCAGAAGGCAGATTTGTGAAGCTGAGGTTAAGAATGTTTTTCCCTCTTATTGGTTCCCTCACCGCCTGCTGCTGTCCCAGCCTAGCAGCTACATCCTTTAGGACCTGGCTAGCTCGGTCCACCACCTATCCGCCATTCCACCAACTTGTCATTGTCCTTTTCAATTTCTATACTATCCTCTTCACACTTTGCAATGTTTTCAAGTTTCACATCATCCACAAACTTTTAAATTGTGCGCTGCACCAAAGTCTAGGTGATTTATATATACATATATATGTCAGGAAAAATAAGGGTCCCAACAATGAACCCTGGGGAACTCCACTACAAACCTTCCTCCAATTTGAAAAACATCCATTAACCACATCTGCAGTAAGTGTTGGCTGCTCGAAGAGCTCCGGCTCAGAGTTGATGAGGTGGAGTCTGAGCTTCAAACACTGAGGCACATCCAGGAGGGGGAGGCTTACCTGGACACTGTGTATCAGGAGGCAGTCACACCTGTCAGAGTAAGTAGTTTAAATCCTGCCAGTGGCCAGGGACAGCAGGGTGTGACTGCAAGTCAGGCAGGTAAAGGGAACCAGCAGTCAGGAACTCAGGAGCCTCAGCCCTTGACCCTGTCCAACAGGTATGAGGCACTTGCTCCCTGTGTGGATGGCGAACAGGGCTGCAGGAAGGATGAGTCAGCTGACCAAGGCACCATAGTTCAGCGGGCCATTCAAGGGGAGGGAGTAAATAGGCAAGTTGTAGTTGTAGGGGATTCTATTATCAGGGGGATAGATAGTATTCTTTGTGAGCAGGATAAAGAGTCCCGCATGGTATGTTACCTGCCCGGTGCTAGGGTGCGGACATCTCTGACTGGTTTGAAAGGATACTGGAGAGGGAGGGGGAGGATCCAGTTATTGTGGTCCATGTCGGTACCAACAACATAGGCAAGTCCAGGAAAGAGGACCTGCTTAGAGATTATAAAGAGCTAGGATTCAAATTAAAAAACAGGTCCTCAAGGGTCATAATTTCCAGATTACTTCCTGAGCCACGTGCAAATTGGCATAGGGAGGCAAGAATAAGGGAAGTTAACACGTGGCTGAAAGAGTGGTGTGGGAAAGAGGGGTTCCTTTTCATGGGACACTGGCATCAGTTTTGGGACAGGGGGGACCTATACCATTGGGATGGTCTCCACCTGAACCGAGCTGGGACCAGTGTTCTGGCGAAAAGAGTAAATAGGGTGGTCAATAGGACTTTAAACTAGAGATTGGGGGGGGGGAGGGAAAGTCAGGGAACCAAGAGGTGAAGTAATCAATGGGAAGCGTAGCTGCTTAGGAATACAAAAAAGCACGAAAAGACAGAACTCAGGAGACGTTACGATAGTCCCCATCTCACAAAATATGACACAGTGTATGGAAAGGCTCAGTAAACCAAGGTCCACCATACTAAGAAAACAAAAGGGACGGTCAAGAGAGAATTAAAGGTGCTATATTTAAATGCACGCAGTATACGGAACAAGGTAGATGAGCTTGTGGCCCAGATTGTGACTGGCAGGTATGATGCGGTAGGCATAACAGAGACGTGGTTGCAGGGGGTTCAGAACTGGCATTTAAACATCCAGGGATTCACAACCTATCGAAAAGACAGAGAGGTGGGCAGAGGGGACGGGGTTGCCTTGTTAATTAGGAATGAAATTAAATCAATAGCACTAAACGACATAGGATCAGATGATGTGGAGTCTGTGTGGGTAGAGTTGAGGAACCACAAAGGCAACAAAACCATAATGGGAGTTATGTACAGGCCTCCTAACAGTGGTCAGGACCAGGGGCACAAAATGGACCACAAAATAGAAAGGGCATGTCAGAAAGGCAAGGTCACAGTGATCATGGGGGACTTCAATATGCAGGTGGACTGGGTAAATAATGGTGCCAGTGGACCCAAAGAAAGGGAATTCATTGAATGTTTACAGGAGGGCTTTTTGGAACAGCTTGTGATGGAGCCCACGAGGGAACAGGCCATTCTGGACTTAGTGTTATGTAATGAGCCAGACTTGATAAAAGATCTTAAAGTAAGGGAACACTTAGGAGGCAGTGATCATAATACGGTAGAATTCAGTATGCAATTTGAAAGAAAGAAGGTAGAATCAGATGTAAAGGTGTTACAGTTAAATAAAGGTAACTACAGGGGCATGAGGGAGGAACTGACGAAAATCGACTGGGAGCAGAGCCTAGTGGGAAAGACAGTAAAACAGCAATGGCAGGAGTTTCTGGGAGTAATTGAGGACACAGTACAGAGGTTCATACCAAAGAAAAGAAAGGTTATCAGAGGGGGGATTAGGCAGCCATGGCTGACAAAGGAAGTCAGGGAATGCATCAAAGCAAAAGAGAAAGCCTATAATGTGGCAAAGAGTAGTGCGAAGTCAGAAGATTGGGAAGGCTACAAAAACAAACAGAGGATAACAAAGAGAGAAATAAGGAAAGAGAGGATCAAATATGAAGGTAGGCTAGCCAGTAACATTAGGAATGATAGTAAAAGTTTCTTTAAATACATTAAAAACAAACGGGAGGCAAAAGTAGACATTGGGCCGCTCCAAAATGATGCTGGTAATCTAGTGATGGGAGACAAGGAAATAGCTGAGGAACTAAATAAGTACTTTGCGTCAGTCTTCACAGTAGACGACATGAGTAATATCCCAACAATTCAGAAGAGTCAGGGGGCAGAGTTGAATATGGTAGCCATCACAAAGGAGAAAGTGCTAGAGAAACTAAGAGGTCTAAAAATTGATAAATCTCCGGGCCCAGGTGGGCTACATCCTAGAGTTCTAAAGGAGATAGCTGAAGAAATAGTGGAGGCGTTAGTTATGGTCTTTCAAAAGTCACTGGAGTCAGGGAAAGTCCCAGAGGATTGGAAAATCGCTGTTGTAACCCCCCTGTTCAAGAAGGGAACAACAAAAAAGATGGAAAATTATAGGCCAATTAGCCTAACCTCGGTTGTTGGCAAGATTCTAGAATCCATCGTTAAGGATGAGATTTCTAAATTCTTGGAAGTGCAGGGTCGGATTAGGACAAGTCAGCATGGATTTAGTAAGGGGAGGTCGTGCCTGACAAACCAGTTAGAGTTCTTTGAAGAGATAACAAATAGGATAGACCAAGGAGAGCCAATGGATGTTATCTATCTTGACTTCCAAAAGGCCTTTGATAAGGTGCCTCATGGGAGACTGCTGAGTAAAATAAGGGCCCATGGTATTCGAGGCAAGGTACTAACATGGATTGACGATTGGCTGTCAGGCAGAAGGCAGAGAGTTGGGATAAAAGGTTCTTTTTCGGAATGGCAACCGGTGACGAGTGGTGTCCCGCAGGGTTCAGTGTTGGGGCCACAACTGTTCTCTTTATATATTAACAATCTAGATGACGGGACTGGGGGCATTCTGGCTAAGTTTGCCGATGATGCAAAGACAGGTGGAGGGGCAGGTAGTATTGAGGAGGTGGGGAGGCTGCAGAAAGATTTAGACAGTTTAGGAGAGTGGTCCAAGAAATGGCTAATGAAGTTCAACGTGGGCAAGTGCGAGGTCTTGCACTTTGGAAAAAAGAATAGAGGCATGGACTATTTTCTAAACGGTGACAAAATTCATAATGCTGAAGTGCAAAGGGACTTGGGAGTCCTAGTCCAGGATTCTCTAAAGGTAAACTTGCAGGTTGAGTCCGTAATTAAGAAAGCAAATGCAATGTTGTCATTTATCTCAAGAGGCTTGGAATATAAAAGCAGGGATGTACTTCTGAAGCTTTATAAAGCATTAGTTACGCCCCATTTAGAATACTGTGAGCAATTTTGGGCCCCACACCTCAGGAAGGACATACTGGCACTGGAGCGGGTCCAGCGGAGATTCACACGGATGACCCCAGGAATGGTAGGCCTAACATACGATGAACGTCTGAGGATCCTGGGATTATATTCATTGGAGTTTAGGAGGTTGAGGGGAGATCTAATAGAAACTTACAAGATAATGAATGGCTTAGATTGGGTGGACGTAGGGTATTTGTTTCCATTAGCAGGGGAGACTAGGACCCGGGGGCACAGCCTTAGAATAAAAGGGAATCACTTTAGAACAGAGATGAGGAGAAATTTCTTCAGCCAGAGAGTGGTGGGTCTGTGGAATTCATTGCCACAGAGGGCGGTGGAGGCCGGGACGTTGAGTGTCTTTAAGACAGAAGTTGATAAATTCTTGATTTCTCGAGGAATTAAGGGCTATGGAGAGAGAGCGGGTAAATGGAGTTGAAATCAGCCATGATTGAATGGTGGAGTGGACTCATAAGAACATAAGAACTAGGAACAGGAGTAGGCCATCTGGCCCCTCGAGCCTGCTCAGCCATTTAATGAGATCATGGCTGATCTTTGTGGACTCAGCTCCACTCTCCGGCCCGTACACCATATCCCCAAATCCCTTTATTCTTTAGAAAGGTGCCTATCTTTTTCTTAAAAACGTTTAAAGAAGGAACCTCAACTGCTTCACTGGGCAAGGAATTCCAGAGATTCACAACCCTTTGGGTGAAGAAGTTCCTCCTAAACTCGGTCTTAAATCTACTTTCTCTTATTTTGAGGCTATGCCCCCTAGTTCTGCTTTCCCCGACCAGTGGAAACAACCTGCCCACATCTATCCTATCTATTCCCTTCATAATTTTATATGTTTCAATAAGATCCCCCCGCATCCTTCTAAACTCCAATGAGTACAGTCCCAGTCTACTCAACCTCTCGTCATAATCTAATCCCCTCAACTCTGGGATCAACCTAGTGAATCTCCTCTGCACTTCCTCCAGTGCCAATATGTCCTTTCTTATGTAAGGAGACCATAACTGAACACAATACTCCAGATGTGGCCTCACCAACACCTTATACAATTGCAGCATAACCTCCCTAATCTTGAACTCCATCCCTCTAGCAATGAAAGACAAAACTCGATTAACCTTCTTAATCACCTGTTGCACCTGCACACCAACTTTTTGCGACTCGTGCACCAGCACACCCAGGTCCCTCTGCACAGCAGCATGTTTTAACATCTTACCGTTTAAATAATAATCCATTCTGCTGTTATTCCTCCCAAAATGGATAGCCTCACACTTGGCAACATTGAATTCCATCTGCCAGACCCTAGCCCATTCACCTAATCTATCCAAATCCTTCTGCAGACTTCCGGTATCCTCTGCACTTTTTGCTTTACCACTCATCTTAGTGTCGTCTGCAAACTTTGACACATAGCACTTGGTCCCCAACTCCAAATCATCTATGTAAATTGTGAACAACTGCGGGCCCAACACTGATCCTTGAGGGACCCCACTAGTTACAGGTTGCCAACCAGAGAAACACCCATTTATCCCCACTCTCTGCTTTCTGTTAGTTAACCAACCCTCTACCCATGCTACCACTTTACCCTCAATGCCATGCATCTTTAGTTTATGCAGCAACCTTTTGTGTGGCACCTTGTCAAAAGCTTTCCCGGAAATCCAGATGTACCACATCCATTGGCTCCCCGTTATCTACTGCACTGGTAACGTCCTCAAAAAATTCTACCAAATTAGTCAGAATGTTGCCTGGTATGGAGGGCATTAGCTATGAGGAGCGGTTGAATAAACTCGGTTTGTTCTCACTGGAACGAAGGAGGTTGAGGGGAGACCTGATAGAGGTCTACAAAATTATGAGGGGCATAGACGGAGTGGATAGTCAGAGGCTTTTCCCCAGGGTAGAGGGGTCAATTACTAGGGGGCATAGGTTTAAGGTGAGAGGGGCAAGGTTTAGAGTAGATGTACCGAGGCAAGTTTTTTACGCAGAGGGTAGTGGGTGCCTGGAACTCGCTACCGGAGGAGGTGGTGGAAGCAGGGACGATAGTGACATTTAAGGGGCATCTTGACAAATACATGAATAGGATGGGAATAGAGGGATACGGACCCAGGAAGTGTAGAAGATTGTAGTTTAGTCGGGCAGCATGGTCGGCACGGGCTTGGAGGGCCGAAGGGCCTGTTCCTGTGCTGTACATTTCTTTGTTCTTTGTTCTTTTTTGTTGACCTACCCTTTATGAACCCATGCTGCATCTGCCCAATGGAACAATTTCCCTCCAGGTGCCCCGCCTCCTTAATGATAGATTCCAGCATTTTCCCTACAACCGAAGTTAAGCTTACCGGCCTATAATTACCCGCTTTCTGCCGACCTCCTTTTTTAAACAGTGGTGTCACGTTTGCTACTTTCCAATCCTCTGGGACCACCCCAGAGTCTAGTGAATTTTGATAAATTATCACTAGTGCGTTTACAATTTCCCTAGCCATCTCTTTTAACACTCTGGGATGCATCCCATCAGGGCCAGGAGACTTGCCTACCTTTAGCCCCATTAGCTTGCCCAATACTGCCTCCTTAGTGATTACAATCATCTCAAGGTCCTCACCTATCATATCTTTATTTCCATCAGTCACTGGCATGTTATTTGTGTCTTCCACTGTGAAGACTGACCCAAAAAAAACTGTTCAGCTCCTCAGCCATTTCCCCGTCTCCTATTATTAAATCTCCCTTCTCATCTTCCAAAGGACCAATATTTACCTTAGCCACTCTTTTTTGTCTTCTATATTTGTAGAAGCTTTTACTATCTGCTTTTATGTTCTGAGCAAGTTTACTTTCATAGTCTACCTTACTCTTCTTTATAGCTTTTTTAGTAGCTTTCTGGTGTCCCCTAAAGACTTCCGAGTCCTCTAGTCTCCCACTAATTTTTGCCACTTTGTATGTTTTTTCCTTCAATTTGATACTCTCCCTCACCTCCTTAGATATCCAAGGTCAATTTTTCCCCTTTCTATCGTCTTTCTTTTTTGTCGGTATGAACCTTTCCTGAACACTGTGAAAGATCGCTCGGAAGGTTCTCCACTGTTCCTCAACTGCTTCACCATGAAGTCTTTGCTCCCAGTCTACCTTAACTAGTTCTTTTCTCATCCCATTGTAATCGCCTTTGTTTAAGCACAAAACACTAGATGGGCTCGATGGGCCGAATGGCCTTACTTCCGCTCCTATGTCTTATGGTCTTATGGTCTAACCACTACTCTGTTTCCTGCCATTCTGCCAATTTTGTATCCATGTTGTAACCGTCACTTTCATTCCATATCTAACATGGTCCTGCATTATTTCAATTTGGCTTGAGAGAAGGTTTGATTGTTGAGGCTCAGCACACTTTGAGTGTACTCTGGCCAAGTTGCTACACCGATACTACACTGGTGAAGGGAAATCAGTGTTAACCTGTCCAAATGCTGCAAAGCAACAATAATGATGCAAATAGAATGTATGAATGCATTGCTAAAATAGATAAGAACAATTTAGTGGAAGGTCATGCTTAAATAGTGACTTGTCCAGTTCTGGTCATTTAACACAGGGAACCATTCAGTTGTTACAAAGGATGTACAATTGAAACATTATCTTGCCTATTCACTCAACTGATGATGCCGAACACACTGAGTGTTTACACTGTGTTCTATTTGTGTTTCGGATTTCTGGTATTTGTAGTACTTTCCATTTTTTGGAAATATTCAAACACTGGATTTAGCACAGGGAAGAGACACAAGGCAGACCCCTGGCTTCAGAGTCCTGTGTTTTGAGAAGCAATCGGAAACATTGGTTTTTGCTCCATGAAAACAAACAGCTGAAAAGGGACTTCAATGAGGTACTTCTGGTAACAAGTGAAGAGAGCACTGAGTGGAGCTCCTACCTCCAGTATGCTGTGTTTACGCAACGTTATTCCAATTATGTAGCTCTTTCTCAAGACTTTTACCTGCCTCGTTGATGCTCTGTAACTACAAAACTGAAAGGCAAAATTTCTTATTAAAAGCTTCCATCCCACTGAGGAGCTTTCAGGCCAATGCACACCTAACAAGCTGCTCTGAAAACCCTGCTCACATTTTGGCAGCTGTGACAATCCACAGCATTCTAAAACAAAGAACAAAGAACAGTAAAGCACAGGAACAGGCCCTTCGGCCCTTCAAGCCTGCGCCGATCAAGTGTCCTATTTAGATCAACTGCCTGTATCATTCTATGCCCCATCTGTTCATGTGTGTATCTAGATAAGTCTTAAAGGTCGCTAACATAACTGCCTCAACCCCTTTCACTTGGCAGTGCATTCCAGGCCACCACCACCCTTTGCGTAAAAAGCTTCCCCGCACATCTCCATTGAATCTATCTCCCCTCACTTGAACTTGTGCCCCCTTGTAATTGTCATTTCCGCCCTGGGAAGAAGCCTCCAACTATCTATACCCCTCATAATTTTATAAACGTCTATCAGGTCATCCCTCATCCTCTGTCTTTCTAGCGAGAACTATCCCAGTTTATTGAATCTCTCCCCATAGCTAATACCCTTCATACCAGGCAACATCCTGGTAAATCTTTTATGTATTTTTGACACGATGCCACACAAAAGGTTGCTGCATAAGATAAAGATACATGACGTTAAGGGTAAAGTAGTAGCATGGATAGAGGATTGGTTAATTAATAGAAAGCAAAGAGTGGGAATTAATGGGTGTTTCGCTGGTTGGCAATCAGTAGCTAGTGGTGTCCCTCAGGGATCAGTGTTGGGCCAACAATTGTTCACAATTTACACAGATGACTTGGGGTTGGGGACCAAGTGGAATGCGTCCAAGTTTGCAGAAGGCACTAAGATGAGTGGTAAAGCAAAAAGTGCAGCGGATACTGGAAGGCTGCAGAGGGATTTGGAAAGTTTAAGTGAATGGGCAAGGTTCTGGCAGATGGAATACAATGTTGACAAATGTGAGGTTACCCATTTTGATAGGAATAACAGCAAAAGGGATTATTATTTAAATGATAAAATATTAAAACATGCTGCTGTGCAGAGAGACCTGGGTGTCCTGGTGCATGAGTCGCAAAAAGTTGGTTTACAGGTGCAACAGGCGATGAAGAAGGCGAATGGAGTTTTGTCCTTCATTGCTAGAGGGATGGGGCTTAAGACTAGGAAGGTTCTGCTGCAATTGTATAAGGTGTTAGTGAGGCCACACCTGGAGCATTGTGTTTAGTTTTGATTTCCTTACCTGAGAAAAGACGCACTGGCACTGGAGGGTGTGCAGAGGAGATTCACTAGATTAATCCCAGAGTTGGGGTTGGATTACGAGGAGAGATTGAGTAGATTGAGACTGTACTCATTTGAATTTAGAAGGATGAGGGGGGATCTTATAGAAACATATAAAATTATAGATTAATAGATAGGATAGATGCGGGCAGGTTGTTTCCACTGGCGGGTAAAAGCACAACTAGGGAGCATAGCCTCAAAATAAGGGGAAGTAGATTTAGGACTGAGCTTAGGAGGAATTTCTTCACCCAAAGGGTTGTGAATCTATGGAATTCCCTGCCCAGTGAAGCAGTTGAGGCTCCTTCGTTAAATGTTTTCAAGATAAAGATAGATAGGTTTTTGAAGAATAAAGGAATAAAGGGTTATAGCATTCGAGAGGGAAAGTGGAGCTGAGTTCACAAAAGATCACCCATGATCTCATTGAATGGCAGAGCAGACTTGAGGGGCCAGATGGCCTACTCCTGTTCCTAGTTTTTATGTACTCTCTTCAAAGCCTCCACGTCCTTCTGGTAATGTGGTGGCCAGATTTGGACATGGTATTCCAAATGTGGCCTAACCAACGTTCTATATAACTGTAACATAATTTGCGAACCTTTATACTTGATGTCCCGTCCGATGAAGGCAAGCATGCTATATGCATTCTTTACCACCATTTCCACCTGTGCTGCCACTTTTAAGGATCTGTGGAACTGAACACCCAGATCTCGCTTTGTGTCTATGCTCCTGATGGTTCTGCCATTTATTGTATAGCTCCCACCTGAATTGGATCTACCAAAATGCGTCACTTAGCATTTGACCAGCTTAAATTCCATCTGCCATTTCTCCACCCAATTTTGCAGCCTACCTATATAGAATTTACAGTGCAGAAGGAGGCCATTCGGCCCATCGAGTCTGCACTGGCCCTTGGAAAGAGCACCCTGCCCAAGTCCACACCTCCACCCAATCCCCATAACCCAGTAACCCCACCCAACCTTTTTGGACACTAAGGGCAATTTAGCGTGGCCAATCCACCTAACCTGAACATCTTTGGACTGTGGAAGGAAACCGGAGTACCTGGAGGAAACCCACGCAGACACGGGGAGAATGTGCAGACTCCGCACAGACAGTGACCCAAGCTGGGAATCGAATCTGGGACCCTGGAGCTGTGAAGCAGCTGTGCTAACCACTGTGCTACCGTGCTGCCCACGGTATCCTGCTGTATTCTCTGACAATCTTCATCAATATCCGCAACTCCTACAATCTTGGTATCATCTTCAAACTTGCTAATCATACCAGCTACGTTTTCTTCCAAGTCATTTATATATATTACAAACAGCAGAGGTCCCGGTACTGATCCCTGCGGAACACCACTAATTACAGACCTCCATTCAGAAAAACACCCTTCCACTGCTACCCTCTGTCTTCCATGGCCAAGCCAGTTCTGAATCCATCTAGCTAGTTCACCCGTGACCCCGTGTGATTTAATCTTTTGCACCAGCCTGCATGAGGGACCACGTCAAATGCTTTACTAAAGTCCATGGAGACATCATCAACAGCCCTTCCCTCGTCAATCACTTTTGTCACCTCTTCAAAAAACTCAATTAAATTAGTGAGACATAACCTCCCTCGTACAAAACCATGTTGTCTGTCGCTAACAAGACCATTCACTTCCAAATGTGCATAGATCAGGGGCTGGATTCTCCGCCCCGCCATATTTCTGCCCCGACCCACTGGTGGGATGCTCCGTTACTCCGGCCAGTCAATGGGGTTTCCCATTGTGGGGCAGCCCCACGGCGTTGGGAAACCCCCGGGCGCTGGCAAAACGGAGAATCTCGCCGGCGGAAAATCCCACCCCCTATCTCTGAGAATCTTTTCCAACAATTTCACTATCACTGACGTCAAGCTCATTGGCCTATAATTACCCGGGTTATCCTTGCTAGCCTTCTTTAATAATGGGACAACATTGGCTATCTCTCCAATCCTCTGGGACAATCAACAACATTGTAAATAAAGCAACCCACAACATTCTAAAAGAAACGTCAATTTGTCCTGTCATAATATACACCAGTATATCATGATGCAGACACACACACTGATGGACACACAGCAAGACCAATCAACACACACAGCACCGCAGCCAATCACCAGTTAGAGCACACTCACTATAAAGACAGAGGGCATCAGTTTTCCCACTCATTCGGGATGCAGCCTCTCAGAAGGACAGAGCTTACAGCTTACAGCACAGACCTTCACCATGTGCTGAATGCATAGACTGGTTAGGACAGGCATAGGTCTTTAGTTTAATCTAACATCGTGTTAACCCACAGTGAAAGTATGTTCAACAGTTTCTAGCTTAATAAAATAGTGTTGTTCTATTTTAAGTGTTGGTGGCCTGTATGTGTTCCACGGATCCAGAGCACCCAACACATCATGGTACCAGTAGTTGAGGGATGTTAGAACTTCTTAGACCTACCTGCAAGTGATCTGCCTTCCACCAGCATACAGCCATCCTGCAAAATGGACAGCGTCCACCCGCCGCCGCCGCTCTGCATCACCGGAAACCTAGGGGCCAACTGGAAGATATTCAAACAACGCTTCCAGCTCTACCTTGAAGCCACAGACCAGGTAGCTGCCTCAGACACCAGGAAGATGGCTCTCTTCCTATACACGGCTGGGGACCATGCATCTACATTTTCAATTCTCTCACCTTTGCTGATGGTGAAGATATATCAAAATTCAAGACGGTCCTCCTTAAGTTTGACAGTCACTGCGACATCGAGGTGAATGAAAGTTTCGAGCGCTATGTATTCCAACAGTGTTTGCAGGGTAAGGATGAACCTTTCCAGTGCTTTCTCAACCACCTCCGCATCCTTGCGCAGTCCTGTAATTACGGGTCCACCTCCGACTCCATGATACGCGACCAGATCGTTTTCGGTGCTCAGTCGAACCCCCTACGCCAGCAGCTCCTCAAGATAAAGCAGCTCACCCTAGCGATTGCCATCAAGACCTGCGTGCTACATGAACACGCCACTAGCGGCTGAAACGGCGCGGCAAGGTCCCCACGAGGCAGAACGGGTCCAAGCAATCGAGCAACTCCAGGGCCTCAGCCTGGATGAGGGCGGCCATTTTGCGCGCTTTTCGCGGACTCCCGCGCTTGTGTGCACCGAACGAGGGGATGGCGCCGTCGACGAACGTACTGCGCTGGCGCGCACCACGTACGGCCACGCCGCGCATGCGCAGTGGCACAGCGAGCGTACTGGCGCTACAACTTGCGGCAACTGTGGCCCCGCCCATTTAAAGTGGCAGTGTCCTGCCAAATCCTGACGATGCCTGAAATGTGGCAAACTTGGCCACTATGCTGCTTTATGCAGATCAGCTCAGCCTGCCAACTCTCGTTGCTCCAGCCAGCCTCGCATGAATGTCCGGGCCATTCAACCCACGGTCACTGAGCCCGATTTGGACCTGCTACCCGATATTGACACCGAGGACCCGAAGGCGCCTTTTCGAGTCGGTATCATTACAAAAAACAGGGTGTCCCCGAAGCAAAGAATCCAGCCTCTACCAGTATACAGCATCGATCCGAACGATGAGTGGTGTGCCACCCTTACGGTCAACCGGTCCCAAATACGATTCTGCCTGGACACCTGTGCCTCCGCCAATCTCATTGCGCAGGCCTGACCTCCAAAGCCTTCGTGTCAAACCAGCCATCCTGCCATCAGCCTGCCAGCTATTAGATTATAATGGCAATGCCATTGCTGCCAGCGGCTCATGCCAACTTGAAGTGACGCACAGGTCACGCAAAGCCATCCTTCCCTTTGAAATCATGGGCTCCTCGAAAGCCTCCATGCTTGGCGCGCAGGCATGCAAGCTGTTGAACCTAGTTCAGAGAGTTCACTCTCTCCTGCTGACGCGTCTGCCTTTCAGGACACTGACTTCAGGGCGCAGCTCGACACCATTATCAACCAGTACCACAACGTCTTTGAGGGCATGGGCACGCTCCCGTACACCTACAAGATTTTATTAAAACCGAATGCCACGCCTGTGGTGCACGCACCTCTCAGGGTCCCAGCACCCCTTAAGGACCGCCTCAAGCAGCAGTTGCAGGACCTCCAGAACCAAGGAGTGATTTCCAAAGTCACAGAACCGACCGACTGGGTCAGTTCCATGGTATGTGTAAAAAAGCCTTCCGGCGAATTGAGAATTTGCATTGATCCCAAGGATCTGAATCGCAATATTATGAGAGAGCACTATCCAATTCCCAAGCGCGAAGAGCTCACATGTGAGATGGTTCGCGCCAAGCTCTTTACCAAACTCGACGCCTCAAAAGGATTCTGGCAAATCCAGCTCGATAAATCCAGCAGGAAACTCTGCACGTTTAACACCGCCTTTGGAAGATATTGTTACAACAGGATGCCGTTTGGGATCATCTCTGCATCAGAAGTGTTCCATAGAATTATGGAACAAATGATGGAAGGTATTGAAGGTGTTCCCGTCTATGTCAATGACATAATCATCTGGTCCACCACCCCGCAGGAGCATGTTAGTCGCCTCCAGCATGCATTCAGACGTATACATGAGCATGGCCTCCGCCTCAACAGGGCCAAATGTTCTTTTGGTCAACCAGAATTCGTCGCCCACCTCAGAGACTAAATTTATGAACTTTTCGAATTTATGGACTCTCTGAATTGTTTTGGTGCTTTGTTTGATCGTTTCCCTGGTTTGTATATAGTGTTGATCTCGTTATTCTTGTTGCATACTGCTTCTCTGCACCAGGCACCTTCCCATGTAAATAGCTTAGTTCTCATGTACATAGTCCTGTAAATATGTCTTTGCACCCCACACGTAGTTAGGAACATTATCACCACACATTAATTATTGCCACAAACTTACATTTTTTAAATAAAAGGAGGGATGTCGTAATATACACCAGTATCTCATGGTGCAGACACACACACTGATGGACACACAGCAAGACCAATCAACACACACAGCACCGCAACCAATCACCAATTAGAGCACACTCACTATAAAGACAGAGGGCATCAGTTTTCCCACTCATTCGGGATGCAGCCTCTCAGAAGGACAGAGCTTACAGCTTACAGCACAGACCTTCACCATGTGCTGAGTGTATAGACTGGTTAGGACAGGCATAGGTCTTTAGTTTAATCTAACATCATGTTAACCCAAGTGAAAGTATGTTCAACAAGAATGTTCAACAGTTTCTAGCTTAATAAAATAGTGTTGTACTATTTTAAGTATTGGTGGCCTGTCTGTGTTCCACGGATCCAGAGCACCCAACACATCATGCCCTACCTTCCAATGTTAATGGATCCTTCAAAAAATTCTAGAATCTGGATTCACCAAAAACTGGTCACCTATTTCTTGGGCTATACCCTATTTGTGTACCAAGTTTCATTGAAATACTTCCATTAGTCTTTGAGATAAAACATGACCTGCGCCCACCGACATGGTGGAGGTAGCAAAGAGTATCGGAAATATAGTTCTTGCAAAGAAAGTGAAATAGAAAATGTGGTTAGAATAGAAGAGCATAGTAAAAGAAATGTTAAGCTTATCTATAAATCCATTCAGAACAAGCAGCTACTCACATAAATGTCATTGAAAGATCAGAAAATGTTACTGGGTTTGGTGTGACCAAGGAATAGCAAACATAGTAAATATATTCTTCTCTTCAATTTTCGCAAAAGGGAATGTAGGAAACTCTTCATTCTTCACTCCCACAATCCCTCTTCCCCCCAAAACATGGAACTTATATTTCTTGATGAGGAAGTAAACAGAGGAACCACTGAATAAAATCTACAAATTAAAAGAAGACAAGGGGCTGGACTCTCCGTCCCACCGTGCCAGATTTCTGGTTCAGTACGCCGGCGGGATGCTCTGTTTCACCGGCTGGTCAATGGGATTTCCCTTTGTGAGGCAACCCCACATCATCAGGAAACCTCCGGGCTGCCGGCAAAACGGAGCATCCTGACGGTGGAGAATTCAGCCCAAGGTGTCAGGGTCAGGTGGAATTCAGACAAGGGTATTCGAAGAAGTAATCAGCAGAGTCACTCACATCTTTGATGAGAATTTTTAGGGGATGGTTAGAAATGGGAGCAGCAACCGAGTATTGCACAACAGCTAACAAGGCATTGAATCCTCTCTCCATTTGTGAGAACACGGTGTAGGCTCAAAATCCAGAGAAAATCGATGAATGTGATTCTCGCCGGTGTGGCTGGCATTTGGAAGCTACCCCCCCCCCCACCCACCCACCCCCACACCCCCCCCACACCCCCCCACACCACCACCACCACCAGTGGAGCAGTTGAATTGCGTGGCATCGCCTGGAACCTCATTCTATGCCATTAACGAACACTCTCTCCAGACCTTCACCCCTCACGAAACATTCACCAGGTGCTGGCATGATGTCGCACCAGCATAATTTACACAGGTCTACAAAAGCGTGAAGCTGGCGGCCTCACCTCCAAGGGGAATATCAGAGGGGAGCGCTCAGGCAGCCATGGTTCTCCAGGTTCTTCACTGCTCAGGGTGCACCAGAGAGGACTTGGGGGACACAGGTAAGATCAACTCAGGGTCGAGGCTGTGGGATCAATCACTCATTCTCGAGGGGAGGGGTGGCTAGCTGGCCTTACCTTCCATTCACTTCGGGGCTCACCTTGCTTTATGGGGTATCTGGGGGCTGGCAAACAGGCATCACTTCCTGTGTCCTCCTTCCTGGGCTTTTGGCCAAATCACCGCTGAGGGAGTGCCCGTCCTTACTGGGAGCTGAACAGTAGGTGGCAGCAGGTGAATACTGAGGGTCAGCACTGGGAGTGACTGTGATATAATTAGGTGTGGTTCCATGAGAAGGCAGTCTGAATGGGCAGAGTAGGGTTCTCAGGAATGGGTTACACCTCTGCCTCATGAGTAATGAAGGCCCTCTCACTTGGGGGTGCACAACTGAACTGTGCGTAAAACCCCACACTCAGGCACAACTCTGATTGGCAAAGGGTTGCGCTCCATTGTATATCAATTGCACTTATCCAGGAAGATTGTCCCTCAGGAATACATGTGTGTGGCTGTGAAATGGGAGAATGATGGTGCCCTTCAGCAGAGGCATTTAGTTGATTGGAATGTAGTTTCACCTCCATTGCCAACTTAACAGTGCCAATGAGATAAGCAAAACAAAAGAGAACTGCCACAGATTTGAGTGCCAAGCATTGGACCCCAATGCTCAATCAAGAGTTTACATCACACAGGATACACTGATGTGACCTCCAAAACAAGGCTTCATGGTGAAGTCTATCATCACTCACCCCTTTACATATCATGCCTGTGAGGATGTAGACGTGGGTCCCATGCATCCAGTCAATCGCCCTGTCACCTAACGCAAAGATTGAGGGGGAAGGGGTGGGAGTGGCTGTGAGAAATGTGCCAGTGGGACTCTAGTGTCAGCGAGCGGCAACCCTTGGAGGATGAGGAAGAGGAAGGACCTTGGTTCATGGCGATGGCTCGCTTCAGTCATCAGGCTAGGGAAACCCTCATAGCCTCTAGGTTTGGGGATCAAAAGGACTAAGGGTAAGTGTTGTACCCTCAATAACGACGCTTAGAGAGTAAAACGGTAAAGAAGGCTTTATTAAGCTAAGAACTAGCCTGGTGCCAAGTCGGGTGCTAACTGGGTGCCGCCCACAAGGCAACCCCTTATATACAGCTCACAGGTGGGCGGAGCCGGAGGCGGAGTCCCCCAGGGTTCCAAGCCCGGTCTTAAAGGGGACATCACCTCACATGATGACAAGGGTACAGTAGTACAGTAACCGTTCATCACATTCACCCCCTGTTTTTAAAAAAAGTCCAGCGGGGGTGAAGTGCCATCATAAATCCATTGGTCTCGGTGGCCTGATCGTCCTTATCGACCTCCTCAGCTCGGGCGGTGGTGCGGCGGACACGGACGTCTTAGTTGAGGGTACGTCCGGGAGCACGGTGGTTGGAGCCTTGGTTGGGGTAGGGGATCGGGGCGCAGGGGGAATAGGTGGGGCTGGGGGTAGCGGTGCCGGCGGGGTGTGTAAAGGAGGGGCGCTAGGGGGCGCACGCGGTAGGTGCCCACCAACGGGGAGTGGGGCCGGGAGGGGATGTGTTGTAGTGGGTGCCGGGTCCTGCAGGGGAGCTGTGAGAGAAGGGGCATCTGTAGTGGGGGAACCAGCGGGTACCAGATCCCGGAGGGAAACCGTATCTTGCCTGCCGTCAGGGTACTTGACGTAGGCGTAACTGGGATTTGCGTGTAGTAATCGGACCTTCTCGACCAGGGGGTCCGTTTTATGGCTCCTCGTGTGCCTCCAGAGCAGAATAGGTCCCGGAGCCGTCAGCCAAGGTGGAAGCGAGACCCCAGAGGTAGATTTCCTGGGGAAGACAAACAATCGGTTGTGAGGGGTCTCATTCGTGGCTGTGCAGAGGAGCGACCTAATGGAATGTAGGGCATCGGGCAGGACCTCCTGCCAGCGGGTAGTTGGGAGACTTCTCGACCATAGGGCCAGAAGGACAGCCTTCCACACTGTCACGTTCTCCCTCTCCACCTGCTCGAGGCAATGCCTTTGCTGAGCAGATACTGATGCAGTTCATCGCTCATGAACGATGTACCCCTGTCGCTGTGGATATAAGCGGGTAAACCAAACAGGGTGAAGATGCTGTGCAGTGCCTTTATCACGGTGGCAGAGGTCATGTCAGGGCAAGGAATGGCGAATGGGAAGCGGGAGAACTCATTGTTAACGGTGAGGAAATAGGCATTTCGGTTGGTGGACGGGAGGAGCCCCTTGAAGTCCACGCTTAGTCGCCCAAAGGGCCCCGAGGCCTTCACGGGCCGAGCCTTGTCTGGCCGGTAGAAGTGCGGTTTGCACTCTGCACAGATCTGGCAGGCCCTGGTCATGGCCTTGACCTCCTTGGTTGAGGGTCTTGATAAAATGGACGAGCCGGGTAACCCCCGGGTGGCAGAGGTCATTGTGGATGACTTGCAGACGGTCCTCCTGCGCGTTGGCGCACGTGCCGCGGGACAGGGTATCTGGGGGCTCGTTGAACTCCCCTGGACGGTACTTGATATCGTACGTGTAGGTGGAGCGTTCGATCCTCCACCTCAAAATTTTATCGTTTTTTATTTTGCCCAGTTGCGCGTTATCGAACATAAAGGCGAGCGACCGTTGATCGGTGACGAGGGTGAACCTCCTACCGGCTAGGTAGTGCCTCCAGTGCCGTACAGCCTCCAAAATGGCTTGTGCCTCCTTCTCGACTGCAGAGTGTTGAATCTCGGAGGCGGTGAGGGTCCGGGAGAAGAACGCTGCTGGTCCGCCTGCCTGGTTGAGGGTAGCAGCCAGGGCGATGCCTGACGCATCGCTCTCTACCTGGAAGGGGATAGTTCCGTCCACCGTGTGCATAGCGGCCTTGGTTATATCGGCCTTGATGCAGTTGAAGGCCAATCGAGCCTCAGCCGAGGGGGGAAATATGGTGGTCTTTATGAGTGGGCGGGTGTGGTAGTACCAGGTATTGCGGTACCTAAGAGGCTGATGACCATTGGTTAGACCCAGGAGTTTACCATTGGCCGTTGTTACGTAGCTCCGCCCTGACAGGCGGAGTATAAGAAATGGTGCTGTCCCAGCAGCCTTCACTTTCTGTACCGAAGCTGCTGGGGAACAAGTTCTAGTAGATTAAAGCCTTCAGTTATGAAATCACTTTGTCTTGAGTGTAATTGATTGCGCATCAATTTAATCTACTAGACTTAAGCTGGAAAGATGGATCTCGAATCAAACCGGAGTGCCTTCAGCTCAGCCCCCACGCGGAGAACTCGGCTGCAATATTTAAACACTGGCTGGCGTGCTTTAAAGGCTACCTCGAGACGGCCATAGGCACCCCCTCAGAAGGGCAGAAAATGCATCTCCTGCACTCAAGGGTCAGCCCTGGGATCTACACCCTTATCGAGGAGGCGGAGAACTATGATGCCGCGATCGAACTGTTAGAAGGACATTACATCCGCCCTGTAAATCAGGTCTACGCACGTCACCTGCTTGCAACTAGACGGCAAAGCCCTGGGGAATAGTTGGAAGATTTCTACCGGGCGCTAATGGTGCTGGGTCGAAACTGTGGCTGCCCGCAAGTTTCGGGGAGCGAGCACAGGGAACATTTAATCAGGGATGCTTTTGTAGCAGGTATGAGCTCCTCAGATATCCGCCGAAGACTCCTAGATAAGGACACCCTGGGACTTAGAGAGGCATGGGCCCTGGCAGGGTCCATGGACGTTGCCTACAAAAACACGCAGTCCTATGCGCCCGACCGCGCGGCGGCCCCCTGGGCTGCGTGGCACCCCGCAGCGGCAGCCTCACAGACCTTCCCCCTGACCCCGCAGGCCTGCGCTTCGAGACGGCCCACTAACGCCGCCGGGCCCCGCTGTTTCTTCTGCGGGCTGGCGAATCATCCCCGCCCTCGCTGCCCGGCCCGCGCCGCTGCCTGCAAAGGGTGCGGCAAGAAGGGCCACTTTGTGGGGGTCTTCCAGACCCGTACCGTGGTCGCGGTCTCCGACGACTCCGGAGCGCCGCGGCAACCCCTCCTTCAGGCCCCAACCGGCCAGCGCACACCGCCTCCCCCCTATCCTAGGGCCATGTGCGACCCACGGGCATGGCCATCTTGCTCCCCGGACACCACGCTGGACGGGTGGACGCCGCCATTTTGTCCATCGCCGCCGCCATCTTGTTCATCCCCGGACACCATGTGCGACCCATGGGTGACGCCATCTTGGATGGGGCCCCAGGCCCCCAGCACGGCTGACTACACGCTGCCCAATCAGAACTCGCAACTGCTTCATCTGGCCTCGGTGACACTGGACCAAAGTCGACCCCGGACACTCGCAACAGCTACAACGACGGTCTTCATCAATGGCCACGAGACGTCTTGCCTGATTGACTCTGGGAGCACGGAAAGCTTTGTTCACCCCGTCACGGTAAGGCGCTGTTCACTTGTAACCCACCCTGTAAACCAAAGGATCTCCCTGGCCTCCGGGTCACACTCGATGGAGATTATGGGGTTCTGCCTAGCAAACCTCACTGTCCAAGGCAGGAAATTCGACAATTTCCGCCTGTATGTCCTGCGCGGCTACCCTCCTAGGGCTGGACTTCCGATGCCATTTGCAAAGCCTGACCTTTAAATTCGGCGGCCCTATACCTCCCCTTACTGTCTGCGGCCTCGCGACCCTTAAGGTCGACCCACCTTCCCTGTTTGCGAACCTCACCCCGGATTGCAAACCCGTCGCCACCAGGAGCAGGCGGTACAGTGCCCAGGACCGGACCTTCATCAGGTCAGAGGTCCAAAGGCTGCTGGGGGAAGGGGTCATCGAAGCGAGCAACGGCCCTTGGAGAGCTCCAGTAGTGGTGGTAAAGACCGGGGAGAAGCATAGGATGGTCATTGACTACAGCCAGACCATCAACAGGTTTACGCAGCTGGAGGCGTACCCTCTCCCCCGTATAGCCGACCTGGTAAACAGGATCGCGCAATACAAGGTCTTCTCCACGGTGGATCTCAAGTCCGCCTACCACCAGCTACCCCTCCGTAATAGTGACCGCAGGTACACTGCCTTTGAAGCAGATGGGCGGCTCTATGGTGTCACTAATGGGGTCTCGGTCTTCCAGCGAGAGATGGACCGAATGGTTGACCGGTACGGCTTACGCGCAACGTTCCCGTATCTGGATAACGTCACCAACTGCGGCCATTACCAGCAGGACAACGACCAGCAGGACCACGACACCAACCTCCGCAAATTTCTCCAGACCGTGAAAATCCTTAACCTGACATACAATAAGGATAAATGCGTGTTCAGCACCGACCGTCTAGCCATTCTAGGCCACGTAGTGCGAAATGGAGTTATAGGCCCCGACCCTGAGCGCATGCGCCCCCTTATGGAGTTCCCACTCCCTCACTGCCCCTAGGCCCTGAAGCGCTGCCTCGGGTTTTTCAGCTATTACGCACAGTGGGTCCCTAACTACGCAGACAAAGCCCGACTCCTAATCCAGTCGACGGAGGCCCGCCAGGCCTTCAGCCGCATCAAAGCAGACATTGCAAAGGCCACAATGCGCGCCATCGATGGGTCCCTCCCCTTCCAGGTCGAGAGCGATGCGTCCGACGTAGCTCTGGCGGCCACCCTCAACCAAGCGGGCAGGCCCGTGGCTTTCTTCTCCCGTACCCTCCATGCTTCCGAAATTCGCCATTCCTCGGCCGAAAAAGAGGCACAAGCCATAGTAGAAGCTGTGCGACATTGGAGGCATTACCTGGCCGGCAGGAGATTCACTCTCCTCACAGACCAACGGTCGGTTGCCTTCATGTTCGATAATGCACAGCGGGGCAAGATTAAAAACGACAAGATCTTGCGGTGGAGGAGAGAACTCTCCACCTTCAGCTATGAGATCTTGTACCATCCGGGGAAGCTGAACGAGCCTCCTGATGCCCTTTCCTGCGGCACTGTGCCACTGCACAAGTGGACTGCCTCCGAGCCCTCCACGAGGACCTCTGCCACCCGGGGGTCACTCGTTTCTTCCACTTCATCAAGACCCGCAACCTGCCCTACTCCATCGAGGAGGTCAGGACAGTCACCAGGGACTGCCAAATCTGCGCGGAGTGCAAACCGCACTTCTACCGGCCAGAGAGGGCGCACCTGATAAAGACTTCCCGCCCCTTTGAGCGCCTCAGCATGGATTTCAAAGGCCCCCTCCACTGCACCGACCGCAACACACATTTTCCTGAACGTGATTGACGAGTACTCCTGGTTCCCATTCCCCATCCCCTGCCCAGACATGACCACAACCACCGTCATCAAGGCCCTCCAGGGTATCTTTACACTGTTCGGTTTACATACACAGTGATAGGGGGTCCTCCTTTATGAGCGACGAACTGCGTCAATTCCTGCTCAGCAAGGGCATCGCCTCGAGCAGGACGACCAGTTACAACCCCCGGGGAAACGGACAGGTGGAGAGGGAGGACAAACGATCTGGAAGACTGTTCTACTGGCCCAACGGTCCAGGAATCTCCCAATCTCCCGCTGGCAAGAAGTCCTCCCGATGGCCCTCCACGCCATCCGGTCACTGCTCTGTACAACCACAAATCAGACACCTCATGAACGTCTCCTTGTTTTCCCCAGGAAGTCCTCCTCCGGGACCTCGCTCCCAACCTGGCTAGCGACACCCGGACCCATCCTGCTCCAGAAGGACGACCAGGCTACCCGATCGACTGATTGCTTCGCTGTGACTTTAACTGTGAACGAACACTTTGTAAATATCCTCGACAGCACGGTACCTCCATACCTGATCATACCACGTTAAAGGCGACTGTTACCACTGGCCACCAACCCCGCCAGACTCTTTTTTAACAGGGGGTGAACGTGGTAATACCAGGTATTGCGGTACCTAAGAGGCTGATGACTATTGGTTAGACCCAGGAGTTTACCATTGGCCGTTGTTATGTAGCTCCGCCCTGACAGGCGGAGTATACGAAATGGTGCTGTCCCAGCAGCCTTCACCTTCTGTCCCGAAGCTGCTGGGGAACAAGTTCTAGTAGATTAAAGCCTTCAGTTATGAAATCACTTCGTCTTGAGTGTAATTGATTGCGCATCAGCGGGCTTTGTCTGCATATTTGAGGACCTACTGGGCGTAATAGGAGAAGAGGCCCAAGCACCGTTTGAGGGCCTTGAGGCTGTGGGGAAGGGGGAGTTCCTTTAGGGGGCACATGCGGTCAGGGTCGGGACCTAGGACCCCGTTTTCCATGACATAGCCGAGGATGGCTAGCCGGGTTGTGTGGAAAACGCATGTTTCCTCGTTATAGGTCAGGTTAAGGGCTCGGGCGATCTGGAGGAACTTTTCGAGGTTTGCGTCATGGTCCTGCTGGTCATGGCCGCAGATGGTGACATTGTCCAAGTACGGGTATGTAGCCCACAAACCGTATTGGTCCACCATTTGGTCCATCGCCTTTTGAAAGACGGAGACCCCATTTGTGCCGCCGAAGGGGACCCTGAGGAAGTGGAAGAGCCGGCCGGCTGCTTCGTAGGCAGTACAGGGGCGGTCTTTTGATCGGATGGGGAGCTGGTGGTAGGCGGATATGAGGTCGACCGTGGAAAATATTTGGTATTGGGCGATCCGATTTACCATTTCTGCTATGCGAGGAAGGGGGTACACATCAAGCTGCGTGAAGTGGTTTATGGTGTGGCTATAATCCACGACCATCCGTTTCTTATCCCCAGACTGGACTACCACCACTTGTGGTCTCCAGGGGCTGTTGCTAGCCTCGATGACCCTCTCTCCCAGTAAACGCTGGACCTCTGACTTGATAAAAGTCATGTCTTGTGCACTGTACCGCTGGCTCCTTGTGGTGACAGGCTTACAGTCGGGAGTGAGATTCGCGAATAGCGAGGGGGTGCGACTTTCAGTGTCGCAAGGCTGCATACCGTGAGGGGGGCAAGGGTCCGCCGAACTTCAGTGTCAGGCTTTGATGGCTGCACTGGAAATCCAGTCCGAGCAGCAGGGGGGCGCAGAGGTGGGGGAGGATATGAAGTTTAAAACGGGTGTATTTGGCGCCCTGGATCGAAAGATCCGCAATACAGTACCCCGTGATTTGTACCGAGTCGGACCCGGATGCGAGGGCTATGGTTTGGGACGTGGGAGCAAGGAGCAGCGCCTTACCGTTTCTGGATGAATAAAGCTCTCCGTGCTCCCGGAGTCGAAGAGGCATGAAGTGTCACGCCCGTTGACTTGGACCTTCATGATCGTGTTCTGCAGATGTTTTGGCCGAGTTTGGTCGAGGGTGATCGCTCCCACTCGCGGGTAGTCCGAGTCCTCAGCCGAGTCGGACTTGTAAAATGGCCACCGCCGTCGGTCGCACGTGTCGGGTCGAGAAGATGGCCGCTGACAAAATGGCCGCTCCCATGATTCGCACAAGGCGGATGATGCGTCAGAAGGGGGTGTGTCAGGTCGGTGCACAGCCGCATTGTGAGGCCTGCGGGCCTGAGAGCCTGAATTTCGGGCCGGCTGTTCTTTGTTTTTCTGGCCCCTGGGTCTGGCCAGGCAGACCCTCACAAAATGCCCCTTCTTCCCGCAGTCGCTGCAGATCGTGGAGCGGGCTGAGCAGCATGGGCGTGGATGCTGGCCCTGCCCGCAGAGGTAGCACGGCATGCCCCCAGGATGAGCGGGTCGCCCCGCAGCGCAGGCCTGTAACGTGGCTGAGTCTGAGGAAGTCCGGGGGGGGCTCGCAGAGTCCGCGGGGTAAGTACCCAAATTATGTCGGGTCACCTCCAATGAGGAGGCGAGCATGAGCTTCTCTGGTTTTAGGCCTGTGTCCATCCTGATGTAGTTTAGCTTATTAAATTGTTGTACCTTCAATAACGACGCTTAGAGAGTAAAACGGTAAAAAAGGCTTTAATAAGCTAAGAACTAGCCTGGTGCCGAGACGGGTGCTAACTGGGTGCCGCCCACAAGGCGGCCCCTTATATACGGCTCCCAGGTGGGCGGAGGCGGAGGCGGCATCCTCCAGGGTTCCAAGCCCGGTCTTAAAGGGGACATCACCTTACATGATAACAAGGATACAGTAATACAGTAACCGTTCATCACAGTGAGGATATCTCCAACCATGGAGACTGCAATCTCAGCATTAATGTGTGCCAGTGGTAGGTTTTCATGATGGTACCAGATTCCATGGGCAGGGCGCTAAAGCGATTGGCCAGACTCTGCAGGGGTAAGATCTTGCACTGACGACGGAGTGATGCTCCTACCTTCCTCAGTGATTTTTTATTTAATTCATTTACGGGATGTGAGCGCCACTGGTGAGGCCAGCATTTATTGCCCATCCCTGATTGCCCTTCAGATTGTGGTGGTGAGCTGCCTTCTTGAATTGCTGCAGTCCCTGAGGAGTAGGTACACCAACAGTGCTGGTAGGGACAGAGTTCCAGGATTTTGATCCAGTGACATGAAGGAATAGCAATATATTTCCAAGTCAGGGTGGTGAGTGACTTGGAAGGAACATACAGGTGGTGGGGTTCACATGTATCTGTTGCTCTTGTCCTTCTAGATGGTAGTGGTCGTGGGTTTGGAAGGTGCTGCCTCAGGAACCTTGACGAGTTCTTGCAGTGCATCTTGTAGATGGTACACGCGGCTGCCACTGTTCGTCAGTGGTGGAGGGTTTGAATGTTTGTGGAAGGGGTAGCAATCAAGCGGGCTGCTTTGTCCTAGATGGTGTCGAGCTTCTTGAGTAATGTTGGAGCTGCATTCACCCAGGCAAGTGGAAAGTATTCCATCACACTCCTGACTTGTGCCTTGTAGATGGTGGACAGGCTTTGGGGGTCAGGAGGTGAGTTACTCGCCATAGGAGATGGTTATTGCCTGGCACATGTGTGGCGTGAATGTAACTTGCCCCCTGTCAGCCGAAGACTGAATATTTTCTGGGTCTTGCTGCATTTGGACATGGACTGCTTCATTATCTGAGGAGTCACAAATGGTGCTGAACATTGTGCAGTCATCTGCGAACATCCCCACTTCTGACCTTATGTTGGAAGGGAGGTCATTGATGAAGTAGCTGAAGATGGTTGGGCCTAGGACACTACCCTGAGGAACTTCTGCAATGATGTCCTGGAGCTGAGATGATTGACCTCCAACCACCACAACCATCTTCCTTTGTGCAGAAATGACTCCAACCAGCAGAGAGTTTTCCCCCTGATTCCCATTGACTCCAATTTAGCTAGGGCTCCTTGATGCCATACTCGGTCAAATTCTGTCTTGATGTCAAGGGCAGTCACTCTCACCTCACCTGATTCCTGCCTTCCAGAGAGCTGAATATGTCCTGCCAATGAATGGGCTTATCATGGGTTTTACAGACATGGGATGATCTCTCATTTGCAACAGCCTCTTTCGAGGTTTGGGGTCCTGGTGTGTTCCTCCAACTAATCTCCAGTGTGAAGTCAGGCTCTTTACACTTTATCAGCCCATGGCATCCTCATCCCTCAGGAAGAGTGGCTGCAATGGTAGGCCTGAACGGTGAGAGGGGGGATTTCCTACAGCAGCGTGTCTTTACTAAGTCATCAGTGTGGGAGGTGGGAGAGACATAATGCTGCCACTCTCACACTGCACAGGGATAAAGCACCATGGGCTGGATTCTCCAATTTTGGGGCTATGTCCAGAGGATCTGTGGCGTTTTACATGGGGAAAATCGGAGCGGTCCCAGCACCGATCCTCCGACCGGTGAGGGGCTAGCAGCCGCGCCACATAAAAGGTATGGCCGTCTCAATATAAATGTTTGGAGAATTGCCGGGTCCGTGGCCGCGCATGTGCATGGCGACGACCTGCAGCCGTACCACATGGCACCGGCGGCGCGCAGACCCGACCTGCCAGATAGTGCCCTCTGGACAGCCCCTCATCACCCCCAAGCCACCCTCCACCAGTCCCCTCAGCCCTCGCCGCAGTCCCCCATGGCCAGCAGCACGGCTCTGGCCTGACGTTGGCGACGCTGGACACAGTCCGCAGCCGCCACGCCGGGTTCCCGACCGCTGAGATCACACATCTCCTGCGCGGTCAGCAACTTTGCCCATCAGGGGCGGAGCATCTGGGGAGGACCTTCAGGTGACGTCCTGAGGCCATCCCAACGGCGTGTGGCGCGCTCCTTGATGACGCTGTTTTGGAGGGGGCGGAACATCCGAAAACAGGCGCCACCCCCGATTGGGTCGCAAAAAGGGATTCTCTGCCCGATCGCTGGTTAAGAAATTGGCGTCAGGAGACAGAGAAGCCTGCCCCATGTGCTTGGGGGTTTGTGGAGCATGGCACCATGAAATGGCAGGGAGGCTGATCTGCTGGTCAACAAAGTGATGTTTATTTACAAGTGCCTATTTACAGTGGTGAGCTATCTTAACTCATGCCTATGTTCACTCATGCCCACTAGGTGCCTATTGTTTCTTACGCTTCCTCATCCTCACACGACATCTAGGTGTCTGCCCAGGATCTACAGCTGAGGTTGCGGCAATCTTTTTTAAAATTAATTTATGGGGTGCAGTGAGAGACTGACGGTGGCAGACGTACCCTGGCTGCGTGAAGACAGTGACTCATTTTTCAGTGACACTGCTGCTCGGTTCTCTTGGAGACATCTGGCACTCACCAAGGCAGCTAAACTCTCAGGTGGGGGTGGCGACCTTGCTGGTGGGCCGCCTCGCGGATTGCAGGTATAGTACATTCTGCCTCTGCCGTACACCATCCAGGAGTCTGGTGAGGGCTCCCTCGGAAGAACGCGGTGCTGGTTTCCTGGCAGCCAACCTCCAAGACTGGATCTGGAAATAGTGCTGGGCAGGCATTTATATGGAACTCCACAGTGATTGCAGTGAGTACGTTTCACCAGGGTGAGCAAATCAGCAGGGGGTGTGGGTGAGGTTGGGGGGGGGATGGTTGCGGTTGGCAGCAAGAACGCCAAGGAGAACAACTTTTCTTTAAAAGGCTTAAAATTCCATGAGAAATCCCGCCGGGTTTCACTCTGTTTTTCTCACCGGAATTGAAACGGTCCCATTCTTTGGTAAGATTCCGCTCACTATTATAAAGAGGCATGTGGCTGACCTGCAGAACCACAGCCAAATAAGGCATTCTGAAAGAGAGGAGAATGAAACAACTAATTAGGTCAGAGGAAATCCATGTGAATCTGTGGGAAGTAGATGTTGCCCACCAAATTTACTGGACATCTTCAAGGAAATGATGGGGCTTGCTAACTATGGAATTTCTGTGGTGGTGTTATATTTAGTTTCCAGGCAAAAATTTTATTACCATGCCGCACAAGAGTAATCCATATCATAAGAGGCAAGCTTCTCACCTGGATTGAGGATTGGATTAATCAGAGAAAGCTAAGGCTAGTTGCGAGTTTTCCATGTTACTAGAATAAGTAGATCATTGCTTTAGCCATTCCTATTTACAGTATATATAAATGATTTAATGCTGAGGACAGATATTCCTTAAATTAGTAGATGATACCTAATTGGTGTGAGGTTAAATTACAGGGAAGAGGCTATAATGGGATATCTAGATATATTGGGAAGGTCGGCTAATGAGTAGACAACAATAACTTAATGAGGGCAAATATAAAGTAATGCGACTAGGAACGAGGAAATAGTTTTAAATAGTGAAAATGTAAACTGAATGTTTCTAGCCCACAAGATGCAACACAGAAGAGAACAAAGAAAAATAATATTAGTACCTTTCAAAGAGTTTTCCAGACAATTTTGTATTTTTGAAGTGTAGTCCCGGTTGCTATGTATGGAAGTCAGCAGCCAATTTTCACACGCCAAAATCCTACAAATGCAATAATGACCAGATAGTAGTGATAAATGCTGACCTGGATTGCATTGATAAAATACCTCTGGTCTTGTGGGAATAATACCATGAAACCTTTTATAGGCACTTGAGAGATAGCAGATGAGATCATTGCTTAACATTTCATCTGAAATATGGCAAATTCAACAATGCAAAACTCTCTCAGTACTGCAATGGAATGTCAGCCAGAATTATGTGCTAATGTGCCTGAAGTGTAACTTGAACCCAGAACCTCTGATTCAAAGGTGAGAGTAATAAAAAAGAGGGGGCAAAAATTTTAGTGGGTTGCAAGCTGAAAAAAAACAATGCACTATGTCTCAGCAGTAAGGAAGCAAAATACCTGGATCTTGTGATATACATATATACACACATCAGGATTGAGTACAAATAACATCAGATGATAACAAATCTATACAAGGCAGCACTGCGGAATACGGTCTACATTTCTGGTTGCCATATTGAAGCAAGACACTGCAGAAAAGTGCAGGCAAAATGGCTAAGAGAAAGGGTTGGCAAACCTGATATTGTTTACTCTAGTTTCGAGGGCAATGTTATTCAACAGCCTTAAGAAAGTAGATAACTTGAACTCTTATAGAATGACTGAGATTGCTGGAAACTTCAAAATCTGAAGACATAGGCTCAGGATAATGCAGAGGGTATTAAACAGGTACATCAGGCTGCCTCAGATGGCAGATAGCATAGAAAATTAGCAGAAGAAATGGGAAGGAATTTGAGGGCCAGATCATTCCTATGTGGTCCAAATGACAGTGGGACAAAGAGACAGAAGTTCAGATTGGCAAAGTTCTTATTTAACATTGCTTTTCAGGAAATTCTTTGCTCGAAAATGAGTATTCCACACATGGAACGGACTAATGATGGGCGAGCTAATAACAATTGAATAATTTGCAGAAGGTTTTGGATTACTATGGGCAGAATTTTCCCAGAATTTACACAGTGCTGGGTGAGGCGAGGAATGCTGTGTGAAACTTGCTGGCTTCACAGGAACCTTTTCTTGCCTGTATAAACAGCACTCTGCAAGGATCACACAGCCAGCTGTGGGTGGGGCGGGGGTGGGGGGGGGGGGCAAACACACTGGCAAAGCAGGGATTCTGAGATCGGGGCGCACCGAGGGCAAAGTTACATATAAGGCCCCCTTTGCAACCCCCCCCCCCATTATAGACCCCACCCCCAAAGCATCAGGGCACACCCCTCCTACCACAATATCAACATTGGGGTAGCCCCCCCACACAGTTACTGGGGCTCTCCCCTCTCCCCACCCCCACGCTGTAATCGGGGCTCTCTTCTCTCCCCCCACTTCACACATAAGGGGAACCCTCCAATGGAGGGGGGTCCAACCCCTGCCAGAGCCCCCTTGGCATTCCCCCTTCTGTGCCCACTTTGCAGTGCCCACTTGTCACTGCCCACTTGGCGGTTCCCACTGGTAGTTCCCCTGTCACTGTCAGGGGGCACTGGCAGGGTGTCAGAGGGGAATGCCCAGTCTTGACCCTCAACCCCCAGGGCCTCCAGGTGCCTCCATGCCGTGGCGTGGTCATCACCACTGATTTTCACTTTTGATGATCGCATGATCCCATTTTGGCCGTCTCACAACATTTAGTGGCCACAACAAGATTTATATCTGTAACGAATGGGGCCTATAGATCATGTCCTATAACATTGTAATGTTGTTCTTCCCAACTGTAAGTTTCTGAATGGATGAATCGAGTTGGCAAATTCACCTTCCTTCTTTAAATACAACATGTAGCAAATTTGTAAGCTGAATGTTCAAATGGTTTGTGCCATTTAGCTTTGTTGCCATTTGGATAAAATGGATACATTATACACTGTGGTCAGAAACCATAAATTGGAAGAAAATTTGGCCTTCTTTTAGCAGAGATGTGCTCAGTTTTATTTTCATTGCAGTAATGTTACTCGGCAGAAAAGAAAGCCTTCCATTTATATAGCACCTTTCACAAGCATTGGATGTTGGTTACTCTTTTTTATATATTGACTGATATATAAAATGATCAGGGGGTTGGATAGGGTGGACAGTGAGAGCCTTCTCCCGCGGATGGAAATGGCTGGCACGAAGGGACATAGCTTTAAACTGAGGGGTAATAGATATAGGACAGAGGTCAGAGGTAGGTTCTTTACGCAAAGAGTAGTGAGGCCGTGGAATGCCCTACCTGCTACAGTAGTGAACTCGCCAACATTGAGGGCATTTAAAAGTTTATTGGATAAACATATGGATGATAATGGCATAGTGTAGGTTAGATGGCTTTTGTTTCGGGGCAACATCGTGGGCCGAAGGGCCTGTACTGCGCTGTATCGTTCTATGTTCTATGTTCTATGAGGGATAAATATTGGCCAGGACACCAGAAGATAGTTTTCACACTCTTTTCCAAAATAATACTCTGGAATCTTTTACATTCCCTTAAGATGGGACCTCAGTTCAACATCTCAGCCAAATGTCACACCCCCAACACTGGAGTGTCAGCCTTGACTTTTATGCTCAAGTCCTGTGGTAGGACTTGAACTATCTTCACTCGGAAGAAGGAGGATGTAGATGCAGAATTCAGACAGAGGGACTGTGTGGTTCTTGACAGTCTGACATAAGGAGTGAGGAGGTACTGGAGGTTTTGACAGGCTTAAAAGTGGACAAAGCCCGGGCTGCTGTGGGAGGCATGGGAAGAAATTAGAGGGGCTCAGACCAAAATTTTTAATTCCTATGTGACCACAGGGGTTGCCAGAGGATTGTCAGCTAATGTAGTTCCACTTTTCAAAAAGGATGGGAGAGATAAACCAGGGAATTACAAATCAGTGAGTTTCACATCTATGGTAGGGAAACTAATGGAGAAAATTCTGAAGGAGAGAATTAATCTCCACTTGGAGAGGCAAGGTTTGATCAGGAAGAGTCAGCATGGTTTTATCAGAGGGAGATCATGCCAAACAAATTTGATTGAATTTTTTGAGGAGATGTTTGAGTGTGTAAATGAGGGTAGAGCAGTTGATGTCGTTTATATGGATTTCAGTAAAGCCTTTGGAAAGGCCCCACATGGGAGATTGATAAAGAAGGCAAAAGCACATGGGATGAGGGTAACCTGGTAAGTTGGATTCAAAACTGGCTTAGTGGTAGGAGACAGATGTTGGTGATAGAAGGTTTTTGGTGTGACGGAGACCAGTGTCCAGTGGCGTACCACAGCGATCAGTGCTAGGTCCCTTATTGTCTGTGGAAGCTCAGAGGAACAAAGGGATCTTGGGGTCCTTGTCCACAGATGGCTGAAGGTGGCAGGACAGGTGAATAGGGTCGTGAAGAAGGCATATGGTACACTTGTCTTTATCAGTCGTGGCATAGATTATAAGAGCAGGGAGTTTATGTTAATTGAAGCTGTACAAAACTGTGGTTAGGCCATAGCTGGAGTATTATGTGCAGTTCTGGTCACCTCACTACAGGAAGGATGTGATTGCACTGGAGAGGGTGCAGAGGAGATTCACCAGGATGTTGCCTGGGATGGAGCATTTTAACTATGAAGAGAAGCTGGATAAACGTGGGTTGTTTTCTTTAGAGCAGAGAAGGCTGAGGGGGGACCTGATTTAGGTGTATAAGATTTTAGGGATGCAATGACAGGGTGGATCGGGAGCAGCTTTTCCCCTTAGTTGAAGGGCCAATAACAAAGGAGTATAATTTTAGGTGAGGATCAGGAAGTTTAGAGAGGATTTGAGGAAAAGGCGTTTTACACAGAGGGTGGTAGGAGTCTGGAATGCACTGCCTGGGAGGGTTGCAGAGCTGGGAAACCTCACAACCTTGAAAAAGTACATGGATGAGCACTTGAAATATCATAACATTCAAGGCTATGGGCCGAGTACTGGAAAGTGGGATTAATGGAGATTTAGTGTCCTTTTGTCAGTGCAGACTCGATGGGCAGAAGGGCCTCTTCTGTACTGTATAACTTGACCACTCTAACCACAACTTTCTGTCGCAGAGACAAATGAGTTACCAACTGAGCCAAGGCTACCAACAAGGTAAGTGGGACATAAATGGTACCTTTCAAATACAAATAATATTTTGATGAAGAGTTACGCTTCAAATCTTTCATATTTTGATAGCCTTTTTAAAACTCTATTGTGTTCTGTTGCCTAACGGAGGGGGAGTAAAAAGCCTCATCCGAAAAGGTTAAGGGGCAGCAATGGCCCTTTAAGGTGAACTCAGCAAAACTTGAATATTATTTCTGAAATCATTGTTTTCACTTATGTAGCTTATATAAAATAAAAGTCAGCAGCTTCTTGTTGTTTCTCTTGTGAAGTCAGTTGTAAATTAGATTGTTTGGTTCTAAAATGTATATGTTTGATTTCCCAGAACCTTACTGGATTTGGTAATTTTGCTGGGGGCGGGGGGGGGGTTATTGTTTTAAGTTAGACCGTGCCCCTTTAATTTAAATCGCCGGCGTCGCATTGCGTGCGTCAGCTTTATATGAGCTCCACACTGGGTTTAATAAGCAGTAGAGCAGCGAGAGACAAGAGACGGGGTAGAGCCACAGACAGAGATTCGACAAGACTTCACCCCAAAGTCGGAGGGGAAGCAATTCGGGCACCTGACCTCTGGTATGTGTTTATTCTGCAATTTGCCCCATTTCGAAGCTCAGTGTCGATTGTGGTTTAATGTTGGAAGTGGAAGGCCCTGGATGCAATGAAGATGCGGTAGGTATTAGCGAGTGTAGGTGAACGGTTGGATTTAAGGATTGATGTGCAAATCGGCATCGGAGCATGCGCTTTTTAACAGCAGCGAGAGAGGGGAGGACAACAAAACCAACGAGAGAGAGCGCGATGGTGGACATTCCAGCACTGAATCTCTCATGGAGCTGATCCCCCAAAATGCAAATTGAGTGTTAGGAAGACCCTTGATCAGCCGGTGTTCAAATGATCGTCGTTGTGGCGCGTTATGAAAAAAAAAACCTCTGGATGATTTACTCTGAGGAATTTTGAAGTAATTTTATTGAGACGAATCTTTCTTGTCAGCCCCAACATGGTCCGTCCTCCTTGCGCCCTTTTTCTATCCAAGTATAATTAGATTGCCCATTTTAGAAACAGGTCCGGGGTTTAACTGGAGTGTCAAACGCATGCCCCCCCCCCCCCCCCCGCCACACAACACCTACTTTACAGGTTGCAAAGAAAATATGTAAGACAGCAATAGGACTTGATAGGGAACTACTAAAGTGGACCATAACTTGGCAGTTCAAACTGGACCTAATGGAACAGGTGGACGGTAGCTTGAACAATAGAATTAGAAATGGGTTGTGATTTGATTCATTCTTCTGAATACACCTCACTTGCATTTGCAGACTGACTTGAGCAATATTTTCAACAACAAATAACTATGGGGCTTGTGTTCCATAAGATTACCATTAGTGCTACATTAACTGATGTGTGAAGGAGTTGACCATTTGAGATTAATTCTTGCCTCTTTTCTCAGTAAAAGAAATGTGACTGTTGGTAAAATGTTGTAGTAATTGAATGCCATTGACCTGTGTAATGGGGGAAACTAAACTACTATTAATATATTGATACTGTGTCAAACCTCTGAAGATATTTGTATCCAATTAATTTTTATGACTACACTCTATGCATCTGCTAGTATTGCATAAATAAACTTAACTTCTAAAATGGTTAAACAATTGTTGATTGTACTTTGGAATGGTTTCAGGCTAATATGATTTAGTTCTGATTTCATAATCCCTTTTTTAAAAATCTTTTTTCTGTTTTTTCTTTTGAATTGGTTGATGAGGAGAAACCTCTGGTGAAGGTGACCAGACCAAGGGGGCATAATTTAAAGCTGGGCCAACCCGGGGTGGTGCTGAAGTAAAAACAGAAGTTCTGGAAAAATTGTTCTGGCAGCATCTGTGGAGGGTTAATGTTTTTGAGTCAAATACGACTCTTGTGCAGAACTGGCCTTTGTTCATCTTGGTATGTGGCTGTGTGCATACATCCAGTAGTGGGCAAATGTCTTTCTAATGGGTCATAATTGCTGCGTGCCCTGTGTTTGAATACGAAAAAGCCAATCCAAATGCTTCCTGAGACTAAAAGATGCCAGTTAAAATTAGAAATGCCGATGTTTATTTGCACATGATTACAATCTGTTGTTGACATGAGAGTAAGGAACAGTGTGTTGTGATTTTTCTTTTGTGGGGGGGCTGGATTTTGCTTGTACAAATTTTTGTGTTAGCTCAGTTATAATTGATGATCCTTCATGTACAAAGTTAGAGCATAATTGTTTCTGACAGGGGTGTGTCATAATGAGCAGCAATAAGGACAACCCAGTGAATTTTCACTTCACAACAACCCGGTATGGTTTGTCAGGATTACTTATTAGAATGGATTCATTTGACTGTCTTGTTGGAATTCATCAGTGCGTATGCATTTCCTGACTCCACTTCTAAAGCGCTTTGGGGCATCCTGAACTTGTGAAAGGTGCTATGTAAATTCAAGACTTTCTTTTATAGGATCATAGAATTTACAGTGCAGGAGGAGGCCATTCGGCCCATCGAGTCTGCACCAGCCCTTGGAAAGAGCACCCTACATAAACCCACACCTCCATTGCCTCCATCCTATCCCAGTAACCCCACCTAACCTTTTGGACACTAAGGGACAATTTAAGGGCATAGCCAATCCGCTTTACCTAACCGGCACATCTTTGGATTGTGGGAGGAAACCCATGCAGACACAGGGAGACAGTGCAAACTCCACACCCAGTCACTTGAGGTTGGAATTGAACCTGTGTCGCTGGAGCTGTGAGGCAGCAATGCCCACAGACCATGGTCAAGCTAGTTCCTGTACTGTGTGAATATATCATATCGAAACATAGTTTTTTAAAACGTTTTCTACAATGTAATTTTCCAAAATTGTGATAATTAGTTTTGGGTAATATTGTAATATTGTAAGCTCTGGCTTCTTGTCAACTCCGGGCAAAAATAATTATAAGTGGGTCAACAATGCAGAACTCCCCTCTTGTTTCATCAGTTGTCTATGATAATGTTTGTGCACAGAAATGCGCACGGTCTTAATGTTTGCTGTTTTAAATGCATGGAGCTGTACTCTGTCCTGTTTCATCACCTTGTAAAGATTTGTTTTATTCATCATGATTAATCAGATCAAGTGAAAGAAGGGAGAAACCAACATTGGTGTTCTTTTGCATGCTTGTTTTTCAAAATTATTAATTTGTTTTGTTTAACACCATCTGTTTTCAAAACTTAAATCCCTAATCTAATCAGCCTTGGAATGTCTTAATACAGTCTTTGCATAGAATTACCAGTGCTTTTGTGATTATGACTGACCATGTTGATGTTTGTATGAGCATGACATTACTACGGACTAGTAAAATTACTAGAGAGGTGAGCAATCTTGGATATTCTTGAGTGAGATTTGCGGAATCCCTGTGCCTCACTGGAGCTCAGGAGGTAATGTTGATTTTGCTTTTGTTTGTTATCTGCTCTGAGGGACTTTTCATAGAATGTTTAGGCATTACCTTCATGTCACTTAAGACAGCACGGAAGGCATAGTGGTCAGCACTGCTGCCTCACCGTGCCAGGGACCTGGGTTTGATTCTGGCCTAGGTGATTGTGTCGAATTTGCGCGTTCTCCTCTGTCTGCGTGAGTTTCCTTCAGGTGTTCCTGTTTCCTCTCACAGTCCGAAGATGTGCAGGTTAGGTGGATTGGTTGTGATCAATGCACGGGGTTATAGGAATAGGATGGGGAAGTGGACCTAGGTAGAATACTGTTTTTGAGGGTTGGAGCAGACTCATGGGCCGAATAGCCTCCTGCACTGTTTATTTTTAAAAAAACAGTTGCTACTATTGTAGAGGGGATTGGACATGTATTAATATCTGGAACTTATTTGATGGACAGTTTATTTGAAGCTGTTCTATAAGTGGCTTTTCTGGATAATGAATAGGGGGGCAACAAAACAATTTCCTTACAAATCTAAAGTGTTGGAGGAAAACTTGCTGAAGTAAGCATATTCCTGTGGGAAGTTTATTTTAGCGAGGTTGAGATTTGTAGACTTGGGTGAGGGAAACAAAGGGCTTTGCATGGCATAAAGTGAGGCACCTCTAATTCGTACCTTCTGTAGTGTGAATGGTTTGTATCAATTACCAAGTGCTATTGATGTTAACATGCTGCAAAATCTAATACAAGTGGAACCTTCCATTAAATCATCAATTAATGCATATGTGTAGAATAGGAGTGTTATTGTAATAAGGTAAACTTCAACTCTATGGATTGTCATAGGATAGTGGCTGAATTACATGGGTGAATGTGTGTTAGACTGTAACTCATCTTTTCGTGTCAATTAGTTGGTTTCCCCTTGCCTAAACCCTGAACAATTCAGGAAAAATATTTGGGCTCAGTTGTCCAAAACTGTATATTAACAGGTTTTCTTTATTTTTCTGCTATAGTGCAGGCAGTCCTCAACTTTGCGAAGTTTGAGTTACAACGAATGGCACTTGCAGCATTTGATTTGATTTATTGTCACATGTACCAAAGTACAGTGAAAAGTATTTTTCTGCGGCCAAGGGAACGTACATTAGTAGACAAAAAAGAATAATCGACAAGAGTACATTGACAAATGGTACATCGACTTGGTGTGAAACAAGGGGCCAAACAAAGCAAATACATGAGCAAGAGCAGCATAGGGCGTCGTGAATAGTGTTCTTACAGAGAACAGATCAGTCCGAGGGAGAGTTGCTTTTTTTAGTTTACCCAATTATTTTTTTCTAATTAAGGGGCAATTTAGCATAGCCAATCCACTTATCTTGCACATCTTTGGGTTGTGGGGGCGAAACCCACGCAAACACGGGGAGAATGTGCAAACTCCACACGGACAGTGACCCAGAGCCGGGATCGAACCTGGGACCTCGGCGCCGTGAGGCAGCAAGGCTAATCCACTGCGCTGCCGTTCGAGGGAGAGTTGTTAAGGAGTCAAGAAACTGTTCCTATGTCTGGATGTGCGGGTCTTCAGACTTCTGTATCTTCTGTCTGATGGAGGGGTTTGGAAGAAGACAAAGCCTAGATGGGAGGGGTCTCTGATAATGCTGTCTGCCTTCCTGAGGTAGTGGGAGGTGTAGACAGAATCAATGTGAGGGTGGAAAGCTTGTGTGATGCGTTGGGCTGAGTTCACCACACTCTGCAGTTTCTTGGGACGAGCAGTTGCCATACCAAACTGTGATGCAGCCGACAGGATGCGCTCTATGGCACATCTGTAGAAGTTTGTGAGAGTCGATGCAGACATGCCGAATTTCTTTAGCTTCCGTAGGAAGTAGAGACGTTGGGCTTTCTTGACTGTTACATCAACATGAGTGGACCAGGTCAGACTGGTGGTGGTGACCCCCAGGAACTTCAAGCTATTCGTCATTGTTTGAGATATGGCCCACCATAGTCGTATCATTCGCAAACTTCTAGATTGAGTTGGAGTTAAATCTTGCCACACAGTCGTGTGTGTGTGTGTATAGGGAGTACAGTAGAGGACTGGGGACACATCCTTGCGGGGCCTTGGTGTTGAGGACTACAGTGGAGGAGATGCTGTTGCCTATCCTGACAGATTGCGGTCTGTTGGTGAGGAAGTCCAGGATCCAGCTGCACAGGGAGGAGTCAAGTCCAAGATTGCAGAGTTTGGTTCTATGTCTTGTCAGGATAGTGGTGTTGAAGGCGGAGCTGTAGTCTATTAACGATAGTCTCACGTAGGTGTCCTTGTTGTTGAGGTGTTGATTGTAGAGCCAGGGAGATAGCATCCATGTTTCGACTTTACAATGCCGGTTTCCAATTTATGGCACCATGCCAATGAACTGTTGGTCTTTGCCAATTGTTATGTTCCACCTGTCAACAACCTTGGGTAAAATTACCCCTCAGATCTGGTATAGAAGTGTTTTTGAAAGTGTAGGCACTAGGTCATGGGAAAATGTACGGCAATTATTCTGACGCAAGATCTTAAAAAAACATTTCACCATTTGGTGAAAATAGGGTTTCGTGCCTTAGTTCAGGAACTAATGTTCCTGTGGGAAAATCAGTTCCGACCGATGTTTTGACCGACGACGCAGTTTTCAGGAATCAGTTGTGTTGGAAGTCTGAGAGACTGCCTGTAATAGGATAACCACAATGAATTTGGAATAGTGTTTTCGAGTCACATCTGTGTTTCGAAAGGTGTTCATAAACAATTGGATTTAAGAAAAAGAACTAGGGAACCTAATACTATGTTTGACAGACAATAGTGGGAACGTTAAAGCACTTGTTCTTACATTATGCGATGTGCGTTATGGAGTTGCTCATGACAAAGCAATTTAAAAAATTTTTTTTTTTAATTCTACATTTTCACGTTTTCCTTCAAAAATTTACACCCCACCCACAAACAGTAAATGGTAACAAATACAAAATCAATCCCCTTAACAATACCAATGATCCCATCCTCCCACCACCCCAAACAACGGCTCACCTGTCAATATATGCATCCAATAAACCAAACCCTCCCACGGTGGAAACAAAAAACAAAGGAGAAAAAGGAGTCCGGGACCGCCCATGGTCACCATTGACCTATAGAGTCCACCCCCCCCCCCCCCCCCAGACTCCTGCCTCTGAAAGAGTACCGTACATGATACCCAAGAGTTGTCCCCCCCCCCCCCCCAACCAGGTCTCCAGCTCCTTCCGTCCACTGCCTCTTGTAAAACTCCTCCTCCCAACCTCTGTTCCTTCCCCCTAACTTTCCACCCCAGTTAGACCACTCGGACCCTGTTCTGCCAGGCTCCGATGGCCACAGCCCCTCCCCCCACCTCACTCCCATTCACTGGCCGGCTTAAACCGGCCAGCGTGGAGGCCCCCGCCCGGGTCCCTTTCCCCCTTGCCCGGCCCTAGGAAAGCCCAGAGATCCCCTTTTAGCGCACACACCCCGCATATCCACCTACACCCCAAAGAGCCGTCATTTCGAGTGAAAGTCCCATCCCTTCCCTTGTCAAAATATATATAACATTGGTTCCTTTAGCCCCTACACCCGCACGCAGTGAAACAAAAAAGAAGAAAATACAGTCCTGAGGTTACATCGGCACATGGCCATTTCTCAATTTGTTAGTTCTGCCACAGTCCTTCTGCCTTCGCAAACTCCTCCGCTGCTTCCGCCGTTCCAAAATAAAAGTCCCTGAGCTTATAAGTCACCCCCAGCTTCGCTGGATATACAATGCCGCACTGCACCTTGCTAATGTACAGTGCCCTCTTCACCCAGTTGAAGGCAGCCCGCCTCCTCGCCAGCTCCACCGTAAAGTCCTGGTATCCACGTATACCAGCTCCAGCCCACTGCACCACCCGCTTCTGCTTGGCCCAGCTCAGGACCTTCTCCTTCACACTGTACCTACGGAAGCACAGAGTCACTGCCCTTGGCGGCTCACTCGCCTTTGGTACAGGCCTCCACGACCGATGAGCCCGATCCAGTTCATGTCGGGAGGGGTCCTCCCCCTCCCCCAGTAGTTTTGCCAGCATCGCGGCAAAATACTCAGTCGGCTTCGGTCCTTCAACTCCTTGGGCAGCCCCACAATCCTCAAATTCTGTTGCCTGGATCTGTTTTCCAGGTCTTCCATTTTTCCTCGCAGATCCTTGTTAATGTCCATCACCTTCCACATCTCCTTCCCCATCGAGGCAAGTTGATCACCGTGCTGCAATACCGTCTCCTCCACTTCCTTCAGTGCCTCCCCTTGCTCTCGCACCTCCGCCACTGCGCTCGCCACCGCCGTCTTCACCGGGGAAACCGCCTCCTCCACCAGCGCACTCAACCTCTCTCACCTCCTTCCTCACCGTCTCAATGCATTTTCCAAACTACCTTTCGAATTCCGCAGCCATCACCTTAGTTATTTCTTCAGCCGTAAACAATGCGGCCTCCCCTGGTGCTCCAGCCTCCATTTTCTTTACTGACCCCGCGGTGACCTTTCCACTCCCCGGCGGACTTTCAGCTGCTTTTTTCATGGCCGTTGTTTTGCTGGTCTTCGACATTCCTCTCCTCTGTGCTGTCTCCCGACTTTTACTGCCTTCGCTGGCCCTAGGACCGGGCGTTAACCCCCGACAATGCCGTTCCCGAACGGGAGCCCTCCCAACGCGCGGCTGCCTCCCGCCCGCCGTCACCGGAAGTCCATGACAAAGCAATTTAATGTCTATTTTGAGATGCGATATGGCAAGTTACCGTTTCATTTTTGATTGCCATGACCTGTCTCAAGGTTACTGATAGTTCAATCGCCTGGGACAATAAAACGGTTTGACCCCCAGTTTGACACACCATGGTATCAAGTCTCCTGGCCAGGAACGTCCAAGTTCCAATTTCCGCTCTGTGCCAAATTACTTGTTTTGACTGTCACTTTGTTTCGAACATTATGATTGGCCTCAGCACCCTTATCTTTAGGAGAGAAAAATGATTGCCAAAGGTGCCTTTTCCAATGCCTATTAGACGGCCTGAATGTGCAGCTCCCACAGTTAAATAAGCTGTGAACACTGAAGGCATGTGGGATACTTGCCTTTACTCGCCGAGGCATAGAATATATGAGCAGGGAGGCTTTGATGGAGCTGTATAAAATGGTCGCTGGGCCACAGCAAGAGTACGGTGTGCAGTTCTAGCTGCCACACTACAGGAAGGATGTGATTGCACTAGGCTAGGTGCAGCGGAGAGTCATCAGGATGTTGCCTGGGCTGGAGGCTGGTGTTGTTCTCCTTAGAGCAGAGAAAGCTGAGGGGGGACCACATTGAGGCGTACAAAAATGAGAGATGTAGATAGGACGAAACATTTCCCTTGGTAAGAGGGGCCGATGACCAGAGGGATACATTTTAAGGTAATTTACAGGGGATTTGAGGAACAAAAGGGCAGTGGGAATCTGGAACTCACTTCCTGAAAAGGTGGTAGAGGTGGGAACCCGCACAACATTTAAGAAGCATTTAGATGAAATGCTGTAGCATACAAGGCTATGGGCCAACTGCTGAAAAATGGGATTAGAATAGATAGGTGTTTGATGGCCGGCGCAGACACGATGGGCCAAATGGCCTCTTTCTGTGCTGTAAAACACCAAATGACAAAAAGGCACAAAGTACATTTTGGCAAGGTGCTGGAAAATAGCTAACCCCCTTAGGATCTGTCCCAACCCCAAGTCAGCGTCTACAGGAGAGGAGTAGAGCAAAGCGGTGGAGCAACAATGGGTGTTAAATAGTTTGCTTTAATTATTGGTTGGGCTCATTGGTTACCCCCATAACAACAATTTGAAAAAAGTAAAATTGAAGTTGCCTGCTAAGGTTCATAAATAACAACTTGGGAACTGTCACTGACAAAAGTTTGAATCTCCTTCCAAAGGTGATTAAACTTGTTTTGTTTTCTTGCACTCTGCTTAGTGCCTGTTGTCAGTATGAATTAGTATGACATGACCATTCCCTAACATTTTAAACCGGATCTCTTGGAGCTTTGAGAACTCGTCAATGTACATTTGAACGATCTGATGGGCTGGGAACCCAATCTCATTTCCACTGGATCCTTCAATATAAGTTAGTCTGGACTATATTGAACTAATCTGGCAGAAGTGGAAGAACCATGTGTTGTTGAGATCAAATCAATTGCCATTAAACTGGTACATTAGTTAAAACCTTTCTATTTTACTCAATGAAGTTCTAATGTTACAATTTTGTCACTGGAATTAATTTAAAAGGGGTACGGTGATGAAAGAAGGTAAATACAAGCATTCATTCACACATTTTAAATTGGAGGTATTGAGGTGCAAGAAGCCATTGTGGTCTCTTTTAAATTCTTTGTTCTCACTGAGCTTTCCTCTCTTATTCCTACTAAGATGCAGCTATCTCATCCAAAGATGGTTCATTCACAAGCTTACTGTATTGAAATAAGATTCATTTTATTTTTCAACTTTCTCAAAGGGCCTTCTTTTTTTTTTTCAAACCCAAGCTTGCCCTAGTCTAGTTGTTTTTTCTTTCAATGCCTTGACCTTCTAGTGTTTTCAAACTTGCGATGGTCCTGTGCTTGAACTTTTGTTCATCATTAAGCTTCTCAATTTTCAATCTTTTGGTATCATGACTGGTACAGGCTTGGAGGGCCGAAGGGCCTGTTCCAGTCCTGTATTGTTCTGCAAATAGAGATCCCACATTGGATAGAAGATTTGGACTGGGAATCAGTACAGCAAAGGAGTACAAATAGGCCAACCGTGTTCTATCAAATATGGAATGGACTAGTGGGAATTGACCAGTACTTGCTGCCGTCTGGCAATGACAAAACGTAAAGTTCACTGCCCACACAAACTACAAAAAACATTTCTTTCTGACAACCTTCTTTCTTTCTAAGGACAATCCTGTAATGGAACAAGTTGCCAAAGGAAATAGCTGTAGCCCATCACTTGAAATCTTCCAAGACCTCTTCTTTAGATTAGGTTCAATTTTTAAATTTTGGATTATCAGGACTACCACCTCCAGAAGTCATGCCTGGTTTAGTTAGCACCACGCATTTGAATATTGATGGAATACAATGTTGCTGGAATACAGATTATTAATCTGTAGTGCTGACACACACCCTGTAGGAGGAACAATTTTTTTAAAATCTGTCTCTCTATGCCTACAAGTCTGATATACCTTCAGAGTCCTATTTCTAATACTGTTATGTGGTCCAGCCAATATATATTAGTTGCATTTTATAATTGTGCTGCAGCCATTCTTCATTCAGAAAGCCCATTAATCTCAGTGATTGAGTCTTCAGTACTATCCACCTTGTGATCAAGGCATACATGTCATGCTGTTGCACTGTAATCTTTCTTGGAAAAGAATCCCACTGATCTGTTTTGGCTGCTTTATGGATATGTTAATCCAATCTGCACTATTTTGCTTTGTCAGTGTTAAGGTCTTATCACATTTTCTATTTAATGTTAAATATTTACATTGAGATTCTACATTGGTCTGCACTTTGGGTACTTCATCTTTACAAAAGTCTGGTGGAACAAACTGGGCGGTTGAAGGGGAGATGGGTGCATTTTCTTGCTTGGATATCTGGACACATGCATCGCCTTGACTAAAGAATATTGGGCAGGAAGAAGCGCATGGAGCCTGCCTGATTTACGTTTTCTCCGCCTTCAACACCATAATCCCAGCCAAGCTCATATCGAAGCTCCAAAATCTAGGACTTGGCTCCCCACTCTGCAACTGGATCCTCGATTTTCTGACACACCGACCACAATCAGTAAGAATAAACAACAACACCTCCTCCACAATAGTCCTCAACACCGGCGCTCCGCAAGGCTGCGTACTTAGCCCCCTACTCCTCCCTGTACACACGACTGCGTGGCAAAACTTGGTTCCAACTCCATCTACAAGTTTGCTGACGATACGACCATAGTGGGCTGGATCTCGAATAACGACGAGTCCGAATACAGGAGGGAGATAGAGAACCTAGTGGAGTAGTGTAGCGACAACAATCTCTTCCCTCCATGCCAGCAAAACTAAAGAGCTGGTAATTGACTTCCGGAAGCAAAGTACTGTACACACCCCTGTCAGCATCAACGGGGCCGAGGTGGAGATGGTTAGCAGTTTCAAATTCCTAGGGGTGCACATCTCTAAAAATCTGTCCTGGTCCACCCACGTCGACGCTACCACCAAGAAAGCACAACAGCGCCTATACTTCCTCAGGAAACTAAGGAAATTCGGCATGTCCACATTGACTCTTACCAACTTTTACAGATGCACCATAGAAAGCATCCTATCGGGCTGCATCACAGCCTGGTATGGCAACTGCTCGGCCCAGGACCGCAAGAAACTTCAGAGAGTCGTGAACACGGCTCGGTCCATCACTCCCATCCATTGACTCCATCTACACCTCCTGCTGCCTGGGGAAAGCGGGCAGTATAATCAAAGATCCCTCCCACCCGGCTTACTCGCTCTTCCAACTTCTTCCATCGGGCAGGAGATACAGAAGTCTGAGAACACGCACGAACAGACTCAAAAACAGCTTCTTACCTGCTGTTACCAGACTCCTAAATGACCCTCTTATGGACTGACCTCACTAACACTACACCCCTGTATGCTTCATCTGATGCTGGTGCTTATGTAGTTACATTGTATACCTTGTGTTGCCCTATTATGTATTTTCTTTTATTCCCTTTTCTTCTCATGTACTTAATGATCTGTTGAGCTGCTCGCAGAAAAATACTTTTCACTGTACCTCGGTACACGTGACAATAAACAAATCCAATCCAATCTCTGTTCACCATCGGGGTGTGTGCATTTTGTGAATTCTACCCTCAGAAGTGATGTTCCTCTGCAATTGCAGTAAACTTTGTACTCTTGAGATTCATATATGTATTTGGTTCCTTGGAAATAGCTGTTACCTCCAGACTAGAGATGGTACAGACAAAAACGAGTATATATTTAAATTGTACAGAATGAGAAAATAATTACATTTTACCCAACTTTACTGATCCGTGCTAAATGTCCATTTTTGTTGGGAGCACGTGGGTTAGTTTGTCTTCTGTGGTTCTGCTACCTTGGATAACTTGCCACATAATGTAACAGTCCTCCAGTAATATCTTTCCAGATTGAGAGATTTCTTGTGCAAGAATTTGCTGTCCCTTGTCTAGCTTTTGATTCATGTTCTCTTTGAATTAGAGACCTGAATCTTACTTACTTTTTTCAGGAGAAAGCACCATGCATGCCTTCAAGGCTAATTGATCCAATTTTGACTTGACAGACAAAGCTCACCTAGTGGCATTCTGTTTATTACCCCAATATAATAGTTGAGGCATCTGGTCTGATGGTATATTTTAATAAAACAAAATATGAAATGTGCTATGCAAGGAACACAAAACAAGGAATTCAAAACTGCTTCTTCCCCGTTGTTACCAGACACTTAAACGCCCCTCTTATCGACTGACCTGGTTAATACTACACCCCTGTGACTCGGTTGCGGCTATGCGGAGCTAAGTCACACATTTGGCAGCTCCTGCAAAAAATTGAATTTTGGGCACTTTTCAGTGCCCCCAATGGAATTTATTCGATGTTTCCCGCTGTGGGAAGGAGAGTACAATAGTTCCCTAACAGTATATGGCTTTTACCAGGAGCGGGGCGACTAAAAAGGTGGTGGTGGACCCGAAGAAGGTGCGAGGGAAGAAGAACAAAATGGCGGCGGGCGGGGTCCAGGCAGCGTGGATGCAGTGGGCGCAGGAGCAACAGGAGGTTATCCAGTGCTGCTTTAGGGAGATTAAAGCGGACCTGCTGGAGCCGATGAAGGCTTCTATCGACAAGCTGCTGGAGACACAGACGGCCCAGGGGGTGGCGATCCGCGAGGCCCGACAAAAGATCTCCGACAACGAGGACGAGATCTTAGGCCTGGCGGTAAAGGTGGAGGCGCATGAGGCGCTCCACAAGAAATGGCAGGAGTGGTTCGAGGAGATGGGGAATCGGTCGAGGCGGAAGAACTTGTGGATTCTGGGCCTCTTGGAGGGGCCGGACGTGGGGGCCTCCCAGCCCCTATGTGGTCACCATGTTGAACTCGCTGATGGGAGCAGGGTCCTTCTAGGGGCCCCTGGAGCTGGAAGGGGCCCATAGAGTGCTGGCGAGGAGGCCCAAGGCTAACTAGCTTCCGCGGGCGGTGCTGGTGCGGTTTCATCGGTTTGCTGATCGTGAGTGTGTGCTCAGGTGGGCCAAGCAGCAGGTGGGAGAACGCGGAGATTTGAATATACCAGAACTGGAATGCGGAGGTGGCGAAGATGAGGGCTGGGTACAATCGAGCGACGGCGATGCTGCACAGGAAGGGGGTGAAGTTTGGCATGTTGCAGCCGGAGCCACTGTGGGTCACCTACAAGGACCGGCACCATTATTTTGAGTCTCCTGAGGAGGCATGGGCCTTTGTTCAGGCCGAGAAGTTGGACACAGATTGAGGGTCAGGGTGGGTGTTTGGGGATTGCGGTTGATATGTTACTTTGCTCGTTTTTTTTCTTTCTGGTTTGGTGAGGGTGGTTAGGGCGGGTTGGGCACTGTTCTGGTTGGGTTGGTCAGGGGGGGTTCTTGGAGGGGGGTAAGCAAATGGAACGGGGTTGGATGGCTGGCAGTGTGATGGGGCCCCGTGGGGGAGGGGGAGGCCTGTGTTGGGGGTGAGGGGACTGGGCCTGTAAAAGGAGTTGCGTCAGAGGTGGGGGGGCCGGGTAGGTGGTAAGCGCAGGCTTTTACCCGCGCTGAAGATTGGAGGGGCTGCGGCGGGGAAGCGAGGGTTTTTTCCCGCGCTTGGGATGGAAGGGGGAGGTGGAGAGCCTGCGGATGGGGAATGGAAGAGGAAGGTGTGTCACACAATGGGAGGAGACGAAGGAGAGGTGGGAGTGGATGGGGTCAGCAGAACTCAGCTGACTTGTGGAAGTGCAATAGGGGGAGTAAAGCAGCTAGGAGGGGTCCTAGCCGGTGCGGCGGAATCAAGTTGCTGCTGCTATGGTCAAGGGGGGAGCTGGAGCGAATGGGGGGGGGGGGGTTTGAGACAGGGGTCTGCCGCCGTGGGGAACGGGCCGGTCAAGCGGGCTCGCGTGTTCGCGCACCTGAAGGGGCTGAAGGCTCAGGCAGACCAGGTAAGATTGAGGAAAGGGTGGGTAGGTCAGGTGTTTCATTCGGGGCTGGATGCCAAAAATCGAGGGGTGGCGATCTTGGTGGGAAAGAAGGTGTCATTCGAGGTGTTGAGCATTGTGGCAGACAATGGCGGTAGGTACGTAATGGTTAGTGGTAAGCTGCAGGAAGAGAGGGTGGTACTAGTCATTGTGTATGCCCCGAACTGGGACGATGCGGGTTTTATGCGGCGTATGTTGGGTCGGATCCCAGATATGGAAGTGAGGGGCCTGATAATGTGGGGAGACTTTAACACTGTGTTGGATCTGGCACTGGATCGCTTCAGGTCTAGGACGGATAGGAAGCAGGCGACGGCTAAAGTGCTGAGGGGGTTTAAAGACCAGATTGAAGGGGTGGACCCTTGGAGATTTGCAACGAAGGGGGCTAGGGAATTTTCATTCTTCTCATATGTCCATAAGGCTTATTCCCAGATCGACTTTTTTATTTTGAGCAGGGAGCTGATAGCGAGAGTAGAGGATACCGAGTACTCGGCGATAGCCATTTCGGATCACGCCCCGAATTGGGTGGACTTCGAGCTCGGGGAGGAGAGGGACCAGCGCCTGTTGTGGCGTAGGAGGTGGGGCTGTTGGCGGATGAGGAGGTGAGCGAGCGGGTCCGAGGAAGCATAGGTACCTGGAGGCCAACGATAATGGGGAGGTCCGAGTGGGGATGGTATGGGAGGCGGTGGTTAGGGGAGAGCTGATCTCTATTCGGGCCCACAAGGAGAGGAGGGAGCAGAGGGAGAGGCTTGTGGGGGAGATGGTGAGGGTAGACGGGAGGTATGCGGAGGTGCCTGAGGAAGGAATGTTGAGGAAGAGCTGGTGCTCCAGGCCGAATTCGACCTGGTGACCACCAGGAAGGCAGAGGTGCAGTGGAGGAAGGCCCAGGGGGTGATTTAGGAGTATGGGGAAAAGGCAAGCCGGATGCTGGCGCATCCGCTTCGGAAGCGGGACGCAGCTAGGGAGATTGGGGGAGTTAAGGACAGGGGAGGGAGTGTGGTGCGGAGTGGGGTTGGCATCAATGGGGTCTTCAGGGACTTTTATGAGGAATTGTATCGGTCCGAGCCCCCACTGGAGGAGGGAGGGATGGGCCGCTTTCTGGACCAATTGAGGTTTCCGAAGGTAGAGGAGGGACTGGCGGTGGGATTGGGGGCCCCAATTGGGCTGGAGGAGCTGACCAAACGGATAGGGAGCATGCAGGCGGGGAAGGCACCGGAGCCGGAAGGTTTCCTGGTCGAATTCTATAAAAAATTATATATGGACCTGTTGGGCCCGTTGCTAGTTAAGACCTTCAATGAGGCAAGGGGGGGGGGGGGGGGGCCTTGCCCCCGACGATGTCCCGGGCACTGGTCTCCTTGATCCTGAAGCGGGACAAGGATCCCCTGCAGTGTGGGTCTTACAGGCCGATTTCGTTGCTAAACTTAGATGCCAAGTTGCTGGCGAAGGTCTTAGCGATGAGGATTGTGTGCCGCAGGTCATCCACGAAGACCAGACTGGGTTCGTGAAGGGGAGGCAGTTGAACGCGAATGTGCGGAGGCTTCTGAACGTTATCATGATGCCAGCGAGGGAGGGGGAGGAGGAGATAGTGGTGGCGATGGATGCTGAGAAAGCCTTCGCTAGGGTAAAGTGGGGGTACCTGTGGGAGGTGCTGAAGAGGTTTGGGGAGGGGTTTGTCAGGTGGGTCAGGCTGTTGCATGAGGTCCCAATGGCGAGTGTGGCCATGAACAGGAGGAGGTCTGAGTACTTTCGGTTGCACTGAGTGACGAGGCAGGGGTGTCCCCTGTCCCCCTTGCTCTTCGCACTGTCGATTGAACCCCTGGCTATGGCACTGAGGGAGTCGAGGAACTGGAGGGGGTTGGTGCGGTGTGGGGAGGAGCATAGGGTCTCTCTCTATGCAGACGACTTGCTGTTAGAGGTGGCGGACCCGGTGGGGGAAATGCCGGAGGTAATGAGGATCCTCAGGGAATTCAGGGATTTCTCGGGGTACAAGCTCAACATGGGGAAGAGCGAGCTGTTCGTGGTTCACTCGGGACCAGGAGAGGGGGATTGGCGAGCTCCCACTAAAAAGGGCGGACAGGAGCTTCAGGTATTTGGGGATCCAGGTGGCCAGGAGTTGGGGGCCCTGCATAGGCTTAATTTCACAAGGCTGGTGGAGCAAATGGAGGAGGAGTTCAAGAGGTGGGACGCGTTGCCGCTGTCCCTGGCGGGTAGGGTGCAGTCAGTCAAAATGACGGTGCTCCCAAGGTTTTTGTTCCTGTTCCAGCGCCTCCCCGTGTTTATCCCGAAGGCCTTTTTTAGGCGGGTCAACAGGAGCATAATGGGGTTTGTGTGGGTGCGAGGGACTCCGAGGCTGAGAAGGGTGTTCCTGGAGCGGAGTAGAGATAGGGGGGGTGGGGGGGGGGCTGGCGCTGCCCAACCTCTGTGGGCCCCCTCTGTGGGTCGGCGATGATGCGCAAGTGGGTGATGGAGGGGGAGGGGGCTGCATGGAAGAGGCTGGAGACGGTGTCCTGTGTGGGTACGAGTCTAGGGGCACTGGCAACGGCGTCGCTGCCGCTCCCTCCAAGGGGGTGTACCACGAGCCCGTTAGTGGCGGCTGCCCTCAAAATCTGGGGGCAGTGGAGGCGGCACAGGGGGGAAGTTGGGACCTTGGTGTGGACCCCAATACGGGGGAACCACCAGTTCATCCCAGGGAGGACAGATGGAGGGGTTTCGGGGTGGCACAGGGCAGGGATACGAAGATTGGGAGACCTGTTTATGGACGGGAAGTTCGCGAGCCTGGGTGAGTTGGAGGAGAAATATGGGCTCCCCCCGGGGAACACCTTCAGGTACTTGCAGGTAAGGGCGTTTGCCAGGCGGCAGGTGGTGGAATTCCCGCGGCTGCTGCCACGCACAGCACAGTACAGGACAGGGTGCTCTCGGCGAGGGGGGGGGGGGTGGGGGGGAGATCTCGGAAACTTACCAGGTGATGCAGGAGGAGGAGGAGGCCTCGGTGGTGGGTGGTGGAGGTGAAGGGTAAGTGGGAGGAGGAGTTGGGAGATGAGATCGAGGAAGGGACTGGGCAGATGCCCTAGGGAGGGTGAACTCTTCATCTTCCTTCGTGCGCGAGGCTCAGCCTCATACAGTTTAAGGTGCTGCACAGGGCACACATGACCGGGACAAGGATGAGCCGTTTTTTGGGGGGGTGAGGACAGGTGTGTTAGGTGCTCAGGGAGCCCAGGAAATCACACCCATATGTTCTGGGCGTGCCCAGCGCTGGAGGAATTTGGGAAGGGTGTAGCGAGGACGGTGTCAAGAGTGGTAGGATCCAGGGTCAAACCGGGCTGGGGGTTCGCAATATTTGGGGTGGCAGAGGAGCCGTGAGTGCAGGAGGCGAAAGAGGCCGGTATTCTGGCCTTTGCGTCCCTGGTAGCCCGGCGGAGGACTCTTCTTCAGTGGACAGACGCGAGGCCCCCAAACGTGGAATCCTGGATCAACGATATGGCGGGGTTTATTAAGTAGGAGAGGGTGAAATTCGCCTTGAGAGGGTCGGTACAAGGGTTCTGCAGGCGGTGGCAACCGTTCTTAGACATCCTGGCAGAATGGTAGACATTGGTCAATGGCAGCAGCAACTTGGGGGGGGTAGGGTTTACTTCCTTTATGTTTATTTACACTGGGGGATCTGAGGGGGTGTATATATTTGCTATGTTGGCTTTGCGATAAGTTGGGGTGTTAATTTATTATTTTTAAAAAATATATATTTTATTGAAATTTTTTTCCAAACAACAATTTTTCCCTCTTACAAAGCAAACGAAACAATAACAAAACAGAGATTTTTAACGATACACAAGTAACAAAACCCCATTATCTATTGACCTAAACTAAACTAAAGCCCCCCCCCCCCCCCTCCCCCTGGGTTGCTGCTGCTGGTCATCTGTCTTCCCTCTAACGTTCCCCTAGGTAGTCGAGAAATGGCTGCCACCGCCTGGTGAACCCTTGAGCCGATCCTCTCAGGGCAAACTTTATCTGCTCCAGTTTAATGAACCCCGCCATATCGTTTACCCAGGCCTCCAGTCCGGGGGGTTTCGCCTCCTTCCACATGAGTAGGATCCTGCGCCGGGCTACTAGGGACGCAAAGGCCACGACATCGGCCTCTTTCGCCTCCTGCACTCCCGGCTCTTCCGCAACTCCAAATAGAGCTAACCCCCAGCCTGGTTTGACCCGGGCCTTCACCACCTGCAAAATCACTCCCGTCACTCCCTTCCAGTGCCGGGCACGCCCAAAACATATGTGCGTGGTTTGCCGGGCTCCCGCCACACCTCCCACATTTGTCCTCCACTCCAAAGAACCTGCTCAATCTTGCCCCCGTTATGTGTGCTCTATGTAGCACCTTAAATTGAATCAGGCTAAGCCTGGCGCATGAGGAAGAGAAATTTACCCTGCTTAGGGCATCAGCCCACATACCCTCCTCTATCTCCTCCCCTAATTCTTCTTCCCACTTTCTTTTTAGTTCGCCCACCGACTCCTCCCCCTCTTCCCTCATCTCTCTATAAATCTCTGACACCTTGCCCTCTCCGACCCACACCCCTGAAAGCACCCTGTCCTGTATCCCCTGTGTCGGGAGCAACGGAAATTCCCTCACCTGTTGTCTAGTAAACGCCCTCACCTGCATATATCGCAAAAAATTTCCCCGGGGCAACTTATACTTTTCCTCCAATGCTCCCAAGCACGCAAAAGTCCCATCTATAAATAAATCTCCCACCCTCCTAATTCCCAACTGGTACCAGCTCTGAAATCCTCCATCCATTCTTCCTGGGGTGAACCTATGGTTGTTCCTGATAGGGGACCCCACCAGGGCTCCCCGCACCCCTCTCTGTCGCCTCCACTGTCCCCAGATATTCAGTGTTGCCGCCACCACCGGGTTCGTGGTAAACTTTTTAGGTGGGAACGGTAGCGGCGCCGTCACCAGCGCCTCTAAACTCGTCCCTTTACAGGACTTTCTCTCCAGTCTTTTCCATGCCGCTCCCTCACCCTCCATCATCCATCTACGTATCATTGCCACATTAGTAATCGGCCCAATAGTAATCACCCAAGTTCGGTAGTGCCAGTCCTCCTCTGTCCCTACTACGCTGAAGGAACCCCCTCCTTACTCTCAGAACTTTCCCTGCCCACACGAAGCTCGTGATGCTCCTATCTATTTTATTAAAAAAGGTCTTGGTGATTAGTATAGGGAGACATTGAAATACAAATAAGAACCTCGGGAGGACCATCATCTTAATTGCTTGCACCCTGCCCGCCAGCGATAGAGGCTGCATGTCCCACCTCTTGAAGTCCTCCTCCATTTGTTCTACCAGCCGTGTCAGATTAAGTCTGTGCAAGGTTCCCCAGCTCCTAGCGATCTGAATCCCCAGGTATCGGAAGTTTCTTTCCACTTTCCTTAGCGGTAAGCCTTCTATCTCTCTACTCTGGTCCCCTGGATGTATCACAAATAATTCACTCTTCCCCATGTTTAGCCTATACCCCGAGAATTCCCAAACCCCCTCAAAATTCGCATAACCTCTATCATCCCCCCCCCGCTGGGTCCGACACGAATAACAATAGGTCATCTGCGTATAACGAGACTCGGTGCTCTTCTCCCCTTCTAATCACCCCTCTCCATTTCCTGGAGTCTCTCAACGCCATGGCCAGAGGTACAATTGCTAATGCGAACAACAATGGAGACAGCGGGCATCCCTGTCTTGTTCCCCTATATAATCGGAAATACTCCGATCTATGTCGACCTGTAACTACGCTTGCCGTTGGAGCCCCATAAAGAAGTCTAACCCAGCTAATAAACCCGTTCCCAAACCCAAACCTCCTTAACACTTCCCATAAATACTCCCACTCCACCCTATCAAATGCCTTCTCTGCGTCCATTGCCGCCACTATCTCTGCCTCCCCCTCCACTGGGGGCATCATTATCACCCCTAATAGTCGTCGCACGTTCACATTCAGTTGTCTCCCTTTTACGAACCCTGTCTGGTCTTCGTGCACCACCCCCAGGACACAGTCCTCTATCCTCGATGCCAGTACCTTTGCCAGCAATTTGGCGTCCACGTTCAATAGTGAAATAGGTCTATAGGACCCGCACTGCAACGGATCTTTGTCCCTCTTCAAAATTAGCGATATCGTCGCCTCCGACATCGTCGGGGGTAGAGTCCCCCTTTCCCTGGCCTCATTGAACGTCCTCGCCATCAACGGGGCCAACAAGTCCACATATTTTCTGTAATATTCCACCGGGAACCCGTCTGGCCCCGGGGCCTTCCCTGCTTGCATGCTTCCCAGTCCCTTAATAACCTCGTCCACCTCAATCGGCGCCCCCAGGCCTGCCACCTCCTGCTCCTCCACTTTCGGGAACCTCAATTGGTCCAGGAACTGCCGCATCCCCCCCTCTCCCTCTGGGGGTTGAGACCTATACAGTTCCTCATAGAAGGTCTTGAACACCTTATTTATCTTTCCTGCCCTTCGCACCGTGTCTCCCTTTTCGTCTCTCATTCCTCCTATCTCCCTCGCTGCTGCCCTCTTTCGCAATTGATGCGCCAACAGGCGACTAGCCTTTTCCCCATATTCATACCTCCTCCCCTGTGCCTTCCTCCACAGTACCTCCGCCTTTCTGGTGGTCAGAAGGTCAAACTCCGTCTGGAGTCGTCTCCTCTCCCTGTACAATTCCTCCTCCGGGGTCTCTGCAAATTCCCTGTCCACCCTTAAAATCTCCCCCAGTAATCTTTCCCTTTCCTTGGCCTCTGTTTTCCTTTTGTGGGCCCCAATAGAGATCAGCTCTCCTCTGACCACCGCTTTTAATGTTTCCCAGACCACTCCCACAGGGACCTCGCCGTCGTCATTGACCTCCAGGTATCTCTCAATACACCCCCGCACTCTTGCACACACTCCCTCATCCGCCATCAGTCCCACATCTAATCTCCAGAGTGTTCTCTGCTCCCTGTCCTCTCCTACTTCCAGGTCCACCCAATGTGGGGCATGATCCGAAACCGCTATGGCTGAGTACTCCGCTTCTTCCACCCTAGAGATCAGCGACCTTCCCAAAACAAAAAAATCTATCCGGGAGTACACTTTATGGACATGGGAGAAGAAGGAAAACTCCCTTGCCCTAGGTCTAAAAAATCGCCATGGATCCACTCCCCCCATTTGGTCCATAAACCCCTTAAGTACCTTGGCCGCTGCCGGCCTTCTTCCAGTCCTTGAGCTGGATCTATCTAGCCCCGGGTCCAGCACCGTATTAAAGTCCCCTCCTAAAATCAAGTTTCCTGCCTCCAGGTCCGGTATACGCCCCAGCATCCGTCTCATGAATCCCGCATCGTCCCAATTTGGGGCATACACATTAACCAACACGACCTCCATTCCCTCCAGCCTACCACTCACCATTACATATCTACCTCCGCTATCTGCTACGATGTTCTTTGCTTCAAATGCTACCCGTTTCCCCACCAAGATGGCCACCCCTCTGTTCTTTGCGTCCAGTCCTGAGTGGAACACCTGTCCCACCCATCCTTTCCTTAGCCTAACTTGGTCCGCCACCTTTAGGTGCGTCTCTTGGAGCATAACCACGTCTGCCCTTAGTCCTTTCAAATGCGCGAGCACTCGGGCCCTTTTTATCGGTCCATTCAGGCCTGTCACGTTCCACGTGATCAGTCGCACTAGGGGGCTACCTGCCCCCCTCCCGTGTCGACTAGCCATTACCTTCTCTAGGCCAGTCCCATATCCCGCCTCCGCGCTCCCGCTCGCTCCCCCAGCGTCGCACACCATCCCCGCCCACCCAATCTTTAGCCATTTCCTTTTGGATTTCCGCAGCAGCAACCCAGTTGTGTCCCCCCCCCCCCCTTGCTAGATCCCTATCTAGCATGATTGCTCTCCCCATATCACTTCCGTAAGTCAGCTGACTTCAACTGACCCCGGCTGCTCCTGCTCACTCCTCGACCCCCCCGTGTGGGGGAACTCCCTTGCGCCTGTCTTCCCGCCTTATTCCTTCTGGCGCGGGAACATCCCTTTACCTGACCCGCCTCTTATGGCGCAGCTCCCTTTCCCCCTCCCCCTCTCCTTCCCCCATTCTCCGACTATGTCCTGTTTTTCCCCCACTCACCGGCGCCCACATTTCCCCAATGTCTCCCCCCTTCCCTGTTTACTTCTCAATTAACTTCCACCGTAACATTAACAAACACAATAACAATAACATTTCCTGCAGCATCAGTCCCTCAGTTCCGGTCCAATTTCTCTTCTTTGATGAAGGACCATGCTTCCTCCGCCGTCTCGAAATAATAGTGTCTCTCCTGATACGTGACCCATAGTCTTGCCGGCTGCAGCATCCCAAACTTCACCTTCCTTTTATGCAACACCTCTTTGGCTCGGTTGAAGCTCTCCCTCCTTCTCGACACCTCCGCACTCCAATCCTGGTATATCCGTACCACCGCATTCTCCCATTTGCTACTCCGCACCTTTTTAGCCCATCTCAGGACCTCTTCTTTGACCTTAAGGCGGTAAAATCGCACGATTATCGCCCTTGGTGGTTCTCCCGCTTTTGGTCTTCTCGCCGGAATCCGATTTGCCCACTCCACCTCCATGGGGCCCGCAGGGGCCTCCGCTCCCATCAACGAGCTTAGCATCTTACTTGCGTACTCTCCACAGTCCACTCCTTCCACACCCTCAGGGAGACCTAGTATCCGAAGGTTCTTCCTTCGCGCTCCGTTTTCTAGGGCCTCGATCCTTTCGGTACACTTTTTATGAAGTGCCTCGTGCGTCTGAGTCTTAACCGCCAGGCCCAGGATCTCGTCCTCAATATCTGTCACCTTCTGCTCCACCACGTGGAGCTCAGTCTCCTGGGTCTTTAATGTCTCCTTGAGCCCCTCAATTGCCTGTAGCATCGGGGTCAGCACCTCCCTCTTCAGCAGCTCCATGCACCGTCTCACGATTTCATCCTGCTCAGGCCCCCATGTCGCCTGCGCTTTCTCCGCCGCCATCTTTTATTTCTCTCCCTCTGACCTTTTGTTCGATGATTCCTCGGGCTGCAGCCGCCGCCGCCGGTTTCTTCCTTCTTCGTTCGGGGGGGATTCCCTTCCCACACACCCCACACCGGGTTGCGTCGTCGAAAAATTCCTCGTTGGGGCTCTTAAAAGAGCCCGAAGGTCCGTCGGAGCTGGAGCCGCCGAAACGTGCGGTTAGCTCGGCATCACCGCAACCGGAAGTCTGTTAATTTATTATTGATGTACAAGGGGGAGGGGGGTATGGCGGGTTGCTTTTTGACTGTTTTGTATTTAACCCTGTTGGGTTCCTTTTTCATTTTGTTATTGATATTCTGTGAAAACCTTAATAAAGATTATTTTTTAAAAAATACTACACCCCTGTATTATTCACCCGATGCCGGTGTCTATGTATTCACATTGTGGGCCTTATGCTGCCCTATTATGTATTTTCTTTTCATGTACTTAATGATCTGTTTGAGCTGCTCGTAGAAAAAATACTTTTCACTGTACATCGGTACACGTGACAAAAAACAAATCCATCCATCCATATAACGGCTGGGAGAGAGATGGTGCACAAGAGGATATTTGTCAGATGCATTGGTTATTCCTAATAATCATTATTTGCATTTCAGATCGACCAAAGTAAGAATGAACTGGAAGGAGCAGTCCAGTTCCCTCTGCCTGTCAGTCTCCAACTGAGGTCAAGGAAAATAAAACTAAGTTTAATGTTATATTTTGACATAGATTCAGAATTTTGCCAGTGACCGTTTCAAGTTCTTATTTACGCATCTTAATAGTTGGCTTTCAATTTTTTACAAGTTATCTTTGTTATGGTGTGATTGGTGGCACAGAAGTTAGCACTGCTGCCTCACAACACCAGGGACCCAGGTTCGATTCTGGCCTTGGTTGGTTGTGTGGAGTTTACATGTGCTCCCTGTGTCTGTGTGGGTTTCCTCCGGGTGCTCCGGTTTCCTCCCAGTCCAAAGATGTGCAGGTTCGGTGGACTGGCCATAATAAATTTCCCCTTTGTGTCCAAAAGGGTAGTTGGAGTTAGAGGGATAGGGCAGGGGCTTGGGTAGGATGCTTGTTCAGAAGGTCTGTGCAGGCCAAATGGCTTCCTATTGCACTGTAGGGATTCGATGAAAACCGATGAGCCCAGCCAATTATTAAAACCAACAGTTTAAGACTTATTGGGTTAGATTTTCTGGCTCTTCCAGTCGCATCGATGGCGATCACCACTGCGGGTTCCCTGGCGATGGAGGGTACAAACAACGGGAAATCCCGTTGACGATGGCAAGCCGCCTTTGTGGCCGCAAAACACACCACAGGGGGTGTGGAAATTCCCACCCCTTGTCTCTCGAACATTTTTTTTCTCCTGTAGGTAGGTGCTGGCTTGTGGTCAGGACAGATCCTATGGGTGTTTTCCAACACCGTGCCAAAATGCACTTTGCTTCCTTTTTTTATATGGGTGTTGACCGCCTAATCAGCTGTACATTTAGACCATTTAATAGCCAAACCTTCCAGCAAGCGTCACCAGATACCATTTAGAAAAGGAAATCCTGGCAATTATTTTTCTTTCCGAAACAGAAGGGACTGGATTCTCTGCACCCCGACGCCGAAATCACAGCCGGCGCCGGGGCGGAGAATCCAGTTCCCTGCGTGGAATCGGGACCGGCACCAGTTCCCCGATTCTCCAGACCCGAAAAGTGGCGTACTCTGAGTACGCTGCACCACGTATCGCCTACTTGCGACCATTGCTGGAGGCCTGCCTCTCCGCCCCCGACTGGCCGAAGTCCTGACAGCGTGGATCTAACATGGTCCTGCCGGCCGGGATACTAGTAACGCAGCTGCAGACTAGGTCCGCGGTCGTCGGGGGCAGGTCGATCGGAGGGCAGGGGGGGGGCCTTATACAGCACCGCGCTAAGTTTTTGGTTGGGTGGTCCGGGTCGGGCGTGCGGCCGATCGGGGGCACTATTTGGAGGGTCCAGCTCTGCGGTCTGAGTCCGCCATGGAGCATGGCGCGGGCCTCTGACCTGGAAGTGCGGGGGCCCGTACCTGCACCAAAAGCTGCTAGTTTCATGATGGTTCACTGCTTGCCCCCTGCAGGGCTATGAATATGTGGCCCTTTCACACCAGTTTTTCTGCCGTGAAAGGCCACAGTTTTTATGACAGCGTAGGGACATAGCACCCAAAACAGAGAATTCAGCCCAAGGGTGCAGAGGCTAATTGTAATGTCCTGTCTGCCACTTGGCTTAGAACAAGTAATTTGGCACAGACCAGGTACTGTGATCTTCCCGGCCAGTAAACTCTGTACCATAGTGCGTTTAACTGGGGAGCGAACTGTTTTATTTTTAGGCCAACACTTTTCCCAAACTGTGTGTGTGATATGTTGTATTAATTTTTGGGGGTGTAAACAGCTATTAATGGAACGTACTCTTAAATACATTCCTGCTGACATTCTGTGGTACCGTTCCAAAACAATAGCTGGTATTTCAACTCCTAGCCTTGGACAACTTGTACGGACAGTCTAGTACTGATAGTGTGTCAATATGTTACTTTAAGAAAATTGCAAAATGTATTAACACCACAAAGCACTTGCCCATATATGAAATTTGGTGTTTCTTCTACTTTTCTCACTTTCCTTTCCCTCCTGAAAGCCACATGAACCAAAACTTGATCATTTAATTCTCTTTCCTCAAGTCTGAAGATGCTGAGGTCAATTGTACCCAATCTTCTTTGTTGCTGAGATCAACAAATTTGCACAGACGGGGGAGAGAATGGAGTTTTGCTTGCCTGAATGCTCATTGTTTTTTGTTTTTTGTTGATTGTATCGTTGCATGCATTACGATTTCAGCTGATGTTACCATTGGACAGAAGTCCCAGAATGGAACCCTGGCTGAATAGACTGTAACATTTACATTTTTTTTAGAAAGTTAGATCCATTAGATACAGTGTCAGGTCTACCAATGAGCTTTTTTTCAGAAGAATTAAACATGAAAAGATTGACTCTTAACACACTACTCCTTCACTCCCACTACACCTTTACAGATATACACAGATTTTAAAGGATAACACAAGTTACAAACTGTATTAAATACTACATTGTTCTCGGTAAGTACACAGTCCTTGTAAACCAGTAGGCCAACTATGGTCAGACGTGGTCCATCTAAAACCAAATGGCATTCGTCACCCATTTGTATTTCTGTAGATCTCTCATCAAATTTTCCCCCCCCAGATCCTATCACACCAAGCCCGTTTGTCCCCCTGAAACTCTGACCTCCACACAAATGTTTCCAAACTCCGCAAGGAATCTTCTCCCAAACAATACTTTTATTTCAGGTTAGGTGGATTGGCCATGAAAATTGTCCTTTAATGTCCCCGAAAAAAGGTTAGGTGAGGTTACTGGAATAGGGTGGAAGCGTGGGCTTAAGTGGGGTGATCTTTCTCAGAGCCGGTGCAGGCTCAATGGGCCAAATGGCCTCCTTCTGCACTGTAAATTCTATGATTCAAATGCCTTCAGCATGGATCCACTTCCAGGATTTCAATCTCTCTCTCCTTTCAGTATGCCTCTGCCTTGAATTGCCACATGCATTCCAGCTTCCACACCAACAGACCACTGCTTCACCAGCTGTATTCATGTATTACCAACCTTAGAATTACTTGCGATATCTGGCTTCTCGTTTGCCAACTTCACCTGGATTGTACCTTTCAGCTCCGTATTTAATTGGGAGCCTCTCTGTGCCCCTTTCTTTAACTTCAGTGAACAGTATTGTATCAGTTCCTTTTTCCCTTTGACTTCAATCTTTGGGGGATTTCTCATTCATTCCCTGGTGTTTCGGATTTCTAGATCTATGTTCTTTAGCTTCTGGGACTTGCCTTTTTGCCCTGCCCTCTTCTTCTGGCAGTTTGTGTGAGAGATGCTTCCTCTCCAGCTACCTTGCTTCTAATGCTACTGGGTGCAGCTTGAAACTAAACTTAAAAAACTAAAATTCTAACCTGAGTGGTCCCTGATTATAAGCAACCGTCTAGTCTTTTTTTAACGCTTGTTTATTTTCACTGTAAATGTTCTAACCATTTATGCAGGCACAGTTTGAAATGAAACCAAATACTCTTTTTTTTTTTTTTTTTCCCCCCGCCCCCCCCCCCCAATCACCACCAATACATGCAAGCACTTTTAACATGAATCTAGCTAACTGAAATTTTAACCCTTTCTTACACACACCACAAACTCCAATAAATTTGTTAAAACATTATTTCCCTTTCACAAAACCATGTTGACTGAGTTTCTCCCGCCTTCCGTTTTCCTGATTTTACAGCTATTCCTGGATGTTATTTGTATCCTCTGTTGTGAAGATCGACTCAAAATACCTGTTCAATTTATGAACATCTCCTTATTTTCCATTATTAATTCCCTAGACTCACCGATACTTTTAATCTACAGAAACTCTTACTATCTGTCTTGATATTTTTAGGTAGCTTTCACTTGTACTCTAATTTTGCCCTCCATATTAACCTTTTAGTCTTTGTACAGAATGGAGAAAACAGCAATCTTCTGACCTGCCATCCATTTTTGTGCAATTGATGCTTTTTCTTTGTTTGACACTATCTCAATTGTTTTAGTTGACCATGGATGCTGGATCCTTTCCTTGGAATTTTCCTTTCTAGTTGGGATGTACCTATTCTGAAATATCACCATACGTGCCTGCCACTACATCTCTGTTGACCGATCCCATAACCTAACTTGCCAGTTCATTTTAGTTAGCTCTGCTTTCATGCCCCCATTGAAGTTTTAAAGTACTCATGGCCCCTCTCTTCTCTCCGTCAAACTGAATGTAAAATGTATTCATATTATGATCACTACTACCTAGGGAGGTACCAAGGTTATTAATTAAGCTTATCCTGTTGCACAATAGCTTGACAAATCTAGTAGAATTCTTTGAGGAGGTGACAAGGAAGTTAGACAAAGGAGAACCAGTGGATGGTCTGTTTGGATTTCCCGAAGGCCTTTGACAAGGTGCCATATAGGAGGCTGCTAAAAAAGATAAAAGCCCATGATATTAGGGGCAAGGTACTGGCATGGATAGTGGACTGGCTGACTGGCAGAAAGCAGAGAATGGGGATAAAGGGGTCCTTTTCAGGATGGCAGCCGGTGACTAGTGGTGTTTTGTAGGGGTCAGTGTTGGGACACAGCTATTAATGATATACATTGATGATCTAGAAGAATGCAGAAGGACTTGGGCAGGCCAGGGATTGGGCAAAGAACAGGAGTACAATGTAGAAAGGTGTGAGGTTGTGCTCTTTGATAGGAAGAATAGAGGCTTAGTCTATTTTCTAAATGGGGGGGGAGGGGAAGCTTCAGAAATCAGAAGCACCAAAGGCTCACTAGAACACTGCAGTTCAGGTGTCAACTGTCCCAATTTTACAACCCTGCCCACTGCAAGTTCCTTTCCAGACTTGAGCAGATATCCTGAACCTTGGCATTTGGTGGGCAACACAGCCTTCTGGGCTCTAACGTTGGCTGCAGAGAACAGTGTCAATCCCCTCCCTGTACAGCCCCCTACTACCACTACATTCCTTTTTGCTCCCCTTCGGCATGTCCACATTAACCCTTACCAACTTTTACAGATGCACCTATCTGGCTGCATCACAGCCTGTATGGCAACTGCTCGGCCCAGGACCGCAAGAAACTTCAGAGAGTCGTGAACACCGCCCAGTCCATCACACGAACCTGCCTCCCATCCATTGACTCCATCTACACCTCCCGCTGCCTGGGGAAGCGGGCAGCATAATCAAAGATCCCTCCCACCCGGCTTACTCACTCTTCCAACTTCTTCCATCGGGCAGGAGATACAGAAGTTTGAGAACATGCACGAACAGACTCAAAAACAGCTTCTTCCCCACTGTCACCAGACTCCTAAATGACCCTCTTATGGACTGACCTCATTAACACTGCACCCCTGTATGCTTCATCTGATGCCAATGCTTATGTAGTTACATTGTATATGTTGTGTTGCTCTATTATGTATTTTCTTTTATTCCCTTTTCTTCCCATGTATTTAATGATCTGTTCAGCTGCTCGCAGAAAAATACTTTTCACTGTACCTCGGTACACGTGACAATAAACAAATCCAATCCAATCCCTTGCTTGAACTGCTTCCTCTACCATGGTGCCATGACCAGTCTACTTATCCAGTCGGTAGCCCTCTCTTTCGTCCACACAGGTAGCAAGCACCTCAAACCTGCAAAGTCTGAGGCTCCTTCATTATTGTCTGCTCAGTCCCTTTATCTGCCCTATTCATGGTCACACCCTCTTGTCCCACACCACTGACCAAAACAAAAAACTCTTGATTAGGAGACGTGACTGTTTTCTGGTACCGAGTGTCCACGTATTTGTCCCCCATCGTGATGTTGCAAAATCTCTGCAGTCCTGTTTCTCCTGGACATGGAGCTCCCACATTTCACGGCTACAACTGCACCTCTGTCCTGCCATTGTTGCTTATGTGATTTAAGTACTTTCTTGATTATCTTTAGAAATTATGAATACTACAATTTAGTATTATTAAATGCTAGAACCATCTTCAACTAAGAGGTATTTATGTTTCTTAATTCCTAATTGGCTTACCAGTTACACTCCAACCAGCTCTTTCTGTTGCACTGAAGTAAGAATAAAAGTAGACAAAAAAAGCACCAAACTCCCCGCTCGCCAAACTTGTATCAATTTACTTTACTTGCATTCTGCACTCTGTTTTCAGTGAGATCACCTCTCTTCTAAACTTCAGCAGCATGCTTTGTTCAGCTTTACATTCGAGTGGCAGGAGAATGGGTTCTGGCTACCAGTCGGAATAATTGCTGGCTACCAGTCAGACTAATTGTATAACAACTGAGTAAAGCGTTCACTGCAGCTAAAGATGAAGTAGAACAACTTTGCAAAGATGGTACAGAATCTTTTTATTGCTGATCTATCACTATAGAAAATCAGTAGTGCTGCTTATTGGCATATGTCTGATGTTCTTAATATCCTTTCTTGTACGATATTATTTATTTACTGCAACCACTGATAGATGTGGCCTTTTAATTAATGCATTGGGATAACATCAGTGCATTTCTATCTGTTAGGTGATGGACCAACATGTCCTTGACCAGGAAAGAAAGCATGAGTATTGCAAACCATTATTAATATTCCTGTATGTGCAAGCTTGGGTAAAAGAATGTTATTTTTGGCTTTATATTCTAGATTTAGCAGATATTTCTGCAGTAAATCTAGCTGTAAATATGGTGAGGTAAAAGGTGATGTAATTTCCATCACATCTTTATTTTCCATCTCACTGTAATCTTTTATTGTCCCGTTCTGCTGGCTGTACTGCATTGCAAACTGAACAGGTGTAAAAAAAAAAAAAAAAATCTTTTAATGGGCTACAAGCCATCTTTAGGAGTGACCAGAATAGGTAAGAGAAGTTCTGAGACCTTGGGATGGAAGAAAAATAATAAATGCCCCTGGGTTTTATATTTCTGAGCTCTGTTGAGAGTGGATAGAATGCCCAATGTAATACCAACTTCAGGAGGCAAGGCAGATCTAAATTTGTAACTACAGGCCAGTTAGTTTAATATCTGTGATAGGGAAAAGAAATGAATCTTTTTAAAGGTTAATGATTAAAATATCTAAAATTGAAGAGAGAAGTTACAGTTTTGGGAAGCAAAATTCTTTAGCAAATAAGATCTTGTGAAGAAGTGACTGATCTAGTGGATGGAGACATGTGGTGTAGATGGACGTTCCAAAAACCTTCAACATACGACAGACTAGTGAAGATTAGCGACAGGAAATTGGAGATTGGAATAGAGACAACAAATTTAGTTAAGAGCAAATTGAAATTGAAAGATCAAAACATGTGCGAACGGTTCGCCGGTCCCCTTGAACAATGCTCACATCTGTCCTCTACCCCTGGGAAGAACCCACTCATACATGCCCTGTTCAAGTGTGCCCTATGCACCACTTTAAACTGTATTGAACTTGCACACAAGGAGGTGTAGTTAACCCTATGCAGAACCTCGCTCCATGCCCCACCCCCATCCCTCCAAAACCAAACCTAATTCTTCTTCCCATTACTTCCTCCAGCGAAGCCTTCTCCATCTGCCCAGATATGTTTGGTATCTTTCCTTCCCCTATTTCATCATACCTTGTCCATAAGTGAAGGTGCCGGCAGCCCAAGAAATGAAAGAGCTCCTTACAAACAACATTTTCACACCTGTAAATGCTTAAACTCATTCCCTCTCGGGAGTTGAAGCTTTTCCACTAACTCCTCCACCTCTACAAACCTACCCTCTGCGAACAAATTCCTAAACCCCTCAACCTCCTCCCTCTTCCAGATCTTGTATGTTGAGTCCATTCCAGCTGGTACAAACCTATGGTTCCCACACATGGGTGCCTTTAGTGACCTCTAAGTGCTGTCTGTGAACTGATGACCAGTGGGCCCAAAGAGAACAGAAGAGGAGCAGTAACAAGTTCCCTCTAGCTCGAACCTATACAAGAAGCCTCTTCCATCTGCCCCCATTCTGACTCCGGCTTCCTAAACCACCCCAGACTTTCTCAATGTTTGCCGCCCCTGCCGACTGCCTAATCCACCTGCAAGAAAGCCCTTCAAACCCGGGGCGTCTTACCTTCCCAAATAAGTTAAAATTTAATTGTTGACCCAACAAAAAAAGATTTGGGAAGGACGATTGGGAGTCATTGAAATCCAGGACCTCAAAAGCCATACCTAACTGTTCCCCTGGCCAGCCGGAAAGGTAGCCTCTCCAGATCTGCTCCCATCCCCGGAGGTTCATAGAACATAGAACATAGAACAATACAGCGCAGTACAGGCCCTTCGGCCCACGATGTTGCACCGAAACAAAAGCCATCTAACCTACACTATACCATTATCATCCATATGTTTATCCAATAAACTTTTAAATGCCCTTAATGTTGGCGAGTTCACTACTGTAGCAGGTAGGGCATTCCACGGCCTCACTACTCTTTGCGTAAAGAACCTACCCCTGACCTCTGTCCTATATCTATTACCCCTCAGTTTAAGGCTATGTCCCCTCGTGCTAGCCATTTCCATCCGCGGGAGAAGGCTCTCACTGTCCACCCTATCTAACCCTCTGATCATTTTGTATGCCTCTATCAAGTCTCCTCTTAACCTTCTTCTCTCTAACGAAAACAACCTCAAGTCCATCAGCCTTTCCTCATAAGATTTTCCCTCCATTCCAGGCAACATCCTGGTAAATCTCCTCTGCACCCGTTCCAATGCCTCCACGTCCTTCCTATAATGCGGTGACCAGAACTGTACGCAATACTCCAAATGCGGCCGTACCAGAGTTCTGTACAGCTGCAACATGACCTCCTGACTCCGGAACTCAATCCCTCTACCAATAAAGGCCAACACTCCATAGGCCTTCTTCACCACCCTATCAACCTGGGTGGCAACTTTCAGGGATCTATGTACATGGACACCTAGATCCCTCTGCTCATCCACACTTTCAAGAACTTTTCCATTAGCCACATATTCCACATTCCTGTTTTTCCTTCCAAAAGTGAATCACCTCACACTTCTCTACATTAAACTCCATTTGCCACCTCTCAGCCCAGCACTGCAGCTTATCTATATCCCTCTGTAACCTGCTACTTCCTTCCTCACTATCGACAACACCACCGACTTTAGTATCGTCTGCAAATTTACTCACCCACCCTTCTGCGCCTTCCTCTAGGTCATTGATAAAAATGACAAACAGCAACGGTCCCAGAACAGATCCTTGTGGTACTCCACTTGTGACAGAACTCCATTCTGAACATTTCCCATCAACCACCACCCTCTGTCTTCTTTCAGCTAGCCAATTTCTGATCCACATCTCTAAATCACCCTCAATCCCCAGCCTCCGTATTTTCTGCAATAGCCTACCGTGGGGAACCTTATCAAACGCTTTGCTGAAATCCATATACACCACATCAACTGCTCTACCCTCGTCTACCTGTTCAGTCACCTTCTCAAAGAACTCGATAAGGTTTGTGAGGCATGACCTACCCTTCACAAAGCCATGCTGACTATCCCTGATCATATTATTCACTGGACAAAATCTTGCTCACGTTCAGTCTATATCCAGACACGGAACCAAACGTCTTAAGCACTTCCATTATCCTCCCCACATTAGAGAGAGGATCCATGATGTATAACAACAGACTGTCTACATACTGGGATGCCCTGTGCTCCCTACCTCCCCTCTATACCCTTCCACCCGTCCAACGAATAAAGTGCAATGGTTCCATCGCCAAGTGAACATCCCTGCTTTGTACCCTTGCATTACCCCAAACTCAGACCATTAGTACAGACGGTCGCTGTAGGGGCCCTATACAAAAGTCTAATCGGATTTGGGCCCAAAGCCGAATCACCCTAATACCTCAAAAGGTACCCCCACTCCACCCGGTCGAATGCCATGGCAGGTGATAGAATTTAAACACAACTGAAATATCTGGAATTAAAAGGCTTATGATGACCTTGTCGAGGTTCTCTAATGTAGGGAAGGAAATCTGACATCCTTACCTGGTCTGGGTTACATGTGACTCCAGACCCACAACAATGTGGTTGACTCTTAAATGCCTTCTGAAATAGCCTAGCAAGCACTCCGTTGTATTCAACCATTACGAGAAAGGAATGAGACTGGACAGACTACCTGGCACAGGAAACGGCAAACCCAACCTGTCGACCTTGCAAAGTCCTCCTTACTAACATCTGGGGGCTTGTGCCAGAGAGCTGACTCACAGATTAGTTAAATTACAGCCTGGCATAGTCATACTCCCAGAATCATATCTTACAGACAATGTCCCAGGCGCCACTATCACCATTCCTGTCCTGCTGGTGAGACAGGACATACCTAGCAGAGGTGGCAGCACCGTGGTATACAGTTGAGTGGGAGTTGCAGTGGGAGTCCTCAACATCGACTCTGGACCCCATGAAGTCTCATGACTTCAGGTTAAACTTGGACAAGGAAACCCACTGCTGATTTACCACATACCGGCTGCCATCACATGAATCCGTACTCCTCCATGTTAAACACCACTTTGGGTGGCATGGGTGCAGAATCTGCTCTGCGTGGGGAACTTCAATGTCCATCACCAAGAGTGGCTCTGTAGTACCACCACAGACCAAGCTGGCTGGGTCCTAAAGGACATTGCTGCTAGATTGGGACTGCAGTAGGTGGGAACCAACAAGAGGGAAAAACATACTTGACCTCATCCTCACCAACCTGTCTGCTGCAGATGCATCTGTCCATGACAGTATTGGTAGAAGTGACCATCACACAGTCCTTGCGGAGACTAAGTCCCATCTTCACATTGAGGATACCCTCCATCATGTTGTGTAGCACTACTACCGTGCTAAATGGGATATACATTGAACAGATCAAGCAACTCTAGACTGGGCATCCATGAGGCGCTATGGGCCATCAGCAGCAGAATTGTATTCAATCTCATGGCCTAGCATATCCCCCACTCTACCATTATCATCAAGCCAGGGGATCAACCCTGGTTCAATGAAGAGAGGAGGCCAGGAGCAACATCAGGCATACTGGAAAATGAGGTGTCAACCTGGTTAAGATACAACACAGGACGACGAGTGTGCCAAACAGCGTAAGCAGCAAGTAATAGGCAGAGCTAAGCAATTGTACAACAAACGCAACAGATCTAATCTCTGCAGTCCTGCCACATTTGGCCGTGAATGATGGTGAACAATTATGCAACTCGCTGAAGGAGGTGGCCCCGCAAATATCCCCATCCTCGCTGATTGATGGGAGGAGCCCAGCACATCAGTACAAAAGACATGGCTGATGCATTTGCAACAACTTCAGCCAGAAGTGCCGAATGGATGATCCATCTCTGTCTCCTCCAGAAGGCCCTAGCATCACAGATGTCAGTCTTCAGACAATACAATTCATTCCACATGATATCAAGAAACTGGGGCAGTGGAGTATTGACAGTCCACCTCGAGGCTGGAATCCACCAAGCTCTCCACCCGACCAGACTTAATTTCATCCGCCCACCCCTCTCCCAATGACTGCCTTCAGTGCTTCTGAAAACGTGGAAGTGAAACCTCCTCATTCTAATTAAATCCATATAATTCCCAATTGCAAAAGCTATCCTCTCTCAAAACCTCTCCTCATCCGCAAGCAGCCCGCTGACCAATGTCTATGAGAGTAACGACTTCCCCACTAAGAAATTTAATACGGAAGTAAACTATGCACACGGAAAACTCCTCCTCCTTCTATCTAAATCTCCTCACGTCAAAGCTCAAATGGGACACTTGCCCCACTCTTTCCGCAGCTTGTCTGATCTCGAACTCTCAGATGTGTCTCCTACAAGAAGACCACATCTGCCTTCAAACTCTTTTAGATGGGCAAACACCCAGGACCTTTTGGCTGCCCCATTTAAACCCCTCCCATTCCATGTAACCAGCCTGCCAGAGCCCCCCCCCCATCATAATTAGTCAACATTACCAACAATACAATACTAAACAACCCCAATAATCCAAAAAAAGACAACAAAATAACAAACATTTTTTTTTAAAAGCCAACTACTTCATCCAGTCTTCTCCAGTCCATGCTTCTTTACAAAGTCATTTGCCTCCTCTCGCATATCGAAATAGTGATCCCCAGCTCTGAACATGACCCGAAGGCGAGCTGGAACCACACATGGAGCCGCCTTGGCCTTATTGAACCCAGCAGGCCTTTTTGCCAGTATTGCCCCAACGTTCTGATGGGACAGCCCTCCCATCTACATTCTCGAGGCCCCTTCGCCCACCTCAGGATCTTTTCCTTCTCCAAATTCCTGTGGAGTCGGACTATGATCATCCAAGGCAGCTCCCCAGATCTGCGCTTCGGTCGGAACGACTGGTGGGCCCAGGCTATTTTGGGAGGGTTTGCAAAGAACCCCTCCTCACCAGCCTCCTGAACATCTTCGCCACATAATCTGTGGCACTCGTCCTTTCTGTGCCCTCAGGCAGCCCAACGATCCTCCAATTTTGGTGTCTAGAGTGATACTCCAGCTTTTCGACCTTGGCCTTCAATATATTCTGCTCCACCAACAACACTTCCACCTCTGCCTTCAAGAAGGCGATCCAATCACTGGTCTGTGACTGTTTCCCCTACTTTCTGATTGGTCGAGCCCTGTGCTGCCAGCCACTGTTCCACCCTGTCCTTAGTTACACGTATGGATGCCAGCGCCAAATCAATCTCCATCAGAGATCGCCTGTCTCTGTTTCTTAAACAACTCCTCCTTTGGGAATTTCACCAGCCTCTCCATATTCCACTGAGAGGGCAACGGCGATGCAGGGACCTCTGCCATTTTCAGCCCTCCTGCGACACGGGGGCCTTCCTAGTCAGACGAGGACCCCTTATTCGACTTGCTCTTCGTATTATAACTTCCATACATCACACGCCAGTGGAGGAACCTGTGGTGATATGCCTGTAGATAATATTACATGTACTTAGCAGGGTGACTACCACTAGCAGGTGGCATCGGAAGTCAGGTGACTTCCGGCTACCAGCAGAAGGTTGTAAGGCGTACATAAGGACAGTTGTGCATAATGGTAGTTCCAGGAGAGTCTAATGTAACTCTATGGTAAAGTTGCTCTGTATTTGATCGTTACCTTTATCATGTGTGCATAATAAATCCTAATTCTGGCTAAGTCATCAGTAGTTCTGTAGATTCATTGCCAGGCAAGAATCGGAACACAACAGAACAAAAACTCTCAAGCTACACTTCTTAAACAACACCCATTAAGCAGGCAAAAAGGAACAAGAACTGAATCTCCAAGCAGGAGCCATCTAACACGCGACCGTTCACCTCATGGTCGCCATTGGAAGTCTCTCCACTTTGCTGCTTAAATTGAACGCCGGGCGGGGGGAGTTGGGGGTTTGAGTTACATAATGCAAACACGGAGGTCGTGCGATGTATAGCCCGACATACTAAAATAATTTGTTGCTCTTACCTTCTGGAATTGTTTTGGTTAACAGCGCTGGGACTTTGTAGAGTCTTGAGTCGAATTATTTTCTCCTGTTTTAATAAAATGGCATAGCTAAAATCATCTGTCTCTTACTGACTGAAAATCATTGTTTACCGATGGACCAGGCTGCTTTTATTAAAATAATTTTTGTACTTGCCCATCAAATTTCCTGTTTAAAGCCATGGCGTTCAGCCACAAGTGTAGGAATGTGTTTCTATTGATGTAAATGTTATCATACCAGATGGAAATGTTGAAGTATTCAAATGGTGAAGTGTCTAGAGTTATCAGTGGAATAGTTACCATGCCTGCCCACTTTGGAGTACAGGTTCCGGAATAGACCTGTTGGTCAAATGGCCTATTTCAGTGCGGTAATATTTGTAAAGCTCTAAAACTTTCACTAAGCAGATGTCGGACTGGCATTTTCACCTTCCTTTGCTTCCTCTCTTAGTTAAATTTGATGTGTTTTTGATATTCTAATAATACTTCATATATATCTAGACACCTTTTTGGAATTTGTGTGGCTTGAGTACAGTAAGTTTGAGGGTAGCACAGTGGGTAGCACTGTTGCTTCACAGCTCCAGGGTCCCAGGTTCGATTCCCGGCTTGGGTCACTCTGTGTGGAGTCTGCACGTTCTCCCAGTGTCTGCGTGGGGTTCCTCTGGTTTCCTCCCACAAGCCTCGAAGACGTGTTGTTAGGTGAATTGGACATGCTGAATTCTCCCTCTGTGTACCCGAACAGGTGCCGGAATGTGGCGACTTTTTCACAGTAACTTCCTTGCAGTGTTTATGTAAGCCTACTTGTGACAATAAAGATTTTTTTTTAAAAATCTCAGTCCCACTGTATTGCCTTTCATTTCAAAATTTTAATTTAAATATTGCCACAATTTTCAATATAATTGTTTTGGAAAATGTAAAATGCCTCGGATTTCTGTTTTGAGAAGTTCACTATTGGAGGAGGTTCCCCATTTTACAAATCAAATGGTTACAAAGGGCTGGGATTTCCACGCAACCTGCCACGTGTTTCCCGCCCCATTGGCCAGCAGCGGGATCTTCTGGTCTCACCGTTGTCAATGGGGTTTCCTGCGGGTAACCCGCGGCAGGGGTGTGCTGTTGGCAGGGCCAGGAGATTCCACCAGCATGAACGCAAGAAAATTCCGGCCAAAGAGTTTTAATTTTATTTCGCCAAGCCTTGAAAGCACCATAGCAATTTTCAGGATTTAAAAAATATATATATTTTGTATTGAAGTTTTTTTACAAATTATTGCATCAAAACAAAAGAAAGCGAAAAAAGCCAAAGGCATCGATGCAAAACAGGTACAGCACATAACAGAAGATATTGCAAACATAGGAACAAATAAGACTGGATAAGTCGGGACAACATCCCCAACTTGTTCCCTGCACAGATACAAGATCTGTCTGCACCAAATCCGAATACAGTCAACAGCACAGTGTTGCACCCCTCCTCTTGGTGCGAGCAGGCATTGACGACGAAAACCAGCATCCAGTCCAATGCCACAGTCTTCGGGCGACTTGAGGGACAGAGTATTCGAAGACCAAAACCTCCAATCTCGTCGTGGTCTACAGAGCGGCCGTGGTCCCCGCCCTCCTGTATACATCATAAAGCAGACACCTCAAATCCTTGGAGAGATGTCACCAACGTTGCCTACGCAAAATCCTGCAAATCCACTGGTAGGATAAGTGTACCAACGTGAGCATCCTTTCCTTCGAACACAAAGTGGAGAAAAAGAATCCTCGACGGCGTCAATCACCTCGAGCGTCGTAAGGTTTAGCTCGCGGAGGCCAAATGTAAATAGCGGAAAGAGCGCAGAATCCAGAGCATCCCACCCACCTCCTCAAACATCACCTGCCAAACCTGTGTCAGAATCTGCAGATCCAGGATGGGACTATTCAGCCACCGCAGAACCCACCTCCCTGGAGTGGAATCAAGTCACCCTCGTCGCTGTGGGACAGCCCAAGTAACAGGGGAATTTAAAAAAAAAAAAAAAAAAACATACCCCAGAGCTAAGGGGGGAGTGAAGAAAAGAATGCAGTACCCTGAAACCCACAATGTAATCAAACTCCCTTCCTGGCCCAGGACATAACAGACAACCATCATATACCTACAAGGAGAGGACCGAGTACCACATGTCCAAGGAAATATCAGGCCTCCGATCTCAAATCCAGAGTCTCCCATAGAAAATTAGAAAAGAGTAAGGAGCAAAGACTTGAGCTACCAAACCCCATCCACCAGATCCCAGGCCCAAAGGAGGAACGGGCATCGAGCAAAGATGTATCCCATTGGGGAACACCAAAATAACCATGAGGCCTGAGGTTAAGAAGGATATATCCCAGCTGGAGAAAGTGGGGGGGAGGGAGGGAAAGAGAGGAGGGGTAGGGTTAAGGCTACCATAAGATCACTTATCAAATCGGGCCGCTCATTTAACCATAGCACTGAGACCTGAGCATCACCACAAGTAGTTCGGTAGAAAACCAAGTACAAAGTGAGGGACACAGCGCGGTCACACCTCCAAGGTGACTGGATCTCAGTAGGAAGATGATCACTCTGATAACAAGACTACCTGAGCTACCATCCAAAGCATTCCAAAATGGACACTAGCCTACTAACTGAACCACAAGGGACCTCCCTCCTTACCTGGGAGAAAAGGAAAAGAAACTCTCTTGGGCATAACACTTGGTCCATCCCAAAAGTCATTACTTACCCGGGTGCCCGACCCAGTCACACTGAGCTCCCCTTACAGGCACCCCAGGAGAGAGCACCACCATTCTATGGGAACTAACAGGATGCCGACCACGCCGGTGGGCTTGGCCGAGCCCAGCACTGTCACAAAAGGAATCTCAGGAGACCATAACCTCAGGAACCTCACGCGACCCCATTTCTTACTCCCCACTTGAGGTTGCACCAACCCAATCCTAATCCGGACAAGGCTCCCTTCTCCCCTGCTCAACAAGAAAGGATGTACAAATTCACCTAACCAATGGGGAACCCCAGCCCCGAGGAAGAAGAAACATCAAGACACCCACATCGCAGGTGCGCTTTGGGGGGGGGGGGGGTCCACCCGACCCCACCTCCACCCCCATATCCAGGAGCGGCCAGCCACCCCATCAGGCCAAGCCAACAACAGAACCAAGACCACACCCACCCAGATGGGAGATGGGAAGCTCCCCCCCCCCCCCCCCCCCCCCACCCACACACCCACACACACCCTGGGGAGCCGGATCATGGAACTTTCTGACAATTAAAGATATGCAAGGCCACTCTCATCCTCAGTGAAGCTCCAACAGCACCAAAGACAGCCAGAAAGGGAGACCCGTATCAGAGGAAATGATTGACTCAGCCCAGGGAAGACTGCCTGGGCCTGAAAAGAAAAAGCACAGATGCCCTGAATCCAAGTTTAAAGACAAAGTAGAAAAATAGTTAGCTTTAACTGGGGGCAGCTTCCTTGATCACACTGAACTAATCCTACCAGCTGCAACCCTCCACCCCTCGCTCTGCTCCTGTGCCTTCTCCCCCACCCCGGTCTCACTGAGGAGGAAGGAGAGAAACAACAACAAGTTTCCAAGAACAAGCAAGTATTTAAACATCCTAGCTTACTTCTGTCATGCAGAGACACCAACCAATAATTTCTGGACCCTATGTAAATAAAAAAGAAATACACACAAGGATGAACAGGCAGATTAAAAGATGTACGGAGCCGGAGCAACCACTCTCTATCTCTTTCTCTCTTCCCCCCACACACACACACACACACACACACACACACACACACACTCTAACCACTCTCTGAGTAAAGAACCTACCTCGGACACCCCTCCTATATCTCACATCCTGAACCTTGTAGTTATGACCGTGAAATTGAATGTAGGCTTTTAAGCATGCACAGAGGGACAGGAAAACCTTACATGAAAAAAAAATGTGATACTTTTAATATACTTTTAAAAAACGTGGCTCAACACCTCCTTCAAGAGTGGGAAGTGAAGCATGTGAAGTGATTTCTGGCGGGATACACAATTTCAATTTGGTTTTGAGCTGACCCCGCACCCCCGGCTACGAGCTGCCATTTGGACTGATCAGCAGACCCTTTGATTCCGTGTGCTCTGTGGCATAATCGGTGAGATAATTTTGACAGGCTTGGCCAATAGCCAATTGGTTTTCTGTGTTGACCTCTGTGGCATGAGAGGAGCATTTAATGTTGTTTGACTTTAGATGTCATTAATAAAGGAATATTAGTATCCCAGTTTAACGTTGTTAGTTTCACTTTTAACTTCTTTTGTCTTCTCTATGTCTTTGTCTTCCTGCCTGTTCACATGGCCTTTCCCACAGTGCTTCCTTCTTCTCCAAGTCCAGGGGATTTTTGTCAGGCAAAGATATTAAGAGTATGGATCAAAGGTAGGTTTATGGAGCTGGCCATGGATCAGCCATGATTTCATTAAATGGTGGGACAGCTGCACTGGATGGACCTGCAGCTTAGTGAGGAGAGAGGGCAGCGCCCACTCTGGAGACTGGATGTGGGGCTGCTGGCGGACGAAGAGGTTTGCGGGCGGATTAGCAGGAACATCCAGGATTACCTGGAAACAAACTATACGGGTGAGGTAGCAGTGGCAACGGTCTGGGAGGCTCTGAAGGCAGTTGTCAGAGGGGAGCTCATCTCAATTCGATCCCTTAGGCAAAAGAGAGAAAGAGCGGAGAGGGAGAGACTTGTGGAGGAGATACTCCGAGTGGACAGGAGATACGCGGAGCTCCTGGGGCGGGGCTACTGGGGGAGCGGCGGAGTCTGCAGGCGGAGTTTGAACTGCTGACCACAGGGAAAGTGGTAGCACAGCTGAGGAAGGCAAGGGGGGCAGTCTATGAGTACGGGGAGAAAGCGAGTAGAATGCTGGCACACCAACTGCGAAAGAGGGAGGTGGCCAGGGAAATCGGGGGAGTAAAGAATAAGGAGGGTAACATGGTCTTGGATCCAGGGGGAGTGAACGGAGTCTTTAAGGAGTTCTATAGTAAACTATACGAGTCGGATCCCCCGACTGGAGCGGAAGGGATGAGGCAATTTTTGGACCAGTTGAGGTTTCCAAAGGTGGAAGAGGACCTGGTGGAGGGGCTGGGGACCCCGATTGAATTGGAGGAGATTGTCAAGGGTATAGAGTGCATGCAATCGGGTAAAGCCCCGGGGCCGGACGGTTACCAGGTAGAATTCTATAAGAAATTTTCGGAAATATTGAGCCCACTCCTGATGAGGACCTTCAATGAGGTTAGAGAGAAAGGAACCCTCCCCCCAACAATGTCACAGGCCTTGATCTCACTCATTCTTAAGCAAGGGAAGGACCCTGAACATTGCAGGTCATACAGGCCGATTTCGCTTTTAAACGTGGATGCCAAATTGCTAGCTAAGATTCTGGCCACAAGAATTGAGGATTGCATCCTAGGGGTGATGGAGGAAGACCAGATTGGGTTTGTTAAAGGCAGACAACTCAATACCAATGTCCGGAGACTTTTGAATGTTATTATGATGCCCTCAGAGGGAGGGGAGGCGGAGGTGGTAACAGCAATGGATGCAGAGAAAGCCTTTGACTGGGTGGAGTGGAGTACCTGTGGGAAACGCTGGGGAGATTTGGGTTTGGTGAGGGCTTTATTGGCTGGGTGAAATTACTGTACCAGGCGCCTGTAGCAAGTGTATGTACAAACCGGCTGAGGCCGGGGTACTTCGAGCTTCACCGGGGAACGAGGCAGGGGTGTCCCCTCTCCCTGTTATTATTTGCCCTAGCTATAGAACCGCTAGCTATGGCGCTGAGAGCCTCAAGGAACTGGCGGGGACTGGTTGGGGGGGGGGGGGGCGGGGGTGGAACATTGGGTCTCGCTATACGCGGATGATTTGCTACTGTACATTTTGGACGCTGTGGGGGGGATGGGAGAGGTTCTGCGGATCCTGAGGGATTTTGGTAGTTTTTCAGGGTACAAACTGAACATGGGAAAGAGCGAGCTGTTTGTGATACAGGCCAAGGGGAAAGAGGAGAGACTGAAAGAGCTGCCACTCAGGATGGTAGAGAAAAGTTTTCGTTACCTGGGTATACAGGTGGTCAGGAAATGGGATGCCCTGCACAGGCTCAACCTGACCCGGTTGGTGGAGCAAATGGAAGGGGACTTTAAAAGGGGGGACATGCTCCCGTTGTCACTAGCAGGGAGGGTGCAGACCGTGAAAATGACTGTCCTCCCCAGATTTCTGTTTGTCTTTCAGTGCCTCCCCATCTTCATCCCCAATGCCTTTTTTAAGCGGGTGAGTAGGATCATTTTGTGCTTTGTGTGGGTGAATAAGACCCCGTGAGTAAGGAGATCGCTTTGGAGCGCAGTCGGGGGGGGGGGGGGGGGGGGGGGTGGCGCTGCTGAACATTCAAATCTACTACTGGGCGGCCAATATAGCTATGATTGGGGAGGGGGGGTGGCGGGGGGGGGGAGGGGGGGGGATGGCGGCGTGGGAGCTTAGAGTTCTGGCAAGGGTTCGCGAGGGCAATGTCCAAGGTGCTTAACACACGGGTGGTGCCGAGTTCAGAGATAATGATCTTTGGAGTATCCGAAGACCCGGGAGTTCAGGGGGTGAAAGAGGCAGACGTCTTTGCCTTTGCCTCCCTAGTAGCCCGGAGGCGGATTTTATTAATGTGGAGGGACTCGAAGCCCTTGAGTGTAGAGACTTGGGTTAATGACATGGCTGGGTTTTTCAGCCTCGAGAAAATACAGTTTGCCTTAAGAGGGTCTACACTAGGGTTCTCTCGGAGGTGGCAGCCGTTCGTCGACTTTCTCGGGGAAAATTAAAATGTCAGCAGCAGCAATCCATCGGGGGTTGGGAGGGGTGAGTGCTTCATTGGGATGGTGTGGGAAGTCGCGTGGGGTAATGTCTATTTAATTGTTATTGTATATTCTCTTTTTGTACTATGTTAATGTTCACTCTAGTTTGTTTTGTTATTATTGTTACTGTCGTGTTGGGTGTTCCGATACACAAACGAACCAACGCGGTTGTAGATGGTACAACTCTGTTTTATTATTCTGTACAATAATAACTATTAACTTCTGGCTGTGGTTCGTACTTCACAAGATAACCTGTGGACCATCTTAGTGAGGCACTCAGCACATGGTGTATGTCTGAGTGGCACGCTGTGAGCTCTGTGCTCTGAGCTATCTCCTGGTAGAATGAGCGGGAACTGTGGTGTTCCCTGTTTTATAGTGCGTGTGCTCTCACTGGTGATTGGCTGCGATATGTGTGTGTGTGTTGGTTGGTCCAACTACCTGTCCATCAGTGTGTGTGTGATTGCACCATGATATGTTAATGTGGATATCATGATTTTCACAAGGATATGTGCCTACATGGTAATAAATATTGGTGTGTACTGAGTGCATCTGAGTATGTGTGTGCAATATTTACAACATGTACATGAGGCTAAACTATATACATAGGAAGGTGTCAGGTGCAACAGAGCAACGAGGTTGTACCACAAACAAAACAAGTGCAAACAGCAAATATTGAAAGAGAACTTCTGGAACGACAAGAAAGAAACACGTTAACAGCAAAACAATTCAGTGAGTCCAATGTGCAAACAGGCTATATATAAGTCCAGTCTATTAGGTGGGCGATTGAATTCGGGTTGACCGCCTCTAGGGTGGGTCAGGATCCACCGGCTGAGGAATGGGCAGAGTGGCAGGATGCTCAACAAAGTCGACATCAGGGACAACAGGCGGGCGTGGCACCAGTGCATGATCATGGAGCGAGCGCGGAAGCAGCCGAAGGGCCCGCCGATTACGCCGGCGAATGGAGCCATCAGGCAGGCGAACCAGGAACGAATGGGGAGCCACGCGGCGGAGAACCTCGGCGGTTGCCGACCAGCCACCCTCCGGTAGGTGTTTGCGGACGTTGTCTCCAGGCGCCAGGGCAGGAAGATCAGTTGCCCGAGCGTCATGTGCCACCTTCTGCTGAGCACGCTGCTGTCGCATCCTTTGCAGTACTGGAGCATGGTCGGGTTTAGGAACATGAATGGACGGCACAGTGGTCCTGAGGGTGCGACCCATCAACAGCTGGGCTGGCGAGAGGCCCGTGGACAGTGGGGCTAAACCGAAGTCAGATCCGGCATCAGCAGCCTTGCAGAGGAGCCGCTTCACGATATGGACGCCGTTTTCCGCCTTGCCATTCGACTGGGGATGCAAAGGGCTGGACGTCACGTGTGTGAAGTCGTATGAAGCGGCAAAAGAAGACCATTCTTTGCTCGCAAATCCGGGCCCGTTGTCAGACATGACGGTGAGCAGAATTCCATGGCGAGCAAAGGTTTCTTTGCATGCTCTGATGACAGCTGATGATGTCAAGTCGTGCAGGCGTATGACCTCTGGATAATTTGAAAAATAGTCAATTATAATGACGTAGTCCCTGCCGAGTGCATGAAAGGGGTCCACACCCACCTTTGCCCAGGGGGACGTGACCAAACCATGGGGCTGAAGTGTCTCAGAGGGTTGCGCCGGCTGAAACCTTTGGCAGGTGGGGCAGTTGAGCCCCATGTTAGCAATGTCGTCGCTGATGCCCGGCCAGTACGTAGCTTCTCGGGCCCTCCGCCTGCACTTTTCAACTCCGAGATGGCCTTCGTGCAATTGTTTGAGGACAAGCATGCTGTGTGGGATCACAATCCGGTCCAACTTTAGGAGGACACCATCAATGTCGGCCAAGTCGTCCCGGACATTGTAGAATTGTGGGCACTGCCCCTTGAGCCGCTCTTCTGTCATGTGGCGCATCACACGTTGTAGAAGGGGGTCAGCCGCAGTCTCACGGCGAATGTGGGCCAGACGTGCATCAGTAGCCGGCAGATTGGCCGATGTGAAGGCTACTTGTGCGTCGACCTGACAAACGAACCCCTCCGATTCGGGCGGTGTGTTCACTGCTCTGGACAGGGCATCCGCGATGATGAGGTCCTTTCTCGGGGTGTAGACCAGTTGGAAGTCGTACCTCCGGAGCTTGAGCAGAATGCGCTGGAGGCGAGGGGACATATCGTTGAGGTCCTTCTGAATGATGGCGACCAGGGGGCGATGAACTGCGGAAGACCATACACATCGTAAAATTTGTCGATGCCGGTCAACAAACCCAGCCACTCCTTTTCAATCTGCGCATAGCGCTGTTCTGTGGGGGTCATGGCCCGCGAGGCATAGGCGACCGGGGCCCATGATGCAGTGTCATCCCGTTGCAGGAGTACCGCCCCAATGCCGGACAGGCTGGCATCAGTTGAGGTCTTTGTGTCCCGAGTGGTGTCGAAGAACGGCAATACCGGGGCGGTGGTGAGCTTGATCTTGAGCTCCTCCCATTCCTTCTGGTGTGCGGGCAGCCACTGGAATTCCATTGTCTTGTTGACCAGGTGGCGAAGAGCCGTTGTGTGCGAGGCAAGGTTGGGAATAAACTTCCCCAGGAAGTTGACCATCCCGAGGAAGCGTAACACTGCCGCCTTGTCTGCCGGCTGCAGCATGGCTGCGATAGCTGCCACTTTGTCGGCATCTGGACGCACCCCTGACCGGGATATGTGGTCCCCCAGAAACATTAGCTCAGTTTGGCCAAAAGAACACTTGGCTCGGTTGAGGCGCAGGCCGTGATCTCGTATCCACGCAAAGACACGCTGGAGACGACTGATGTGCTCCTGTGGTGTGGTGGACCAGATGATGACGTCGTCAACATAGACTTGCACCCCTTCGATGCCCTCCATCATCTGTTCCATGATGCGATGAAATACCTCGGATGCCGAGATGATGCCAAACGGCATCCTATTGTAGCAGTATCTGCCAAAGGGAGTGTTGAAAGTGCACAGCTTCCTGCTGGGCTGATCCAATTGAATCTGCCAAAAACCCTTTGAGGCATCAAGCTTGGTGAAAATTTTAGCCCGGGCCATTTCGCTCGTGATTTCTTCCCGTTTGGGTATGGGGTAGTGTTCCCTCATGATGTTGTTGTTCAGGTCTTTCGGGTCGATGCAGATCCGGAGCTCGCCAGAGGGCTTTTTTTACACACACCATGGAGCTGACCCATGGCGTTGGCTCCGAGACCCGGGAAGGCACTCCTTGGTCCTGCAGCTGCTGCTTGAGGCGGTCCTTGAGTGGTGCTGGGACTCTACGAGGTGCGTGAATGACCGGGGTGGCGTCCGGTTTGAGCTGTATTCTAAGTGTAGGGCAGTGTGCCCATGCCCTCGCAAACCTACTGGTTGTGGGCGAGGAGCGAGTGGAGCTGCGCCCTAAAGTCTGCATCCGGGAAATCGGACGTGCCTTCGTGTACCCGCTGAACGAGGTGGAGTATCTTGCACGCCTGTGCGCCTAAGAAAAGAGTCCTTCGAGGATCCAACTATCTCAAAAGACAGTTTGGCTGTACGTGAATTGTGTGCAACCTCGAGCTGGCAGGACCCCATGGCCGGGATAACATTTCCGTTCTAATCAACCAGCTGAGAGTGGGATGGCAGAATCGGTGGTTTAACCTTCAAGGTGTGGAAGGCTGACCATGCAATGAGATTGGCGGAGGCACCAGTGTCTAAGCGGAACGTGATTGGTGATCGGTTGACCGTTGGGGTGGCACACCATTCATTGCCCGGATTAATGCGATGCACTGGCATTGGCTGGTGGGTCCGACTTGGGGACATCCGGTTCTTGTTTATTACCACAACGCGGAAGGGTTCCCGGTCGTCGGTATCACCGGTCTGCACGTCGTTAGGGTATGACTCTGTGTATGGGGGCTGAATGGCCCGCACGTCCCTGCGAGGCTGGCACAATTGCGGCCAGTTGGCAGGTTGAGCTGCTCGAAAGCAGGCAGCGTAGTGGCCCATCCTGCCACAGTGGAGGCATTGTAGCGCTTTGGCCGGACATTGCCGCTTTAAGTGTGCGGATCCACAGTTGCCGCACGTCGTGATGTCATGGCGTTCGTTGCGCCACCGCGCATGCGCGGTGCGGTCCTGCGTAGAGCGCGCCTGCGCATCCCGTCCCTCTGCGTCGACGTTCCCTCTTTTGGCGCGTACAAGCGCGGGAGGCCTCGGAAAGCGCGCAAAATGGCCACCCTCGTCCGGGCCGCGTGCCGGGAGGAACTCGATCGACTGGACCCACTAGGCCTTGCAGGACCCCTGCCGTGCCGATTCGGCCGCCTGGAATTGGGAGTACCAGCTGGTCGCGTTTTCGTGGAGGACGCAGGTTTCGATGGTGGTGGCTGGGGTGAGGCGCTTTGTTTTGAGGAGCTGCTGGTGTAGGGTGTCCGAGGTGACCCCAAAAACTATCTGATCCCGAATCATGGAGTCGGAGTTGGCCTCCTAGCCGCAGGACTGCGCGAGGATACGGAGGTGTGTCAAATAAGATTGAAAAGGCTCATTCGTACCCTGCAGGCGCTGCTGGAAGAGGTACCTCTCAAAGCTCTCATTAACTTCCACGTTGAAATGTTCCTCAAATTTTAGAAGGACCGTCTTGTACTTTGTCTTATCCTCGCCTTCCGCGAATGCCAGGGAGTTGTAGATGTGGATGGCGTGTTGCCCCGCCGTGGAGAGGAGGAGGGCGATTTTCCTGGTGTCCGATGCATTCTCCCTGTCTGTGGCTTCTAGGAAGAGTTGGAAGCGCTGTTTAAACAGCTTCCAGTTGACGCCAAGATTTCCAGCGATCCGGAGCGGCTGCGGCGGGCTGATGGTTTCCATGGCGCAGTATGGCGGGTTTCTCAAGAGGTGCAGGTAGGTCTCAGTCGCTGGCGAATTTCCAGTCCTGGTATCATGTCGTGTTGGGTGTTCCGATACACAAACGAACCAACACGGTTGTAGATGGTACAACTCTGTTTTATTATTCTGTACAATAATAACTATTAACTTCTGGCTGTGGTTCGTACTTCACCAGCTAACCTGTGGACCCAGCCCTAGCACTATCTTAGTGCGGCACTCAGCACATGGTGTATGTCTGAGTGGCACGCTGTGAGCTCTGTGCTCTGAGCTATCTCCTGGTAGAATGAGCGAGAACTGTGGTGTTCCCTGTTTTATAGTGCGTGTGCTCTCACTGGTGATTGGCTGTGATGTGGTGTGTGTGTTGGTTGGTCCAACTACCTGTCCATCAGTGTGTGTGTGTGATTGCACCATGATATGTTAATATGGATATCATGACAGTTACTACTGTTTTATTATGAAAAATTCTGCAAAACCTTAACAAAAATATGTTTTTAAAAAACAAAACGGTGGGACATGCTCAAGGGGCTGATTTGCCTGCTCTAGTTTCTATGTCCCCCTTCCTGCCATTTCTTCCCTTGCCTTCTGATGCCTATTCTTATCTAAGTTTGGGAAGTCTCTTCTTTAGTTGCTCTGCTTCTGGCTTCTCTACACCATTCTAAACTTTGACTGAAGTCCTGGGCTCCAGCTAGTGACAGAGGTTGGTTGGTTGCTGCAGATAGCCCTGGAATTTCAGCAGCTACCTGCCCACTACCCATGAGTTACCTGATCATTAAATTTCATAAAACCATGTTGACTTTGATCATACTATAGTTTTCCACTTTGTTAAGGTTTCCTTTTGAATATATTCCAGCACTTCCCCAATTACTGGTGTCAGGCTAACTGACCTGTAATTCCTTTGTTTTCTCCCTTCTTTCTTGAAAAGGCATGTTACATTTGCCAACTTTTCCAGTCTTCTGGGACTGTTCATGAATCGAGGGAATTTTTACAAATTGTAATTAGCGCATATGCTATCTTTGGAGAATACTAGGATCTAGCCCATCAGATCTGAGGATTTGTTGGATTTTAGTCTCTTCAATTACTCCAGTACCATTTCTCCGCTGGTATTAAATACCTTCAATTTTCTCACTTTTTAGCACCGTGCCTTCTCTCTTCTTGTTTTGCAACATGTGTGAAGACCAGTCACAAAATATTTATTTGTTCAATGTCTCTGCCATTTCATCATTCCCCATAAATTCTCTTCTCTCTGCATCTAAGGGACCATATTTACTTTTGCTGCCCTCGTTTTAGATCCCTGTAGAAGCTCTTGCAACGACCAGGGCCGCGCCAAACGCGCCGGATCCAATGGCGCTGATTCTCCGCTCTGCGGAGACTCGTGGGGCCCGGTTGGGGGGATTGCCCGGCCCCAGGCTGGGAGAATCCCGCCCCTATTTGGCCCTACTTTACCGTTAATCATTCCTTTAGCTCTTCTTGGTTCCTTTTGAATTCCCTTTCTCTATTGAAGCATTTTGTTAGTTTACAGCCACAATGCATGTGTAGCTGTCTAAATAATGATCAAATGGAGTTCGTGCATTTTAATTTGTGTCCAGACAACATTCTTCAAATAGCAAATCAATAACTTTGGTGGTAAGTGGGCGTAAAAATGAACATGAACAGCAGATGAATAAAACACGAGAAAGTGTTGAATAGAAATGCATTTTCACAGTGCAGATGGAGGCCAATCAGTCCATCATGTCTGCACCGGCTATCCGAATGAGCAACTCACTTTGTTCCATTCTCCCCTTAACCCTACACGTTTTCCTTTTCCAGATAATGGTTTGTCTCCCTTTTGAATGCTTCAGTAAAACCTACCTGCATGTCATCATCCAGATTTCCGGTGCATTCCAGACCCTAACCACTTGCTGCGTAAAAATGTTTTCCTTCCTGTCATTTTTTCTTCTTTTACTTTAAACCTGCTTGTTCTCAATCCTCTCACGAGTGGGAACAGTTTCTCTGTACAAACCCTTCATGATTTTGAATACCTCTATCAAATTGAATTGATACTTGCAGAAGTCGGGATAGAGCAGCTACCATGTTTGTTACTGGGATTCCTCCTATGTGATTGTGTGTGATTCCAGTGTGATTGTGGAGAACAGAGTGGATTGATTTACAGTGAGGCTGGAATGACTTGTGCAACTGAAGGGAACACCTTCCGTTAGAAAGTAGTTAGGCGAACTCTTAAATGCAGCCATCCAAAATCTTTTGGTCTTAGTTGTGGCTCACTAGTAGCACTTGCGATTCTGGAGTCAGAAGATTGTGGGTTCAAGTCCCACTCCAGAGTTGAGCACAGAATCTAGGCTGACACTTCAGTACAGCGTCCCTACCATCCTGGGTGTGCTCTTTTGAAGAGGTCTTGTCTACCCCTTCAGGAGGACTTACAAGATCGGCTGTGATCTTATCCAATGGTGGATAAGGCTCAAGGGGATGAATGGCCAACTCTTGCTCCTATTTTGTATTTTCGCATCCTGGTGACACTAGTTTGAAGACTATTAGGAGAGCTCGCCCCAGTGTCCTGAACAATATTGTGCTCAAAAGTATGAGGGGTTTTTCTGGGGAGAAAGGTCCGTAATCAATTAGGGCACAGAAGTGGCAAAAGACCTGAAGGAAAGTAAGGAGAATAATTATTTTATAATTTGTTATAACCTGGAAGACACTGCCCGAGAGTGGTGGAAGCAGATTCAATAATACCTTTCAAAAGGGAAAGAGGATATGTACTGTCAAGAAAATGTTTACTGGGTTATGAGGAAAGAGCAAAGGAATGGGGACTAATTGGATAACACTTCCCTAGAGCTAACACCTATTATAAATGGTCTGCTTTTGTGCAGTATCATTCTATTTATTTTTCTCCTTTTCGTATATCTTTGTTTTTTTTTGTGACATTTTGGGCTTTTTGCAAAGATAATATTTTTAAAACACTTTTGGGCAGGGCAATATTCCACAAGTCACACTTTTCATGGAACTCAAAACAGTAGTTTCAACATTACTATCGGTAACTGTAATGAAGAAATGTGTTCATGTAATGTTCTTTTGTCTGGCATTTTAGCAGAAATGTTATCCTGTTCCGAAATGCATCAATGTGGAAGGCTGAAAAATGTTGGATGAATATGTTGAAGCTCTTTCATTTCGATATTTGAACCCAGCGCTTATGAAGTGTTGTCTTCAATTTTGCTGTTTTTGTTTCACAATTCATATGATTGGTGTCATGTTCATAAATGTTTTTTTGGGGAGGGGAGAATTCGCTACCGAAATAGGTTGTTTGATCCAAGGAAGTGCCTGCAAAATATTGCTTTATTGAGAATATCTTCGCTCTTGGTGTACTCTCTTATTTTCCCTGAGGATGAAAAATGCAATTATGCCTTCTCCTGTATCGCGTGCCTGTCTCCAGGCCCTTGCGTGCAGGCTGTCATCTGGTTTCAACAGAGCGGTGATTCTCATTGCTGGTTAATGGGCGGCTTTTTGATTTTTGCATCTAAATGACGGGCAACATTTGTCAGGCGCTTACCCCAATGGACCGTACAGGATGCATTTTTTTTTTTTTTTGGCTTTATAATATCTTGCAGTTATTTGTACACTGATGTCAAGGCCCAAATTATGTTTGTTTGTTTTTTAAAAATTGTAGCCTCTCGCACAGCATTTGCATGTGGGTTTGCACATGGCATTTTCCATCTGCACGCTCGTGGACTGTATTGATGCCACTGGCAACATTCCGCCTGCTCAGCTCAGAGATTTTTGAACCAATAGCAGCTAGGACTTTGTGAACTTGAATGGCTGACATCTATTTGAATTGACAGTTGTTGTGTTGTCTGGGTGGTCAGCGCATCGGACTTGCTTAGACAAATGCCCGGCTAAAAGAGACTAAATGAAGTGAGCGATGACAAATCGCAGCATAGGTGGATCCTTGCCGGCTGTCGCCAGTTTATTTCAAATGTGGCAAGTCTGGAATTTTCTGATCTAATCCTTCAAGTAAGAAATTGTCCTTTTTTTTTTTTTTTAGAAGGATATTTTATCTCCAAAGCTTTGTTTTCAAACCCATGGAGCATCCAAAAGGTATAAAAAAAAAAATAATCATGGATTTGAATACATATATTTGTATGTATAGTCATTTGATAGCACAGAACTTTTGAGGATAGTATGAAAAATAAATAGACTTTTTTTTGTCAAAGTTTTCATTTTGCACTCATCAGGACGATTCACAAGAAGACCACATAGAACATAGAACAATACAGCGCAGTACAGGCCCTTCGGCCCACGATGTTGCACCGAAACAAAAGCCATCTAACCTACACTATGCCATTATCATCCATATGTTTATCCAATAAACTTTTAAATGCCCTCAATGTTGGCGAGTTCACTACTGTAGCAGGTAGGGCATTCCACAGCCTCACTACTCTTTGCGTAAAGAGTAAAATATAAAAGGAACAACATACGACCTCCACAAGAAGTGGCAGGAGAGGCTGGAGGACCTAGAAAACCGGTCCAGGAGACAGAACTTGAAAATTGTGGGCCTCCCCGAATGTGTGGAGGAGTCGGATGCGGGAGCATTTGTGTCCAAGATGCTGGGAACGCTGATAGGGATGGGGGTATTCCCTCGACCCCTAAAGCTGGACGAGGCGCACAGAGCCCTCGCAAGGAAGCCCAAGGCGAATGAACTGCTGCGGGCCATGGTGGTGAGATTTCATCGCTTCTCGGACAAGGAACTTGTCTTGCGGTGGGAAAAAAAAGCACGGAGCAGCAGGTGGGAGAACAGCGTGATACGCATCTACCAGGACCTGGGTGCGGAGCTGGCCAAGAGGTGGCTGGATTCAACCGGGTGAAGGCGACCCTCTTCATCAAGGGGGTGAAATTTGGGATGCTACATCCAGCGAGGCTATGGGTCACGTACAAGGGCAGCACAGTAGCATTGTGGATAGCACAATTGCTTCACAGCTCCAGGGTCCTAGGTTCGATTCCGGCTTGGGTTACTGTCTGTGCGGAGTGTGCACATCCTCCCCGTGTGTGTGTGGGTTTCCTCCGGATGCTCTGATTTCCTCCCACAGTCCAAAGATGTGCAGGTTAGATGGATTGGCCATGATAAATTGCCCTTAGTGTCCAAAATTGCCCTTAGTGTCCAAAATTGCCCTTAGTGTTGGGTGGGGTTACTGGATTATGGGGATAGGGTGGAGGTGTTGACCTTGGGTAGGGTGCTTTTTCCAAGAGCCGGTGCAGACTCGATGGGCCGAATGGCCTCCTTCTGCACTGAATTCTACGATGATTTTGAGACACCGGATGAGGTGTGGTCATTCATCAAACAAGAAAAGCTGCACTCGAATTAAAGGACAGTTAAGCTTTGGTGGAATGTAGCGGTGGGGCTGGGTAACCCTGTACCGTTTCTAATATAAGATAGTATACAATGTTGTGTGCGTGTAAGGGCTGTGGTGGTGGCTCGAGGATGCAGTATTTTCGGCAAAGTTGAGATATGGAGGGGGGAGGGGGCCCTGTACTTAGTGCCATTTTTCGGGAAGTTGGAGCCTTGGTTCAACAAGTGTCTCCTCACGGGCAATGTTAGTGTCTTCTGTTTATTTTTCGTTTAGTATTACTATTTACTCACTGGGGCTGGAGAGGTAGTTTAATTGGTTTATTCATGTGGGGAGAGGGGTCCGGACAATGAGCCGACAGTCTGTGCGGCGCCAGGGGCGGGAGCTGCCGGGATCAGCATGGGTCAGCTGACTCTCAGGTGCGTAGTGGGGGGTCAGCAAGTGCTCAGCTGGTGCTTGGCGGGGGGGTTTTGGGTTGTGGGGCTGTTGGCCGGTGGGGGGGGGGGGGGGGAGGGAGGGAGGGAGGGAAAGAGGGGAGGTGGGGTTGCTGCTTTGCTAACAGAGGAGGTTTCAATTTTGGGGTACCAATTGAGGGTCGGGGGCGCTCGAGGAAGCAAAGGGTGCAGGCTCTAGGTTGGCCAGAAAAGGGCGATGGCTAGTTGCCAGGGGGGGGTTGGCTGGCTGGTTGGCCCCCCCCCCCATCCAGGCTGATCATGTGGAATGTGAGGGGTTTGAATGGGCCGGTCAAAAGAGCGCGTTTGTTCGCGCATCTAAAGGGGTTAAAGGCATACGTAGCAATGCTTCAGGAGACGCAATTAAAGCTCGCAGATCATAATAGATTGAGAAAGTGATGGGTAGGCCAGCTGTTCCATTCCGGGCTGGATTCGAAGACCAGGGGGGTAGCAATTCTGATCAGTAAGGGTGTAGCATTCGAGGCTGGGAGAATTGTGGCAGATGAGGGGGGCAGGTATATAATGGTGAGAGGAAAGTGGAAGGGGGTCCGGGTGGTGTTTGTGAACGTCTATGCTCCGAATTGGGATGATGAGGAATTTATGAGACGCATGCTTAGCAAAATCCCGGACTTGGAGTCACACAACCTGATCATGGGGGAAGACTTTAACACAGTCATTGACCCTGAGCTGGACCGGTCGAAGTCCAGGACAGGGAAGCGACTGGCTGTGGCTAAGGAACTGAAGGGTTTTATGGAGTGGGGGGTGGGGGGGGTGCTCATCTCAATTCAATCCCATAGGGAAAAGAGAGAAAGAGCAGAGAGGAGAGACTGGTGGAGGAGATACTCCGAGTGGACAGGAGATACGCGGAGGCCCCCGAGGCGGGGCTACTGAGGGAGCGGCGGAGTTTAAACTGCTGACCACAGGAAAAGCTGTAGCACAGCTGAGGAAGGCAAGGGGGACAGTCTATGAGTACGGGGAGAAAGCGAGTAGAATGCTGGCACACCAACTGCGAAAGAGGGAGGAGGCCAGGGAAATCGGGGGAGTAAAGAATAAGGAGCGTAACATTATCTTGGATCCAGGGGGAGTGAACGGAGTCTTTAAGGAGTTCTATAGTAAACTATACGAGTCGGAGCCCCCGACGGGAGCGGAAGGGATGAGGCAATTTTTGGACCAGTTGAGGTTTCCAAAGGTGGAAGAGGACCTGGTGGAGGGGTTGGGGGCCCCGATTGAATTGGAGGAGGTTGTCAAGGGTATAGAGTGCATGCAATCGGGTAAAGCCCCGGGGCCGGACGGTTACCAGGTAGAATTCTATAAGGAATTTTCATAAATATTGAACCCACTCCTGATGAGGACCTTCAGTGAGGCGAGAGAGAAAGGAACCCTCCCCCCAACAATGTCACAGGCCTTGATCTCACTCATTCTTAAACAAGGGAAGGACCCGGAACATTGCGGGTCATACAGGCCAATTTCGCTTTTAAACGTGGATGCCAAATTGCTAGCTAAGATTCTGGCCACAAGAATTGAGGATTGCGTCCCAGGGGTGATAGAGGAAGACCAGACTGGGTTTGTTAAAGGCAGACAACTCAATACCAATGTCCGGAGACTTTTGAATATTATTATGATGCCCTCAGAGGGAGGGGAGGCGACAGGGTAACAGCGATGGGCGCAGAGAAAGTCTTTGACTGAGTGGAGTGGGAGTACCTGTGGGAAATGCTGGGGAGGTTTGGGTTTGGTGAGGGCTTTATTGGCTGGGTGAAATTGCTGTACCAGGCGCCTGTAGCAAGTGTATGTACAAACCGGCTGAGGTCGCGGTACTTCGAGCTTCACTGACGAACGAGACAGGGGTGTCCCCTCTCCCTGTTATTATTTGCCCTAGCTATAGAACCGCTAGCTATGGTGCTGAGAGCCTCGAGGAACTGGCGGGGACTGGTTCGGAGGGGGGGGGGGCGGTGGAACATCGGGTCTCGCTATACGCGGATGATTTGCTACTGTACATTTCTGACCCTGTGGAGGGGATGGGGGAGGTTCTGCGGATCCTGAGGGATTTTGGTAGTTTTTCAGGGTACAAACTGAACATGGGAAAGAGCGAGTTGTTTGTGATACAGGCCAAGGGGCAGGAGGAGAGACTGAAAGAGCTGCCACTCAGGATGGTAGAGAAAGGAGCAAATGGAAGGGGACTTTAAAAGGTGGCTGCTGAACTTTCTCAACTACTACTTGGCAGCCAATATAGCTATGATTAGGAAGTGGGCGATTGGGGGGGCGGGGGGCGGCGTGGGAGCAGCTGGAGGCGGCGCCATGTAAAGGTACTAGTCTGGAGCTTTGATAACTGCTCCTTTGCCGTTCTCGCCGACCCGTTACGCGACAAGTCCAGTGGTGATGGCGACACTGTGGATCTGGGGACAGTGGAGGAGGTACAAGAAGGTGGAGGGAGCGTCGGTCTGGACCCCATATGTAACAACCACAGGTTTGTCCCGGCTAGGATGGATGGTGGGTTCCAGAGCTGGCACAGAGGGCAGGCATCAGAAGGATGGGAGACCTGTTTAGAGATGGAAGATTTCCCAGTTTGTAGGCGCTAGAGGACAAATTTAATCTGCCGCCAGGAAACACCTTTAAATATCTGCAAGTACGAGCCTTCCTGAAAAAACAGGTAGTAGCCTTTCCGACGCTGCCGCTACTGAGGATACAGGACAGGGTGGTTTCCGGCACCTGGGTAGGGGAGGGGAAGGTGTTGGATATCTACCAGGAACTACAGGAGGTGGAGGAAACCCCAGTGAGCTCAAGGGCAAGTGGGAGGAGGAGCTAGGTGAGGAGTTGGAAGCGGGTCTGTGGGCAGAGGTACTGGGCAGGGATAATTCCTCCTTATCATGTGCCAGGCTCCGTCTAATTCAATTTAAGGTGGTCCACCGGGCACACATGACTGCAGTGACAATGAGCAAGTTTTTGGGGGTAGAAGACAGTTGTATGAGGTGCAAGGGCGGCCCTGCAAACCATGTCCACATGTTTTGGGCATACCCGGAGCTTAGAGAGTTCTGGCAAGGGTTCGCGAGGGCAATGCCCAAGGTGCTTAAAACACGGGTGGTGCCGAGTTCAGAGATAGCGATCTTTGGAGTATCCAAAGACCCGGGAGTTCAGGGGGTGAAAGAGGCCGACGTCTTGGCCTTTGCCTCCCTAGTAGCCCGGAGAACTTCTGGAATGACAAGAAAGAAACACGTTAACAGCAAAACAATTCAGTGAGTCCAATGTGCAATCAGGCTATAAGTCCAGTCTATTAGGTGGGCGATGAATTCGGGTTGACCGCCTCAAGGGTGGGTCAGGATCCACCGGCTGAGGAATGGGCCTGGCCACGGGCGAGAGCGGAATAGGCAGAGTGGCAGGAAGCTCAACGAAGTCGACACCAGGGACAACAGGCGGGCGTGGCACCGGTGCATGATCATGGAGCGAGCGCAGAAGCAGCCGAAGGGCCCGCCGATTACGCCGGCGAATTGAGCCATCAGGCAGGCGAACCAGGAACGAGCGGGGAGCCACGCGGCGGAGAACTTCGGCGGTTGCCGACCAGCCACTCTCTCCGGTAGGTGTATGCGGACGTTGTCTCCAGGCGCCAGGGCAGGAAGATCAGTTGCCCGAGCGTCATGTGCCACCTTCTGCTGAGCACGCTGCTGTCGTATCCTTTGCAGTACTGGAGCATGGTCGGGTTTAGGAACATGAATGGACGGCACAGTGATCCTGAGGGTGCGACCCATCAACAGCTGGGCTGGCGAGAGGCCTGTGGACAGTGGGGCCGAGCGATAGGCCAGCACGGCTAAACAGAAGTCCGATCCGGCATCAGCAGCCGCTTCACGATATGGACGCCCTTTTCCGCCTTGCCATTCGACTGGGGATGCAAAGGGCAGGACGTCACATGTGTGAAGTCGTATGCAGCGGCAAAAGGAGACCATTCTTGGCTCGCAAAACAGGGTCCGCTGTCAGACATGACGGTGAGCGGAATTCCATGGCGAGCAAAGGTTTCTTTTCATGTTCTGATGACAGCCGATGATGTCAAGTTTGCAGGCGTATGACCTCCGGATAATTTGAAAAATAGTCAATTATAATGATGTAGTCCCTGCCGAGCGCATGAAAGAGGTCCACGCCCACCTTTGCCCAGGGGGACGTGACCAACTCGTGGGGCTGAAGTGTCTCAAGGGGTTGTGCCGGCTGAAACCTTTTGGCAGGTGGGGCAGTTGAGCACCATGTTAGCAATGTCGTCGCTGATGCCCAGCCAGTACACAGCATCTCGGGCCCTCCGCCTGCACTTTTCAACCCCAAGATGGCCTTGGTGCAATTGTTCGAGGACAAGCCGGTGCATGCTGTGTGGGATCACAATCCGGTCCAACTTTAGGAGGACACCATCAATGACGGCCAAGTCGTCCCGGACATTGTAGAATTGTGGGCACTGCCCCTTGAGCCGCTCTTCTGTCATGTGGCGCATCACACGTTGTAGAAGGGGGTCAGCCGCAGTCTCACGGCGAATGTGGGCCAGACGTGCATCAGTAGCCGGCAGATTGGCCGATGTGAAGGCTACTTGTGCGTCGACCTGACAAACGAACCCCTCCGATTCGGGCGGTGTGTTCACTGCTCTGGACAGGGCATCTGCGATGATGAGGTCCTTTCCTGGGGTGTAGACCAGTTGGAAATTGTACCTCCGGAGCTTGAGCAGAATGCGCTGGAGGCGAGGGGACATATCGTTGAGGTCCTTCTGAATGATGGCGACCAGGGGGCGATGGTCGGTCTCCAGTGAACTGCGGAAGACCAGACACATCGTGGAATTTGTTGATGCCGGTCAACAAACCCAGGCACTCCTTTTCAATCTGCGCAGAGCGCTGTTCTGTGGGGGTCATGGCCCGCGAGGCATAGGCGACCGGGGCCCATGATGCAGTGTCATCCCGTTGCAGGAGTACCACCACAATGCCAGACTGGCTGGCATCAGTCGAGATCTTTGTGTCCCGAGTGGTGTCGAAGAACGGCAATACCGGGGCGGTGGTGAGCTTGATCTTGTGCTCCTCCCATTCCTTCTGGTGTGCGGGCAGCCGTTGGAATTCCGTTGTCGTCTTGACCAGGTGACGAAGAGCCGTTGTGTGCGAGGCAAGGTTGGGAATAAACTTCCCCAGGAAGTTGACCATCCCGAGGAAGCGTAACACTGCCTTCTTGTCTACCGGCTGCAGCATGGCTGCGATAGCTGCCACTTTGTCGGCATCCGGCCGCACCCCTGACCGGGATATGTGGTCCCCCAGAAACTTTAGCTCAGTTTGGCCAAAAGAGCACTTGGCTCGGTTGAGGCGCAGGCCCTGATCTCTTATCCGTGCAAAGACACGCTGGAGACGACTGATGTGCTCCTGTGGTGTGGTGGACCAGATGATGACGTCGTCAACATAGACTCGCACCCCTTCGATGCCCTCCATCATCTGTTCCATGATGCGATGAAATACCTCGGATGCCGAGATGATGCCAAACGGCATCCTATTGTAGCAGTATCTGCCAAAGGGAGTGTTGAAAGTGCACAGCTTCCTGCTGGACTGATCCAGTTGAATCTGCCAAAAACCCTTTGAGGCATCAAGCTTGGTGAAAATTTTAGCCCTGGCCATTTCGCTCGTGATTTCTTCCCGTTTGGGTATGGGGTAGTGTTCCCTCATGATGTTGTTGTTCAGGTCTTTCGGGTCGATGAGTGTTGATTAATTGGTAGAAGTGTTGTCATTGAATGCACCAGTAAATGGCGACTGTTGAAAAAATTCAACAGCATTCCCCACTATGCATTATATTCCCCATTACATATTATATATGCTGAATTTGAGACATGCATTTAAAGGGAAGTTCTTGTTCGATAGATTGCTACCTTTTTTAAACGTTCTTTGGCATCTGAACATGTATTTATGGCTCAGTGCCAACATGCTGTGTTACTGAGCAGTTCAGTGCTGACTTAACTCATTTCTTATTTCATAGATTATCATAGAATTTACAGTGCAGAAGGTGGCCATTCGGCCCATCGAGTCTGCACCGGCTCTTGAAAAGAGCACCCTATCAACACCTCCACCCTATCCCCATAATCCAGTAACCCCACCCAACACCAAGGGCAATTTTGGACACCATGGGCAATTTATCATGGCCAATCCACCTAACCTGCACATCTTTGGACTGTGGGAGGAAACCGGAGCACCCGGAGGTGACCCACGCACACACGGGGAGGATGTGCAGACTCCGCACCGACAGTGACCCAAGCCGGAATTGAACCTGGGACCCTGGAGCTGTGAAGCAATTGTGCTATCCACAATGCTACCGTGCATCCCATTTCTTTGAATGGTTGTAGATGCAGCAAAGTTGGCTTAATAATGTCCTTGAACGAGGGAGTTAAAAAGAAAACCATGGCTGCTGTTCCTCCCCCTTTCCGGTGATGTGTCCATGTGGTTGATGAAGGCAGAAACTGATGCCATTCTGGAGACCTAGCAGGCAACTAGCTGATTGAGAATTGCAATGTTTGTTCAAACTGTTACTGTCTGGGCAATTTTATACTTTATTTGTTGCTGAATCTCTTCCTGCACCTAGTGTTGTGCAAGGCAAAGTTTCATCTGATCCAATAGTGAATTTTCTCCTGGAACAGGTTGCTAGGCTGTCGCTAGGGGTTATAGTTTGAGGGGGCGTGCTGCTCCACATCAAGCATGGCTGACCAGGAGTCTCTTCCACTCATACCACCTGAAATTGGTGTGTGTTGGAAGGATTTTGCAGGTTGATACTGGACCTATTTGGCCACGTTAAGAACGCACCTTCCTTGGACATTGTCCAAGGGTGTGACTCTGATCCAGAGCTTCTGGCTCAGAAGCAGAAGCTCTGGATCAATGTCGCTAACATTACGCCACAAGATGTCCTTAAAAAGCACTAGTGAACCAGATGTTTTTTTTTGACAATCGTGGTCATCATTCGACTTCAATTGTCCCGATTTCAATTGTATTCAAATTTTAACATCTGCAGTGGTGGGATCCGAATCTGAATACCCAGAGAATTACCCTGGGTCTCTACAACTACACCACTGCCTCCACTCTAATCTTCCAGCTCACCCGTGTCTGTCACGGTGGGATTCGAGCCTGGAACCCCGGAGTATTGTTCTAGGTTTGTGGATTGCCAGTTCCGTGACCTACAGTACACCACTAGGCCACGGGAGTGTGTCTCTGTGTGTGTGTGTGTGTGTGTGTGTGTGTGTGTGTGTGTGTGTGTGTGTGTGTGTGTGTGTCGCCATCAGCTATGGGGTCATTCTCGTTAATTTTATGGACATGGGGCTTAAGTGGTGGTGATTATAACGAATGAACTCCCTTATCATCAAAATAAAGTGCCTTGCAATCTTGATTTAAGAAGGGGAACATACAATATGGAAGTAAGCTAGTGGGGAACATGAAAACTGACTAAAAAGTTTTTATAGATATGTAAAGAGAAAAAGATTGATTAAAAACAAATGATTTTACAGTTGGGACAGGAGGAATTCATAAAGTGGGACAAAGAAATGGCTGCGGAACTAAATGCGTATTTAGTATCTGTCTTCACAAAGGAAGGCATGAATAATGTACCGGAAGTTCTGAGAAACGCACGTTTCAGTGAGGAGCTGAAGGAAATTAGTATTAGTAAAGAAATGGTTCTGGGGAAATTAATGGGATTGAAGGAGAACTGCTATTCTTCATCCCAGAGTACTTCAGGAAGTGGCCCTAGAATTATAGATCCATTGGTGGCCATTTTTCAAAATTCTTTGCAATCAGGAATGGTTCCTTCAGATTGGTGGATAGCTTATATAACCTCCCTCTATTCAAAAAGGAAAATGGAGAGAAAACGGGGGGCTATAGATTAGTGAGCCTAACGTCGGTAGTCGGGAAGTTGCTAGAGTTCATTATCAAGGATTTCATAGCACCGCATTTGGAAAGCAGTTGTAGAATCAGACAAAGTCAGCAAGGATTTACAAAAGGGAAATCCAGTTTGACAAATCTACTGGAATACTTTGACGATGTAACTAGTAGAGTTAACCAGGGAGACCCGGTGGATGTGGTTTATTTAGACTTCTAGGAGGCTTTCGACAGGTCTCCCATAGCAGATTATTATGTAAAGTTAAAGTTAAAACACATGGGATTGCAGGTAGTGTCTTGAGATGGATAGAAAGCTGGCTAGTAGACAGGGAGCAAAAAGTTGGAATAAATGGGTCTTTTTCCGATTGGCAGGCAGTGGGGTACCCGAGGGATCTGTGCCAGGACCCCAACTGTTCACATTATACATTAATGATTTGGATGAGGGAACTAAATGTATTGTCTCTAAATTTGCAGATGATAAAAAGTTGGGTAGGAGGATGAGCTGTGAGAAGGTTGCAGAGATGCTTCAGCGGTATTTGGACTAGCTGAGTGAATGGGCATATGCATGGCAGATGCAGTATAATGTGGATAAATGTAAGGTTATATATGCATTGGTAGCAAAAATAGGAAGGCGGATTATTGGAAGGCATATTATTCAAATGGCTGTAAATTGAGGGGTGGATACTCAACGAGACCGTGGTGTCCTCGTGCATCAGTTGCTGAAAGTAAGCAAGCAGGTACACAGGCAGTAAAGAATGCAAATGGTATGTTGGCCTTCATAGCGAGAGGATTTGAGTATAGGAATGTTTCACTGCAATTGTTTCGACCATTGGTGAGGCCACACTTGGAGTATTGTGTGCTGTTTTGGTGTCCTTGTCTGAGGAAGGATGTTCTTGCTATGGAGGGAGTGAAGCAAAGGTTTACCAGTTTGATTCCTGGGATGGCAGGATTGTCCTATGAGGAGCGACTAAGTCGGTTAGGATTATATTCATTTGAGTTTAGAAGAGTGAGAGGGGATCTCATAGAAACTTATAAAATTCTAACAGGATTAGACAGGGTAGATTCAGAAAGAATGTTCCCGATGGTGCAGGAATCCAGAACTAGGGGTCATAGTTTGAGGATAAGCGGTAAACCTTCTACAACTGAGGTGAGGAGAAATTTCTTCACCCAGGAAGTGGTGAATCTGTGGAATTCACTACTGCAGAAAGTAGTTGAGGCCAAAACGTTATGTAATTTAAGAAGGAATTAGATATAGCTCTTGGGGCTAAAGGAACCATGGGATATGTGGGTGGGGGCAGAGGAACGTGGGATCAGAGTATTGAACTTTATGATCAGCCATGATAATGAATGGAGGAGCAGGCTCGATGGGCCGAATGGCCTCCTCCTGCTTTTATTTCTATGTATGTTTACAGCCAGAAGGGGCTAAAATGTAATGTCTTATTTGAAAGACAGCAATATAACACTCTCAGTACTGCACTCTCAAATATGCAACTAAATTGTGTTCAGGTACACGAATGGGGCTTGAACCCTTGATCTTTTGATAATAACAGAGCCAAGGTTGAACCAACCATGCAATGAGCACTCCATGGCCTGTCAGTTGAGTGCCCTGCATTAAACAGCAGGAATCTGATGTAATCCAGGTACCCCTTTGGAGGCAAATTGTCCACCTGGCCTATTCCGACTGGAGTGCGATTTGGGGTTAATTTACTCACTTCAGTACAGATAATTTGTCAGAAATCTTGGAAATGTTTTAATGTTCAATCCTGCTCAACGCCACATATCTTCTTTGTCTTTGTTTTCTGATAATAGTATCAAACTTTGAAAAAGCAAGATAACCTCTGCATTTCACAACCTTTTGACTTACTTTGTCCAGCTGAGCTAATGTGACATTCTGCTGAATATGGAAACAGATCTCTGGATTTATTTTTCAAAAGCCGAGCAGAATATCACTGAAACGTTGCTAATGAGGGGTGTCCCAGAATGCGTAATCCCTACTGACGCAGTAGAATCTGTAGGTAGTACATAATGCATGTGCTGAATTGGTTTTGCGAGGTGGTGAAGCACATGACCTTTTGTTGCATTCCTACAAAACCACAAACAAAACCACAAACTAGTGTTCTCTAGGCAAGAGTAGGATTTGACTCTTACCAGTTTTTATAAGTGATTGAAAACAGGATGCTGGAAATACTCAGCAGGCCTGGCAGCATCAGAGAGAGAAACCGGGTTAACCTTTCAGGTCAATGACCTAACCTCAAACCTTTCAAAAGGCCGTTGACCTGAAAGGGTAACTCCTTGTTTCTCTCTCCATAGATGCTGCAGGTCCTGCTGAGTATTGCCATCATTCTTTGCCTTTAATTTCTGCATTTCAGCACCCACAGTATTTTACTTTTCTTTCTGTGCTATTTATAGGAGTCGGTGCATGAATCTTTATCAAGGAAGACAAAATATAGCCTCTGCATTGGAACGCACAGTTAGGTGCATGCCATTCGCTCAGAATATCATATTAGTCTGAATACACAGCAGGGGTTGAACTCTTTTTTTTTTTTTTTTTCACCTATTCTACTGGACACTTGGGCACAACATTCAAATAAATGCCTACTCTTGCTCGTGGTCTGCAAGTGTCACTTTCTGGGTAGTCTTAATTTTTCGTTTGGGAAGGCAGATTCATCTTTCTAACTAGGCTGCTGACAATTTTTCAGTGTAGCTTGTGCAAGCTGTGTTTTGTACTGTTGAGAAAAAAAAAAAAAAAAATTTTTATTAAGGTTTTCACAGAATATCAATAACAAAATGAAAAAGGAACCCAACAGGGTTAAATACAAAACAGTCAAAAAGCAACCCTCCATCCCCCCCCCCTCCCCCTGTACATAAATAATAAATTAACACCCCAACTTATCGCAAAGCCAACATAGCAAATATATACACCCCCCCCCCCCCCAGATCCCCCAGTGTAAATAAACATAAATAAAGTAAACCCCCCCCCCCCCCCAAGTTGCTGCTGCCATTGACCAATATCTACTGTTCTGCCAGGAAGTCTAAGAACGGTTGCCACTGCCTGAAGAACCCTTGTACCGACCCTCTCAAGGCGAATTTCACCCTCTCCAACTTAATAAACCCCGCCATATCGTTGATCCAGGATTCCACGCTTGGGGGCCTCGCGTCCTTCCACTGAAGAAGAATCCTCCGCCGGGCTACCAGGGACGCAAAGGCCAGAATACCGGCCTCTTTCGCCTCCTGTACTCCCGGCTCCTCTGCCACCCCAAATATTGCGAGCCCCCAGCCTGGTTTGACCCTGGATCCTACCACCCTCGACACCGTCCTCACTATGCCCTTCCAAAGTTCCTCCAGCGCGGGCATGCCCAGAACATATGGGTGTGGTTTGCTGGGCTCCCTGAGCACCTAACACACCTGTCCTCGCCCCCACAAAACCGGCTCATCCTTGTCCCGGTCATGTGTTCTCTGTGCAGCACTTCAAACCGTATGAGGAAGAGTTCACTCTCCCGAGGGCATCTGCCCACATCCCTTCCTCGATCTCCTGTCCCAAATCCTCCTCCCACTTACCTTTCAACTCCACCACCGAGGCCTCCTCCTCCTCCTCCTGCATCATCTGGTAAGTTTCCGAGATCTTCCCCACTCCCACCCACCCCCCCGAGAGCACCCTGTCCTATACTGTGCGTGGCAGCAGCTGTGGGAATTCCACCACTTGCCGCCTGGCAAACGCCCTTACCTGTAAGTACCTGAAGGTGTTCCCCGGGGGGAGCCCGTACTTCTCCTCCAGCTCACCCAAGCTCGCGAACTTCCCGTCCACAAACTGGTCACCCAACCTTCGTATCCCTGCCCTGTGCCACCCCAAAAACCCTCCCTGGGACGAACCGGTGGTTTCCCCGTATTGGGGTCCACACTGAGGCCCCAACTTCCCCCCCTGTGCCGCCTCCACTGCCCCCAGATTTTGAGGGAAGCCGCCAATACCGGGCTCGTGGTATACCTCCTTGGAGGGAGCGGCAGCGGCGCCGTTGCCAGCGCCCCCAGACTCGTACCCACACAGGATGCCGTCTCCAGCCTCTTCCATGCAGCCCCCTCCATCACCCACTTGCGCACTATCGCCACATTGGCGGCCCAGTAGTAACCTAAGAGGTTGGGCAGCGCCAGCCCCTCCCTATCTCTACTCCGCTCCAGGAACACCCTTCTCACCCTCGGAGTCCCTCGCGCCCACACAATCCCCATTATGCTCCTATTGACCCGCCTAAAAAAGGCCTTTGGGATAAACACGGGGAGGCACTCGAACAGGAACAAAAACCGTGGGAGCACCGTCATTTTGACTGACTGCACCCTACCCGCCAAGGACAGCGGCAACGCGTCCCACCTCTTGAATTCCTCCTCCATTTGCTCCACGAGCCTTGTGAAATTAAGCCTATGCAGGGCCCCCCAGCTCCTGGCCACCTGGACCCCCAAATACCTGAAGCTCCTCTCCGCCCTTTTTAGTGGGAGCTTGCCAATCCCCCTCTCCTGGTCCCCTGGGTGGACCACGAACAGCTCGCTCTTCCCCATGTTGAGCTTGTACCCCGAGAAATCCCCGAATTCCCTGAGGATCCTCATTACGCATTTCCCCCCCCACCGGGTCCGCCACATATAATAGCAAGTCGTCCGCATAGAGCGAGACCCTATGCTCCTCCCCACCCCGCACCAACCCCCTCCAGTTCCTCGACTCCCTCAGTGCCATAGCCATGGGTTCAATCGCCAGTGCGAAGAGCAGGGGGGACAGGGGTCACCCCTGCCTCGTCCCTCGGTGCAACCGAAAGTACTCGGACCTCCTCCTGTTCGTGGCCACACTCGTCATCGGGACCTCGTACAACAGCCTGACCCACCTGACAAACCGCTCCCCAAACGCAAACCTCTTCAGCACCTCGCACAGGTACCCCCACTCTACCCTATCGAAGGCTTTCTCAGCGTCCATCGACACCACTATTTCCGCCTCCCCCTCCCTCGCCGGCATCATGATGACGTTCAGAAGCCTCAGCACATTCGCTTTCAACTGCCTCCCCTTCACGAACCCCGTCTGGTCTTCGTGGATGACCTGCGGCACACAATCCTCAATCCTTGTGGCAAAGACCTTCGCCAGCACCTTGGCATCTACTTTTAGCAACAAAATCGGCCTGTAAGACCCACACTGCAGGGGATCCTTGTCCCGCTTCAGGGTCAAGGAGATCAGTGCCCGGGACATTGTCGGGGGCAAAGCCCCTCCCCTCCCTTGCCTCATTAAAGGTCCTAACTAGCAACGGGCCCAACAGGTCCATATATTTTTTATAGAATTTGACCGGGCAACCGTCCGGCCCCGGTGCCTTCCCCGCCTGCATGCTCCCTATCCCTTTGGTCGGCTCCTCCAGTCCAATTGGGGCCCCCAATCCCGCCACCAGTCCCTCCTCCACCTTCGGAAACCTCAATTGGTCCAGAAAGCGGCCCATCCCTCCCTCCTCCAGTGGGGGCTCGGACCGATACAATTCCTCATAAAAGTCCCTGAAGACCCCATTGATGCCAACCTCACTCCACACCACACTCCCTCCCCTGTCCTTAACTCCCCCGATCTCCCTAGCTGCGTCCCGCTTCCGAAGCTGATGCACCAGCATCCGGCTTGCCTTTTCCCCATACTCATAAATCGCCCCCTGGGCCTTCCTCCGCCTTCCTAGTGGTCACCAGGTCGAATTCGGCCTGGAGGCTGCGCCTCTTCCTCAACAGTCCTTCCTCAGGCACCTCCGCATACCTCCTGTCTACCCTCACCATCTCCCCCACCAGCCTCTCCCTCTCCTTCTGCTCCCTCCTCTCCTTGTGGGCCCTAATGGAGATCAGCTCTCCCCTAACCACCGCCTTCAGCGCCTCCCATACCATCCCCACTCGGACCTCCCCTTTATCATTGGCCTCCAGGTACCTCTCTATGCTTCCTCGTCCGCCAACAGCCCCACCTCCAAACGCCACAACGGGCGCTCGTCCCTCTCCTCCCCCAGCTCTAAGTCCACCCAATGCGGGGCGTGATCCGAAATGGCTATCGCCGAGTACTCAGTATCCTCTACTCTCGCTATCAGCGCCCTGCTCAAAATAAAAAAGTCGATCCGGGAATAAGCCTTATAGACATGTGAAAAGAATGAAAGTTCCCTAGCCCCCGGCCTTGCAAATCTCCAAGGGTCCACCCCTCCCATCTGGTCCATAAACCCCCTTAGCCGCTGCCGGCTTCCTACTCGTCCTAGACCTGGAGCGATCCAGTGCCGGATCCAACACCGTGTTAAAGTCTCCCCCCATTATCAGGCCCCCCACTTCCATATCTTGGATCCGACCCAACATACGCCGCATAAAACCCGCATCGTCCCAGTTCGGGGCATACACATTGACCAGTACCACCCTCTCTCCCTGCAGCTTACCATTAACCATTACGTACCTACCGCCATTGTCTGCCACAATGCTCGACGCCTCGAACGACACCTTCTTTCCCACCAAGATCGCCACCCCTCGATTTTTGGCATCCAGCCCCGAATGAAACACCTGACCTACCCTCAATCTTACCTGGTCTGCCACCTTCAGGTGTGTCTCCTGGAGCATGACCACATCCGCCTTCAGCCCCTTCAGGTGCGCGAACACTCGGGCCCGCTTGACCAGCCCGTTCTGTCCCCTTACATTCCAGGTTATCGGCCGAATCAGGGGGCTACCCGACCCCCTCCCCCGCCGACTAGCCATGACCCCTCGGCCAGCCACGCGCCCGCACCTCATGTCCGGCCCGTTCCCCACAGCAGCAGACACCCGTCTCGAACCCCCCCCCCCCCCACTCGCTCCAGCTCCCCCTTGACCATAGCAGCAGCAACTCGACCCCCCCCCCCCCCCCCCCATCCCCCTCCCCCGGCTAGGACCCCTCCTAGCTGCTTTACTCCCCCCACCCCACCCCCATTGCACTTCCGCAAGTCAGCTGACTCCTGCTGACCCTGGCCACTCCCACCTCTCCTTCGACTCCTCCCATTGTGTGACACACCCTCCTCTTCCATTCCCCATCCGCAGGCTCTCCACCTCCCCCTTCCATCCCAAGCGCGGGAAACAACCCTCGCTTCCCCAGCCCCGCCCCCTCCAGTCTTCAGCGTGGGAAAAAGCCCGCGCTTACCATCTATCCAGCCCCGCCACCTCTGACGCAGCTCCTTTTACAGGCCCAGTCCACTCACCCCCAACACGGGCCTCCCCCGCGGGGCCCTATCACACTGCCGTCCATCCACCCTGTTCCATTTGCTTACTCCCCTCCAAGAGCCCCCCGACCAACCCAACCAAAACAGTGCCCAACCCGCCCTAACCACCCTCACCAAACCAGAAAGAAAAAAACGAGCAAAGGACCCACGCTCAAAAAGTAACATATCAACCGCAATCCCCAAACGCCCATCCCGACCCTCCATCTGTGTCCAACTTCTCAGCCTCAACAAAGGCCCACGCCTCCTCCGGAGACTCAAAATAATGGTGCCGGTCCTTGTAGGTGACCCACAGTCACGCCGGCTGCAACATGCCAAACTTCACCCCCTTCCTGTGCAGCACCGCCTTCGCTCGATTGTACCCAGCCCTCCTCTTCGCCACCTCCGCACTCCAGTCCTGGTATATTCGAACCTCCGCGTTCTCCCACCTGCTGCTCCTCTCCTTGGCCCACCTGAGCACACACTCCCGATCGACGAACCGATGAAACCACACCAGCACCGCCCGCGGAGGCTCGTTAGCCTTGGGCCTCCTCGCCAGCACTCTATGGGCCCCTTCCAGCTCCAGGGGCCCCTAGAAGGACCCCGCTCCCATCAGCGAGTTCAACATGGTGACCACATAGGGGCTGGGAGGCCCCCACGTCCGGCCCCTCCAAGAGGCCCAGAATCCACAAGTTCTTCCGCCTCGACCGATTCCCCATCTCCTCGAACTGCTCCTGCCATTTCTTGTGGAGCGCCTCGTGCGCCTCCACATTTACCGCCAGGCCTAAGATCTCGTCCTCGTTGTCGGAGATCTTTTGTCGGGCCTCGCGGATCGCCACCCCCTGGGCCGTCTGTGTCTCCAGCAGCTTGTCGATAGAAGCCTTCATCGGCTCCAGCAGGTCCGCTTTAATCTCCCTAAAGCAGCGCTGGATAACCTCCTGTTGCTCCTGCGCCCACTGCATCCACGCTGCCTGGTCCCCGCCCGCTGCCATTTTGTTCTTCTATCCCTCGCACCTTCTTTGGGTCCACCACCACTTTTTTTGGTCGCCTCACTCCTGGTAAAAGCCATATACTGTTGGGGAACTATTGTACTCTCCTTCCCACAGCGGGAAACGTCGAAAAAATACCGTTGGGGGCCCTGAAAAGAGCCCAAAGGTCCGTTTTTTGAGGGAGCTGCCGAATGTGCGACTTAGCTCCGCATAGCCGCAACCGGAAGTCGTTTTGTACTGTATTTCCCATCCTTACTTGGTTTACTTAGACGTCTTTAGAAATTCAGATCGCACAGCTATGCTCTGAAGTACCGATCTCTCTGAATTGCAGTCAACAATGTTTGCATTTTGTTTTGAAGGCAAAAAATATTTTGGGTTTCAGAAGACAATGAGCATGTGCTTAGTGACTAGGGCAAGACAAAGGCATTTTATCCTTGGGGAGGGAGGGGGGGTGAATTCATTGATGTGGTGTTAACCTTTGTTGTCATGGTTTCAGTGTCTGGGAACCAGTGAGCATCCAGAGATTTTAGAGGAGCTTATTGTTTCTAGGGCATTCTAATAGGCTGAAGTTGTTATTTTTTTGAGCAGGTGGACAGTAGCAGAACAGCAATGTCGAGTTATGTCTGCTTGTGAGTCAATACAAGGTACTTTGTGTGATATGTGCATTGGACCTGTAAAATATTAAGTCAAATTATTCCCAAAATATTAATGAATAAGATGGTGTAATTTTTTAAAAATGCATGTGTAAGTATGTTTTGCTTGATTTGGCACTATACGAAGCTCTGCATTTTTAATTAAAAATAGGCAATTCCAGCTTGGACTGATGAATGAATTAACAAGAAACCCCCTGCTAAAATGATGACACAACACTTCTGAAAGAATCTTCATAAATGCTGGAGGGAAATGACTGATGTACCGCAATTTCGATGTGAAGATACCCCTCAAGAGAATTCCCTAATCTTTTATTTATATTAATTTGATTCTCTTTGGTAGGGATGGCATTCCCTGTGGATCTACTTGCTGAATTCGAGCATGAAGACATTGAGCATTCTGCAGAGGAATACATGTCTAATCTTCTGTACTCTGATCCTGAGAAGCTGGAGTATTTCATACTACCCAACAGAAGGAAGGTAGGACACTCTGCATATTCCGTCCAGGCTTTCTGGCAGAATAGGTATTCAGCACATAAATTCTGAACCTCCGTAGATACTTTCATCTTCGGAGGTTCAGAATTTATCTACATATTGTTATAATTTCCAGTTCCGCCCCATAACAATGATGTTAACTAAAAACCAAAGTAAAAATATTACATTGAGTTTGAAAGCTAGAGCTTGTTACTGATATTAATACACAGACCAAATAAGAATGCTCTCCACTTTAATGCACGGTAGCATTGTGGATAGCACAATTGCTTCACAGCCCCAGGGTCCCAGGTTCGATTCCGGCTTGGGTCACTGTCTGTGCGGAGTCTGCACATCATCCCTGTGCATGCGTGGGTTTCCTCCGGGTGCTCCGGTTTCCTCCCACAGTCCAAAGATGTGCAGGTTAGGTGGATTGGCCATGATAAATTGCCCCTGGTGTCCAAAATTGCCCTTCGTGTTGGGTAGGGTTACTGGGTTATGCGGATATGGTGGAGGTGTTGACCTTGGGTAGGGTGCTCTTTCCAAGAGCCATTGCAGACTTGATGGGCCGAATGGCCTCCTTCTGCACTGTAACTTCTATGATAATCTATGATAATGCATTTACTAGAAAACGATCTGAATAAATAAATGAATGAAAATGAAAATCGCTTATTGTCACAAGTAGGCTTCAAAATAAGTTGCTGTGAAAAGCCCCTAGACGGCTCCCCCCCCCCTTCCAGGAGGGCCCCCGCAAACACACCTTCTAGGGCCTGCTGTGTGGGACCTGAGCAACCCACGCGGGCGGGACTCGGCGGCCACTGGGCCCATCGGGGTCCGTAGAATCGCCAGGGGGGGCGCTTTCAACGGCTCCCGACCGGATCTGCGGAGGAGAATTGGTAAGCCGGCGGTGGGGCGCGATTCTCGCGTCCCCCCCGGGGATTCTCTGATCCGGCACTGGGTCGGAGAATCCCGGCCAATGTGTTTAAACTAGCTTTTTCACGTAGACTTTTGCCATTTGTGTAAAATACTACATAATATTATTTACAAACCTGTTCAAATGTGGCTAGTCTGTAAATTTAGTTAAACAAAGTTGCAGGGGAGTTGAGTAAATATTTGTTATCAAAGGATTTCTGCTGGCTGACTATTCGACCCTTGAAGGCAGTGCAGTCAGAACCTGAACAACCACGACAAAATAAAATGGCATGTTTATTCTAGAAAATCATTCTCGTTAAAAGTTTATGGGCCCCCAGTTTCCTATGCTCCTGTGTCAACTATTAATATAAGGAGATTATTGTCGCTTCCCCCAAATTTTACATGTGTGCATAAATACTTCCAGTGTTGGACTGATTACATATGAACTGGGGAAGTTTCCAGGTTTTTTTAATACGTAAAAGCTGATGCTGCAAATCTGAAATCAAAACAAAATACTGGAAATACTCAGCAAGCCTGACGATATCTGTGAAGAGAGAAACAAAGTCAACATTTCAAGTCCAGTATGACTTATTCTTTGGAAGCAAAGAGAAGTAGTGCTGCTTGGTCCCCTGAACATGCAGAAGAGAGCAGCAAATAAGAATTTAAAGTAATACAGCAAAATATAAAAGCTTTTAAATACGTGATAGGGGGTGGGTGAGGAGAGATAGCACTGTTCATGATCCCTGGACATCCCAAAGTGCTTTACAGCCAATGAAATACTTCTCACTGCTGTAATATAGGAAACAAGGCAGCCAGGTTGCACACAGCAAGCCCCCACAAACAGCAATGTGATAATGACCATATGATCTGTTTCTGTGGTTGAGTAATGAATATTGGTCTGGACACTGGGATAGCTCCTCTTCAAAATAATGCCAAGGGAGCTTTTACAGCCACTCAAGCCAGCTGATGGGGCATCTTTTTAACATCTCGTCTGAAAGGTGGCACCTCCGACAGTAAAATGTTCCCTGAGTATTGCACTAGGAGTATCGGCTGTGATTCATAGAATCATAGAATTTACAATGCAGAAGGAGGCCATTCGGCCCATCGAGGTTGCACCGGTCCTTACAAAGAGCACCCTACTGAAGCCCATTAATCCACCCTATCCCCGTAACCCAGCAACCCCCACTTCACTTTTTTTTTGGACGGGTCAATTTATCATGGCCAATCCACCTAACCCGCACATCTTTGGACTGTAGGAGGAATCCGGAGCACCCAGAGGAAACCCACGCACACACTGGGAGAATGTGCACACTCCACACAGACCGTGACCCAGCCGGGAATCATACCTGGGACCCTGGAGCTGTGAAACAACTGTGCTAACCGCTATGCTACTGTGCTGCATTATTTGTGCTTACGCCCTAAGTGGGACTTGAAACCAGAACTCCCATTGGCCTTCCACCTTTAACCCTTCGCCATTTTATTCTCTCCTGCCCTCCACCCTATCTATCACCTTAAATGTGTGAGCCATTGCTCACTCTCGCCTCTTGAGTCAAAAACTCCCACTCCAGCACGTCAGCACATAGGCAGCAAAACTGGGGAAGTGGGTAGCACGGTAGCACAAGCGGATAGCACTGAGGCTTCACAGCGCCAGTGTCCCAGGTTCAATTCAATTTAAAGTAATACAGCAAAGGGGCAGCACGGTAACATAGTGGTTCGCATTTTGGTTTCACAGCGTCAGGGTCCCAAGTTTGATTCCCGCTTGGGTCACTGTCTGTATGGAGTCTGCACATTCTCCCTGTGTCTGCGTGGGTTTCCTCCGGGTGCTCCGGTTTCCCCTCTCACGATCCGAAAGACGTGCTATTATGTGAATTGGACATTCTGAATTCTCCCTCTGTGTACCCGAACAGGCGCCAGAGTGTGGCGACTAGGGGCTTTTCGCAGTAACTTCATTGCAGTGTTAATGTAAGCCTACTTATGACAATGAAGATTATTATAAGGGGCAGGTGTTACAATCCGTGCTATTGCGCAGGGGGTTGATGTGCTGTAGGGTGACAGAAGTGGACCAGGATGCCCTGGAGGGTATGGTCCCTTCGTAATGCTGACCAAGGAGGGGAGGGCAAGATGTGTTTGGTGGTGACATCATGCTAGAGGTGGCAGAGGATGATCCTTTGAATGTGGCAGCTGGTGGGGTGGTAAAGGAGGACAAGGGGAACCCTATTGTGGTTCTGGGAGAGATGAGAAGGGGTGAGGGCAGAAGTACGGTAAGTGGGTTGGACACAGTTGACGTTCATGTCAACTGTTTACACGGAGACGATGACGTAGTGGTAATTTGACTGGATTAGTAATTCGGAGGCCCAGACAATACTCTACGGATACTGGGTTCAAATCCCACCACGGCAACTTCTGAAATTTAAACTCAATTAATAAATCTGGAATATAAAGCTAGTTTCAGTAACGGTGACCATGAAATTATCATTGATTGATTGTTGGAAAAGACATCTTGTTTACTAATGCCCTTTAGGAAATGAAATCTGCTGTCCTTACCTGGTCGGGTCTACATGTGAGTCCAGACCCCACAGGAATATGATTGACTCTTAAATGGCCACTCAGTTCAAGGGCAATTCAGGATGGACAACAAATGTTGGCCATGTCAGCAATGCCCACATTCTATGAAAGAATAAAGAAAACATACACAGTAGGGTTGGGAGGTGAATCTTTGGTTCGAGGAAAAAGGAAGAACTGTTGTGGAAGTTGGCATCATCAGAACAGATGAGTCTGAGAAACTGGGAAAATAAAGTGGAGTTCTTACAGAAAGCCGGTTTTAAGGAAGTGTAATTAAGGTAGCTGTGGGAGTGGGTGGACTTAAATGAATATTAGTAGACAGACTATCCCCAGAAATGGAGACACCGAAGTCTGGGAAGGGAAGTTCCCAGGTTTAATCTCCAACACTGCGTTAGTTGATCTTGATTGGAGGAGAGGTTTAAGTGAGGGAAGAAATTAGCGTAGCTGTGATGTTCCTCACCTGCAAATATATGAAGAATAACCATTTGGGCCTGTGTCAGTTTAGTTATGTTATATTACAAAAGCAAAATACTGCAGATGCTGGAAATCTGAAGGAAAAGCAGAAAAACCTAGAAATACACAGTGGATCTGGCAGCATGTATGCAAGGGAAGGAGTTGACATTCGGGTCTTTGACTGTTTAGCAAAACTGGGAAAAGTTAGAAATCTAAAAGCTTTTAAATACCTGATAGGGGGTGGGTGAGGAGAGATAGCACTGTTCATGATCCCTGGACATCCCAAAGTGCTTTACAGCCAATGAAATACTTCTCACTGCTGTAATATAGGAAACAAGGCAGCCAGGTTGCACACAGCAAGCCCCCACAAACAGCAATGTGATAATGGCCATATGATCTGTTTCTGTGGTTGAGTAATGAATATTGGTCTGGACACTGGGATAGCTCCTCTTCAAAATAATGCCAAGGGAGCTTTTACAGCCACTCAAGCCAGCTGATGGGGCATCTTTTTAACATCTCGTCTGAAAGGTGGCACCTCCGACAGTAAAATGTTCCCTGAGTATTGCACTAGGAGTATCGGCTGTGATTCATAGAATCATAGAATTTACAATGCAGAAGGAGGCCATTCGGCCCATCGAGGTTGCACCGGTCCTTACAAAGAGCACCCTACTGAAGCCCACTAATCCACCCTATCCCCGTAACCCAGCAACCCCCACTTCACTTTTTTTTTTTGGACGGGTCAATTTATCATGGCCAATCCACCAACCCGCACATCTTTGGACTGTAGGAGGAATCCGGAGCACCCAGAGGAAACCCACGCACACACGGGGAGAACGTGCACACTCCACACAGACCGTGACCCAGCCGGGGATCATACCTGGGACCCTGGAGCTGTGAAACAACTGTGCTAACCGCTATGCTACTGTGCTGCATTATTTGTGCTTGCGCCCTAAGTGGGACTTGAAACCAGAACTCCCTTTGGCCTTCCACCTTTAACCCTTCGCCATTTTATTCTCTCCTGCCCTCCACCCTATCTATCACCTTAAATGTGTGAGCCATTGCTCACTCTCGCCTCTTGAGTCAAAAACTCCCACTCCAGCACGTCAGCACATAGACAGCAAAACTGGGGAAGTGGGTAGCACGGTAGCACAAGCGGATAGCACTGAGGCTTCACAGCGCCAGTGTCCCAGGTTCAATTCCCTGCTGGGTCACTGTCTGTGCGGAGTCTGCACGTTCTCCCCGTGTCTGCGTGGGTTTCCTCCGGATGCTCCGGTTTCCTCCCACAGTCCAAAGACATGCAGGTTAGGTGGATTGTCCATGATAAATTGCCCTTGGTGACCAAAAAGGTTAGGAGGGGTTATTGGGTTACGGGGATAAGGTGGAAGTGAGGGCTTAAATGGGTTGGTGCAGGCTCGATGGGCCGAATGGCCTCCTTCTGCACTGTATATTCTATGGGGAGCAGGATGTGAGGCGATGTGGAAGAATGGGGAGTCTGTGGGTTTCTCGTGAATATCGGTTGATAGTTTATTCTCCGGAATGGAGACCGAGAAATCAAGGAAGGGAGAGGAAACTCCAAGTCGGAGATGGACGATTAGAAGGCCTTAGAAATTGGAAGTAAAATTAATTAAATGTTCTGGAACTGCAAAGGTCTTCACTTGCTCAAACGTCTATCATTTCCCATTTCTGATCAAATGTCACTGACTTGAACTGATATAACTCTCTCTCTCTACACTGACTGTTATATTTATCTATGTTTCTCTATTAGCCACTGGTCCATGCGCATCAAATTTCCAAAGATTACTCTTTCAATTTGAACATATTTACTGCTAATTGCTGCTGTTACCAAGATAACACTTGGTGTCAGTGAACTTGATTAGGAGTGAATCTGAGTTGTCTTGTCAACCGTGTAAGAGAAAGAGGTGGAAAGAAGAACACTTGCACCCAGATTTTAATCCAACCCACCCAGTGGAACAGGACGGATTCCATAAGAGCGTAAGACATAGGAGCAGAATTGGGCCATTCGGCCCATCGAGTCTGCTCCGCCATTCAATCATGGCTGTTATTTTCTCATCCCTATTCTCCTACCTTCTCCCCATAACCCCTGATCCCCCTATTAATCAAGAACCTATCTATCTCTGTCTTAAAGACACTCAGTGAATTGGCGTCCACAGCCTTCTGCGGCAAAGAGTTCCACAGATTCACCATCCTTTGGCTGAAAAAATTCCTCCTCATCTCTGTTTTAAAGGATCGTCTCTTTAATCTGAGATGGTGTCCTCTGGTTCTAGCTTTTCCCACAAGTGGAAACATCCTGTCCACGTCTACTCTATCCAGGCCACGCAATATCTTGAACGTTTCAATAAGATCCCCTCTCATCCTTCTAAACTCCCAACGAGTACAGACCCAGAGTCCTCAAACGTTCCTCATACGACAAGCTCTTCATTCCAGTGAACCTCCTCTGGACCCTTTCCAAGGCCAGCACATCCTTCCTTGGATATGGGGCCCAAAACTGCTCACAATACTCCAAATAGGGTCTGACCAGAGCCTTATACAGCCTCAGAAGTACATTCCTGGTATTGTATTCTAGCCCTCTTGACATGAATACTAACATTGCATTTTTATTCCTAACTGCTGACTGAACCTGCACATTAACCTTGAGAGAATCGTGAACAAGGACTCCGAAGTCCCTTTATGCTTCTGCTTTCTGAAGCATTTCCCCATTTAGAAAATAGTCTATGCCTAGATTCCTCCTTTCAAAGTGCATATCCTCACACTTTTCCACGTTGTATTTCATTTGCCACTTCATTGCCCACTCTCCTAGCTTGTCCAAGTCCTTCTGCAGCCACCTTGCTTCCTCAATACTACCTGTCCCTCTACAGATCTTTGTATCATCTGCAAACGTAGCAACAGTGCCTTCAGTACCTTCTTCCAGATCATTAATGTACATTGTGAAAAGTTGTGGTCCCAGCACAGATCCCTGACGCACACCACTAGTCACCGGTTGCCATCCTGAAAAAGACCCCTTTATCCCCACTCTTTGCCTTCTGCCAGTCAGCCAATCCTCTATCCATGCCAGGATCTTACCTTGAACACCATGAGCTCTTAATTTATTTAACAGTCTCCCATGCGGCACCTTGTCAAAGGCCTTCTGGAAATCTAAATAAATCACGTCCACTGGTTCTCCTTTGTCTAACTAGCTTGTTACCTCCTCAAAGAACTCTAACAGATTTGTCAGACATGAACTCCCTTTGACAAAGCTGTGCTGACTCAGTCCTATTTTACCATGCACTTCCAAGTACTTCGCGATCTCACCTTTAATAACAGACTCTCAAATCTTACCAATGACCGAAGTCAGGCTAACCGGCCTATAATTTCCCGTCTTCTGCCTCCCTCCCTTCTTAAACAGTGGTGTTACATTCGCCACCTTCCAGTCCTCTGGGATCCTTCCTGCCTCCAGTGATTCCTGAAAGATCATCACTATTGCCTCCACAATTTCCTCAGCTATCTCTTTTAGGACCCTGTGGTGTCGGTCCAGGTGACTTATTCACCTTCAGACCTTTTAGTTTTCCCAGGACCTTCTCCTTAGTAATGGTCACTGCACTCACCTCTGCCCCCTGGTTCACCTGGAGCTTGGCATCCCACTGGTGTTTTCCACCGTGAAGACTGATGCAAAGTAAATATTCAGTTTGTCTGCCTTTCTTTGTTTCCTTGGATATTTAGATCCCAGCCCTGATCCCTTTGCAGCCACGTCTCTGTGATGCCCACAACATCGTACCGGCCAATTTCAATGTGTGCAACAAGCTAATTTACCTTGTTCCGTATACTGTGCGCGTTTAGGTACAACACCCTCAATCCTGCATTGGCCACCTCCGTTTTCACACTCTCCTCAGTCACTGTACCCTGTACTGTGGCCCTTTTTGATTTTTGACTATGGCTTCTCTGCTCACACTTTCCCCCTTACTGCTTTTTGTTTCTGGCCCCATTTTACTTCCCTCCGACTTCCTACACTGGATTCCATCCCCTTGCCACATGAGTTTAGACCCTCCCCAACAGCTCTACCAACCCCCCCACCCCACCAAGGACATCGGTTCCAGTCCTGCCCAGATGCAGACCTGGTTTGTACTGGTCCCACCTTCCCCAGAACCGGTTCCAATGCCCCGGGAATTTGAATCCCTCTCTCTTGCACCATCTCTCGAGCCACACGTTCATCCTGAGATTACTACCTTTTTGAGGTCCTACTTTTTATTTCAACTCTTAATTCCCTGAACTCAGCTTGTAGGATCTCATCCTGTTTTTTACCTATATAGTTGGTGCCTATGTGCACCTCTTCAGCTGGCTGTTCACCCCCCCCCCCCCCGAATGTCCTGCAGCCACTCCGAGGCATCCTTAACCCCTGCACCAGGGGGGGCAACATGCCATCCTGGATTCTCTATTGTGTCCGCAGAACTGCCTGTCTATTCCCCTTACGATTGAGTCCCCTATCACTATAGCCCTGCTATTGTTCTTCCTGCCCTCCTGCGCAGCAGAGCCAGCCACGATGCCATGAACCTGGCTGCTGCTGCCTGCCCCTGGTGAGCCATCTCCCTCAACAGTATCCAAAGCGGTATATCTGTAGGGAGATGACTGCAGGGGATACCTGCACTGCCTTCCTACTCTTGCTCTGTCATTTGGTCACCCATTTTCCATCTCCCTCAGTAACTTTCACCTGCGGTGTGACCAACTCGCTAAACGTGCTATCCACGACATCCTCAGCATCATCAAGCGGTCTAACAGGAGCTGCAACTGGACACATTTCTTGCACGTGAAGGAGCCAGGGACAATGGACGTGCACCTGAGCTCCCACATCGCACACGAGGAGCATGGCACGGGTCTGGGATCTCCTGCCTTGTGTTAAACATTAGGTTAACTTATACAACTACAATTTCAAAAAACGAAAGAAAAAATAGATAAATATACAAATGAAAAGAAAAACTACTTACCAGTCACTTAACTCGGGATAAAAAGCACCTCCTCCCCACCCAGCTTCGAATTCCCAAACTCACTCTTCGCTGTGTCTCACTCTGGCCGTGTCTTCTCTGGCTCACTGGGAGAACTCACTGGGAGTGAGTTGTAAAGTTGCTCTTTTTAAATTGGCCTGAGTTGACTCCACCCCCCCCCCCCCACACACACACACCTGCTTTTAGATCAAAGAAGCTTAAGGTGACTGACACGTAACTGCCAACCAGTTATGTGAGTGGGTGGGGCAGCCCCTTGTTAACCTGCACTACACAATTCTAGATTGATTTAAATTCCTGAAATTTAAAAAGGAACAGTCTTACCAATTCAATTCCCACCTAGCTTCAAATTCCCAAATTCACTCTTCGCTGTGTCTCACGCTGGATTCAGGTCTGGTCTACATCCTGGTATATTTTTTATGTTCCTTCTTCTACTTTAAATTGGCCAGGGTGGAACACAGGTACCTGACCTGATCCCGGCCAATTCATGCCAAGGCTCGGTTAAAATTGAGCTTTGACTCGGAGGAAGTTGGGAACAAATGTGGTGAGAAAAGAGATGATTATATTTTATTTCTTCAGTGTTGATGCTGAAATATAGATTTTGAATCTCTCATTTGGGTATCTGATTTGACACTGACTAATGTCTGTTTCCTGAACACAGATTCCAGTTAGTCTGTCCTCCATTGCATTTGTTCCACTCTATGGTGGCGATATGACGTATAAGGTTCTGGCTTTGTTTGCCCCTGAAAATCAGCTCACAGGTTCGTGCTATACTTCTCTAATGTAAACTGCTGGTTAGGTCAAGAGAGTATTTGATAATTCTGCACCTTGCTGTGTCCAGTCTGTTCATGCAATTGGACACTGAAGTTGAATATTGTTTGCTGCTTTCTGTATATATAACATTGGGCACTTTGATGGGGAAATTTCCATTTGTCTTTGTTACCTTATGCGAGTTTCTGATTTTTTTATGTAGGTTAATCATGGGCCTAAAGAACCACTTGGATATTGATTAAATTCATTTTCAGCATAATTGGATCACTTCTAAAATGGTGAAAGCAAAAAGTAAATGCATCGGAACAGGATTAGACCATTTAGCTTCCTGAGCCTGTTTGTCATTCAGTAAGATCATGGCTGATTGGTGATCGAACCCATATACCTGTCCTTGCCCCTGTAGGTGATAAAACACCTTTGATTTTTTTTTTTTTTTAACTCTTGATCTCCCATCAGTTGTCACATTTTAAATCTATTATCTGTTGCTATTTGCAGAAGTGAGTTCTAAACTTCTGCCACTTCCCAATTTCACTCCTGAAATGGCTGTCCTCTAACCTAAGACAACCCAACTATCAGCAATAATTTATTTTTACCTACTCGCTCAGTTTCCCCCAAGTTAGCTTCAAGTTAGCTGTTAACCGTCTACACTCCAGACAATGCTACCCTGGTTTGTGTAATCTTTCCTTAAGGTAAAGTCACCTAATCCCAGATGACCATGGGCTGCTTTTCTCTTTTGAGGGGGAGAGCTGACTGGGGGTGATTTAACCTAAAGATCACCACCCCTCAGGCGAGGGGCAAGGTTGAGAATGCAGGCCTTCATTAACTTCAGCCGATATGAACCCGGGTATTGTTCTGGTAGACCTACACTGCATTCCTAACAAGGCCAGAGTATGTGGCTCTCCATCCATCAACTATGAGTTCACACTTTATTTGCTTGTCAACCACAAATATGTTCTTGTTTCACCAAATTCCATACTACTTGTATATAGTTGGAAGTTGTAACGTTGTTAATGTTTATACCATCTCTTACCTTTCTTTTCAAGCTGTGGCATTGTACCTAGTAGATAGGTGGTGGGCAATTGATGACATCATCAAAACAGCTGACTCGTCCCGACAGGGTCTCCAGCAGGTGAATTAATTCTCCATATTAAATGCAAAGTTTATAAATTATGTTTTGGGATTGTCTCTTTTAAGTTGGGGTAAATTGGAAGAATGAATGAGATTGTGTGACCTGTTCTGAATTCTGTCCAACAACAAGCATGGGGGAATTGATTGTTGAAGGGAGCCCAGGTAGGTGCAAGGTTTTCAGGCCTGTAGACCATGGCAAGAGCATCTACGATAGTGGGTGGACTATCATCTCCAAATCTCTTGGGGAGGGGTTAGGCATATATGATTGTATAAATGGTTATACTTAAAACTGCCTATTTAATTCCAAGATAGAATGGAAAGGTTTGGACGAGGGCTGGGGGGTGGTATGTAGAAAAGTTAACATATATACCTGGATAAAAGGCCCATGTAATTCATGTTGCCGTGGAGATGGGCTTTGAGAAGGTAGAGTCCATAGCAAGCCATTGTAGTATTGCTTGTTTCTAAGATATCCCTGAAACTCCGAGACAAGGGAATCTGCAGGATTCTGAGAGGAGGAGAAAGAGAGCTAAGATCTAGAGGCAGATAGTCCTGCAACAGAAGCCGAGAAAATGCTGTCTTTATTATTCGCCATGCAGAAAACTGGTGAGTGCTCAGATTGAAGAAGGTTTGTGAGAACCTGAATGAGGCTGGAAGAATGTGCCTTAGCTTTGGCTGAGGGGGTGAATTTCTAGGGTAACACTTGAGCAGGGGAGGGGGTGAATCTCCAGGGTAACACTTCCCAGCAGGGAAAGGAAAGATGAAGTGGAAAATATCGTTGGACTGTTTCCAGAAGAATAAAGTGTTCGCTTAAGGGACAAAATACAGTCTAAAAGTCGTGGGAACTTTCAGTTCTTTTAAGTGGGACAAAGCGATCTGTAGTGGAGTACAAGTTGCTACTGAATAACATTTAGACAATGCTGCTTTTGTTTTGTTTGTTACAGTAAAAGTCTTCGAACTTAAAAATCATGTTATTTGACCCTTCCGATTAGTCTTTGGAAATCAAGTTATCGGTCTCTACAGGGATTGTAATGATCTTCAGATCAGATTGTAATATCACTGGAAATATTTCCACTTCTCTTAAGTAACTAATTTAGGAAATTATTAATTCAGAAGTAGCAAGTTTTTCTGGTTTAAATTGAAATATTATTAAGTGTACACTTAAAGTTTACTCACTAGATTTTTCCATCAATAGCTGTGGATAGAACTTTAAACGTTGGAGATAGCATTGATTTAATAATGTTGTCCAATAAATATTTCCCTGGTGGATCATTGGTCCAGTTACTGATTGGATAAGCCCAAAGAGAAGGTTTTATCATAATTATAACGAGTTAAGTGTTTTCACCTAGGGTAGAAATAGCAAATTGACCTTGGTGCCTTCCAATCAGCCAAGGCTCCCGTTTCTGGAACCATCCAGGGACACCTGATGGAAGTGGGCATTTGTGAACATTTTAGTGAAGAGAAACTGCATTCATTTGAATAATGGAGGCTTCATAGAATTCATAGAATTTACAGTGCAGAAAGAGGCCAGTCGGCCCATCGAGTCTGCACCGGCTCTTGGAAAGAGCACCCTACCCAAGGTCCACACCTCCACCCTATCTTCATAACCGAGTAACCCCACCCAACACTAAGGGCAATTTTGGACACTAAGGGCAATTTAGCATGGCCAATCCACCTAACCTGCACATCTTTGGACTGTGGGAGGAAACCGGAGCACCCGGAGAAAACCCACGCAAACACGGGGAGGATGTGCAGACTCCGCACAGACAGTGAACCAAGCCGGAATCGAACCTGGGACCCTGGAGCTGTGAAGCAATTGTGCTATCCACAATGCGACCATGTTGCCCGTGGACATACAAGGAAGAAAGTAGTGATAGAACTGGGGCTGGATTCTCCACACCCCAACGCCGAAATTGCATTCAGCGACGGGGCAGAGAATCCGATTTCCCGCACAAAATCGGGACCGGTGCCAGTTGCGCTATTCTCTGCCGCCGGCCCCCCCCTCCCCCACACAGAAGCAGCATACTCTGGGAGTACGTAACGCTGAGTATCCACCGCCTCGGGCCATTGCCTGAGGCCCGCCCCGCTATTCTCTGTCCCCCGACCGGCCAAATTCCCGACGGAGTATGTTTAATGTGGTCCAGCCATTCGGGAAACTCGCGAGGCGTCTAGCGGACTCAGTCTGTGCCCGCTATAGCTGGCGGAGGGCCGATTGGAGGGCAGGGGGGATCTCCTTCGGGACTGGGTGGGGCTATGAGTGCGGGCGGTTCTGGTCGGGCGAGCGACCGATTGGGGGCACTATTTCGGTAGTACAGGTCCACAGGACGAGTCTGCCATGGAATAGGGTGTGGCTTCTGGAGGCTGCCGCTGTGCGCATGAGTGGCCTCTGACCCGGAAGTGCGGGGGGCCGTATTGGCAGCTGGAGCTGCGAGCTCCATGGCAGCGGCCTGTTAGCCCCCTGCAAGGCTGTGAATCTGGCCTTTTGACGCCAGTTTTCCTGACATAAAAGACCATAGTTTTCACGACGGCATGGGGGCTTAGTCCCTCAAACAGAGACTCCAGCCCCTGGTACTGGGAAATTTGAAGTAGGCTAAGTCTCAGTAGGAAGAGCAGTTGACAATATCATTAAGTTTGCAATAGCTATGGATAGGGGCAAGGAATAATTAAAATACTCAACTGGTTGGCGAGTTGAAAGGGGAACTAACTGAGGTGGATTGGAAACAAAGATTCACAAGTAAAACAGTAAATAAGTAATAGGATGCCTTTGAAAATTGGGTAGTACCAGTCTCCCCGAACATGCGCCGGAATGTGGCGACTAGGGGCTTTTCACGGTAACTTCATTTGAAGCCTACTTGTGACAATAAGCGGTTTTCATTTTTCATTTCATAGTACAGGTACAGGCTAAATACATTCCCACAAGGGTAAAGGAAGAGCATACGTTATTTACAGACAGACACACTAACAAACATGGGTGAAAACATTTTCTACCCACCTTCAGTGGTAAGAAGTAAAAATGAAATTGATAAAGGTGGCTTATGATAAATGTCAGGCTTATAATATAGTAAAGAAACAAGTTGAGTATTTAAAAAGAAGTGCAGAGGAGAATTAGTAATTCTCTGCACTGTAAATTCTATGAAATGGAAATAAAAGATTGTAAATGAATAAAGGGCAGCACTGTAGCATTGTGGATAGCACAATTGCTTTACAGCTCCAGGGTCCCAGGTTTGATTCCCGGCTTGGGTCACTGCCTGTGCGGAGTCTGCACATTCTCCCCGTGTCTGCGTGGGTTTCCTCCGGGTGCTCCGGTTTCCTCCCACAGTCCAAAGATGTGCAGGTTAGATAGATTGGCCATGCTAAATTGCCCCTTGATGTCCAAAATTGCCCTTCGTGTTGGGTGAGGTTACTGGGTTATGGGGATAGGGTGGAGGTGTGGGCTTGTGTAGGGTGCTCTTTCCAAGAGCCGGTGCAGACTCGATGGGCCGAATGCTACCACGGTATAGATCATAGATCACTTGGTTGCATGGTGTTCCGAAAACAACCTCTCTCTAAATGTTGTAAAGACCAAGGAACTGATCATTGACTTCAGGAAGAGTAGCATGAACCCCCACCCCCACCCCCTGTCTACATCAGTGGCTCTGAAGTAGAGATGGTCGATAGCTTTAAGTTCTTGGGGTCACCATCAGTCTGTCCTGGTCCACTCACGTTGATGCAACAGTCAAGAAAGACCAACAACGTCTCTACTTTCTACAGAAGCTAAAGAAATTCGGCATGTCTGCATCGACTCTCTCAAACCTCTACAGATGTGCGATAGAGAGCATCCTATCCGGCTGCATTACAGCTTGGTATGGCAACTGCTCGGTCCAAGATCACCATAAACTGCAGGTGAACTCAGCCCAACGCATCACACAAGCTTGTCACCCTCCCATTGATTCTGTCTACACCTCCCGCTGCCTCAGAAAAACAGACAGCATTGTCAGAGACCCCTCACACCCAGGCTTTGCCCTCTTCCAGACTCTTCCATCAGGCAGAAGATACAGAAGTCTGAAGGCCCGCACATCCAGACATAGGAACAGCTTCTTCCCCACAGCTACGAGAGTCCTCAACGACTCTCCCTTGGACTGATCTGTTCCCTGTAAAAACACTATTCACGACGCCCTATGCTGCTCTTGTTTGGCCTTGTTGCGCACTGTAACCCATCACTATTTGTTGATGTTCCATTGTCAATGTACTCTGTTGATTATTCCTTTGTCCACTATGTACGTACTGTGTACGTTCCCTTGACCGCAGAAAAATACTTTTCACTGTACTTCAGTACATGTGACAATAAATATCAATCAATCAACTAATACAAAGTGCATCACGGTGGCGCAGTGGGTTAGCCCTGCAGCCTCACGGCGCTGAGGTCCCTGGTTCGATCCCGGCTCTGGGTCACTGTCCGTGTGGAGTTTGCACATTCTCCCCGTGTTTGCGTGGGTTTCCTTCAAACTGACTAGCTTTATGGTAGTACTGCAAAAAAGGGGAGCATGGCTTCCTTCCCTTTTTGATATTGCTGACCTGCATCGCTAGGGTCCAGGAGTGTGTTGCACTACTCCGATTTCGCCTGGCCTGAGTTAGAAGGTGGGGCAAGACAGGATTTCGGGTAAGAAACTGGGATTGTAATAACAATCCGACGTTGATTGTCATTCTGAGGAAGCTCAGGCCTGAAGTTGGGATGGCACGGTGGTACAGTGGTTAGCACTGCTGCCTAACTGTACCAGGGATCCTGGTTTGATTCCGACCTCGGGTGACTGTCTCTGTGGAATTTGTACATACTTCCCATGCCTGCGTGGGTTTCCTCTGGGTGCTCCGGTTTCCTCCCACAGTCCAAAGATGTACAGGTTAGGTGGATTGGCTATGCTAAATTGCCTCCGGGTGGGATTGCACGGATACGGTGGGGGAGTGGGTCTATGTGGGGTGCTCTTTCAGAGGGTCGGTGCAGACTCGATGGGTCGAATGGCCTCCTTTTGCACTGTAGGGATTCTATGATTCTAAAGTCTGGTCGGAATATTTGAGATAATCTGAGACAAAATTCATTGGCACTGGGAAGAATAGGGTTAATGACAACCTGTACAGATTTCTTAAAGGCAAATCATATTTGAATAACTTGATTTGGTTTTTTGATGTTGTAACGAAGAGGGTTGCTTTGTATTCTGTATATATGAACTTTCAAAGGGAGTTTTGATAGGATTTGTTAGCAAAATTTAAAAAACCCATAGGAGAAGAACAAATGTAGTGAATGGCTGTAGGGAAACATGGAGACCAAATCAATCCAAACCTGTGGAAATGCCCTCACGCATTCAGTAATGTTCCCAGAGATTGGTATTGGGATCATTGATATGCGGGACATAATTTCAATGTTTCCAGATGACACAAATCTTGGAAACTTCATTAACAATAAGAAGGATATAGACGGACACTAAATAGATATAACTGCAATCTCTGTTCATTTATTAACATTCTACTGTCATTTATTGCAAGGTATCATCACTCGGGGAGAGGATTGTGCTGTATGTTTTGAACCGTATCATTTATAGAGCACAGGAAATGAGTGCAGACGAGATCCCTTTTCTTTGCCACAGTGCCACTGAATATGCTAAAATTCTCTGGAAGTCTGGGAAAGCGATCGGATTCTACTCCATCAAAATAGCAGGTAACTTGCATGGGGTTGGGTGCACACAGCCACGGCTGACATTTGTTTATTGGAGAGGATGGTGTGTGCTCTGTTTCTTTTATTGTTTCGCTCACATTTTTGAAAGGCTCGGAGTCTTGCTGGAATATTTTAACTGATTCCATGTTATTTGGTCAGGCGATTGGAACTGCAACCTTGCAGCTTGATCTCTGAAGTGCTTCCCCACTGCAAGTCTGAGAAAGATAAATTTAGTGTGTAAATTAGTGGACTCTGACATCCTCGGCTGCTTCATGAATGCTTCGCAGTAACTGGCAATAGATTGTTTGGGGAGAAAACGCTCTTCTCTCCACAGAAATCCCACACATGTATTTCATCACCTTTTTTTTTTAAAGGTGTTAATAGATGCAACTTTAACTGCTGAATTTGGGATCCTTAATCCAACTCTCTTTTATTTCCATTTATTGCCCATTTGAACTGATTGGCTTGCTGATTGGCATTTAAGAGTCATCCCCATTGCTGTGGGTCTGGAGTCATATGTAGGCCAGACCAGGTAAGAATGGCAGATTTCCTTCCCTAAAGGACATTTCAACAAGTTTCATGGTCATTATTAGACTTTTAATTCCAGATTTTTTAATGAATTAAAATTTCACCACTGTGATGGGATTTGAACCCGGGTCCTCGGTACCCTGAGTCTCTAGATTACTAATCCAGTAATAATACCAATATGCCACCATCACCCCCCTAATGAAATGAAATGAGCTGTTTCCTTTCACTTGCTATTGGATCTGAGTGACATTTGGCATGGTCACAATTTTTGCCTTTGTCTAGTTATCCTTGAGGAGCTGCAGTCCTTGTGCTACTGATGCTTCCACAAAGATATTACGTGGGTTGGGAAGCACGGTGGCGCAGTGGGTTAGCCCTGCTGCCTAACGGCGCCGAGGTCCCAGGTTCGATCCCGGCTCTGGGTCACTGTCCGTGTGGAGTTTGCACATTCTCCCTGTGTTTGCGTGGGTTTCGCCCCCACAACCCAAAAGATGTGCGGGCTAGGTGGATTGAAAAAATGAATTAGGCACTGTAAATTTTTATTTTTTTGAAAGATATTACGTGAGTTAGGACTGGTTAAGCTGGTATTAGGATTGGGGTAGTAATGATGTAAAGAGCAAAACAAGAATAGTAATAGTGAGAAGTAGAGAGCAAGGGTAAGAGTTTCTGAAGTGTGTTCAGGAGAATTTTCTACATCGGTACATTTTGGCCCAATGAGGGAGGCAGTATTGTTGAATCTGGTTATGTAGACTCTGGTGAGTAAAGTGGATCAAGTTTCAAAAGAACAAACAAAGAACAAAGAAATGTACAGCACAGGAACAGGCCCTTCGGCCCTCCAAGCCCGTGCCGACCATACTGCCCGACTAAACTACAATCTTCTACACTTCCTGGGTCCATATCCTTCTATTCCCATCCTATTCATATATTTGTCAAGATGCCCCTTAAATGTCCCTATCGTCCCTGCCTCCACTACCTCCTCCGGTAGTGAGTTCCAGGCACCCACTACCCTCTGCGTAAAAAACTTGCCTCGTACATCTACTCTAAACTTTGCCCCTCTCACCTTAAACCTATGCCCCCTAGTAATTGACCCCTTTACCCTGGGGAAAAGCCTCTGACTATCCACTCTGTCTATGCCCCTCATAATTTTGTATACCTCTATCAGGTCGCCCCTCAACCTCCTTCGTTCCAGTGAGAACAAACCGAGTTTATTCAATCGCTCCTCATAGCTTATGCCCTCCATACCAGGCAACATTCTGGTAAATCTCTTCTGCACCCTCTCTAAAGCCTCCACATCCTTCTGGTAGTGTGGCGACCAGAATTGAACACTATACTCCAAGTGTGGCCTAACTAAGGTTCTATACAGCTGCAACATGACTTGCCAATTCTTATACTCAATGCCCCGGCCAATGAAGGCAAGCATGCCGTATGCCTTCTTGACTACCTTCTCCACCTGTGCAGCCCCTTTCAGTGATCTGTGGACCTGTACTCCTAGATCTCTTTGACTTTCAATACTCTTGAGGGTTCTACCATTCACTGTATATTCCCTACCTGCATTAGACCTTCCAAAATGCATTACCTCACATTTGTCCAGGTTAAACTCCATCTGCCATCTCTCCGCCCAAGTCTCCAGACAATCTAAATCCTGCTGTATCCTCAGACAGTCCTCATCGCTATCCGCAATTCCACCAACCTTTGTGTCGTCTGCAAACTTACTAATCAGACCAGTTACATTTTCCTCCAAATCATTTATATATACTACAAAGAGCAAAGGTCCCAGCACTGATCCCTGTGGAACACCACTGGTCACAGCCCTCCAATTAGAAAAGCATCCCTCCATTGCTACCCTCTGCCTTCTATGGCCTAGCCAGTTCTGTATCCACCTTGCCAGTTCACCCCTGATCCCGTGTGACTTCACCTTTTGTACTAGTCTACCATGAGGGATCTTGTCAAAGGCCTTACTGAAGTCCATATAGACAACATCTACTGCCCTACCTGCATCAATCATCTTAGTGACCTCCTCGAAAAACTCTATCAAATTAGTGAGACACGACCTCCCCTTCACAAAACCGTGCTGCCTCTCACTAATACGTCCATTTGCTTCCAAATGGGAGTAGATCCTGTCTCGAAGAATTCTCTCCAGTAATTTCCCTACCACTGAAGTAAGGCTCACCGGCCTGTAGTTCCCGGGATTATCCCTGCCACCCTTCTTAAACAGAGGAACAACATTGGCTATTCTCCAGTCCTCCGGGACATCCCCTGAAGACAGCGAGGATCCAAAGATTTCTGTCAAGGCCTCAGCAATTTCCTCTCCAGCCTCCTTCAGTAAATAGGAGGTTTCTATAGGAGAACACTTTGGTTACGATGACCATGATCTATGAGGAGATAATGGCATAGCAGTGTTGTCGCTGGACTAATAATCCAGAGACCCAGGGTATTGCTTTGGGGACCTGGCAGGTGTGGATTTTGAATTCAGTAAAAAAAAAAAAAACGGCAATTGTTTGTTGTTAAAAAAAACCCATCTGGTTCACGAAACCTGCCATCCTTCCCTGGCCTACATGTGACTCCAGACCAACAGCAATGCGGTTGACTCTTAAATGCCCTCTGAAATGACCTAGCAAGAATCTTTTTTAAAGTTTTGATTAGCTATCGAAAATTAATTGAGGGAGGGTCAATTTCAACTGTTTGAGAATGGATCTGGCCCCGGTAAATTGGAATAATAGATTGACTGACAGAACCAGGAAGGGTAAATGGACTTTCTTTGAAGAGGGGATAGTTCAGAACTCAAAGGGGGACTTGCCCATGAAGACGGGAGGCATGGCTGAGGTACTAAATGAGTACTTTGTATCTGTCTTTACCAAGGAAGAAACTGTTGCCAAAGTCGAAGTGAAAGAGGAGGGAAATGAGGCATGGATAGACAAAAAATTGAGGCGGTATTAGATGGACTAGTTGCTGAGTCACCAGGACAGGATCAGATGCATCGGAGGTTACTGAAGGTAGAAAGGGTGGAAATTGTGGGGACACTGGCCATAATCTTTCAATCCTCCTTCGATGCAGGGGTGGTGCCAAAGATCTGGCGAATTGCAATTGTTACATCCTTGTCCAAAAAGTGTTTAAGGATAAGCCCAACAACTGCAGGCCAGCCATCTTAACCTCATTAGGGAAAACTTTTATAAATGATTATCTGCGGCAAATAATAAGTCACTTTGCATGTGGATTAATTAAGGAAATACAATATTAATTTAAGGGCAAACTAGTTCAATTAACTTGAGGTTTCTGATGAGGTAGTGTAGAGAGTTGACGTGATGTACTTGGTCTTGCAAAAGGCGTTTGATAAAGTTCCCCAGAACAACCTCGTGAGCAAACAAGCCCATCAAAGAAAAGACACAGCATGAAGACAAAGTCAGCTGAATGACTGGAAACAAAGTGGTGATGAACCATTTGTTCTCGACTCGAGGAAGGATGGGTTCTCCAGTGGTCAGTATTACGATCATGGTTTTTCTTGTGCAGGGCATAAGCCAAAATGTGGAACTATTGTAAACCATTAGTGTTACTGAAAAAATGCGTTTTGTCAAAGCTTTTCATCTTGGCACTTATCAGAACAGTTACAAGAATACCAGTGTTGGGGGAAACAACTTAATATTGTACAAGAAGAGTGCTGATTGGTTGGCAAGTGGACTTTGATTGGTAGAGGCATTGTCATGGAGAATGCGGCAGTTAATGGTGACTGGCTGTTAACTGCCAAGCATTGTTTGAAAATTTAAACCAGGCAGCTTGACTCTGGACAAGGCATTGCCCTGGGGAATGAACCAATGAATGGCTATCACTTTTTTGTTTTGCTGAAACGGGCATATGTGTACATGTTCTTTCTGCCTACAAAGAACAGGGTCCTATATATGAATATTTGTCGCTTCCAGTACATGCAAGTGTGCCACACTGTGAGCCCAACTAACAATGTTCAATTGGATGCCAGTGTAATTTTTAGCACAGAGGATTATTCAGCAAATGTTGTCCAATCGCAGAATCACATCTCATTGGACATTTGTTGTGAGTTTTACAAGCACGGGCTAGTTGAGTATGGCGTGTGATGCTAAGCATGTAGGCCATACGTTCCAAAAACTGGCTGACTGTATCAACAGCATATCCCTTCCACTGTTGGCAACGGACGAGGTACAATCCTCATGTTCTGTAGTACCAAACGATTAATTATGAACTATGAGGCGGATAATGATAGACTTCAAGAGGGCATATACAGGCTGATGGAATGGGCAGACACATGGCAGATAAAATTTTAATGCAGAGATGTGTGAAGTGATCAATTTTGGTAGGAAGAACGAGGATAGGCAATACAAAATTAAGGATACAATTTTAAAAGGGGTGCAGGAGCAGAGGTGATATATGTGCACATATCACTGAAGATGGATTAGCAACTTGAGAAAGTGGTTAATACGGTGCTTGAGCAACACATAGAATACAAGGAACAAGAAGATATTTATTAATAAAGAATAACTTGGTACAGGAGGTTTTGCAGCACTAGGCTGCCTTGGGAGCAAGTCCTTGCATGCTTACTACATGGCTGCTCCATGTATTCTGCCTGAGAGAGGACTCCACTCAGTCGGTTCCCATTGGTCCCTCAAGTCAGGTGGGGTTCCCATTGGTCCCTCAAGTCAGGTGGGGTTCCCATTGGTCCCTCAAGTCAGGTGACCCTCTTATGGGTCTTAAAGAGACCAACATCACAACACTACATCATGCAGTAGCTATGGGTGGATGATTTAAAAGAAGCTCCTGGTCTGATGCACTATCAATTACCACAAAGACGAGAATAGTGGAACAATCAAGGCTTTATTGAGCAAGATATTGTGCCTCCTGTAGCTGGAACCAGAATGGCTGCAGCACAGGAGAACACACACTTTTATACGCAGCCTACTGGGCGGGGCTAGCAGGCAGGGATTTACCCTTGTACATCTAATATACGGGCAGTGCAGTCATACATGCAATACACTACTAGTGGTGACTACCACATTCACCCCCTGTTTTAAAAAAGAGTCTGGCGGGGGTGGTGGAAAACATTACATGTTAAGTCTGTCGGGGGCCTTGACCCTCCTCTGCGCTCGCCTCAGTCCTGGTGGTGATGTGGGCGCTGACTTGGTCACCTGCGACTCCGGGAGCGTGTTGTCCTCGTCTTTGTCACCCCTGAGTGGAACCAGTGGGAGGACGGATCCTGCTGGGGTGGGGGCTGCGGTGAGGTTCGCTGGAGGGAGGGTGAGTGGCGCAGGGGTGAATGAGGCAACCGGGGGGGGGGGGGGGTCAGGTCATGGGTGGGGATCCTGCGGGTGCCAGGTCCCGGAGGGAGACTGTGTCCTGGCGGCCGTCGAGGTGTGCCACGTAGGCGTACTGTGAGTTTGCATGTAAGAGGTGGACTTTCTCGACCAAGGGGTCCGACTTATGGGTCCGCACATGCTTCCGGAGGAGGACGGGTCCAGGAACTGACAGCCATGTTGGGAGCGAGACCCCAGAGGTGGACTTCCTGGGGAAGGCAAACGCACGTTTCTGAGGGGTCTCATTAGTGGCGGTGCAGAGGAGCGATCGGATGGAGTGGAGAGCGTCGAGAAGGACCTCCTGCCAGTGGGAGACTGGGAGATTTTTAGACCGCAGGGCCAGCAGGACGGCCTTCCAGACCGTCCCGTTCTCCCCCTCCATCTGCCCGTTTCCCTGGAGGTTGTAGCTGGTCGTCCTGCTCGAGGCGATGCCCTTGCTGAGCAGAAACTGACGCAGCTCCTCGCTCATGAAAGAGGATCCCCGATCACTGTGGATATAGGTGGGGAAACCAAACAGAGTGAAGATGCTGTGCAGGGCTTTGATTACTGTGGCAGAAGTCATCGGGGCATGGGATGGGGAAAGGGAACCGGGAGTACTCATCAATCACATTCAGGAAATGCGTGTTGCGGTCGGTGGAGGGGAGGGGCCCTTTGAAGTCCACGCTGAGGCGTTTAAAGGGGCGGGAGGCCTTCACCAGGTGCGCTCTATCTGGCCGGTAGAAGTGCGGCTTGCATTCTGCGCAGACTTGGCAGTCTCTGGTGACGGTCCTGACCTCTTCAATGGAATAGGGCAGGTTTCGGGCCTTGATGAAATGGAAGAACCGGGTGACCCCCGGGTGGCAGAGGTCATAGTGGAGAGGGAGTTCCAGGAGGGGGCGCATGCTGTCGGGGTCGGGCCCGAGGACTCCATTTTCCATGACAAAGCCAAGGATGGCTAAGTGGTTGGTGCGAAACACGCATTTCTCCTTATTGTACGTGAGATTAAGGAGTTTGGCGGTCTGGAGGAATTTTTGGAGGTTTGCGTCGTGGTCCTGCTGATCGTGGCCGCAGATGGTGACGTTATCTAGATACGGGAAGGTGGCCCGCAGTCCGTACCGGTCAACCATTCGGTCCATCTCTTGCTGGAAGACCGAGACCCCATTAGTGATGCCGAAGGGAACCCTAAGGAAGTGATAGAGGCGGTCATCTGCTTCGAACGCAGTGTATTGGCGGTCCTCCGGGCGATGGGGAGCTGGTGGTAGGCGGACTTCAAGTCCACTGTGGAAAAGACTCGATACTGCGCAATCTGATTGTCATGTCAGATATGCATGGGAGGGGGTACGCAACGAGCTGCGTGTACCGATTGATGGTCTGGCTGTAGTCAATGACCATCTGTGCTTCTCCCCAGTCTTCGCTACCACCACTTGAGCTCTCCAGGGACTGTTGCTGGCCTCAATGACCCCTTCCCGCAGAAGCCGTTGGACCTCCAACCTGATGAAGGTCCTGTCCTGGGCACTGTACCGTCTGCTCCTAGTGGCGACGGGTTTACAATCCGGGGTGAGGTTCGCAAACAGGGAAGGTGGGTCGACCTTGAGGGCCGTGAGGCCGCAGGTGGTGAGGGGGGTAGGGGTCCGCCAAATTTTAAAGTTGGGCTTTGGAGATGGTACTGAAAATCCAGGCCGAGTAACAGGGCAGCGCAGAGGTGGGGGAGGACGTAGAGCCGGAAGTTGCTGAACTCTACGCCTTGGACGATGAGGGTCGCAATGCAGTACCCCGGATTTCCACAGCATGGGATCCGGAGACCAGGGAGATTTTCTGGGTGACTGGGTGTACCGGGAGGGAGCAGTGCCTTACCGTAGTGAGGTGGATAAAGCTCTCTGTGTTCCCGGAGTCAAAAGGCAGGTAGTCTTGTGCCCATTGATCTTCGCCGTTGCGCGCGGTCGCGAGATTGCGGGGCCGGGACTGATCCAGGCTGATAGAGGCGAGCTGCGGCAGATGCTGGGAGGTCCCGGGCTGGTCAGCGGTGGCGGAGGTAGCGGTAGGCGATGAACGGCCAGCCGAGCAGGGGTCCTGAGGCGCCGTCAAAGATGGCGCCGCTCACGGGCCGCACGTGGCTTGCGGTGAATAAGATGGCGGCGCCCATGGGCCACTCGTGGCTTGTGGAGGAGAAGATGGTGGCGCCCCTGGGTCGCACGTGGGGTGTGTAGGAACGCCGGGCCTGGAAACAGCGGCGACCGACCGGGCCTGGCAAACAGAAACAAAGTGTCCCTTCTTCCCACAGCCGTTGCAGGCCACGCTCCACGCCGGGCAGCGCTGCCTGGGGTGTTTGTTTTGCCCGCAAAAATAACACTTGGGGCCCCAGAGTTGGCTGGCTGCTGCACGGCGCAGACTTGCGGTGAGCTGGAGTCGGCAGCTGGTGGGGCCCACGATGCCCATGAGGGTGCCGCCCGGTCGGGGGCGTAGGACTGAACGTTACGGGAGGCTACTTCTAATGAATTAGCGAGCTGCCTAGTCCCCGCAAGATCGACGTACCCCCTTCCAGTAGCTGCATGCCCATGCGTAAGTGTCTCTAATTAAAAGTTCTGTGTGCTGGACTGCCGAAACTGCCTGGCAGTCACAGTTCTTACCTAGGATGTGCAGGGAACGCCAGAAATCATCCAGAGACTCCCCGGGGAGTTGCTGTCTCGTGGCCAGGAGGTGCCTGGCGTCTACTTGATTTACTGGTTGAGCGTAATGTCCCTTCAGGAGCTCCATCGCTTCGGAGTAGGTGGGCAAATCGCAGATGAGGGGAAAAATGTCAGGGCTCACCCGTGAATAGAGGACTTGGAGCTTCTGCGAGTCCGTGCGTTCTTCAGCAGCTGTTATGAGATAGTTTTCGAAGCAGGCTAGTCAGTGATCGAAGGTGGATGTAGCGTTGGCTGCTTGAGGTCTCAGCTGCAGGCGATCAGGCTTGATGCGGAGATCCATCGTTTAAAAAATCTTTGCTCATTAAATTGATGCACTATCAATTACCACAAAGACGAGAGCAGTGGAACAATTGAGGCTTTATTGAGCAAAGATGTTGTGCCTCCTGTAGTTGGAACCAGAACGGCTGCAGCCCCGGCGAGCGCACACATTTATACGCCGCCTACTGGGCGGAGCCAGCAGGCAGGGATTTACCCATGTACCTCTACTATAAGGGCTGTGCCGTAATACATGTAATATACTACTAGTGGTGACTACCACATGGTCAAACATGGAAGCTCTTCACCACAACAAGATCTTTGCTCTTAGACCCCATTGACGAATCTCAAAATTTAAATTTCACGTGCAAATACAGTAAAGTGCCGCCATTTGCACCTTCCGGGTTTGCGTTTTCACTCCCCGTGCTTTGTACTCTGTACACTGCATCGCTCATCACGGGAGTAGTGTTTAGTTATCTGCAGTTTATTCATGTTGAGTCTCTCGTTCTCGCTCTCTATCACAAATTGGAATTGGCTGTTCCCACCTCGACCAGAGGGGTTGCCGATTGGCTGGAGAGCCTCCATTTTAAAAAAATCTAGGTTAAAGTCCAACAGGTTTGTTTCGAATCACTAGCTTTCGGAGCACCGCTCCTTCCTCATAAAAGCTAATGATTCGAAACAAACCTGTTGGACTTTAACCTGGTGTTGTAAGACTTCTTACTGTGCTCACCCCAGTCCAAAGCCGACATCTCCATATCTAGGTGAGCATGTCACAAACGTGACGTCTGGGGATGGGACCGCGAACTGAACTGGTGGGCAGGTCCTTAACTGATTGTAGTGCTCCGAGGCTCCCTCGTCTGTTGTACACAAGTACTGCATCACAATACTGTCCAAACCAATGCTGCTCCCGCAAGGCTGGACACTATCTAATTGGGTCCTATTCAAAAGTATGTAAGTTTTCATGGGAACTGAATCCCTGAAAATGACAGGAGTTGACTGTGTTTTGCACTGGTTTCACTTTATTCATGTTCGCATCATCATTGGTTGACAGTAAAAGAGATCAGAGCTAAATATACTGGCACACCTCGTCTTGGCACGCATTGATGATTCAAGGGAGTTTTGTGAGGGCCACGAAGAATCCAGCAGGAGTTTTAAGGATACAAAGAAATAACATTTGTTTACTATAACATATATATATTCAACAGCAGCAGCAACTTTGCTTGCTGCTCACTCCTTCCTGCTGGTTCCAAACTGGCCGGCCTTATTTATACAGGGAGTCTGCTAATGATTCCCCCCCGCCCCCCCCCTCTCATTGGGGAAGCTCATACTCACACAGGATTGTGGGATTGTCATTAGTCCCCAGCCAATGGTAAGCAGGGAGTTAGGGACAGTTTCCTTTATTGTAGACGAAACAATTTTGACCCGCAACTTGTTGGCGTTGTAACTGGAGCAGGAATCCCAAAGAAGCGCTGCCCCCAGAGGTCCCCACGTAAGGATTGTCCACCAATTATTTGGGAAGTTCAAACATCCTTTGGGTAATTGCCTTGCAATTGGAACCATCCGAAAGTACGAGTTAAAAAACTTCGGATGTTTCCAACTATTTCACAGTAATAGTTACCCAGAAAACATTGCTCGGATTAAAACCACTGATCATCCCTGGATAATTCTAGTACTGACTGCTCCCTACAGAATTCTCCCCACTGACCACCTGACCCCCTGCCCCGAAGCGGCCGATGATCTGAATTCCCAGGCCCCCAATCCTAACCACTTCTCTTACAAGCCTGCCGTCTCCTTGGCTGCTGAAAGTTGCTGGATCTTTAAACTTACCTGCTTTACAGCAGCTAGTGCCATTTAAAAAAAATAAATAAACAAGGGTGTGGCGTCCTATCTACAGGCCTCGAGTAAAGCCTCAGAAGCATGCTGCCCTAAATGGTTCTGGCCTGGCTTGAGTCAGAAGGCCAGACAAGCAAGGGGCGACTGGCTTTCTGGGTAAGTAAGTAGGACTGGAGTGACAATCTGACTCTGCCACACCACACCAGTTCAGGCTCATGATTTTTTTGTATACTCTGATTGAATGTTCATGTTAGTGTCTAGTGTTGCATTCGCCATTCTGCAGGACATGGCTGAACTTTCTGGCTGTCCCTTCAATGTATTGTAAAAGAGATTGTCCCAAGATCACTCTGTGGGAATAGTTGAAATGTTGAACTCCAAGCGCTGGAAGCCAGTCGATACCCTCGGATGGAGGCACATTTGGACAGTGCTGACACTGCCCTTTAGGTCCTCATTCTCTCACCTTGACTGACTGACTGACTGTTCACTACCCAAGGTTCCAAGCCCTCTCCACTTCACTGTCCCATGCACCCTGACCTACCGTCTCTTCCTCTTGACCCCCCTTCTCCATGTCCCTGACTCAACTCCTCACATCCCCTCCACCGATCCCAGGCCTTCATGCAACTTTGCATTCTCCAGCTCACCTCCCTTGTGCTGTAGAGTTAAGCAAAGAAAACCGCAGACCTTGCGCACAGACGACCAAAGGATGCATGCCACCTTGAAACAAATGTGCATTAGCTGCCACGAGATACTTGTCTGCTGCCTATTTTATCTTCAAGGTTGGATGTGATTGAAAAAACTTTAAGCTGAGGAATATTCATGGCATGCAAACTCATCTCAAGTCTGAACCCACCACAAACCAGCGTGAAGCGTGTCATGTCACTGACTTTAAGCATCTGAACCCATCATGGGGAATTTCCAAATATCACACCCTGCCTAATTCAGTCACCACACACACACACACACACACACACACACCAGAGTTTCCCATTCTTGCAAGCTCCCTGAAATCCCCCCATATTCTGTTTGCGGGAACAGCCAGCAAGAAGATTCAATACACCAAATCTCCTATAATAACTTTCATTTTTATGGAGCAACGTGGGCTTGGGAAATCCCTTAATATCAGAAATAATGAGCTAAAGTTCCTATTTTCTTTTTCAGAATTGACACTTGATATTTTAATGCGAGGAAATTAAAATGTAAATGTTTAAGAAACTAGATTTTTTTGGCCATAAATTTAATCATGTAATGGTTTTGATCTGTACCACTTTTTGTTTCACTCCTGAGAACGTTAACGCTGCTCAGTCTGGGAGCACCTCTTGCTAACTTGAGTTCTTCATTCATTAATCCAAGCCATGTTTGCTTGAAGGACCAGGACTGCAGAACCTGGTGTCCGGATATTAATATTTCCATTGGCGCGCACCCCCCCCCCCCCCCCGCCGGGTATGGACAGCTGGACCAGAGGCGGGCGAGTGGAGCGGTTAGGATCGAAGCGGGAGCAGCGGGGACCCCAGACCGGGCGGCGAAGCATGGCGGATGGCAGGGACCAGGGAGCGGAGGCTCACTGGCCAAGGGAGCAACAGATGGAGTTCTTCAGGAATTGCTTCGCCGAACTGAAGAGGGACACGTTGGACCCGATGAGAGCGGTAATGGACCGAATGGTCGAGACACATGCGGTCCAGGAGAAGGCGCTCAGTGAAGTTGAGCCAGGCGGACACGGTAACGGAGCTGGAGCACGAGATGGATGAGCTGAAAGCCCGCCAGAGGAGGATTCAGGAGCAGCTTGAAGAGCTGGGGACAGAGCCAGAAGGCAAAATTTGAAGATCGCTGGCCTCCCCGAGGGCTGCGAAGGATCGGATGTGGGTGACGGATATGTTCGAGGCGCTGATGGGACCGGAGGCCTTCTCTCAACCCCTGGAGCTGGATGGGGCACATAGAGCCCCCGCAAGGAAGCCCAGGATGGGCGACTGACCGAGGGCCTTGGTGGTCCGCTTTCACCGGCTTGCTGACGGGGACCGTGTGCTGCGATGGGCCAAGGCGGAGAGGAGCAGCAGATGGGAGAACTGCGAGGTGCGCATTTTCCAGGACTTGGGAACGGAGCTGGCCAAGAGGCATGCAGGATTCAACAAGGTAATGGCAGCCCTCTACAAAAAGGTGAGGTTTGAAATGCTGTATCTTGCGAAGTTTTGGGTTACGTTTGAGGAACTCCACTATTACTTTGAGACACCAGAACCGGTTTGGGCTTTAAGATAAGAAGCTGGACTTGAACTAACGGGCACTTAGTTTTTTCAGTGCTGTACAGTGGCAGCGGTCAGTTAACCTAACTTGCTCTGACTAGGAGTGGATTTTATTAAAAGAAGAAACTGGACTTGAACTAAAGGACTCTGGGCTCTCAGAGCTTTTGTGTGGTGGCGGTTTGTTAAATTATCCTGTACTGCAATGTTTTATCTAAGATTGTTTTCAGGGACGATAGTGACATTTAAGGGGCATCTTGACAAATACATGAATAGGATGGGAATAGAGGGATACGGACCCAGGAAGTGTAGAAGATTGTAGTTTAATCGGGCAGCATGGTCGGCACGGGCTTGGAGGGCCGAAGGGCCTGTTCCTGTGCTGTACATTTCTTTGTTCTTTGTTCTTTGAGGTCGGTGGGGGGGCAGCTGAGAAGTAGAGCAGAGGAGACTTAAGTGGGCAAGGAGGGGGTGACCCGGGATCCCCCGGGGGGGAGAAAGTCGCTTGCAGACTCTCAGGGAACAGCGCAGGAAACCGACAGCAGCAGCAGCAGCCCATATTCATTTTCACTGTGTTAAGGCTCTTTGCAAAGGGCCTTTTTTCTCTCTCTAAATGTTACAAATTTGTTTTAAATAAAACATTTCAAAAATAAAAATATTTCCATTGGCTAGAAATCCAGGCCAGTATATCTTCTATTTAAATATTGTGGCCTGGGTGTTCATGGGGTTTGGTGTATCCCAGCGCCATTCTGGCACTCCACCAACCCATTCCTGACACACTCCATTCGCGCTGGTGCGGTGCGGGATAAGGATGCATGTAGCAAATCGATGCCCTGCTTTACCGACTTGGCTGGCTCCATTGTGAGGTAGGCATTGTGTAGCCCCCTGCAATGTTTGTGGAGTCGGGCCAACTTCTCCACGACTGTGAGTTCACGGATCTCAAAGGAGTCATGAACCATAGTCTGTATTTGGGAACCTTTTGGAAATTAAGTTAAGAAATTAGCCATGTCAACTATGCCAAATCATCTCTTTATAATGCCCATACATCCAGTACACACCATGTACAGAGCTAATGAACCTTGTAGTAATAATGGTATGTTTGGAACCACTTAGGGAGGGGGGGGGGGGAGAAGCACTCATTCATAATTCTTTGAAAAAAATCTGGTGTTTCTAAAATCCTATATAAGTGCCAATCAAGCAGATCATTAAGGTATCAATAACAGGAGCTTTAAGCACTTCATCTCGCACGGTAGCACAGTGGTTAGCATTGATGCTTCACAGCGCCAGGGTCCCAGGTTCGATTCCATGCTTGGGTCACTGGCTGTGCGGAGTTTGCGTGTTTTCACCCCCACCCCCCCCCCCGTGCTCCGGTTTCCTCCCACAAGTCCTGAAAGACGTGCTTGTTGGGTAATTTGGACGTCCTGAATTCTCCCTCTGTGTACCCGAACAGGCGCCGGAGTGTGGCGACTAGAGGCTTTTCACAGTAACTTCATTGCAATGTTAATGTAAGCCTACTTGTGACAATAAAAGATTATTATTATATTTAGACATTGACAAAAGAAATCACAGAAAAGAGCTTACTATAACCACAGAAAAGTGTCAATCAAGCAAAGTTATCCAATAAATTCAAAAATAGTTTCTTCCCTGCTGTTACCAGACACCTGAATGGCCCCCTTATGGACTGAACTGATTTTTCTATGCATCTTCTCTACATTTGTAGCACTATATTCTATATGCTTCACCCGATATCTATATTTGTGTATTTAGCATATGTTCTATGTTTTCATGTATGGAGCGATCAGCCTGGACTGTACACAGAACAATACTTTTCACTGCACCTTGGTACACATGACAATAAATCTAAAAGGTCAACGGATCTCTCCGGCTTTGTAAACAACGTCCCTCTCGCATACTTCCTTTCTGGGTTTGGGCGCTCAGTGACAATCCTGGCCTTACCCTTACCAAATTGGGGACAGTGATGCAGATTATGCCCTATGAGCCCTCAGCACAGAGAAGGCATCCATTTTATTCCTTGGTCTGCAGGGCCCAGTGTCGCCCCATTCGGTACATTTATATGTCGAATTGTTCATTATTTTGCCTTCATGGTAATGTTTGTAATAATTTTGTAGGGAGCAAATGCGATACCTTCCTGACTCAGTGCTACCAGCTGCCAATACTAGACACCATCTTTGTGAGGAAGAAGCATCGTGGGAAGGGACTTGGTCTACAGATTCTGGAAGATTTTGTTGACTGTTTCACAGAGGATTCTCTGGGTTTGAAATACCCACTCTCGCCCTCTATGTATGGAGGTAAAATGAAATGTGTTTTGCATTGTAAAAAGGGTTTCCTTGAGAAATTGTTGGAACATGTACACGCTTTGGAAAAAATTAATTTGTGAAAGTTCCAATAAAATCGATTTACTGCAGAAAATCTCTGATATACGGCATTTAAAATAACTAAAATATAGCAAAATCCAACTGGGAACACTCAACACCCCACATCCTTAACATCAGTGTTTTGAAGTAAATACCCGTGAACCATCGCCTTAGCTTGATCATCCGTGTTTATCCAGAGCATTTCCAATCTTTCAGCATCTTTTTCAGTTAAAGCGTGTTGGTGTTGTACATGCGTATTATCACAACACAAATCTAATACAGGGGGTTGTCCTAGGCCCAGACATCTTGAGTTACTTCATTAATAACCTCTCCTCCAATATAAGGTCAGAAGTAGGATTGTGCAATCGCCAGCAAATATTCAGAACCATTCAGGAGTCTTCAATTAATGATACAGTCAATGTTCATATGTAGCAAGACCTGGACAACATTTGGGCTTGGGCTGATATGTGGCAAATAACATTCACGTTATACAAATGCCAGGCAATGACCATCTCAACAAGAGAGAATATAACTGTCTCTGTCTTGACTTTCAACGTCATTATCATTGCTGAATCGCTCATCATTGATATTCTGGAGACTGTCATGGACCAGAAACTTAAGTAGACCAGCTCTATAGTTGCTGAGGCTACAAGAATAGGTCAGAGGCTGGGAATTCAGCAGCACGTGACTCATCTTCTGACTACCCAAAGCTTGTCAGTCCGCTCTCTGCAGGTCACCAGTCAGGAGTGGGATGTGATGAAATTTCTCCACTTGCCTGGATTGGTTCCTGCGTGATGTTTAATGAGAGAACTTACCAGAAGTGTTGAGACCTTGGAAATGAAAGGAAATCTCTCTTCCTCTCTCCTGCTTGCTGAAGTGAAAAGGCCACTCTATTGTTCTGGAAGCAGTTAGTGCCTCGCACATCCTTTGCTTTAAACCTGAAATGATGCTGAGTCTGCAGAGATGGTCGACCACCTTGCCAGAGAAAGCCATCTCAAGCCTAGAAGGAAGAAATACCAAAAGGAAAGCCTGAACTTCAGAAAGACATTGACTAGAAGTCATCCCAGTGCATCAAAGATTTTTATCCTTTTATTTTTATTATTTTCTTTCCCTTCCCCCACCCTTTCCTCTCTTTGTTTGTTTGTTTGTGTGAGGTGAGTTAGGAAGGGAGGGGCTGCTGGGAAAGGGGTAGTAGATAGTTAAATTTTCTGTCTGTTTAATTATAATACTTTACATGATAAATCGTTACTTGTGTTTTTAAAGTTACAAACCTAGTGATTGTAGTTTATTCCACTCAGTCAAGGACCGCTGGTATTTTAAATAAAATCTAATTTCATTTAGGGTGGCACAGTGGTTAGCACTGCTGCCTCACGGTGCCAAGGACCCAGGTTTGATCCTGGCCCCGGGTCACTGTTCCTGTGTCTGCATGGGTTTCACCCCCAAGAACCTAAAGATGTGCAGCACAGATAGTTTGGCCATGCTAAATTGCCCCTTAATTGGGGATAAAAATGATTTGGGTACCTTAATTTTCTTTTTAAAAAAATATCTAATTTCACCTGTGTCAAGTGGGGCTAGAATTGACTGCGCACGAGCCCTGGGTGTTGTGACACACCACATCCACCACCTTAAAGATTCATTCCTTCCACTGCCAGGACATAGTGGCAAGATGGAGCACCATCGACATGGTGCATTGCTGCAATTTGCCAGTGCTCCTTCAACAAAATCTTCCTAACCAGCAACTTCTACCACCTAGAAGAACAAGGACAGTGGACTGAAGGGAATGCCACCACGTCAGGTCCTCCTTCAAGTAGCACACCATTCTGATATGTATTTATATTGCCATTCCATCAAAATCCTGACACTCATTCCCAACAAACAGCATTGTGGTGTACCTATACTGCACACACTGTAGCAATTCAAGTAGTTGGCTCAGCACCACCATCTTGAAATCAAATTCGGGGTGGACAATAAATTCTGGCCTAGCTAGCAATGTTCATGAGTGAATTAATAAATTATTTAGTACCTTTTAAAATAGTACAACTTGCAACGAATGCTGAAGGTATTAAAGGAGGAGCGAGAAACAAGAGAACTTAGGGGTAATTACAATTGTATTAGTTTAATAACTGAGGCAGCTCAGCTGCTGTTGCAACATTCGTTACCTCGTTGTGCTCAGCTGCTTCATTTCTTCAGTTTGCAGGAAGTATTTGAACAATTACCCCGATGACCACAGCCTTCTCTGGGAGGTTGAAGGTATTGGACACCCGTTTCAGCGATTTTGTATTGCAGACAGACTACTGATGCACGTCTCCCCTGTAAAAGGTAATGCAGGAAACTTCAACTGAAGCTGCCAAAGTCTTGGCCTCTTGTACCAGCTATCTGAACCCTACGACTGTTGCTGCTCTTTCCCATTCTCCCCATGTTAAAGCTAAATGTATTTATCAATTTTTAAAAATTCATACATATTGGGAATTTCATATGAAAGGATAATTTCAGCTACTGTACTTTATTCCCATCAGAATTGAGATGTATAGATCAAGTGTGCAAACCATGGGTGGAATTTAATCCAGGCAACAGGAATCTTGTCTGCTGGATGGAGAGCCAATTAGTGCCTGAATAGCAGGCCTCTTCAGGAACCAAGACCCCAGGGGTGGAAATCCTGCCCTCTTGAGAGCTTCATTACAGGCCGGGAGAATGGTGACATTGGCCGGCAATGCGCCCAAATGAGGCCCCGGATCAGTGAGGGTCTTGCGGCATTGATGAATGAGGGTCAGACGTGGTCACAGGGTGTGGGTCACTGGCGATGGGGTTAGTGGGGGTCACTGGCAATAGGGTTAGAAGGGCAGCGGTTGGCTGTCAGTTTGTCTCCTTCCCTTCTTGGTGCTGTAAGTTCCTTGAATGCCTGCTGACCTCATCACCACTACCACATATGCCAGGTTTTGATTTTTGTCTCCCAGGACTGCCGTGCCCCTCCTGGTTGAATACCAGAGAGAGGAGAATTTGACTCTGAAGTGGGTATTAATTTCCCACTTGGGGAGCTCAGTTGGCACAGGGCAGGAAGGCAGCCTTGAGCCTTTATTGGGGTACAGAAGGAAAGGCAGCAGGGCCCCCACCCAACATCATCCCACCTGATCAAATGCTTCCAAACACATTTGGGAGGCGGGCAGTAAATTCTACCCCAATGTGTCGCAGAGTCTGAACTCTTTGTCCTGAGACCTGATCTTGTTTAGTCTGCATAAGGCCTTGTAGCTCTAATGCCTGTCAACAGATCAGTTTTTAAATAGCATAACTGCAGAGATGCTCTCAATTGTCAACCTTGATGACCATTTGTCAGAACGCAACTTGTAATTGTTTAGTCTCAACCATGTAATAAAGCCTCTCAAGTGCTTCACATGAGCGTTATAAAACAAAATCTGACATCAAGCTACATAAGGCCCTAGGGCAGAAGATGCATAAGCATTTGGTGTAGTATGAGTGAGCTGGAAAACTTGTCTATTCTTGAATATCATAAAATCCCTACAGTGCAGAAGAAGGCCATTCGGCCCATCGAGTCTGCACCGACCCTTCGAATGAACTACCCATTTACACTTCCCCCTACCCTTGTAACCCCATACCTAGGGACAATTTAACATGGTCAATCCATCTATCCCACACATCTTTGGACTGTGGGAGGAAACCGGAGCACCTGGAGGAAGCCCACGCAGACACTGGGTGAACGTGCAAACTCCACACAGAGTGACCCAAGGCCAGAATTGAACCCAGGTCCCTGGTGCTGTGAGGCAGCAGTGCTAACCACTGGGCCACTCTGCTTTATGGATGACTGTTCCAGATGAATGCAGGAGTCACTGTAAAGTTGGAAATACCAAGGCGGTTAATGCTATTGGACATTAAAAGGAAATTCTGAGAGTGCGGCAAGGGTGTAATATGAGCACATTGCTTCCCACTTTCTCGGTGAACTGCTCAATCATTTTCTATTGTTAAAAATGCAGATCGGAAAACAGAAAATGATGGACAAACAATACTTTCAAGTCTGTAAGAGTCGTGCAGACTCCTTGTTAACTCAGTGTTGTCTCTCCACAGATGCTGCCAGACCTGCTGAGTTTCTTTAGCATTTCTTTTTTTTTTAATTTCCAGCATCCACAGTATTTGTCTTTTATTTTGGGGGAAACTGTTTTACACACTCCTAAATGGGTGCAGATTTTGCGTTTTTAATTTAAAAGCATTCTTGGGTATTTTAGAGTTGTGCATGACACAAGTAATAAATCAAGTGAATCAGATATGGGGAGCACGTGTGGCTCATTCATATTGCTCCTGAACTTCAAACCATTTGCTTTTAAAGGTTGGATAATTGGAAACAGACTAAACTGGAATGCCGAACCATGCTTATCAGTGCTCAGCGGGAGCACAATCTAGCAACCTCGGTACATACTGTGGGAAAGAGAACAGAAACATTATGTGACATGTATGACACTAATTTTCGGTGGAGTATGTTGACAATCAGGTCATTTGTGTTGTCCTCCAGGTATGGACGTTTTGCATGCTGATGAACCTGGAGCAGGAAGAGGAGAATCGTCATCCCTAACGGAGGGTGAAACTGGAAAGCAACCGCTTGACAAAGTGGAGAAGCAGCCAGATACCTCTGAGCTGTCTGTAGGTCCCATCCTCCTGAGTTTCTCTTCATACAGGATGTCTGGCAGAGGGAAGGGCGTGAGAGAATAGTGGAAACCTAAAGGAATTGAGGTTATTTTGTAGAGAGCAAGTCACTGTCCTGAGTATCTCCAAAGTGAAGCTTGCTGACTTATTCAGGAATTCCTTAAGATTGTTTCATGAATGAAGATGATTAGCAGTACACCACTGACTACCATTTATTGAGAGGATTAAATTAAAATTTTCGTTCCTGTTGTAATGTAATTCTCCTGGAGAATTTTCATTTCACTTTCATTAGAATTTCCTTATTAAAAAATTAATTTTGAAAAATTATGCATTTTGCATTTTTAAAAATTAAAATGGGAAATTCAATAAACTCACTTCAGGAAAATAACGTTAAGTAGTTTACACCTTGGAAGTATAATTATGTACTCTCAAAGTAAAGATGTGGAGATGCCAGCTTTGGACTGGGGTGACACAGTAAGAAGTCTTGCAACACCAGGTTAAATGTCCAACAGGTTTGTTTTGAATCACAAGTGCAGCTCCTTCATCAGGTGAGTGAAGAGATGGGTTCCACAACCACATATATAGACAAAGTCAATGATGCAAGATGATACTTTGAATGTGAATCTTTGCCGGTAATTAAATCTTTACAGGTTCATACGGATTGCGCTAATCACAGGTTAAAGAGGTGTGAATTGTCTCAAACCAGGACAGTTGGTAGGATTTCACAAGCCCAGGCCAGATGATGGGGGGGGGTGTGAATGGAATGAGACCTGAATCCAAGGTCCCGGTTGAGGCCGTACTCGTGTGTGTGGAACTTGGCTATCAGTTTCTGCTCGGCGATTCTGCATTGTCACGCGTCCCGAAGGCTACCTTGAAGAACGCTTACCCGAAGATCAGAGGCTGAATGCCCTTGACTGCTGAAGTGTTCTACAACTCATTCGCTTCATCCTGGATGACAACGTTTAAACCTTCGACAACAAGTTCTTCATCCAGACTAACGGAACAGCCATGGAGGCCAAATTTTTGATGTCCTGATCAGGAGTGCATAAGATATTGGAAGAGTTTTGCTAGCTGTGACAACACCATTCAAGTCTGGGGACTGACTGAGGCATTATACAGAACTGAGTGTTATTGGGAAATGAGGTATTGAGCACCAAAGAGAAACTGAACTTCTGAGTTAGCTTTAACAATGGAGGATATGGGAGAATTCCATTTGAGATCAGAGGAGATGTAAGCATTTACTAGAGGGAGGGGTAGAGCCTTTAAAGGTCAACAAATGGGAACTTACAAGAGACTTGAAGAAACTGTCTTTTGAAGAAGTGAGGGAAACAATATTTACTATTGCCCTTTGAGCCGAGGGAAGATTAAGATCTTGGTGATTTGAGAGTAGACTTATGAGCACTCTGAAATAAGAACAGAATCAGCAAGAAGAGATATAATTGGGTTGTAAGTCCTGTGGAAGGGGGGGGGGGGTGAGGGGGTGAGAGTTATTGTTATCATGAAGGAACTGAAAAGAGAACCCAAAGCTAAGAGGGGAAGAAATGTTTGCGTTGACAATGTGGAGTGAGAAGGGAGCTAGCGTTTTGAGCCTGGATGACTTTGTCAAAGTCGTTGTCGAGTCATCCAGACTCGAAACATTGGCTCTCTTACCTCTCCACAGATGCTTGCAGATCTGCTGAGATTGTCCAGTATTTTTTGTTTTTGTTTCAGATTCCAGCATCCGCAGTAATTTGCTTTTATTAAAATGTTTTGAGTTACTGAATCAGTTATCAACTGAGAATAAGACTACTTTTTAAGGAGCAGTTAGCTATGGGGGTAGCTTTGAGACATGTTTTTTAGAAGTATCCAGTGCCTTTTGAAGGGTTGTGGACAATAACAAATGATTCACCAGGGTATTCAAGAACAGCATTCCAGCCCTGTGGTACGTTGGCAACAAAATCAGTAGTAAACTCGACATACCAGCCATGGTGGATAGAAAGTTGTTCTCTCTCCAAATCTACTTTGATGATGGAAGGCTGTTTGCTATTTTTCTGTTTCTCGTGAGATCGAACAAAAAATGGAAAAGCTGAAATATTGAGAATTACTTGTCTGTGAATGAAATTGATGTTGTAACATTATTTTATCTTTCAGACTGATTTGCATGCTCACCGAGAATTGCCGGGTGTCTCTTCAGTCCTTTCTGAAGGTGAGGTGATGTGCCAGTCCATTTCGTAAATTGCAAAACTATGTAAAGCCTGATGCTATCCACCACCTTTTCTTTTGTTACTGTTCTTTTTAAAAGAGTAATTCTGCTATATACTGTGTTATGATCAATAAAGTAAATGAATTTACCGATGGAAATAACTGCACAAGATTTGACTTTTTAAGACTTTTACTCTAACAAACAACAGTTTACCTTGTCCAAACAGAGACTAATATGCATAACTTGAGAAACCATCTTCCCCATTAACTAATTAACTCAACCTAAAAGACTTAATGACCTGTTTCTATGGTACACCATGCAAATATGTAGCCTTATAGATAAGTCCCACACTCCTGGCCTCTGGTCTTTCAATGGACTCCACACCAGGGCAAGTGTTCCAGTGTCAAAGAAGAACAATGAAACAGTACAGCACAGGAACAGGCTCTTCGCCCTCCAGGCCTGTGCCAATCATAATGCCTGATAAACTAAAACCTTTTGCACTTCTGGGTTCCATATCCCTCTATTCCCACCTGGTTCATGTATTTGTCAAGATGCCTCTTAAACGTTGCTATCATACCTGCTTACACCACCTCCCCTGGCTGCGAGTTCCAGGCACTCACCACCCTCTGTGCATTTTTTTAAAAACTTGCCTTGCACATCTCCTCTAAACTTTATCTCTCACACATTAAACCTCTGTCCCCTAGGAATTCAATGGGGAAAAAGCTTCTGACTATTCACTCTGTCCATGCCACTCAATTTTGTAAACTTCTATTAGGTCACCTCTCAACCTCTGCTGTTCCAGTGAAAACAATCCAAGTTTATCCAACCTCACATCATAGCTAAAACCCTCCAGCCCAGGCAACATCCTGGTAAACCTCTTGTGTACTCTCTCCAAAGCCTCCACATCCTTATGATAGTGTGTCGACCAGAATGAAATTGTATGCGATACTCCAAATGTGGCCTAACTAGGGTTCTGTACAGCTGCAGCATGACTTGCCAATTTCTATACTCAATGCCCTGACTGATGAAGACAAGCATGCCATATGCCTTCTTGACTACCTTATCCACCTCCTTTGCATTTTCAGTGATCTGTGGACTTGTATGCCCAGAGCTCTCTGCCTGTCAATGCTCCCTAAGAGTTCTGCCATTTGATGTTTATGTCCCACCTGTATTAGACCTTCCAAAATGCATGACCTCACATTTGTCAGGATTAAACTCATCTACCCAAGTCTCCAACCGATCTATATCCTGCTGAAACCTCTGACAATCCTCATCACTCCACCAACCTTTGTGCTTTCCGCAAGCTTAGTAATCATACCATATATAGTCCAGAAAGGCCAGCTGTCTCTTTTCTTTTCCAATGGCAAGGTGTAAAATCTGGCACTTGATTTAGTCTGAATCTCTTTCTCCATGACAAATAAATCACATAAGCCTGTGCTACACTGCCAGTTCACGTTATAACTGGGTGGAGGATCCCAGAATGGAACCCTGGCTCAAAAGACCATAATTTTAACTTTTTTTTTTTTTTTTTTGTTGAAAAAGTGGAGGAACAGAATCACAGGACAGTTATTTAGTTTTAACAACAAGAAAAAATACATTTAAGTGAAAGGTTAAATTATGCTACACCAGTCCCTTACTATCCTTAGTCTACCCTTAGTTCAACAAATACATACAGAGTTTAAGACTAACCCAGATTACAAAGTACATGTTAAGCTACAATGGTCTCAGTAACACCGTAAGTGAATGTCTGCGGATTTCTCCGCAAATTCCCCCCAGATGATTCAGTTTTGAAACTCCAATCCCCCCAAAAATCATTGTCTTGACAGCTGTACAACAGTTCACGATTGCTTTAACTCTTGATTCCTATTAAAATGGCATCAAACCTTTGATTTGCCTCTGAAGTCTGCTTTTCCACTTGAATTCAAGTTACTGCATCTGTCTCTTCAAATTCTCTTGAACAATACCTTGGCCTCTTCTCTTAACTTCAACCTTCCTGAGACATTCTGTTCGTCCCAATACCTTGGATATCTGGTTCTTTGGGAAGTCTGCCTCTTTGCAGCTTACTTGTCCTGTCCAGTCTGTCTTCTCCTGGCGGAGTTGAGAGATGTTCACTCCCTGGTTTACTATCTTCAACTGCAATATATCTGGCTAAAATTCATTCAAAAAAACCTTTCTACCTTAAAAAACCTCTGGTTGCTAAGCAAATCACATGCAAGTAAATGTCTTTTATTTACTCTTCACGCCATATCCCCCATTAAGGGCCTATTTGCATAATTGGAGCTGAAACCAACTCCCCCACATACAAACACCTTTGTCCAGCATGAATCTAACTATAGGTATTACCCTTTCAGGCATAGAAACATTAAATTAAACCCACTTAAAACTATACCTTATTTCTAATGTTTACCAAATACAAATATAAATCCTTTCCAACTACCTGTTTTCCTAATGCCCATCTCACACAAACATACATAGGGCCATTTCCTTAAAACCCAATAAGTCCCCAGGGCCTTATCCTCAGCATCCCAGAGTACTTCAGGAAGTGGCCCTAGAAATAGTGGACGCATTGGTGATCATTTTCCACCATTCTATAGACTCTGGAAGAGATCCAATGGATTGGAGGGTATCGGTTAGCCTGACCATCGCTGGTGGGGAAAATGCTGGAGTCAATTTTTAAAAAAAATATATATTTTATTCAAGATTTTTTGGCCAAACATAACAGTACGTAGTGTTTCTTTCAAACAACAATAAAGCAATATAAATAACAGTGGCCAGTTTTAAACAAATAAATAAATAATATATGAACAGAAACAAAAACCAAACTAAATGGCAACTGCCTTGTCAAAAATAAATACTCTCCAAAGATACAATCCAACAGTCCAATATACATTACCTAAAACAAGTGCCTATACATATACAATAACATCCCTGAGAGTCCGTCCGATTCCTCCCCCCCGCCCCCCCCCTCCCCCCTGGGTTGCTGCTGTTGTCTTCTTTTCCATTCACTCTATCTTTCTGTGAGGTAGTCGACGAACGGTTGCCACCGCCTGGTGAACCCTTGAGCCGAACCCCTTAGTACGAACTTAATCCGTTCTAACTTTATAAACCCTGCCATGTCGTTTATCCAGGTCTCCACACCCGGGGGTTTGGCTTCCTTCCACATTAAGAATATCCTGCGCCGGGCTACAAGGGACGCAAAGGCCAAAACATCAGCCTCTCTCGCCCCCTGCACTCCCGGCTCTTGTGCAACCCCAAATATAGCCAACCCCCAGCTTGGTTCGACCTGGACCCCCACCACCTTCGAAAGCACCTTTGCCACCCCCACCCAAAACCCCTGTAGTGCCGGGCATGACCAGAACATGTGGGTGTGATTCGCTGGGCTTCTCGAGCATCTCGCACACCTATCCTCTACCCCAAAAAATTTACTGAGCCATGCTCCAGTCATATGCGCCCTGTGTAACACCTTAAATTGTATCAGGCTTAGCCTGATGAGGACGATGAGTTTACCCTACGTAGGGCATCAGCCCACAGCCCCTCCTCAATCTCCTCCCCCAGCTCTTCTTCCCATTTCCCTTTCCGCTAATCTACCATGATCTCCCCCTCGTCCCTCATTTCCCTATATATGTCCGACACCTTACCATCCCCCACCCATGTCTCTGAGATCACTCTATCCTGCACCTCCTGCGTCGGGTGCTGTGGGAATTCCCTCACCTGTTGCCTCGCAAAAGCCCTCGGTTGCATATACCGAAATGCATTCCCTTGGGGCAACCCATATTTTTCCGTCAGCGCTCCCAGACTCGCAAACGTCCCATCCACGAACAGATCTCTCAATTGTGCTACCCCTGCTCTTTGCCATGCTCCAAATCCCCCATCCATTCTCCCCGGAACAAACCTATGGTTATTGCTTATCGGGGACCGCACCGAGGCTCCCGTCTTTCCCCTATGCCGTCTCCACTGCCCCCAAATTTTCCATGTAGCCACCACCACCGGGCTCGGTGAGAACGGCAACGGTGCCGTCACCATAGCTTGTAGGCTAGTCCCCCTGCAGGACGCCCTCTCCAATCTCTTCCACGCCGCTCCCTCCTCTTCTCCCATCCACTTACACATCATTGAAATATTGACGGCCCAGTAGTACTCACTTAGGCTCGGTAGTGCCAGCCCCCCCTGTCCCTACTACGCTGCAAAAATCCCCTCCTCACTCCCGGGGTCTTCCCGGCCCACACAAAACTCATCATACTCTTCTCGATTCTTTTGAAAAAAGCCTTCGTGACCACCACCGGGAGGCACTGAAACACAAAAAGGAATCTCGGGAGGACCACCATTTTAACCGCCTGCACCCTACCTGCCAGTGACAGGGACACCATGTCCCATCTCTTAAAGTCCTCCTCCATCTGTTCCACCAACCGCGTTAAATTAAGCCTATGTAATGTACCCCAATTCTTGGCTATCTGGATCCCCAAGTACCGAAAGTCCCTTGTTACCTTCCTCAACGGTAAATCCTCTATCTCTCTGCTCTGCTCCCCTGGATGCACCACAAACAACTCACTTTTCCCCATGTTCAATTTATACCCTGAGAAATCCCCAAACTCCCCAAGTATCCGCATTATCTCTGGCATCCCCTCCGCCGGGTCCACCACATATAGCAACAAATCATCCGCATACAGAGATACCCGGTGTTCTTCTCCCCTGAGTACTCCCCTCCACTTCCTGGAACCCCTCAATGCTATGGCCAGGGGCTCAATCGCCAGTGCAAACAATAACTGGGACAGAGGACATCCCTGCCTCGTCCCTCTATGGAGCCGAAAATAATCAGACCCCCGTCCATTCGTGACCACGCTCGCCATCGGGGCCCTATACAGCAACTGTACCCATCTGATATACCCATCTCCAAAGCCAAATCTCCTCAGCACCTCCCACAAATAATCCCACTCCACTCTATCAAATGCTTTCTCGGCATCCATCGCCACCACTATCTCCGCTTCCCCGTCTGGTGGGGGCATCATCATTACCCCTAGCAGCCTCCGTATATTTGTATTCAGCTGTCTCCCCTTCACAAACCCAGTTTGGTCCTCATGAACCACCCCCGGGACACAATCCTCTATCCTCGTTGCCATTACCTTGGCCAGAATCTTAGCGTCCACATTCAGGAGGGAAATAGGCCTATAGGACCCGCATTGCAGCGGGTCTTTTTCCTTCTTTAGGAGGAGCGATATCGTTGCCTCTGACATAGTCGGGGGCAGCTGCCCCCTTTCCCTCGCCTCAGGAAAGGTTCTCGTCAGTAGCGGGGCCAGCAAGTCCACATATTTCCTATAAAATTCAACTGGGAATCCGTCTGGTCCCGGGGCCTTCCACGCCTGCTTGCTCCCAATCCCTTTCACAACTTCCTCCGTCTCAATCTGTGCTCCCAGTCCCACCCTCTCCTGCTCCTCCACCTTAGGAAATTCCAGCTGATCCAGAAAGCACATCATTCTCTCCTTCCCATCCGGGGGCTGAGCTTCATATAATCTTTCATAAAATGCCTTGAACACTCCATTCACTCTCTCCGCTCCCCGCTCCATCTCTCCCTCCTCATCTCTCACCCCCCCTATCTCCCTCGCTGCTCCCCTTTTCCTCAGTTGGTGGGCCAGCAACCTGCTCGCCTTCTCCCCATATTTGTACTGTACACCCTGTGCCTTCCTCCATTGTGCCTCTGCATTACCCGTAGTCAACAAGTCAAATTCTACATGTAGCCTTTGCCTTTCCCTGTGCAGTCCCTCCTCCGGTGCCTCTGCATATTGTCTGTCCACCCTCAGAAGTTCTTTCAACAACCGCTCCCTTTCCCTACTCTCCTGCTTTCCTTTATGTGCCCTAATAGATATCAGCTCCCCTCTAACCACTGCCTTCAGCGCCTCCCAGACCACTCCCACCTGAACCTCCCCATTATCATTGAGTTCCAAGTACCTTTCAATACACCCCCTCACCCTTAAACACACCCCCTCACCTGCCATTAATCCCATATCCATTCTCCAGGGTGGACGCTGTTCTTTTTCCTCCCCTATCTCCAGGTCCACCCAATGTGGAGCGTGATCCGAAATAGCTGTAGTCGTGTACTCCGTCCCCGTCACCTTCGGGATCAGTGCCCTTCCCAAAGCAAAAAAGTCTATCCGTGAATAAACTTTGTGGACATAGGAGAAAAACGAAAACTCCTTACTCCTAGGTCTACTAAATCTCCAGGGGTCTACTCCTCCCATCTGCTCCATAAGTCCTTAAGCACCCTAGCTGCAGCCGGCCTCCTTCCGGTCCTGGACCTCGATCTGGCCAGCCCTGGGTCCAGCACCGTATTAAAATCTCCACCCATTACCAACTTCCCCACCTCTAGGTCCGGGATACGTCCTAACATACGCCTCATAAAGTTGGCATCATCTCAGTTCGGGGCATATACGTTCACTAAGACCACCGCCTCCCCTTGCAATTTGCCACTCACCATCACGTATCTGCCCCCACTATCCGCCACTATGGTCTTTGCCTCAAACATTACCCGCTTCCCCACTAGTATAGCCACCCCCCTGTTTTTTGCGTCTAGCCCCGAATGAAACACCTGCCACACCCATCCTTTGCGTAGTCTGACCTGGTCTATCAGTTTCTGATGCGCCTCCTGCAGCATAACCACATCTGCCTTAAGTTTCTTTAGGTGTGTGAGTACCCGTGCCCTCTTTATCGGCCCATTCAGCCCTCTCACATTCCACGTGATCAGCCGGGTTGGGGGGCTCTTTACCCCCCCCCCCTTGTCGACTAGCCATCTCCTTTTTCAATCCAGTTCCTCACCCGGTTCCCACGTAGCCGTATCTCCCCCCAACGGCGCCCACCCGCCCCGATCACCCCACCCCATACCAGCTCCCCCTTCTCCCCAGCAGCAGCAACCCAGTTAACCCCCCCCCCCCCCCCACACCCCCGCTAGATGCCTCACTAGCGTAATTGCACCCCCCATGTTGCTCCCAGAAGTCAGCAAACTCTGGCCGACCTCGGCTTCCCCCCGTGACCTCGGCTCCCACTGTGCGAGGCCCCCTCCTTCCTGCTTCCCTGTTCCCGCCATGATTACCATAGCGCGGGAACAAAGCCCGTGCTTCCCATTTGGCCCCGCCCCCAATGGCCGGCGCCCCCAGCTCCTCATCCCCCCTCCCCCACGACATGGGGAAGAGAGAAAAGTTACAGGGTCGCAGGATTAACAACTTGGGAAATCATCTCTTCCCCCTCTTCCCCCTCTTCACCCCACATATTCGCCCCACCACTTTGTCCCAAACGTTCTTTTTCTAGCCTGCTTATTCCAGTTTCTCCTCGACAATAAATGTCCACGCCTCTTCTGCCGTTTCAAAGTAGTGGTGTTACCCTTGATGTGTGACCCACAGTCTTGCCGGCTGCAGCATTCCAAATTTAACCTTTTGTGCAGCGCTGCCTTGGCCCGATTAAAGCTTGCCCTCCTTCTCGCCACCTCCGCACTCCAATCTTGATATACGCGGATCAGCGCGTTCTCCCACCTACTGCTCCGAGTTTTCTTTGTCCATCTGAGGACCATCTCTCTGTCCTTATATCGGAGAAATCTCACCACTACGGCTCGAGGAATTTCTCCAGCCCTCGGTCTTCGCGCCATAACTCGATAGGCTCCCTCCACCTCCAACGGGCCCGTCAGGGCCTCCGATCCCATTAACGAGTGCAGCATCGTGCTCACATATGCCCCGACGTCCGCCCCTTCTGCACCTTCGGGAAGACCAAGAATCCTTAAATTCTTCCTCCTCGCATTATTCTCCAGCACCTCCAGCCTTTCCACATACCTTTTGTGTTGTGCCTCGTGCATCTCTGTCTTCACCACCAGGCCCTGTAGTCGTCCTGATTCTCAGCAGCCTTTGTCTTCACGACCCGAAGCTCCTGCTCCTGGGTCTTTTGCTCCTCCTTTAGCCCTTCAATCGCCTGTAATATCGGGGCCAACAGCTCCTTCTTCATCTCCTTTTTAAGTTCTTCCACGCAACGCCGCAGGAACTCTTGTTGGTCAGGGCCCCATATTAAACTGCCTCCTTCCGACGCCATCTTGCTTTGTGCCTGCCTTCCTGGCCGCTGCTCTAGAGGATCCACCGCAATCTGGCCACCTTCCTCTCCTTTTTCCATCCGTGTCCAGGGGGGATTCCCTTCTGGTTTACCGCACAGTGTTTTTAGCCGTTAAAATTGCCGTTGGGGCTCCTATTAAGAGCCCAAAAGTCCTTTCCACCGGGAGCTGCCGAAACGTGCGACTTAGCTGGTCATCGCCGCACCCGGAAGCCATCGGAGTCAATTATTAAGGATGAAATAACCGAGCATTTGAAAAGTGGGGACAGGATCATCCAAGTCAGCATGAATTCACTAAAGGGAAATCATGCTTGACAAATATTTTGGAATTTTTGAGGATGTGACCAATAGAGTGGACAAGAACCTACCTCTGACATCAGTCCTCTATCTATCTCCCCTCAATTTAAATCGTGCTAGACATCACCATCCGAGGAAAAAGGCTTTCACTGTCCACCCTATCCAATCCTCTGATCATCTTGTATGCCTCAACTAAGTCACCTCTTAACCTTCTTCTCTCTAAGGAAAACAGCCTCAAGTCCCTCAGCCTTCCCTCATAAGATCTTCCCTCCATTCCAGGCAACATTCTGGTAAATCTCCTCTGCACTCTTTCCAATGCTTCCACATCCTTCCTATAATGCGGCGACCAGAATTGCACGCAATACTCCAAATGCGGCCGCACCAGAGTTTTGTACAGCTGCAACATGACCTCATGGCTCCGAAACTCAATCCCTTTACCAATAAAAGCTAACACACCGTACGCCTTCTTAACAGCACTTTCAACCTGGGTGGCAACTTTCAGGGATCTATGTACATGGACACCAAGATCTCTCTGCTCATCCACACTACCAAGAATCTTACCATGAGCCCAGTACTCTGTCTTCCTGTTATTCTTTCCAAAATGAATCACCGCACACTTTTTTGCATTAAACTCCATTTGCCACCTCTCAGCCCAGCTCTGCAGCTTGTCTATGTCTGTCTGTAACTTGGAACATCCTTCCGCACTGTCCACAGCTCCACCGACTTTAGTGTCATCTGCAAATTTACTCACCCCTCCTTCTACGCTCTCCTCCAGGTGATTTATAAAAATGACAAACAGCAGTGGCCCGAAAACAGATCCTTGTGGTACACCACTAGTAACTGGACTCCAGTCTGAACATTTCCCATCAACCACCACCCTTTGTCTTCTTTCAGCTAGCCAATTTCTGATCCAAACTGCTAAATCACCCTGAATCCCATGCCTCCATATTTTCTGCAATAGCCTACCGTGGGGAACCTTATCAAACGCTTTACTGAAATCCATATACACCACATCAACTGCTTTACCCTCATCCACCTGTTTGGTCACCTTCTCAAAGAACTCCATAAGGTTTGTGAGGCATGACCTACCCTTCACAAAACCGTGTTGACTATCTCTAATCAAATTCTTCCTTTCCAGATGATTATACATCCTATCTCTTATAAACCTTTCCAAGACTTTGCCCACAACAGAAGTAGGGCTCACTGGTCTATAGTTACCGGGGTTGTCTCTACTCCCCTTCTTGAACAAGGGGACAACATTTGCTATCCTCCAGTCTTCTGGCACTATTCTTGTAGACAAAGATGACTTAAAGATCAAAGCCAAAGGCTCAGCAATCTCCTCCCTAGCTTCCCAGAAAATCCTAGGATAAATCCCACCCGGCCCAGGGGACGTATCTATTTTCACACTTTCCAGAATTGCTAACACCTCCTCCTTATGAACCTCAAGCCCTTCTAGTCTAGTAGCCTGTATCTCCGTATTCTCCTCGACCACATTGACCTTTACCTGTGTGAATACTGACGAAAAATATTCATTTAGCACCTCTCCTATCTCCTCGGACTCCCACGCACAACTTCCCGCTACTGTCCTTGACTGGCCCTACTTTTACCCTAGTCATTCTTGTATTCCTGATATATCTATATAAAGCTTTCGGGTTATCCTTGATCCTACCTGCCAAAGACTTCTCATGTCCCCTCCTTGCTCTTCTTAGCTCTCTCTTTAGGTCCTTCCTAGCTAACTTGTAACTCTCGAGCGCCCTAACTGAACCTTCATGTCTCATCTTTACATAAGCCTCCTTCTTCCTCTTGAAGTGTTTCAACTGCTTTAGTAAACCACGGTTCCCTCGCTCGACCACATCCTCCCTGCCTGACAGGTACATACTTATCAAGGACATGCAGTAGCTGTTCCTTGAACAAGCTCCATATTTCCATTGTGCCCATCCCCTGCAGTTTTCCTTTTCATCCAATGCATCCTCAGTCTTGCCTCATCGCATCAAATTGCCTTTCCCCCAGATATAACTCTTGCCCTGCGGTATATACCTATCCCTTTCCATCACTAAAGTAAACATAATCAGTATCACCAAAGTGCTCACCTACCTCCAAATCTAACACCTGTCCTGGTTCATTACCCAGCACCAAATCCAATATGGCCTCGCCTCACGTTGGCCTATCTACATACTGCGTCGGGAAACCCTCCTGCACACATTGGACAAAATCGGACCCATCTAAAGTACTCTAACTATAACGTTTCCAGTCAATATTTGGAAAGTTAAAGTCCCCATAACAACTACCCTGTTACTTTCGCTCCTATCCAGAATCATCTTTGCAATCCTTTCCTCTACATCTCTGGAACTTTTCAGAGGCCTATAGAAAAGTTCCAACAGGGTGACCTCTCCTTTCCTGTTTCTAACCTCAGCCCATACTACCTCAGTAGACGAGTCCTCATCAAATGTCCTTTCTGCCACCGTAATACTGTCCTTGACTAACAATGCCACCCCTCCCCCTCTTTTACCACCTTCGCTGAGCTTACTGAAATATCTAAACCCTGGCACCTGCAACAACCATTCCTGTCCCTGCTCTATCCATGTCTCCGAGATAGCCACAACATCGAAGTCCCAGTTACCAACCCATGCCGCAAGTTCACCCACCTTATTCCGGATGCTCCTGGCATTGAAGTAGACACACTTTAAACCACCTTCCTGTCTGCCGGTACACTCCTGCAACTTTGAAACCTTACTCATGACCTCACTACTCTCAACCTCCTGTATACTGGAGCTACAATTCAGGTTTCAATCCCCTGCTGAACCCTCCCGAAGAGCATTAGCAAATATCCCCCCCAGGTTATTGGTACCCCTCTGGTCCAGGTGTAGACCATCCTGTTTGTAGAGGTCCCACCTACCCCAGAATGAGCCCCAATTATCCAGGAATCTGAAACCCCCACTCCTGCACCATCCCTGTAGCCACGTGTTCAACTGCTCTCTCTCCCTATTCCTCGCCTCGCTAGCACGTGGAACGGGTAACAACCAGCGATAATAACTCTGTCCTAGATCTAAGTTTCCACCCTAGCTCCCTGAATTCCTGCCTTGCATCCCTATCCCTTTTCCTACATATGTCGTTGGTACCTATGTGGACCACGACTTGAGGCTGCTCCCCCTCCCCCATTAGGATCCCAAAAACACGATCCGAGACATCACGGATCCTGGCACCTGGGAGGCAACACACCAACCGCGAGTCTCTCTCGTTCCCACAGAATCTCCTATCTATCCCCCTAACTATGGAGTCTCCAATGACTAATGCTCTACTTCTCTCCCCCCCCCCCTTCCCTTCTGAGCAACAGGGACAGACTCTGTGCCAGAGACCTGTACCCCATGGCTTACCCCTGGTAAGTCCCCCCACCCCCCCCACCCCCAACAGTATACCAAGCGGTATACTTGTTACTAAGGGGAATGACCACAGGTGATACCCCTGTACTGACTGCTTCCTCCCAGCCCATCTCACCGTCACCCATCTATCTTTATTCTTTGGAGTTACTACATCCCTGAAGCTTCTATCTATAACAACCTCTGCCTCCCGAATGATCCGAAGTTGCTCCAGCTCCAGTTCCCCAACATGGTTTCTGAGGAGCTGGAGATGGGTGCACTTCCCACAGATGAAATCAGCAGGGACACCGGCGGCATCCCACACCTCAAACATTCTGCAGGAGGAACATTGTACTGCCTTCCCTGCCATCCCCCTCTAGATAAAACAAGCAAAAGAGAGGAAGAGCTTACCTGATATTCACTCAACCCCTTAGGTTAGAGGAGGTGGAAGGGTGGGGGACACTACAAGTGTAGTGTCTCGGGTTTAGCAACCGCCCAACTTATATACAGGTTCTAACAAATCTTCCCAGAAATCCCCACGGCCGACTTCCTGCAGCTGCTAAGGTAAGTATTTAAAGTTATTCTTACCTTCCCGACAGGCCCCAGGACATTGCTCCCGGCGAAAATCTGGAGGCTGCTTCTCCTGCAAGGTAAGTATGGCTGATCTGATTGTAACTTCAACCCCACATCCCTGTCTTTCTCTGATAACCTTTCACCCCCTGTCCCAGGCAGAGTTCACTATGATTTGCTCATCCCCCTAAGAGCGGCACGGGCGCAGTGGTTAGCACTACTGCCTCTGGCACTGAGGATTCAGATTTGATCCCGACTCTGGGTCACTGTCCATGTAGAGTTTGCACATTCTCCCAGTGTCTGCTTGGGTTTCATCCCCACAACCCAAAGATGTGCAGGGTAGGTGGATTGGCCGTACTAAATTCCCCTTAATTGGGGGGAAAAATGAGGTACTTGCAAGTCTTGCATTCTTAATAACTGGTATCGGGTTCTATTCTTTAAAATACATTTAACGTACCCAATTCTTATTTTCCCAATTAAGGGACAAATTAGCGTGGCAATTCATCTACCCTGCAGATCTTTTTGGATTGTGGGTGTGAGACACGGGGATCTAGTTCTATCTGCTGTTGCTGGGTCAGGGATTCGTTGGGGCCAGTGATTTATCATTCCGTTGAATAGGAAAGGACCATTATTTTTTGGGGAAAAAAAATTCCTGATGCCAAGACCTGCACATCCTAGTTTAGAAACACATCAGAGCTGAGGGGGTGAGACCTTTGTTGTGCTCGCTACTCCCCCGTGCAATCTTGGGTTCTGTTTCTAATCAATAAATTGCAGTTATTGTCGCTATGTTCTGAAGATTGAAATCCATAAATTGACTTAATCAAATTTACTTCTCGTTATTTAGAAGGTTATTTCCCTAGTATTGCTCAGGGTCACAATATTTAGAGATTTGACAGCTGTTGTCTTGTTTGGATTTGGATTTGTTTATTGTCACGTGTACCAAGGTACAGTGAAAAGTATTTTTCTGCGTGCAGCTCAAACAGATAATTTAGGATATTAAAATAAAAAGAAAATACATAATAGGGCTACAGGGCAACTCCAGGTACACAATGTAAATACATAGATACCGGCATCGGGTGAAGCACTCAGGAGTGTAATATTGATCAGGTCAGTCCATGAGAGGGTCGTTTCGGAGTCTGGTAACAGCGGGGAAGAAGCTGTATGTGGGAGTTGTGTGTGGTATGTGGGTCAAATCAAATTAGAGGCCAGGGCTATTATTAGACGAAGGGGGAGGAAACAAATGAGAGGAGGGTGAGTTTGGATTTTACTTGAACCCTTGTTCTGTGACGGTGGGGGTGGGATTGAAAAACTACTTGTTTCTGGGTCAAACTGAATGTTCATAATGAGGGGAGGGGGGAATCGTTTGGCTTTTCTATGCTGTTTGTTGAGTGGAGGAAAGGTATGGGGCGGGATTCTCCATTTGGGAAACTTTATCTTCGATGCCGGAGCTGAATTGCACCAGTTTTATGATCCCCCTTGCAAATTTATGCATGGCATGGAATATGAGGGATTTCTAGGAAATCCTGCTATTGAAATGAAATGAATGAAAATCGCTTATTGTCACAAGTAGGCTTCAAATGAAGTTACTGTGAAAAGCCCACTAGTCGCCACATTCCAGCGCCTGTTCGGGGAGGCTGGTACGGGAATTGAACCGTGCTGCTGGCCTGCCTTGGTCTGCTTTAAAAGCCAGCGATTTAGCCCAGTGTGCTAAACCAGCCCCTGATTGGGCTGCCATCTTGAACAGGCGGCCCAAAAGCAACATCCCATGACCAGCCACCCCCTGCCCCCACACAGCAAATTGGCCCTGATCCTTCTTGCCACACAGCAGCCCCCTACCCCCAGGTTGCCTCAGTGTCCTACCCCACTCCCAAGTACAGGGGTAACCTGACTGCCCCCCAACCCCTCGGACTCTGTAATGGGAGGGAATACACATATATCATTAAGACCCACTTGCATTTATTCGCCCCCCACCTCCGCCAGGCATCATGGATCTCGTTCACACCAGCAGCGGATGGTGGGAGTATTGCGTTTGCGCCGATCCTGATATCTTTTTTCCTCCGCTGAATTGGGGAATGTTTTCCCGGCGTCCCGGGATGGAGAAACCCCCATTTTGTTTTGCATGAACCATGTCGCAACACACATTAAAGATCCTTGGAATCGTTTCTGTTTGCTACATGAATTGCTAACAGATTATATGGCCTTTGCCATGTTGCTGTTTGTGGGAACTTGTATGTAATGCATTCAAGTATGGATAAATCCTGTGGCCATTCAATGTTATTTTAGCAAATTATATTGCAAGTTTTTGAAGGGGAAGGTATTTTAGTTATTTTTCAAATTTTTGTTACACCTTACTGAAACAGTAGACACTTACAAAGTGCACTAGCAGACCATAGTCTAAACAAATCTCTAGGCATTAGATGGGAAGTTTTATTGCTTATAAACATTGGGATAAATTTTCTGATCTTGCCCACCGTGAGAACTGTCGTGGGCGGAATGGAAATTTTGACGGATTGTTTAAAGGTCCATTGAGATGGGTCTCGGGGCGGGACCAGAAAATCCCACCCATATTGTAGTCGAGGATTTTTCAGTTGCGTTGTTCAATTTCTGTATTAGTATTTGCTGTTTATAGCCCCCTCTACTGGTGTAACTGGTAAATATTCACATTTTTGGAATGCATTTTTCCATTGCAATGGTCAGACATGGGACTCTTGCGTGCATTTTGAAAAAGAACATTGTGAATACCTTGAGTTAGTTTGTAATAGATGTTTAAGCTTGAATTGTTTTTGTTTTTTGTTCATGTTTTGCCCACCGAATTCCTTTGTCATCAGTGTGGAGTCCTCTCCCATCTTCTGCCTCCTCTCCAAGCTCATGTCTTTTGTGCTCTCCTTCAATCGTCTTTTATGGACCACTTTTGTAATCATCTTGGCTCCCATGCTAGGTGACATTGCTAATGGCTCCCTTTCCTCTTGCAGAAACTCTCTCCTTTGTCACCACCTGTAGAGTAGGGTTAACATCCGAAGCATGCACGATGCTGTTGTAATAATAATGTCAGATCATACGACTGAGAGATCTAGAATGAGGAGCAGCTCCAACCTCGTGTAGATTCCAAATGTGTAAATACTTGCTGTAAATCGAAAGTAATGATTTTAAGAAACTACAGACTCGAGCAGGCCACCCCCAGCTAGAGCCCGACCACACAACGAAACACACCCACTCTCTCAAAGCCAATCCTAGACCTATCTATCCATTCTTCATTTTCCCCCTCTAACTTCTTTCATCACTTGTATCGCCAAATATATGTTTTTATCCCCCTAAATCTCTCTTTGTTTGTCTCCAGTCACGGCATTTATTTGGTCTGGCTCAGAATAGCCATAATCAAGGTACAGGGGAAAAAAATCTCCCCAGCATTGAGTTGCTCCTGAGGTTGCAGTCGAGCTAGCTTCGAGACCGCTTTACTGACACTGAGCTGACCTGAAGAAGCAGCTTTCCTATTTCCCAGTCACATCTCAATGAACACAAAAATAACTTGATTTACCTTGAAGTAAAACAAGACCATACTTAAATTGATTTCCTTTTTAATGTGCATCATTAATCTTTGTCATTTATGGACTGTTGGTTATATCTTGGTGTTTTTGCAATGCTTAACTCATGACCTCCCCATATTCAAATAAAATATTTGTTTCCAGAGCTAACAAGACCACCGGTTGCTAAACGGGGTAGAAGCGGCCAATTCAAACGTTCCAAACCAGGGAAATCTCGTCTTGAGGCAGAACAAAAGTGTTCAAATGATAAAGAGGGGGAAATTGCACCAGCAGTGTCTAAGGATCAGTTAAACAGGTAATTGCACCCGTTCTATAGGGTAACTAATTTAACCGGATGCAACACTGGCATCCAGCTAGCAATGTGAAAAGTTGCCTTGCTATGTCCTGTACACACAGAGCAGGACAAATCCAACTCAGGCAATTACTGCCCCATCGGTGTACTCTCGATCATCAGCAAATTGATGGAAAGGAATGTAATCAAGCAGCACTTGCTCAGCAATAACTTACTCACTGATGCTCATAGAATCCCTACAGTGCAGAAGGAGTCCATTCAGCCCCTCCGAAAGAGCATCCTACCTAAGTACTATCCCCGTAACCCCACCTAACCTCTTTTAACACTAAGGGAGAATTTAGCATGGCCAATCCACCTAACTTGCACATCTTCGAAATATGGCAGGGAACTGGAGCACCCAGAGGAAACCCACGCAGGCACTGGGAGGACATGCAAACTGCACAGACAGTCACACAAGGCTGGAATTGAACCCGTGTCCCTGGCACTGAGGCAGCACTGCTAACCACTGTGCCAATGTGCTGCTGCTCCTGACGTCATTACAGCCTTGGTCCAAAAATGGACAAAAGAGCTGAACTCCAAGTGAGGTGAGAGTAATTACTCTCGACACATTTGACCAAGTGTGGCATCCCCTAGTGAAATTGGAGTCAGTGGGAATTGGAGGGAAAACCCAGAACAAAGTAGGATGATTGTGGTTGTTGGATGACAATCATCTCAGCACTGGGGCATTGTTGCAGGAGTTCATCAGGATAGTGTCCAAACCTAACCATCTTCAGCTGTTTCAGCAGTCATCTTCCTTCCATCACAAAGGTCAGAAGTGGGGACTTTCGCTGATGGTTGTGCAATCATCATGTGCAATGTTCAGCACCATTTGTGCCTCCTCAGGTACTGAAGCAGTCCATGTCTAGATGTAGCAAGACCTGAACAATATTCTGGTTTGGGCTGATGAGTGGAAAGTAACGTTTGCACCACACAAGTGCCAGGCAATGATCATCTCCAACAAGAGAGAATCTAACCATCTTCCCTTGACATTTAATGACATTCCCAGTGTTGAATTCCATTGCAACAATGGCAGGACAGTAGCATAGTGGTTAGCACAATTGCTTCACAGCTCCAGGGTCCCAGGTTCGATTCCCGGCTTGGGTCACTGTCTGTGCGTTCTCCCTATGTGTGCGTGGGTTTCCTCCGGGCGCTCCGGTTTCCTCCCACAGTCCAAAGATGTGCAGGTTAGGTGAATTGGCTATGCTAAATTGCCCTTAAGTGTCCAAAATTGCCCTTGGTGTTGGGTGGAGTTACTGGGTTATGGGGATAGGGTGGAGGTTGGGCTTGGGTGGGGTGCTCGTTCCAAGAGTCAGTGTAGACTCGATGGGCCGATTGGCCTCCTTCTGCACTGTAAATTCTATGAAATCTATGAATCCCCCACTATCAACATCCTGGATGGTGCGTTACCATTGACCACAAACTGAACTGAACCGGCCTTATAAATACCATGTCTACAAAAGCAGGTCAGAAGCTGGAAATTCTGTGGGGAGTAACTCGCCTCCTGACTCCCCAAAACTTGTCCACAATTTTACAACAAGGCACAAGTCAGGAATATTCTTCACTTGACTGGGTGAATGCAGCTCCAACGTCAGAAGAAGGCTGACACCATCCAGGACAAAGCAGCCTGCTTAATTAGCACCTCATCCACTACCTTTAACATTCACTCCCTCCTCCACCAACACAGTGGCTGTAGCGTGTACCATCTACAAGATGCACTGCAGCAACTCGCCAAGGCACCTTCCAACCCACGACTACTACCGAGAAGGACAAGGGCAGCAGATGTGTGCCTGCAAGTTCCCCACCAAGTCACACACACTCACGATTTGGGACTATATTGCCATTCCTTCACTGTCACTGAATCACCGGTTTCCCCTATCAGCTTTTTCCGTGGTTGTGTGAAATATGTTAAAATATGCTCTGGCACATTGTATCTAACAGATTATGATTCACCCATTATGATGGACAATGAAGCTATTTGATACTTGCCTTGCGATTGTCTACTGCACTCCCTTTTCCAACAGATGCTATAATCAGGAGGGTTCCTTTGGTCATGCTGGTTACTTTAAAATTGAAAACCGAAAATGCTAGAAACACTCTGCAAATCAGGCAGTCTCTATAAAGAAAGCAAAATATTATTGTTTCAGCATAGCTGTTCATCAGTTGATAGAACTCTTGCCTCTGGATCTCAAGGCTCTGGTTCCAAGTCCCGCTCGAGAAGCCGAGCACAAAAATCAAGGCTGACACACTAGTGCAGTACTGAGGGAGGTTGCACTGTCGGAAGCGCTGTCTTTGAGGTGCGACATTAAACTGAGGCGATGTGCCTCCTTGGCACGATGTAAAAGATCTCATGGCACTATTGAAGAAGAACAGGGGAATTATCCCTGAGATCCTGACCAATAATTATCCTGCAATCAACATCGAACATTTTGTCTGACCATTGTCACATTGCTCTTATAACTGGCTGTTGTGACTTCCGCTTGTGACCATGGAGTGATTGGTTCACATAAAAGGCTGTTCCTGTTCAAAGTCACAGAAAAGGGCTCTTTTTACCCAGATCCGGGTGGAATTTTGATGAAAAGGCGTTGGTGAATGTTAGAGGAGTAGTTTACCCCGGAATGGTATCGCTTCTGATCACCGGACCCGGCAGAAAACAGTGAGAGGTTTGGCTGGAAAGTTGAAACAGTCTTGTGCTTCACAGACCGTCTCTTCCAGCATGCTGGCGGGGGAGGGGCAAGCTGTAAGGCCCCAGATACAGGAACTGATGACTTTTATCAAGGAGGAATTCCATAAACCGAGGAAAGAAATGCATGAGGATCATGCAAAGGTCATTGCAGAAGCTGTGGCACCGCTGAAGAGTACTTTGGAGCGGATGGAGAGGTGTTTGGAGGTGCAGGGGTCACAGATTCGGGAGATTGAAGGAGTGATCTCGGACCACAGCGATCGTGTGGTTGCTCTGGAGATGGATGGGGCTCTTAGGAGACCTTTGTAAAACGCTGAGGGCAAAGGTGGAGGAGCAGGAGAATGCCTCGAGAAGGCAGAACCTGCGAATAGTGGGCTTGCCTGAAGGAGTGGAAGGTGTGAGTGCCACGAGGTACGTCTCGAGGATGCTGGCGGGACTGGTGGCAGAAGGGGTGCTTGATAAGGCACCTGAAGTGGACCGAGCGCATAGGTCTCTGAGGCAAAAGCCTAAGAGCTGGGGAGCCGCCGCGGGCGGTGATCGTGAGACTCCATAAATTTGTGGAGAAAGAAAATTCTACGGTGGACCAGGGAGAAGCGTAGCTGCGGCTGGGAGGGAAATAATGTCCGGATTTATCAGGACATTGGAGCCGAGTTGGCAAAACGGCGGGCAGGTTACAACAAGGCCAAGGCGGTGCTGTACCGGCGGCAGATCAGGTTTGGGTGCTCTACCCGGCGAAATTATGGGTGACGTTCGGAGGCCGGGAGTATTATTTTGAGACCCCAGAAGCGGCCGAGGACTTCATTAACGAGCATAAACTGGGGGAGAACTGAGTGGACAATGCTTGGGAATTGGGGTGCTGGCACGATGTAATGGTCGGGAGCATGTTTGAAGTGGGTGTAGGGATTGGGGGATTTTCGCCTTTTTTTGGGGGGGGGGGGGGTTCTGTTCAATGTTGAGATTGTAAGGAGTTGTAGGGGTGGAATGTTTATGTAGGGATGGATGTTCCCATCCCCCCCTCCTGTTTTATGGGACTGTTTGTGTTTAACATCTGTTTGTTTGCTTTTGGAGAAGGCTACCTGGAGTTCAGGAGAAGTCCTTGTTTGGGTGGGGTTGGGTAAGGCCAGCAGGAGGCCTTCTTTTTTGAGCTGAGGAGTGGGGGGGGGGGGAGGAGAAGAGGGAGGGGGAGGTCATTAGGATGTGTCTTTGGGGGGGGGAAGAGGGAGGGGAGGTCTTTAGGATGTGTCTTGGGGGGGGCGGGAAAGAGGGAGGGGGGGTCATTAGGATGTGTCTTTGGGCAGGGGCTGCCACGCTAGCAGGTTATGCTGGTGAACGGAAGTGAGGTGGTAGGGGAGAAGGCCAAGAGGGGGGGGGAGGGGGGACAGGGGAAGTGGGGGGGAGGAAGGGGAAAAGCCGGTTTGGAGGGGGGGGGGTGGTGGTTCTGCAACGCGGCAGGGGGTGAGAGATGACATGGTCAAGGGCGAAGAAAGGGGCCATCTGGGATGGGCTAGGTACAGAGTGGAATTAAACGGGCAGGAGTTAAGTGGGGAAGATGACGGACGGTAGAGGGGATTGGAGGCGCAAGCCTCCGGTAAGGTTGGTAACGTGGAACGTCCAGGGACTGAATGGGCCGGTTAAAAGGTCGTGGATGTTCGCGCACCTCAGTAGCTTGAAAGCGGGGGTTGTCTTTTTGCAGGAGACACACCTCCGTGTGAAGGACCAGGTTAGGTTAAGGAAGGGGCGGGTTGGGCAGGTTTTTCACTCTGGGTTTGATTTGAAATCGAGGGGTGTAGCGATTTTAAGGAGCCAAAAAATGGATTTGTGAGTGCGAAGGAGGTGAGGAAGGAGGTGAGGGATCCAGGTGGGAGATATGTGATTGTGAGTGGGGTATTGGAAGGGCACCGGTAGTGTTGGTAAATGTGTATGCCCCAAATTGGGATGATGTGGGTTTTATGAGGGGGTTGCTGGCAGCAATCCCGGATTTGGCCACGTACCAGTTGATCATGGGAGGAGATTTTAACTGTGTCCTGGAGCCGAGGGTGGGTAGATCGAGCCCCAGGTCGATGGGTAGGGTACGAATGGCAAGGGAGCTGGGGGGGTTTATGGAGAGGATGGGTATGGTGGATCCATGGCGCTTTCAGAACCCAGGGGAAGGGAATATTCCTTCTTTTCACACGTCTATAAGGTGTATTCGAGGATTGATTACTTTGTAGTGAGTCGGGAGATTTTGGTTGGGGTGGAGGGGGCAGAGTATGCGGGGATAGTTATCTCGGACCATGCACCCCACGGGCTGGATATTCGGTTCAGTACGGGACAAGAGCAGAGGCCGGGTGCAGGTTTGACTCAGGGTTGTTGGCGGATGGAGGTTTTTGTGATAAGGTGCGGTTGGGGATTATGTGGACCTCAATTAGAATGGGGAGGTGTCGGCGGGCATTTTTTGGGAAGCACTGAAGGCAGTGGTCCGTGGAGGGAAATTATCTAATTTACGGTTCATGCGAATAAGGAAAGGAGGGCGGAACATGACCGTCTACCAGCTGAAATAGCTCAGTTGGGAGAGCGTTAGACTGAAGATCTAAAGGTCCCTGGTTCAATCCCGGGTTTCGGCATTGCATTTTAAAATACATGAATAGGATGGGAATAGAGGGATACGGACCCAGGAAGTGTAGAAGATTGTAGTTTAGTCGGGCAGCATGGTCGGCATGGGCTTGGAGGGCCGAAGGGCCTGTTCCTGTGCTGTACATTTCTTTGTTCCTTGTTGTTTTGTCTAGTGAGCGAGATTATGGAGGTGGACAGGGAATATTTGAGGGTGGAGCAATTGGCGAGGAGGAAAAAGTTGCAGCGGCAATTTGACAGGCTGACAACTGGGAGGCCGGTAGGGCATCTGCGTAGGGCAAGGGGCGTGCAATACGAGTATAGGGAGAAGGCGAGACGCATGCTGGCGCACCAGCTGCGGAGGCAGGCTGCATCCAGGGAAATATTGAAGATCCGGACTGGGGCTGGGATGTGGTGTCAGAGCCAGGGAAGATAAATGAGGCATTTTGAGAGTATTACCAAGGACCTTATGAGGCAGACCCAGGAGGAGAGGAGGGGGACATGGGGTGGTTTCTGGACGAGCTGGAATTTCCCCATGTGGAGGAAGCAAAAAGGCAGGCGTTGGAGGAGCCCCTGGGACTGAGGGCGGTGCTGGATAGTATCAGCGGTGGGAAGGCCCTTGGGCCAGATGGATACCCGGCAGAATTTATAAGGAATTTGCGGCGGACCTGGCACCACATCTGTTGGGGGCGTTTAATGAAGCACTGGAGAAGGGGGAATTGCCGGAGATGATGAAGCATGCAGTAATCACACTAATCCCCCAAAAAGGGAAGGATCCAGTGGAATGTGGGTCGTATAGACCCATATCACTATTGAACACGGATGTGAATGTATTGGCTAAGTTGTTGGCGGGGAGGATGGAGGATTGTGGTTGCAGAAGATCAAACAGGCTTTGTGTAGGGCAGGCAACTCGTGAGTAACATAAGACGGCTGTTGAATGTGGTGATGAATCCGTCGAGAGCTCTGGTACCGGAGGTGGTGATGTCCATGGATGCGGAGAAAGCATTTGATCGGGTGGAGTGGCGGTACTTGTTCGAAGTTTTGGGAAGGTTTGACTTTGGGCCGAGATTTGTGGCATGGGTGCGGTTGCTGTATGTGGCACCAAGAGCGAGGGTGAGGACGAATGATATGAGCTCACGAAGCTTTGACTTGCACAGGGGTACGAGGCAGGGGTGCCTGCTGTCGCCGCTGCTGTTTGCGCTGGCCATAGAGCCATTGGTGATGGCTCTCAGGGGGTTGGCAGAGTGGCAGGGGATAATGAGGAGGTAGAGGGAGCATCGGGTGTCGCTCTATGCCGATGACCTCTAGCTGTATGTTTCGGATCCGTTGGAGAGTATGGGAAGGATTATGGGCCTGTTGGGGAGGTTTGGAGGGTTCTCGGGGTACAAGCTGAATGTAGGGAAAAGCGAGGTATTCCTGGTTAATGAGCTGGCACAACGGACTAATTAAGGGAGAATGCCATTTATGGTAGTGAGGGATAGGTTTTAGGTACTTGGGGATTCAGGTAGCGAGGGAATGGACCCGGCTCCATAAGTGGAACTTAACGAAGCTGGTGGAGGAGGCCAGGGAGGATCTTATAAGGTGGGATACACTGCACTTAATGTTGGCGGGGAAATGTTGGCTGGGAGGGTCAAAGTGGTGAAAATGAATATTCTGCCGAGGTTCTTGTTTATCTTTCAGGCTCTCCCGATCTTTATACCAAAGGCCTTTTTTCGGAAAGTGGACACAATCATCCCTGACTTTGTATGGGCGGGGAAGGTGCCGAGGGTGGGGAGGACTCTGCTACAGAGGCAGCAGGGGGGGTTGGCGTTGCCAAACTTGCTTCATTATTATTGGGCGGTGAATGTGGACAAGGTGCGGCAAGGGTCTAGTTTGAGGGCTATGGTGATGACAGCATTGCCTGAGTACGTATTCAGGGAGCCCAGTGGTGCAGTCCACGGTGAAGATATGGAATCAGCTGAGGAGGCATTTTAGGGTGGAAGAGATGGTGCTAATGCTGCTGTGCGAGACTAATGGGTTTGAGCCGGGGGGGGGGGGGATAGTATATACAGGAGGTGGAGGGAAGTGGGGCGGGTCAAGGTGAAGGATCTGTATTTGGAGGAAGGGTTCGCCAGCCTGGAGGAGCTAAGGGAGAGGGTAGAGCTGCCGAGGAGTCGTGAGTTCAGGTATCTACAGGTTAGGGACTTTGCACGAAAGGTCTGGAAGGGGTTCCCTAGATTGCCGGGTTACACCCTGCTGGAACGACTGCTACTTCCGGATGTGAAAGGGGAGGGAAGAATTGGGGATATATATAAGTGGCTGGGGGAGCAGGGAGGCGAGCGGGTGGTGAAGATCAAGGAGAAATGGGAAGCGGAGTTGGGAATGGAGATCAATTGGGGAGTATGGAGTGAGGTACTGCGAAGGGTAAATGGGACCTTCTCTTGTGCAAGGGCCTGATACAGTTTAAGGTGGTGCACAGGGTGCATATGACTCAGGCGAGAATGAGTGGGTTCTTTCAGGGGGTAGCAGATGAGTGCGAGAGGTGTGGGTGGGGGCCAGCGAATCATGCGCACATGTTTTGGGGTTGTGAAAAAATGGGAAGATTCTGGGCGGGAGTGTTCGCGGTCTTTGGATAGTGGAGGAGGGAGTGGACCCAGACCCTTTGGTGGCGATATTTGGGTTTTCAGAGAAGCCGGAGCTCATGGAGAGGAGGAAGGCCGATGTCTTGGCCTTCACCTCTCTGATTGCACGCCGACGAATTTTGCTGGAGTGGAGGTTGACATCGCCACCAGGGGTAGCAGAATGGTTGGGTGATCTGTATGACTTCCTGCGGTTAGAGAAGATAAAGTATGAGTTAAGGGGCTCAGCAGGGGAGTTTGACAAAAGGTGGGATATGTTTGTGACCGTGTTTGAGGAGCTGTTCGTTGCAGGGGGGTGGGGGTGTGGGTGATGGGAGGGGGGGGTTGATAAAGGGGAAAAATCTGTACAAACTGTATTGTTGATTGTTGGGAAGAATGTTTCCCGGGTGTTTATGTGCTGTAACCTACTTTGATACAAGTTTGCATAATGTGCGTTTTAAAAAAAAAAAAATAACTGGCCGTTGTATTTGCTATGTTACAACAGTGACTACACTTCAACCAACCAAAGTACATCATTGGCTGTAAAGTATTTTGAGATGTCCAATGAAATAGTGTTACATAAAGCAAGCCTTTTTAAACACAGAGTTCTTTCTTTCCCTTTCACCTCCTGGTCCTCAAATTCATAAGTGCAGTGCGAGATACCTGATGCTTTATCCCTTCGGGTGTGAGACTGTGACATGTACTCCAAGATTGTTTGAAATTGCTTTAGGCCCCTCTTGCACCTTCAGCTATTGCTGATAAATGTTAGTTACAGTTGACATCTACAGTTGTGTGTGTATTGTGCTTGTAAAGAGGTTAAAGCAATTGTCTGACGAGAAGTGCATATTTTACAGTTCTGAAACCTGGGCAGATGGAAATGAGGATACTCTACAAACAATTGGAAATCTGGAAACGTATACAATTCCAGAGGGTCCTACTGAAGTAACAGTGAGTGATGTTGTAATGAGCCACATTGAGCTACCGGAACAGGATGTTGAGGTAATTAGCGTGTTACACAGTAGGTTGAGAATGTGTGGAACAGACTGCTCCGCAGCAGTTCAGGGTGGAACTGGATAATTATTTTGGCAAAAGCCATTCAAAATTGAAATAAAAAAAACATGGTGTGGCACTTTTTAAATTGGTTGAGATCACCTAGATGTGTTGCAACCTTATTTTCGGTCTTGTACTTTCCCTTCTGTGATCTGATTTTCCTCTACATTATTAAAAACTTTTTTTTCATTCATTCTTGGGATATGGGCATCACTGGCTGGGCCAGCTGCAATAACCCTCACGAGACCCACAGAGACACCCTAATTGATCTCCCAGTGGGACTCATGGAATACAAGCTCCCCCTGCTGGTGGGCAGAATCCCATCATCTGGGGCTCATAGAAATAGTCTCATAAAAGTCTGCCTGGACTGGGTGGCGTGATCAGTAGTCCCAATTGGGATCTTTGGACTATAAGCCGTACTGCGGCCAATACCTTTGTTGTCAAACTAAAGTTGTTTTGGATTTACCTTCTCGAGCATCCTGAGCTTTTATACTGGCGATGAGGATAACAATGACTGCGATCCTGGATACCCTGACTGCACCGCAATTCCCCCGCATGAGAATGGGGTCAGCGAGACTTTAAAAATGCCGCTTTTTGGAACGCTAGATTTAATTGATGCGGGCGTGGAAGATTGGGCCCAGTATACCGAACGGATGCGGTATTTCTCCCAGGCAAATGGCCTTGTTGGAGATGACTGGCAAAGGTAATACTCCTGACCGCCTGCAGGGCCCCGACTTTAATTCAACGTTTACAAGAGTTTTGCCTATCCGGCGGCCATGGACTCAAAAAACTTTAGCGATCTTGCAGAACTTGTCGCAAATCATTACTACCCTAAGCTGGCGATAATGATGCAGAGATACCACTTCCAATACGGACATGTGAACCCCTGGGGAGTCAGTTGCAGAGTTTCTGAAGTGCCTGTGACTTTGGCTCATCCCTCCTTGATCATTTGGTGTCACGTAAACAATAGTGACCCAAAGGAAGCTGTTAATGGAGCCGGCCTTGGATCTATTACGGCCCATAGACTTGCCCCGTGAGAACGCAGAAGGCGGATTTCAGATACTCCAGGGTTCAATGGACTACGACGTTCACAGCGTTGGCTGTTCCCCATTCCGAAGAGTAATCCCCCCCACCTCTCCAAAAGCAGTCACCGTGTTCAGACCCACTGGCCAAGGGCCACCACAGCCCGATGGGACATCTCCCCAGAGGAAAGTGAGGTGTCCTCCCAATGGTGCTATACTTGCAGTTGCAGACACTGTATGGTTGAGAATTGGTAGAGAATACGTCACCCTGACCAGGCGAGCAGCGCTTCGAGCCAGAGCTTTGCACATTTCCCCGCTCGAGGAAGATGACTTCATGCAGTTAAAGTGCATCACACCATAAGACAGTAAGACACGGGAGCAGAATTAGGCCACTCGGCCCATCGAGTCTGCTCCGCCATTCAACAATGGCTGATTTGTTTTCTCATCCCCATTCTCCTGCCTTCTCCCCACAACCCCCGATCCACTTATTGATCAAGAACCTATCTCTGTCTTAAAGACACTCCGTGATTTGGCCTCCACAACCTCCTGCAGCAATCCACAGATTCACCACCCTCTGGCTGAAGAAATGCCTCCTCATCTCTGTTTTAAAGGATCGTCCCTTTTGTTGCTAACTTTGGCTGTTTCTTAATTTGGCTCTGTTTAATTACGTTTGCTCAAGAGTCGGCAGGTATCTTTCGATATCGCCACAAGGTTCAGAACCGAATACTGGTCAATGACTCGATACACCAGTTAGTAAGTTCAAAAGCAATGCTCATTTATTTACACACCGTCAAATCTACTCATGCATAAACTCTACAAACTAAACTACCACTATTACTAAAGCCTGTACTTAGCTTCGGGTGCCCACTCAGTCAGAGGAACCATGGCCTTGCTCGGTTCTGAGGCTGCTGGGTTGAGCTGTTTACAGGGTAGCAACTAGGAGCGTCTATCTCGTAGCGTGCGTTGACTTGGAACTTACTTGGTCTGATGTAGCTGCTAGGCTGGTCTCTCTCTTCGCTGAGAGCCAAAGCCAAAGGAGAAAGATTCTCCCTTGGGGAATACCTTTTATATTAAAAAGGGTTTTGCGCGCCTTTGGGCGGGCCTTGAACTTGGCCCCAATTAATCGGGTCTTTCCCAATCAGTCGTATTCATCTTCCTCCAATAGAGGGGTGGTTCCCTGATTGTTCGGCGTGTCCTAGGTGACTATTGGTCTGCTTTGTTTTGGTCTCTTCTGGCGCCGGGGTGTCTGCCTTAACATTGTGTATCTAAATCATAGATTATCATAGAATTTACAGTGCAGAAGGAGGCCACCCGGCCCATCGAGTCTGCACAGGCTCTTTGAAAGAGCACCCTATCCAAGGTCAAACGCCTACACCCTATCCCCACAACCCAGCAACCCCACCCAACACTAAGGGCAATTTTGGACACTAAGGGCAATTTATCACGGCCAATCTACCTAACCTGCACATCTTTGGACTGTGGGAGGAAACCGGAGCACCCGGAGGAAACCCACGCACACACTGGGAGGACGTGCAGACTCCGCACAGACAGTGACCCAAGCCGGAATCGAACCTGGGACCCTGGAGCTGTGAAGCAATTGTGCTATCCACAATGCTACCGTGCTGCCCTATGTTTCCCTTTTGTCCCCGGAGATGGCTTATTAGTATGTAGATTGCTTAGCAGTTTCTGTCCTGCCTGAGAGCTTAAGGTTCTAATCAACAGACAAACCTTGCACCTGCTTGTTTCTTAGTATTATCCAATTTTCCCTGCATTCTTTGCAAATGTCCATTTTGTAATCGGGACATGGCCATCCCAGATGGCTACACTTTAGTCTGAGATTGTGTTCTCTGGTTCTAGTTTTTCCTACAAGTGGAAACATCCATTCTATCCAGGCCTCGCAGTATCCTGTAAGTTTCAATAAGATACCCCCACATCCTTCCAAACTCCAATGCGTACAGACCCAGAGTCCTCAACCGTTCCTCATACGACAAGCTCTTCATTACAGGGATCATTCTTGTGAACCTCCTCTGGACCTTTTCCAAGGCCAGCACATTCTTCCATAGATACGGGGCCCAAAACTGCTCACAATACTCCAAATGGAGTCTGACCAGAGCCTTATACAACCTCAGAACTTAATCCCTAGATCTTGTATTCTAGCCCGCTCGTCATGAATGCTAACATTGCATTTGCCTTCCTAACTGCCGACTGAAGCTACACGTCAATCTTAACAGAATCTTGAACAAGGACTCCTAAGTCCCTTTGTGCTTCTGATTTCCTAAGCATTTCCCATTTAGAAAATAGTCTACGCCTCCATTCCTCCTTCCAAAGTGCATAACCTCACACTTTTCCACATAGTATTCCATCTGCCACTTCTTTGCCCACCCTCCTAGTCTGTCCAAGTCCTTTTGCAGCCCCCCCTGCTTCCTCAATACTACCTGTCCCTCTGCAAATCTTTGTATCATCTCCAATCTTAGTAACAGTGCTTTCATTCCTTCTTCCAGATCATTAATGTATATTGCAAAACGTTGTGGGCCCAGCACCAACCCCCAAGGCAAACCACTAGTCACCGGCTGCCATCCTGAAAAAGACCCCTATATCCCCACTCTCTGCCTTCTGCCAGTCAGCCAGTCCTCTATCGATGCCAGGATCTTTCCCTTAACACCATGGGCTCGTAATCTATTTAGTAGTCTCCTATGCAGCACCTTGTCAAAGGCCATCTGGAAATCTAGATAAATCACATCCACTGGTTCTCTTTTGTCTATCCATGCCAATCCTCTATCCATGACAGGATATTACCCTTAACATCATGAGCTCTTAATCTATTTAGCAGTCTCCTATGCAGCACCTTGACAAAGACCTTCTGGAAATCTAAATAAATCACATCCACTGGTTCTCCTTTGTCTATCCATGCCAATCCTCTATTCATGCCAGGATATTACACTTGTGGCCCACAAAGTAGTCCAAATAAGAATTATGTTCCAAGTTACCGGTCACCCCTTGGACATGGAAATCAATACGCGGCCTGCTGTTTCAATTATTGGACAATAGATGTTCCATTAGCTCCATTTGGGGATCCAGCACCTTGACTTGAGGGATAGCCAGACCCGGCTCGCAACATATACGAGGGAACCATTGACCATCATTGGGACCACTGTGACCCCGGATACCCACGGACAGCAGTCGGTCCAGCTATCACTGGTGTTGTGCAAGGACCCAGATCCAGCCTCCTGCTGGTTACAGCAACTCCGCTTAGGCTGTCAACAAATCTTCCGGATGGGTATTGCCGCTTCAGAATAAGTCCTCAAAGTGTCTTTGAGGGCAGCACGGTAGCATAGTGGATAGCACAATTGCTTCACAGCTCCAGGGTCCCAGGTTCAATTCCTGGCTTGGGTCACTGTCTGTGCGGAGTCTGCACGTCCTCCCCGTGTATGCGTGGGTTTCCTCCGGGTGCTCCGGTTTCCTCCCACAGTCCAAAGATGTGCAGGTTAGGTGGATTGGTCATGTTAAATTGTCCTTAGTGTCCAAAATTGCCCTTAGTGTTGGGTGTGGTTACTGGGTTAAGGGGTTATGGGGATAGGGTGGCGGTGTGGGCTTCGGTAGGGTGCTCTTTCCAAGAGCCGGTGCAGACTCGATGGGCCGAATGGCCTCCTTCTGCACTGTAAATTCTATGAAATTCTATGTCTGGAAGTTTTCCAGGATGGCCTGGGAAAGATAAAAGTAGCCACAGCTAATATCTACTTTGACCCAGAGGCCCAACCTAAATATTTTGTGCCTGCCTGGTCCCATATGCCCTGCTACGAACTGAGTCAGCTAGAAACTTGGGCATAATATGCCCAGTCCAGTTCAGAGTGGGCAGCGCTAGCGGTCCTGGTGCTGAAGCCAGTCCAGTCCGTTCGCCTGTGTGGTGATTACAAAACGACAAAGCTTGTATGAGTGGTCCCAAGTTAAATTAGCTGGGGGCCACTCATTCACTTTTTTTTATTTTAAAAAATATATATATTTATTCAAATTTTTCAACAGATTTTCAACAAACCCCCCCCCCCCCCAACAAAAAGAAAGAAACGAGCACAATAATCAAACATTATACAGAAATTATACATTGGATTTCCCCCGTATACGGTAACCCCCTATATGACATTTAAAAGCACCAATAGGGAAGCCCCCCCCCCACCCACCCAAACGCCCCCCCAAAAGAACCCTCTTTTCCCCCCCCCCCCCCCGCCCCTGGGCTGCTGGTGCTGACCTCCTCCTAACGCTCCGCGAGATAGTCTAGGAACGGTTGCCACCGCCTGAGGAACCCCTGCACAGACCCTCGCAAGGTAAACTTTATCCTCTCCAGCTTGATGAACCCTGCCATGTCATTGATCCAAGCTTCCACACTAGGGGGCTTCGCATCTTTCCATAGTAGCAAAACCCTCCGCCGGGCTACCAGGGACGCAAAGGCCAGAATACCGGCCTCTTTCGCCTCCTGCACTCCCGGCTCGTCCGTTACCCCAAATATAGCTAACCCACAGCTCGGCTTGACCCGGGCTTTCACCACCTTGGACGTAGTCCTCGCAAAACCCCTCCAAAACCCATCCAGTGCCGGGCACGACCAGAACATATGGACGTGATTTGCCGGGCTTCCCGAGCGCCTCCCACATCTGTCCTCCACCCCAAAAAACCTACTCGACCTCGCCCCTGTCATATGCGCTCTGTGAGTAACTTTGAACTGTATTAGGCTGAGCCTGGCGAAAGAGGAGGAAGAATTAACCCTACTTGGCATCGGCCCACAGACCCTCATCTATCTCCTCCCCCAGCTCCTCCTCCCACTTGCCCTTTAACTCCTCCACCGAGGCCTCCTCCTCTTCCTTCAGATCCTGGTGAATCGCCAAAACTTTGCCTTCTCCATCCCATACACCCGAAATCACCCTGTCCTGAATCCCCTGTGCTGGGAGCAGCGGGAATTCCCTCACCTGCCGCCTCACAAATGCCCTCACTTGCATGTACCTGAAAGCGTTTCCCGGGGGTAACCCAAACTTCTCCTCCAGCGCCCATAGGCTCGCAAACGTTCCATCGATGAACAGGTCCCCCATTCTTCTAATCCCTGCCCGATGCCAGCTCCGAAACCCCCCCATCCATCCTTCCCGGGATGAACCGATGATTCTCCCGAATCGGGGACCAAACCGAGGCTCCCACCTCACCTCTGTGTCACCTCCACTGCCCCCAGATCTTCAACGTCGCTGCCACCACCGGACTCGTGGTGAACCTTGTCAGCGAGAGCGGCAGCGGTGCCGTCGCCAGCGCCCTCAGGCTCGTGCCCACACAGGACGCCATCTCTAACTTCTTCCACGCCCCCTCTCCCTCCATTACCCACTTATGGATCATCGCCACATTGGCTGCCCAATAATAGCCGCATAAATTTGGCAGTGCCAGCAGCCCCCCCCCCCCCCCCCCCCCCCCCCCCCCCCCCCGTCCCTGCTACGCTCCAGAAACACACTCTTCACCCTCTGGGCCTTATTCGCCCACACAAAACCCATGATGCTGCTACTTACCCGTTTGAAAAAGGCCTTGGGGATCATAATGGGAAGGCACTGGAACACAAAGAGAAACCTCGGGAGGACCGTCATTTTGACCGACTGCACCCTACCCGCTAGTGAGAGTGGCAGCATGTCCCATCTTTTAAAATCCTCCTCCATCTGCTCCACCAACCGCATTAAATTGAGCTTGTGCAGGGCCCCCCAACTCCTAGCTACTTGGATCCCGAGGTACTGAAAGCTCCTTTCCGCCCTCTTCAGCGGCAGCTCGTCTATCCCCCTTCCCTGGTCCCCTGAATGCAACACAATACCTCAATGCTGCCACATACAGCAACAGGTCGTCAGCATACAACGACACCCGGTGTTCCTCTCCCCCCCCCCCCCCCCCCCCCCCGGACCAGTCCCCTCCATTTCCTGGACTCCCTCAGTGCCATGGCCAAAGGCTCCATTGCCAGTGCAAACAACAAGGGGGACAGGGGGCACCCCTGCCTCGTCCCCCGGTACAGCTGAAAGTACTCCAACCTCCGCCGATTCGTAGCCACACTCGCCACCGGGGCTCTATATAGCAGCCTGACCCAACTGATGAACCCCTCCCCGAACCCAAACCTCCGCAACACTTCCCAAAGATACTCCCACTCCACCTGGTCAAAGGTCTTCTCCGCATCCATAGCTGCCACTACCTCCGCTTCCCCCTCCACCGGGGGCATCATAATCACATTGAGGAGCCTCCACACATTTGTATTTAATTGCCTACCCTTCACAAATCCTGTCTGGTCCTCATGAATCACCCCCGGGATACAGTCCTCAATTCTCGTAGCCAGCCCCTTTGCCAGCAACTTAGCATCAACATTGAGGAGCGAGATCGGTCTATACGACCCGCATTGCAGTGGATCCTTGTCCCGCTTCAGGATCAAAGAAATCAGCGCCCTAGACATTGTCGGGGCAAGGTCCCTCCCCTCCCCTCGCCTTATTGAAAGTCCTCACTAGCAACGGAACCAGCAGGTCCACGTATTTCCTGTAGAATTCAACCGGGAACCCATCCGGCCCCGGGGCCTTCCCCGCCTGCATGCTCCCCAATCCTTTAACCAGCTCCTCCAGCCCAATCGGTGCCCCCAAATCAGCCACCTCCTCCTCCTCCACCCTCTGGAACCTCAGCTGATCTAAGAATCGTCGTATCCCCTCCTCCCCTGCTGGGGGCTCAGACCTGTACAGATCCCCATAGAAGTCCCTAAATACCTCATTTATTCTCACCGCCCTCCACACTGTATTCTCCCCTCTATCCTTGACTCCACCAATCTCCCTCGCTGCCTCCCTCTTACGAAGCTGGTGTGCCAGCATCTAACTCGCCTTCTCCCCATACTCATACGTCACCCCCTGCGCTTTCCTCCACTGTGCCTCTGCTTTCCCTGTGGTCAACAGGTCGAACTCCGTCTGGAGGTTCCGTCGCTCCCTCAGTAGCCCCTCCTCGGGGGCCTCTGCATACCTTCTGTCCACCCTTAAAATCTCCCCCACCAACCTCTCCCTCTCCCTCCCCTCTCTCTTCTCCCTGTGGGCCCTAATGGAGATTAGCTCTCCACTGACCACCGGGGTCACTCATTCACAAAGTTGGACATGAGCCACAAGTACTTCCAGATAGTTAGACACGGCGTATAGAAAATATGTCACCGTCCACACCCACGGGATTGTATGAGTACACCCAGCTTCCATTCGGGGTGTCATATGCATGTGCAATTTTCCAGCAGGTGATGGAAAACATCCTCTAAGGGCTGCCAGGGTGGCTGTCTACTGTCACTGAGAAGGAACACCTGGGCAACCTAAAAGAGGTCCTTTGGATTTCTGACATGGGTGTTCGCCTGAAATAGGGCAAGTGTGTCTTCCAGGCGAAAAGAGGTCACATACTTGGAATACCATGTCAATAAGGATAGATTGGTGGAGGAAGGAGTCTGGGTTATCAAGGGAGCCCCAACAACTGAAAGCACGGCAGAGTTTTTTTTTGGGAATGATTATTCTTAAAAATGTTTACATTTTTCTTACACCGAAGTTATCAAAGGCATAAACAAAGTTTTCATAAAATACCAAGCCCAACCCCACTTCCTCCTCCCCAAATCCACAAAAAGAACGCCACAAAAGGCGAACCAGCTAACGGTGACCAATTCTCTAAAGTACAATATAAACGGTCAACACCTTCGCTAGAGCCCCTCAATCGACCCCTACGGTGTACTTGACCTTTCTTGAGGTGCAAACGCCATTCCCCTAGCCACAACAAAGCACTCGGCAGTGTCATCAACCTCCGTGCCACCAACGAAGTGTAGGCCAGGACATCCGCCCCTTTAATTTAATTTTTAAAAAAATAATCTTTATTGTCACAAGTAGGCTTCAAATGAAGTTACTCTGAAAAGCCCCGAGTCGCCACATTCTGGCGCCTGTTCGGGGAGGCTGTTACGGGAATCGAACCGTGCTGCTGGCTCTGCTTTCAAAGCCAGCGATTTAGCTCTGTGCTAACACTGCAATGAAGTTACTGTGAAACGTCCCTAGTCGCCGCATTCTGGCACCTGTTTGGGTACAAGGAGAGAGAATTCAGAATGTCCAAATTACCTACTAGCACGTCTTGCGGGACTGCGGGAGGAAACCAGAGCACCCGGAGGAAACCTACGCAGACACAGGGAGAGAGTACAGACTCCACACAGACAGTGACCCAAGCTGGGAATCAAACCTGGGACCCTGGCACTTTGAAGCAACAGTGCTAACCACTGTGTTACCGTGCCACCCTGCAAGAGCGCAACAGAGCTGAGGTCATCCCTAGGGTTTGTCAACTGTCATGGCTACCTTGCTCGCGCCCCCTAGACGCACCTCATTTTTTTAAAAAAAAAGAACCAGAAATAGGTGTGAAAAGTACCACAACTGGAAGCATTTGCCAGGATGAAGCGGCATCTGCTATCTTCAAAACTGTTGACACATTATTACCCGTTGAAGCCGCTCTTCCTCACCTGTGATGCCTTTCCATATGGCATTGGGGCAATGTTGTCCCGTTGGTGGGACAATGGGATGGAAAGGACGATGGCTTATGTGATCAACGTGCCGCGATGTGCAGATTGAGAAGGAAGGACTAGCCGTGATTTTTGCAGTTAACAAATTTAATCAAAATCTTCGTATATCATTTTACAGTAATCACGGACCGTAAGCTCTTACTCAACATATTCAAGGAGGATAAAATGGTGCTGCCAAAAGCTTCAGCCAGGATCCAATGGTGGGCTTTGCTGTTGGCGGTGTATGAATACACAATTGAAAATTGTCCAGGTACACAGATTGTGGATGCCCTTGGACGACTCCCACGGCCTGTAAGCCCCCATCCCCGCCAGTACCAGACAAAGTTGTTTTGGCATTAAACTTTATGGACACATTACCCGTCATGGCCCAAGTCCGCACGTGGACCCAAAAGGACCCTATGTTGGCAAAATTGTACCATGTCGTTCTACATGGCAGATTGTAGGGGCAACTTCCAGAGAACTGCGGGACAAAACAGCGGGAGCTCAGCGTGGAGAACAGCACCATCCTGTGGGGAGTGCGTGGTTGTCCCAGGGCCAGGTCAGCAAACCATGTTGCAGGACTTGCACATTGGATACCCGGGGATCCCAAGATGAAGATGCTCGCTAGGAGTCACTTGTCGTTGCTAGGGCTCGATGACGACATGGAGCAAATGGTGCAGCAATATGCGGCTTGCCAAGAGCACCAGCAGAATCTCCATCAGCCTTGCTCCACCCTTGGGAGTGATTGGAATGCTAATGGGTGCGTTTGCATGCTGACTTCGCAAGGCCCAATATTTCTGCTCCTGATCGATGCCCAGTCAAAATGACGACATCCATGCACTGGATGTCTCCCATCATTTTATAAGCCACCGTGGAGCAGTTGCGCCAGTCCCTCAGCACCCATGGGATTCCAGAGGTGCTTGTCACTGACAATGGTACTCCTTTGCCAGTGAGTAATTTCAAGGATTTATGCGCACTAATGGGGTGAAACACATCCAATCCGCCCCATATCACCCATCTTCAAATGGCCTGGTGGAACGGGAGCCCAGACAGTTAAACAAGGCGTGAGTCAGTTGACACAAAGCTACCATGGTTCAATTTTACTTAGTGCATTCCGCCACATGCTACAACCACGATAGCACAGGCAGAGTTGCTGACGGGCTGTCGTCTTGAACCTTGGCGGGAAGATGGAAAAGAAGTGGGACCGCCAAAAGAGGTATTTCGATCATCGTGATTAGTAGTCCAGATGGAGACCTTTGGACTGTAAGTCGCATTGTGGCCTTTAATTTTGTTGTTGAATTAAACTTCTTTGGATTTACCTTCTGTGGTCTCCTGAGCTTTTATACCAGCATTTGCTGTCCACCCCTCATTGACCTTTTGAAGGTGGTGGTGAGTTGCCATCTTGAACCACTGTGGTGTAGGTACAATGACTGTGCTGGCAGGGAGGGAGTTCCAGGATTTTAACCCAGCGACAGTTAAAGAACAACCATATATTTCCAAGTCAGGAAGGCGGAGGGGAACCTCCAGGTGCTGATGTTCCCATGCCCTTGTCTTCTAGATGGTAAGGGTCATGGGTTTGCAGTCTGAAGAGGCTTGTTCCTGCATCTTGTATATGGTACACCCTGCTGCCACTGAGTGTACTGATCAAGTGGGCTGCTTTTTCCTGGATGGTGTGAATTCTAGTGAGTGAGAAAATACTAAGGCTCAATTTTTCAGTTGAAACAATTATTAATCAGTCTAAATGCAGGCTTTTGGAGAGCAATTCAGGCGAGCAATTAATGCTGGCCTTACCAGTTGCACCCTCCTCTCATGAACACATTTTTAAAAAGCTTGCAAGGCTTTAAGCTGCAGTGTGTTGAGTGGGATTTGCATTTAAGTAAAATTGAAAGGGGTGAGGCTAATTAAAGTTGTTTTACCATTATTTGGCCATCCCTAGAATGGGGGGGCGGGATTCTGTGATCCTGAGGCTAAGTGTTGACGCTGTCAGAAACGCCGTCGCATTTCTCGATGGCGACAACACGGCCTCAGGATCAGCAATTCTGGCCCCTACAGAGGGCCAGCACGACACTGGAGCGGTTCATGCCGCTCCAGCAGCTGATCCTGGTGTCAACTGGGCGGCGCGGGATCCGCGCATACACAGTGGCACCAGCGCCAACGCGCGCATGCGCAGTGGCTTCCTTCAACGCTCCGGCCCCGACGCAACATGGCGCAGGACTACAAGGACCGGCGCGGAGGAAAGGAGGCCCCCAGCCAGAGAGGCCGGCCCACCGATCGGTGGGCCCCCATCGCGGGCCATGCCACATCGGAGGCCCCACCCCCACAGTCTGCCCCCCCGACGCTTCCACGCCGAGTTCCTCCCGGCTGAGAGCAGGTATGGGTGGCGACGGCAGGACTTGGCTTTTTTTACAACGGCCGCTCGGCCTATCCCGGGCCGAGAATCCGTAGAGCGGCCCCGACCGGCATCACGTCAACCATGCTGGCGGCGACTCTCCACTCTGTGGAGAATCGTGTGGCGCAATTCGCACCGGGCGAGGGGATTCTCCGGCCCGGCACCGGGCTGAGAGAATCCCGCCCAGTGTTTCAACCAAATGTTTGCCAAATGGCAGCAAACAATGAAGTGATGGACAAAAATGAAGGGAAAGGGAAGTTTAAGTGTGTCGGTAAGCAATAGAACAGTCTAGCATTCCAGTTCAGTGCCACCTTTTCTCTCATCCCAGGATGTGAATGTGTGCATAGGAATTTCCTGCTCCATTTCCATATTTTGATGTAATTCCTTTTCTACTTTGGAGAAGATCTTCCAGTGCCTACTCCAGCACCATCTGCAAATGGTGAGAGAATTCAGAACTGACAAGAGGCCAGTTGTAATTGACCTCTGTTGCATTTCAAACTTCATCTGTTTCCAGGACATGGTTTATATGCTGGACGTTACTATTATTCTGCCCCTTTAGGTGAAGTTCAAACTCTTGTCCATTGTATAAGTGCTTTCAAATATCCATCTGCCTGTGTTGGTAATTTGGCATCATTCAGGTCTCGATGAATGAGAAATTAAACCAAACTGGGTTGTCTCAAATAGGTGAACAAACTTGCACACCGCATTCAGAAAGAAAAGGTGGACTAATTTGTTATTTGTTTTAAACTTAGGATAAGGAATCCTCAACTGAGACAATTCCAGAAGCAGTAAACTGCGAAATGACAGAGCAGGCTATTCCGGACTCGGCCAAAGCTGCAGAGGTGATTCCCGAGGACCAGGTCAAGGCTAAGGAGGTGATTCCCGAGGAGCCAACAAACGCTGAAAAAGATACTCCTGAGCACCCAACCAACGCTGAAGAGGAAATTCCTGAGGACTCCAAGGCTGAGGAGGAGATTCTCGAGGTTTCTACCAAGGCCGAGGAGTGGGTTCCTCAGAATTCCACCAAGGCTGAGGACGGGATTCTTGAGGACTCCACCAAGACCGAGGAAGAAGTTCCTCTTGAGTCATTAAAGACTGAAGATGAGGCTCCTCCAGATTCAACAAAACCCGAGAAGGAAGTTGCTCAAGATACAATGAGGGACGAAGAAGTAATCATTCAGGATTCAACAGAAGTGGATGAGGAAGTTAATGAATCCATGAATGGAGCACGTACTGACCAATTAGAGAATGAGCCTGAAGAATCCAGGTCTTCAGAAGAATTGAAAGATCATGGTGAAGGCAACATGGTGGAAAAGGTATTGTTTGAAATCCCTTAAATTTTCTTTCCCCATTTGGATTCACAATTCAACTCTAGCCTTAAAGGTGAAGATCTTGACTGTGCTTCAACTGTTGTGTAGATGGATTGAAAGGAGATGTGTTTACTAGATCAAATATGTGATAACTTTTATTTCCCTTGGGTATGATGGTCTAATGCAATTCCTTTTTAAAGGTACTTGTGCTGCACAGTGGAAATCTCATCTACATATCTTAACCTCCTTAAGTTATGATCCCAAGTTAATTTCCAATATAACTTTTCAAAAAGACTTTTTTACCCTACAACCTACTCCCATAACCTAAGCCATAAGATAAAGAATTGGCTAATAGGCAGGAAACAGTGAGTGGGGATAAGAGAATATTTTTTAGGTTGGTAACCTTAACCAGTGAGGTTCCACCGGGATCAGTGCTGGGGCAGCAACTGTTTACAATATATATTAATGACTTGGAGGAAGGAAGAGAAAGTACTGTAGCCAAATTTGCAGATGACACAAAAGTAGATGGAAAGGCAAGTTGCGAGAGGGATACAAACACTACAAAATAGAGATTGATGGGCACAAAGTTGGCAAATGGAGTATAATGTGTGAAAATGTGAAGTTGTTCATTTTGGAAGGGAGAAAAAACTGCAGAAAGCTGCAACACAAAGGGACTTGGGAGTACTTGAGCATGAAACACAAACTGGCAGGTAATCGGGAATGTTAATGGAATGTTGGCCCTTGTATCAGGGGGGTTGGTTTTTAAAAGCCAAAGTCTTGCTGCAACTGGAGAACACATCTGGAGTACTGGGAGCAGTTTTGGCAGGAACCCCTGTAATCGAGGAACCCTCTCACTGGTTACTCTTTTCCTATTTAATTACTTGTAGGACCTCTTGCTAACTTTCTCTCTCCCTCTTAATTTTTGTTGTCCTTCTTTGGTGATTCTTAAAACTTTGGTGATTCTTAAAAATCTGACCAATCTTCTGACTTGTCACTAATCTTTGCCGTTTTGCACAGTGTTTCTTTCAATCTGATACTCCCCTTGCCTTTATTCAGCCTCGGATGGTGTATTTTCCTCTTTCTGGGATAATGTTTTGCTGAAATGTTTCCTTAAATTTTTGTCACTACATCGCTACTGCCCTACCTTTTAACCTAGTTTCTGACTTCACTTTAGCCGGCTTTGCTTTCATATCATATCCTTATTTTAAATCTTTATTCAGGTTTAAAATCTGACCCATGTCATGATATGCAGACATGCAGATAATGATATACAGACAGGCGCAGACAGGCAGCTAATGAACACAGAGAACAGGACATGACCAATGAGCAGGCAGGACACTCAGGGGTGGTATCTCACTATAAAAAGCATGAGGCACTCACACTCCGCCTCTTTCCACTGATGAACATCTACAGAGTGAGTCAGGGTGTATGTACAGTATCACACCTCTAGCACGTGGCTAAGAGCTAGTCTGGTTTAGTCAGACAGAGTAACCACACTTAGGTTAGCAGAGAGTCGAACTCATAGAGAACTGTGCTAACTACTACTGGTTCAGTAAATCAGATTGAACTAACTTCAAGGTCTGGAACATCTTTTGGTTAAAGCTGCATCCAGTTGCCGCCTGTGTCATCCCAGAGCACACAACATGACATGCTACCAGGAGACTGCTTAATCTAGGTGGTTTACCTCAGTCCGTTCCGTGACGAAGACGAACAGCGAATGTATCCCTGTACCATGGAAAAGATTCAGGACCTCCGGCAATCTCAGTGCCAACGGCGGACATTCAAGCAAAAGTTTCTGCTGTACATCGAAGCTTCAGACCTCGTGGGTGCATCTGATGCAAGGAAGATCGCGCTTCTCCTCTCAACAGCGGGTGATCAAGCCATCAAATTCTTCAACTGTTTTCACTTCACCGAAGGCCAGGACAAGACAGTTTCAGTCCATCCTGGACAAGTTTGACAGTCACTGTGAAGTGGACACCAATGAAATCTTTGAGTGCTACATATTCAAACACCGTCTATAAGGTAAAGATGAATCTTTCAACTCCTTCTTAACTAACCTCCGCCTGCTAGAGCTATCCTGCAACTTTGGTGATATTGCTGACTCCATGATCAGAGTAAGAAGTCTTACAACACCAGGTTAAAGTCCAACAGGTTTGTTTCGATGTCACTAGCTTTTGGAGCACTGCTCCTTCCTCAGGTGAATGAAGAGGTATGTTCCAGAAACATGTATATAGACAAATTCAAAGCTGCCAGACAATGCTTGGAATGCGAGCATTAGCAGGTGATTAAATCTTTACAGATCCAGAGATGGGGTAACCCCAGGTTAAAGAGGTGTGAATTGTGTCAAGCCAGGACAGTTGGTAGGATTTTGCAGGCCAGATGGTGGGGGATGAATGTAATGCGACATGAATCCCAGGTCCCGGTTGAGGCCGCACTCATGTGTGCGGAACTTGGCTATAACATCGCGCGACAATCACCAGGCAGGAATGTTCCCTTCCAGTCGGGGAACACTTCAGCAGTCAAGGGCATTCAGCCTCTGATCTCTGGGTAAGCGTACTCCAAGGCGGCCTTCAGGACGCGCAAAACATCTCTACATCCATGATCAGAGACCAAATCGTTTTTGGAATCCACTCTGATCCTCCGAGAGCAGCTGCTGAAAATCAAGCATATGACTCTGCCAGTCTGGATTGAAACATGCACAGTGCATGAGCACCGAAAAAATCGCCATGCCCAGTACAAATCAGCTGAAAATGAGAAACTTGCCTCCCACGAGGCAGAGTGTGTGCAGGCCATCTCCCGGATGCAGCGCCTCAGCATTGATGAAAGCGGCCATTTTGCGTGCTTTTCCCAGCGCCCCACACATGCGCGATCCGAACGGGATAACGAAGCGGCCTCCACCCGCACTGCGCATTTGCGCGACGCGCGGAGTGTCAGGACGACAACGTCATGACGTGCTCGAACTGCGGCAACGCCCACTTAAAGAAACACTGCCCTGCAAGAGGTAGGCGATGTTTAAACTGTGGGAAGCCTGGACACTATGCAGCCTTGTGCAGGTAGGTCTGCACCACCACTCAGGGGCCAGCGCTCCCAATTCCCACGACGGCGCGTTCAGAATGTGCAACAACGATTCCAGGATTCTGATCCTGGCAGCACAACGGATCCAGAGGAAGAATGCCTGGACACCACCTACTGTGTGGGGATCATTACCAAATGTGAATATGCCACATCCAACTCATCACAAATTCAATCCATCCTCGCTGTGGATTCTGCGCACGAATGACGTGCGGTGATGCAGGTCACCAGTTTGAGCTGGACACAGGTGCTTCTGCCAACCTCCTCTCACAGGCAGATTTCAAATGCATCAAGAAGCCCCCCCAAGGTCCTTCCAGCAGCCTGCAGGCTCCTGGACTACAACGGAAATGCCATCACGGCACTGGGATCCTGCCATCTACTCGTCTCCAGCCGGAGCACCCATGCATGGTTACGTTTTGAAATTGTCAAGCCAGACAGGGCATCCCTAATTGGCGCGCAGGTCTGCAAGCAGCTGACCCTCGTGCAGCGGGTTTACACAACAACCTCCTCCAATGTGGATCTTCAGGCCGGCATTGACGACATCCTCGCTCAGTATCCGGATGTGTTCGGGATGGCACGCTGCCACATCGATACAATATTCTGCTACGACCTGATGCCAAGCCAGTGGTCCACGCACCACGCCAGGTCCTGGTTCCTCTGAGGGAGTGCTTGAAGGCACAGCTCCAGGATCTTCGGCAAATGGGCATCATTTCCAAGGTAACTGAACCGACTGACTGGGTCAGCTCGGAAAGCCTTCGGGAGACCTGCGCGTCTGCATTGATCCCAAGGATCTCCATAAGAATATTCTGGGTGAACACTACCCCATCCCGAAACGGGAGGAACTCACCAGTGAGATGGCACATGCATGTTTTTTCACCAAATTAGATACGTCACATGGATTTTGGTAAATCCAGCTGGATGAGTCCAGCAGAAGGCTCGGCACCTTCAACACATCGTTTGGCAGATACTGCTATATTCGCATGTCATTTGGCATTGTCTCTGCATCGGAGATCGTCCATCGCATCATGGAGCAGATGATGGAGGGCATTGAAGGGGTTCATGTGTACGGGGACGACATCATCATATGGTCCACGACACCTGAAGAGCATGTTTCCCGTCTCCAGCAGGTATTCCACCGTGTCCATGCCAATGGCCTGAAGCTGAACAGGTCTAAATGTCGCTTTGGCATGTCGACACTCCAGTTCCTAGGTGACCAGATCTCTCAGCAGGGCGTGCGCCCGAACAAAGACCAGGTCAAGGCCATCGAAGCCATGGAGGACCCTGAAGACAAGAAGGCGGTGTTGCGCTTCCTGGGCATGGTCAATTTTCTGGGCAAGTTCATCCAAACCTGGCCTCACACACCACGGCCCTACGAAACCTGGCTTAAAAAAAAGTTCACTGCCTTTGAGTGGAAGGCAGCACATCAGGCAGAGTGGTTGGAGCTGAAAGCCAAGCTCACCACTGCACCCGTCTTGGCATTTTTCGACCCAGACAGGGAGACGAAGATCTCGACAGATGTGAGCCAGGATGGCATCGGTGCGGTGCTGCTTCAACGCGATGACACTTCATCCTGGGCACCGGTAGCCTACGCATCGAGGGCCATGATGCCCACCGAAACAAGGTATGTCCAAATAGAGAAGGAATGCCTGGGTCTTCTCACTGGCATTCTCAAGTTTCACAACTATGTCTACGGCCTGCCGACATTCACTGTCGAGACGGATCATAGGCCCCTGGTCCACATTATCCACAAGGACCTGAACGACATGACGCCTCGGTTGCAGCGCATTCTCCTCAAACTCAGAAGGTACGACTTTGACTTAATGTACATGCCTGGCAAGGAGCTCATCATCGCTGATGCATTGTCCCGCTCCATCACATTGCCTAGTGAACCCCTGGAAAGCATCCGGCAGATTGAATCACAGGTGCAGCTGTGTGCTAGCACCCTCCCGGCGTCTGATGAGAATGTGATTCGTATCCGCGCGGAGACAGCCAAAGACTCCCTCTTGCAGCGTGTCATGCACCAGCTCGCCAATGGCTGGCAGAAAGGGCAGTGCCCTCAATTTTACAATGTAAAGGACAACCTGACGGTGATTGATGATATCCTCCTCAAGCTGGACTGGATTGTCATTCCACTCAGTCTCCAGAGCTTGGTGCTCCGCTAAATCCATGAGGGACACCTGGGCGTCGAGAAGTGCAGACACAGAGCCAGGCAGGCTGTTTACTGGCCTGGTACTAGCCAGGACATCTCGAACATGGTCCTCAACTGTGCAACCTGTCAACACTTCCAGCCAGCGCAGAGTAAGGGGACACTTCAGCAGCATGAAATCGAATCCTCTTCGTGGTCCAAGGTTGGCATCGACTTCTTTCATGCAAATGGTCGTGATTACGTGTTAATCATTGATTATTTTTCCAATTACCCTGAAGTCGTGAAGCTCTCAGACCTCACATCTCGGACCGTCATCAAGGCCTGTAAGGAGACGTTCTCCAGGCATGGTATCCCATTCACTGTCATGAGTGACAACGGCCCGTGCTTCAACAGTCACGAGTGGTCTATTGCCAAGTCCTACCATTTCAAACATGTCACTTCCAGCCCACACTATCCGCAGTCCAACGGGAAGGTTGAAAAAGGGGTGCACATTGTGAAACAGCTCATCTGCAAGGCCGCGGATTCTGCTTCTGACATCTTTCTCGCGTGCCTGCGTATAGGGCGACCCACTGGCATGACGCCGGCTCAACTCCTGATGAACAGGGACCTGCGGACGACACTTCCAGCCATACACTTGCCCAACCTGGATCACCTCCCGGTGCTGCAGCAGGTGCAGCAGCTCCAAAACCAGCAAAAGCAGGGCTATGATGCTCATGCCATCGATTTGCTCGTGTTATCCCCGGCAGACACTGTCAAGATCAAGATACCGGATGATGGCTAGTCTGCTCCAGCTCTCGTTGTTCGACAGACTGCGCCCTGCTCATATGTTGTACGTATGGCTGATGGTTCTGTTGTGCGACGAAACAGACGGGCACTGCGCAAAGCTGCCTGCCCGCAGCTGCTTTCTTCTCCATTTCCGTCCGTTGTTTTGCCACCTCCTGATACTTCTAACTATGAGGCCACCAGTCAGGCTTCCATTACGCCTGTTAAGGCGCCGTCGTACCCACCACCACCTCTCTGGCGGTTGACAAGGATCAGACGCAAGCCCCAGAGACTGGTCTTATGAACATTTGTTTTGTTTGCTATGTTCTGTTTTCTCACATTAGACAGCTGTCTTCACATGTGCCACCACTTGTAAATATGTTAATATATGCCACCACATGTAAGTATGTTCCCATGTGCCAACAAAAAAAAAAAGGGAGATGTCATGATATGCAGACATGCAGATAATGATATCCAGACAGGCAGTTAATGAACACAGAGAACATGACCTGACCAATGAGCAGGCAGGACACTCTGGGGTGGTATCTCACTATAAAAGGCATGAGGCACTCACACTCCGCCTCTTTCCACTGATGAACATCTACAGAGTGAGTCAGGGTGTATGTACAGTATCACACCTCCAGCACGTGACTAAGAGCTAGTCTGGTTCAGTCAGAGTGAGTAACCACACTTGGGTTAGCAGAGAGTCGAACTCATAGAAAATTGTGCGAACTGTGCTACTGGTTCAATAAATCAGATTGAACTAACTTCAAGGTCTGGAGCATCTTTTGGTTAAAACTGCATCCAGTTACAGCCTGTGTTATCCCAGAGTACATAACACAACAACCCACATTCACCCCTGAAACTGAACATGAACTTTTTAACATTTTATGTTATCATCAAAAGGCTCCTTTATCATGAGGTTACTGGGGCAGCACGGCAGCGCAATGGTCACCCCCACAAACTAAAGATGTGCAGGGTAGGTGGATTGGCCATGCTAAATTGCCCCTTAATTGGGAAAAAAAAGACTTGGGTTAAAAATGTTTTAAAAATCATGAGGTTATTGATTAACCCTGTCTCTTGCTCATTACTAGATCTAGAATAGCCAACACCCTGGTTCGCTCTGAACATACTGCTCTGTGAATTCGTTATTCAGGCTGCTTTAGCCAATCTGATTCATTCAGTCTACATGTAGATTAAAACCACCCGTGATTATTGTGATACCTTTCTTCCACGCCCCATTTATTTTCTTCCTGTATACACTGTCCTACTCTGTGGTTAGTGGGCTTATAAACTACTCGCACACATGACCTTTTACTTTTCCTATTCTCTCTACGCAAACTGATTCTACATCTTGCTGCTTTGAGCAAAGGTCATCTTTCATACTGAACTAATTACATCTTTAATTAACCATCACCATTTCCGAGCTTCCTATGTTTTCAAAATCTCAATTACCCTTCGATATTCAGGTCTCTGCCTTTGTCGCTATGCGACCATGTCTCTGTAATGCAGAGCTGGATGTACAATGAAACACACACACACACACTGCTGTGGCATGGGGCCCTGCCCGATGGTGGGGTGGGGAGGGAGGAGGATGACCTACTGAGAGCCTGATAGCCCTGAATTTGCTGATAGGCTCAACAGCAGGTAACAACATCGGGCTCTGATTGGTGGAGTCCCTTCATAGCGGGAAAATACTACCCTACCGTTGAGTAGTGGTGGAGACTTGGACCAGTTCGGATGAATCTCCTGATTGTCTGGTGTGAAGTTTGGGTGGCACAGTGATTAGCAGTGTGTGGGGTTTGCACTTTCTCCCTGTGTCTGCGTGGGTTTCCTCCTGGTGCTCCGGTTTCCCCCACAGTCCAGGTTAGGGTGGGGAAGTGGGCCCAAGTAGGGTGCTCTTTCAAAGGGTTGGTGCAGACTCAATGGGTCAAATAGACTCGCTGCAGTGCAGAAGGGGAGAATCATTCTATTATACAAATTTGCAGCAGCCAGGTTTCCAACATTGAGTCCAGCAGTCTGAGGCAAATGCACCTTGTATTGGTGTGCGAGTCTGCGAGGCCTTCAGTGAGCAATGAGGAGTAGGCGCTGGCCAATAGCTGACCAGGGAAGCAGCAAGGTGACATGCTACCTCCAGGCCAGAGCTGAGGAGGGAGGGAGCCAGGCAGCCAACCAAAGAAAGGACAGAGGCTGGCCAGATAAAGCCAGCAGCAGCCGAGCAGCCAGCCAAGAGGATGCTTGGTCATCGAGGCTCAAGGCCTGGCCACCCGAGTAATGGGTGAGCAATTGGGAGGGAGGTGCGAGGGCCAGGCAGGTGCCGGTGCAGTTTGGCGGAACGGGGGGGAACAGCTGGGTGACTCAATCAGTGACCAAGACTGAGAGTGAGAGGCCTGGGTGGCAACCAGAATGGCAAGGGTGTGGCCGCCAACCGAGGACAAGAACAGAGGCTGAGGAAGGCTAGAAAGCCTGAGGGTGAGGGGGGCTCGGCATCTGTACTGGCGAGGGCAAGAGCAGAGGCCGGGCCAGACAGCATTATGTGAGCTGAGGGTGGGCCGGGTCAGGAGGGAATTGCTGCAATTTCGAGTGAGGTTTGATGCCATTTGGGGTGGACTGTCACATCACCAGAGGGTGGGTGTGATGTGGGGGGGGGGGGGGGGGGGCCGCAAAGAGGGAGAGCGTAGGACCCCCAGAAGTGTAAGTCCGCCTCTGCTGAAATGGCAATCGGGTTATACATATCGGTGCTAAAGATTCATTCATTTTCTTACGAATGCTGCCCGTATTCAGATACAGAGCATTTAACTCTGTCTTTTGACAAGGCAGCACAGTGGCACAGTGGTTAGCTCTGCTGTCTCACAGCACCGAGGTCCCAGGTTCGATCCTGGCTCTGGGTCACTGCCTGTGTGGAGTTTGCACACTCTCCCCATGTTTGCATGGGTTTCGCCCCCACAACCCAAACTTGTGCAGGGCAGGTGGATTGGCCACGCTAAATTGCCCCTCCAATTGAAAAACATTAATTGGGTACTCTTTTTTTTTTTAAACTTGTCTTTTGACCATTTTGTTTGCAATCTCTGCCCTTACCTGCTGGTGCACTCTTTAAGTTTGCACAGTCTTCCTGCTGCACTCTGGTTACCTTTACCAAATCACTACCCTGCAACAGCCTGCACCCCCCCCCCCCCCCAGTTAATTTAATTTCACTCATTATTTCATTTTGGGGGTTTTCCAGGCATCATGTGCAATGACCTCACCCTTGGATGTTTATCAGTGGTTTTCTTGCTCACCCTTGGAAGTGTGTGTCTTTTTATATGGGCAGCACGGTAGCACAGTGGGTAGCACTGTAGCTTCACAGCTCCAGGGTCCCTGGTTCGATTCCCGGCTTGGGTCACTGCCTGTGTGGAGTTTGCATGTTCTCCCCATGTCTGCGTGGGTTTCCTCCAGGTGTTCCGGTTTCCTCCCACAAGTCCCGAAAGATGTGCTGTTGGGTAATTTGGACATTCTGAATTCTCCCTCTGTGTACCTGAACAGCTGCCGGAATGTGGCGACTAGGGGCTTTTCACAGTAATTTAATTGCAGTGTTAATATAAGCCTATTTGTGACAATAAAGATTATTATTATTTTGCTTAAGATGTGCTTCAGAAGTGCCATGTAATGATTCTCTCTGACATCTCATTTCTCTGAGCTGTGAGGAAATACTTGAAAACTAAATAATTGATCGACGAAGAGTTGATGTAGACTTGAAGGACTGAATAGCCATCTTCTGTGCAAACTGCATGACATTGGATACATCGCATACAGTGAATCACACGTGTTTTCTATATCATTGGTATTGGTGAGCCTTCAATCCATAATTGAAGTGGGTGATCGTCCAGGGTCTGATGGTTTGGTTTGGTTTGGTCCTAGTCTGCTGAAGTATGAAACATACAGGAACTGGAGTGGGCCATTTAGCTCCTCGAGCCTGTCGATTCATTCCTGTCTGATCTTGCTTCAGCTTCATTTGACCCATTTTTACTTGACCGCCTTTGATGCCCTTACTCAGGAAAAACAAAATTGATTTTGGTTTCAAATACCAACTGATTTGACACTAACAATCCTTTGGGGTCCTTAAAATTCTATCATCTCTTGTTGGGTTTGTTTTGGTGTTTCTTTCTCTGGGACTGGGTGGAAGGGGGCGAGAGGTCTTGGCGGGGGGAGCCACCCGCGCTAGCTAACTAAAGTCAGTTAGTGAACGGGGGTGAGGTGAGAGGAGGACTGCGGACGTTGGAGCCTGGATAGCAGGCTTCAATGGGCCTACGAGGCAAGCAAGAGGGGGTGGAGGGATGGATGTTGGGGGATGTTTTTGTAGGGGGGGTTCTTGGGAGGGGGGGGGAAGGGGTTCGATGTTAACAATGGACAGGGGCGGGTCAGGCTTATGGGGCAGGGGTGGGGGGGCTGCCATTCTGTAGAGCAGGGACTCATTTTAGGTATCTGGGGGTGCAGGTTGCCCGGGAGTGGGGGAGGCTTCGCAGGTACAACATCACTAGTTTGGTGGGGAGAGTGAAAACCGATCTGGCAAGGTGGGATGGCCTTCCTCTGTCACTGGTGGGTTGGGTACAGGCGGATAAAATGAATGTGTTGCCGCGATTCCTGTTTATTTTTCAATGCCTACCGATTTTCCTGCCAAAGTCTTTTTTCAGGGAGATTGAGGGAAGGATTACCTCATTCATATGGGGAGGGAAGGTGGCCAGAGTGTGAGAGGTGCTGCTACAGAGGGGAAGGCAGGCAGGGGGTTTGGGTCTCCCGAACCTGTTGTACTACTACTGGGCGGCGAACGTGGAGAAAGTGCGGAGCTGGGTCAGAGGGGTTGATTCTCGGTGGGTCAGAATGGAGGAGAGTTTGTGCAGGGGGTCGGGGCTGAAGGCACTTGCAACAGCGCCGCTCCCGAAAGCTCCAGGGAAATATTCAGGGAGTCCGGTAATAATAGATTCATTGACAATCTGGAGGCAGTTTCGCTAATACTTCGGGTTGGGTTTAGGGTCAAGGGAAATGCCGATTCGGGGGAACCACAGATTTGAGCCAGGGAGGTGGGATGGAAGTTTTCGGAAATGGGAAGAGAAGGGGATTAAGACGCTAAAAGATTTGTTTCTTCGGGGTCGGTTTGCAGGATTGAGGGAGCTGGAAGCGAAGTATGGGCTACAGCAGGGAGAAGTGTTTAGGTACATGCAGGTTCGGGATTTTGCCAGGAAGGAGATGCAGAGCTTCCCAGAGGAACCGGCCTCCACATTGTTGGAGGAGGTGTTGACGACAAGGGAACTGGAGAAGGGGGCAGTGTCAGCGGTGTACGGAGCTATTCTGGAAGAGGATAAGGCACCACTGGAAGGGATCAAAGCAAAGTGGGAGGAAGAGCTGGGTCAGGTTATAGAGGAGGGGGTCTGGTGTGAGGTGCTCCGGAGAGTGAATGCCTCCACCTCATGTGCGAGGTTGGGGCTGATACAGCTGAAGGTGGTATATAGAGCGCACCTCACGAGGGCGAGGATGAGCTGATTTTTTGAAGAAGTAGAGGATGTGTGTGAGCGTTGCAGGGGGGGGGCGGGCCACGAATCACATTCATATATGTTTTGGTCCTGTCCAAAGCTAGGGGAGTACTGGAAGGAGGTGTTTAGGGTCATTTCCAAGGTGGTGTGTGTGAAACTGGACCCAGGTCCCCAGGAGGCCATATTCGGGGTGTCGGACCAGCCAGGGTTGGAAACGGGAGCGGAGGCAGATATCATAGCCTTCGCCTCGTTGATCGCCCGAAGGTGGATCCTGCTGGGATGGAGAGCAGCCTCTCCACCCAGTGCCCTGGCGTGGCGGGGGGACCGGTTGGAATACTTGACCCTTGAGAAGGTTAAGTTCGAACTGAGGGGAAGCTCGGAGGGGTTCTACAAGTCATGGGCACGATTTATTATGCACTTTCAAGAACTGGATAACATCGAACATTAGTGGGGGGGGGGGGGGGGGGGGGGGGGGTGCTGTGTAGATTATGGGTGACTACAGGTAATCCCTGATTCCTTTTTGTCATTTGTTTATGTAAACATGCGGGCTGATGTTTGGGGGTTGGTGGCCGGATGGGATCGTTGTTATTATGGGGATTGACATATCTTGCTGATTATTGTTTATTGTTGATGGGTGTAAATGTGGGAGAAAATGTGAAAAAGGAGAATAAAAATATTTTAAAAAATTTTTTTTAAAAAAATCTATCATCTCTCACACATCTAAACTCAGGGGCACACAAATCAAATAAAACACAAGCTTATATTTCAGCCTGGAATAATGAGTGAACTTGCATTGTTTCCCTGCCACCCCCCAGGCCTTTCCTGACGTGTGGTGCCCAAAACCAAATGCTGTTTGGGAGCTGGTCATGGCTCTGTGCGATTGAAGCATCATGTCCTTATTCACTATGCTCGAGGCAAAGGCCAATATTTCATCGCCATTTTGATTACGCTTTGTACCTGTGTCCTTTATTTTAATGATTTATACATAGTCACCCTGTGTTCCTCCACAGCTGCTGCTCTCCTTGCATACTAAACTTAATAGCAGAAGCCAATCATCATATAGCAGTATTTAAACTGTTGTTCCATATATTTTCTGCAGCATGTGACAAAATGAAGTCATTTTGAAAAGTTAGAGAATAGGCTATTTTCTGCATTGATTTTTGATTCTAATCATATACTCTGGGAATCCATTTGCATCTGAAGTGCCCCTATTAATTGGCAGCTTGCTAAGACCGTTTTTATTTTTCTGTTTAGGATGCAGAGCTTGAAGAGGAAAATGTCAAAGATGTTCTTGCACAGAATGAAGGCAAAGAGTCTGGACCAGTGCAGGATCTAGCAGTTAACAGCATTCCTTCCAACCATCATGCACCTGCTCCAAATAAGTCTGCGTTAGCTGAAAGCAGGGAGTTGCCTGATCTACAATCTAATGAAAACACATCTAATAACAGCCATGTTTCAGTTAATGAGGAAGCATCGCAACACAGTGTTTTGGAGGGTGAGGGCATTTCTGGTGATATTTCAAAGACTGTATCGGCACAACATGAAAGTGAGCCAGGGGAGTCCAACGCCCCAATGGACCTCAGTTTAGGTCCCTTACTTGTGATTGAACTTGAGGATGTTTCAATTAAGCAGGTTTCAACTGTACAGCAGTCAGGAGATGAAAACAAAGAGTCTGATGGTCTGAAGGATGAGTTGTCACCTGCTTTGGTTGAGAAGGCTGCTGACAGCAGCTCGGAAGAAATGGAAATGGAAGTACCAGTTGTGGACAGGAGAAATCTGAGAAGGAAAGTCAAGGCAAACAAAGGACCTCCCAAGAAACGAAGCAAGGTAGCAGCTTAAGTCCAAGTTGCACTGTACATGTGTAACTAATTATAGCCCACTGTGTTACAGGAGATCTCAAAATGACTGAAATGGTGTTTACTGAAAATTGAACCTAGTCAGTATTTGGGGAATTAATTTATTGCTCTAGCCTCAGTGCTGTACTGTACGATAGCTTGATATTGCAAGCCATATTTTCCTGTATCCCATTAACATTAACAAACTCTAGCATTTATCAATCACACTATTAAATAAAAATCCCATTCTAGATTTTTGATGTCTTGTTGCATCTACAGGTTTCAAAAAAAGGTGAAAAGTCCACACCTGTGAGAAAACTGTTTTACAAACATCAGATCATATTCATTTTGAAATGTATGCATAGAACACAGTGATCCAAAAAATATTTAGTTTGGTAATGTATTACAGGAGAGTGACCCATAAAACCGATTTAGTAACAACTGGGTTGTAGTTTTTTTCTAATTGTTCTTTAGGTTTGGGATTGTTTTTAAGCTCCTTTGGCAGTAATATTTTGAAGCTGTATCTAAAATGTAGGCTGTTAATAACTCTGTCATCACAATTTTTCAGTTTTAATTCCATGCTTATGTTTGATAATCCAAAGAACAACCTTTTTGTGTTGCTAGCCTGCTTTGGTGCATCAGAAGTAATGGAATTAGATCTGTACAATACAGTACTTTGGTATGTCACCTGTGATTTCAAACAGGGACGTCTGGATGCTGAGATATTCCAACCTTTCCAGTTGTAGCATTTAGCACTTGTTCTTAGATATTTAATGTCTCATGTTAAAATAAAGTTCTGATTTTATGTCTTTGTTCTAGTATAGAATCAAATCATGGAGGAGGCAGCAGTTGTCAGGGACTTTAGACTATTGACTAGCTGGCAGAACCTGCTCAATGACAAGATTTGTTTCTTAAGAGGTTCATTTGATCTGACAAATGTTAGGCACAGTTTTACTGATGGAAATCAGTGCTGCAGAATGTTTAAATTTTCTACATTCTCAAATGCGATGTTAAGAATGTCTTTTTAGTCAAAAACTCTGGATTTTGTTTGTCATGGAAGCACAGCCACTGACAGAGAGAATTCGTACTTTTTACATTGTTATATAGTGTTCCAAGAGAAAATGCTTTTGTCGAGTCTTGAGTGCAATGAAACACTAATATTCTAAAATAAAAATGCAGATTGGTACACCCCTATTGTAACTGGAGCTGCTCACCTTTCCCTAACAGTGCTATTTCACATTGTTGTAAGGGTGGATAATGAGTTCAAATGCATCCTGCCGTGGTTGCGCTTTCCAATCTGTTATGGTTTTACAGCTGTAGTGTTTTCAATACTGTCCTAATATCTGCTTTTTACCTAATGTTAGTCAGAAAATGCAAAACTATTCAATTCTGTCTCTACTTTTTATAATTTCACAGTTCTAGGCTTCTTGTCATTTTAACAGTGAGTCCAGGGAGGGAATGTTGAAATCTTTCAATACATTCTGCTATTTGAGTAGATGACCTTTATGTATTCAGTAATTTACATTGGCACTGGAACGTTAGAAGTATTTTGTGTATGATGCATAGTTTTATAGTGAATGTCTGTCATAATAAAAGAATTCTGTTTTTTTCTTGCTGCACGTTGTCAAATTGTGCTGATTTGCTGACATAGAGCAAGATTGCATTTGAGTCAATTCGCTTGACTTGCATGTTTATGTCCAAATTATCAAATCTGTCTGTCCAAATTTAATTTAATCCTCTGTTGCATTGTCACACAAAAATTGCTCTTTACATTTATCACTGCCCATGGGAGACCATTTCTTGCTGAGTTCATTTGATCAAAAATGCAGAATAATTTGAAAGAGGAGAATTGTGCATATAGAATCCCAACAGTGCAGAAGGAGGCCATTCGGCCTATCGAGCCTGCACCGTCCCTTGCTTCATCCGGTAGGGCACCCTACCTAAGCCCTATCCCTGCTCCCATCCCCGTAACCCCACATAACGATTGGGCAATATTAGCATGGCCAATCCACCTCACCTGCACATCTTTGGACTGTGGGGGGAAACCGGAGCACCCGGAGGAAGCCCCCACAGATACTGGGAGAAAGTGCAAACTCCACTGTGCCACCGTGCCGCCCCTTTGGACAGTATTCCTTGATCCATATAGTCTAAGCCAGAAAATGGGCCAAGAGCATCATTAACTGCAATTTAAAATTTCTATCCTTTTACATCTCTTCCAGGCTTCACCCCTCCCTGTCTAGCTTCCTCCAGCTCTGAATTTTTTTTACCCCTCTTTCCTTCAAAACTTTGTGTTCCTTGGACTCTGGGCCTCAATTAATTTCCACCCTACCCCCACTATTGGAAGCTGTACCCTCTGGAATTAATTCCCCCCTCACCCCTCCAAATTCCTCCACCTTTTCAGAGCCATCTACTATTTCCCCAAAGGCTCAGTGGCCATTTTGTCCTGTGTGACGATCTGCATTTAGCCTTTGGCTGGATTGTTGTGAAGTGTGGATATTGCAGTTGGTGTAAGTGGTGCTCGCAGGTCAGTACCACTTCTTATCAGCTAGGATACAAATTATATTCTACATTTAGAGATTAGTTTATCCTATAGAATAATCCAAGCTGACATATCAGGGTAAACTGAATAAGTGCTGCATAGTCAGAGGTGCTGTCCTTCAAAGAACATTAAATATTCATGACAATTGTTTGAAAAGGAGGGCTATTTTACCAACATTTTTCTCTCGACCAATACCACCAAGATAATAGATTACTAAAATAATAGATTACCTAATAACTCAACACACAGGTCTCACAACCTGGAATGGTTGCTGTGCTTACATATCATTATTCTTCATTGTGTGAAGTATGTTGACATGATAAAATGCTTTTTAAAAAAAAAAAAACTGCAAGTCCTTCCATTGATTTTGGCCAAGGCTGAACATCAAGGAGGTTAATTGCCTCAGGACTGCTTCCATTTTGACATTGTAACTTCAGGCAAAATCCACTTTACCCTTCAGAGTTCCTAGATGTCCTTTCACGCTGCTTACCTTTGTTTCGCCATCAACACATTCTGATCTTTTAAAGTGCCACTATCAGCACCCTTCTTGGCCTTGATCACCCCATTTATATTCCCTTTTTCTTTCTGTCCACAACATCTTTGTCAATCTCCACCGATTGCTGGCCCACTATCCAGCCCCAATGTCCCCCCCCCCCCCCCCTCCCCAACAATATAAATCTGATTGCATTTCCCTCTAGCTTTGACAAAGTCACCCAGACTGGAAATGTTAGTGCCGTTCTCTCCACCGATGCTGTTCGACCTGTTGAGATTGTCCAGTATTTTTTGTTTTTGTCTCACAGTTCATTGTGCTCCTATCCTTCCCTACTCCATCCCCCCCCCCCCCCCCCGTGTAAACTCTCCTACCTATTATATTCACAGCCATCACCTTGACCATTCCATCTCACATGGACTCACTATTCCCATTTTATCAACCACAGATAAGGTGCTATCTCTGACCTTTTCCTTGTATCATTCTGCACCCACCTCTTCCTTCCCCTTTTCAACCTTACTTCCTTCTGCTTTGTCAAAATTGACTTTGAACTGCACTTGCAAAATCCCAACTGTGTAACCTCTGGCTGTCTAGTCACAACAATTCTGCAGCTACTGCTCACCTCACCTCCACCTTCTGATGCATTGTCCTCACCAAAACCATTGGTGTCTCTCACCCTGGCCACTCCTCTAAGTCTAAGGAATACATACTTGAATGGATTTGGAGGCAAACTGATTTAACAATTCACCACCAGATCTAGCTTGTAAAGCACAGTGGGCTGAACAGCTGGCTTGTAATGCAGAACAATGCCAGCAGTGCGGGTTCAATTCCCGTACCGGCCTCCCCGAACAGGCACCAGAATGTGGTGACTAGAGGCTTTTCACAGAAACTTCATTGAAGCCTACTTGTGACAATAAGCAATTATTATTCAATTTCAATGTCACTTTATTGTCCATATGGGTGGCAAGGTAGCACAATGGTTAGCACAGTTGCTTCACAGCTCCAGGGTCCCAGGTTCAATTCCCGGCTTGGGTCACTGTCTGTGCCTGCATGTTCTCCCCGTGTCTGCGTGGGTTTCCTCCGGGTGCTCCGGTTTCCTCCCACAGTCCAAAGATGCGCAGTTTAGGTGATTTGGCCATGCTAAATTGCCCTTAGTGTCCAGTGGGGATAGGGTGGAAGTGAGGGCCTAGGGAAGGTGCTCTTTCCAAGGGCCGGTGCAGACTCAAATGGGCCGAATGGCCTCCTTCTACAATGTAAATTCTATGATTCTGTGGCGATTCATTCATTAGCAAATTACATATAAAAGAATAACAGCAATAAAATAAAATTTCCTTTTCTCAGAGGTCCAACTTTAATTAAAATGTATTTAAAAATTATTCCAATGCATTGAAGTAATCATAATCATTCAGTCCCAGCTTGAGTGCATATCCTCATCCATTCATTTAATTCAGATTCTAATTTCTATAGAGAAGGGCACAGATGAGTTCAGAAACTACTTTGTCCTGCACCGGAAGGATTTCTAGTCTCTCTGAACACGTCCAACAATAAAACTGAGACCAGGAGGGATTCTCACTGTTCATGACACTACTTTTGTCATAGTTCCTCGAGAGCAGATTTTGTCAAGAACTATCTACTCATCAGCTACCCTGCCAACACGTCTCGTGATTGCAGGAGTCATAGTTAGACACTACAGATGAGGCCAATCGAGCCCTCACTGACAAAGATACACTAAATCTACCACATAGTCTTGAATATTATGACATTTCAAATGCTCATCCACATACTTTTTAAAAGGTTGAGGTTTCCCACCTCTACTACCTCCCCAGACAGTGCATTCCAGACTCCGACCACCCTCTGGCTGAAAAATGTTTCCTCAAATCCCCTCTAAACCTCCTGCCCTTCACCCTAAAACTATGCCCCCTCATTATTGACCCTTCAACTAAGGGGGACAGCTGCTTCCTACCCGCTCTGTCCATGTCCCTCAACATCTAAGACACCTCAATTAGGTCCCCCCGTTGGTCTTACCTGCTCTAAATGAAACATAGCTCAAATACTCCTTTCCAGACAACAGCCTGGTGAATATCCTCTGCACCCTGTCCAGTGCAATCACACCCTTCCTATAGTGTCGTGACCAGAACTGCACACAGCACTCTAGCCGTGACCTAACCAAGGTTTTGTACGGCTCCAACATAATCTCCCTGCTCTTATATAATCTATGCCACGACTGATAAAGGCAAGTGTCCCATATGTCTTCTTATCAACTGATTAACCTATCCTGCTGCCTTCAAGGATCTGTGGTAAAGCATCCCAAAGTCCCTCTGAATCGGGGCAGGACCTACTAATTAATGGTAAGGAATTGGGGAGAGTTATAGAACAAAGATCTAGGAATACAGGTTCAGTCGCATGTGAACAAGGTGGTGAAGAAGGCATTTGGTATTCTTGGTTTCATTGGTCAGAACATTGAATACAGGAGTTGGGACGTCTTGCTGAAGTTGTGCAAGACATTAGTACGGCCACACTTGGAATATTATGTACAGTTCTGGTCACCCTATTATAGAAAGGATATTATTAAACTAGAAAGAGTGCAGAAAAGATTTACCAGGAAGCCACCGGGACTTGATGGTCTGAGTTATAAGGAGATAGACTGAGACTTTTTCCCCTGGAGCGTCGGAGGCTTAGGGATGATCTTGTAGAGGTCTAAAATTAATGAGGGGCATAGATAAGGTAGACAGTCAACATATTTTCCCAAAGGTAGGGGAGTCTAAAACTAGAGGGCATAGGTTTAAGGTAAGGGGAGAGATACAAAAGGGTCTAGTGGAGCATTTTTTCAGAGGGTGGTGAGTATCTGGAATGAGCTGCCAGAGGCAGTATTAGAGGCAGGTACAATTTTGTCTTCTAAGACACTTGTATGGGAAAGATGGGTATAGAGGGCTATGGGCCGAATCCGGGCAATTGGGACTTGGCTTGGTGGTTAAAAACTGAGCGTCATGGACAAGTTGGGCCGAAGGGCCTGTTTTCATGCTGTAAACCTCTGTGGCTCATGAGTACTCTCTTGTCTTGTTACTCCTTCCAGGGTTAAGTTCCATCTGCCATTGATTTTCCAATCTGACCAACCTGTCTACATCTTCCTGCAACTTGAGACATTTTTCTCACTGTTAACAATCCTGACCGTCTTAGTGTCATCAAACTTACTTATCATTACCACCACCCCCCCACATTCTCATCTATATTGTTTATTTATGTTATCCCAGTGGTACGCTACTGGATACCGGCCTTCAGTCACACAGCCTTGTACCACCACCCTCTGTCTCCTACCATTAAGCCAGTTTTGGATCCAACTTGCCAGGTTATCCTGGATCACATGGGCTAATCGCTGGCTTTTAAAGCAGACCAAGGCAGGCCAGCAGCACGGTTCAATTCCCGTACCAGCCTCCCCGAACAGGCGCCGGAATGTGGCGACTAGGGGCTTTTCACAGTAACTTCATTGAAGCCTACTCGTGACAATAAGCGATTTTCATTTCATTTCATTTCATTTTCATGGGCTTCTATCGGTCTCCCTTGTGGGATCCTGTCAACGGCTTTGCTGAAATCCATATAAACTACGTCAACTGCACTATACCATCTCAAAAAATTTAATCAAATTTGTTAGGAATGACCTCCCTCTGACAAAGCTATGCTGACTATCCCCGATTAAACTTTGCCTCTCTAAGTGGGGATGAATTTTCCCCGTCAGAATTTTCTCCAATAGTTTCCCTACCACTGATGTGAGACTCTGGTCTGTAATTCCCTGATTTAGCTCTATCACCTTTATTGAAAATCATCCTAGATTGATAAACTCTGGTTTCTTTACTGTTGCAAACCCATCTTGTTAAATTTCTCTACCTTGTCTGCTTTGTCCTTCCCCCAAGAAGTGAGGAGCTTGTGGACTTAGTTGTCACTAAGTTTGAGACCCTACAGTTAGCTGCCACTTCCTTCCCCCAGTCCACCAGGTCAAACTTTGTCTCGGGTACCAGTCTAGCCTGAACCTGTATTGTTTTCGTCTTATCTGCCCTCCTCTAAGCTCCTCTTTTTGATAACATCTGCCTTCTGCTCCTTTGAGGGTATTCCCACTGTCCTGCTGCATTACTGATTTCGTTTCACTGCTTGCTGATATTGTTAACTTTGCCTTCTTAAAAAATTGCCATCATCTATCTCCCCTCCCCCCACCCCGCCAAAAGGAAAATCAACCCATGGCCCCTCAGTACTTCCAAATTACTGCCCCATTAACAACCTGTCATTCCTTTTAAGTCCTAGGATGTATAGTTGTCTCCCAAATTTGTGACCATTACTGAAGCTCCATATTCAAAATCTTCCACTCAGCCTTCCATCTCTCCAGTTCCAAAACTGCTCTCAAAGCCACAAATGACATCCTATGTGACTGTGACCAACCATCCATTAACGTATCTGTAGCCTTTGACACAGTTGAGCTCAATAGGGTGCTAACATTGTGAACAGTCTGGTACTGCCTCAAACAGTTGCCAGGGAAAAGGATAGAGTCAAGTGAATGGAGTTTGCCAGATTGCAAATATTGGCCTTGGTCTTGTTTGCTCATCCACTCATGGATATCGGACAAACCATCTCATACATTAGAGGCAGTGGGTTAAAAGCTAATGGTGAGGGAGAGCTGGATTTAATAATATACATGTGGAAACTATTTTTGGGTGATGTTGCCAAGGGACAACATTTAGGTACACTAACTTATATATTTACCTAACGCCTTAAAATGAAATATCCCAAGATGCTTCATAGGAGCATTATAATACAAAGAGTAACACCCAATCACATAATAAGTTGGTCAAAGAGGTAGGTTTTAAGTAATATCATAAAGAAGGAAAGTGAGCTAGAGAGACAGGAAATAGGAGCAGCAGTAGGCCATTCGGTCCTTCAAGCCTGCTCCACATTCAACCAGGTCATTGCTAATATTTAGCTCAGTCATTTTCCTCCATTATCCCAAATCCCTCTGTCTTTAAGATCTAGAAATGTATCGATTTCTATACATCGATATAGGGTTCTACCAAATTTCTAGCAGAGAAGCAGGTCATGCAGACTTTTCTAGCATAAAACTCCAGCATCCGAATAAGATTCAACATTTGTCAATTACTAATATTCCATAAAATTGCCCTAGAGGCATAATAAGAGCTTGAGAACCAAGCCTCAGACTCTCATAGACCAGGTAAAAATGTAACAATTAGAATTTCCTGCAGGTATTTAATCAGATTTTCCGACTTCTTAAACAAAGATTTCATGATTTTTCTGACTGCCATTTGCAGTGGTTTAGATGCCTCATTGTAATTGCAGGTTCAGAAAATCCCCGAGTAGCCGTGCAACGATTTACACACCATTTCCAGGGTGATCCATTCAAAGGTTTAATTATGGCTTATTTTTTCTCCTTGTAGGTCCGCCACTATCGTGCATCCACCAGAACACGATGAAAGGAATTCATTTATCAGCTTTGAAAATCTTTAATGCATTTTCTGTCACTGAGGTGAGGAGTTGGTGGCTGTTGGAAAAAGCCATACTTAAATCTCTAATGGACAAAGGGACTAAAACTTGATTAAAGAGTTTGGGGTAGAGTTTCTGCTATGTTCACCTGAAGTAACGCCTGAAGTAACGCAACAGTCTTGATGGCCTTCAAGTACAAATTGGATCTAACATGGATCGGGATTCCACAATCTTTTGTGCTGGTTTACACAACATTGTGCCGGGAGCTGGCCCCGAAAGGAGAAAATTAGCCATGTTCTCTGACCACTTTAATCAAAGTTTCCGACGTTGCGCCTGCATGCGGGCTATAATTGAACCGGTCTGTGGGCCATTGATGAGGTTCTTAATTTTAAACTTTTGTCGTGCGAGGACAATAAGTAAAACACAATAACTTAAAACTGACTATACCAAAACTGACTACAGCAGTGAAACGAGTAAAAGCTTCGGAATGGTTTGGATTTAATTATTTAAAATCAAGATACTCACAAGATGGGATCGGTACTGACTAAAAATGCTTGTTTATGTCATGATGCATCTGAAAATTGATTTAATACAACCAGTGTTAAACACACTATCCAAACACGCTGGAAAATTTTACCTTCTCTAATATGCAAATAAAGGATAGGGGCTTGGAGCAAAGCATTCAATTCAGAAACTAGCAATTTTATAGATTGTTGATTAGAACCAAGTGGAAACTCTACCTTTTTCTTTTTAAAAATAGACTTATGTACAGCTTGCCGTTGGTTTTTAATTTCAGATTTTAATTTTCCTTCATTTTATTTTAGTTATTCAAGAAACCTGCATTTAGCACAGGGCTAAATCGCTGGCTTTGAAAGCAGACCAAGGCAGGCCAGCAGCACGGTTCAATTCCCGCATCAGCCTCTCCGAACAGGCGCCGGAATGTGGCGACTAGGGGCTTTTCACAGTAACTTCATTTGAAGCCTACTTGTGACAATAAGCAATTTTCATTTCATGTTACAGTTCTTTTATGTAGCAGACACCTTGCTGTGAGAATCTTGCTTCAAATCAGTAGTTGCTCAAATGCAGGAACAGGGTGAGAGTCCTTGGGTGGAAACAGTGTAGACCATCCAAACTGCACCATAGGGTTGCGTTATTACTTCCTTTCCTCATATTCCCTGCAGCCAACATGGCCATATTCTCACCCGTGATAGCATTGAGCAACCTGAGTCACATCTGCAAATTGACATGAAACTTTTAAAAAAAAAAGGCCAAAGATTACATTTTTGAATCTTCCTCTCCAACCAGTTAAGAGGCACAAGCCCATCTCCCCACCATTGAGAATTTTTTGTACTCCTGTACACTCTGCCAAAGCTATGTAAACTAATATCCTACTACTGTAGCACTGTGTAGTGGAACTCCAACTAGTATATCGCACACTAACAATTTGAAATGCTTTAACTGGGCATGTCAAGCTGGTAACCAGTCTTTTAGAAAGAAATTACATCACAGATGCTTTATTCTCAACTTAAATGCAATAGTTACAAATTCAGAACTACTTCTGCCCACTTCCAATAAGGTCAAGCAAATCAATTTCTGTATCAGAAAGTAATTCTGTACAATAAAGCAATTAATTTTAGATTTCAAAGAAAATGTACATCTACTGATCTCACATTGTTTTTTTTTTTAAAAAATAGATCCCAAAGAAGAGATTCTAGGTCTTCGGGCAATATCTAACCAAACTGCTACTCTTTCTATGCGCAGTGGCCTTTCTAAACAATCATGGCGAAATGTCAGCCACCCTGATGCGTTTCTTACTATTCCCATGTGTGACAATACTATTCATACCGATAACTCCATGCTAGTTCTACGCATGGACACAGACCAATTAGTACCAAGTCTGTCGTGGCTCACTAATGTCTGAAAACTTGCCATTTTACAGCAGTATGGTTAATAACAATCAAAGTAAATATAAAAATTAACAATTTCATTATTTCCTTATAACAGCTGGCCCTGCTGAATATTAATGAACTGAGAAGGGACTGGCAGCTGGTTTGAAATGAGTGGTATATAGCCACTATTTGGCTACTAGATATTAATAACTTAACACGCTGGAGCAAAATTAGATCAAATAGAAGTGGTGTGAATGCCCTTACAGTCGCTAGGACATTGACCATTCTCAACTTCAATCCAATAAAATGCAGGTAGTGAATTAATGATAGCCTCCGATTCTAACAAACTCTTGGTGAATATGTTTGATGTAGACAGCAATACAAGATTAAAAAATAAAAACACAACCCAACAAACTGCAAGACTTCCACTTAGACTCTCAGGCCATAAAGCATGTTACAGATGTCAATGCTTTGTATGTTTCTTTTACACCAGAGTCCTAGTCTATAACATTAATTTGCTGGCAACTAAAAGGCGACCAGGAAAAGTAACTTCCCTTTGACATCAGTCAACATAAGCATTGATTGTACTTTCTTCAAAACGTGCTCCTGTAGAATGGTCCCTCTCCTAAATACAGCAATTACCAATTCATAACATTCATGTTAAAAATCATTAATTTGCCACTGGTAGGCAACATAGAAAGCATTAGACATGAAAGTTTGACTAGGGTAGCAACTCAAAATTCTGATATAATTTTATACCAATTGTTTTGGGGTTCTTTGTTTACAATTCAAGTCAAGAACCCTTAAATTGGAGTTTCAAAGATATGCAACTCAAAATTTGCAGTTAAAACCTGCTATTTTAGAAGAGGAGAATCCAACCGATTCATTTCAAATTTAATGCATCCCTCATGTCCCTACCCAAAAAACTCTGGAGGTCTACAGCATTTGATCACTTCTGCAGGACCTACGAATAGTTCAGTCCATTAACTAATTTTGAAATTCGGTTACTTGCATGGGAAGACACAGCAGCAAATCCCACAACGTTAAGGAGTTGTGATTTGCTGATATGTTTTTATTGGTGAATATGGGTCGAGAGATAAATGCTGATCAGAATGCCAGAGGACCGTCCTAAAAAACAATGCTGGAAGTACTCAACTCGGGGCGCACCTGTGGCAAGTGAAGCAGTTAACGTTTCAGGTCAATGACCTTTCATCAGGGAAAATCTTTTCAAAAGAGAGGGTCGTTAATCTTGAATATTAATTCTGTTTCCCACTCCAGTGATGTTGCCCGACTTCCTGATTCTTTCAGATTTCCAGCTTCCAGAAGTTTTTGTAAACAAGTCCTTGCCTTTCTTCAAGTAGTGCCAGGGATATTCAAATGGTGCCAGTGCCATGGGATATTTTAGACCACCTGAACAAGCAGATTCAGTTTCACTACAACGCAAATGTCCGTATGTATTCAGGCTCTGGAGTGGACTTGAATTTATGACTCTTGTTCGTAACTGTCGAAACTTATCAGTGTAGCAGGATGACCATACCACAAGATCAAATTGCTGACTTCAGTTAACTGCACATAAATCATAAAAATCAGAACATACAAAAAACATTTTGAAAGATGGTTCTTTATTCTCTCTTGGCTTTCATTATTTTAAGCCGATTCATAAATAACATACAGAAGTACAAATGCTGTTTTTCTTTGTGGATCTTGCATCAGAGATCAACTATGGTCAGGTCCCCAAGTCCGTTTAACATCCATGTCACAGTTCTGTGCTCTGGTGATTTAAACTAGCAGAACTGCATTAATGCAGCCATCATTTTCTGGGTTATTTGTTACTTGTGCATATTTACCTAAAAGGAAAAGAGTAAACGCATCAGTTTGAGAATAAGTATTAGTTCTAGCGAATGCACACAGTGATTTAGTTGAATGCATAGCACGCAATAAATGGCTCAGATTACAAAAAGACATTAAACAAGCTGTTTTTTTGCATCCAAGATGTACACTTTTCCAAATGTGATGCTCCGACCACCCACTGGGGCTGGAATCACAGGGCGGCACAGTGGTTAGCACAGTTGCGTCACAGCTCCAGGGTCCCAAGTTCGATTCCCTGCTAGTTCACGGTCTGTGCGGAGTCTGCACCTTCTCCCAGTGTCTGCATGTGTTTCCTCCAGGTTCTCCGGTTTCCTCCCATAGTCCAAAGATGGGGGATAGGTGGATTGGCCATGATAAATTGCCCTTAGTGTCTAAAAAGGTTAAGTTGGGTTCCGGGGATACGGTGGAGGTGTGGGCTTGAGGAGGGTGCTCTTTCCAAGGGCCGAATGACGACCTCCTGTACTGTAAATTCTATGTTTCTAGGAGCAAAAGGCCAATCCCCTGAAGTTATTACAGACTCCTATTTACATAGCACTGGCTCCACCCCACTCTGAACAGTTTATGGCTGTGTTACTGTTCAGAGTGGGGTGTTGAACTATTAGGGCAGCACAGTAGCAGTGCTGCCTCACAGCGCCAGGGACCTGGGTTCAATTCTGACTTTGGGTGACGTGTGTGGAGTTTGAACGTTCTCCCCATGTCTGTGTCCTCCAAGTGCTCTGGTTTCCTCCCACTGTCCAGAGATGTGGTTAGGTGGATTGGCCATGATCAGTGTGCTGGGCTACAGGGAATGAGCCTAGATAGAGGTTCTTTCAGTGGGTTGGTGCAGATCCGATCAGCCGGATGGTCTCCTTCTGCACTGTACGGATTATATGGATTTGAACAATGCTACCCAATAGCTTCAAGTGCACTCCAATATTAAGTTCTCAAATACAAAATATTTGCTTATAACTTACCCCAGACTACTTTGCCGCCTTGTGTGACTAAGCCAAGCTCACTTACGTTCACTTCAATGACAGTACCTTTAGTAATAACTCCTAGAAAAAAATATGTTGACAATCTCTTAACATCCCAAAGAAACAGCTGAACCATCCATGGAACTACCGAACCATGCTATCAACCACCTGAAAATGAATACTGAACATGTGTGATTGCTTTGAGAAATGCTTTAAGAAATGACTTGCAAACTGTTAAACTAGACACAATAGTTTATGTTACTTTCAGACTCTGATCTTGAGGACTCAACTGACCTTCCTGGAATTAAGATGCTTGCCTCTGTTCTAAATCCAAAATGTGCATTTCTTTTCCTAATCTTTATAGGCCTTAACTGAATATCTAATTAAAATAAATAGTAGTTGAATATGGATAAAACATGCAAATGTCTTTGAAAATTATTTCAATTGGTGGTGTTTTTGTATTTGAATGTGCAATTCACAGGTAGACCTTTACACAAGGCATACTGGATCCAATTTAATTCAACGTCCAAATAATTGAGAACATTTTGAAACAGCAAAATTATTTTAAAATATACCAGTTTATAATAATAGCTATTCAACCATTCTTTCTTTTGAGAAATAGAAACCGTTAAAAACAATTGCAGCAAGAGGCGACATGAGGAACCGCCTGCAGAAAGGGGTTGGATCCACATTTCCCCCCCTTGGATTTTAAACCCACTTCATTAGCATGTCTGCTCACACAACTATTATTGTTACCACAGAATGATGGTGAAAAAAACTCTAGAAGATAAGGCAAAGAAAGAAATTGGCTTGAATTGTTCTTGCTGCAGTTATGGAATAATTACTTTATTTATTTGCTTACCTAATGCTGTATATAAAGGTGATGATGGGTTCTTCTTAACACCAAGTATAGGTAAACAGAAGGTGGCCTTGAGCTCTGGATGGGTTACATGGGCCTTCTTAAAACGCAAACCCTGTACAATAATTACACAACTCAGGTCATCTTTTCTTTCACAGAAGAGACCACAAACAAGAAATTGCATTCTAACTTTTTATTTTAACTGATTAAACGGTTTTCAATTGATCGTGAAAATAGCAAAACAACAATTATTTACTATTGCTATAAGTACATAAATAAGGGTCATTTGGCCCATATTAGTCATCCTTCATAGGAATATGTGATTTCCAAAGCATCCAGCTACCACGTTTTTTTTTAAGTGACCTCCACAACCCTAACTGGAAGATCAACTGGGAGAAATGCATCCCTATGTGTTCCAAACTTGCCTTTTACCAGTTTGCAAAATATCCCCATTCCTGCAACTGTGTTTAATCTTGAAATATTAACTGGGATTTTAAATTGGTTTAGTTCTACTTATCTTGTATCAAGGTATCAATCTTGTGAACTTAGAATCCAATTTTTTTCAACCTGTCCTTGTACTAGGCTTGCTGATATTGGGGATCAGCCTAGTCTCCCTTCTCTGCACGAGTTTCAGGCTCGGGGGCTAGCACTGTTTGCACATTCTTTCCACGATTGGTGGGTTTCCTCTGGTTTCCTTCCACAGTCCAAAGATGTGCCGGTTAGGTGGATTGGCAATGCTAAATTGCCCCTTAGTGTCCAAAGATGTGATGGTTAGATGGGGAAACAGGGATAGGGCAGGAGTGGGGCTAGGGAAGGTGCTCTTTTGGAGAGTCGGACTGAATGGCCCCCTTCTGCGCCGTAGTGATTCTATAGTTGAAAATAATAATCACACTAGGTTTCTTCCTATTCATTAATTCAGATTCTAGAGTGCATGGAAGTTCCTAGTTTATATATAGGGAGAGGTAACTCCGTACTGAAATTAAGACTGGACAGATAATTCAGAGACCTATGCTAATGCTCTGGGGACCCTGGTTCGAATCCCACCCTGGTAGATGGTGAAATTTTAATTCAACCGCAAAGAAATTAGGAATTTCTAATGATGACCATGACACCATTGTCAATTGTCGTAAAAACCCATCTGGTTCACTAATATCTTATGGGGAATAAAATCCTTACCTGGTCTGGCCTACATGCGACTCTTGGTTGACACTTAAATGCCCTCAATTAGGAAAGGGTAATAAATGCTGGCCTAGGCCAGTGACGCCAACATTTGGTCAATTAATTTTAAAAATATCAAGTTGGTTGAATCTGTGTTGCTTCCCTAATTTTTCAAAGTACTGTGTTTGATTTTGATCTGGTAGTTTATTGCAGACTTTTAAAATTACTTTTCTCCCATTTGCATTAAATATTCCCTGCCAGATAGTCTCAAAAGAAAACATATCCTGTACCATTGTGTCTACTTTCTCAATCGCCCAGGAGCTTCAGAGTTATTCCACCTTATTTCCTATCTAGTCTGTCCTCCACAGTGCTTTAAACCGTTATTAATTCTTGCTCTATTCTTATTAAAACTTTAACTGAATCTACTTATATGAAAAAGGTGCAAGAACATTCTCCTCCAGACAGGCTCTCTATCTCACCATTGGTCTGATGAACCTTTCATATTTAGGAGGTTTCCGAGTGAATCCATCTCCGACAAAGCAGACTTTAGTAACCATTCTCTTCCAAGCTTTCTTCCTCCGTTTACCTGTGCGGAGAACTTTCAGGACTTCAGTTTCTCCTTGGGCACGGACTTTTGGCAAAGGTACTTCCCATTTACCCTACCAAAGAACAATTTACATCAGATTAGGAATTAAAATTCTGCTTCATCTAAACAATTTATATTTATAGTGACCGTAAGATCATAAAACATCCGAAGGTACTTCACAAGAACCTTATAAAACACATGATGCCGAACCAAATGTGGTGGTATTAGGTCAGATGTCCAAAGCTTAGTCAAAGAGGTAGGTTTTAAGGGGGGTCTTAAATGAGGAAGAGGCAGCAAAGTATAGAGGGGGAATTTCAGAGCTTGGGGACTATGCAACCGAAGACATGGCCACCAAGGTGGAGCAATTGTAGGTGCAGATATCTGGGAGGGTTGTAGATTAGAGGTATGGAGGGGTAAGGTCATGAAGAGATTCAGAAACATTTAAAAAATGAAAACATTGCTTGACTGGGATTCAATACAGCAAGTACAGGGATGATATCTGCGAGTTAGGACACAGGCAGCAGAGTTTTGAGTAACCTCCAATTTACAAAGGGTAGAATGTGGGTGGCCAGCCATTAATGTGCTGGAATAGTTGAAGTTAGAAGAAACACTCCGGAATGAGGGTTTCAGCAGCAGATTAGTTAAGACTGGGACAAAATTGGACAGTGTTAGAAGCTGCTCATTTCGGGGTCAGGTGTGACACCAAGGTTTAGCAGAGGCTTAACCTCACACTTTTGCCAAGTGGAGGGATGGAGTTGGCAACGAGGGAACGGAGTTTGAAGTGGGAACAAAAAAAATGGCTTCGGTCTTTTCAATATTTAATTTTATGTCTATTGGAAAGGGTATAGAGGGCCTTGGACAGTATAGAGTGGGCCTTGGACACAGTAACAGTGTCTTGGTACTGTACGAAGGAGTGTCAATTTATGTGTTGAAACCCTGCAGTGGTACTTCGACCCACGACCATCAGAAGGTGCGATTGATTCTAATGAACCAAAGCTGAAACCTCAAAGCAAATATTTCCCTCAAATATCTGCACACACTGATACTCCCAAGAAACAGAGACCTAAAGATTCACGGTCTGCTGTCAAAGAATAAAAAGATCCTTCACTTACAGCTTTCTCTTTTCTCTTTTGTTTGATCATGTTGGACAGGACTTTAGCACGGGATTGGCCTTCTCTGTCGAGCAGATAGGCTGGAATAGCTCCTTCTGGTGTCTTCTCGTCATTCTTCTGTTTTGTGTTTCTCTGTTCATGCATTTTGAGGCTGGGGAGATGAAATAATTGTTTCAAGTGAAATTACAAGGTTTTTTTTGCTGCTTTTGGAGGTTAATGCTCTTGCCTGATCCTTTCGGCAAGGCACTCACTCGCTAATCAAAGATTGATATGTTACTCAAGTGAAAGATGAATTTATTCAACATGAGTTTAAGAATCCTCTGTAAAAATGGGAACAAAACAGCTGAGCATGACGATAAGAATGGTGCACATAATACACAATGATGCTTTTCTTAAAATAAAATTCTAGAAGACTAGGCCACAAAGAATTACAGAACTAGACAGGGCAATTAGGGGAGGAAAGAAAATAATTATGCCAAGCATTCTTCAAGTTGATAAACAAGCAATTTAGATTTAACCATCAAGCACAGTTGGACCTCCCGCTCAGTTGTCAAACCGCTCAGTTGTCAAACCACTCATCAAATCCAATATAATTTGTGAAAGCACAGATCTCAGCCACTTCCTGCAATATGAACTTTCTCTTAAATGCAGAAAATTTAGGAATTAGGAATTTTCTACACATTTTCTGGGTTACTATCCAGTGAGGTCCCACTATCCGAAGTCTCCGACACTAATTCAGAGTCGGAGACAATTGCAGAGTCCCATGAGAAGGTTAATTGCTTGTCACGTGGAAGTCAGTGCGCCTGGACTACCAAATGCATCTTGAGGCAGAACGTATGGTCTCAGATAATCCAGACTGGAATATCTGGGGCCATGAAAACCAAGTGCTACTCCATGCGATAGTCTGCTGGTTACAGCGTGCCAACATATTTATTTCTCCTTTCAGCCCATTAGCAAATCCTAAATCCACGCTATAACCCTCCCAATTCAGTGAGTCCTAATTTTTTGCATTAACCTTGTGCAGCACCTTATTGAATGCTTTTGAAACTTCAGACTCACTACATTCATTAAGACCCCTATAACCATTCAACTTTTTACATCCTCAAAAATCTCAACAGATTCAGAAAACACAATTCCCCTTTCATAAATCCATGCTGCCTCTGATTAGTCACATTATGATTTTCTAAATGCCCGGTTAGCACATTCCTAATAAAGGTTTCCTTGTCCTGAACCGGATCTTTCTGTAGTGTCTTTCCTTTCTTACCCATGGGATAAACCTCCTGTTCCCTTAACCTCATTCTCATTAGCATGCCCTATCCAATGTCCCTTCCACACCCTCATAGAATAAACTGCACTCTCATCGGGCAGCACGGTGGCGCAAGTGGTTAGCACGGTTGCCTCATGGCGCCGAGGTCCCAGGTTCAATCCCGTCTCTGGGTCACTGTCCCTGTGGAGTTTACACATTCTCCCTGTGTTTGCGTGGGTTTCGCCCCCACAACCCAAAAGATGTGCAGGATAGGTGGATTAGCCATGCTAAATTGCCCCTTAATTGGAAAAAATGAATTGGATATTCTAAATTTATTAACAAAAAATAAAAAATAAACTGCACTCTCTTCAGACACTGTCCAACTCATAAAGATGACTGTCATCTACTTCTTCGTAAATGACCCAAAAGAACCCCCCGATCCTTGTAAAGTTCCGCTCCATTTCCGATCTTGATATCATCATTACTTCAATCGGTTATCACCTTCCACATCCATGCTCTCTCACCCCCCCACCCAGGCCCAGCACTGGCCGTCATGCGTTTTCTCACTTGGGCTTCACCTTATCCAGAAGACCCTCCTCCTGCAAATCCTTATTATAACGTTACCCGGTTGCCAAGTTTTTGACTAACACTCCCAAACCAGCATCTTTTCTTTACACTTTTTTTCCACCATTAAATAGATTTACGGTTGAAAAGGACAGATTTTTAGTCTCAGGGTCAAAGGGTCCAGGGAGCAGGCACGAAAGTGGAGTTGAAGCTAAAGATCAGCTGAGAAAGGAATGTTGGTTAGAGTACCAAACTCCTTTAGAGTAAAAGTGACCTTTACACATTCATTTAACAGACAACCAACAGCTAGCTATAATCTTCAGTTCCGAAGACGAGCCACATTGAAGAGTAAAACCCGTTTCACTCTCCAGACAATGGTGAGGTAATGTCATCGGACCAGTAATCCAAAGATCCAGGCTAATGCTCTGGGGGACACGGGTTCAAATCCATCACAGCAGCTGGTGCAATTGGAATTCAATTAATAAATCTGGAATATAAAGCTAGTCTCAGTAATAGTGATCTTTGGTAATGGCGATTGTTGTAAAAACCCACTGGTTTCCCTAATGTCCTTTCGGAAATGAAATCTGCCATCCTTAGCTGATCAGGTGGAAATGCCATCACCTGGACGTTCGAAAAATCCCACACCTGCTTGGACTTGGAGCTATATTGTTGTTTGATCAAAATCCTGGAACTCCCTTCCGAACAGCATGGAGTAACCTTACCATGTGGACTACAGCGATTCAAGGCAGCGGCTCACCACCACCTTCTCAAGGGTAATTAGGGGTGGACAATAAATGGTGTCTTCGCTAGCAACATCCATACCCAGTAAAAAGAAAACCTGCTGAGATTTTCCAGCACTTTGTTTCTCTTTCAGATATCCAACATTCGCAGTGTTGTGTGCTTTTCTTAAACATTTAGACGTTATGGTTCAACTGAATTTCTTTGGGGTTTTCTGTTCCTAAAGTCATCCATTTAAACCCAAGGATAGGAAGCTACCTTCCTCCAACTCCATTCCTCCACTGTGCAGCTCAGGGGAACTATCCTCTCTGGATTCTTATTTAATTGTAGCTGCAGCACCTCCAGCCTCTTCTCCCTCATACTATTTCATTGGAATTCCCATCTCCATTCTCCACTCACTACATTCCCTCCACCGATATGGGATCAGCATCCAGATTTATGCGGATGAGATCCAACATGACCTTTTCCACACTCCCTGACCTTTCTGTTTCGGTGAGACTTTTCAAAAAAGAAATAGCAGCAGGAATACACTATACGGACTATTGAGCCTGCTCCTCCATTCAATACCAGCATGGATGATCTTTGCCTGCCTTCTCACAATATCCCTAGAGTCACTGAGACAACAGAAATTTGTTTATCTCAGCCTTAAATATATCCAAGGATGGAGTAATCACAACCTCCTGGGGTAAAGAATTCCAAAGATTCAGAACTCTAAGTGAAGCGTTTCATCATCTCAGTCCCAAACGATCTACCCTTTATCCAGAGACCATGCCAGTGTTCTAGATTCCCCAGCCAAGGGAAACAATCTCAGTATCTACTTCATCAATCCCCTTCAGAATCTTGTACGTTTCAAACATATCACCACTTTGCTCGATATTTAGTCTCAAACAAACTGCAGTTACATAAGAACTAGGAGCAGGAGTAGGCCATCTGGCCCCTCGAGCCTGCTCCGCCATTCAATGAGATCATGGCTGATCTTTTGTGCGCTCAGCTCCACTTTCTGGCCCGAACACCATAACCCTTAATCCTTTTATTCTTCAAAAAACTATCTTTATCTTAAAACCATTTAATGAAGGAGCCTCAACGGCTTCACTGGGCAAGGAATTCCATAGATTCACAACCTTTTGGGTGAAGAAGTTCCTCCTAAACTCAGTCCTAAATCTACTTCCCCTTATTTTGAGGCTATGCCCCCTAGTTCTGCTTTCACCCGCCAGTGGAAACAACCTGCCCGCATCTATCCTATCTATTCCCTTCATAATATTATGTTTCTAGAAGATCCCCCCTCATCCTTCTAAATTCCAACGAGTACAGTCCCAGTCTACTCAACCTCTCCTCGTAATCCAACCCCTTCAGCTCTGGGATTAACCTAGTGAATCTCCTCTGCACACCCTCCAGCGCCAGTACGTCCTTTCTCAGGTAAGGAGGTCAAAACTGAACACAATACTCCAGGTGTGGCCTCACTAACACCTTATACAATTGCAGCATAACCTCCCTAGTCTTAAACTCCATCCCTCTAGCAATGAAGGACAAAATTCCATTTGCCTTCTTAATCACCTGTTGCACCTGTAAACCAACTTTTTGCGACTCATGCACTAGCACACCCAGGTCTCTGCACAGCAGCATGTTTTCATATTTTGTCATCTAAATAATAATCCCTTTTGTTGTTATTCCTACCAAAATGGATAACCTCACATTTGTCAACATTGTATTCCATCTGCCAGACCCGAGCCCATTCACTTAACCTATGCAAATCCCTCTGCAGTCTTCCAGTATCCTCTGCACTTTTTGCTTTACCACTCATCTTAGTGTCGTCTGCAAACTTGGACACATTGCCCTTGGTCCCCAACTATGTAAATTGTGGGCCCAACACTGTTACCTGAGGGACACCACGAGCTACTGATTGCCAACCAGAGAAACATCCATTAATCCCCACTCTTTGCTTTCTATTAATTAACCAATCCTCTATCCATGCTACTACTTTCCCCTTAATGCCATGCATCTTTATCTGATGCAGCAACCTTTTATGTGGTACCTTGGCAAAGGCTTTCTGGAAATCCAGATATACCACATCCATTGGCTCCCTGTTATCTACCGCTCTGGTAATGTCCCCCAAAAATTCCACTAAATTAGTTAGGCACGACCTGCCCTTTATGAACCCATGCTGCGTCTGTCCAATGGGACAATTTCTATCCAGATGCCTCGCTATTTCTTCCTTGATGATAGATTCCAGCATCTTCCCTACTACCAAAGGTAAGCTCACTGGCCTATAATTACCCACTTTCTGCCTACCTCCTTTCTTAAACAGTGGTGTCACGTTTGCTAATTTCCAATCCGCCGGGACCACCCCAGAGTCTAGTGAATTTTGGTAAATTATCACTAGTGCATTTGCAATTTACCTAGCCATCTTTTAGCACTCAGATGCATTTCATCAGGGCCAGGAGACTTGTCTACCTTTGGCCCCATTAGCTTGCCCATCACTACCTCTTTAGTGACAACAATCATCTCAAGGTCCTCACCTATCATAGCCTCATTTCTATCAGTCACTGGCATGTTATTTGTGTCTTCCGCTGTGAAGACCGACCCAAAAAACCTGTTCAGTTCCTCAGCCATTTCCTCATCTCCCATTATTAAATCTCCCTTCTCATCCTCTAAAGGACCAATATTTACCTTAGCAACTCTTTTTTGTTTTATATATTTGTAGAAACTTTTACTATCTGTTTTTATATTCTGAGCACGTTTACTCTCAATCTATCTTACTCTTCTTTATAGCTTTTATAGTAGCTTTCTGTTGCCCCCTAAAGATTTCCCAATCCTCTAGTCTCCCACTAATCTTTGCCACTTTGTTTGCTTTTTCCTTCAATTTGATACTCTCTCTTATTTCCTTAGATATCCACGGCCGATTTTCCCTCTTTCTACCGTCCTTCCTTTTTGTTGGTATAAATCTATGCTGAACACTGTGAAAAATCGCTTGGAAGGTTCTCCACTGTTCCACCATAAAGTCTTTGCTCCCAGTCTAGCTAGCTCTTCTCTCATCGCATTGTAATCTCCTTTGCTTAGGAACAAAACACTAGTGTTTGATTTTACCTTCTCACCCTCCATCTGTATTTTAAATTCCACCATATTGTGATCGCTCCTTCCGAGAGGATCCCTAACTATGAGATCATTAATCAATCCTGTCTCATTACACAGGACCAGATCTAGGACCGCTTTTTCCCTCGTAGGTTCCATTACATACAACCATTCTTTTGGTTAAATACTGGCAAAACCAAAGACATTATCTTCAGTCAGTCCCACTACAAACCCCATATTCTTTCTGCCGATCCTGCCTCCCTGCCAGTCTCAGGTTGATCAAATCGCTTATAACCTTTGAAAAGCACAAACGGATGCTGGAAATTGGAAATAAAAACAGAAAATGCTGGAATAAACTCAGCAGGTCAGGCAGCATCTGTGTAAACAGAGAAACGGAGTGAGCGTTTCCAGCCTGTGACCTTTCATCATACCTGGGAAAAATTAGAGATGTAATCAGTTTTGTGCAAGAGATGGGTGAGACAAGAACAAAAGGAAGGTCTGTGATAGAGTGGAAGACAAGGTACGGTTGAATGATTCTCTCCCCCCTCCCCCCCCCACACACACACACCAACTATATAATCTATCAAATTTTTATCCCTTCTTCAGCTATGAAGTGCCATGCGGTCTTGAAAAGTTAATACTATTTCTCTCTCCACAGATGCGGCCAGACCAGCTGCGTTTCTTTCAACACGGTTTTTGATTTCAGATTTCCAGCATCTGCAGTATTTTCCCTTTATATAACAGAAAAATTAGTCTTCCAGGGTCAAAAGACCAACGGTGATGGAGGAAGAATACTGCCTAGAGCAGTTTGCTGCCAACTTTGCATTACCCAGAGTGGCATGGTGGCACAGTGGTTAGCACTGCTGCCGAAGGCGCTGAGAGCTCGGGTTCGAACCCGGCCCTGGGTCACTGTCCCCATGTCTACATGGATTGACCATGCCACATTGCCACTTAATTGGAAAAAAATTATTGGGTACTCTTTAAAAAAAACACTTTGCATTACCCAAAATCCATTTACATCTCTAACGTCTCCCAGGTCTCAGGAAAGGTCACAAACCTGAAACATTAACATGGTTTCCCTCCTTACTCAGATGCTGCCAAACCTCCTGAGTCTTTATCAACATTTTCTGATATTATTTCCTCTTACAACTTGCGCACATTTTGTTCATAAAATCTCATTTACCAATATTAAGTAAATGATTTTACACTATTGTTTTAATGCACGAACCCACACAATTACATTGATAAAATTAAGAACCAAGTTTGCTTCTACCACTTCGAAAGAAAGCAAAGATTTCTTCAAAATTACATTGCTTATTTTTTAGAAAACATTGATTAGAAGTGCTTGTTTTGCTCCAACTTTATCCGATATGATCAATCATCTGTGACTAAGACTAAATCATAGAATTTCTATGGACATTCATGACACACAACACTTGGGCAAATTCTACAATTTGGAGAAAGGAAGCAAGATATTAATAATGTCCAAATCCAAATTTGGAAGAGAAGATGCAGGTAGTTTAAGAGTGACACTTACGTCTTCTTCATCTGTATTTTTTCTGAATGGCGCTGTTTGTGGTACAATTTGGCTTTCAGACCGATCATCTTCTTGGCTTTGTGAGAGCGCTCATGCGCTTCACGGCTCTCCTTCTTCCTTTTCTTCTCATGGTAGTCCAGGCGATAGCCATATCGCTTACGATGTAATTCAATATATTCGTTCTGTGGCTGTGTTAAATCGGAAGTAGTAAGAACATATTTATTATACACTCAGCAAAAAGACTGCTCCTTCAGGGAAAATGTTTGTGAAATTGGAGCAATGTGGGAGACGCGACGGTGGGGGCGGGGGGGAATAGAGACGCGAGGGGATAGAGACTGGGGGGGGGGGATAGAGACTGGGGGGGGGATAGAGACTGGGGGGGGGATAGAGACTGGGGGGGGGGATAGAGACTGGGGGGGGGGATAGAGACTGGGGGGGGGGATAGAGACTGGGGGGGGGGATAGAGACTGGGGGGGGGGATAGAGACTGGGGGGGGGGATAGAGACTGGGGGGGGGGATAGAGACTGGGGGGGGGGATAGAGACTGGGGGGGGGGATAGAGACTGGGGGGGGATAGAGACTGGGGGGGGATAGAGACTGGGGGGGGGATAGAGACTGGGGGGGGGATAGAGACTGGGGGGGGGATAGAGACTGGGGGGGGGATAGAGACTGGGGGGGGGATAGAGACTGGGGGGGGGATAGAGACTGGGGGGGGGATAGAGACTGGGGGGGGGATAGAGACTGGGGGGGGGATAGAGACTGGGGGGGGGATAGAGACTGGGGGGGGGGATAGAGACTGGGGGGGGGATAGAGACTGGGGGGGGGATAGAGACTGGGGGGGGGATAGAGACTGGGGGGGGATAGAGACTGGGGGGGGATAGAGACTGGGGGGGGATAGAGACTGGGGGGGGATAGAGACTGGGGGGGGATAGAGACTGGGGGGGGGGATAGAGACTGGGGGGGGGGGATAGAGACTGGGGGGGGGGGATAGAGACTGGGGGGGGGGGATAGAGACTGGGGGGGGGGATAGAGACTGGGGGGGGGGATAGAGACTGGGGGGGGGGGATAGAGACTGGGGGGGGGGGATAGAGACTGGGGGGGGGGATAGAGACTGGGGGGGGGGATAGAGACTGGGGGGGGGGATAGAGACTGGGGGGGGGGATAGAGACTGGGGGGGGGGATAGAGACTGGGGGGGGGGATAGAGACTGGGGGGGGGGATAGAGACTGGGGGGGGGGATAGAGACTGGGGGGGGGGATAGAGACTGGGGGGGGGGATAGAGACTGGGGGGGGGGATAGAGACTGGGGGGGGGGATAGAGACTGGGGGGGGGGATAGAGACTGGGGGGGGATAGAGACTGGGGGGGGATAGAGACTGGGGGGGGGATAGAGACTGGGGGGGGGATAGAGACTGGGGGGGGGATAGAGACTGGGGGGGGGATAGAGACTGGGGGGGGGGATAGAGACTGGGGGGGGGGATAGAGACTGGGGGGGGGGATAGAGACTGGGGGGGGGGATAGAGACTGGGGGGGGGATAGAGACTGGGGGGGGGGATAGAGACTGGGGGGGGGATAGAGACTGGGGGGGGGGGATAGAGACTGGGGGGGGGATAGAGACTGGGGGGGGGATAGAGACTGGGGGGGGGGGGTTAGAGACTGGGGGGGGGGGATAGAGACTGGGGGGGGGGATAGAGACTGGGGGGGGGGATAGAGACTGGGGGGGGGGGATAGAGACTGGGGGGGGGATAGAGACTGGGGGGGGGGGATAGAGACTGGGGGGGGGGGGATAGAGACTGGGGGGGGGGGATAGAGACTGGGGGGGGATAGAGACTGGGGGGGGGGGTTAGAGACTGGGGGGGGGGATAGAGACTGGGGGGGGGGATAGAGACTGGGGGGGGGGGGATAGAGACTGGGGGGGGGGGATAGAGACTGGGGGGGGGGGGGATAGAGACTGGGGGGGGGGGGGGGAAGAGACGGAGAGACGCCTCTTTACCGGGCTGACTCCGCGTGTAAATCTCCCACATCCTGCGCACTGTGGGGTTCTCAGGCTTTCACTCACCATCTTGCAGCTCTCTGTCCCTCTCTAACACAAGAACGGTGTTGCTGATCCCGGATTTTATTTCTCGATGTCTCGGGAAGTCCTGAAGGCCCGACTCACTAAGCCGCCATGTTGTTAAAAGAGGAAACCAAAGAGCGTCGCATGGCACAAGAGGCGACTGGAAAAATAACAACGAGGCGTCAAGGAGTCAAGAGGTGACCAGTTGAAGCGGCGCTCACAAACCGGATGTTCAGGGTCATCCTGTGGAGCGACGTTTATTTCTTTCAATATTATTTCTCACACTTCGCTGGTGAAAACCATGAACGAAATTTATCTTCTGCTCTGTAATGAGGTGTTTTGAATGGGATGGCGGGAACGATATTGGGAAATGTCGGAGCTGAGAGAATGATGGAATGTTGGTTTCGGTAAGGTTCCAATGCTAGAACTGGGGGGAGGAGGGTCTCGTGTGTTCGATAGTTGGGGGTTGGGAGGACCCGGGGGGGGGGGGGGGGGAGAGGAGCTAATCGGGTTCTGGAGGTGGCCATGGAAATTGTGGATGCGGTGGTTGTCATCTTCCAAACTTCTGGAGGTACTGGAACAGTCCTGGCAGGTTAGAGGGCGCACAGTGGGTAGCACTGTTGCTTCACATGGAGCAAAGTCCTGGGTGGCACGGTAGTGCAATGATTAGCACTGTTGCTTCACAGCTCCAGGGTCCCATGTTCGATTCCCGGCTTGGGTCACTGTCTGTGTGGTGACTCTGTGTTCTCATGGGTTTCCTCCGGGTGCTTTGGCTTCCTCCCACAAGTCCCGAAAGACTTTAGGTAATTTGGACATTCTAAGTTCTCCCTCTGTGCACCCGAACAGGTGCCAGAATGTGGCGACTAGGGCCTTTTCACCGTAACTTCCTTGCAGTGTTAATGTAAACCTCCTTGTGACAATGAAGATTATTTTTATCAATCCTCTTTGCTACCTCTTCAAAAACTCCAATAAGTTACTCAAACACGATTTCCCCTTAAGAAATCCGTGCTGGCTGTACTTAATTAACCTGCATTTGTCCATGTGACTATTAATTCTGTCCTGAATTACTGTTTACATAATTATATTTTATATAACACCTTTCACAAACTCGCAATGTTCCAAAGTGCTTTACAGTCAGTGACTACAGTGCAGTCACAGTTGAATGTACGGAACACAGCAGCCAAATTGCACACAGCAAATTCCTACCAACAGCAATGTAATAATGACCAAATGTTTTTTTTTGTGATGTTCATAAAAGACAAATATTAGCCAGGACACCAGGGATATCTAAAAATGAGTTTTGAGCCAGTCGCCTAACTGATCTCGTGTCATGCTCCTCGTGTGCGATGTGGGAGCTCAGGGACACGTCCACTGTCCCTGGCTCCTTCATGTGCATGAAGTGTGTCCAGTTGCAGCTCCTGTTAGACCGCTTGACGGCTCTGGAGCTGCGGATGGACTCACTTTGGAGCGTCCGCGATGCTGAGGACGTCGTGGATAGCACGTTTAGCGAGTTGGTCACACCGCAGGTGAAAGGTACTGAGGGAGATAGTAAATGGGTGACCAAAAGACAGAGCAAGAGTAGGAAGGCAGTGCAGGTGTCCTCTGCGGTCATCTCCCTGCAAAACAGATATACCGCTTTGGATACTGTTGAGGGAGATGGCTCACCAGGGGAAGGCGGCAGCAGCCAGGTTCATGGCACCGTGGCTGGCTCTGCTGCGCAGCTGGGCAGGAAGAAGAATGGCAGGGCTATAGTGATAGGGGACTCAATTGTAAGGGGAATAGACAGGCGGTTCTGCGGACGAAATCGAGACTCCAGGATGGTATGTTGCCTCCCTGGTACAAGGGTCAAGGATGTCTCGGAGCGGCTGCAGGACATTCTGGGGGGGGAGGGTGAACAGCCAGCTGTCGTGGTGCACATAGGCACCAACGATATAGGTAAAAAACGGGACGAGGTCCTACAAGCTGAATTTAGGGAGCTAGGAGTTAAACTAAAAAGTAGGACCTCAAGGGTAGTAATCTCAGGATTGCTACCAGTGCCACGAGCTAGTCAGAGTAGGAATGTCAGATAGAGAGGATGAATATGTGGCTCGAGAGATGGTGCAAGAGGGAGGGATTCAAATTCCTGGGACATTGGAACCGATTCTGGGGGAGGTGGGACCAGTACAAACCGGACGGTCTGCACCTGGGCAGGACTGGAACCGATGGTGTTTGCTAGAGCTGTTGGGGAGAGTTTAAACTAATGTGGCAGGGGGATGGGAACCGATGCAGGAAGTTGGAAGGTAGTAAAACAGGGACAGAAATAAAAGGCAGTAAGGGGGAAAGTGTAAGGCAGAGAAGCCATAGTCAAAAATCAAAAAGGGTGACAGTACAAGGTACAGTGACTGAGGGGAGCTCAGTGAATAGGACCAGGAATACTAAAAGAAATAAAACGGGAAGTGAAAACATTAATGGTAAGCGATGCGGCAGGTTGTTACAGGAAGATGTGGGTTCAACGACAAGGAAAATTAGGAGAAAGGTTAAGAGGAAATATAACTTAGGAGAGGTTACTGATCGAGGTGTTAAGATTCAGAACAGAGGTAAAAAAGCCAACATAAGTGTACTTTACCTGAATGCTCGTAGTATTCGGAATAAGGTAAATGAGTTGATGGCGCAAATCATCGTGAATGACTATGATTTAGTGGCCATTACTGAAACATGGTTAAAGGATGGTCACGACTGGGAGTTAAATATCCGAGGGTATCAAACTTTTCGGAAGGACAGAGTGGATGGTAAGGGAGGCGTGTAGCTCTGTTATTTAAGGATGACATCCGGGCAACAGTAAGGGATGACATCGGTGCTATGGAGGATAAGGTTGAATCCATTTGGGTGGAAATCAGGAATAGTAAGGCGAAAAAGTCACTGATAGGAGTAATCTATAGGCCACCAAATAGTAACATTATGGTGGGGCAGGCAATAAACAAAGAAATAACAGATGCATGTAGAAATGGTACAGCAGTTATCATGGGGGATTTTAATCTACATGTTGATTGGTTTAACCAGGTCGGTCAAGGCAGCCTTGAGGAGGAGTTTATAGAATGTATCCGCGATAGTTTCCTCGAACAGTATGTAATGGAACCTACGAGGGAACAAGCGGTCCTAGATCTGGTCCTGTGTAATGAGACAGGATTGATTCAGGATCTCATAGTTAGGGATCCTCTCGGAAGGAGCGATCACAATATGGTGGAATTTAAAATACAGATGGAGGGTGAGAAGGTAAAATCAAGCACTAGTGTTTTGTGCTTAAACAAAGGAGATTACAATGGGATGAGAGAAGAACTAGCTAAGGTAGACTGGGAGCAAAGACTTTATGGTGAAACAGTTGAGGAACAGTGGAGAACCTTCCAAGTGATTTTTCACGGTGCCCAGCAAAGGTTTATACCAACAAAAAGGAAGGACGGTAAAAAGAGGAAATAAGGGAGAGTATCAAATTGAAGGAAAAAACATACAAAGTAGCAAAGATCAGTGGGAGACTAGAGGACTGGGAAATCTTTAGGGGACAACAGAAAGCTACTAAAAAAGCTATAAAGAAGAGTAAGATAGATTATGAGAGTAAACTTGCTCAGAATATAAAAATAGATAGTAAAAGTTTCTACAAATACATAAAACAAAAAAGAGTGGCTAAGGTAAATATTGGTCCTTTAGAGGATGAGAAGGGAGATTTAATAATGGGAGATGAGGAAATGGCTGAGGAACTAAACAGGTTTTTTGGGTCGGTCTTCACAGTGGAAGACACAAGTAACATGCCAGTGACTGATGGAAATGAGGCTATGACAGGTGAGGACCTTGAGAGGATTGATATCACCAAGGAGGTAGTGATGGGCAAGCTAATGGGGCTAAAGGTAGACAAGTCTCCTGGCCCTGATGGAATGCATCCCAGAGTGCTATAAGAGATGGCTAGGTAAATTGCAAATGCACTAGTGATAATTTACCAAAATTCACTAGACTCTGGGGTGGTCCCGGCGGATTGGAAATTAGCAAACGTGACACCACTGTTTAAAAAAGGAGGTAGGCAGAAAGTGGGTAATTATAGGCCAGTGAGCTTAACTTCGGTAGTAGGGAAGATGCTGGAATCTATCATCAAGGAAGAAATAGCGAGGCATCTGGATGGAAATTGTCCCATTGGACAGACGCAGCATGGGTTCATAAAGGGCAGGTCGTGCCTAACTAATTTAGTGGAATTTTTTTAGGACATTAACAGTGCGGTAGACAACGGGGAGCCAATGGATGTGGTATATCTGGATTTCCAGAAAGCCTTTGACAAGGTGCCACACAAAAGGTTGTTGCATAAGATAAAGATGCATGGCATTAAGGGGAAAGTAGTAGCATGGATAGAGGATTGGTTAATTAATAGAAAGCAAAGAGTGGGGATTAATGGGTGTTTCTCTGGTTGGCAATCAGTAGCTAGTGGTGTCCCTCAGGGATCAGTGTTGGGCCCACAACTGTTCACAATTTACATAGATGATTTGGAGTTGGGGACCAAGGGCAATGTGTCCAAGTTTGCAGACAACACTAAGATAAGTGGTAACGCAAAAGGTGCAGAGGATACTGGAAGTCTGCAGAGGGATTTGGACAGGCTAAGTGAATGGGCTAGGGTCTGGCAGATGGAATACAATGTTGACAAATGTGAGGTTATCCATTTTGGTAAGAATAACGGCAAAAGGGATTATTATTTAAATGATAAAAAATTAAAACATGCTGCTGTGCAGAGAGATCTGGGTGTGCTAGTGCATGAGTCGCAGAAAGTTGGTTTTCAGGTGCAACAGGTGATTAAGAAGGCAAATGGAATTTTGTCCTTCATTGCTAGAGGGATGGAGTTTAAGACTAGGGAGGTTATGCTGCAATTGTATAAGGTGTTAGTGAGGCCACACCTGGAGTATTGTGTTCAGTTTTGGTCTCCTTACTTGAGAAAGGACGTACTGGCACTGGAGGGTGTGCAGAGGAGATTCACTAGGTTAATCCCAGAGCTGAAGGGGTTGGATTACGAGGAGAGGTTGAGTAGACTGGGAATGTACTCGTTGGAATTTAGAAGGATGAGGGGGGATCTTATAGAAACATATAAGATTATGAAGGGAATAGATAGGATAGATGCGGGCAGGTTGTTTCCACTGGCGGGTGAAAGCAGAACTAGGGGGCATAGCCTCAAAATAAGGGGAAGTAGATTTAGGACTGAGTTTAGGAGGAACTTCTTCACCCAAAGGGTTGTGAATCTATGGAATTCCTTGCCCAGTGAAACAGTAGAGGCTCCTTCATTAAATGTTTTTAAGATAAAGATAGATAGTTTTTTGAAGAATAAAGGGATTAAGGGTTATGGTGTTCGGGCCGGAAAGTGGAGCTGAGTCCACAAAAGATCAGCCATGATCTCATTGAATGGCGGAGCAGGCTCGAGGGGCTAGATGGCCTACTCCTGCTCCTAGTTCTTATGTTCTTATGATCGTGATGCTCCCGAGCCCTGGCGCCTGACACAATCTGGATCACGGCGGTAATCACCCCACGATTCCTACCCAAAATGACACTTAGTCATTTTGTGGGAGAATTTCTCCCAATGAGTATGATGAAGCATTATACGCAACGCATTAACCTTTTTTCACCATTTTCTGCTTGCTGATCCTAGTTACTCTTCCTGGAATAACTGAGATTGACACTGGAAATAAATGGACCTTGATCAGTCTGACAATTTAGTGAGGTTTGTAGATTTTTAATTGGAATGAAGGAGACACAGCCCCTGTAAAATTTGAGAGGATGTGCAGGTACATTTCTTCAGGGTGTTAAAGCTCTGGTCCCCATAATGTGGCATCAATCAGTCACAGAAGTCTCCTTCACAGGAACGGTAGGTTAAGTACATCGAACATACAGTGCAGAAGGAGGCCATTCGGCCCATCGAGTCTGCACCAACCCACTTAAGCCCTCACTTCCACCCTATCCCCGTAACCCAATAACCCCTCCTAACCTTTTTGGTCAGTAAGGGCAATTTATCATGGCCAATCCATCTAACCTGCACGTCTTTGTACTGTGAGAGGAAATTGGAGCACCCGGAGGAAACCCACTCAGACACGGGGAGAATGTGCAGACTCCGCACAGACAGTGACCCAGAGGGGAATCGAACCTGGGACCCTGCCACTGTGAAGCCACGGTGCTATCCACTTGTGCTACTGTGCTGCCCTACCACCGTTAGCACAAGTGGATAATAAAATACATCCGTTACCACCACTTTGAGTTAGTCGTTGTTAAGTCTCTTGTACTTCCACCTCTTGAGTCAGAGGGTTGTGGGGCACATCAATCAAGGCTGACACTCCAATATAGTGTTGAGAGTGCTGCACAGTCAGAAGTATTTTGGATGAGATGTTTAAACAAATGCCCATCGCTCGTTAGGTGGATGTAAAAGATTCCATTCCGCTACTTCAAAGGAGAATAGGGAGGTTATCCCCAATGTCCTGGTCAATAATTATCCCTCAGTCAGCATCAAAATATAACATCATATCTGGTCAATATGACATTGCTGTTTGAGGGATTTTGCTGTGTCCATATTGCCTGCTGTGTTTCCTTCATGATGGCAGTAACTTCTTAGCAAAGCACCTCAATGGTCGTAAAGCACTTTGGGATCTCCTGTGGTTGTGAAAGGCACTGTATAAATCCAAGTTGTTCCCTTTTCTCTTCAGAGAACACATAAGAAAGTGGGAAGAAAATAGGAGAAAGAGGGTGAAGGGGAGAATGGCACGAGTGATTAGAAGTACGGTATAAGGTATCAGATGTCATCCTAGATCTTACGAGATCCTTCAGTTATTTTGTGAACTGGACTAATTACCTGATTGGTGATGTGATATCTTCCTCGGGTGCCATACAGAAATTTTACATCTAATTTTAAGCACAAAGGGAGAACAGTCTGTTGCAGCAAAGCTTAGATACAAACTCATGGCAGAATCTGATAGTGGGTCAAGGTACCTCGACTTTGATTTTGCTTAATGGTAAAGTAATCCAGGATTACGGTATGAATACTGGAATACATCTGCTATATTTGAGGTGTGATATTTGTGGATAACCCACTGTCTGGGATACTGGGCATGGCTGAAGTTTTTCTGGGTATATTTAAGCTGACCTATCTGTGGAACGGTACAACAGCATTTCTATTTTTATGAGAAGAACATTGAAATTGAACAAAATCTTTAAAATTGACCTAAGACTCACTGCAGGCGATTTGAAATGTGACTTCCATTTACCAAGCATTTTTCTCCCTACCACAATTCAATGCGATGATACTGGAAGTCACTGCTAAATGCACATTAGATAATGAGTGTTCTTTGATGTTATAGATTTCTTTTGTATGAAGGTTTTGACCAATAACAAAGAGGAAGTCAGGCGATTTGTGATGGAACTGCTGCTAATTGGGATCCGTTCACCCAGTGCACATCATGTGGTGAGGATCAACATTTCTTTTGTTAGAAATTTAGAGTACCCAATTCTTTATTCCCCCAGTTAACGGGCAATTTAACGTGGCCAATCCACCTACCCTGCGCAACTTTTTGGGTTTCATAGATGTTTCATCGAATTTACAGTGCAGAAGTAGGCCATTCAGCCCATCTAGTCTGCACTGGCCCTTGGAAAGAGCACCCTACCTAAGCCCACACTCCACCCTATCCCCATAACCCAGTAACCTCACGCACCCCAACCTTTTTGGACACTAAGGGCAATTTAGCATGGCCAATCCACCTAACCTGCACATCTTTGAACTGTGGGAGGAAACCGGAGCACCCGGAGGAAACCCACGCAGACACGGGGAGAAAGTGCACAGACAGTGGCCCAAGCCGAGAATCGAGCCTGGGACACTGGAGCTGTGAAGCAACTGTGCTACCGTGACCCCCCCCCCATGTTGTGGGGGTGAGACCCACGCAAACTTCACATTGACAGTGACCCGGGCCGGGATTGCACACGGGTCCTCAACGCCGTGAGGCAGCAGTGCCAATCACTGCACCACCATGCCACCTGTAAGATCAACATTTTAAATTGACATAAAAACTTTTCCAATAATGTGTCTGCTAACATTGAATTTTCAACAGGTTTGTTTCGATGTCACTAGCTTTCGGAGCGCTGCTCCTTCCTCAGGTGAATGCAGAGGTCTGTTCCAGAAACACATATATAGACAAATTCAAAGATGCCAAACAATGCTTGGAATGCGAGCATTAGCAGGTGATTAAATCTTTACAGATCCAGAGATGGGGTAACCCCAGGTTAAAGAGGTGTGAATTGTATCAATTAGGGCTGCACGGTAGCATGGTGGTTAGCCCAATTGCTTCACAGCTCCAGGGTCCCAGGTTCGATTCCTGGCTTGGGTCGCTGTCTGTGCGGAGTCTGCACGTTCTCCCCGTGTCTGCGTGGGTTTCCTCCGGGTGCTCCGGTTTCCTCCCACAGTCCAAAGATGTGCAGGTTAGGTGGATTGGCCATGATAAATTGCCCTTAGTGTCCAAAATTGCCCTTAGTGTTGAGTGGGGTTACTGGGTTATGGGGATGAGATGGAGGTGTTGACCTTGGGTAAACACCTTGCGCCGAGCAGAAACTTATAGCCAAGTTCCGCACACATGAGTGCGGCCTCAACCGGGACCTGGGATTCATGTCGCATTACATTCATCCCCCACCATCTGGCCTGCAAAATCCTACCAACTGTCCTGGCTTGATTTCATAGAATTTCATAGATTTCATAGAATTTACAGTGCAGAAGGAGGCCATTCGGCCCATCGAGTCTGCACCAGCTCTTGGAAAGAGCACCCTACCCAAGGTCAACATCTCCATCTCATCCCCATAACCCAGTAACCCCACTCAACACTATGGGCAATTTTGGACACTAAGGGCAATTTATCATGGCCAATCCACCTAACCTGCACATCTTTGGACTGTGGGAGGAAACCGGAGCACCCGGAGGAAACCCACGCAGACACGGGGAGAACGTGCAGACTCCGCACAGACAGTGACCCAAGCCGGGAATCGAACCTGGGACCCTGGAGCTGTGAAGCAATTGGGCTAACCACCATGCTACCGTGCTGCCCTAATTGATACAATTCACACCTCTTTAACCTGGGGTTACCCCATCTCTGGATCTGTAAAGATTTAATCACCTGCTAATGCTCGCATTCCTAGCATTGCTTGGCATCTTTGAATTTGTCTATATGTGTGTTTCTGGAACAGACCTCTGCATTCACCTGAGGAAGGAGCAGCGCTCCGAAAGCTAGTGACATTGAAACAAACATGTTGGACTTTAACCTGGTGTTGTAAGACTTCGTACTGTGCTCACCCCAGTCCAACGCCGGCATCTCCACATCATTGAATTTTCAGTATGGGAAGGGCCTATTCAGCTCGCCGTACCTTTGCAACTCTTCAACTGGAATTATATACAAAAATCATGTTTTTTTCTCATAACCTTTTAAATTTGCATTTTTTTTCCAGTGAAATATTCTGCTAATATCTTGATGTTGCTATTCAATTGGAAATGGCCCCAATACGCCGAGCAAACTCCCAGGACTCACCCTTGGAGTGTTATAATGTCACTTGACATGGTTGCAAGAGATAGTTTAAAATTAAGTAAACATATTTAGCTGGGAGAATTGGTCACTGTGAGACTACAAACTCTCACTTACAACCAGCATCGATCTAATTGATTGTTCTCTTCTTTCAGTGTCTTCCACGCTGCTGTTTCAGGGTTGCTCGTAGCAGCAGAAGGAATGCAAAAGGCATTTTCAACAGGAGGTACAGCTCTCTCCCAGGTAGATGACCTTTCTTCCATCATAAGGCCAGAAGTGGGAATGTTTGCACATTGTTCAGCACCATTCATAACTCCTCAGATACTGAAGCAGTCAGTGTCCAAATGCAGCAAGTCCAGGCTTGGGCTGACAAGTGACAAGTAACATTCATGTCACATAAGTGCCAGACAATGACCATCTCCAACAAAAGAGAATCTAACCAGGCATTCAAAGGCATTCCCATTGTTGAACACCCACTATCAACATCCTGGGGGTTAACATTGACCAGAAACTGAACTGGACTAGCCTTAAAAATACTGCGACTTAAAGAGCAGGTCAGAGGCTAGGAATCCTGTGGCAAGGAACTCACCTCCTGAATCCCCAAATCCTCTCCACCATACATGAGGTACAAGTCAGGAGTGTGATGGAATATTCTCCACTTGCCTGGATGAGTGCGGCTCCAAAAAACACTTCAGGAGCTTAACACCATCCCAGGCAAAGCAGCCCAATTGATTGGCACCCCTTCCACAAAGATTCACTCCCTCCATCACCGATGCACAGTGGCAGCAGTGTGTACAATCTACAGGATGCACTGCCGGAACTCAACATGGCTCCTTAGGCAGGATCTTCCAAACCCATGACCACTACTATCTAGAAGGACGAGGTCAGCAGGTAAATGAGAACACCACCATCTAGAAGTTCCCCTTTTAAGTCACTCATCATCCTGAATTGAAAATATATCGCCGTTCCTTCACTCTTGCTGGGTCAAAATGCTAAAACTCCCTCCCTAATCGCATAGTGTACCTACGCCACATGCACTGCAGCGGTTCAAGAAGGCAACTCACTGCCTCAAGGAGAAATAGGATGGATGATAAATGCTGACCTAACAGTGATGCATGCATCCCGTAAATGAATTTTTAAAAGGTTCATACTTAATTGTCACCGATTAAAAGAGGATGGCACAGGCATAGTTGTAATTTGGTCACGCAACCAATTGCACAAAGAAAGTCCTTGGGGCCCATTTTATCTCAGAATGCTAACTCTCCCATCATTCCAGTACAGCACCTAGCTCGTTCTTAAATTAGTTCAGTGTCTTGGCCTCTACCAGCTGGTGACCAGTTTCAGCAGTTCGCCACCCTCTCCGTAAGAAAATGTTTTCTGATTGTGACAAAAATATGGGGCGGGTTTCTCTGTCACGCCGTCGGGATTCTCCGTTTTGCCGACTGGTCAATGGGGTTTCCCATTGTGGGGCAGCCCTACGCTGTTGGGAAATCCCCGGCTGCCGGCAAAACGGTGAATCCCGTCGGCGAACAATTCAGCCCAGGATGTTTGCCTTTTTACATGTATATTACATGTTTCATTAATATGAGAAGTATAAAGGAATGTGGGGACCTTGGAATGGATGTCCACAGATCACTGAAGCTCGTGGGACGGTGGATAAAGCGTTTAAGAAGCATATGGTCTGTGATTCTGTGAATGCTTTCCTTAATTAGCTGAGGCATAGAATTCAAGAGCAGGGAGGTTTTGCTGGTATTGTATAAAACAGTAGCTAGGGTACAGCTGGAGTATAATGAACAGTTCTAGTCATTAAATTTGAGAAATATGTGATGAGGTGCTGGATTCTCTGCTGCCTGACGGTCCCGGACCGAGAGATCCACAATTGGGCGGAGAATCCAGCATCGTCCCCGCAGATCCGTCTCCAATGCTCCGTACCCCACTGGCAGCAGCATCAAGGTTCGTGCCCGCGCAAGTGGGAGGATGCCATGAGGTCAAATTGACCAATTTGCATCCTATTAACGGGTAGGACACCAAATTCTCCACATTGCCATGATTCTCTGGGCTGGGATTCGTCCCCCCGTACCGGACCCGCCCCCCCCCCCCCCCCCCCCCCCCCCCCCCCCCCCGTGCCGGACCCGCCACACCCCGTGTCGGACCTGCCCCCGTGTGCCAGACCCGCCACACCTTGTGCCGGACTGCCCCCCCCCCCCCCCCCCCCCCGTGCTGGATCCCCCCCCCCCCCCCCCCCCCCCGTGCCGGACCTGGGCCCCCCCCCACCTCCCTGTGCCGGACTCGCCCCCCCCCCCCACCGTGCTGGACTCGCCCCCACCCACCCCCGTGCCGGACCCGCCCCCCCCCCCCACCATTCTGGACCCGCCCCCCCCCCCCTGTGCCGGAACGTGCCCCCCCCCCCCCCCCCGTGCCGAGTTTTAACTGGGGAGTGAATGATCACTTCCAGACAGCCAGATGTCTGGTTTGTTTAATTTAATTTCCCTTCATGCTTGAATAGATCTGAATGGATCACCCTGCTGTGTTACTAACTGCAAAGTTCATACACATCTAGCTGTGATTCACAGCTCTTGACTACATCAAAAGCAAAAGCAATAAAGCTTTTGATGTCTCTGTTAAGGGGGAGTCTCTGGTGGGGGCATCTGTTATGAGGGGGGAAGGTATGACCCAGCAATTTCCGTGGTTGGGGGAATGGCGGTGGCAGGATCTGTGTTGTGCGGGAGAGGCCAGTAGCCATACCTCATCCTGGGGCCGCCTGCTCAAAATGACGGCTTAATAGTGGGATTCGCGAGGGAATCTCTTGCAATCCCTGCCATGCATAAATTAGCATGGCAAGGGAAAGTGAATCGCCTCTGGGCGCCACACCAGCACGATTCATCCACGGTGGGAGAACATAGTCTCCCAAATGGAGAAAATGCCCACGAATTATGAAGATGTTGCATTTTAGCTCTGAGGGAAAAGTGGGCAGGCCATGATGTTTTCTTTGGAACAACGGAGGCTGACGGCTGATTTAACCACGTTATATAAAATGAAGCGCGTCTTAGAATGGATAAGAAGGACCTATTTCCCTTAACTGAGAGATCAATAACCAGGGTAATCAACTTAAAGTAATTGGTCGAAGGGTTAATGGGGAGTTGTGCGTTTTTTCACTAGATGGTGGTTGGGTCCCGCTGTCACTGCCTGACAGCAGCAGAAACAGTCTCATCCAACTCCATCTACAAGTTTGCTGATGATGCGACCATAGTGGGCCGGATCTCGAATAACGACGAGTAAGAATACAGGAGGGAGATAGAGAACCTAGTGGAGTGGTGCAGCGACAGCAATCTCTCCCTCAGTGCCAGCAAAACTAAGGAGCTGGCCATTGGCTTCAGGAAGCAAAGTACTGTACACACCCCTGTCAGCATCGATGGGGCCGAGGTGGAGATGGTTAGCAGTTTCAAATTCCTAGGGGTGCACATCTCCAAACATCTGTCCTGGTCCACCCACGTCGCCGCTACCACCAAGAAAGCACAACAGCGCCTATACTTCCTCAGGAAACTAAGGAAATTCGAGATACAGAAGTCTGAGAACACGCACGAACAGACTCAAAAACAGCTTCTTTCCCGCTGTTACCAGACTCCTAAATTACCCTCTTATGGACTGACTTCATTAACACTACACCCTGTATGCTTCATCCGATGCCGGTGCTTATGTAGTTACATTGTATACCTTGTGTTGCCCTATTATGTATTTTCTTTTATTCCCTTTTCTTTTCATGTTCTTAATGATCTGTTGAGCTGCTCGCAGAAAAATACTTTTCACTGTACCTCGGTGCATGTGACAATAAACAAATCCAATCCAATCCATTGCATTTAAAAAATGATTGGATATGCACTTGACGCATTGTAGCCTCGAGGATCACAGATGGAAAGTGGAATTAGTCTGGATAGCACTTCATTGACCAACACAGGCAGAATGGGCTATATACCCCCTTCTATGCTATTAATTTCCTCTTTAGATATTTATTGTGGATGTGTAAAAATATAAATTCTAATTTCCGTTGCTTTATAGGTGAGATTAAGTCATTGCGTACCATTATCAACCCAGATATCTCGAAGTAAGTATGGACTCATTCAGCAATTAGTACATTAAAAAGTTAATACAAATGCCTCTATAATTTGTTTATGCATAGGGAACCAAGCTTTCCTTGTAAATTATATTTTTCAGCAGTTTGTTGATAGCCACTATTATCCCCTTCAAACATTGAGAATTATTTACATTTGTGTATTTTAAAAAATTCATTCATGGTGGGATGTGGGTGTCGCTGGCTGGGCCAGCATTTATTGCCCATCCCTAATTACGCACGAACTGAGTGGCTTGCGAGACCATTTTGAGGACATTAAGAGTCAACCACATTGCTGTGGATCTGGAGTCATATATGTAGGCCATACCAGGTAAGGATGGCAGATTTCCTTCCGTAAAGTGAACCAGATTTCTTTTTTCACAACAACCATCGACAATCATTATTAGACTTTTAATTCTAGATTTTTATTGAATTTTGCCGTAATAGGATTTGAACCCTGTTCCCCAGGCAAAACCCTGGGTCTCCGTATTACTGGTCCAGAGAGAATACCACTACACCAGCACATCCCCTCAGATATGAACAGACTGAACTATTGGTGTTTTCATTTTTGACCCGATATAGGCTGCTCTTTTATTCTTTTACTTCCTTTTGGTTTGTCTGTTGATTTTAATTGTGGGCCCTGTCTGCATTCTCACGAGTCCTGATTTTAAAAAAAATAATAAATTTAGAGTACCCAATTCTATTTTCCTCCCAATCTTTTAGGGGCAATTTAGCGTGGCCAATCCACCTTCCCTGCACATCTCTTTGGGTTGTAGGGTTGAGACCCACGCAGACAATGGGAGAATGTGCAAACTCCACATGGACAGTGACCTGGGGCCAGGATCGAACACGGGTCCTCGGTGCCATGAGGCAGCAGTGCTAACCACTGTGCCACTCTGCTGCCCTTACGAGTCCTGATGAGGATTGATCAGGTTTCCTGAGGCAGCACAATTTTCAAACTCCGCGCAGTTTATTCATGATGTATGCTTTAAATTCCAGTTTTTGTTTGCAACGTGTGGTTCATGATGGTCAGTTTATAGGTTTCCCAGGAGAAAATAATATTGCCATTCAGTGACTAGGTATATTAAAAGCCATTTTCATCTCTGGCATTTGTCACTAAGGAATTTTAAAGGTGATACGTTTGGAACGAAACACTGTACTTTATGCTTTTAAAACAAAACATTTGTATTAACAGAATACGCAATATTGGGATCATGGCTCATATCGATGCAGGGAAAACCACAACCACAGAGAGGATGCTTTACTATGCAGGATACACCAGGGCACTTGGAGGTAAGGGTGCACCCACTCTCCTGTTGAAGCCACATTTCATTGCGATACAATCTAATGCATACTTTTGCGAAATCCATAGAAGATAAGTGAATGAACATTTTGTAAGGTATAGAATGGGCGGAGTATGCCCGTTCGCCCCGTGTCTGCGTGGGTTTCCTCCGGGTGCTCCGGTTTCCCCTCTCAGTCCAAAGATGTGCAGCATAGGTAGATTGGCCATGCCAAATTGCCCTTAATGTCCAAAAAAGGCTAGGTGGGATTTCTGGGTTATGGGGATAGGGTGGAGGTGTGGGCTTAAGTAGGGTGCTCTTTCCAAGGGCCAGTGCATACTTGATGGGCCGAATAGCCTCCTTCTGCACTGTAAATTCTATGATTATGCTGATATTCGGTTGTGAGTGATTCACTCAGATGCGCTGACCATTTTGGCAGCTGCCTGTTTCAGGATCCAGGAATGTTTGGAAGATCACAACCAACTATCTCTGCAACCACCTTTTCCTGAACTCCAGGACGTAGGTCATCAGGTCCAGGGGATTTGTTGGCCTTTAGTCCCTTACTCAACCTACCCACCCCATGGCCAAAACTAAAATAAGGCTATCCTGACTAACTCTACAGCCTGTGGAAATATGGTAGACTCATGACAATTTATAGAATCCCTACAGTGTAGAAGGGGGCCATTCGGCCCATCAAGTCTGCACCGACGCTCTGAAAGAGCACCCCACCTGAGTCCAGTCCCCCACCCTATCCCTGTAACCCCATAACCCCACCTAACCTTTGGACACTAAGAGGCAATTTAGCATTGCCAATCCACCGAACCTGCACATCTTTGGACTGGGAGGAAACTGGAGCACCCGGAGGACAACCACGCAGACACTGGGAGAATGTGCCAACTCCGAACAGACAGTCACCAAGGTTGGAATTGAACCCAGGTTCCTGGCGCTGTGAGGCAGCAGTGCTAACCACTGTGCTACCATGCCGATTTACAGCAGTAAAATTATAGGGTTCAGTGATATTTATTTGGCTGTTGCACTTCTCAGTGAATGTATTTCTATAATCATTTATGAGTTTTGTCTGTTCTCCAAGTTCCCCCATACTGTAAATAGCTCCATCTAGTGTCCTAGCCAGGGACTGCCTGTGGAGAGCAATTAAGGCTAAAAGGGCGGGATTCTACCCTAACCGGCGGAGCGGGCAGTACCGGCGCCGAGGAGTGGCGTGAACCACTCCGGCGTCGGGCTACCCGAAAGATGCGGAATCCTCCGCACCTTCAGGGGCTAGGCCAGCCGGCGCCGAAGGGCCTCCGCCGGCCGGCGCATGTTAGCGCATGCAGGGGAGCGCCAGCATGTACTGACATCATCCCTGCGCATGCGCAGGGAGCTTCATCTCTGCGCCGGCCATGGCAGATGTTTAGAGCGGCCGGCGCGGAGGGAAAGCGTGCCCCCACGGCACAGGCCCGCCTGCGGATCGGTGGGCCCCGAACGCAGGCCAGGCCACTGTGGGCCCCGGACCGGGCCTAGAAAGACGTGTTGTTAGATAATTTGGACATTCTGAATTCTGACTCTGTGTACCTGAACAGGCGCCGGAATGTGGCGACTAGGGGCTTTTCATAGTAACTTCATTGCAGTGTTAATGTAAGCCTACTTGTGACAATAAGGATTATTATTAGTTAGGATGGTGTGTGACTTGGAGAGAAAATTGCAGTGGTGCTGATCCCATGCATCTGCTGCTCTTGTTTTTCTTAATTGTTAAGAGGTCATAGGTTTAGAAGGTGCTGTCCAAAGAGTTTTGACTAGTTGCTGCAGTGCATCTTACAGTTGGTGCACATTGCTGCCATTGTGAGTCGGTGGTGCAGTGAGTGAATGTTGAGACGGTGGATAGGATGCTGATCAAGTGTATGCTTTGTCCTGTTCACATTGAGTTGTGCGTTAATTGGAGCTGCACTCCTCCGGGTAAATGGAGAGCATTCCACCAAACTCTTGAATTGTGCCTTGTAACTTGTGGATAAACTTTAGGGAGACACGAGGTGGGTTTCTCACTGCAGAACTTCCAGCCTCTGACTGGCTCATGGAGCCTAATTATGGCTGGTCCAGTTAAGTTTCTGCTCAGTGGTAACACTGAGAATGTTGATAGTGGGGAATCGGCAATGGTAACACCATTCAATGTCAAGAGAAAGTAGTTAGAATGTTTCTTGTTGGAAATTATCCTTGGCTGCAATTTCTATGGTACTAATGTTACTTGCTACTAACCAGCCCAAGCCTGAACGTTGTCCAGATCTTGATGTGTAGGGGCTCAGGATTCGTGATATCTTATTTGCTTCCTTTTTGGGTAAACTATCTGACACAACTGGCGGGTGACATGATTCTAGGCTGTTGCTCATGTTGCAGTAAAGCAGCAGCTGTGAAAAAGTGTAGAGTTCCTCAGGTCATTTCTCCACTTTACTAACATCTGTCCACAGCATCTCTCCTCTAACAGCATGATTAAACTTAGAAAGTCAGTGAAATTGGAATATGGGTATGCGCTCATGGCCTGCAGTTCTGGCAGAGTCTGCTGCAGCACTGTACCTCTCCAGTACGAAACATTGTAGGATTTTTAAAGAAACTTTATGGAGTTCTCGATGAGATTTCACATTACATCCGCTATAATGTAATTGCAAATTAGGTTCCCATTATGAAAACACCACAACACAGAATCTTCTACTTTTTCTTAGATGTTGACGATGGCGACACAGTGACCGACTTCATGGCACAGGAACGTGAGCGTGGGATTACCATCCAGTCAGCTGCTGTCACGTTCGACTGGAAAACCCACCGGGTCAACTTAATAGATACACCAGGTAGGCAAGCGCACACTGGGACATTCAACCACATGAGATTGAATCACGGGCTCCATGTAAAAACAGAGAGTTTGGTTCTTAATAGATTAATACTCAATAATATTTCAAAATACTGGTAAATTGTGATTCAGATTGTTTTAAACAGCCACAGATATTCAGATTTTGTATTTGAAATACACTCACCTCTAATAACTACATTCCAATTGAGAGACCAATCTCGCCCGAGTAGACAATTCCATTTGTAACTAAGCTAGTAAGTAACCTTGTGCTTAGATCAAAATCCAGCTTCAACCATAACATTCCCTGGAATCTTCATCATCGTCTCCCCAGGGACAAGGTTTCATGTAAAAGAGGTATTTTGTATATTTTTGACTATTTTGTTTTCTTGTTTAAACAACATTAACTGGATCTTGGTAAATAGCCACAAACTAGTTATTTTTATTGGGTGCACTTAAAAATCTTAATCCAAATACCTGATACTTATGGCTAAATGAATTGTGAGTAGAATTTCCTGACGGGAATTCCCCAAGCTTTCCACGTAACCTGAGTGGAAGATTGCTGGAAATGGCCTTTTATCCCAGTGCTGTGCAGCTCCATTGAAGTACCATTGGGAGATTGAAAGCAGCAGTGTGGAAATTACTTGTGTCTGAGTTCATCAGAATTCGCCCACAGTAAAAGCTGTGCTTTGTTTCTTTGGAGATTATTGTGAAGTAAGCCCTCTTTAATTCATGCACTTTTCACATTTTAGTTTAATATACACAGAAGAAAGAAACGTTTTTTTGAAATGCCCACTTTTGTGACACATAATTGTGCAATATTTTAAAATCTGGAGCAAACATTTGAGGAAAGTTAACCATTCAGCTGTCTGTTTATATAGCCAAATATACTGAAGGTGAAAATACTTGTTGGACAGAATGTAGTTTTGTTTAAGATGGTTTTATAGGGACGTTACCTTCAGACTGAGATATTATTTCGGGGAAAGAAGGTGGGAGAACAGCTATTTTTGTGATGGTACTGCCATATACATGGAACTGAGATGTGTTAACTCATTGAATGTACGAACATACGAATTAGGAGCTGGAGTGGGCCATTTGGCCCCTCGAGCTTGCTCCACCATTGATAAGATTGTGGCGTCAACTACACTTTTCTTTCTACCTCCATATCCTTGACTTTCTTGTTAGTCGACCTAATTCAGCCTTAAAAATATTCAATGGCCCTACCTTTACTCCTCCCTGAGGAAGAATCGCACAGACTTGTGAACCCTCTGGAAAGAATGTTTTTCCTAATTTATTTTTAAACTGTTCCCCCTAGTTCTAGAGTCTCTCACAAAAGGAAACATCCTCTCAGCATCTACCCTGTCAAGTCTCTTCAGGATCTTATATGTTTCAATAAGATTGCCTCTCATTCTTTTAAACACCAGTGGATACAGACCCAGCCTGTTCCAATTTTTCCTCATAAGAATAATAATCTTTAATAGTGTCACAAGTAGGCTTTCATTAACACTGTAATGAAGTTACTGTGAAAATCGCCACACTCTGGCACCTGTTCGGGTGCACTGAGGGATAATTCAGAATGTCTAATTCACCGAACAAGCGCGTCTCTTGGGACTTGTGGTAGGAAACCAGAGCGCCCAGAGGAACCCCCCACGGACACAGAGAATGTGCAAACTTCACATGACAGTGATCCGGGGCCAGGATCGATCCTGGGTCCTCAGTGTTGTGAGACAGCAGTGCTAACCACTGCACCACCCCTTGGCCCCCTTATGTCCTCGGTCCTGCCAGCCTTGCAGTGCCACCTGGGCACCTTGGCAGTGTCAAGGTGTCTGGCTGGCACCAGCAGTGCAAAGGTCCCCATTTCTGGGGACAGTACTAAACGCCGCCCGCCTAAGGTCTCCAAGGTAAAGGGGTTAGATCCCAACGCGTCGGGTAGCACGGTAGCATAGTGGTTAGCACTATGGCCTCTCAGCGCCAGGGTCCCAGGTTCGATTCCTGGCTTGGATCACTATCTGTGCGGAGTTTGCATGTTCTCCCTGTGCCGCGTGGATTTCCTCCGGGTTTCCTCCCACAAGTCTCGAAAGACGTGCTATTAGATAATTTGGACATTCTGAATTCTCCCTCTGAGATCCCAAACAGGCACCGGAATGTGGCGACTAGGAGCTTTTCATAGTAACTTTATTGCAGTGTTAATGTAAGCCTACTTGTGACAATAAAAAGATTATTGTTAGATCAGGCAGGCTACATGTTAGAGTGTAACTAGCCACTGACTCTAATATGCAGATTTGCTAAATACTGATCCCACCCACAATTGGCAGGATTCAGTTTGCGACGTCTCGCGAGATCCCGTTGGATATCACGAAGCGTGGTGAGCCTGGTAGATCCTGGAAGAGGCCTCTCCCGGCATATACCGGTCGTGGGCGAATGGGGCGTGGTGCGGCCAGTAGATCGCATCCTTTATGTCCTCTTTACAATTTATTTTCCTACCTATCTCTGTGTCATCAGCAACTATTTAACAACTATACATTCAATACCATTATCCAATTTATTGGTATAGATTATAAATAGTTTGAGACCCCAGTGGATCTCTGTGGCATTCCACTCATTACACCTTGCTGTCCTGAAAATGACCCATTGGTTAGCTGTTAGCTAACTAATCCTCTATCTCTGCTAATACTATACATGCTAGTAGGCACCATTTTAAAGTCAATGTGACACTGAACCATTCTTCAACAGTGACTGCACTTAACAACGTACCTTACCATGGAGCACTTTGAGATGACCTGCAATAGTGAAAGGCATTATATAAATGAAGGATACACTAGTGCCTGAAGCGTTTGCTAATTGTAAATGTCTAAGCTGAATGAAGTGCAATTTTTCTGGGATAAAAAGGGAATCATTTCCTTTGCAGGGTGAAAATGATTCTGTTCAATCTGCCTCATTTAGATATCTGAGAGAGAGCCATATAATGACTGCTGGTGGAAAATGGAAACTGGTAATTGGAACTTGACTGCAAAACACAAGACATGGAAACAAATCATATATAATGAAATGAAATGAAAATCGCTTATTGTCACAAGCAGGCTTCAATGAAGTTACTGTGAAAAGCCCCTAGTCGCCACATTCCGGCACCTGTTCGGGAGGCTGTTACGGGAATTGAACCGTGCTGCTGGCCTGCCTTGGTCTGCTTTCAAAGCCAGCAATTTAGCCCTGTGCTAAACAGCCCCAGATATCATATATATAATATCAATGCAGTCAGTTATTCACAGATTTGAGGTTAATTTGGAGTGCAATTAGTGGAGATTGCAGGCACACTAAAGTTCTAAAGCACATTTAAAGATTTGTGCCTTATGAATGGCAGCTCTGAGGGAGCAGATAAAGAAAAACATGAGGTGAAAGGGGATCTATTGAAAGGGGGTCAGCTGATACTTTTACAAATAAAAGAATCGTGTACGTTTCATTTGCTCTCCCGCCATCCCAGTTCAGTTAATGGTCATGTGCTCAGTGAATCATACCCTTTGCCCCTAAACTAAATCTCACTTCAGTGAATTTTGCACTTTTGTCAGGTCACGTGGATTTCACAGTTGAAGTTGAACGCTCCTTACGTGTACTTGATGGAGCAGTGGCAGTGTTTGATGCTTCAGCTGGTGTGGAGGTGAGCAGGATTTTAAAGCAGCAGTTCACTTTACTGTATTCTTCCATGGAAGCTGACAAGCTCTGTATCTTTCCCAGTGGCCAGGTTCAAGGCAGTGAGATCAGCAGGCATAGTATTCAAAACTCAGTGACTCTCCAGTCCGCAGCTAATCAGTCACGTATGCTTTCCAGCAGAAACTGACAGCTAGAATCCAGGCACTGAGTGTAATTATTAAAGCCCTACCACCCTTATGGTTGATATCTGCTAACTAAGCACAGTGCAGCTTTCAAACCATATTTGGTTGTTTGTTGGTATTATTAGTCCCACACCACAAAATGGTCCTGAAATAATACCATTGCTGCTCTATTCTTGTGAGAAATCAGCAAATGAATGCTAGAGGCTGCCCCACTGCGAAGGGCAGAGAATTAGCTGGGGACTGGCCCTCTTGGCTCTGCCACTGGCATTCTAATAGGCTGTTTAAGAATAGTATTGCAAAGAACTAAGGTCAGTCCTGCTCCTTGCCCATGAATGGTGCAGGAAGCCCAATTAGGAAAAACTGGGACAAATAGCTTATTTTAAAAAAGGTGTTGTCCTCACTTACACACAAAACAGAGAAAATATTTCCAGATGTAACATCAAATTGGATATTGATGCATTTTCCCTGCCTCTTCGACTCATTGATTGCTGCAAATTGTGTCTGTTATCGCATTGATCAATTTCTCTCCGAGCAGATGACTCATTGAAACTTATGGTAAGATCACACATTCTGGTTGCTCTCTATATTTCTTTCAGTTGTTTTACTGAAACGTTTTTATCAAAACTTTAGATGACAAAGCTAATTCAAATCTATTCCTGGATGCAGTAATGCTAATCAGAAACCCAGAGATTTCTGCGACTATATTGCAACCATTGAATCTATTATTAAGAACATCTCAACAATCCACTTAGAAAATCACAACATGATCAGACATAGAAAATGTGGTTTAACGAAAGGGAAGTCATGTTTGACAAATTTCTAAGAGTTTTTAAACCAGTAACAAGGAGGATAGATCAAGGAATCCCAGTAGATGTAGCATACTTAGATTTCCAAAGAACATTCAATTAGGTGTCCCACTAAAGGTTAATATGCAAGATAAGGAGACACAATGGTGTGGTGGTATTGTCACTGGGGTCGTAATCCAGAAGCCCCAGTTAATGCCCTGGGATATGGATTTAAATCATGGCCGCCGGTGGAATTTAAATTCCTTAAATTTGGAATGTAAAGCTGATCTCCATAATGGTGACCACGGCAACTCCCATCAATTGTTGTAAAAACCCATTTGGTTCAATAATATCCTTTAGGGAAGGAAATCGGTCATCCTTACCCGGTCTGGTGTACATGTGACTGCAGACCCACAGTAACGTGATTAATGTGACTCATGGCTTAACAAGCCGCTGAGCTCAAGCGCAATTCTGGTTGGGCATCAAATCCTGGCTTTGCCAGTGATAACCACATCCCATGAAAGAATAAAGAGAAAAAAAGGTATATATTAGTATGAATCGAGGATTAGTCAATATATAGAAAGCAGAGAGTAGGAATAAACAGTATTTGCAGTTGACAGGCTAGGACTGGGGGAGTGCTGCGAGGATCAGAAACCTCAGCTATTTACAATCTGTATTAACGCTTTAAATGAAGAGGGATGATATTCTCTGGCCTCCCAGCTGCGTGTTTCTTGGTGGCGGGAGGCAGCGCGCTGTTCGCTGGCAGGCGGGATTCTCTGTTTCCGCCGCTGTCAATGACAATTCTCATTTGGGCCACTGCATGCCACCAGGAAGCCGGTGGACAGGGGTGCATTGCTGGCAGGACCAGAGAATCCTGCTGCCAGCAAACAGCCAGAGAATTCCAGCCGAGAGCAAGTAATGTATCAACGTTTGTCAACGATACAAAGCTAGGTGGGAAGGTAAGTTGAATTTCTAGAGGCTACAAAAAAGGCAGCTCACTACCTCCTTCGCAAGGGAAATTAGGGATGGTCAATAAATGCTTGCCTTGTCTGTGACGTCCACATCCAAATAATTAATTTTAAAGATGTAGGTTAAGTGAGTGGTGTCAGATACTTTCAACCAGTTTGCTTACTCAAAGGTTTCACCAAGGTGTCTTTATTATCGAGGAGAACAAACCACAAACACAAGTTCAAATTCAACAATATTTATTTAACACAATTAACCCTTATATTACCCACAAAATACACTAGAGATACCCAAAATCAGTGTATACTACCTGCAATGATGGCTTGGTAGGGCTATGGATTTGAACTCTGCATTCCCCTGGTCCGTCTTCACGAAGGTGGTTATCGATAGCAGTCCCTTTCCCCTTCCCCTTTCCTCTATTGAGGAAAACATATTATTTTTGTAATGTGTTGTCAATCTAAGCTTGCCTACGAAAAACGCTGTAGTTCATAGAATTCCTACAGTGCAGAAGGAGGCCATTTGGCCTATCGAATCTGCACCGACCCTTGGAAAGAATGCCCTCCCTAGGTCACGCCCCCCCCACACCCCCCATCCTTTCCCCATAACGCAGTAACCCCACCTAACCTTTTGGGCACTAAGGGGCAATTTAGCATGGCCAATGCACCTAAACCGCACATCTTTGGACAGCAGTGAGAGAGATGGGCGGCGCTGGTGGAGTGGGGTCAAGGACCTGGAGGACTGGAAGAGGGATCCAGGGGGGAAACAGAGGGTGGGATCAGGGGCATTGAGGAGTGATATTAGAAGGGCCGGTGTCCTGGGTGTGGGGGAGTGGAGAAGTGGTGGGAGCTGTCAGTCAAGGTAAGGGGGGCTTAAAGGGCAGTGTGAAAGGGCAACACAGTGCCGCAGTGGTTAGCTGAGGTCCCAGGTTTGATTCAGGCTCTGGGTCATTGTCTATGTGGAGTTTGCACATTCTCCCCTTGTTTGCGTGGGTTTCGCCCCCACAACCCAAAGTTGTGCAGGGTAGGTGGATTGGCCATGCTAAATTGCCCCTTAATTGGAAAAAATGAATTGGGTACTCTAAATTTATTTTAAAAATGATGAAAATAAGGGCGTAATCAGTCCTGTCTAAATGTGTCCGTGTACCTCGGGGTGTCTACTGGACATGTTCTTGCATGGCTTTGAGTTCAACAACATCTCAATTATCCCCATAATTGAAGAATGATCTCCGACAATGTCCTTTACAATATATGGAAGAGAGGGCCAGCTGAGCCTACAAGTTCATAGAGTGGTGTGTACCACACTGGACACTAGCACGAACTTCAATAAGGAATGAACAAAGAAACACAACATTGGCCTGAATTTCCTGCTTCCCTGCCAGTGGTTTTTAGTGAAATTGAAAGAATAGGATTGCCTCTGGGTTCCTGCACGCCCCAGACTCGCAGTGATGTTATGCTGGGACTAGAAAGGCCTTGGAGGAGATGCCCCACCCTTGCCCCAATTGAGGTCCGTAGTGGCCAATTTAAGGCCGTTTCTTGTCCGGCCTTAATTTCTAGGCTTGTAGGATTATTTACCTGGCATGGGGGAAGCCCGGAAATGAACGAGTTTAAATGACAGATGGGAAGGAAGGATGCCTCCATCTAAAGCCCCCTTCTGATTTTGGGCATCCCCTCCCCCCATTATGGTCTGGTGGCCTCTGGACCTCCCTCTCCCTCACCACCCCCTCAGGCCATCCCTAATCTCCATAAACTTACCTTGCTGACCTGTCCTGGGACTTTGGCTCTGGCTTCTGCATTGTAAATTCTACGGTTCTATCTTCCCGAGGTTCCTCTTCTGTCCACTGCAGCTCTCGTCGCTGCAGGGACTGGAGAGCTGCCAGCCGTTCAGATGGCCAACAGCTGTCTTCCTCCCAAGTCAGGGACAAAAGTCTCGCCTGCAACTGATTGACATTCATTCAAGTATGAAATAGCTGAGGGGTGAGTATGTGTCCCCACTGACTCTTCGGATGCTGGAGAAGGAGACCCCGCCATCGCAAAGATTCTGGCCAGTGTTCCTCAAGAAACAAAATGTCCCTAACTCCTCTGTAACCATCAATAAGTGCCGACTGTGAGATGTGCCAGTGCAATGAGCTCTCTGACTAATCTAAACTCAATAAATAATAACAGTGCACACATGAATAAAGTGATACCAGTATAATGTGTAATATTTACAAATGAAATTTAATTTTGAAAAATACCCAATCGTGCCACCTTTATGCTCTTGGGTCTTATGTTAATAGCAATGGAGTTGGAAGGAAAGTTTTGGCTGTGATGTAGGGTCATCCTGAAGGCTGTTTTATTGCCTACCAGCTAAAATGCTTCCCCCAGTGCTGAATCACGTGTTTTCCGGGTTGCTGCCTGTACTTAAAACTTTAATTGCAATCTTGTGGGAATCTTGGCATGCTGTGGAGAATGGCACTCTGTTGACAAAATTGCCCCTCATAATCTCCTAAAGGGTGATCTTTCACATTAAATGTATTACACCTTATGCACATGGTCGCCCCTTAGGTCGCAGACTGATGCCATTTGGTTTTTTTTAGGCACAAACGCTGACCGTGTGGCGACAGGCGGATAAACATCACGTTCCTCGTATATGCTTCTTAAACAAGATGGATAAATCCAGAGCTAGGTAACAAATTCAACATCCACAGTAAGAAAATGGAGTCTTAGTCATTTGTATGATGGCTGGGGAAAAGGAGCACATTCCTACTTGGGACTCACTTGTAGCAATTCCCTTGCCCGGATAGATACAGCATTAACTGCACATCAATCTAAGTTGCTTCTAACCTGTTGCAACAACATGTCTCAGCCTCAATATCATCTTTAAAGCGTTAAATTACAAGGAGGCACCTGGACCAAATGGATACACGTTAAAATCCTTAACGAAGTGAGGAAGTTCAGGTTAATATTTTCAAAATATATTTTTAGATGATGGAGGAGGAATTTCTTCTCTCAGGCGGTAGCAAATCTTTGGAGGTTCCTTCTCCAGAGGGCTGTGGAAGCTCAGTCATTTGAGGCTGTGGAAGCTCAGTCATTCGAGTATGTTTAAGATAGAGGGATCAAGGGACATGGGGATAGTGCGGTAAATGGCATTGAGGGAGAAAATCAGCCATGATTAGATTGAATGGTGAAGCAGGCTCAAATGGCCTAATCCTGCTCCTATTTCCTATGTTTCTCAATACAGTCTATACTGATGAACTGGAGGATAAAAAGACTCAAATGGGGGACTATAAATTAGTTCATTTCACATTAATATGGGGCCAAAACACCCAGGAGCATCAATTAGGGTGTAGTTAAAAATCACTGAAAAAGTCACTATAGATCGTAGTTTTAGAGGCCAGGGGGCTGCATTTCCTGCCTGTTGCACCTGTGAGCTGAGCATTCCTGCGGTGCGAGGTTCAGGAAAAAAAATGTTATTGTCTAGGATACTGGACCAAAATATTTTAGTTTATTTTGAAAGACTGTGGAAAGAATACTTCACTCCAGGAGTGATTGCACAAAGAAATAGGGATTTGGTATTTTAAAACCAAATTTATTATTAATGCAATATTAAATTCTTTAACATCACACTTGAAAATAGCTTAGAATTATCCCTTGAGCAATACTACTCCATATAGTAAATACAGTATCCTTAATTACCATCTCTATTCCGAATTAAACAACAAGAAAGTAAAAAACATACAGCTCTCAATCCATCCGACACCTCAATGGCACAGAGTAATACTTGCTTTCCAGAACAGATTTGGCTCCTGTTGGATCTCCTGCAGCCTCTGGCTGGATGTCTTCAAAAAGCTGTTTAACTGGGTTCAGCATCTCCCTTGACCTCCGACAAGCCGGCACTGCTTTAAATACTATTAATCTTTTTTTAAACTATCCTACTGTGGGAGAACAATATTTTACTTGCGGTATAAAGGGTAGCCAGATTAGAACTCAACTCAAAAGCTATCTCAAAATGTCCAAATATCTTAGCTCCACCCAGCAGTGACATCATCTCCCCAAGCTGAAAATAAATTAACACTCCAGCCTGAAAACAGATGAACTCCCCAAGACACCCTCTAATCAAACAAAAGTGCGCTAGCCCAGGCTTTTGCAATGCACTATAATTCTATGAATGGTCAGTTTCACCTCTGGCAGCACGGTAGCACAGTGGTTAGCACTGTTGCTTCACAGCACCAGGGTCCCAGTGTTCGATTCCCGCTTTGGTCACTGTGTGTGCGGAGCCTGCACGTTCTCCCCATGTCTATGTGGGTTTCCTCCGTGTGCTCCAGTTACCGCCCACAAGTCCCAAAAGACGGGGGGCGGGATTCTCTGACCACCCACGCTGAAATCGCACATGGCACATGAGAATTACCAAAAACAGCCCCTGTGCCGGCACGCGATTTTCCGGCAACCGGAGAATCGCCACCATTTGCGCGCACGATCGACCCGGCGCCGGTTGGGGACCGTTGGAAAAGGCCCCCCCCCCCCCCCCCCCCCCCCCGGGATTCTGGTGCTCGACGGGCCGAGTGCCCGCTGAGTCATGCCGGCGTGGTTCTAATGTGGTTCCACATGGCGGGAACTCAGAGTTGCGGCTGATGTGGGCGTTATGGTAGAGGGGCGTGGTGATCAGACACGGGCGGGGGCGGCTCGACGATGGGCAGGCCCCCGACCGGGGTCCACCGATCGGCGGCCCATCGTGATCCGCGCTGGCCCACTGTGACACTGCGCCATATCGGTGGTGCCTGCGCTGAGGTGGGCCGCCGCACGCATGCGGTCGCGCGGTCTGTCCAGCAGGGCCCTGCCGACAGCCAGAGCTGTGGGACGCACACCGGAGGCCTGCTAACCCCCTGGAGAATGGGGTATCACCACGGACTTTCGAGGGGAAAGTCCGGAGTGATTCTTGCCCGTTTTCGGGCGGGCGTGGGGACTTAGACCCCAAAGGGATAATCCCGCCCATGATTGTTAGGTGAATTGGACATTCTGAATTCTCCCTCGGTATACCCGAACAGGCGCCCAAGTGTGGCAACTGGGGGTTTTCACAGTAATGTTAATGTAAGCCTATTTATGACAATAATAAAAATTAAAAGTTTTCTGCTCTTGCAAAACAAGATTATTTTAAAAACATGACCACTGCACTGTGACAACTGGACGACTTTCGGAATATGGGATTCTATGTTTTGGGCAGAGAGACACTTTTTTTCAGCTTGGGGAGATGAGGTCATTGCTTGGTGGAGCCAATGAGTGCAGAGAGACACTTTATGAAGCAGTGGATTGAGGCAGTTTTTGGAGAAAGCTGCAAAGAGAAGTTTTGTGGCGAAACGTTGGAGAGGGGAGTTGAATTCAGACCTGCCTGATGTTGAGTCCACAATTCTCCCACAGTTAGATAGATTGAGATCTGTAAGTTTTTTTTCCAGTTGTTTAATGCGAAATTGAGAAGTAGTGTTTAAGGTGTTATTGTAAGCTGTTATTTTCGGGTGTGAAGTTTAATATTGCTGTCATAATAAAGTTTTGTTTTAGACATAACCAAACCCTGGGCGGGATTCTCCGCGCCGAAATCGAGATCGGCGCGGTGGCAGAGAATATGCGTTGACACCGAAATCCGGTGCGACGCTGCTCCCGCGATTCACGTGTGCAGTCTACGCGACGCTGCTAGGGGTCCATTGACAGAGGCACCCCCCTGCGATTCTCCAAGTGTAACTGGCCGAGTTCCCAACGGCGTGGGTCTGTCATGGTCTCACCCAACGGGAACTTGGCGTGGCGGCTGCGGACTCCGTCCGCACCCGCCCTGGTGGGGGATGGCATCTGCTGTGGACCGGTTGCGGTGATAGGCAAACTGCAGTGGATCGAGACCGTCTGGGAGGCTGGCAGTGACCCGTCTCATGACTAGCCGCTCGAAACATTTCATGATAACAGATGAAAATTGCTTATTGTCACAAGTAGGCTTCAAATGAAGTTACTGTGAAAAGCCCCTAGTCGCCACATTCTGGCGCCTGTTCGGGGAGGCTGGTACAGGAATTGAACCATGCTGCTGGCCTGCCTTGGTCTGCTTTCAAAGCCAGTGATTTAGCCCTGTGCTAAACACCAGGTATATCTGGGCCACCGGTCGGTAGTCGTTGAGGCAGGCTACCTTGTTCTTCTTTGGTACTGGTAGTCTTCTTGAAGGAGGTGAGGACCTCAGAGCGGAGGAGTGAGGTGGTGAATATGTCTGCGAATACACTCACCAGCTGGTTCTTTGAAAGGGATATCTAATTAGTTCCTCTCCCTTGCCTTTGCCCCATAACCCTCTTTAAAAATTGTTTCATGGGATGTGTGCATCGTTGGCCAGGCCGACATGTATTGCCCACTCCTAATTGCTCGTGAGAAGGTGGTGGTGATCCGTCTTCTTCAACCGCAGCAATCTATGTGGTGCAGGTACACCCACAGTGCAGCTCGGGAGAGAATTCCAGGATTTTGACCCAGTGACAGTGAAGCACCTTGTAAAATGAACTTTGTAAAATGTTTTTATTTGAAGTAAATATCCATTTTTCTTTTGAGAGTTATTAGATTCTGCTTCAACAGGCTTTTCAGGCAATGCATTCCAGATCATAACAACATGTGGAGTAAAGTGTTTCTCCTCCTCTCCCAGCTATTTTTATTTTTGGCAGACAAATTAAATCTGTGACTCTTGTTACTGATCCTTTTGTTGCTCATTTTTTGCTTTATCAAATCCCTCATAATTTTCATCACCTCCTATCTAGTTTCCTCTTAATCTTCTTCACCCTACCGTGGTACACGAAGCAGAATTCTTCTGAGGTGAATCATTAAATCTGAACGTAATGGTTGTTGAGTGAAGACTATTTAATTTTAATTTTCAGAATTCATTTCGTTCCAATGAAAGGTCCACACTGTGGAAACACCAACTTATCCGTTCCCTCAACATTGAGATTCTGACGGAACTGACGATTGTTTCCAGCACCTTCTGTTTTTGTTTCAATTTGCAGTGTATGTTGCTTGGTGAGAACTTTCATTTCTTTCTCATTCTTGAAGAACGCCTTTGTTCCGGATTATTTTCCAGCACGTATTTGGCCAGTCCGAATTAAACTTATTTGTTTGATGTAGGTAGATTTGGAGTTTTGTTAGAAAGGGTAAATGTTACTGTCTCTTTGATCTGCAGTTTTTCTTACTCCATTGAAAGTATTAAACAGAAGCTGAAGGTGAAGCCACTTTTGCTGCAGGTAAGTTTTACCTTCAAAATGTGAAATAAAATGTACCTTTTGAACATGTCTATGAAAAGAATGTCATTGTTGCAACATTTTCACAAGTAACGAAGAATGCCTTGCTTAGAACATAGAACATTACAGCGCAGTACAGACCCTTCGGCCCTCAATGTTACGCCGACCTTTGAAACCACTCTAAAGCCCATCTACACTATTCCCTTATCATCCATATGTTTATCCAAGGTCCATTTAAATGCCCTTAATGTTGGCGAGTCCACTACTGTTACAGGCAGGGCATTCCACTCCCTTACTACTCTCTGAGTAAAGAACCTACCTCAGACATCTGTCCTATATCTATCACCCCTCAATTTAAAGCTATGTCCCCTCGTGCTCGACATCACCATCTGAGGAAAAAGGCTCTCACTGTCCACCCTATCTAATCCTCTGATCATCTTGTATGCCTCAATTAAGTCACCTCTTAACCTTCTTCTTTCTAAAGAAAATAACCTCAAGTCCCTCAGCCTTCCCTCATAAGATCTTCCCTCCAGACCAGGCAACATCCTGCTAAATCTCCTCTGCACCCTTTCCAATGCTTCCACATCCTTCCTATAATGCGGCGACCAGAACTGCACGCAATACTCCAAATGCGGCCGCACCAGAGTTTTGTACAGCTGCAACATGACCTCATGGCTCCGAAACTCAATCCCTCGACCAATAAAAGCTAACATACCGTATGCCTTCTTAACAACCCTCTCAACCTGGGTGGCAACTTTCAGGGATCTATGTACATGGACACCAAGATCTCTCTGCTCATCCACACTGCCAAGAATCTTACCATTTGCCCAGTACTCTGTCTTCCTGTTATTCCTTATTCCAGGGTTTTTCGTATTATTTTCTTTCCTAATACCTTGCTTTTATTTCTTGGGATTGACTACCGGTGTCCAGGGCCTTGAATTCGAGAGGCGTCCCCCAAAGATACGCCGGGGGATCTCAAAGACCCCGGGTAAGGTTTGCACGACAATTTCCTGGCGGTGTAAACTTTCCCTGGGCAATTGCCCTACACTGGGAACCATCCGAAAATGCAACTTAAATCACAAACTATGGATGGTTCCAACTGGATACACCAATAGTTATTCAGAAAATGTCAGAAGAGGGGCAGCATGTGGCGCAGTGGTTAGCACTGGGACTGTGGCACTGAGGACCTGGGTTCGATCCCGGCTCTGGGTCACAGTCCGTACGGAGTTTACACATTCTCCCAATATCTGGGTGGGTTTCATCCCCACAACTCAAAGATGTGCAGGTTAGGTGGATTGGCCACACTAAATTGTCCCTTAATTGGAAAAAAAATTATTAGGTACTCTAAATTTTTTTTTTTTAATGTAAAAAAGAAAAATGTCAGAAGAATTAAAACCTCCCCTAATCTCACGGTAACTATCGCACAGGTGCATCCCCCACTCACCACCCCACACAACTCCTCCCAAATCCGCGGGAGACTCTCCCATCCCCCAACAGGAGTCCCCACCTCCGACATACCAGGGGATTGGATTGGATTGAATTTGTTTATTGTCACATGTACTGAGGTACAGGGAAAAGTATTTTTCTGCGAGCAGCTCAACAGATCATTAAGTACATGGGAAGAAAAGGGAAGAAAAGAAAATACATAATAGGGGAACACAAGGTATACAATGTAACTACATAAGCATTGGCATCGGATGAAGTTGGATTCCTCCAATCCCACCTCTCAACTGTCCCCCACACATGGAGCATGGATGAATCGTGCTGTGAGCCGTTGATACTAATGCGGCTCAGTGTAAATCACTACCGGAATCATTTGGGTAGCTGTGGAATCCACTGTTTTTCCGAATTTGAACACACCCCAAATTAAGCACCTTGTAAGTCTGGCTACAGTTTGCCTAAATGAGACTGAGACACAGGAATGACAGGGAAAGCCAATAAATAATGTGTTATGGACTCCTCTATGGCTAACCTGTAATTGCAGCTCTAAACTTTAATGCTGAGGGACTAGATTTTGAAGGGTGGTGAAGAGGAGAGGGGGTGAGATTGACTTTGAACTGTTGCTGTCATTTGCCCTCTAAAAATGATTGCAACGTCTGGATGTCAAATACACAGGCTGATACAGGCTGCACTGTGCACCTTCCTTCCATCCCCCCACCCTGCCCCAGTGCCGGCAGTCATTGAACTCTGCGAGAATTACAACATTTTTGCACCCATATCGTTGTTATTTCTTAAAAGGTTACACTTTGTTCACTCAGCATAACTGAGTTTTTAATGATGATGTGAAAACGTTTGATGAAGAACAGAACTGGTCCTAAAAAAATAATTTTATATTTGCGGGAGACTGTTGAATGATTAATTGGTAGATTTACGTTTTTTAAATAATTAAAAGAAGATTCAGAATGTTTTGGCTTCTACCCCAATTTTGTGTCCCACATTTTAATTCACTATGTAAAAAAGAAAATATTTCATTCTGTTTCCTGTTTGTGTGTCTGTGAAAATCCTTTAATGTGATTGGCTGCTCGGAAGGCATAGCTGCTGCTGAATGCTGATAATGCTGCAACGGTTACAGTCCCACTACATGGTGATAGAATGGAATTCTTGTCAGTGTCTCAGCGCACCCTTGCTTTCACCACTGACAGCAGAATTTAGGGCAATACTTCTGCTGCATTTTCTAAAATGTTCCGCAATATTTTTGTTTTTGGTAGCTAATTCGTTCATTTGAGGAAAATGTTTATCTTTAACAGAAATTTCCATTTTTAAAATACATTTTGGTAATCAATTGGTGTTGGAATGTTCATTACAAATGTTACAGCATTACAAACTGCAAGATGCATACTTTCAGAACTTAAATTCCAAATATTCTATTTATGATTATTTTCTGCCAGTTGTTTTTCCCCATTTGTCTTTCAATACACTGAAGCATTATCGCATAAATATTTGGCTCTTCTCTTCAGCTCGGGTTTAAATGAGCTCTAATGTGATAAGCCCCTGAATCCATTTCATTTCAAATACTATGCAATATTTAGATCGTATCATTAGGGTTTGGGAAGACTGTATAGAAATGACTGTGATGCTTTATAAATAGTAGCAAATCGATCTACTTGGAGTACGTCAACCTGGTTGTTTTATGCTCCTTCATCCATTAACTTAAATGGAGCAAAGTCTAGGACAGGTTCATACTACAACCTACCTGATTCTCTGGTACGTCCTGTGCACAGTGACTCCAGTACGTTGAGTGCTGAACCAGGAAGATTTACCTTCATGTGGAATGCTTCCTATTTACCCTTCAGTCAAAATTTAGTTTAACATTGATTTAAAACTAGCCGGTCCCAAATCATTGTGTAGAATCTGATTTATGACTGATTATCGTGACATACTTTGTATGGTTTTCTTTAATTCCAGCTGCCAATTGGAACTGGGAAGAGCTTTAATGGGATAGTTGACCTTGTCACAAATGAAAAGGTTCTTTGGCACCCAAAGTCCGTTGATGATGATGACGGCGCAGTCTTCAGCCGAGATCCTTTAATGCCCACAGAAGACCATGAACTTTTCAAGGAAGCCAAAGATGCGAGATATAACCTCATAGAACAAGTAAAGTTTGAAAGTAAATGCTTAAAGCATTAATAGTCTGTGTCATGGGCTGGAGTTTGCGGGAGAGCACATATTGCTTGTTTGCCCCCTCCCCCTCAGTCCTGGCCAGAAAAGGCTGCCTTCATCGACATTACACTGCAGGTGGCCAAGACTGGAACTTCTGTCCCTCTTGCAAGGAAGTCCCATCCTTGAAAGCTGCTAGTCAATCTGATTTTTATTGGCGACTAGGATGGTAGTTTTCTGTATGATTGTTTTTCCCCTTTGCTTCAAACCTTCACCTTTAGTTTACCATTTTCTGCTCCCCTGTTCTATTCCAGACATTCAGCTGGTGAAGGAAAGAACTAGAGCCAACCTTTACACGCTTTTCGATTTATTTTACAGAGTTATACATTACAAGCATACACCTCCTAACCCAGCTACCACACTTTTTGAATCTATAGAAGCCTTACAGTGCAGAAGGAAGCCAGTCAGCCCATCGAGTCTGCACTGACCCTCCAAATACCTACCCAGGCCCACTCCCAAACCCCATCCCTCTAACCATGCAACCCCATCTAACCACATCTTTGGACACCAAGGGGCAATTTAGTGTGGCCAATCCAACTAACCTGCACATCTTCAGGTTGTGGGGCTGAAACCCACGCAGACACGGGGATAAGCTGCACATTTTGAGACCGCTTTAATCTGTGTCCATTTGCATGAGCTTAAGTGAATGCCAACCACCTGCATACAATTAACTGCGATAAACATCTAATTAAAATGGATCAACCGGTCTGTGAAACCTGTCCCATTTTAACATGATGCAGTTCACATAAACATCTCCCCAGTCAGACAATTTTCCAGAAGAGAGGGAAAAAACCAACCAATTTAGGAAAGTAATCTGTGAATTACGTCTATGAATGCGCCCACCCGGAGGCTATCGAAGCAGACTATAGCAATGTTACTGGCCTTGGTCTACAGTTCCACTTATAGGAACGAGTCACACTCCCTTTAGTAGTTGCAGTGAGCCCATACTCAAAGCATTCTAGTAGCCCATTTTAACGGTTGGCAACTCTCTGTGGCGACAGATAATTCCTAAATCGGTGTCTTCATAACTTGTTCTGAATTCCCCTAACTTCCTGTCTATTGAACTCAAATAATATATTCACATGGTCATTATTTTAAAGACCTCAGTCATATTCCTTCCACTTTATTGAATTAATACATTTTATAATGAGTTGATTTTGACTGCCTCTCAGCTTATTTAACTCTCACCTGCGATCCAGCTCTATCATTACCCAAGATAAACTGTATTCCTGGACAAGATAGTTTATCTATTACTCCTACTACCACTTCACCACTCTTCACTGGACTTTCCAACATTACCTTACATAATGGAACGCTACTCCTCTCACCCTGAATTCCACATATCACCATATTAACTCCTATTTGAATGGAGTTAATTTGGAACCATGAGAAAATGCTGATATGGGGCAGCATGGTGGTGCAGTGATTAGCACTGCCGCCTCACAGCGCTGAGGACCCGGGTTCGATCCCAGCCCCAGGTCGCTGTTTGTGTGGAGTTTTCACATTCTCCCCATGTCTGCGTAGGTCTCACCCCCACAACCCAAAGATGTGCACGGTAGGTGGATTGGCCATACTAAATTGCCCCTTAATTGGAAAAGAAAATAATTGGGTCCTCTTTTTTTTTAAATGTTTTAAATGCTGATGAGTTTATCATGAACCTTGTGACTGGGGAACTGCTTGTAGGGGGAAACAAGTTTAATACTGTCCATCAGAGAATTATGCAACCTACTGAATGTAGCAAGGGTTGACACGACAATCACAGACTCTCAAGAGCACTTTTATTAATGCAATAGTAAATTCACACACAGATAGAAATAAGGAAAGAGAATACAAAAAAGTACAAAATCATTTTGAAGAATACACAGCCCTATTTCAGATAACTTGCAATCATGTTAAAGAACATGATGCAATCATGTTAAAGAACATGATGCTGCAACAAAAACAGAAAATACTGAACAATCGCAGCAGGGCTGACAGCATCTGTGGAGAGAGGAGGGAGCCATCGTTTCGAGCCTGGAAGAATCATCCAGACTCGAAACGTTAGCTCCCTTCTCTCTCCACAGATGCTGTCAGACCTGCTGAGATTGTCCAGTGTTTTGTTTTTGTTTCAGATTCCAGAATCTGCAGTAATTTTCTTTAATCAATATGATGCTACATCTCTGGAACCAGGAATGTTTACGGGCGGCACGGTGACGCAGTGGTTAGCACTGCTGCCTAAGGCGCTGAGGACCCAGGTTCAATCCCGGCCCCGGGTCACTGTCCATGTGGAGTTTGCATATTCTCCCCGTGTCTACGTGGGTTTCACCCCACAACCCAAAGATGTGCAGGGTAAGTGGATTGGCCATGCTAAATTGCCCCTTAATTTGAAAAAAATAATTGGGTACTCCTAAATTTAAAAAAAAAAAGAAAAAAGAACAGGAATGTCTACAGGGTTTGGCCAACTTTCCATTCCACTGTTGATATGTAACAAACTTCATCCAAAATAACTCCCAAATGAAAATGGGTGCAATTGACCTTCTTGACATAGACATGATTTGCAGAGATCTTAAGCTCTGAATCAGTTTTGGTCAAGAAGAGGTTAATTTATTAGCGAGGGCTCAGAGAGCAACAAAAATTATGAAGTGAGTGGCTCTGAGAATTAAGTTTGTTTTATTCGATAAGATTGAAAGGGCACGCCAGTAAGGTGCTAAAATGCTGAAAAGCAGAGGTATTGAATGTGCATATTGGCTAATTTAACTTAAATTGTGATGAGGTGCTAGCACAAAATTAATAAAACTTCAGAGATATGGGCAGTGGAAAATAGTTTTCCCCCACGAGTAGTAGATCTTTGCGCAGGAGGGGTCTCAAAATGCTTTTGAATAGGATTCAATGAGATAGGTTCCAACCATGTGAGGGCAGTATTGGTTTTGACAATGTTTTGATGCAGTACCCATATACAACAGTCGGGGGAGCCTCTGAGCAATGCAGTTGCTGAAGGACCTGCCCATCAGTTCGAGGTTCCAACCTGCACGCCATGTTCCTGACATACCCACCCAGATTTTTAAATGAGGGCCCTCCAGCTCTGACATATCTGGCAGACCCTCTGATTGAGGCGGGAACTGCTGATTCGTGATGGAGAAATAGGGGTCGCCTCCACATGAAGAAACCGCAGACAACCAAACGTTACCCATGTGACGGGCGATGCGGTGTACAGAGTGCAAAGCGCGGGAAGTGAAAATGTGAACCAGTAAGGTGTGACTGGCGGGACTTTCCCGCGTTTCCAGTGGCAAGTTCCTCAATAAGAATCACTTCCCCGGTTTCTGAAATAAAAACAGAAGGCTCAGCAGGTTTGGCAGTATCTGTCAAGAGAGAAACAGAGTTAACTTTTTGAGATCCTGTGGGTGTGATTCTCCATCCCCCATCGCCACTGCCACCAAAACATCCTGCCCTATGACTCTTCCTCCGAGCTAAACCCTGGTTTCTGAATCAACTTCATTTATACTATAAAATGGACTGCATGTTTCAACAAGTTTATATTTGCATTTATTCAGAAGTCATTTTTAGACCAGCAGCTGTGGGATTTTGGACAATTCCCAGTCTCTGTAAAGGTCCATATTGGACGTTAATGTGAAAAATATAACACTGGCTGATACCTTTGTTCCACTCACAGACAGAACAATGAACTAAACGGTCAATAGCTCTGGCACTTTATCTGTGTGACATTTCACACAAAACAAAAGTAGCAACTTGTTTGGCTAATAATAACAATTCCTACGTGCCAAGGTCAAACCATCACAGCCTTGACTGGCTTGTACAACAAGATTGCAAATTTATCAGAATTGTCCTTGTTTTTGCTTTTGAGGATTAAAAAAAAAAAAGTTTTGGGAGGATTATACTCTTGTGGGAAATATTCTAAATGTTATAGCGACATTAATGTGGTGTTCATTTGTTTGAACACAGGTAGCGGATTTAGATGATGAATTTGCTGAATTGGTTCTGGAAACGCTAAGTGAGAATGTGGATGCAGTTCCTGCTGACAGAGTGAGTTTCCTAAATCTTAAGACTATGTCAGCTTTACCTCATGGGCACGTTTTTGAATCCTGCTGGTAGGCTGAAATGTGAGTCAGAAGCCCACACTGTGCAACAAAAAAAGTCACTCAGTGATTTTACCTGGAGTGGCCAATTAGTGGGTGCGGTTGCTGCCTAATTAAGCGTGGTGGGTGGGCTCTCGAAGCTGGAGGGCCAATCAAAGGTCTTCCAGTTTGAAAGGACAGCAGGCTGCCATGACAGGTAAGTAAGGGAGAAGACTGCTCAAGATGGAAATGTTAAACAGCCTAGCCACTCCTGTTGTGTGTGTGTATGTATGACGGGGGGGGGGGGGTTTGCAAGGAGGGTCTGCAGCTGCTCCTGCACCAAGGAAAGCAGGGCCTCATAACCTGCCTGGAGCGTCCCCTAGATCTGGGAGGCCACCTCCTGCAGGAACATGGAGACTGACTGGCGAATCCTAGTTGGCCTGCTTTAACTGGTCTTAAATGGCCCTTAATTGTCCCCCTGAACAAATCTGTCAAAAGAACAAAGAAATGTACAGCACAGGAACAGGCCCTTCAGCCCTCGGTCCTTTGTATAACATCAAATCTGAAAGTTGGCACTTCCAACAATGCAGCACTCTCTCCATTCTGCGCAGAAGCACATCAAACTTGTAGTGGCGCTTGCACACAGCGTTCTGGTTATTGACAAAATTAACATGAAAAATATTTTTTTTTAATTCTTCCATGGGATGTGGACATCACTGGCAAGGCCTTTCTAATCACCCATAAACTGAGTGACGTGCTAGACCAGGGTTTCCCAAACTTGTCCAGCCTTGGAAGCACTCGCGACCTCCCAAGAGAATCGGGGAACACCAAACTTTCATCTCATTTCAATGGCACATTTTAACCAGGTCACATGAATCCCCTCACTAGTCATCCTGTCAGAATCCAGTGCACAGAGAGGGCAGGCTCTGATTTGTCAATTTGATTTTTTTGTTCTTTGATTTGTGGCCGTTGCTCTTTCACGAATCTTCACTTCTGCTGACTGACTCGGCTCGCATGCAATTCTTCGGGTTAAAAAAAATACTGCCGTTTTGTCACGTGGCCTCCGGACTTTCGCACATCCCCTGGAGGCCTCTCACGGAACACCAGGGTTCCGCGGACCCCGGTTTGGGAATTCCTGTGCTCGGCCACTTCAGAAAGCAGTTAAGAGTCAACCATTTTGCTGGGGGGACTGGAGTCACATGTAGGCCAGGTAAGGATAACAGATTTATTTTCCTGACAATCAGTGATAGCTTCATGGTAACTAGCTTTCAAGTGCACATTTTATTAATTGAATTTAAATTGCACCAGTTGCCATGGTGGGATTTGAACTTCCTACCCCACCGAGCATTTGCTTAGGCCTCTGGATTGCTAGCCCAGTGATATTACCACTGTACCACTGTTTTCTCTCAAATATTGGCAGACCAATATGACGAACAAATTTGGAGAAAAATATGACTTGTAGATAATTTGTAAATCAAGAACTCTTTCATGTTGTAGTTTTTCAGCAGCTCAGTTGCAACACGATGTGTAGTTATCGAGAAACACCAGTATTGCATTTAGTATTAAACATCAGTTTAGTAAATCTTAAAATTGAAAGTAAAGATAACGTAAGTTTATTTTTTTTTAAACGCTGACCCTGAATATTTTAAATGCAGTTAAATGCAGCAATCCGCCGAGTCACATTGGCACAAACAGCAGTACCAGTTTTGTGTGGAAGTGCGTTGAAGAATAAGGGTGTGCAGCTGTTAATGGATGCCATCACAAAGTACCTACCGGCCCCAAATGAATGCCAGCACGATTTCATGTGAGTATTTGAGTTTCAGGAATAATGCTATAACAACTTCACCGGAGCATAATCAAACAAAATTTGATGCCAAGTCATAGAAATAGATATTAGTACATTCGGGTGGCTAAAACCTTGGTGAAAGAAGTGGGTTTTAAGGAAAATCTTAAAGGAGAAGAGGGAGACACAGTGCAGTAAGGAGGGACTTAAAAGCCATTGGGCTTGGACAGCTGAAAGTATGGCCACCAATATTGGAAAGGTCGGGAAGGGGGAGAATGTGTAAAAATACAGTGCACAGCTTTCGGAGGGTTGTAGGCCTGGTGGAGGTTACAGAGATGGGGGGAATAGGAGGCCAGAAAGATTCTTGAACACGTGACTGAGAATTTTCAATTCCTTGCATTGCAACGGGAGCCAATGTGGGTGAGCAGGTATTGGTGCAGGATAAGACATAGACAGAGTTTTGAAGGAGTAGAAGTTTATAGAGGGTGAAAGATTAGAGGCTAGCCAAGAAGAGCATTGGAATCGTAGAATCTGGGGGTGCCAAAAGCATGGCTGAGGTTTCAGCAGCAGATGGGCTAAGGCAGGAGCAGAAACGCAATGATATGGAGGTGAGTGTAGGCAGTCTTTGTGACTGAGAGGATAGCGGTTCAAGGCACAGTTGTTCGTCATATGAATTGCGAGGTTGAGAATAGTCTGGTTAACGCTGTGACCTGAATGGTTAGGATTAATCTGTATCCACACATTGGCTGTAAATTAAATTAAATTTATTTTTGGAGTAAAAAAGAAAGGGGATAAAATAAATGGTGAAGGAAAGGAGTTTATGTTGGCAGGTTGTTGTGAGAGGAGAAGGCAGCAGAGACGATGGCTTTGCCCTTCCAAATGCTTGACATGAAGTTGCGCCTTACCCAGAATTGGATATCTGACAAGTTGGCTCAGCACAGGCAGTGGAAAAATAACCAAGAGGTAGAGCTGGATGTCATCAGAATACCCACAAATGTTGACCTCATGTCTGTGGGTGGTGGTTCCAAGGGGTGGCCTGTAGTAAAGTAAATAGCAGTAATCCTTGGAGAACTCCAGAGATAATGGTGCAAAGGTTGAAGAGAAGCCATTGTTGGAATTTTACTGGCTATGATTGAATAAGAGTGTAACCGAAGAAGGACAGTCCCACTCAGCAAAACAGTGGAGAAAAAGCATTGGAGAAGAAATTGTGCGGTTGCGTATGTCAAATGCTTCAGAAAGGCTAAGAAGGATAAGCGGGAAAGTGCATGAGAGCGAGGGTGCCATTGTGACTTTAATTCGGGCTGTTTCCGTTCTGGGGCTGCAGCAGTGGAGGGAAGCTGATAGAGAGGTCAGCACTATTTGCTGGAAAGGTGGGCAAGGATTTGAAACGCAGCAATCGTTTCAAGGATTTTGGTGAGGAAAGGGATATTGGTGATGCCACGGTAGTTTGCAAGTTCAGAGACTACAAGGATAAGATAATGATGCTGGCATGTTTGACAGTACTGCAGAGGAGGAGCTATCCACAATGTTAGCTAGCTTGCAGGCTGGAATGGGAGGTTGGGCGGTCAGAGGTTTACTGGGGATTAAGTACCTTCACCACCACCACCTTCGTGCTCACTGAACTACATTGGCTCCTAGTTAAGCAACACCTCTATTTTAACATTATTATCCTTGTTTTGAAATCTCTTCAGAGCCTTGCGTTCCCTATCTTGGCAATCTCCTCCAGCCCCACAACCCTCCTGAACCTCCGTGCTGCTCCAATTCTGGCCCCGGAGCAGCCCTGATTTTAACTACTGCATCATTGGTGGCTCGGTCTTCTGAGGGCCCAAGAGTTGGAATTTCCCTCCCTGGGATCCAACCGCTTCTCTACCTTACTCTCCATCCTTAAGACACGCATTAAAACCTCCCACTTTGACCAAACTCTTGACCATCTGGCCTAATGTCGCCATATGTAGCTCAGTGTCCGATTATATTTGATATTGTTCCTGTGTACTGTGTACCACCAAGGGATTATTAACTACATTAATGGAGCTATATAAATGCAAGTTGTTGTTGATAGCACCTCTTTTATTTCCTTTTTAAATATTTTTATTGAACTTTTAACATTTTATACAAATCAAGGAAACAGTTAAACATGTGCCAACTACAAAAAAGCTCCTACCAATCACTATAACAACCCCCCCCCCCCCCCCCCCAATAGCTAACAGTGACCATATCCTTTAAAGTGCAAAATGAACAGCCGCCATCTACAATAAAACTGATCAATCGTCCCCCTTCTCAAGATACAAAAGCTCCAATAAGTCACCTAGCCACACTGCGGTGATAGGCGGTGTTCCCTGCCTCCAACTCAGCAGAATCCACGGGCTAGCAACGAGGAGAATGCCGGAACATCTGGCCTCATACCCATCCTCAGCTCCGGAGGGTCCGACACCCCAATTATAGCTACTAACAGACAGAGCTCTAAATCAACGCTCAGGGTTGCCGATTTGCTGTTGAAAAACTACCCCCAATAACACACCAACTTGGGACAGGACCAGAACATGTGTGTGTGGTTTGTCGGCCCACTTGAGCACCGTTCACACCTATCCTCACCCCCTCAAAAAAAATCGACTCGTCCTGGCCTTGGTGATATGTGCCCTCAACATCACCTTGAGCTGAATCAAATTCAACCTCGTACTGGATGACGTAGCATTCACCCTGGGGGAGGGGGGGATCAATGTTCTGGATCCTTTTCATCCACTCCAAGACTTTCTCCTTCCTTTGATAGCTATGAAAGCGGATGATCACCACCTGGGCTTCTGCCTGTGAGCCCCATTCCTCCACGACACAAACAGCTAGGCCCATTGCGCCCCACCCAACCTGGTTCAACAGGCCGCAGCTCTTCCCCAACTCCACTCCTGTACGCTAGCCACCTCGTTAGCAAAGTGACCCCCACCCAGGATCCCCCTCCAATGCCTCCTGACCCACTGCCCCCATCAACATGCCCAAACCTCAACAACATTAACAATTCTCTTCCCCCCCCCCCCCCCCGAGGAAGAAACCCCCCACCCACAAAACAGTCCCCTTTGTATTACCACCCCCAACCCCTAACAGAGAAAAAAACAAAACACACAAAGGCATAAGTACATTGCACGAACATCACCCCTTCATACACTGAGTCCTCCTCACACCGGTCTCAACATCTTCTCTTTGATGAGGCCTGCAGTTGTGCCAGGTACACCACCCCAAATCACATGCGCTTGCTGTAAAACATCGCCTTCACCCTGTTGAAGGCTGTACATGTCTTTTCCAACTCAGTCCCAATGTCCTGATATATACGCACCGTATGCCCAACCCAATCAATGTTCCGGATCCTTTTCACCCACTCCAAGACTTTCTCCTTCCTTTGATAGCTATGAAGGCGGATGATCACCACTTGGGCATCTGCCTGTGAGCTCAATGAGCTCTGTCCATCTTCAGAGGGGTGAACAGGCTCGAAGGGCAGAATGGCTGCCTCCTTCTATATTCCATGTTTCTAACACCTCCTCTCCTCCCACCAGCCGAGAAACTATCTCCGGAAAATATTGGGTCGCCTTAGTGCCCTCCACTCCCTCCGGCTGCCCCACCAACCTGAAGTTTAAGCAACTTGACCTGTTCTCCAGATCCTCCACTTTTAACCTCAGGCCTTTGTTCCTCTCCGCCTCCAACGAGACGAGCCAGTCCTCATGCTGCGACAAGGCCTCCGCCTGTCATGAGAATGTCGCTTTAAGAAATGTTGGCCGAGTCGCACGAGTATGTACCGCGTACCTGGTGGGTGGTGTTCTCACGTGTAATAGTGGTATCCATGTCGATGATCTGGCACGTCTTGCAGAGATTGCCATGACAGGGTTGTGTGGTGTTGTGGTCACTGTTCTGAAGACTGGGTAGTTTGCTGCAAACAATGCTTCGTTTGAGGTTGCGCAGTTGTTTGAAGGCAAGTAGTGGGGGTGTGGGGATGACCTTGGCAAGATGTTCATCGTCATCAATGATGTGTTGAAGGCTGTGAAGAAGATGACGTAGTTTCTCCGCTCCGGGGAAGTACTGGACGACGAAGGGTATTCTGTCGGTTGTGTCGGTTATGTACGCGGTACATACTCGTGCGACTCGGCCAAAGTTGTCTACCTCATACGCTGCAGGAAAGGATGTCCCGAAGCGTGGTACATTGGCGAGACCATGCAGACGCTGCGACAACGAATGAATGGACATCGCGCAACAATCACCAGGCAGGAATGTTCCCTTCCAGTCGGGGAACACTTCAGCAGTCAAGGGTATTCAGCCTCTGATCTCCGGGTAAGCGTTCTCCAAGGCGGCCTTCAGGACCCGCGACAACGCAGAATCGCTGAGCAGAAACTTATAGCCAAGTTCCGCACACATGAGTGCGGCCTCAACTGGGACCTGGGATTCATGTGATTCATGTCACATTACATTCATCCCCCACCATCTGGCCTGCGAAGTCCTACCAACTGTCCTGGCTTGAGACAATTCACACCTCTTTAACCTGGGGTTACCCCATCTCTGGATCTGTAAAGATTTAATCACCTGCTAATGCTCGCATTCCAAGCATTGTTTGGCATCTTTGAATTTGTCTATATATGTGTTTCTGGAACAGACCTCTTCATTCACCTGAGGAAGGAGCAGCGCTCCGAAAGCTTGTGACATCGAAACAAACCTGTTGGACTTTAACCTGATGTTGTAAGACTTCGTACTGTTATTCAAAGAAGTAATGGATAGCTTAGGAATAAAACAATTTAAATCAACTGCGTACCATCCAGAATCGCAGGAAGCGTTAGAAAGGTGGCATCAGACATTAAAGACAATTTTGAGGGCTTATTGTCAAGATCATCCAGAGGATTGGGATAAAGGAATTCCATTCGTACTGTTTGCAATTAGGGATGCACCTAATGAGTCAACCAAATTTAGTCCTTTTGAACTAATTTTTGGTCATGAGGTAAGAGGACCACTTAAATTGATTAAGGAAAAATTGGTGAGTGAGAAATCGGAAATTACATTATTGGATTACGTGTCAAATTTTAGGGAACGATTAAATAGAGCAGGTGAATTGGCTAGACAACATTTGAAAGTTGCACAAAATGTAATGAAACGGGTAGCAGACAAGAAATCCAAAGTTCGTAGTTTTGCCAGTGGGGATAAAGTTTTAGTGTTGTTACCAGTGGTAGGTGAACCTTTAAAAGCTAGGTTTTGTGGACCTTATCAGGTTGAAAGGAAATTAAGTGAGGTGAATTATGTGGTAAAGACACCAGATAGAAGAAAGACTCACCGAGAGTGTCATGTGAATATGTTGAAAAGGTACTTTGAAAGGGAAGGAGAGAAAAAGGAGGAGGTTTTAATGATTCTAACTTAAAGTGATGAACCAAATCCAGATGACTGTGAATTTGGCATACCTCAAATTAAATTGGAAAATGAGGATGTTCTTAAAAATTGGGATAAATTGTTGAGTTACCTTCCAGAGGAAAAACAAACTGACCTGAAATAGTTATTGATATCACATGGGCAATTATCACATGGGAATTAATGGTTGCTAAGATATTCACTGTTTGTTTTAAAAAAAGGTTAACTTGAGTTCATAGAATAAACATTGTTTTGCTTTTAAAAATACTTTTCCATTTCTGTTGTACCATACCTGTAGAGTGAGCCGTGTGCTCCCCATACCACAATCTATTAAAAGTTGTGGGTCAGGTGAACTCCATGATACATTTTGGGATTCTCTAAACTCTGACCTATAATACCGCCACACCCTTCAGCGTCTCACTCTGTACTTCCACCACATTCGAGGTCTTCACCAGCTGTTCACGAATCGGGGCCCAAAGCTTCCTCAATGGTGGCTTTAAAGGATTCCTTTATCTCCCTGCGCTGCTGCTCAAACTACCTGTCCACCTGTTTACCAAATTTTTCCAGCTCCTGCGGCATCAAGATGGCCAACGTGTCTAGTGTAATGGGTGCAGTGGCCACCTTCCCTCCTTCAGTTTCTTTTGACTGGCTACCCTCCTGAGTCTTTTTTGTATTGAGCTTCTTTGTCGACATTTTCAACATGCCTCTGTTGGGAATGAGTCCACCCACTCAAGAAACTGGGCTTGGACACCAAAACCCCTGAAAAAATGGGTAAAAGGAATAAAAAACAAAGACCCTGCTCGGAGCCACTTTTTGTGCGTCTTGTGCTTACATGACGTCACCGGAAATCCACCTCTCTTATATCCTTGCTGCAGTTGTAAATTCCACTTATAAACGCATAATCCATAAATGGCCTGACAGTTGAATATGCCGCAGTCAACCATTTTGGACTAGAGGAAAACTGTTGCCTATTATGAGTTCTCAATGTTCAGTTGTTCATGTCACAATGGGACATTATCTTGCTTGGTTTGTGAGTAATGATTGGTTGAGCCAATCTTCCACACTCATTCAGCAATGAGCTCTCTAATAGGTCATATTGGTTTGTTTCGTAATGTCTGTGAAGTATATTTTTATAAAATAAAAACTGCAAGTTATTTATATATATATATTTTTTGTTTTCAAGTTTCTCTCATGTTGACATTCTCGGCAATGTGTTTTCAGACATTGTTATGGGGATGACCTGTGTGCCCTCGCCTTTAAGGTTGTTCATGATAAGCAGCGTGGGCCTTTGGTGTTTGTCCGCATCTACTCTGGTACAATGAAACCTCAGTCAGCCATTTACAATGTCAATAAAAACTGCACGTGAGTAATTATCTTGCTGCTAGAAAGTACAGAACTCCCACACAGCTAGATGGATAAATAAATATTCTGCACAAACGACGCATGGCTCTGACATCATTTTAATTTATACTTTGTGTTGTGCTTGAGCGGGATTGGTGCTGGGGAATAAAACACTTATTTCCTGTTTTGACATCCTGTAGTGGTATCAAAGCATTGGCACTCAAAAGGAGGTTGTTGGATCCAGATAGCAGATTATATAAAAAAACATTTACAACCTGGGAAGTACAAGAAATGAAGCCAAGGTGGATTAATAGAGTTAAGATACGGATCAACCCTGAACTGATTGAACTGGGCCTTGGGGCTGAATGACCTACGCTTAAGCTCCCTTTCGAGATTGTATTTCAGTTGAAGTTAACAAAATCTCAACAGGAAAATCAGTTTGCATTGCTGGTCTGGTCAAAGTTTTCGTTTGTGTAAGATTCTGATTGGACTGGCAGTCCAAACATTTGACTCCTATTGGCTCTTCAACTAAGCCAAACAATTGGATTTGTATTGGATTTGGGTTTATTGTCACGTGTACCGAGGTACAGGTAAAAGTATTGTTCTGTGTACAGTCCAGACAGATCATTCCATACATTTTTTTAAAAAGTTTTTAAAAATAAATTTAGAGTACCCAATTCATTTTTTCCAATTAAGAGGCAATTTAGTGCGTCCAATCCACCTACACTGCACATCTTTGGGTTATGGGGACGAAACCCATGCAAACGCGGGGAGAATGTGCAAACTCCACACGGACAGTGACCCAGAGCCGGGATCGAACCTGGGACCTCGGTGTTGTGAGGCAGCAGGGCTAACCCAATGCACCATCATGCTGCCCAGATCGTTCCATACATGAAAAAGACATAGGACATACAATAAATACACAATGTAAATACATAGACTTGGACATCGGGTGAAGCATTACGGAGTGTAGTCCACACAGTAGGGAAGATGTGTGGAGAGATCAGTTCAGTCAATAAGAGGATCATTCAGGAGTCTGGTAACAGCGGGGAAGAAGCTGTTTTTGAGTCTGTTCGTGCGTGTTCTCAGACTTTGGTATCTCCTGCCCGATGGAAGAGGTTGGAAGAGTGAATAAGCCGGGTGGGAGGGGTCTTTGATTATGCTGCCTCTCCCAAGGCAGCAGATGGTGTAGTCAATGGAAGGGGGGCAGGTTCGCATGATGGACTAGGCTGCTTTCACAGCTCTTTGTAATTTCTTAGTCTTGGGCCGAGCTGTTGCCATACCAGGCTGTGATGCAGCCAGATAGGATGCTTTCTATGGTGCTTTCTATGTGAAAATTGTTAAGAGTCAATGTGGACATGCATAATTTCCATTGTTTCCTGAGGAAGTATAGGCGTTGTTGTGCTTTCTTGGTCATAGCATCAACGTGGGTGGACCAGGGCAAATTGTTGGTGATGTGCACACCCACTCCACTAGGTTCTCTATCTCCCTCCTGTCCTCTGACTCATCGTTGTTCGAGATCTGGCCCACTATGGTTGTGTCATCAGCAAACTTGTAGATGGAGTTGGAGCCAAATTTTGCAACACAGTTGTGTGTGTATAGGGAGTATAGTAGGTGTCTAAGTATGCAGCCTTGCGGGGCTCTGGTATTGAGGACTATCGTGGAGGAGGCGTTGTTTATCCTTGCCGATTGTGGTCTATGGGTCAGGAAGTTTGATTTTGGAGTTTGATATGAGCTTGGCTGGGCTATACCCAATGAATAGGAGTCTGATGTAGGAGTCCTTGTTGTGGAGATGCTCCAGGGATGAGTGCAGGGCCAGTGAAATGGTGTCTGCTGTGGACTGGTTGTGGCGGTATGCGAATTGCAGTGGATCAAGGCATTCTGGGAGCATGGAGTTGATGTGTCTCATGACCAGCCTCTCGAAGCACTTCATAATGATTGATTCTGGCATTGAGGCTACTATTTATAGGAAACTTGCAGTGCCATGCCCATGAAATGATGGTGGAGGAGGGGTTTGAGGGGTTGGGGAGTTCAGGGCAGGTAAGTAGGGGCCTCTGGGAGGTTGGAGGGGTGACGGGCTGGGATCCTAGAAGGGAGAGGTGCTGTAAGGGAGTTTGGGGGGACCTGAAGAGGGAGACCCCCAAGGACCCCACAGCAGGGTGTCCACACTTGGGGGGTGTGGGTAGTTTTCCTGTGTGTGGGGGGTGATATTGCCCATGGGTAGGGGCTGTGGGGGACCTTTCGAAATGGCAGTCTGATCTCTGAGTTCAGTTCCCCAATGCTAATAGAAATTTTAAGTGTGGGCTACATTGTTGAGTTACTCCCCAGGACCCTGCCCAGAGGACATGCACCTGGGAGTCTCTAATCCCCTTGGAGAACTCCACAGGTGCCATTTCATCTGGTCCCCGTTTCTGAAGACCAGTACTGAACGGCGCTCGTCTGAGGTCTTCGCGGTGAACACCTTCAATGGACATAGCAACGTCTTGTGAGATCATGTTAGATTTTGCGAGGCATTTTCGAGCCGGGTAGATCCTGGGAGTGGGGTCTCCCAGCTTCTATCGACCACGGTGAGCTGCTTTTATGGTGCAGCGTGGTCATTCGATCGCGCCCTATATCAATCATTTGTCTTTTTTAATTACCCTGTTACTCAGACTGAAGCTTGAGCAATTTTAAAAGCAGCACTTTAATGTGAGGAAAGGCTAGTGCCCTGATTGGGATCAGTCTTCAGGTCACAAGTTGGTTTTGAGATTGGTGGAGGGGATGGGGGGCTTCAGATTGCAGGAGTGAGGAGGGGAGCAATAGTCAGCTGATCATGCAAATTAACCCGTGGCCATGGGGGGAAGGGGAGGGCAACACTCCTCACTCCTCTTGGCCCACAGTCAGTGCTGGAAAAGCACTTTGTCATCTGGCTCCGACTGTTTTCACCTTCCTTCCACTGCCAGATCTCCTGGACCCTAGGGAACACAAGCCGCTATGACTAAACGTAAAGGGCTATTAAAAATCTAAGACCTGCAACTTCATTAGCATTTTTAATTATTGACTCGGGACCAGGTCCTTTGTCCATATCAACCCTCCTTGGTTATACAGGAAGTAGGCACACACGCAGCAGGCTGGGTGATGCTTTAGATTGTAAGAATTTAACTCGCGCCTGCCCTGACCTGGGCTAAAATTCAGGATATTAGCTCAGGAAATCAGGGCACTATATTCATTCAATATCTAGATAGATGAGCAGAGCAAACATGAAAAAGTTCTATGTCGAAATTGCATCTGTTTTTTTCTTCTTTCATGGGATGTACGTGTCACTGGCAAGGTCAGCAATTGTTGGCCATCTCTAATTACTCTGAACTAAGTGGTTTACTCGGCCATTTCAGAGGGCAGTTAAGAGTCAACCACATTGATGTGGGTCTGGTGTCACATGTAGGCCAGACCAGGTAAGGACAGAAGATTTATTTCCCCAAATAGCATTATTCAACCAGATGGGTTTTTACGACAATCGATGCTAATTTCATGACCACCTTTTCTGAGACTAAGTTTATATTCCTGGTTTTATTAATTGAATTTATATTCTACCAGCTGCCATGGTGGTATTTCAACCCCTGTCCCCAGAAGATTAGCCTGGACCTCTCGATTACTGGTCCAGTGACAATATCACGGCGCCACCATCTACCCCTCGCCAATTATATTGCACATCAATCATATTTCATTGCCTGTAATATTTGTCTGTAAATAGCTGGCAGTTCCATTACCTGAATGTGAGCTTTTAAATCAGGAACATGCTTTTTGAAACATTTTAACCAAGATTATTCTTGCTTGTTTGGCCTCTGCAGAGAACGAATGAGCCGCCTTTTATTGCCATTTGCCGAGCAGCAAATTGAGATCTCTGCACTACAGGCTGGAAATATTGCACTCGCTGTGGGACTTAAACAGGTGGGAAGACTGTATTCTACACTCCTTCGTTTGGGCATTGATTACCTTCTTGGAACATTGTGCTTTCCAAGATTTGAGTCTATGTGTTCTCAGGTGTAATAGAAAGTGAAAGTGTTGTTACTGATGAGGATGATGAAAATGAGGTAACATAGACCATAACATAATTGCTAATATTACTCTGAGATCCTGATGAAAAGTCATATTTGGCTGCCAGGACAATGACCAGGATTTTTGGGATGGCGGGATTTGCTTTCCTGCCATCAGAGGAGTCGTCAGAGAACACATCCCTGCCGATACTGCCTGGCCCACAGGCATTTCACGCTCCAGCATGTGTTAGTTGGTCGGAGGTGGGACTTCTGCCCCTCCCCTGGGAGGAAGTCCTGCCTCAGACTCTCCTTCCTAGATGCTCTGGCTGCAGAAGCTGCACTGGGCAGGACTGGGACCGAAAGCAGTCCCAGGATCTAAGTCCCCAGAGTCCAGGAACAGGTAAGTGTGAGCGTCTCAGGGCTGCGTGGAAATGGGCAAAGGGAGGAGGTGCTAGGGGTATTGGTGAAGAGGCTGGAGGAAAGGGAGCACCTACATGGGCTAAATCTGCTGATGGCAGTGTTGGGGAGGGGAACCCATTGTTAAAATGAGACGGCTGATGGTACGGTGGTGCAGTGGTTAGTACTGCTTCCTCACGGCGCTGAAGACCCTCTTTGATCCCAGCTCTGGGTCACTTTCCGTGTGGAGCTTGCACATTCTCTCCGTGTTTACATGGGTCTCACCCCACAACCCAAAGATGTTATGGGCGGCATGGTGGCACAGTGGCTAGCACTCCTGCCTCACAGCTCCAGGGACCGGAGTTCAATTCCTGCCTCGGGTGACTCGTGTGCGGAGTCTGCACGTTCTCCCCGTGTGTGCGTGGGTTTCCTCCGGGTGCTCCGGTTTCCTCCCACAGTCCAAAGATGTGCAGGTTTGGCGGATTGGCCATGATCAATTGCCCCTTAGTGTCCAAAAGGTTGGGATAGGTGGGGTCACTGGGTTAAGGAGATAGGATAGTGATTCTATGATTCTGTGTGTAGGGTGGGTGGATTGGCCACACTAAATTGCTCCTTAATTGGAAAACAAGAATTGGGTGCTCCAAATTTATTTTTAAAAATTTAAAAATGAGGCGGCTGATAGAGGTGCCTCCACACCTTCCTCTTAAGGTTTCAACAGGATTACTTTTCGGGCCTCCATTTCTGCCATTGAACTCCTCCTGCCTGCCTGAAAATTGAGGCCAGATGGGAAACGGCTCTTAAGTGGTCTTAATTGGTACAAGGACAGGCAGACTGGCTAGCCTGGGCCTCAGTAGTCCCAGAGTAAAGTAACAGAGAGGTTGGGGTGGGCGAGGGCCACGTGGAAAGGCCACCTGAAAGACCTTATGGCCACCATCTGCCTACAAACCTGTTATATTTTGTTTGCCGCAAAGAGATAAGGTATGAGGGTGCCCACACTCTGGATTCTTGCAAAACACGATGAACAGTTTATTATGGGTGTTGTTCATACAATCAAGATGGTGATCTGCTCAAAGCCCGCGCAAACACTCTGGTATCGTCACTACACATCATGTGATGCAGAACCAGCAAGAATGTATTCCCAGATACGCAACAAAACCGAGCAGCAGGGGGACGTGAAATTCTACCCAGTATATTGTGATACTTCGTTCTTGGTTCATCCCAAGCTCACTCCCCAATATTATTCAATGTGAATATCACCCAAGAAAGGAATAAGTAGTTGGTAACTTGAATGTGTCTTCAATTCTGTCTCATGTTTGCTCAAGGAATAAAAAACTGTTTTGGATGGAACATGAAGATTGAGTTGATGTTTTGCCTCTAGAAATGGTGCCTATAGAAGCAGCAGAAACTATTTTTGATGTATTTGTTGGAGTTTACCCTCTGTTTTAAAGTGTGAAATCAGAATCCTCATAGAAATTTCACGGAAACGTGTATATTCAGGCCACATTTACATCGTATGCCCAATAACTGAGGCTGTTTAGCACAGGGCTAAATCGCTGGCTTTGAAAGCAAACCAAGGCAGGCCAGCAGCACGGTTCAATTCCTGTATCGGCCTCCCCGAACAGGCGCTGGAATGTGGTGACTAGGGGCTTTTCACAGTAACTTCATTGCAGTGTTAATGTAAGCCTACTTGTGACAATAAAGATTATTATTATTAACTTCAAAAGCATATATAGTTTTTTTAATTTCATTTTTTACGGGATGTGGGCTTTGCTAGCTAGGCCAACATTTGTTGCCCATCCCTAATTGCCCTTGAGAAGGTGGTGTTGAGCTGCCTTCTTGAACCACTGCAGCCCATGTGGTGTAGGTACACCTACGGTGCTATTAGGGAAGGAGTTCCTGGATGTTGACCCAGCGATAGTGAAGGAACAGCTAAATATTTCCAAGTCAGGATGGTGAGTGAATTGGATTGGAAATTCCAGGTGGTGGTGTTCCCATGTATCCGCTGCCCTTGTCCTTCTAGATCAGTTTTTCAAACCTTTTTTCCGGGGACCCATTTTTACCAACCGGCCAACCTTCGGGACCCAACCCGGCCAACCTTCGCGACCCACGCCGGCCGACCTTTCTGACCCACGCCAGCCGACCTTCGCAGCCTACGCCGGCTGACCTGCGTGACCCACCATTTCCTCTTACCTTGTTTGCTGCTGAAAAAAAATGGAGGAAATATTTTTGGGACCCTTTGGCCCTCGTTCACGCTCCTCCAATGGAACCTGTTGGATGAAGGTGAAGCTTTCCGGTGTCGGAAAGTATGGAGTCTCCATTTTTCCAAAGTTCTGCATTTTTCTTGTTAAATTTTATCAAATAAAACCCCCCCGAACTTGTAAAAAAAAAAAAAAATTATTTAAATGGATAAAATAAATGAATAAACCCCCCCCCCCGAACTTGTAAAAAAAAAGGTACGATCGTTTAAATAGTTTTGCGCATGCGCACCGATGATCTGGCACACATGCGCAGTGCATTTTGTTTACATGTTCGTGGCCATTTTGAAGGCCACTTGCAGCCGGCGTTATTAGCAGCTGGCTGCTGCGGTTGTTGCGCGCGGATCAGCGCGATCGGGAGCGCTGCAACCTGCCCACGGGTCGCGCCCCCGAGTTTAAAATGCCTATTCTAGATGGTAGTGGTCATGGGTTTGGAAGGTGCTGCCTAAGGAGCCTTGATGATTTCTTACAGTGCATCTTGTAGATGGTACACACTGCTGCATACATAGATACATGCATAGAAGATAGGAGCAGGAGGAGGTCTTTTGGCCCTTCGGGCCTGCACTGCCCTTCACCACAAACATGGCTGATTATCCAACTCAATAGCCTAATCCTGCTTTCTCCCCATAGCCTTTGATCCCATTCTCCCCAAGTGCTATATCCAGCCGCCTCTTGAATATATTCAAAGTTTTAGCATCAACTACTTCCTGTGGTAATGAATTCCACAGGCTCACCACTCTTTGTGTGAAGAAGTGTCTCCTTATCGCTGTCCGAAATGGTTTACCATGAATCCTCAGGCTGTGACCCCCTAGTTCTGGATACACCTATTATTGGTAACATCTAACCTGTCTAGTCCTGTTAGAATTTTATAAGTCTCGATGAGATCCCCACTCATTCTTCTGAACTCCAGCGAGAACAATCCCAACTTAGTTAATCTCTCCTCATATGACAATCCTGCCATCCCTGGAATCAGTCTGGTAAACCTTCGCTGCACTCCCTCGAGAGCAAGAACATCCTTCCTCAGTGAAGGAGACCAAAACTGCACACACTACTCCAGGTGTGGCCTCACCAAGGCCCTATCTAATTGCAGCAACACATCCCTGCTTCGAGACTCGAAACCTCTCGCAATGAAGATCAACATACCATTAGCTTTCTTTACCGCCTGCTGCACCTGCATGCTTACCTTCAGTAAATGGTGCACAAGGACACCCAGGTCCCGCTGCACACTCCCCTCTCTCAATTTACAACCATTCAGGTAGTAATCTGCCTTCCTTTTTTTGCTTCCGAAATGCATAACCTCACACTTATCCAAATTATACTGCATCTGCCATTGATTTGTCCACTCGTCCAGCCTGGCCAAATCTTGCTGTAGGATCCCTGCATTCTCGTCACAATTCACCCTCCCACCTAATTTGGTATCACCTGTAAACTTTGAGATGTTACATTTTGTTCCCTCATCCAAATCATTAATATATATTGTGAATAGCTGGGGTCGCAGCACTGATCCTTGTGGTACCCCACTGGTTACTGCCTACCAATTTGAAAAGGACCCATTAATCCCTACTCTTTGTTTCCTCTCTGCCAACCAGTTTTCTATCCACCTCAATACATTTCCTCCAATCCCATGCGCTTTAATTTTGCATAATAATCTCTTATAGGACTTTGTCAAACGCCTTCTGAAAGTCCAAATATACCACATTAACTGGCTCCCCCTTATCGACTGTACTGGTTACCTCTTCAAAGAATTCCAACAGATTTGTCCAGCATGATTTTCCCTTCATAAATCCATGCTGACTCTGACTGATCCTGCCACTGCTTTCTAAATGTTCTGCTATAAAGTCCTTGATAATGGATTCAAGCATTTTCCCCACTACCGATATTAGGCTTACTGGTCTATAATTCCCTGCTTTCTCTCTACCTCCCTTTTTGAATATCAGAGTGATGTGAGCTACCCTCCAATCTGCAGGGACAGTTCCAGAGTCTATAGAATCCTGGAAGATGACCAGCAATGCATCCACTATTTCCAGAGCCACCTCCTTAAGCACTCTGGGATGCAGAGTCTTGGGCCCTGGGGATTTATCCACCTTCAATCCCATCAGTTTTCCCAACGCCATTTCTCTACTAATGTTGATCTCCCTCAGTTCTTCCCTCTCACTAAACCTTTCATTCTCCAATATTTCTGGGATCTGATTTGTGTCCTCATTTGTGAAGACCGAACCAAAGTGTGTATTTAATTGCTCAGCCATTTCTTTGTCCCTTATTATGCACTCCCCTGTTTCTGTCTGCAGTGGGCCTACATTTCTCTTTACCAATCTCTTTTTCTCTTCACCAATCTCTCTTTCTCTTCACATATCTGGAGAAACTCTTAGTGTCACTCTTTATGTTCCCTGCAAGCTTCCTTTCGTACTGTACTTTCCCCTTCTTAATCAATCCCTTCGTCCTTCTTTGCTGAATTCTAAACTTCTCCCTATCCTCAGACCTATTATGTATGCTTCTTCCTTGGATCAGATACTATTTCTAATTTCCTTTGTAACCCCCTTTGCTTTTCTGCCAGACAGGAATGAACAGTTGCTGTAGTTCCTCCATGCGTTCCTTGAATGTTTGCAATTGTCTATCCACTGTCATCCCTTTTCACTACCTCTCCCCAATCTATCAAGGCCAACTCACGCCTCATATCCTCATAATTCCCTTTATTACGATTCAGCACCCTAGTCTCCAAATCAACTACTTCACTCTCCATCTTGATAAAAAATTCTGCCATGTTATGGTTGCTCATCCCCAAGGTGTCTCGTACAGCCAGATTGGCAATAATTCCCTTCTCATTACTGCTACTGTGCGTCGGTGGTGGAGGGAGTGAATGCTTGTGGAAGGGATGCCTATCAAACGGGCTGCTTTGCCCTGGATGGAGTTGAGCCTCTTGAGAGTTGTTGCAGCTGCACTCATCCAGGCAAGTGGGAAGTATTCCATCATACTCCTGACTTGTGCCTTGTGGGTGGTGGACAAGCTTTGGGGAGTCGGGGGGTGAGTTACTCACTGTAGGATTACAAGCGACTGATGTGCTTTTGTAGCCACAGTATTAATCTAGCTAGTTCAGTTCAGTTTGTGGTCAATGGTAACCCCCAGGATATTGATAGTGGGGAATCCAGTGATGATAATGTCATTGAATGTCAAGGGGCGATTGTTTGATTCTCTCTTATTGGAGATGGTCATTGCCTGGCACTTGTGTGGCGCAAAAGTAACTTGCCACTTTTCAGCCCAAGCTTGGATATTGTCCAGGTCTTGCTGCATTTGCACATGGACTGACTGCTTCAGTGTCTGAGTCGTGAATGGTGCTGAACATTATGCAGTCATCTGCGAACATCCCCACTTCTGACCTTATGTTGAAAGGAAGGTCATTGATGATGCAGTTGGAGATGGTTGGGCCAAGGACACTACCCTGAGGAACTCCTGCAGTGATGTCCTGGGATTGAGGTGATTGCCCTCCAACCACCACAACCATCTTTCTTTGTGCTAGGTATGACTCCAATCAGTGGAGAGTTTTCCCCCTGATTCCCATACTCCAATTTTGATGCCATACGCTATCAAATGCTGCCTTGATGTCAAAAGCAGTCACTCATCTCACCTCTGGGGTTCAGCTCTTTTGTCCATGTTTGAAGCAAGGCTCTAATGAGGTCAGGAGCTGAGTGACCCTGGCAGAACCCAAACTGAGCGTCCGTGAGCAGGTTATTGTTATGCAAGTGCTGCTTGATAGCACTGTGATGATCCCTTCCATCACTTTACTGATGATTTAGGTTAGACTTATGGGGCAGTAATTGGCTGGGTTGGATTTGTCCTGATTTTTGTGTACAGGACATATCTGGGCAATTTTCCACATTGCTGGGTAGATGCCAATGTTGTAGCTGTACTGGAACAGCTTGACTAGGGCTGCAGCAAGTTCTAGAGCACAAGTCTTCAATACTATTGCTGGAATATTGTCAGGGCAATAGCTTTTGCAGTATCCAATGCCTTCAGCCAGTTCTTTTTTTTTGTAAATTTAAAGTACCCAATTATTTTTTCCAATTAAGGGGCAATTTAGCGTGGCCAATTCACCTAACCTGCACATCTATGGGTTGTGGGGATGAAACACACGCAGACACGGGGAGAATGTGCAAACTCCACACGGACAATGACCCAGGGCCGGGATTTGAACCCGGGTCCTCCGTGCCGTAGGCAGCAATGCTAACCACTGTGCCACCGTGCTGCCCCCTTCAGCCATTTCTTGATATCACGTGGGTGAATCGTATTGGCTGAAGACTGACATTTATGATGCTGGGGACCTCTGGAGGAGACCGAGTTGGATCATCCATTCGGCGCTTCTGGCTGAAGGTTATTGCGAATGCTTCAGCCTTGTCTTTTACACATATGTGCTGGGCTTCTCCATCATTGAGGATGGGGATATATGTGGACCCGCCTCCTCCAATGAGTTGTTTAATAGTCCACCACCAGTCACAGCTGGATGTGGCAGGACTGCAGAGCTTAGATCTGATCCGTTGGTTGTGGGATCGCATAGTTCTTGCTGTTACTTGCTGCTTATGTTGTTTTACACACAAGTAGTCCTGTGTTGTAGCTTCACCAGGTTGACACCTCATTTTTCAGTATGTCTGGTGTTGCTCCTGGCAGGCTCTCCTGCACTCTTCATTGAACAAGGGTTGAACGCCTGGCTTGGTGATAATGGTAGAATAGGGGATATGCTGGACCATGAGGTTGCAGATTGTGGTTGAATACAATTCTGCTATTGCTGATGGCCCACAGCGTCTCATGGATGCCCAGTCTTGAGTAATAATGATATCAGATCTCATGGCTCAGAAAAGAGATGTGGACGGAGGAGAAGCTTGGTAGAGGTGCAAATGTGGAAATACTTGCTGTAAGTAAAGAGTTATGCTATTGAGAAACTACAGACTCTAGTATGATACTTTGGGAGAATAAGATCCTCAAAAGTCTTATCTAGGCCCTGACCACACAGTGCCTCCGGAGAGGCATAAATATCCTGGCCGCGAGATTTGCTAGTGTCACACGGGAGGGTTTAAACTAGTATGGCAGGGGGGTGGGCACGGGAGCAATAGGTCAGAAGGTGAGAGCGTTGAGGGAGAACTAGGGAATATGGACAGTGTGGCTCTGAGGCAGAGCAGACGGGGAGAAGTTGCTGAACACAGCGGGTCTGGTGGCCTGAAGTGCATATGTTTTAATGCAAGGAGCATTACGGGTAAGGCAGATGAACTTAGAGCTTGGATTACTACTTGGAACTATGATGTTGTTGCCATTACAGAGACCTGGTTGAGGGAAGGGCAGGATTGGCAGCTAAACGTTCCAGGTTTTAGATGTTTCAGGCGGGATAGAGGGGGATGTAAAAGGGGAGGCGGAGTTGCGCTACTTGTTCAGGAGAGTATCACAGCTATACAGCGAGAGGACACCTCAGAGGGCAGTGAGGCTATATGGGTAGAGATCAGGAATAAGAAGGGTGCAGTCACAATGTTGGGGGTATACTACAGGCCTCCCAACAGCCAGCGGGAGATAGAGGAGCAGATAGGTAGACAGATTTTGGAAAAGAGTAAAAACAACAGGGTTGTGGTGATGGGAGACTTCAACTTCCCCAATATTGACTGGGACTCACTTAGTGCCAGGGGCTTAGACGGGGCAGAGTTTGTAAGGAGCATCCAGGAGGGCTTCTTAAAACAATATGTAAACAGTCCAACTAGGGAAGAGGCGGTACTGGACCTGGTATTGGGGAATGAGCCCGGCCAGGTGGTAGATGTTTCAGTAGGGGAGCATTTCGGTAACAGTGACCACAATTCAGTAAGTTTTAAAGTACTGGTGGACAAGGATAAGAGTGGTCCGAGGATGAATGTGCTAAATTGGGGGAAGGCTAATTATAACAATATTAGGCGGGAACTGAAGAGCATAGATTGGGGGCGGATGTTTGAGGGCAAATCAACATCTGACATGTGGGAGGCTTTCAAGTGTCAGTTGATAGGAATACAGGACAGGCATGTTCCTGTGAGGAAGAAAGACAAATACGGCAATTTTCGGGAACCTTGGATGACGAATGATATTGTAGGCCTCGTCAAAAAGAAAAAGGAGGCATTTGTCAGGGCTAAAAGGCTGGGAACAGACGAAGCCTGTGTGGCATATAAGGAAAGTAGGAAGGAACTTAAGCAGGGAGTCAGGAGGGCTAGAAGGGGTCATGAAAAGTCATTGGCAAATAGGGTTAAGGAAAATCCCAAGGCTTTTTACACTTACATAAAAAGCAAGAGGGTAGCCAGGGAAAGGGTTGGCCCACTGAAGGATAGGCAAGGGAATCTATGTGTGGAGCCAGAGGAAATGGGCGAGGTACTAAATGAATACTTTGCATCAGTATTCACCAAAGAGAAGGAATTGGTAGATGTTGAGTCTGGAGAAGGGGGTGTAGATAGCCTGGGTCACATTGTGATCCAAAAAGACGAGGTGTTGGGTGTCTTAAAAAATATTAAGGTAGATAAGTCCCCAGGGCCGGATGGGATCTACCCCAGAATACTGAAGGAGGCTGGAGAGGAAATTGCTGAGGCCTTGACAGAAATCTTTGGATCCTCGCTGTCTTCAGGGGATGTCCCGGAGGACTGGAGAATAGCCAATGTTGTTCCTCTGTTTAAGAAGGGTGGCAGGGATAATCCCGGGAACTACAGGCCGGTGAGCCTTACTTCAGTGGTAGGGAAATTACTGGAGAGAATTCTTCGAGACAGGATCTACTCCCATTTGGAAGCAAATGGACGTATTAGTGAGAGGCAGCACGGTTTTGTGAAGGGGAGGTCGTGTCTCACTAACTTGATAGAGTTTTTCGAGGAGGTCACTAAGATGATTGATGCAGGTAGGGCAGTAGATGTTGTCTATATGGACTTCAGTAAGGCCTTTGACAAGGTCCCTCATGGTAGACTAGTACAAAAGGTGAAGTCACACGGGATCAGGGGTGAACTGGCAAGGTGGATACAGAACTGGCTAGGCCATAGAAGGCAGAGGGTAGCAATGGAGGGATGCTTTTCTAATTGGAGGGCTGTGACCAGTGGTGTTCCACAGGGATCAGTGCTGGGACCTTTGCTCTTTGTAGTATATATAAATGATTTGGAGGAAAATGTAACTGGTCTGATTAGTAAGTTTGCAGACGACACAAAGGTTGGTGGAATTGCGGATAGCGATGAGGACTGTCTGAGGATACAGCAGGATTTAGATTGTCTGGAGACTTGGGCGGAGAGATGGCAGATGGAGTTTAACCTGGACAAATGTGAGGTAATGCATTTTGGAAGGGCTAATGCAGGTAGGGAATATACAGTGAATGGTAGAACCCTCAAGAGTATTGAAAGTCAAAGAGATCTAGGAGTACAGGTCCACAGATCACTGAAAGGGGCTACACAGGTGGAGAAGGTAGTCAAGAAGGCATACGGCATGCTTGCCTTCATTGGCCGGGGCATTGAGTATAAGAATTGGCAAGTCATGTTGCAGCTGTATAGAACCTTAGTTAGGCCACACTTGGAGTATAGTGTTCAATTCTGGTCGCCACACTACCAGAAGGATGTGGAGGCTTTAGAGAGGGTGCAGAAGAGATTTACCAGAATGTTGCCTGGTATGGAGGGCATAAGCTATGAGGAGCGATTGAATAAACTCGGTTTGTTCTCACTGGAACGAAGGAGGTTGAGGGGCGACCTGATAGAGGTATACAAAATTATGAGGGGCATAGACAGAGTGGATAGTCAGAGGCTTTTCCCCAGGGTAGAGGGGTCAATTACTAGGGGGCATAGGTTTAAGGTGAGAGGGGCAAAGTTTAGAGTAGATGTACGAGGCAAGTTTTTTACGCAGAGGGTAGTGGGTGCCTGGAACTCACTACCGGAGGAGGTAGTGGAGGCAGGGACGATAGGGACATTTAAGGGGCATCTTGACAAATATATGAATAGGATGGGAATAGAAGGATACGGACCCAGGAAGTGTAGAAGATTGTAGTTTAGTCGGGCAGTATGGTCGGCACGGGCTTGGAGGGCCGAAGGGCCTGTTCCTGTGCTGTACATTTCTTTGTTCTTTGTTCTTTGTTGAAACATGGGACAGAATTTTACGCTCTTCCCACCCCAGGTTCTGAGGCCGGAAAGGGGGGGGGGGGGGGGGCGTAAAATTGCATCGTCGGGACTCTCCGGGATCCCGCCTGTCCTGATCCAGATTCAATTTTACGGTTGGACGGGAAGGGCCTTGGGTGGCAAACCTGCTTTTCACCTATTAAGGCCCTTAAGATGCCACTTAATAGCCTTTTTCCACTAAAGTGCTGCGCCTGGACAGGTCGAGAGCTGTCCGCCAAGGGCGGGACTCCCCTCTAAGGGTGGACAAAAGCCCTGCCCACTACCAAGCAACGCTCAAGGGAGCATTAAATGGCTGTGGGAGTTTGAGAGTCGACAGTGGCCTATTAGGTGCTGACTCTCAGGATGGAGAGCTCTCTTAAAATTCTACCCATTAATATTTGACACATCTTTCCTTTGCTGTCAGACAGCAACAGGTGACACAATAGTTTCATCAAAGTCATCGGCAGCAGCTGCAGCCTGTCGCACAGGAAAGAAATCTGGGAAAAAATACAAGGAGCAGGAAGATCCCATGTTGGCTGCAGTTGAAATTCCAGAGCCAGTCTTCTTTTGCACAATTGAGCCACCATCAATGGCAAAACAACCAGGTACAGTACATTGCAATGTGTTTATCAATATCCAAGCAATGAGACTACATTTTGCAGATTCTTACAATATTTGACCTAACTTGTTTCTGCATATAGATTTGGACCATGCTCTTACTTGCCTCCAGCGGGAAGATCCCAGTTTAAAGGTGAAGATTGACCCGGATTCTGGTCAGGTGATGTATAACTTCACAGGTTATGGGTGGGATTCTCCATCCCGCTGCACCGACAGCAGGATTTTCCATCCCACCAGCTTGCCAATGGGGTTTCCCATTGTGGGCTGTGTGTGCGCGCTGCCAGCACAACGGACAACCCCGCCAGTGGAGAATCCAGCCCTATATCTTTTTTTCTTTACCGTGTGGTGTTGTGCTCACCTTTTTGAAACGTGGATGCTACTTGTGTTAGTTCTGCGACTCACTGGTTAACTTCATTGGATCAAATTCTAATGTGTGGGCACTCAATTAGAGGTCCGATTGGAATTGCAGAGACTATAAAGGTATGGTGCACACCATGACTGCTGAAGTATTATGGTATCAAAGATCCACTTTACAGCCTTGCTATTTAAACTGGCAGTGCGGAAGCATGAAAAATGGCCTCATTGACTGAACTTCTCTCTCAAGCTTTTGAGAAGCTTGCAATTAATCGATAAGGTAGCAAATTGAAGCTTCAGGGCATTCTGCGTCAGACTATATTCTGCATCGCACTGTATCTCTCATCACCCACAGCATTTACATTTGCACATTTTCTTCACAGCTAGAAGTGTTACTTAATTTAATTTGGCATGGCTATTTTCGTAGGTATGGGGGGGCGGTAGATTAGTGCACCCAAACCATTTACGTATCATGTAAAATGAAGAATATTGTCTAGACAGATGAATACACAGAACAGTAGTCATTTTACTCGATGCAAATTAACTAATAGTAAGAACTTAGGAAGCCATAAAGCCCCTCAATCCTGTTTGCCGTTCAGTTGATTTAACCCCATTTACCCTCCCCTCCAAAATGAAACATCAGTTGACTGTTCTCTGCTGCTTTGATAGACTATCTTATGTGGAATGGGTGAGCTGCACATTGAGATAATCCATGATCGTATCAATAGAGAGTATGGAATTGAGGCGTATCTCGGACCCCTCCAGGTGGCCTACAGAGAAACTATAATGCAGTCTGCTAGTTCAAGTGGTAAGCTCTTAATGTGCTGCGATATTCGGTCAATTTAATGTCATTGAAGCAATTCCCTAAATTTGATATTTTGGTTCAGGTTTTTCACTAATAATAATCTTTATTGTCACAAGTAGGCTTACAACTACACCAGTACACAGGCAGAGGCTGAATGCTTTTCAAACGCTGCCTTTTGCTTCCAGTATTTCCCACCAGAAATTAAATGAGGTCCACCCAGAAATTGGCAGGTGTGCTATAATTGTTCACAAGTTACAGTAACACACCACACATTGGATTTCCTTAATTATATTAGCTGCAAAGGACACCTGCTTGTTTCTAGCACTCAGCATAGCTCTGGGTGGAGGGAATTTAAGGCATTTGCAGTCAATTCCATCCTACAACTAAGGGTACTGGCTAGCAGAGGCTGTGCAGCTGACCACCAAACACAAACTAACCCGGCTATGAAATACCATCACAGGATCCAGGACCCATCTTGGTCACTGACAGAAGTTGCAGCCTGGCAGGAGTTCATTGGGATTCTGCAATGTACAGAAAATAATAATCCTCATTCACCTTTGCAGTATGGAGGCCAAAGATTAAACCAGTTGCAGCAACTAGAAAAAAAAGTCAAATGAAATCACAACAAATAATGTCGAAGAATGTCTGTCTCTTGGTTCAGGCGCCACTTCAGAGATTTAAGTACATTATCCAGGCTGACACGTCAATACAGTACATTTTGGAGCGGCTGTCATTTGGATTAGGCATTCAACCAAGGTTCCACCTGCCTGCTCAAGGTGATGCAGAACAACCTATGAAAATATCTGAAGAGCAGGGAAATTCCTTCACTGTCCTGGGCAACAATGTCTCACAACCAACATCACTGAAACAGATAATCTGCTCATGTATTTAATTTCTCTTTATGGGATTTTGCTATGCGCACATTGTTTATTCTGTTATCTTCTAAAACAATGACTACACATCTGAGGACTTTATGAGCAGCTTCAATACAAATTGTTTCTTTCTTCAGATACATTGGACAGAACAGTTGGGGGGAAACGTAACCTGGTAACTGCTGAGCTTTCTGTCCATCCGTGGCTCGGAGAAGGGACAATGTCAACGCCACTAATTGAAATTTCAGATCTGCTAATTGAACAGCTTTCTAAGGAAACACTGCATGCTGTAGAAAATGGAATCCAAAACTCGTGTCTTCAAGGTACCAAACTACACATCTAATCTTTATCATGTGTATTTAACTGGGTGCACAGTGGTTAGCACTGCTGCCTCACTGCGCCAGGGTTCAATTCCGAATTTGGGTGACTGTCTGTGTGGAGTTTGCACTTTCTCCCCATGTCTGCATGGGTTTCCTCCGGGTGCTCTGGTTTCCTCCCACAGTACAAGGATGTGCAGGTTATTCGGAGGCTTTATGGGTGCAGGTGGAGTTGAGCTCGTGTAGGGGGTCGGGGTTAAGGGTACTGGTCATGGCTTCCTTTTTCTCCAGGGAATACTCAGGGAATTGGGTGATGGCTTCCACACTGAAGAATTTTGGCAGCATTTTAAATTGCGGGCGGTATCGAAGTTGGTGCCGGTTTGCACAAACCACATGCTTGAGCTGGCGAGGCTGGATGCTGAGGTTTAGGGGATGGGAGGAAAAGTGGTGTTTCTGTGAGGAAGGATTTGTTTTTGGAGGGATAATTTGCGAGCCTTGAGGAGTTGTTCAAGAAATTTGGGCTCTCACAGGCGGATGTACCCAGATATTTACAGGGGCGTGAATTTGTGAAGAAGATCTGTCCAGCATTCCCCATGGTGCCCCCTTGTTGCTGGAAAGGGTTTTGTCCCTGGCGGAAGGGAGTACCTCAGCGGTTTATGGGAGGCTTATAGCGGAGGAGGGAGTAACCTTGGTACGGGTGAAGGCCAAATAGGAGGAGGAGCTGATGTCTGAGTTGGAGGAAGGGGTTTGGTGTGAGATTCTGCATAGGGTGAACGCAACATCATCCTGTGCAAAGCTGAAGGTGGTGTATAGAACCCATTTGACCAAGTCCAAGAGGAGCAGGATATTTGCGAGATTGAAGGGTGAGTGTGTGTATTGTGGGAGGGGCGGGCCCAGCTAATCATGTACATAGGTTCTGGTCATGTCCTAAGCTTGAGGGTTTCTGGGTCTCCTCCTTTGGCACCATGTTGGCGATCCTACAAATTGAGTTGAACCCTTGTCCTCTCGGGGCCATATTCGGGGTATCGGACTTGCTGGAGCAGCATACTGGAGCGGGGCTGATGTCCTGGCTTTGCTGATTGCTCAAAGGCAATGGGTAGGAAGTCAGCTTCACCATCCAGCGCCTCGTTGTGGCTGGGCGATCTTATGGGGTTTTTGTATCTCGAGAAAGTTAAGTGCACCATGAGTGGCACAATTGAAGGGTTTTACCGAAGGTTACAGCCGTTTATTTTGTATTTTAAAGAGCTGGTCACCGTTAGTTGTTGGGGCAGGCGTTGGTGGGGTTTTTAGTTGGCTCTCTGGTTGGGGGGCGGGGGGGCATTTGTTGCTATGTATAACATTTAAAAAGCTGAATAAAGATATATTTTTTATAAAGATATGCAGGCAAGGTGGATTGGCATACTAAATTGCCCCTTAGTGTCAAACGGTTAGGTGGGGTTACTGTGGAGTGGGCCTAGATAGGGTGATCTTTCAGAGGGTTGTTGCAGACTTGATGGGCCGAATGACCTTCTGCACTGTACGGTTTCTATGATTTATTTTAGATTTATTTCAATTATATTCATAAATGACAAACTGTCATGTTCTGTAAGTCACAAAGTGTGAAGTCTGAAGCAAATGGCAAATATATCCATTTGCCTGTTTCTTGTTGTAGGTCCTTTGTTGAGATTCCCTGTTCAGGATGTGGTGGTTGTACTACAGTGTCTCAGTGTGCATCCTGGAACATCATTGGCAATGATTTGTGCGTGCGTGTCACGTGGCGTGCAGAAGGTAAGGCCTTGAGAAATCCATGCTAAATACTGTACACAGCTGTTTTTCTAGACAGTGTCAGGTACTACCTGTTTACAGGGTTATAATCTGATTGAAACATTCAAGGAACATCATAATCCAGGAGGTGGTTAATAAGGGCAAGCTGAACTCTGAAATTAAATTGCTACCTTGGAAGTGCTCCAGGATTTCTGTTATCTCCACCACTCATTTTAGACGTGGTCTTTGTGTACAGCTATAATAATGAGCCACTGATGATGCGATTGCCCACTAACACCTGCCGAATCTGCACTGAACCTGAAATAGAATGACAACTTTTAGTTGAGTGGCAGGATAATTGAACAGGAAAAACTGCTCTGTTCAGGATGGTGTCTGCATGAGTGGTGAATCATCTGCCATACTCCTAACCTTGAGCCTTTTATATGATGGAGAGGTTTTGAGAGCAATCATTGCGGAGTAGCCAGTTTCTCCCCGGTTCTTGCTGGGATGGCTGATGCAGTTAAGTTGTTAATAAATGGAGACGCCCCTACCCCTGGTCCCCAACTTCCAAGGTGATGGGAACTTCAGCAATGATGGTACTGTTGAGGGTTAGGGAGAGAGGGTGGGCCTTTCCTTCGTTTGTGCTGGCAGCACTTAGTTGCCTGTCATTTGTCAGCCCCTTACTGAAGGCTGACACTGTTTTCCTTACTGTAAGAGGGACTGTGAATGAAACTGGCACTAAAATCAGCAGCAGAATAAGCGCTCCTGATGATATGATGGAGAGAAGGTCTTTTCTCAAACAGTTGATTGGACAATAATTTATTTATGCTATTTTCTGGATTTGACGTAACTAGAGAATTTTCCACATTATTAGGTAGGCGTTAGCAGCGTCGTTGTACTGGAGCAGCTCGGCTAAGGAAATGTCTACCTGTGCTTTTCAACTCTATAACTTAAAGGTTTTCAGGTCCCATAACCATGACTGTGTCCACTGTACTCCAAACCGCTTAAGTAGCATAGTCACTGGCTGGTCTTCAGATGAGCAAACAGGCACCGGGGCTCCTCATGTGAGCAGCACAACTTACCATAACATGAGCGAGTGCATTGTGCTGAATTTTTCACTTGCACTGAATCCGGCTATACTTTCACCTGGAGCATTGCTGATGACAACAGAAGTTTGATAGCAAACAGCGCACTTTCATTTGAGTTCATCTAAAACCCACTAAATTGCATCCGTATTGGAGAATCCCAATTCTTGTGAGCAGCAGTGTGGGAATTTGCTTGTTGAGGAACAAATGCGCAAACCCAAGTTTCAGTGTTAGGGATTTACAACACCTTGAAGAATCATTCATATAGGCTAGTGCAGTGGCACAAATTATATACATTGGCAATAGTCATGGGTGATGGTTGCCTGCTTAACCATGGAGAGTGTTGCATAGCTCAGGAAGGCCCAAAAGTGAGGGAGAAATTAACTTGTTTCCCCCTTTTTAAAGAGGCACTTACTCCTGGGGCAACCGATTGCCAGGCTTCTTCCAGTGTCACTGAAATCACCTGCAAAGAGGCACACAAGTGGAATAACTTACTCCCTTCCTCTCCCTGTAAGTGAGCTCTTTGCTTTTTCTGACCACTTCTCAAATTTGACTTCAACACATTGATGACCACTCGCGAACCACATCCTGTTGCTTTGTCGCGCAGTATATTGAGGCTATATAATGCATTGCTAAAATAGGAAGTTCAAAAAACTGCATTTTCACAAAGCATTGAATGGAAAAACGAGCTTGAACCTGATTGGCATTGAAATCGGATTCAAACTGCGTTATTTTTCTGAGCTACTTACAAAGATCCCACCTTATTTGGCTCAACCATCTCGATCCGTTCGTGTTGGGTATGAGTAGCTGTAACTAAACAACCAGTGCTTCCTGGGGGGGAAGGAGACTGCTTGTTTAATTTAGAGGCTGACTATTAAAGAGCCAAAGCAAGTAGTCAACCAAAAAAGCAAATGAAGACGATAATGAGATAAACTCGCTAATCTTGTAGTCCTAGTGGAGGACCATGTTCAATGGCAGCCTGATATGCCGGTTGGTCTGTAACATTGTTACCCTGATTAAAATACTGGTATCAGTAGGGGGGGTTCACAACTCTTTAGTGGTTAGCACTGCTGCCTCACAGCGCAGGGTCCCAGATTCAATTTCGTCCTTGGGGGACTGTATGTGTGGAGTTTGCACGTTCTCCCCGTGTCTGCGTGAGTTTCCTCCGAGTGCTCCGGTTTCCTTCCGCAGTCCAAAGTTGTGCAGGTTGGGTGGATTGGCCATGATAAAAAGTTGCTTTGAGAAAAAGTCATCCAGACTTGAAACGGTAATTCAGTTCTCTCTCCACAGATGCTGTCAGACCTGCTGATATTGTGCATGGGCCCTGACAATATCCCGGCAATAGTACTGAAGTCTTGTGTTCAGAACTTGCCACATCCCTACCCTGCCGCATCCCTAACCAAGTTGTTCCAGTACATCTACAACATTGGCAATTACACGGCAATGTGGAAAATTTCCCAGGTGTGTCCTGTACACAAGAAACAGGACAAATCCAACCCAGCCAATTACCGCCCTATCAGTCTACTCTCCATCATCATCAAAGTGATGAAAGGATATTAAGTGGCACTTACTCAGCAATAACCTGTTCACGGACGCTCAGTTTGGGTTCCGCCAGTTACTCAGTTCCTGACCTCATTACAGCCTTGGTTCAACCGTGGACAAAAGAGCTGAATGCTTGAGGTGAGAGTGACTGTCCTTGACATCAAGGCAACATTTGACCAAGTATGGCATCAAGGAGCCCTAGCTAAATTGGAGTCAATGGGAATCGGGGAAAACTCTCCGCTAGTTGGAGTCGTAACTGGCATAAAGGAAGATGGTTGTGGTGGTTGGAGGTCAATCATCCCAACTCTAGGATATCACTGCAGGAGTTCCTCAGGGTAGTGTCCTAGGTCCAACCATCTTCAGCTGCTTCACCAATGACCTCCCTTCCCTCACAAGATTAGAAGTGGGGGTGTTTGCGGATGACTGCACAATGTTCAGCACCATTCGTGACTCCTCAGATAATGAAACAGTCCGTGTCCAAATGCAGCAAGACCTGGACAATATTCAGGCTTGGGCTGACAAGTGGCAAGTTACATTTGTACCACACAAGTGCCAGGCAATGACCATCTCCTACAAGAGAGGGCCTAACCACCACCCCTTGACATTCAATGGCTTTACCATCGCTGAATCCCCCACAATCAACATCCTGGGGATTACCATTGATCACAAACTGAACTGGACTAGCCACATTAATACTGTGGCTACCAGGGCAGGTCAGAGGCTAGGATTCCTACTGCAAGTAACTCACCTCCTAATCCCCCCTTAGGCCTGTTCACCATCTAGGAGTGTAATGGAATACTCATTACTTGCCTGGATGAATGCAGCTCCATCAACACTCAAGAAGCTCAACACCATCCAGGACAAAGCAGCCCGCGTGATTGCTCCTCCTTCCACAAACATTCAAACCCTCTACCACCAACGAACAATGATAGCCATGTGTACCATCTACAAGATGCACTGCAGTAACTCACCAAGCCACCTTAGACAACACCTTCCAAACCCACGACAACTATCCTCTAGAAGGACGAGAGCAGCAGATATCTGGGAACACCCCCACCTGGAGGTTCCCCTCCAAGTCACTCACCACCCCGACTTGGAAATATATCGCCGTTCCTTCACTGTTGCTGGATTTAAATCCTGGAACTCTCTTCCTAACAGCACAGTGGGTGTACCTACCCCTTAAGGATTGCAGCGGTTCAAGAAGGCGCATCAGCACCACCTTCTCAAGGGTAACTAGGGACAGGCAATAAATGCTGGCCTAACCAGCAAAGCCCACATCCCGTAAATGAATCTTTAAAAAAAATCTGCAGTTATCAGCTGTTATCTAAAACTTGTGTCCAAAGATGTACAGGTTAGTTGGGTTTACAGGGATAGGGCTGGGTGGTTGGACTTAGGTAGGTGCTCTTTCAGACTCAATGGGCCGAATAGCCTCAAAGAACAAAGAAAAGTACAGCACAGGAACAGGCCCTTCGGCCCTCCAAGCCTGTGCCGACCATGCTGCCCGTCTAAACTAAAATCTTCTACACTTCCTGTTGCTAACTTTTGGTTGGCTCTTAATTCGTAATTTACTCTATTTGTTTAACCTTTGCTCTAGAGTCGCCAGGTATCTTTATGATACCGCCACGAGGTTCAAGTTCAAGTAATGATCAATAACTCAACACACCAATTAGTAAGATTCAAATCAAAGCATATTTATTATACACAGTAAATCACTACTCATGCATAAACTCTACTTTCTAGACTATTCCTATCACCAAAAGGCCTATACTTAGCTTCGGACTGGCCCACCAGGTATGGGGAACAAATGGCCTTTCGTTCAGGTCCTGAGTCTGCATGATTCAAAGGCTGGTATGGACTTGTAGCTAGGAGAGCCTATCTCGTGGCGAGCGTTGACTTGAGACTTGGTTGATGCGGCAGCGAGGCAGGTCACTGTCAAGGGTTGGTTCGAGCTGCTGAGTGACCCTGCCAAAGAAGGACGATTTGAACTTGGGGGCTTTACTTTATAGTCCCCAGGGGCTTCTCGCCCTTCGCGGCGGACCCCGTACCTGGTTCCAAGTGATTGGACTGCGTTCCAATCACTTGGATCGATTTCTCCAATACTGGAGTTGTTCCCTGATCGTTGGGCGGTCCCTAAATGTCCGTTGGCCTTCCTTTGTCTTGGCTCCTGCTGGCGCCGAGGAGTCTGGCTTGGCTTTATTCACCTTAACTGTTGCCATTGTGCCTTGGAATCGCTCATTACTATGCAGATGGCTGCTGGTTTCAGTGCTGTCTGGTTTCTTACAGGTTTCAATACACATGATTTCTGTATTTGCTAGTCTTTGCCTGTGTTGGCTGAATTTCCCTTCAGCCTTTGCGGTTCTCCATTTTAAGTCGGGAAGTGGCCAACCCAGGTGGCTACATTCCTGGATCCGTTTCCCTCTATTCCCATCCGATTCATGTATTTGTCAAGATGCCCCTTAAATGTCACTATCGTCCCTGCTTCCACCACCTCCTCCGGCAGCGAGTTCCAGGCACCCATTACCCTCTGTGTAAAAAAAACTTGCCTCGTACATCTCCTCTAAACCTTGCCCCTCGAACCTTAAACCTATGCCCCCTAGTAATTGACCCCTCTACCCTCTGACTATCCACTCTGTCTATCCCCCTCATAATTTTGTAGACCTCTATCAGGTCGCCCCTCAACCTCCGTCGTTCCAGTGAGAACAAACCAAGTTTATTCAACCGCTCCTCATAGCTAATGCCCTCCATACCAGGCAACATCCTGGTAAATCTCTTCTGCACCCTCTCTAAAGCCTCCAAATCCTTCTGGTAGTATGGCGACCAGAATTGAACACTATACTCCAAGTGTGGCCTAACTAAGGTTCTGTACAGCTGCAACATGACTTGCCAATTCTTATACTCAAAGCCCTGGCCAATGATGGCAAGCATGCCCTATGCCCTCTTGACTACCTTCTCCACCCTTTCAGTGACCTGTGGATCTGTACACCTAGATCTCTCTGACTTTCAACCATTCACTGAGAACCGTCTGCTCTCTAGATGATCCAGGGTAATTGGAGATGGGCAATAAATGCTGGCCATGCCTGTGATGCCCACATTCCAAGAATGAATTAAAATAAAGTTCTCTAACTCAGACTCCCTTCGAGTGTGATTCCTCGCTGGGAGCATGAGATCAGTGAATTTACCCTTCTATTGTGAGCACATATCTGACAGATACAGCAAGAAAAGGAAGATTTTTTTTAAAAAAAGTAATTTTAAAAAGCTAAACATGAATAAAGTACTGATGGAAGATGGAGTCACTTGAAGAGGTTTTCCAGATGTATAACCTGACAATCCATGAAAATTAAACAAAATGGAATAGATTGCCATTGAGGAAAAAAAATAAAATATGATAAGTATATCAAAGGCTGTCAACACCCAAGGCATTTCCTGACTGACGTCTCACAAGGCAGTTACCTAACAATCTCTGATTTCCTGAATGAAGAGACTTGGCTGTTAGCAAACCATTTTCCAGTTGCTGATTTTGAAGATGAGCTTGTAGTCAACCGTAGCTGGAAACGCTCAGTGTTTTTATATATAGTATATAGAAATCTGAATTCCGTTTAGTTCTCATTCATTCTGGTGGTAGCGTTTAAGGGCTGAATGGTCTACTTATGTGCCTAATGCGTAGGTTTGTATGTTAAATATAATTCCAGGAACCAGAATGTGGAATCAAAGTAACCATGAGGCTCAGGGGGCTCAATGCTACTCCTGTTTAAATGGTAAAGCAGCTTCTGGCAAGTGGCGATGCATGGTTAAACTCAAATATCTAAAGGCTGCTGCCTAATTTGTTTTGCTCCACTGTTATCTTTACAAAAATGACACTTCACTGTCTGTTTCGTTGTTGAATGGTGTGAAGTTACTGTGTTTGAGCAGTAGTTACAAACTAAGCTCACCGCACAAGGTTTAGACTTGTTCATTTCATTCTAAGTGCACTTTTAATAATGTGTAAAATGCTTATTTCAGTCAAACAACCTTGCTGGCACTGAAAATTAACTGTTACAAATGAGGAATCTCATTCCTTCAGGTCTTCATTGGTGTTGCCAGATTTTTTAAAAAAATATAGCATTTTAAATATTTTTTTCATTATTGCCCCCTTTTTCTCTCAATCCAATTTTTCTTTCTTTCTCCATTTCTTTTTCTAATACCTGAATGGACATTGAAATCACCCCTTCTAACTTACAGTTCTTTTCTCTGCCTTTGTGCTGTTAATTTCTCAGCCCTCCAATCTGATTGGTTAAGGTGTAACACAGTTGCTCGCCCTGTTCAGCAGGTACCAGAGACAGTATCATTATCAACTCACATTTCTGACAACTTGCCATGCAAAAGATTTAAAAATCTAAACAGACAAATATGACTAATGTCATTTGCTATGGAAAGTTTTTAAAAATAAATTTAGAGTACTCATTATTTTATTTTCAATTAATGGGCAATTTAGCATGGCCAATCCACCTACCCTGCAGATCTTTGGGTGTGGGGGTGAAACCCACGCAGACACGGGGAGATCGTGCAAACTCCACACGGACAGTGACCCAGGACTGGGATTTGAACTCCGGGCCATAGGCAGCAGTGCTAACCACTGTGTCACCTTGCCGTCCTATCTGCTATGGAAAGTTGGAGTCCCTAAAAATAAATTTGAAGCTAAATATAATTTAGCATAATAATTAATAGCTCCAAACAATAGAACTTCATTCCCAAACTGTTAACTCAGAACTTATCTCCACTAAATACTGCTCAGTCATCACATCTGACCTACCTTGACTCCTGGTCCTCCTAAAATTAAAAATTATGATCCTATCATTTGTAGCAGATTTCCCTTGGCCCTATCTCTGTAACTTCCTCTAGTTTTACAACCATCTTCCAAACTCTGTTGTTAGGATACTGGACCAGACCCCAACATTTTTTAGGATACCGGGCGAGAACCCTAAACAATTTATTTCAATTTATAAAGATGTAAGGAATGGATACTTCACCCCGGTAAAGATGACTCTGACCAATAGGTATCTTTTATGTTAAAACCAAACTTTAATTTAAACACCGAATTAACCACATCAACATCAAATTAAATAGCTCTACAATTATTAGTTAAACTGTTCTTAGACAAAAAAAAACTTAAACTTACCATCTATACCTGCTACTGACTCCAATTAAGCACCCCAATACAGTTCAAATGCCACTTAGAAATAATGTGGAGATGCTGGCGTTGGACTGGGGTGAGCACAGTACGAAGTCTTACAACACCAGGTTAAAGTCCAACAGGTTTGTTTCGATGTCACTAGCTTTCGGAGCGCTGCTAATGGTCGCTTTCCAAGCATTGTTTGGCATCTTTGAATCTGGCTATATATGTGTTTCTGGAACAGACCTCTTCATTCACCTGAGGAAGGAGCAGCGCTCCGAAAGCTAGTGACATCGAAACAAACCTGTTGGACTTTAACCTGGTGTTGTAAGACTTCGTACTTAGAAATAAAGTTAACAAACGGCTTACTTGCTTAGTTGTGTAGAGACTTGGGAGAGAGAGACCCTTTCAGGAGCAGAATCAGTACAGTTCTGTTCAACCTAGCAGCATTTGTCAGACTCAAATCCTACGGCAAACTGCAAAATTACAGACAGACCTGGCTTTTCCCATTAATTGCATCATCTGTGTCCACTAAGATGTCACATGACCTTATCTAGGACTAAATACAGCCCCTTATAAATTATCTACTCCAGGGAATCTCCAGCAACCATAACAATATTTAATTAGCCCTCTATATGTAAACAAGTAAATGGTTAGAAACAGTCATGACGTCACTTTTTAAAACTCCTTAATTGTAGCTTGGGCAGATGCACAATCTGGAAAACTAAACCTAGGTTTTTTTAACAATATTACTACAACAAATATATACCTTAACCCAGGATTTTGATAATATTACTGCCACAAATATAAAATGTAATATGTAACAATTTCTACATTCATCAAATTGTTCATTTGACTCCAGCCTCCTTTACTTCCGCCCCTCACTTTCATCACCAACTTTGTCCCAGTTTCTAGAATTTCCTCCACACCCTGCTTTCTCTTCTCCTTGAAGACCACCTCTTTGACAGAACTTTTGGATGACCCTTCTAATCTTTCTTACTTTGACTCGTCATCCCTTTTCACTCACCTCCGTGATCGACCGTGGAATATTTTCTACCCAAATAGTGATGTATGAATACAAATTGTTGTTGATGATGACATGGTTTAAATTACAGTCAATTAAAAACAACCTTCAAGGTGTTGATAAAAGCAAAATACTGAGGATGCTGGAAATCTGACAGAAAAATACTGGATAAACTCAGCAGGTTTGACAGCATCCGAGGAGAGAGAAACATTAACTGCTTCGAGTCCATTGACTCTTCTACAGGCCCTTTAACATTAACTCTGTATTTCTCTCCACAGAGAGAGAATAATAATAATAATCGCTTATTGTTACACGTAAGCTTCAGTGAAGGTACTGTGAAAAGCCCCTTTTTGAGGTTTTGAGTTCAGTGTAAATTGGTGTCTAAAGACAAGTAAAAGATTTTCTGTCATTTTATTTAAGGGTTCAAGCTTTACTTCATCATTGTAACCAGGGTAGATTTTCAATTGTTTTGAATATTTACACTTTTGTTTGGCTGCAGATCTACTCAGTGACATAATCACCTCATTAAAATTGTACATTCATGAATTGGACTTTTTTCTTCAAACTCTAGCTTTCTCAGTTCCATAGCCTGAATTTGCAATTGATCAAAGTGACACTGTTCCTTTACATTTAGGCATTAAAACAGGCTCAAAGCCAGGTGCTGGAACCTGTGATGAGCCTGGAAATCACAGTGGAAGAGGATTACCTTAGTGTGGTGCTGGCAGATCTGGCCCAGCGAAGAGGAAGCATCCGAGAAATTCAAAACCGGCAGGACAGCTGCGTTGCATTGGCTTCTGTTCCACTTGCAGAAATGATGGTAAGTTATAAAACACCTCCAGCTGAGCATTTGAAGGGTTTTATGAAAGGTTTGACCAGGAGTTTGTACACTTTAAGCCCAGTAAAGTCCCCATAATCCCGGATCACCATAGGCTGACTGGTGATGATTTAACCTGAGGATCACCACACCTCAGGCGAGGGAAAATGTTGTGAAGGCGGGGCCTTCCTGAATAACGTCAGCCGATACGGAATTGAACCCGCGCTGCTGGTCTTACTGATCAGCTCCTGAACGTGAGCCCAAAGAATCTGGGCATTGCCACATGTAAACAAAACTAAAGTAAAGTTTCCACTGTCAGATAATTTTGTGCTACCTTTTTGGAGCACAGCTGGTTCGTCAGCAGTGCAGTGAACTGGTTACCTCAATTTTCCACATATCGTTTTGTTTGGATAATTTATTCATAGCTGTCTGCAAAGCATACAGCCCTAATGGTGAAAGGGGAAAATCTGGCCAACAGGTCCAAATTTAAGAATATGTACATTTAAAGGTAAGAGGGGTGTGTGGGGATGATATGATCTCAATCATTATCAGACTTCAAAATAACCAGCCATGGTCAAGGCAGAGGAAACGGGCAAGCAAAAATAAATTGGAAGGAAACCCAATGCAGGGATTGACAAAACCTATTCTCTGTGCAACTGAAGTTGTGCAGCACCCACTCTATATTATGCAGCAGGGATGGTTATTGTATTTCACATTGCAGGATGCCCTCCGACTCAGGTGCAGCTCACCATTCCTGGCTGCTTATGAAAACTAGACTCCACTCTATTCCCGATACCTTCAGGTCAGATGGATAAGAAAACGCGAATAATCTGTCAAAGAAAGAGTACCCAACATTGCTATATATTACATAGACGACTCAAGGTTGAATCCCATAAGCTGTTGCTCGTTACCTGTTCATGTTTACTGCAGACTGTACAACCTTCTAGCTCTTTTATTGCATGTGCTGGACATCCATACCTCAGAAAGACATGCCTTCAACGTGCAATATGCACACCCCTTTTGAGACCTTACTGAGGGCTGCTACCAGCAGGTTGACCAGGGGAAGTGTTAAGGTGCATGTAACTCTTTAGACAATTTAAAATAAAGCTCAACATTGACTGATCCTTCGGCCTGCCTGTTTCTGGATAGGGCACCCAGGATAGGGCACTCCCTGCACCCAGTTCATTCCACCCGAGCAGCACAATCAAATTTTAACCTCTTAGTTTACTGCTAAATTCAAAAAGAATTTGCACTCAGATTTGCTAAGCATTGTCTTCAAATACATTTATGATATATTGTATAAGACTGTTTAAATTATGAAATAATAGAATTGTGAGAAATTATTCTCAGGTGAACATTATTTTTGATTTCGATTGAAGAATCTTGTTTACAGTATAAATGATTTTGGTTGTACAACTCATTCTTAGCTTTCCCGACAGTTTTAATGCTGTACGTTTTCCAATGGATCTGAACTTCTTTGTAAATTGGTTGCAGAGTTATTCAACTGCACTTCGCACTTTGACGTCAGGCAATGCTACTTTCACATTGGAGTTGTCCAGCTACGAGGCAATGACTCCACAAGATCAAAAGGTGCTTTTCAACAACGTGATGGGTGATGCGTAAGGTCCTGTGAAGGTGAACAAGTGACCGGTGGAAATTCCAGGCTGAACTCTTTTAAGGGTTAGATTTTCCCTTGAAACAGAAAATAATCCATCCGTAGTACAACAAGGATGTTTAAACTCTGGGTGCGGATCAGGGTATTCATGGGATGTTACCTGAATCCTGTTGAGAACAGAAAAGACTTCACCTCCTTGGGACATCATTTCTGACCAGAGTAGTCAGCGCTTAGTCCAATATTGACAAAATCCCAATCTGTGCTCAAGAAAATCTTTGGTCGGAAGTCTGTCTGTAAAATGACCTCTCTGGTTTGTAGGGTTGCCAACTCAGAGTGAAGCTGTTTTTGGAGATTTATTTTGCCTGAATCTGATTATGTCTTTGATTGACCTTTGACCTGTCATTTCCAAATTGTGCACAGTAAAGCCAAGTTTTCTATTTTAATGTGAGACTCTTGAGTTATCTCTCGGTGGAAAGCTTTCTACGTTTTAGGTCTTTGTAGCCAATGAAATGTTTCCAGCCCAGCGGTAAAACAGGAAGCTGGAAACTGCGCTCCTGCATACCTCTCAGTCTCTTGGGACTTTCTCTTCAGCAAGGGTCCCAGGAGCCGCGACAACTTTCTAGGCTAGGCTAGGCTGGACTGGTGGGTATCAATTCTCCAGCCAGGCAGGTGCAGTTGAAAGCTCAAACAGTCGCCCTTTATTGCATGCTCCTTTAGCTCCTGGCTGGGCTGGCTCCTTTGGTTTCTAATTGTCAGTCTCGCCTCGAGGTTGGGTTGACCCGAGGCTGGCTCGTTCTCCTGCTCAGTGCCAGCCTCCAGCGGGGAAATTAAACCGAATGGGCGATATCGTGAGCGTGGTATGTGTGCCAACATTGAGGGCATTTAAAAGTTTATTGGATAAGCATATGGATGATAGTGGCATAGTGTAGGTTAGATGGCTTTTGTTTCAGTGCAACATCGTGGGCCGAAGGGCCTGTACTGCGCTGTATCTTTCTATGTTCTATGCGTGGCCGTGACATAAACATCTAGGTCATCACGCTGCGTCTCCAGGATTGCTGTCTGTAAACACATTTATCCATCACCATTCAATAGATGGACTCTGTGGCCGCTGGGAGTCAATAAACAGAATCCTATCGTTTCAAAATCTTCTGGACTGTTTTTAGTATCTGCCGGGAGATAGCTGAGGGCGAATCCAGTCGTCTCCCAGTTATTCCAAGAGGAATGGCAACCCGACAAGTTTGGTGTGTATTGTTTGAAATCATGAAGCAGATCTCTCTGGTGCATCTTTATCTAAATTGAAGGATCTACAAAGTGTATTATTTTTTATGCCATAAAGTTTATATGCCAGGAAGTTCCATTAAAATAACACCTTGGTATCATGTTATTGCGAAACCAAGCGCATACGGTTGCACTGCACTGTGCGGGAGAAAATGGTACTGGTCAGTAGACTTCGAGGATAATAAGGTTGAACCTACATTTGAAAGAAGAGCAAGTTGGCAACTCTCCCCCTCCTCAGGCTTTAGATACTTGGCTAATTTAGGCCTTGGGTCAGTTGGAGGATGAACAAGGGTCTAAATTTAATTCAGGCTCATCTTCAGGGCGATTCTGTCCCCACCTCAACTGATTCCATTCTCTGCTGGTGCTGATACACCTGGGGGGTGTTCAATGGAGAAAACGGGTAGGATCATCTGCCATCCCCTTACCAAGTTCTGGGCACTGAAGCTGGGGCATGTCATGCACTGCAGCAGTCTAACCTATTTTCACACATGCCTGCTTTGCCACAATGTTCAATACGTCTACCTGCCAATGTAATTTTGGTCATTTGGCCAATGGCAACGGTAATGCAAAAGCGCCCTCTTTGCTGCTGGCATCCAACTTTGGAACATCAAAGAATTCTTCCAGCTACAGTAGGAGGCAGTTTGGACCTTCATGTCTGTACTGGCTCTTTGAAAGAACTGTCCAGTTAATCCCACACCCCTGCTCTTTCCGCATAATACTTCAGATTCCCTTTTCAAAATTTCTACTGCATCTGTGCTCTTTTTGAAAAAGCAGTAAACCTACACAATTGCACAGATTAGGTTGCGAGATTTATTTTTTTGACAGATTAGAGGCTTCACTGCAGCTTTGCGATAGGTGGAAAGCAGTTTATGCCAAACATCTTCCCTACAAGGAATCTAGCAATCTCTGTGTTGTGTATTTCCCCTTTTCTGACACCTGGAGCCAAGCAGCCAATTACATTGAAGAATTCTCACAGACTGAAAACCAGTAAATAAAATGCACTAAATTCTACAGAGCAAAATAAAGATAAGGACATAAACATTGAAAACTGAAATATAATTTTTTTCTTTAAAAAATGATTTATATTTAACTAACATATTCATTATAATGGAAAAAGTCAACATTACATAAAGATAAGTTTTCCAGGGCTGCTGTTAGAATATTGTTAAAAACCCAGTTCTGCCTCATTAACAAGGCATAACTTTAAGGGTTTTTCAAAAGTTATATTACAACACAAATGGGCAAAGTGGCATATCTTTAAGAAATTGATGTTTATAAATAGCTGCAGTGATGTCAGTGTGTGGGTGGAGCTGGGCTGTCTGTCTTTCACTTTTGTTTTGAGCTGGCAGTTGCAGTGTGTTTAGTTTCGTTTTCAGAGTTGGAGAGCTGTATTTAAAGCAAGCAGATATGTAAAATGCACTTTCTCTCTACAAGCTAAAGAATGCCTTTAGCTCATTGATGATTTCAAAGTAATACCTGTTTCTATAGAGAATTTAAACCTGCTGTCTTTGTAAAAAAAAAGGTTTAACTTGTGGATGTTGCTAGGAAAGGTATCAAGGGTTACCTATAGAGTACTGTATCTTTTGGGGGGATTATCAGGGTTGGTAGTTGATAAACTGGTTTACTGTGTGTTTATAAAATGTTAACTGGATTTATAGAATAAACATTGTTTTTGTTTAAAAATACATTTAGTTCTCTGTTGCATCACACCTGTAAAGTGGGCCCTTGTGCTCCCCATAACCAAAATCTATTAAAAGTTGTGGGTCAGGTGAACTCCCTGATATACTTTGGGGTTCTCTAAACCCTGGCCCGTAATAAAAGTCTTGTCAGTTCAACGATTTTTAAAGATTGTCATCTGTGGGGATTTCAGTGCATCTTGTGAAGGAGCAGGGAGTCACTGACAGCAACCTCTGCATTAACTGGGCTTATGAGCCAGTCAGCAGTTGCTGTCAATTTCACAATAAGAATGGTCAACTTTGACATTTCTGCTGTTAGTGTAAGTGCGACGTCTAGTGACAGGGATGTGCTGAGCGGCGCAGGAAAGATGGCTCTCCTCCTGGAAGTTGGAATTTGGCACCTTTAGCATAAAAATAGGCTACTAAATTTGTGAACAAAACCCTCATCCTTCAAGATCACCACAGCTACCAAAAAATGCCACAAACAATTCTAGAAGCTGAAAAGACGGCAGGATCAGGAAGAGCCTGGAAAGGAAGGGCGCTGGCTACGACAGGACGCATGGGCAACAGCAGAAACAGTACACCAACAACTGCAACCTTGGTTGACCCCCAAATAAAGCGAAACCCTGGAGTGCAGGGGCCCCGTCCACATGGTGGATATGATGACAACTGCCCTTTTGAATGGCACCTGGACAAAGGGAAACCCTGGAGTGCAGGGGTGCATCCACATGGCGAATATCGTGACAATAGCCATTTTGGACTGCCCCCCCCCCCCCACAAAGGGAAACCCCAGAGTGCAGGGGCACATTCACAAGGTAAGTATGGTTGACCCCGCAGGAAGGGATCAGGATAGTCACCTGAAACGTCAGAGGACTTAATGGCCAGTGAAAAGATCCTGCATCTTCGCCCATCTAAAAAATCTGAGGCCTGACCAACTGCGAGTAGGGAAGAGTTGGGTTGGGCAGACTTACCTATTGTGCTTCAGGACAAGGGCTCAACAAGAGGACAGCCTTCACGGCGACAAGATGGTCACAGACCCAGGGGGGCGGTATATTATGTTAGGGGTGTCCTGGAAGGGGCACCAGTGGTCCTTATAAACGTGTACGCTCCCGACTGCGATGATACGGAATTTATAAATACAACTCTGGCAGAAATCCTCAACATAGACGCACACCGGCTCGCTATTGGGGAGGGGGGACTTGAACTGTGTATAGGACCCACGAACGGACAGATCCAGTCCAAAACCAGGGAAACTATCAAACATGGCGAACAAATTGAATAATGTCATGGAGCAGATGGGGGCAGTGGACCCCTGGAAGTTCACGCACCCAGGGGAGAAGTTCTCTTTCTCCTTTGCAATCCATGGGTCAGACAAAGGTTTTTACAGGACGTGGAAGCCATTCACCAACTTGGATTGGATTTGTTTATTGTCACGTGTACCGAGGTGCAGTGAAAAGTATTTTTCTGCGAGCAGCTCAACAGATCATTAAGTACATGGGAAGAAAAGAAAATACATAATAGGGCAACACAAGGTATACAATGTAACTACATAAGCACCGGCATCGGATGAAGCATAAAGGGTGTAGTGTTAATGAGGTCAGTCCATAAGAGGGTCATTTAGGAGTCTGGTAACAGCGGGGAAGAAGCTGTTTTTGAGTCTGTTCGTGCGTGTTCTCAGACTCCTGTATCTCCTGCCCGATGGGAGAAGTACCAAGATCTGTTCGTGGTCAGCAACCAATAAAGTAGGGAGGGGGTGGGCATGGTGGGAGACACTGAGCAAGTCACGGATCAAGGAAGAGAAAGAAAGATGGGCGGGACAAATGTACCCAAAAGAAACACAGGACACTGGCAGAAGGGAGGAAAACAACAAGAGACCGATTTGATGGCAAATTAATGCCTGAACCACAATGTACATAAACCACTGCAAATAAGTGTTTTGGCCAAGTCTGGCAATGTAAAGTCTGCAAGAGAAGTATTTTCGTTAAGGGGAGCTATTGTTACAGTTGCCGGTTGGAACTTCTTCTTTTGTTGATATATTATTATGTGTTGGTCATGTTTGGCCCTGTGAATTTGTGATATAAACTTTTTTTCCAAATTTTCCCCCAAAAAGTTAGCGCAAGTGCAAAATCCAGGCTTTTCTGTATGTTTTGCAACACAGCAATAAACCCATAGAGTCCTGGATCATGTGACAGTGCCATGCTTGTAAAATAACGTGGGTGTATTTACATAATCTCCACAGACACGGGCCTTTCCACCAATCACAAGAGTTTTGCTTAGTTCCTGTGAAGCAATATAATTTCACAATGCTATTTTACACATTGCGCACAATGATATCTGCCGTGTACACTTGAGTGAAAGCCGATCCTGGATTTGCAGGGTTCTGACCACATTGTGATTGTTAATTACTTACCGGTAATCACTGCAGTTCATTCATCTAAAGGCATGCACAAGAATCTTTACATTTCCTCTCCACCAATGATGGCAGCAACCTCCCGGCTAAATGTGTACCACAATCAAGCACGCAAGTCTATCCCTCAAAAATATTACCCATGTAAACGTCGACCTTTACATTTGGCCCAAAATATTGGTCTCAAAAATGTGACTTTACGCAAGTATATACGGTAATTACAGTAATTCTTCCTGTCTGCTATTTCAGTCATAACGAAAATCTTTTTGAAATATTGCACGTTTCCGTATAATTTTATGTAGGCAACAATGTCACACTAATTCAATGTCTGTAAAAGGGAGTTATTCCCTAACCTGAAACCAAAGTGGGAAGCAGCTTAAATATGCAAATTAGAATCTTTCATTGCCTGTACTTTTCTGGTTATGAATGGATAGTTATGTATCGTGTCCATTTTGCCCATATTTAAGCAAGTGATGAGCAGCCTAAGCAGTGGTCTGTATAGAGACTGTTGGTGTTCACTCGGAGCCTGGCACTTTAATGTTTCACACAGGCCCAGGAGGAAGAGTGAGTTCAAAGGTGGTCCAGTGATTTCCAAATAGCTGGGTGCAGTCATCTATTTATGGTTTGCCTTTGTCCTGGTATGTTGCACAATTAAAGGCATTGTTACTTTCTGCCTGTTCCAGTAAAAATGCTTTTATATTTCTCTGCTGAGATATCACACCCCTCAATTCTGCAGTTACATCATTCCTGGCTTGAAATGCATTTACGAGGATATACAATGCTATTTTCCACATTCTACCTCTGGCCACCCAGTTCTCAGGTGCCAAACAGACAGAAATTTCTCTCCTTGCGTGTCATTGAGTATTTCCACATCAACAGCAGACACTGTCAGCTAATTCAACCAACCACAGAGATATGCCTCCTGTTGCACCAACATGAGCGTTTCCATTTCTCACATAGCCAACCTTCTAACTTCTTTGCTAATTTGTGTTTATTTTGTGGGAGTATACTGGAATCTATTATTAAGGGGGTTGTAGCAAAGCACTTATAAAATCTCAGTGCAATCAAGCCGTCACCAAGTTTTTGTGAAAGTGAAATTGTGTTTGATTAATTTATTAGAAATCTTTGAGGAAGTAACAAGCAACTTGGATAAGGTGGAACCTGTGGTGTCCTTAGATTTCCAGAAGGCATTTGACAATCAGGAGTGTTGTGCTGTCAGACCGCATGGGAGCGTCGTTCCAACAATTCAAACCAGGGCCCATGGAGAAAAACATGGGGAGCACAGTGTCGCAGAGCGCGACCCAGGGAGGAGAGGCTAACTGCGAGGCCCAAGAATGAGATGCTGCGGAGCCCCAGGTTGTGTGTGTGTGTGGGGGCGAGCGGGTGAGGGGTGGAGGGAAAAAGCTGATTGCCATGTGTGGGCCATTGTGAATGTGTGTGGGAGTGAGAGCGTGTGTGTGCGAGAGAAAGAGTTACCATATGTGTGGAAGTGAGAGAGTGCTTGATTGTATGTGAGTGAATGAGTGAGCACGTGCTAAGAGAGTGCATGTGAGAGAAAGTGTGTGAGAGAGTGCATGCCTGCATGAATGAGTGCACGTGCATGAGAGAGTACATGAGTAAGAGAGTACATGCGTGAGTGAGAGTGTATGTGAGAGAATGCGTGTATGAGAGTGCGTGAGTGAGAATCCGTGCAGTGTGTGTGTCTGGGAGTGCACGTGTGAGAGTGTGAATGAGAACCTGTGCATTGAGTGAGAGTGTGTATGTGAGAGTGTGTCAATGAGAGTGTAAGTGAGTGAGAGTGCCTGTGTGAGTGAGACGGTGCGTGCATGAGTGAGCGAGCGCCTGTGAATGTGTGCCAGTGAGAGTGCAAGTGGTTCGAAATTGAGAGTGCGTCTGTGAGTGAGTGTGCGTGAGTGAGTGCATGAAAGAATGCATGTAGGGGGCAGCACGGTGGCACAGTGGTTAGCATTGCTTCCTCACTGCGCCGAGGTCACAGGTTTGATCCTGGCTCTGGGTCACTGTCTGTATGGAGGTTGCACATTCTCTCCGTGTTTGTGTGGGTTTCGCCCCCACACCCAAAGATGTGCAGGCTGGGTGGATTGGACATGTTAAATTGCCCCTTAATTGGGGAAAAAAATGAATTGGGTACTCTAAATTTATAAAACAAAAGAAAGAACGCACGTGAGTGAGAGTGTGAGTAGGGGTGCGTGTGTGAGTGAGGGTGCATATGAGTTAAGAGTGCGTGTTTAGTGAGTGTGTGAGGGAGTGCATACATGAGTGATGAGTGTCATGTTAGGTACACTGGTATAACACTGGCTGCAACTGGATGCAGCATAGATCAAAAAGATACTCCAGACCTTGAAGTTAGTTCAATCAGGTTTATTGAACTAATAGCAGTTAGCACAGTTCTCTGTGAGTTCGACTCTCTGCTAACTTAAGTGTGGTTACTCTGTCTGACTGAACCAGACTAGCTTTTAGCCACATGCTGGAGGGGTGAGATTGTAACAACACTCTTGATTGACTCTCCAGATGTTCAGTGGAAAGAGGAGGAGTGTGAGTGCCTCGTGTCTTTTATAGTCAGATCCCACCCCTGAGTGCCCTGCCTGCTTATTGGTCATGTCCTGTTCTCTCTGTCCATTAGCTGCTTGTCTGTATATCATTGTGTGTGTCCGCATATCATCTCCCCTTTTTTTTAATGTTTGGATGACATATGTGAATGTATTTGCAAGAATAGGCCAATATTAACATATATACATGCAGTGGATGTGAACATATGTACATGTGAAAACAGCTGTCGAATGCGAGAACACAGAACATAGCAAACAGAACAAATGTTCATAAGTCCGGTCTCTGTGGCTTGCGCTTGATCCTGGTCGACCGCCGGAGAAGTGGGGGTGGGGACGACAGCGCCTTGATGGGCGGGATTGAAGCCTGAGTGGTAGCCTCGTGAGTCGAGGTAGCAGGTGGTGGCAAAACAGAAGGAAACGGAGAAGAATGTGGTTGCGGGCAGGCAACTTTGCGGCGTGCCCGTCTGTTTCGTCTCACAACAGAACCATCAGCCAGACGCACAACATACGAGCGGGGGGCAGCCTAGCTCCCATTATCTGGACCACTGGGAGCTCTTCCAGGGCAGGTGTAACCTGTTTAAGAAGGACGGGTTGCATCTAAACCGGAGAGGCATAAATATCCTGGCCGCGAGGTTTGCTAGTGTCACACGGGAGGGTTTAAACTAGTATGGCAGGGGGGTGGGCACGGGAGCAATAGGTCAGAAGGTGAGAGCATTGAGGGAGAACTAGGGAATAGGGACAGTGTGGCTCTGAGGCAGAGCAGACGGGGAGAAGTTGCTGAACACAGTGGGTCTGGTGGCCTGAAGTGCATATGTTTTAATGCAAGGAGCATTACGGGTAAGGCAGATGAACTTAGAGCTTGGATTAGTACTTGGAACTATGATGTTGTTGCCATTACAGAGACCTGGTTGAGGGAAGGGCAGGATTGGCTGCTAAACGTTCCAGGATTTAGATGTTTCAGGCGGGATAGAGGGGGATGTAAAAGGGGAGGCGGAGTTGCGCTACTTGTTCGGGAGAATATCACAGCTGTACTGCGAGAGGACACCTCAGAGGGCAGTGAGGCTATATGGGTAGAGATCAGGAATAAGAAGGGTGCAGTCACAATGTTGGGGGTATACTACAGGCCTCCCAACAGCCAGCGGGAGATAGAGGAGCAGATAGGTAGACAGATTTTGGAAAAGAGTAAAAACAACAGGGTTGTGGTGATGGGAGACTTCAACTTCCCCAATATTGACTGGGACTCACTTAGTGCCAGGGGCTTAGACGGGGCGGAGTTTGTAAGGAGCATCCAGGAGGGCTTCTTAAAACAATATGTAGACAGTCCAACTAGGGAAGGGGCGGTACTGGACCTGGTATTGGGGAATGAGCCCGGCCAGGTGGTAGATGTTTCAGTAGGGGAGCATTTCGGTAACAGTACCACAATTCAGTAAGTTTTAAAGTACTGGTGGACAAGGATAAGAGTGGTCCGAGGATGAATGTGCTAAATTGGGGGAAGGCTAATTATAACTATATTAGGCGGGAACTGAAGAACATAGATTGGGGGCGGATGTTTGAGGGCAAATCAACATCTGACATGTGGGAGGCTTTCAAGTGGCAGTTGAAAGGAATACAGGACCGGCATGTTCCTGTGAGGAAGAAAGATAAATACGGCAATTTTCGGGAACCTTGGATGACGAGTGATATTGTAGGCCTCGTCAAAAAGAAAAAGGAGGCATTTGTCAGGGCTAAAAGGCTGGGAACAGACGAAGCCTACGTGAAATATAAGGAAAGTAGGAAGGAACTTAAGCAAGGAGTCAGGAGGGCTAGAAGGGGTCCCGAAAAGTCATTGGCAAATAGGGTTAAGGAAAATCCCAAGGCTTTTTACACGTACATAAAAAGCAAGAGGGTAGCCAGGGAAAGGGTTGGCCCACTGAAGGATAGGCAAGGGAATCTATGTGTGGAGCCAGAGAAAATGGGCGAGGTACTAAATGAATACTTTGCATCAGTATTCACCAAAGAGAAGGAATTGGTAGATGTTGAGTCTGGAGAAGGGGGTGTAGATAGCCTGGGTCACATTGTGATCCAAAAAGAGGAGGTGTTGGGTGTCTTAAAAAATATTAAGGTAGATAAGTCCCCAGGGCCTGATGGGATCTACCCCAGAATACTGAAGGAGGCTGGAGAGGAAATTGCTGAGGCCTTGACAGAAATCTTTGGATCCTCGCTGTCTTCAGGGGATGTCCCGGAGGACTGGAGAATAGCCAATGTTGTTCCTCTGTTTAAGAAGGGTAGCAAGGATAATCCCGGGAACTACAGGCCGGTGAGCCTTACTTCAGTGGTAGGGAAATTACTGGAGAGAATTCTTCGAGACAGGATCTACTCCCATTTGGAAGCAAATGGACGTATTAGTGAGAGGCAGCACGGTTTTGTGAAAGGGAGGTCGTGTCTCACTAACTTGATAGAGTTTTTCGAGGAGGTCACTAAGATGATTGATGCAGGTAGGGCAGTAGATGTTGTCTATATGGACTTCAGTAAGGCCTTTGACAAGGTCCCTCATGGTAGACTAGTACAAAAAGTGAAGTCACACGGGATCAGGGGTGAGCTGGCAAGGTGGATACAGAACTGGCTAGGCCATAGAAGGCAGAGAGTAGCAATGGAGGGATGCTTTTCTAATTGGAGGGCTGTGACCAGTGGTGTTCCACAGGGATCAGTGCTGGGACCTTTGCTCTTTGTAGTATATATAAATGATTTGGAGGAAAATGTAACTGGTCTGATTAGTAAGTTTGCAGACGACACAAAGGTTGGTGGAATTGCGGATAGCGATGAGGACTGTCGGAGGATACAGCAGGATTTAGATTGTCTGGAGACTTGGGCGGAGAGATGGCAGATGGCGTTTAATCCGGACAAATGTGAGGTGATGCATTTTGGAAGGTCTAATGCAGGTAGGGAATATACAGTGAATGGTAGAACCCTCAAGAGTATTGAAAGTCAAAGAGATCTAGGAGTACAGGTCCACAGGTCATTGAAAGGGGCAACACAGGTGGAGAAGGTAGTCAAGAAGGCATACGGCATGCTTGCCTTCATTGGCCGGGGCATTGAGTATAAGAATTGGCAAGTCATGTTGCAGCTGTATAGAACCTTAGTTAGGCCACACTTGGAGTATAGTGTTCAATTCTGGTCGCCACACTACCAGAAGGATGTGGAGGCTTTAGAGAGGGTGCAGAAGAGATTTACCAGAATGTTGCCTGGTATGGAGGGCATTAGCTATGAGGAGCGATTGAATAAACTCGGTTTGTTCTCACTGTAACGAAGGAGGTTGAGGGGAGACCTGATAGAGGTATACAAAATTATGAGGGGCATAGACAGAGTGGATAGTCAGAGGTTTTTCCCCAGGGTAGAGGGGTCAATTACTAGGGGGCATAGGTTTAAGGTGAGAGGGGCAAGGTTTAGAGTAGATGTACGAGGCAAGTTTTTTACGCAGAGGGTAGTGGGTGCCTGGAACTCGCTACCGGAGGAGGTAGTGGAAGCAGGGACGATAGGGACATTTAAGGGGCATCTTGACAAATATATGAATAGGATGGGAATAGAAGGATACGGACCCAGGAAGTGTAGAAGATTGTAGTTTAGTCGGGCAGCATGGTCGGCACGGGCTTGGAGGGCCGAAGGGCCTGTTCCTGTGCTGTACATTTCTTTGTTCTTTGTTTGAACAACGACAGCTGGAGCTGACCAGCCTCCATCAGGGTATTGACCCGAACAGTGTCGGACAGGGATAACACGGGCAAATCGGTGGCATAAGCATCATAGCCCTGTTTTTGCCGGTATCGGAGTTGCTGCACCTTCGGCAGCACCGGGGGATGATCCAGGTTGGGCACGTGTATGGCTGGAAGTGTCGTTTGAAGGTCCCTATTCATCAGGAGTTCAGCCGGCAACATGCCAGTGTACAGTGGGGCCGCTCTGTACGCAAGCAGCACAAGGTGAGTGTCAGACGCAGAATACGTGGCCTTGCAGATGAGCTGCTTCATTATGTGCACCCCTTTCTCAACTTTTCCATTTGACTGCGGATAGTGTGGGCTGGAAGTGACGTGTTTGAACTGATACGACTGGGCAAACAGAGACCATTCATGGCTGCTGAAGCACGGGCCATTGTCACTCATGACAGTGAGTGGGATACCATGCCTGGAGAACGTCTCCTTACAGGCCTTGATTACGGTCCGAGATGTGAGGTCTGAGAGCTTCACGACTTCAGGGTAATTGGAAAAATAATCAATGATTAACACGTAATCACGACCATTTGCATGAAAGAAGTCGATGCCAACCTTGGACCACGAAGAGGATTCGATTTCATGCTGCTGAAGTGTCTCCTTACTCTGCGCTGGCTGGAAGCGTTGACAGGTCGCACAGTTGAGGACCATGTTCGCGATGTCCTGGCTGATCCCGGGCCAGTAGACAGGCTGCCTGCCTCTGCGTCTGCACTTTTCCACACCCAGGTGGCCCTCATGGATTTGATGGGGCACCAAGCTCTGGAGACTGTGTGGAATTACAAATCGGCCCAGTTTGAGGGGGATGCCATCAACCACCGTCAGGTCGTCCTTTACATTGAAAAATTGAGGGCACTGCCCTTTTTGCCAACCATTGGTGAGGTGTTGCATAACATGCTGCAAGAGGGGGGTCTTTGGCTGTCTCTTTACGGATACGAATCACCTTCTCATCAGATGGCGGGAGGGTGCTAGCACACAGCTGCACCTGTGACTCAACCTGTGACTCAATTTGCCAGATGACGTTCAGTGGTTCACTAGGCACGGTGCTGATGCGGGACAGTGTATCGGCAATGATACGTTTCTTGCCAGGCGTGTGGACCAGGTCAAAGTTGCACCTTCTGAGTTTGAGGAGGATGCGCTGCAACCGAGGCGTCATTTCATTAAGGTCCTTGTGGATAATATGGACCAGGAGCCTGTGATCCTTCTCAACTGTGAATGTTGGCAGGCCGTAGACATAGTCGTGAAACTTGAGAATGCCAGTGAGAAGGTCCAGGCATTCTTTCTCGATTTGTGCATACCTTTGTTCGGTGCGCGTCATTGCCCTTGATGCGTAGGCAACCGGTGCCCAGGATGAGGTGTCATCGCATTGCAGCAGGACCGCACTGATGCCATCCTAGCTCGTATCTGTCGAGATTTTTGTTTCCCTGTCTGGGTCGAAAAATGCCGATACAGGTGCAGTGGTGAGCTAGGCTTTCAGCTCCAATCACTCTGCCTGATGGGCCACCTTCCACTCGAAGGCAGTGGACTTCTTCACTAGGTTTCGTAGGGCCGTGGTGTGTGAGGCCATGTTTGGGATGAACTTGCCCAGAAAATTGACCATGCCCAGGAAGCGCAATACCGACGACTTGTCTTCCGGGACCTTCATGGCTGCAATGACCTTGACCTTGTCTGTGTCCGGGCACATGCCCTACTGAAAGATCTGGTCTCCTAGGAACTTGAGTGTCGACATGCCAAAGCAACATTTGGCCCTGTTCAGCTTCAAGCCATTGGCGTGGCCATGGCAGAATACCTGCTGGAGACGGGAAACATGCTCCTCAGGGGTCATGGACCATATGATGACGTTGTCCACGTACACACGAACCCCTTCGATGCCCTCCATCATCTGCTCCATGATGCGATGAAATATCTCCGATGCCGAGACGATGCCGAACGGCATACGGTTATCGCAGTACCTGCCAAACGGTGTGTTGAAGATGCAGAGCGTTCTGCTGGACTCATCCAGCTGGATTTGCCAGAATCCATGTGACGCATCTAATTTTGTGAAAAACCTTGCATGTGCCATCTCACTGGTGAGTTCCTACCGCTTCGGGATGGGGTAGTGTTCACGCATTATATTCTGGTTGAGATCCTTGGGATCAATGCAGATGCGCAGGTCTCCAGAGGGTTTTTTAACCACCACCATCGAGCTGACCCAGTCAGTCGGTTCGGTTACCCCGGAAATGATCCCCTGCTGCTGCAGCTCATTGAGCTGTTCCTTCAGGCGCTCCTTCAGCGGAGCCGGGACCCTGCGTGGTGCATGGACCACTAGCTTGGCATCAGGTCGCAGGAGGATCTTGTACCAATATGGCAAATTGCCCACTCCGTCAAACACATCTGGATACTGAGCGAGGATGTCGTCAATGCCAGCTAGAAGATTCACGTTGGAGGATGTCATTGAATAAACCCGCTGCACCAAGTTTAGCTTTTTGCAGGCATGCGCGCCCAGTAGGGATGCCCTGTCCGGCCTGACAATTTCAAACCGTAGCCGTGCATGGGTACTCCGGTTGGAGACGAGTAGATGGCAGGACCCCAGTGGAGTGATGACATTACCGTTATAGTCCAGGAGCTAGCAGTCTTCTTGATGCGTTTGAAGTCTGCCTGTGAGAGGAGGTTGGCAGAAGCACCTGTGTCCAGCTTGAACTGGATGGAGCAGCGGTTGACCTGCATCACCGCACGCCATTCGTCCTCGGAATCCACAGCGAGGATGGACTGAATGCGAGATGAGTTGGGTGTGGCATGTTCACGTGTAGTAATGATGCCCACTCGGTAGGCGGACTCCAGGCACTCATCCTCTGGATCCGTTGTACTGCCAGGATCAGAATTCTGTAATCGTCGTTGCACATTTTGGACGCACCGTCGTCGGAATTAGGAGCACTGGCCTCTGACTGGTGGTGCAGACCTGCACAAGGCTGCATAGTGTCCAGGCTTCCCGCAGTCTAAACATCGCCTGCCTCTTACAGGGCAGTGTCCCTTTAAGTGGGCGTTGACACCGTTCGGGCACATCATGACCTCGGCGTCGTGACGCGGTGTACGTCGTCGCACATGCGCCGTGCGGTCGTCAGACGTCTGCACCTGCACAGTGTGGGTGTCGGCCGCTTTGTTATCCCGTTCGCATCGCGCATGCGTGGGGCTCCGGGAAAAGCATGCGAGATGGCCGCTGTCTTCAATGCTGAGGCATTGCATCAGGGAGATGGCCTGCACACTCTCTGCCTCGTGGGAGGCAAGTTTCTCATTTTCAGCCGATTTGTACTGGGAATACCGATCTTTTGCGTGCTCATGCACTGTACATGTTTCAGTCGCGACTGACAGGGTCATATGCTTGATTTTTAAGAGCTGCTCTCTCAGAGGATCAGAGTGAACTCAAAACACAATTTGGTCTCTGATCAGGGAGTCAGCAATATCACCAAAGTTGCAGGTCAGCGCTAGCAGGCGGAGGCTAGTTAAGAAGGCACTGAAAGATTCATCTTTACCTTGAAGACTTTGTTTGAATATGTAGCTTTCGAAGATTTCATTGGTGTCCACTTCACAGTGACTATCGAACTTGTCCAGGATGGTCTGAAACTTTGTCTTGTCCAGGCCTTCGGTGAAGTTAAACAAGTTGAAGAGTTTGATGGCTTGATCACCCGCTGTCGAGAGGAGAAGCGCGATCTTTCTTGCATCAGACACACCCTCGAGGTCTGAAGCTTCGATGTACAGCAGAAACATTTGCTTGAATATCCACCAGTTGGCACTGAGATTGCCGGAGGTCCTGAGCTGGTGAGGAGCCTGAATCTTCTCCATGGTGCCAGGATACATTTGCTGGTCATCACGGAACGGACTGAGGTAAGCCACCTTAAATTAGTAGTCTCCTGGTATCATGTCGTGTTAGGTACACTGGTATAACACTGGCTGCAACTGGATGCAGCATAGATCAAAAAGATACTCCAGATCTTGAAGTTAGTTCAATCAGGTTTATTGAACTAATAGCAGTTAGCACAGTTCGCTGTGAGTTCCAATCTCTGCTAACTTAAGTGTGGTTACTCTGTCTGACTGAACCAGACTAGCTCTTAGCCACGTGGTGGGAGTGCGAGATTGTAACAACACCCTTGACTGACTCTCTAAATGTTCATCAGTGGAAAGAGGCGGTGTGTGAGTGCCTCTCATGTCTTTTATAGTCAGATCCAACCCCTGAGTGTCCTGCCTGCTTATTGGTCATGTCCTCTTCTCTGTGTCCATTAGCTGCTTGTCTGTATATCATTATGTGCGTGTCTGTATATCATGACACGTTGGATTGAAAAGGAGTTTGTAAGCAGAGAGTGTGCGCGTGAGCGAGCGACAGTGCATGTGTGAGTGACAGAGTGAGTGTGTGTGTGTGAGAGTGCGAGTGTGTGTGTGTGTGAGACTGCGGGTGTGAGTGTGTGACAGAGCATGTCAGTGAGAGTGAGTGGGTGAGTGAGTATGAGAGTGAGAGTGCATGTGTGAGTGTGCGAATGTCTTGAGGGAGAGTGTGCATGTGTGTGAGAGAGTGAGAGTGCATTGTCAGAGTGTGAGTGAGAGACTGGGTGAGAGCGAGTATGTGTGAGAGACAGAGAGAGTACGTGTGAGAGAGACTACGTGTGAGCGAGAGACTACACGTGAGTGAGAGACTACGTGTGAGTGAGAATCTACGTGTGAGTGAGAGTGTTTATGTCAGTGAGAGAGTTCATGTGTGTGTGAGTGAGAGACGGACTTTCGGTGGCGTCAATGGTGTGAGTGGTCCCAGAGGTGGATGGAGCGCACAGTTCTCTGAGGCAGAAGCCAAGAGCTGGGGTGACGCCATGGGCGGTGATTGTAAGACTCCACAAGTCTGTGGAAAAAGAGAAGATCCTGCAGTGGTTAAAAACAAGGATGGCGCGGAGTCCAGAGGTGGCGATTTTCGGGGTGTCAGAAGACCCGGGAATCCAGGAGGAGAAAGAGGCAGACGTTCTGGCCTTTGCTTCCCTGGTAGCCCGGAGACCGATACTATTAGCTTGGAGGGACTCAAAGCCCCCGAAGCTGGAGATCTGGCTATTGGACATGGCTAGCTTCTCTGTTTGGAGAAAATCATGTTCGCCTTGAGAGGGTCACTGTTAGGGTTCACCTGGAGGTGGCAACCGTTCGTCGACTTCTTTGCGGGAAATTAATCGTCAGCAGACGGGGGGGGGGGGGGGGGGGTAGTTTAGAGTAGGGGGTAAATAAGGGTGGCTTTTGCACTATGTTTATTGTTTCATGTATATTGTTTATTTTGTTACTATACCAAAAATACCTCAATAAAATGTTTATTTTTAAAAAAGCTCTGCAGCTAGCAGGGTGGCCCCTGCTCAGAGTAAAAATAGAACAAGTAACCATAGCACCAATCAGCCCCCACCACCGACTAACTTTAATAGTCAAAAGAAAAAAGAACAATACCCATCCCATAAACTCCAGAATGCCCAGAACCCTCCCCCCCCCCCAGGAAATCCCAAAAATCACATACCCTCCCCACAAACAGAGACCTCACAATGAGTACAATTTAAAGTTAACCCAATCCCAGCCTATGCTTCTTCACAAATGCATCTGCCTCCTCCAGCATATCAAAATAGTAGTCTTTCCAGTCATAAGTCACTCTGAGGCATGCAGGAGATATCACACCAAATCGAACACCGTTTCTGTACAATGTGGGCTTGTTTTTTTTTTAATATATTTTATTCAGGATTTTTTTGGCCAAACATAACAGCACATAGCGTTTCCTTTACACAGCAATAAAACAATATAAATAACAATGGCCAGTTTTAAACAAGTAAATAAATAATATATGAACAAAATCAAAAATAAAACTAAATGGCAACTGCCTTGTCCAAGATAAATACTCTCCAAAAATACAATCCAGCAATCCAATATACAATTACATATACCAACTACCTATACATATACAATAACATCCCTGAGAGTCCTTCTGATTCCTCCCCCCCCCCCCCCCCCCCCCCTCGGGTTGCTGCTGCTGTCTTCTTCTTTTCCATTCCCTCTATCTTTCTGTGAGGTATTCGACGAACGGTTGCCACCGCCTGGTGAACCCTCGAGCCGACCCCCTTAGAACGAACTTAATCCGTTCCAACTTTATAAACCCTGCCATGTCCTTTATCCAGGTCTCCACACCCGGGGGCTTGGCTTCCTTCCACATTAACAATATCCTGCGCCGGGCTACTAGGGACGCAAAGGCCAAAACATCAGCCTCTCTCGCCTCCTGCACTCCCGGCTCTTCTGCAACCCCGAATATAGCCAACCCCCAGCTTGGTTCGACCTGGACCCCCACCACCTTCGAAAGCACCTTTGCCACCCCCACCCAAAACCCCTGTAGTGCCGGGCATGACCAGAACATGTGGGTATGATTCGCTGGGCTTCTCGAGCATCTCGCACACCTATCCTCTACTCCAAAAAATTTACTGAGCCGTGCTCCAGTCATATGCACCCTGTGTAACACCTTAAATTGTATCAGGCTTAGCCTGGCACACGAGAACGATGAGTTTACCCTACTTAGGGCATCAGCCCACAGCCCCTCCTCAATCTCCTCCCCCAGCTCTTCTTCCCATTTCCCTTTCAGCTCATCTACCATGATCTCCCCCTCGTCCCTCATTTCCCTATATATGTCTGACACCTTACCGTCCCCCACCCATGTCTCTGAGATCACTCTGTCCTGCACCTCCTGCGTCGGGAGCTGCGGGAATTCCCTCACCTGCCGCCCCGCAAAAGCCCTCAGTTGCATATACCGAAATGCATTCCCTTGGGGCAACCCATATTTTTCCGTCAGCGCTCCCAGACTCGCAAACGTCCCATCTACGAACAGATCTCTCAATTGTGTTACCCCTGCTCTTTGCCATGCTCCAAATCCCCCATCCATTCTCCCCGGAACAAACCTATGGTTATTTCTTATCGGGGACCACACCGAGGCTCCCGTCTTTCCCCTATGCCGTCTCCACTGCCCCCAGATTTTCAGTGTAGCCACCACCACCGAGCTTGTGGTGTATTTCTTCGGTGAGAACGGCAACGGCGCCGTCACCATAGCTTGTAGGCTAGTCCCCCTGCAGGACGCCCTCTCCAATCTCTTCCACGCCGCTCCCTCCTCTTCTCCCATCCACTTACACACCATTGAGATATTGGCGGCCCAGTAGTACTCACTTAGGCTCGGTAGTGCCAGACCCCCCCTGTCCCTACTACGCTGCAAAAATCCCCTCCTCACTCTCGGGGTCTTCCCGGCCCACACAAAACACATAATACTCTTCTCAATTCTTTTGAAAAAAGCCTTCGTGACCACCACCGGGAGGCACTGAAACACAAAAAGGAATCTCGGGAGGACCACCATTTTAGCCGCCTGCACCCTCCCTGCCAGTGACAGGGACACCATGTCCCATCTCTTAAGTCCTCCTCCATCTGTTCCACCAACCGCGTTAAATTTAGCCTGTGCAATGTACCCCAATTCTTGGCTATCTGGATCCCCAAGTACCGAAAGTCCCTTGTTACCTTCCTCAACGGTAAGTCCTCTATTTCTCTGCTCTGCTCCCCTGGATGCACCACAAACAACTCACTTTTCCCCATGTTCAATTTATACCCTGAGAAATCTCCAAACTCCCCAAGTATCCGCATTATCTCTGGCATCCCCTCCGCCGGGTCCGCCACATATAACAACAAATCATCCGCATACAGAGATACCCGGTGTTCTTCTCCTCCCCTGAGTACTCCCCTCCACTTCCTGGAACCCCTCAATGCTATTGCCAGGGGCTCAATCGCCAGTGCAAACAATAATGGGGACAGAGGACATCCCTGCCTCATCCCTCTATGGAGCCGAAAATATTCAGACCCCCGTCCATTCGTGACCACGCTCGCCATCGGGGCCCTATACAGCAGCTGTACCCATCTTATATACCCATCTCCAAAGCCAAATCTCCTCAGCACCTCCCACAAATAATCCCACTCCACTCTATCAAATGCTTTCTCGGCATCCATCGCCACCACTATCTCCGCTTCCCCCTCTGGTGGGGGCATCATCATTACCCCTAGCAGCCTCCGTATATTCGTATTCAGCTGTCTCCCCTTCACAAACCCAGTTTGGTCCTCATGGACCACCCCCGGGACACAATCCTCTATCCTCATTGCCATTACTTTGGCCAGAATCTTAGCGTCCACGTTCAGGAGGGAAATAGGCCTATAGGACCCGCATTGCAGCGGGTCTTTTTCCTTCTTTAGGAGGAGCGATATCGTTGCCTCTGACATAGTCGGGGGCAGCTGCCCCCTTTCCCTCGCCTCATTAAAGGTTCTCATCAGTAGCGGGGCCAGCAAGTCCACATATTTCCTATAAAATTCAACTGGGAATCCGTCTGGTCCCGGGGCCTTCTCCGCCTGCATGCTCTGAATTCCTTTCACTACTTCCTCCATTTCAATCTGTGCTCCCAGTCCCACCCTCTCCTGCTCCTCCACCTTAGGAAATTCCAGCTGGTCCAGAAAACACATCATTCTCTCCTTCCCATCCGGGGGCTGAGCTTCATATAATCTTTAATAGAATGCCTTGAACACTCCATTCACCCTCTCCACTCCCCGCTCCATCTATCCCTCCTCATCTCTCACTCCACCTACCTCCCTCGCTGCTCCCCTTTTCCTCAGTTGGTGGGCCAGCAACCTGCTCGCCTTCTCCCCATATTCGTACTGTACACCCTGTGCCTTCCTCCACTGTGCCTCCGCATTACCCGTAGTCAGCAAATCAAATTCTACATGTAGCCTTTGCCTTTCCCTGTACAGTCCCTCCTGCGGTGCCTCCGCATATTGCCTGTCCACCCTCAGAAGTTCTTTCAGCAACCGCTCCCGTTCCCTACCCTCCTGCTTTCCTTTATGTGCCCTGATTGATATCAGCTCCCCTCTAACCACTGCCTTCAGTGCCTCCCAGACCACTCACACCTGGACCTCCCCATTATCATTGAGTTCCAAGTACCTTTCAATACACCCCCTCACCCTTAAGCACACCCCCTCGTCCGCCAATAGTCCCATGTCCATTCTCCAGGGTGGACGCTGTTCTTTCTTCTCCCCTATCTCCAAGTCCACCCAATGTGGAGCGTGATCCGAAATAGCTATAGCCGTATATTCCGTCCCCGTCACCTTCGGGATCAGCGCCCTTCCCAAAACAAAAAAGTCTATCCGTGAATAAACTTTGTGGACATAGGAGAAAAACGAAAACTCCTTGCTCCTAGGTCTACTAAATCTCCAGGGGTCTACTCCTCCCATCTGCTCCATAAAGTCCTTAAGCACCCTAGCTGCTGCCGGCCTCCTTCCGGTCCTGGACCTCGATCTGTCCAGCCCTGGTTCCAGCACAGTGTTAAAATCTCCACCCATTACCAGCTTCCCCGCCTCTAGGTCTGGGATACGTCCTAGCATGCGCCTCATAAAGTTGGCATCACCCCAGTTCGGGGCATATACGTTCACTAAGACCACCGCCTCCCCTTGTAATTTGCCACTCACCATCACGTATCTGCCCCCACTATCCGCCACTATGGTCTTTGCCTCAAACATTACCCGCTTCCCCACTAGTATGGCCACCCCCCTGTTTTTTTGCATCTGGCCCCGAATGAAACACCTGCCCCACCCATCCTTTGCGTAGTCTGACCTGGTCTATCAGTTTCAAATGCGTCTCCTGCAGCATAACCACACCTGCCTTAAGTTTCTTTAGGTGTGCGAGTACCCGTGCCCTCTTTATCGGCCCGTTCAGCCCTCTCACATTCCACGTGATCAGCCGGGTTGGGGGGCTCTTTACCCCCCCCCCCCCTTGTCGACTAGCCATCCCCTTTTTTAATCCAGCTCCTCACCCGGTTCCCACGTAGCTGTGTCCCCCCCAGGCGGCGCCACCCCGCCCCGCCCACCCCACCCCATACCAGCTCCCCCTTCTCCCCAGCAGCAGCAACCCAGTTAACCCCCCCCAACTAGATCCCTCACTAGCGTAATTGCACCCCCCATGTTGCTCCCAGAAGTCAGCAAACTCTGGCCGACCTCGGCTTCCCCCCGTGACCTCAGCTCGCACTGTGCGACGCCCCCTCCTTCCTGCTTCCCTGTTCCCGCCATAATTATCATAGCGCGGGAACAAAGCCCGCGCTTCCCTTTTGGCCCCGCCCCCAATGGCCGACGCCCCCAGCTCCTCAACCTCCCTCCCTCCCCCAGAACATGGGGAAGAGAGAAAAGTTACAGGGTCGCAGGATTAACAACTTAAAAATCATCTCTCCCCCCTTTTCCCCCCTCTTCGCCCCCCATATTCGCCCCACCACTTTGTCTCAAACGTTCTTTTTTACAACCCACTTATTCCAATTTCTCTTCGACAATAAATGTCCATGCCTCATCTGCCGTTTCAAAGTAGTGGTGTTTCCCTTGATGTGTGACCCACAGTCTTGCCGGCTGCAGCATTCCAAATTTGACCTTCCTTTTATGAAGCACCGCCTTGGCCCGACTAAAGCTCGCCCTCCTTCTCGCCACCTCCGCACTCCAATCTTGATATACGCGGATCACCGCGTTCTCCCACCTACTGCTCCGAGTTTTCTTTGCCCATCTGAGGACCATCTCTCTGTCCTTATATCGGAGAAATCTCACCACTATGGCTCGGGGAATTTCTCCAGCCCTCGGTCTTCGCGCCATAACTCGATAGGCTCCCTCCACCTCCAACGGACCCGTCGGGGCCTCCGATCCCATTAACGAGTGCAGCATCATGCTCACATATGCCCCGACGTCCGCCCCCTCTGCACCCTCGGGAAGACCAAGAATCCTTAAATTCTTCCTCCTCGCATTATTCTCCAGCACCTCCAGCCTTTCCACACACCTTTTATGGTGTGCCTCGTGCATCTCCATCTTCACCACCTGGCCTTGTATATCGTCCTCGTTCTCGGCAGCCTTTGCCTTCACGACCCGAAGCTCCTGCTCCTGGGTCTTTTGCTCATCCTTTAGCCCTTCAATCGCCTGTAATATCGGGGCCAACAGCTCCTTCTTCATCTCCTTTTTAAGTTCTTCCACGCAGCGCTTCAAGAACTCGTGTTGTTCAGGGCCCCATATTAAACTGCCACCTTCCGACGCCATCTTGGTTTGTGCTTGCCTTCCTTGCCGCTGCTCTAAAGGATCCACCGTAATCCGGCCACTTTCCTCTCCTTTTTCCATCTGTGTCCAGGGGGGATTCCCTTCTGGTTTACTGCACAGTGTTTTTAGCCGTTAAAATTGCCGTTGGGGCTCCTATTAAGAGCCCAAAAGTCCGTTCCACCGGGAGCTGCCGAAACGTGCGACTTAGCTGGTCATCGCCGCACCCGGAAGTCCAATGTGGGCTTGTTGACTGCCACACACCTCCTAGCTAGTTCTCACATCCAGGTAGCGCCTAATGGCATTGTTCTCCCATTTATAGTCTGGATTATTTTTTGCCTATTGCAGGACCCGTTCCTTCTTTTGGTAGCTATCGAACCACATGATGATCAACTGCAGTGGTTCATCAGAATGGGGTTTTTGCCTGAGTGGCCAAAGTTGCAGCAGGATCCTCTGCCATTTTCTCAGCAGAGGATGCTTGAGAGGCTACGGAGTCTGACAACAATTCTTTACTTGTCTGCTGCCTTATCTTGTACCTTTTGGGCATTTACGTGGGAACCTTATTCCATCGAACAAATAAACTTTCCCCCAAATCACCCACAGAAAAATGGGCGCGATAAACCAAAATAAAGGTACTCTGGCGGGAGCTACCTCATGTGGGACTGCTCTCTACATGCTGCCACCGGAAGTCGCTATTATTAAATATCAACAAAACATTATGAAAATACATGAATTGCCCCGCAGCTTAGAGTAGATTGTGCACCTCAGTACACCTGGGGAATTGACAGTGAAGCAGAAAGCGGTACACTGACTTTTATCAGAGCTATGACCAAGTTGCATTGTTTCAGGATTTCCTGAGACTTCCCCAACCTGTAGAACATGGTGAACATCTGTCGCAGACACAGGCCTAGTTAGGAGGGGCTGTTCCAGCCTTCCACATTTTCTGTAAGTCAAACGGCTGGCCCAAAATATAGCAGTCTTGGGGAATGTTGTGGAAGAGGCAGTCCTGGATGCTAATAGACTGGAGGGTTCTGGGGTGGGCTAAAGGGATTGTACATATATATATATTTTTTAATGTCTACTCTCATTTGGAGAAGTCATGAGTATTTTTGTAAGACTACCCCTTTTGGAAGATGATCTATTCTTTTTTACCCGATTTGACCAATTCACCACATTTCCTTCAGATTCCTTCCACTTTATTTTTCATTCCTTAAATTCCATTAGTTAAGGACATAAGACTGTTTCTCTGGTCATTTATTTTATCACTTTCCGAAATCTGGGTTCAGGTCGATGGTAAGAATGTACACATCCTTCTTATTTATTTTTAATAAAATCTGGTTTGCAACCAAATACATGAAAATTCCACCTCAAATCTTCCTTGAGGCTTCTACTATGAATCAACTAGCCACTTCAAACTCCTGATACGATGGATGGCTAGGACAGAAATGGTATACAAGTTGGGAGGCCTGGTGCTTTTAAATGGTAGCTGTTATCACCAGTCGCTGTACAACTTGCAGGTTGTGCTTGTCCCTCATTTTTCTCTTTAAAGCCGAATAACAAGACTTCAGCAAGATGCATCATGCAGCAGTATGTGCTTGTTACACAAACGGACATTAAGAATTTACTTGCAACACAGTGGAGAAAGGCACAGGGGGCGATGTATGAATATGGGGAGAAGGCGAGCCGGATGCTGGCACATCAGCTCCGTAAGAGGATGGCAGAGAGGGAAATAGGTGTGGAGTCAAAGATGGAAGGGGAACTACGGTGCGGAGTGCGGTGAAAGTGAATGAGGCAATCAAGGCCTTCTACGAGGAGCTGTATAGGTCCCAGCCCCCGGGGGGGGGATGCGCCGATTCTTGGACCAGCTGAGGTTCCAGAGGGTGGAGGAGCGGGAGGTGGCTGGTTTGGGGGCGCCAGTTGGGGTAGAGCTGGTTACAGGACTGGGGAGCATGCAGGCAGGGAAGGCCCCGGGACCGGATGGGTTCCCGGTGGAGTTCTATAGAAAGTATGTAGACCGGTTAGCCCCGTTGCTGGTAAGGACTTTCAATGAGGCAAGGGAGGGGGGGGACCCTGCCCACGACAATGTCGGAGGCGGCGATCTCTTTGATCCTGAAGCGAGATAAGGACCCACTGCAATGTGGGTCGTATAGGCCGATCTCGCTCCTCAACGTAGATGCCAAGTTGCTGGCAAAAAGTGTTAGCTACGAGGATTGAGGACTGTGTCCTGGGGGTGATTCACGAGGACCAGACGGGGTTTGTAAAGGGCAGGCAGCTAAATACCAATGTGCGGAGGCTGCTGAATGTGATTATGATGCCATCGGTGGAGGGAGAGGCGGAGATAGTGGCAGCTATGGACGCGGAGAAGGCCTTTGACCGAATAGAGTGGGAGTATCTCTGGGAAGTGTTGAAGAGGTTTGGGTTCGGGGGAGGGTTTATTAGTTGGGTTAAGCTCCTGTATAAAGCCCCAGTGGCGAGTGTGGTCACAAACCGGCGGAGGTTGGAGTATTTCCGGCTGTACCGAGGGACAAGGCAGGGGTGCCCCCTGTCCCCCCTGCTGTTTGCATTAGCAATTGAACCTTTGGCCATGGCGTTAAGGGAGTCGTGGAAATGGAGGGGGGTGGTCCGAGGGGGAGAGGAGCATAGAGTGTCGCTGTATGCAGACGACCTGTTGCTGTATGTGGCGGATCCAGTGGAGGGATGGTTGAGGTCATGCAGATCCCAAGGAGTTTGGAGACTTCTCGGCTATAAGCTCAATGTGGGAAAGAGTGAGCTCTTTGTGGTGCATCCGGGGGATCAGGGAAGAGGGATAGACGACCTACCGTTGAGGAGGGCGGAAAGGAGCTTTCGATACTTGGGGATCCAGATAGCTAGGAGCTGGGGGGCACTGCACAAACTTAATTTGACGCGGCTGGTGGAACAGATGGAGGAGGACTTTAAAAGGTGGACATGTTGCCACTCTCGCTAGCGGGCAGGGTACAGTCGATTAAAATGGTGGTCCTCCCGAGGTTTCTTTTTGTATTCAATGCCTCCCAATTGTGATTACCAAGGCCTTCTTTAAGAGGGTAAGCAGGAGCATTATGGGATTTGTGTGGGCAAGCAAGACCCCGAGGGT